>NC_071519.1:6907038-8301622 GCF_027887155.1 Malaclemys terrapin pileata | reverse complement strand
ATACAAGTAATACGGGTCCAACCACACAAATATAAAGTTACTCTGTGGCCCTTCATAGCCCTCCCAGTTCTTCAGGGCAGACATCTTTGGGCTCCTCGATTGGTGGGAATGTATTTAAATGAACAAGGGAAAATCATAGACCATCGCTTGTGTTCCAAGTGGACTGCACAACAATGGGTATGTCCCACCTTACCAGAATTAGAAGAGCCCTGCTCCTTACAACATAAAAGCTTGGCAACTTGTTACTGGGATGAACTAAATAACGGTACCACAAAAGTGTATTTTGATAGAAAAAGTTGTGCCTGTGCCATTGGATTAGAGAGGCTTGTATGGCAAGACAAATACATCTCAGAACCGCCTGTAAAACAGTGTATGTGTAATATCACTATGTTAAAAACTCCCACCCTAACCTATTACTTCCCAACTCATGAGGATAAAGGAACTAACACGCTGGATACCAGTAATATTCTAAACTTTAACTTCACTTTGGGAGTCAATTGGACAAGTCTGTACAAACTAATACAGGAAAATAGACAAATTAGCCAACTGACTGAAGCCACACGGACCCAGGTTCAAACACGCAGTTTGGCTATTTTACATCAGGGATCTGAAATATTAAGAGTATCTGCACAAGCGGAGCAAATCATGACACACCATTGGTATGATATTTTAAAGGGATGGTCCCCATCCTGGTCTTCAACTTTAACAATTATGTTACATCCAATTGTTGTTTTCTTTATTCTGATAAGCTTAATGTTAATCATAATGTGTGGTATGTGCTGCTGGATGAAAAGGCTGTACTTTAAGCTAAAACCACAAGCTCACATTGTTTCCCAATATATAGCCTTAAAACAATTGCATAAAGTGTGACCCATTCAATACCCCTGGATTGAAGGGTCAAAAGGGGGACAATGTAGAACCAATGTGAATGAAATTGTTTTTAAGTTATCCACTGTACCATTGTAACTTCTGTTACTACATTGTAACTTTCATTACACTCGCCATTTTGCCTACATTGTAACTTTCATTACACTTGCCATTTTGCCTACATTGTAACTTCTGTGCCATATTGTAATTCAAACCCCATTTTAAAACACTTACTCCATTTTGTAAGGGCTTACTGCAACCTTCATTTTTGCAAACCCTGCTGTAATATTATTAGTCTAGTTAAGATGTGTGAATGAGGGATGTATGGGTGATAGAATCAACCTCCAGCACCAGCCCGTCCTGATGAGATAAAGTTCAAATACCAATGGCTGAAGAACTAGACAACAGCCCTAACTCAAGCAAGAAGCATCCACCTTAAAAAGAAACAACAGAAGGAAGATCAAAGCCAGGTCCCAGGCTGACAGTCACGCCTGCAATTGACGGGTGATCAAGTCAAACCCAGAGGCGGCGTGACAAAGCGAGACCTAGAGACTTTGAATCCAAAACTCCTATAAAAAAGGAAGGGTGAGATGAGAGACTTTGGGTAACGTTCTGCTATCAACATCAAGGAGCATCGGTGCGCGCCCGACAGAGACCCGGCTCCCCCTCGTGCTCAGCTTTCCTGGCCAGTTAGCTGTCACGAGCTACGATCCCAAGCTGCGAACTCAAACTACACTCAGGACTGGTAACTATCCAGCAGCTGCAGAACATTTTGGTAGGGGTGTGTGTGTGTGTGTGTGACTGTATGTGTATAAGCATTGAGGTATTTGCTAATAGTTACAGATTAATAATAAATGTGGCATCTTTGCCTTGACCCCTAAAACGATCCTGTATAAGTTTGTGGGACAACACAGGCAGGGAGAAAGCAGGGAGCCTAGCATTGGCAGCCTGGCTGGAGGAGGAGGGAAGACATGGAGAAAAATGTGACAGTGAGTTTTCCCTTTTTCAGGCTTATTCCCGTATTAAAGTTTTATTACAGACAGTATTTTTAGTAGAAGTAGCAGCTTTATTTTCTATATCTATGTCATGCAATGGGAGGGATCCATGAAGTACGTAGGAGAGGTGGGTGGGTTGCTTGCGATTGGACCATATGGGTAAGAGGTGTAAATTACTTTCACCCCTGCCCAAACCCCAGGGCTCCCAGGCGCCTCTGCAGCTGGTAGCACCGGGGGTGATTTAAAGGGCCCGGGGCTCCTAGCTTCAGCCGGATCCCCAAGCCCTTTAAATCCAGATTTAAAAGCCCCGGGATTTAAAGGCCCCATCTCTTCCGGTAGAGGCCACGCCTCTTCCAGCCGAGGCCCCTCCCCCTCCCCAGGACTCTGGAGTACCGGTAAGTCCTTTAAGTTACTTTTACCCCTGCCCATTTCTGAACACAACACAAACAATGGCACGTTCTTCGTCCTTCATATCTATTGTAGAATCATAGATTTTATGACCAGAAAAGGCTATTAGGTCATCTAGTCTGACCTCCTGTATAACACAGGTCATAGAATTTCATCCAGTTACTGCTGTACTGAGCTAAATACCTTGTGTTAGATTTAGTCCAACATAGCTGGGGATATAGCTCAGTGGTAGAGTGCATGCTTTACATGTAGCAGGCCCTGCGTTCAATCCCCAGCATCTTCACATTTTTCTTTTGGGGAGGAAGGAATAGCTCAGTGGTTTGACTATAGTCTCATAAACCTAGGGTTGTGAGTTCAATCCTTGAGGGTGCCACTTAGAAGGATCTGGGGCAAAATCAGTACTTCGTCCTACTAGTGAAGGCAGGGGGCTGGACTTGATGACCTTCCAGTTCTATGAGATAGGCATATCTCCATATTTAAAAAAGAAAAAAATTCTCCCCCAGAAAGCCATCCACTCTGACTTAAAGACTTCAAGAAATGGAGAAACCTCCACTTCCTTTGTTCGTTTGTTAACCTTTGCACCAGCCTTACTGAGCCATTCCCAGTGGCTAGTGGCAGCTGCAGGGCTAGGGATAGAGTTAAGGTTGCATTTTAGGGGTGGTGTGTATATTAACACTTCCTTTTCTGGTTTTCAGAGGTGTAAGTTTAGCCACCACCCACATAGTGGAAAGGTATGCAGCAGAACTGGGCAACCTGTACTTGGTATTTATGTAGGTTATGGGCATTTGATTTCCTTATTTTTAATAGACTTTCTCGGCACTCGGTGTCTGCATGAGAGATTTTGCCAGCATAATTCTGTCAATTAAGGATGTGGTTTTTCCAATCCCTAACAAACAGAGCTATGCTGACAGAACTTTGCAGCTCAGAAGAGGCCAGAGTCTGCAAGTAGATTTTAAAACACTTTAAAATATTGCTCTCAGCCCTGACATTTTGGAATCAGGGGGAAACATCTAAGAAGAACTCCTTCAGAATGCAACCAAAACACACAAAACATGTAGCCTGAAAGTTAACAGTGGTACGGCTCCGACTCAGCTGAATGAGTGTAGCTCAGAGGCAGTGGCCACAGCATGTCCTCTTGACCCTACCAACCAATGACTGTGAGAGCAGTGTGAGGTTCCTATTCAGGAGTTCTTGGGGAGGTAAAGGGGGGAGGAGATCAGGGAGCAGTGAGGGGAGAAGATGATGGGGGAGCTAGTGCTTTAGGGTGACACAAGGTAGCGCAGGCTGAGTGTAGTGGGAGGAAAGGGATAGGTATGTGGAAGACTAGACAGAATCAGGGAGGGATGGGTACCATGGAAGGAAGAGGAGGTGAGGAATCAGAGACAGAATCTCCTGGGAAGAGGCAGTGTGGTGGTTTGGGGGAGTGGGAAACTGGGAATGGAGAAAAGGGGTGGAGGTCCCAGCAGTGGTGCTGTTGGAGGGGGAGGATTGGATAGGAGATCTGGGATACTTGGAAGTGGAAAACACTGAGGTTAGTGGGAAGGGGATGGGGAGTGGTTGCTCCAAGGAGCAGGAAGGATCTGGTGGCAGTGGGAAGGGAAGGTTTCAGGGAGGCAGATATTTGGGGCCCTCCACTGAGAATGCTTTTGCCATAGTCTCTAATGACCTTTCTCTAAGCAAAGCTCAGAACCAATACTCCATCCTTATTCTTCTTGACCTGTCAACCGCCTTTAATACCAATGACCATGGTCATCTTCTTGACATCTTGTCTTCTTCCTGGCTCTCCTCCTACCTCTGTAACCACTTCTTTAGCGTGTCCTTAGGAAGATCGTCCTCACCCCCACTCTGTTTTTCTGTGGGGGTTCTACAGGCCTCAGTCCTTGGTCACTTCCTCTGCACTTTATCTCTGGGAAATCTCACCCCCCAAACACAAATTCTGCTACTGTCCCTATGCTGATGAATCACAGATCTACCGCTCTACTCCAGACCTGTCTCCTTCTGTCCAAACTGAAATCTCAGCCTCCCTCTGATGACTCCTCGTGGATGGCTAGCCATCAACTCAAGCTCAACAGTTCAAATGTTGATAACAGAGCTCTTAATCTCCCAAACCAGCCCCCCTCCTCCTTTCTTGCTGTTCACTCCAGAATTAGCTGATGGAATGTCAGAGCCTCTGGCAATATTTCAAACTCAGATGACTGGAGAGGTCCCAGAAGATTGGAGAAGGGCTAACATAGTGCTCATCTTTAGAAAGGGGGAAAAGGAGGAGCTGGGGAACTATAGACTAGTCAGCCTGACATCAATACCAGGGAAGCTACTAGAGCAATGTATAAAACATTCAATTTGCAAATACCTGGACAATGAAGGGGTAATCGATAGCAGCTAGCATGGATTTACTAAGAACATAGCATGACAAACCAGCTTGATATCCTTCTTTGATAGGGTACATGGTTTGATGGATAAAATAGACCTGGACTTCAAAAAAGCTTTTGACACAGTCCTATGAGTAAGCTGGAGAAATGCAGGAACTCCCATTAAGTGGATATATATTTGGTTAAACAACCACAAGGAAAGAGTAACTATTAATGGAATGATGTCAGATTGGAGGGATTTCTCAAATGGGGTTTCACAGGGTTCTGTTTTGGGTCTGGTGTTATTTAACATCTTCATTCACAACCTGGATGTAAGAACAGAGAGCATACTGATCAAATTTGCAGATGACACAAAGCTGTGGGGGCGGGGGTTGCAAACACTTTGGAAGATAGAGCAAAACTTCAAAGGGATCATGATTAATTGGTGAACTGGGCTATAGGCAACAATGAAATTCAGCAAAGACAAGTATAAAACCCAATGTACAAATACAGAATGGGGGATAACTGGCATGGCAGGGGCACCGCTGAGAAGGATCTGGAAGTTGTGGAGGATCACAACCTCAACATGAGGTCAACAGTGTGGTGATGATGCAAAAAGAAGCAAATGCATTAAGAGAAGCATAGCATGCAAATCACAGGTGATGATAGTACTGCTGTACTCAGCACTGGTTAGGCCTCAGGGGGAGTCCTAGGTCCAGTTTTGGTCCCCAGTGACTAGATAGGATGTAGAAAAACTGGACAGAATCCAGAGGCAAGTGACAAATATGATCAAAGGGATGGAACGCAAGCCAGTGAATAAAGGCTGATGGAACTGGGTATGTTTAGTTTGGAAAAAAGAGTTAATGGGAGGATATGACCGCGATCTTCAAATACTCGAAAGGCTGTGTAATCGTGCATGGCCATCCCCCCTGGTCTGTCTCTGAGGGAGGCCACACCTCCTTGCTGTTGGGCTCTTAGTACTGCAATCAATTAAGGGGGAATTAGGAGTCTTCAAAGCTCAGGGCACTTGATCCAGGCTGAGCAATAGTGAGTCTATGATGCCCGTCCCTCAGGCTGGACTGGGCACTGACAGTCAGTGCTCTGGCCTGAAATCAGGGCAGATTTGCAAAGTCTCCAATCCCAGGCCCTCAGTCAGGGTGGGACAGCAAACAATTAGGTGCTTTGCCCAGGGTGAGCACCAACAGTCTAGAGTTCAGGCAGGTGTGGGCACCAAACAGCCTAGCGTCCTAGCTCGGTGGAGGGTAGACCAACACAGGCCTCCTGGCCGAAACTGAGGAGGCTACCCCCCCACGGGCGGGGTGGCAGGAAGTAGGGGGACCCAGGCCCATCTGACTCCACCAGGTCCCAGCCCAGTGCCCTAACAGTGGCAGTGTAGTACGCCACTGGATCAGTGGGGATCCACCCACAACACACTGACTTAGTGTCAGGTGAACCCTCAACCAGATGATGGTCTAGTTTCCCTGAGCTACTTCCAACAATTCCCAGGTACCTCTGACCTCCGTCGGTGGTCTGTGGCAGCCCGATCATCGGCTCATTTGCCCCTCGACTGGCTGGTGACGCTGGGAGCTCTGGCCATTCCTCTGGCAGCAGCCCCTCAGTGTCCCACTCTGGCAGCTTGTGATAAGCATTTGTCTCCCTCAGCAGCTCCAGCCCAACTGAGCTGCAAGTCCCTCCTTTTGTATTTCTGCTTCCTTTCCCGCCCCTCATTCCGGAGGGGTGGAGGTGGCTTTCCTGACTCTGTAGCCCAATGGGCGGGTTGTGGTCCTTGCTGGTCTTCCTCATTACAGGCTGCTATACAAAGGATGGAGAACCTTTCTTCTCTCTTGCCACAGAGGGCAGGACAAGAATCAGTGGGTTCAAACTACAGCACAGCAGTTTTAGATTAAATCTCAGGAAAAACTTCCTAACTGGAAGAACAGTAGGACAATGGAACAGATGCCTAGGGAGGTGGTGGAAGATTATTCACTGGAGGTTTTCAAAAGGAGGCTGGAGCCATCTGTCTTGGGTGGTTTAGTTGCAGCAAATCCTGCACCTTGGCAGGGGGTTAGACTAGATGATCTTTGTGGTCCCTTTTAACTCTATGGTTCTAAGGGGAACAGGGGGTCAGCCTTGGAAAAAGCTAAACCTAGCGTGTCGCCCATTAAGGGTATGTCTGCACAGTGTCTGGAAACTGCCTCCCAGCCAGAGTCCATGCCTACTCACTACAAATAACGGTGTAGGCACTGTTGGTTGGGCTGTAGCTTGGGTTCTAAAGCCAGGACTTGAGGGGAGTGGGTGGGCTGGACGGTCTGAGCTCCAAGAAGAGACCTAACATCAAAGCAATGTCTCCACAGCCATTTTTAATGCACTAGTGTGAGACTCAGCCTGGAAGGCAGCTGACTCCCTGATGCACTGTAGACATACCCTAAAGAGAGGTTACCAAGGGAGACTGTATGAAGGTTGGGTCACCGAACTCCCTGTAAATACATGACCCAGCCCCCTCCCTTGGCACTCTGTCACCACGCCTTAGTGGGTCACAACTGAGGATGCCAAATTCAGGACAAATTGCTGAGAAATAGGGAAAAAACAACCCAAAACTTGTGGTTATTCTTTTATAAGATGGACCAAACCACCCACAAAAGTAAACTCCTGTTTCACCACTCTGGCTAACAAGAAAACATAAAGGCAGTTTTCTCAGGCATTCCAGTTCTTATAACACCAGCAAAAACACTGGATTCAGAGATGAGTGGTTCTTTACAACCAGTGTCATTAAATAATAGGTTCTTCTGATCCCAAAGGGCCAGCCACTCCCGGGTCAAAATACAACTTAGATCTTACCCAAAAATCAGGCTGGTGCCAATCCTTTAGTATCTAAAATCTAAAGTTTTATTCAGAAAAAGAAAGAAAGGTGAGAGTTAAAAACAGCTAAGGAAATCAATTACATACAGTAATAGCAAAGTTCTTGGTTCAGGCTTGTAACAGTGATGGAATAAACTGCTGGTTTAAGTCAAGTCTCTGGAGTACATCTACAGCTTGGATGGGTCACAGTCCTTTGTTCAGAGCTTCACTCTGTAGCAAAGTTCCTCCAGAGGTAAGAAGCAGGATTGAAGAGAAAATGGAGGTGTTTCCAGGGCCTTTTATAGCTTTTGTCATGTGGAGGGCATTTCATTGTTCTTACTGTGAAAAATTATAACAACAAACTGGAGTTTGGAGTCTTATGAGCATGTCACATGTTCATGGCCCAATTTCCCTCAGTCATTGCAGAAAGCCATTACCTAGATTCCAGACAACATACTTGCATGACAGTCCACTCAGTGTAGATGGGCTTCTCCCATGGTCCATTGTCAACCAAATGTTTCTTGATGAACTGCTTAGTTTGAACAGTCTCTCCAAATGTGCTAGCTAGCTACCTTGTGGGTGTTACCCTGTTATGCTTATAAGAAGCACACGGAATCTTTTTCAGGGGGAAAGGCAATATGCCGCATTGATTGAAGATACAGTTAGCATATGCATTGAATCACACACCACACACACACACTGTCCCGCCAGTCAATGTTATAGTTACCAATACAGAGTCCGGATCAACCTAGTGGCCAGCTAGGTTGATCATGGGTAGGAGGAGCCGGGTTCCTTCGGTCATGACATAATGCTCCGGGGAAGTCTTGGCAGGATGAACCCAAAGTTTCATGACAAAGCACCCTCTTTATATAGTGATTTTCCTTCATTGGGACCAATCAGTTTTGCACCGTCATGCTGTAATCAATTGTTGTTTGATGAGTGCTTGTTTTCTTAAATTGTCCTTCTCATCCTTTATCTTGTTCTTTCATCAAGTTCCTCAGGGAGTTATCACATTTTGGTTTTGATCAGAGCTATCTTGTCCCCACTGATAGGTGCCTATCTCATCTTTAGAGTCCTCAGTCTGCCCACCTCTGACATTTCAATAGGGGCGTGTTGCAGCCTCCTGGCACCCTTGCATCTGTCTCCAGTTCCTCCCTTGTACATCTCATTCAGCGATGGCCTTCACACTTATCTCTTAACACATACATTCCTCATTCACACACAAAACAGAACTAATTTACAAAGAACATTTTGAACAGGAACATCAAATTTCAATGCAAAAGAAAACAATCATGGCATTCTTTTACTTATTTAAAAATGCTAAACCTAGAACAGGGGTAGGCAACCTATGACACGCGTGCCGAAGGCAGATCACGAGATGATTTTCAGTGGCACTCACTTGCCCGGGTCCTGGCCACCAATCTGAGGAGCTCTGCGTTTTAATTTAATTTGAAATGAAGTTTCTTAAACATTTTAAAAACCTTATTTACTTTACATATAACAATAGTTTAGTTATATATTATAGATTTATAGAAGAAGACCTTCTAAAACATTAAAATGTATTACTGGCACACATTAAATTAGAGTGAATAAATGAAGACTCGGCACACCACTTCTGAAAGGTTGCTGACCCCTGACCTACAACAAATTGGTGACCCTAAAAAGGTCTGTTACTGCCTTGAAATCAGTCCAGACACAGATTCTGGCTGATGTATCTCTACCCATTGGCCCATTAGGCGATTCCTTTCTGTTATTCTAAAAGGGTGGCTGGCAGGATGTGATCAGATCATACACCAATACATTTAATACATGCTACATTCTTATTCTTTATCCTTCATTCTAAATTATATAAAATACCAACATAAAATCCTCCTACTACATTTGAGGGAAGAGTTTGGGGGAGTTCAGTTCCTGATTAGTATTTGACCTCTCTCCGGCACTTGGTTTGGTTTGGTTTGGCCTTCCCCTTTCCATCCCTGTTTGAAGTTTCTGTCTCTATCACAGCAGGTGATGCAACAGTATGTGACAAAGAGGAGCAGAATTCTCAGAAGGAAAACATTGAGCAAGTGGATAAACACAGAGCATCATTGCATAGATCAAAAAGGAATGTGTCCAGGAGTCATGAGCAGGGTAACTCCTGTGAGATTCAGCACAGACCAGAAAGAGAGCAGGGAAACCATCCAGGGGAGAAAATGGGTAAATGTATTTCCTGCCAGGGAACTCAGAAGGACCAGAAGGAAACCACAACACAGCAGAAAATTCTCAGGGAAAAGAGAAAAATGCGTGCACTGAGCATGGGAAAAATTTATGTGACTACTCAGTCCTTATAAAGCATCAGAGGCCCTATGAATGCCGTGAGTGTGGGAAATGCTTCACTAAGAGCTCAACCCTTTCTGAACTCAGCACTTTCTGAATATCAGAGAATCCACACGGGGCGAGGCCCTATGAATGCAGTGAGTGTGGAAAAAACTTCACTCACTGATCAGCCCTTTTTCACCATCAGAAAATCCACACAGGGGAGAGGCCCTATGAATGCAGTGAGAGTGGGAAAAGGTGCACTCAAAAATCAGCTCTTTTTCACCATCAGAGAATCCACACAGGTGAGAGGCCCTATGAATGCAGTGAGTGTGGAAAAAGCTTCAATCGCATCTCGAACCTTATTAGGCATCAGAGAATCCACACAGGGAGAGGACCTATGAATACCGTGAGTGTGGGAAATGCTTCACTAAGAGCTCAGCCCTTTCTAAACATCAGAGAATCCACTCAGGAGAGAGGCCCTATGAATGCTGCAAGTGTGGAAATACCTACTCTTGGCATTTAGCCCATGTTAGCCATCAGAGATGAACACCATAAAAACCTCTAGGGCTATCCATCCTTTTCCTTCCTTAGTACTTTTCCTGATTCCCACATAGTAACTTTTAAAGCTCTTTGAACTGTTTGCAGCACCGTTATCCCTCAGATTGTCCGATGAGGGGCCCATTTTTGCCTTTTGCCATTCACTGTGTTTTGAAGTTGACCTATTTGTTCTTTCTATCAATTCCATTGTCCCATGACTATTTCAAGTGTGCCTTTCCTATCCGGAACCAGGGAGCATCACATGTATACCATTCTTCCTATTCCAAAGTTATTGTTAGAGTCACCAGTGATACAGTTTGTATCATTGCCAGTTGTTCTCATGTTGCACTGGGTTTTGCTGAAGAGCAGTTATATTGGGAACTTTTCAAATTATATTTAAATGAAGAGGAGGAGGGGCAGGGGGAAAAGTGTCATTTCAGCCTCTGTGACACTGGATGGAGATGGGGAGACTCAGAGATTCCCTCCTTCCCCATCACTGCAGAACTGTTACCTTTTGTCTGAGCCATGCAGAGTTTATCTTCGTCACATTCTACCCATCCACTTCTCAAAGTGTCATGTGAGGAAGAGTTCTCAGCTATCTGTGCTTGGAGATGATGCTTTGACTTCTTTAATCCTATATCAGAGTCGCTATGACTAGAGATGAAAGTGTCAAAGACCTGGAAGGGGAATTCAAATGGATCCCAAAGACAGTGTGATCATTGGGAGTTTAAATCCAAGGTTTCATCTATTGGTAAAGGCTTTCCTGGCAACAGGGCTGTTCTGCCCTCCCCCGGCCCCCATTATGGGGATGCTAGAATACTAAAAATGTTGTAAATAACATAAATGACTATTGAGACAGTGCTGAGTGAATCAGGTTTGAATGGATCAAAGGAGAATGTGATGGGAGAATCTCTTGTCCTGATTCTGAATAATCAGATGTAACCTGCTCTGGAATTTTACTTGAGACGTCCATTGTCATGTATTCTATCTCTCTTTGATGTGGATTTCTATCTTTCCTGAAGACTGTTTGGTCACCCAGTTGGATATTAGTTCAATTTGATAGGATGTACCTCAGATTTATTGGAGAACTTAAGACATATGACCATTTGCTAAAGTCATCATTCCTCACTTCAGCTTTACTTTTCCCCAACCCTCCATGATGACATGGAGAAAGTTGAAATGCAGTTCTGTCAACAGGAGAGAACTCTCCAATTTACTGGACATGCTAACAAAGAAACAGCAGTGATTTAAAATCTCCATTCAGAAATGGTGAACAACAGCAGAACCCCAACTAACTGAAGGAAGTGCATATGATCACAGTGTAGTTCAATTGTTGAATTCAATATCGTCTCACATGATCTGGGGAGGGAATTCCATGATAAATGATTTTGAAGTAGGCAAAATGCCCATGTATTTGGTTCCCAAAAGATCTCTCCTAGCTAATCCTATGTTATGGGGAATGCTGCCCTTCATGATGCAGATGTTGAGGAAATAGAAGTGGTTTTTTTGTTGAATTAATCCATTGTAGGTGTTAAAAAATGTGTATAAAATTAAGTTGGAAATATAATAGCTGCAGAAAATAGGTATTTTTGAATAGAATCTTCAGCTCTGATAACAAAGCTGCAATCGTCAACCATCAATAAGAAGAAAAAGTTTGAAGTCCATTACCTTTCAGGTCAATAAGACATCTAAAGGCTGGTCTATGCTGAAAAGCTATGCTGGCATAGCCACATCTCTCAGGGGTGTGAAAAGTCCACTCCACTGAGAGAAGTAGTTAATGTGACCTGAGCCCCAGTGTAGACAGTGTTATGTTGTCAGAAGTATATTTCCAGTGTTTGAAGTGTAGACATAGCCTTAGACAGATTGATTCCCTATGGGAAGCGAGTCATGACATCAATTCCAAATTTGACCCATCTCCCTGTATGTGAGAAAGGTGCTAGTATGGAGGGCTGAGCCAGCTGTCCTATCGCCTGGTTCCTCAACTGTACCTACAGCTTTTAGTACCCATGAATGCAAAGACTGAGAGAAATGGAGAGTTCCAACCATTGTTATTTTGGTATCTTATTGTTCCTTTTTCTATTTTTTGTGCTGACCTTTCTATTATATCAGGGTGTGACTGTATAGCTCATTGCATGCGTGACAAAAGCTTATGGGTGCCAATTGTCAAAGGGGTCACTGTTATTCACAAGCAACTCCTGTCTCAGACCTGACAAATTCGCCACACCTAATTCAGTGCTTTTATATTATTTATCCAGGAAGCATAGCAGTGAGATCTCTACTGAATACTTGTAAATTATTGATAGTCCTACGCACTACGAGAGGTGTGTACATGTCATATTTAAGGAGTAATGTAAGTACATAGAAAATTATGTCTATGTGGTATTGTCATGAGAGTGAGTCACCTCAGTCATAGGTCTTGGTGGGGATGGTCCATTCAAATGGGAGGGAATGGTCTTCCGTCCCTTGCTAACCAGTTATGCGATGTATTGCTAAATTGTCAACCTTTGCACCAACCCAGAAAAACCAATGGAAAACCATCAAAGACAAACTATAGACATTGAAACCCTGTGGAAGTTAAAAGGACAATATGACAATGAGGAGAAAGTCCTTTCTGTGAATAAAGACAAAAGACTGATTCAGTTTATAACAGGGTGGAGAAAAACACTCCGGGTCCATTCACCAAGGAGATCCCTACTGACCAGTGGTGCTTCATGAAAGGCAGGGCCCTGGCTTCTAGGACTGACGTGTGAGGTGAGAATCTACTTAGATAGGAAAGGTAACTATTAAAAAGTGTAGGTTGCATTTTATGATTTTGTTTTGTTGGTTATGGTTCGTTTCCATCGCTCACATTTGTTTCTGTTTAAATCTCTATCCCTTGTTAAATACATTTCCATTTTTTCGATGACTGTACTCAAGTGCTGTGTGTGATACAATAGCCATGGTCTATAGTAAAACTGGTAACCTGAGATATACCATTGTTTCGGAAAGGGAGGATCTGTGATTTATCTGAGTATCTGGTGATTGGGGCTGGACCCCAGAGGGGGACACATTGAAGGAAGTCAGGACTAGGGTGCCTCTAAAGTCAACTGGCAGGGTTGCTGTAGCTCAGAGGCGGGTGCTTGAGTGCCTGACAGGCTGGTTGAGTTTGGTCACTAACATCCAGCTGCCAAATGCAAAAGTCCCTCTTCCTAATGGCAGGTGGCAACAAGGAAACTCACAGCCCTCAGCTCCTTGAGAAGGGTCACAATGTGCATCTATGTTGATCCACCTGTCAAATTCACACCGGGAAGGCATCCTATAGTATGGCTACCTGAATCACAATAGCCCTAAAACTCTCCCCTATAAAAAAGCACAAAGTCCTGTACTTAGGATGGAAGAATCCCGTGCACTGCTACAGGTTGCAGACCGACTGGCTAAGCAGTAGTTCTTCAGAAAAGGACCTGGATGAGAAGCTGGATATGAGTCAACAGTGTGCGCTTGTTGCTAGAAGAAGCCTAATGGCAAATTGGCTGCATTAGTAGGAGCATTGCCAGCAGATCGAGGGAAGTGATTATTCCCCTCTATTCGGCACTGGTGAGGTCACATCTGGAGTACTGCATTAAGTTTTGGGCCCTCGACTACAGAAAGGATGTGAACAAATTAGAACGAGTCCAGTGGAGGGCAATGAAAATGATTAGGGGACTGGGGTACATGGCTTATGAGGAGAGGCTGAGAGAACTGGGGTTATTTAGTCTGCAGAAGAGAAGAGTGGGGGCTTTAAACTACCTGAACAGGAGTTCCAAAGAGGATGGGTCTCAGATGGTTCTCAGTGGTGGCATTTGACAGAACAAGGAGCAATGGTCTCAAGTTGCAGTGGGGGAGAACTTAATTAACTCCACTCACCTGGGTTAGAAACATTTGTTTCTTTCAAGTAGATAGTGGGAAATGAGACATTAATTCAGACCCAAGAGGCAAGGAAGAGGCTTCATGACTTTGATCCCCAGGAAGGGAAAGAGGAAAAGCCCACAGCTGCCTTTAGTCCCAAGCTGAGGTCTCCTGGAAGGTGGAAAAGTCTCTTGATCACTGAGGATTCCATGGGATCTTCCTGCTCCAGATTCTCCGAAGTCCTGGGTGCAGGGAGGGCGCCACTGCAGAATGTGAAATGCAAGGGAGGACCATGGAAGGGAAGGGAGGAACAGAAAATGGAGAGGAATGAAACAGGGGGGAAATGCCTCTTCTCTCTCCTGTTCCCCTCCCAGCAAGAAATGTGATCAGTGGGGAAACTCCATGATGTGCAGAAATCACAGAGATATTCGCCACACTGAGCAGTGATAGACTTGTTGCCTCCTATCCCAGGGAGAGCAAAGAGCCACCAGAGCTGGAGCTGTGGGCTGCTGTGCTTTCCTTCCCAGATGCTGGAACAATTTGCAGCACGGAGGCCTGGCTCAGGGCTGATGAGGTGGAAGATCTGCTTACCACAGTGGCGGGTGGGTGTCCTCAGGGGAAGAGGCTGAGCGGAGGCAGGACATGGGGGAAGAGCGGAGGCAGGGCCATGGTGAGAGTACCGGTGGTTTCCCCACTCCTCAGGAGGTTCTTTTGGTGGCATTCCAAAGGCGGTGGCCCAGTACTCCTCCAAAGAGAGGTGTGTCACATCCAGCATTTCTTGAATGTTTGGGGATTCTCAGCCTCCCCGAGCCCCTTATAGCCGCCGCCCACGCGCAGTGTCACTGGTAAATTCAGTCAAATGAGACTCTGGGGGCCTAGGGGGTGAAACACCTGGATGAAACTGGCTGCCTGAGCACAGCCCCTCTGCACTCAGGGGAGCGGTAAGAGGGGGAGGGGACTCAGTGAGTAAATCCTCAGAAATCTCACACCTGGGTTTGTAATGTCAGGCTCCAGCAAACAAGTACCTTTATGTGTGAAGGGAGGGGCTCTGAAGGGGAGGGTCCATGGGGGAGTAAGTGTGAAGAGGAGGGGCTGTGAGGGGGAGAGTCTGTGGGGGTGTCAGTGTGAGGCGGAGAATCCATGTGGGTGTCAGTGTGAGGTGGAAGGGCTGTAAGGGGGAGAGTCCATGTGGGTTTCAGTATGAGGTGGAGGGGCTGTGAGAATATGGTCACCTCCGGGCAGCAGGAGCCTGTTGACATAGGAGATGAACTGCCCCCTCTCCCCAGGTGGCCTAGAGACGAGCTGCGGCCCCTGCAGTGTCCTTGGGAGTCACAAAGGGGTGATGTGAGGTTACTGCCCCATCAATCCTGGGGTGGGGGACTGGAGCCCCTGGAACAGCCCTGTGGGGAATTCACTGTCTGTGGAAAAGCAAGTCTAGGAATTGGGATTCCCAGCTGCATTAAAGTGCCATGAAGGAGAAGAAAGAGTTAATGCTTTAGAAAAGTCTGGGTGCGCTGGATGTGAAGGAGAGTACCCAGCTCTCAGTCTGCAAAATGGCCAACCCCAAAGGTTCAAAATCCCTGAGTCATGCTCACCAAAAATCATGAGATTGGCTTTAAAATAATGACATTATGTAATATTAATAGATTTGGGGATCTTTTTATTTGCCTTCTGCTTGATGAGCCTTTGGGGTGACATTTTGAATCTTTCTCCACAGCCACAAGGGCTAGAAAGGTACTTGTTCTTTAGGAGCAAAGGCTGAAATCATCACATCTCCACTTGACTCCAGGAGCTGGGGCTTTAAGGAAAACAATAACTCTCATGAGACTCAAGGCAAAACCATTGGAGTTGGCTGCACTGAGTCGGATTGAGTTTTTATTCTCTGGGATTCCCTGGAGCAGGGATTCCCAACCTTTTTCTTTCTGTAGCTCCTGCCCAACGTGGTATAAAACCTCCACAGCCTACCCGTGGATCTTGATGGCCCACTTAATGATCTTTTCAAAAATTGTAAAAGAAACATTGGGATGCAGGGTCTGGCCAGGAGCTAGGGTGGGGGAAGGGTCTCAGGGTTGGTGCACGAGGTTGGCTTGTGGAGCGCTTACCTGGGGCATCTCCTCTTTGGTAAGAGAGGTGCAGGTGGGAATGAGTGGCGGTGCAGAAGCTCCCGTTTGGTGCTCTGGATGGGGGTGGGGATGTGGGGAGGTGCAGGAGTCAGGGCAGGAGTCTGGGGAGGTGTAAGGGGGAGTAGGGGTCAGGGCTGGAGACTGGGGAGGTGTGAGGGGGTGCATGGGTCAGGGCACGGGGCTGGGGAGGTGTGGCGGGTGCAGAGGTCAGGGCAGGGGGCTGGTAGTGTGTGAGGTGGGTTCAGGGGTCAGGGTGGGCACAGAGCTGGGGGTGTGGGCTGTTGTTGTCGGGGTGTTTTCAGCAGGGGGCTGGAGGGCCTATGCCCTGATTCCAGCCCCTTCCCCAAGACTCTGCCCCCACCTTGTCTCCTCCTCCTCCCTGGAGTGGGGAGTGCACTGAGGCTCCACTCTTCCCCTTCCCTCCTGCCGGCAAACAGCTGATCGGTGGCAGGGAGAGGGGCAAGAACGGAGCACACTGGGAGAAGAGGCGAGAGAGGAGCCTGGCTGCTGGCGGAGGTTGCCCTGCTGCAGCAGGAGCCAGCAGCATCAAGCTTCTGCCCCCACAGGAGAGAGCGGGTGTGGAGAAGAGTGGGCTGGGGCCCCTTTGGACCATGGGCCTGGTGCCATGGTGCCAGTTGAACCATGGTAAATCCGGTACTGGTGGGAGGGGAGGCAGCTCTGTGCACTGCCCCTACCACAGGCAGTGCATGGAGACCCTCTGCTCCCCTCCCCAATGGGTGTGCAGAGATGTGCCAGCAGCATTAAGGGGGCTCCCTGCCCACTCTACCTCTGTCCCTCCGTGCTGCTCCCAGAAGTTGCTGACATGTCCCGGCATCCCCTGGGGCGGGGATGTCTCCATGCGCTGCCCCTGCCCCGAGTACCAACGCCTCAGCTCCCATTGGCCAGGAACTTTAGCCAATGGGAGCTCTGGGGGCAGTGCCTGCAGGCAGCGGCACATGGAAACCCCCTGACCCCGCCCACCTAGGAGCTGCTGCCAAAGGACTGTGTGTACCGGTCACTTCGGGAGCTGCACTGCCCGGGGTAAGTGCCACCCCTCCTGCACCCCAACCCCCTCCCCCAGTACGGAATCTGTACCCCACACCCAAATTTCCTTCCATAGCTTTGCTTGTCTTCCTTTCACCCAGAACCATCCTTCAACTCCTGGTGTGCAAGTAGCCATCCCTGGGATGCAAAGAGAGAGTCACAGGATTCACACGACTCAAAGAATACTTTCATGATAACACTGAACAGCGCACTGATACACAGATACCCTCCCACCAACAACACAGGAAGAAGAACTCCACATGGACTCCTCCTGAGGGTCGAAATGACAGTCTGGACCTATACATAGAATGCTTCCGCCGACGTGCACAGGCAGAAATTGTGGAAAAACAACATTGCTTGCCTCATAACCTAAGTCGTGCAGAACGCAATGCCATCCACAGCCTCAGAAACCACCCTGACATTATCATCAAAGAGGCTGATAAAGGAGGTGCTGTTGTCATCATGAACAGGTCTGACTACTAGAAGGAGGCTGCCAGACAACTCTACAATACCAAATTCTACAGGCCGCTTTCCTCAGATCCCACTGAGGAATACACTAAGAAACTGCACCATTTACTCAGTACACTCCCTACACTAACACAGGAACAAATCAACATACCCTTAGAGCCCCAACCGGGGTTATTCTATCTACTACCTAAGATCCACAAACCTGGAAATCCTGGATGCCCCATCATTTCGGGCATTGGCACTCTCACTGAAGGACTGTCTGGATATGTCGACTCCCTACTCAGACCCTACGCCACCAGCACTCCCAGCTATCTCCGTGACACCACAGATTTCCTGAGAAAACTACAATGCATTGGTGACCTCCCAGAAAACACCATCCTAGCCACCATGGATGTAGAGGCTCTCTACACAAACATCCCACATACAGATGGAATACAAGCTGTCAGGAACAGTATCCCTGATGATGACACAGCACAACTTATTGCTGAGCTCTGTGACTTTATCTTCACGCACAATTATTTCAAATTTGGTGACAATATATACCTTCAGACCAGTGGCACCGCTATAGGCACCCACATGGCCCCACAATATGCCAACATTTTTATGGCTGACATGGAACAACGCTTCCTCAGCTCTCATCCACTCATGCCCCTTCTCTACCTACACTACATTGATGACATCTTCATCATCTGGACCCATGGGAAGGAGACCCTGGAAGAATTCCACCATGATTTCAACAGCTTCCACCCCACCATCAACCTCAGCCTGGACCAATCTACATGGGAGGTCCATTTCCTAGACACCACCGTACAAATAAGCGAAGGCCACATTAACACCACCCTATACCGAAAACCCACCGACCGCTATGCCTACCTTCATGCCTCCAGCTTCCAACCCGGTCACACCACACGATCCATCATCTACAGCCAAGCACTGAAGTACAATCGCATCTGCTTCAACCCCTCAGACAGAGACCAACACCTACAACATCTTCACCAAGCATTCTCAAAACTACGATACCCACACAAGGAAATAAAGAAACAAATCAAGAGAGCCAGACATGTACCCAGAAGCCTCCTGCTACACGACAGGCCCAAAAAAGAAACCAGCAGAACTCCACTGGCCATCACCTACAGTCCTCAGCTTAAACCTCTCCAATGAATCATCAGTGATCTACAAGACATCCTGGACAATGATCCCTCACTTTCACAGACCTTGGGAGGCAGGCCAGTCCTCACCCACAGACAACCCGCCAACCTTAAGCATATTCTCACCAGCAACCACGCACCGCACCATAACAACTCTAACTCAGGAACCAACCCATGCAACAAACCTCGATGCCATCTCTGCCCACATATCTACACCAGCAACACCATCACTGGACCTAACCAGATCAGCTACAACATCACCGGCTCATTCACCTGCATGTCCACCAATGTTATATATGCCATCATATGCCAGCAATGCCCCTCTGCTATGTACACTGGCCAAACTGGACAGTCACTACGCAAGAGGATAAATGGACACAAGTCAGATATCAGGAATGGCAATATACAAAAACCTGTAGGAGAACATTTCAACCTCCTTGGCCACACAATAGCAGATGTTAAGGTAGCCATCTTGCAGCAAAAAAACTTCAGGACTAGACTCCAAAGAGAAACTGCTGAGCTCCAGTTCATTTGCAAATTTGACACCATCAGATCAGGATTAAACAAAGACTGTGAATGGCTTTCCAACTACAGAAGCAGTTTCTCCTCCCTTGGTGTTCACACCTCAACTGCTAGCAGAGCACCTCACCGTCCATGATTGAACTAACCTCGTTATCTCAAAATTAAATAGAAGGGTTAAATCAAAAAGCAGATACTTGTTTGGAATACAAAGTGTTTGGATAAATCAGGAAAATGTGATATACTAAAGTCTAATACATTTGCTTAAGTAAGAAAAAGAAACTTCATTGGCCAGATTTTTTTTAATTGTAAAATTATTGTTAAAATTTGCATACCAACAGTCTTTGGAAGCAAGGATATGGAAGGTTAACCCACTCCCCATATTGCACATGGGATCCTTCTGGCTACCTCAGATTTCTAGCCAGGGGGCTGGGGAGGGAGGAAAGCTATTGGACACCATAGGTTGTACCAAGTGGACTCCTTAAAAGTGGGTGTGCTTGTCCTGGTTTGTTGCTCCAAAGCTCTGTATAGAACTTATTTTACTGGAAGGGTGTATATGGCATACATTGAATAATAAGACTAATGTACTGTATAATGGCAATGTGTATGTGTTCATTGTTGGGAAAAGGTGTATGAGTGAAGAGTGGAAGTTTCCTTTGTAGGTTAAAAGAAGCCAAACAGGGGAGAAGGAAAAAGAACAGAATGAGTTAATTGAAAAAAATAGCTAGCAAGCTCAGTCTAAAGATAAGACGCTGGCCTCATTCAAGGACACTGCTACAGCTAAGACTTGGCTGACAACCAAGAAAAGGGGGGGCCTGAATGTGCCCAAGCAACTATGAGATCTGCAAAACACTGCCAGGCATTAATAAAATGTGTTAGGTTTATTTTCTCACAGATAAAAGAAGTGCTACCCAAAAACCCTAGTAGCCCTGCCATTCATTGAAACAAGAAGACTGAGTCTACGTAAAGTCCATCAACGAAAGACTGCTTTGGGTCCACACTGCAAAGGCCCTGTTCAAGTCCTGTTAACCACCAACACCGCTGTGAAGTGCCAAGGACTACCTGTCTGGACCCATGTTTCTCACTGGAAAAAGACCCCTCCACCTAGGGAGGACTCTCGGACTGATAAGCCTATTTCTCCTTCTAGCTCTGCTGTGCCTTCCGGACAGCAGGAAAATGGAAAAAAAGACAAGTTGAAGTGCTAGTAACCTCTCCCTTGTCCACTGAAGAAGCAAAACCATTACAGGGTGATGTGCTAGTAACCTCTCCTCTGAATGATGCTGAACCAGATTGTTTCAGGAAAAGAGAAGAAGGAACACTTGCTTCATTGAAACCACGAAGTCCAGGGATTCCTGACTACAAAAGACATTAAGAACTGACCCTAGTGAAGAAACAAAGCATTATACACTGGCAGGAAGAAACGTGTTGGACCCATGCTTGGGAACGTGGTATTGATTGGATTTTGGGGTTTATTCTACAGGCTGCGCCCTGTTTTTTTGGATAAGTCTTTCAGCATTTATAGCCCTCCCTAATTGGATTTTAAATTATGAGTACCAAAGGCACCTTGTTGCCATTGCCCCTGCCATCTCCTCCATTACACTATTACCCCTGTAACACATCCAAATATAGACAATGCCATATATTTGATAAAACCAATGGCCAAGGCCTTCACACTTTAGTGATTCATTTAAATAGTGTTTGAAAATTTTTTTTAAGGTTCAGGATATCCCATATAAACGCATAATTGAATGGAAAAGAATGGATCAGTGGAGATGAAAGTATATGATATCACTACTAGTGAATCCCAAGAATCTGTAATTGCAATTGATGGGTTCTATAGCGAAGTAGATATGATGGCTGTTCCTGGAATTTGCACTGTGTTAAATGAGAGAGGCCCTTATTGTTATTTGGTCACCCAATTAGTGAACAATTAAATTAATACCCAAAGAGTTTGTTTTGCCACTGGAAATTTTACCTGCATAGAAATTATTCCAGTGACTAATAATGTTACTTCCGCCCTTAGTTCTATGACCCAGAAGTTGCTGACAGAGATGGTATTGAATATCGCTGAGGCTGGGAAGGCATTGAAGTGGGATCTAGCATGTTCAGAAATTCAGGATTTCCTGAATGACCAGCTAATGGCCATTCAGAATGATCTAGAGCATAAGGCTTGGCCCACTGCCCTTACAGACACATCAGGAATACCATCTGATCTGTGGCCATGGAGACATACTTGGAGACTTTGTGGATGGAAGTGCAGATGTTCTCAGTGCTCCTTCCAAGCATATGGACCGGTTGGGGGGGTTGTGGGCTCCCACATACCGAATCCTGCCGGGTCCATGGGGAGGATGCATGTGGGATTGGGTAATTCACCGAGACATCTGGGAAATTAGACCTCCTGATATGCCCAATCGATTTTTAGTTCAGTGCTCCTGGGATTACATCTGACATTTGGATGAGGTTAGGGAGACAATGGACATTTTGGCCGTTAGAACCCCCACAGCTTCAGTGTATCCGTAAACTGAAGCCAGGAGCAGTTGTTACTTTTCATGACTACATTTGCTGGGAGGATAGGGGACAAGGAACTACCGTGACATGATCAAGCTAATGATAGCTGTGTGTATGTTAAAGCCACCACATTGCAAGACATACATTTTAATCTCATTACCACTGCAGGCAATCATATTATTTACTGGCCTGCAGATAGAATTTTGCAAGTAGCCCTTAGGTTCCAGATACCCTTTAATTGGACTAGTTTGGTATCTGATCGATTTCAAAATTTGCTTTCACTTTTACCAAAGGTTCAGAAAATCTCTGAAATACAAGGGCAAATTCACATGCTTCAATATATATATTAAGTTGAAAAGTATGCCTTTCATACAGCTTATAGAGTGTCCACTTTATGTACTAAGTATGATGTATTGTGTTTTATGACTAAGACTGTACAACAACCCCATCATATTATTGCTATGGGAATATTATTGTTTGTGTTGGTGTTAATTAGTGTAGGAATATGTTATTGTTGTTGTAAAGGATGTAATAATAGTAATACCTTTCATGTCCATGCTCATCATGCATTGTCATTACATCCAATCAAAACCCCTAAGGTTGAAGCATCTGAAGTAGAATCTGAATTCAAAGACTTAATGCAAATAGAGGTTTGAAAACGTTTGTTGTACTAATAGTATAAAAGGGGGGATTGTGGAAGCAGAGAAAGAACTGACAGGAAGGGGATGCAATATATGACAGTTCGTTAGCAAGAGTCAGGCTAACTGTAACCCTAATAACATGAGATTTGTAGAGCGAGGAATGTGTGAGGGAGAGAACTGTGTGAGAAGTTGTTGCGACCTTGTGTAGATAACGTGTAGATAATTTCGAATGTAGACTAAAAGTCTACATTGGTGAGCAAAACAAGATATCAGAATGACCTATGTATAAGCAAAATGCAGCTGTTGCTCATTATTGTCTATAACAAAAGGTATAAATGCTTGCTGTAATTGTTTACCTGTTGAGAGACCTGTTTAGCTCTCTCCCTCTACGCAATTGCTTGAGAAAATAAAGTATCTGACTTGCTGTCCCCAAACAAAAAGTGAGAACTCTGTTATTCTCCGACAGCCTGCTCCCCCCACCGCCAGCTCACCTTGTAGAACTGATGAATGAAATTGTTTTTAATTGTTCACTTTATTAATGTAACTTTATAAGTAAAGTTTTATGAATGAAACAATATTCATTCCTAAAACCGGTTACCCCAATAACTGGCTAATTAACCGTTAAGATGCTTGTTAAGAGCCATAGCTGTTCAGTCAGCTGCCTTTGTAAGTTTCACTATCAATCCAATTTCTGCTTAAATCACTGAGACTTGCACTGTTTCAGTATTGTAACTTCTGTTCACCATTTATTACACTTGCCTACAGTGTAACTTCTGTTCACTGTTTGCCATCCATTATACTTGTCTATATTGTAACTTCTGTTCACTGTTTGCCATATTGTAATTCAAACCCCATTTTAAAACGCTTACTCCATTTTGTAAGGGCTTGCTGCAACCTTCATTTTTGCAAACCCTGCTGTAATCTTATTAGTTTAGTTTAGATGTGTGAATGAGGTATGTATGGATGATGGAATCAACCTCCAGCCCCAGCCTGTCCTGATTAAATAGAGTTGAAACACCAACAGCTGAAGATGCAGACAAGAGCCCTAACAAAGTAAGAAGAATCCACCCTAAAAAGAAAAGGTACCCTGTTTCCCCGAAAATAAGACAGTGTCTTATATTAATTTTTGCTCCCAAAGATGTGCTAGGTCTTATTTTCAGGGGATGTCTTATTTTTCAGAAATGAAAACTGCCTTATTATCGGTGGATGCCTTATTATCGGGGAGGTCTTATTATCGGGGGGTGCCTTATATTACAACGAGAGGCAAAACTGTAAGTAGGCCTTATTTTCGGAGGATGTCTTATTTTTGGGGAAACAGGGTACTATAGAAGGAAGATCAAAGCCCGGTCCCAGGCTGAAAGTCACGTCTGCAATTGACGGGTGATCAATCACCAAACCCAGAGGCAGTGTGACACAGCAAGACCTATAGACTCTGGATTCAAACTAAAGCCTACAAAAAGGATGGGTGAGATGGAAAACTTTGGAGAAGGGTAACATTCTGCTGCCAACATGAAAGGGCATCGATGCATGCCCAACAGAGACCCAGCTCATCCTTGTGCCTGGCTTTCCTGGCCAGTTAGCCACCACAAGCTACGAACCCAAGCTGCAAACTCAAGCCACAGACTCAAGCAGGACTGGTAACTGCAGCAGCTGCAGAACATCTGATGGATGTGTGTGTGTGTGTGTGAATGTGTGTGTATGTATATAGGTATTAGGTATAATGTGTGTGTATTAGGATTAAGATATTAGTTATTGGTCATAAATCAAATTGTTATCATAATAAATGTGGCATCTTTATCTTGACCCCTAAAATGATCCTGTACAAGTTTGTGGGACAACAACCTACCTGCCCACCTTCTGCCACTGCCCCTATCCCCACCGCTGGCTCATCCTCACTCCCCAGCCTGCCCCTGGCCTCTTCACCATCCTGCCCAGCTGCCGGCTGGCCGGCCAGCCAGCCAGCCGTTGGCTTGTCCCATCCCGTCGCTTGTCTACTTACCCACCCCGGGCCGCACAGTGAGCCCATGTGGGCCACATGAGACCCGCGGTCCATATGTCGTGCAGGCCTGAGCTAGATCAAATCACTACAACTGTCCCTGCTCTAGGTGGGCAACTATTCTCCACACTTCTAGTGAATTCTCTTCTGACAAGAGAGAGGGCATGTGTTAGGACTATTAAGCATTACTGCTGGCTACGTAGGGAGAAGAGAAGACCCCCGAATGAAGAAAACAAATTCTGCAGACTATAGAATCTATGATGTGACTGGGCTGTGAGTGGGAATCTACAAATGCCTGTCTCGTTGCTCTGCCGGGGTTTTGGACAGAAGACAGAGCAGATGATAGGCAAATAGCCTGGAGGCCCTGCAGTGCACCTGTTAGTATACTAGAATTTAGCATCCCATTAATCAGTCACAAGGTGGGGCTGTGTGTAAAATACTCATTTAAACGAATTTCAGCCAGGCCTGGCAGAGCATTAAAAGACCTAATGCTGAACGCATCTGGTGTGTATAAGCAAGCTCTGTAGCCAGTCCCTGTCTAGTACAGAGGAACATCATTATCTTCAACTCAATGGCATTTCTCTTATTGTCCGTGGTTGGGTCAATCAGATGTGCTGATGCATTTGTTTTTGAATATGATAGTCTATAATTTTCATTCACAAACACAGTGCACAAAACAGAGATCAAATCTCATGGAGCATAAATGAAGGTACCTCACATTCAGCAGAATGTGCCATATTAGAGATGAGATTTGCACTTCCGAAGACAGACAATGTCAGCTGGGAGGGGAGTGTAACATTGACCAACCAGCTTTACACTCCCATACATTCTGGAACTTTGTCACTAGTGCTTGTGTAATTTAAACCATCCCACACCCGACTCCCTACCAGCCTCCACCTATGCCTGACAAGCTCAGCTTGTGTTAGGATTCTATCAAACAGAGCAGTGAGCTCCAGCAAGCATTTTTGACTTCTTGCAAGGATTTTCTTGAAAAGTGTGTGTTTGTGTGTGTGTGTGTGTGTGTGAGAGAGAAAGAGGATGTTTGTGAGTAACATGTTTGGTCACTAATATTACAGCACTAAAAACAAAAGTAACAGGAAGTTTCATAGCAGCATTTCCACCTGAGTGGAGACACCCCAATGAATATCTGTTCCATCGCATTAAGCACTCAGCCAAAATTACCTAACGTCCAACTTCTTCACAAACCTTCAGTTGAGTTCTCTATAGGAGGGAGCTTCTAGGAATTGGTATTCCTGGCTGCAGGTTAGGTCTGGCTTCCCCCAGCCTTCAGGTCCATGTAATACATGATCCCACGGGGAGCCATCTCCTAGAGCTTCCCCATGTCCCGTGGAACTCAGGACAGTGAGAAACATGTAAGTTATCTGTAAGGTGAAAATTTATGTAAACCATGAAAACATTTCTCGTTTAGTTGCAGTAGAGGGAAGACTCATAATTCCTATAAGGCCAAATGCTGATATTTCTGTGGATGTCTGCTTATAGAGGGAAATTGACAGTTTATATTGATATCAGCAATTTCTGGGTATCATTTATATAAAGATGTGCTCTTTAATAGTCTATCAAATTTATCATTCAGCAATGTACTATCTGCTCACTTTTATCAATGTGTATGTAGAGAGGATATCAATTATTCTCTGAATTCACACATGGGCATGGTCTTCCCCTCCTCTTGCCCTGCCCTCGGTTGCTCTGTGGCATTTAAGCCTTTCCTTAGAGCTGTAAGCAACAGCTGTCTCTGCTCTAGGGCCCAGAGGAGGAAAGATGTGCTGGCTCCAGCCTCGGACTCTCTCTCCCTCCTGCCTTTCCCTGACTATTAAGCCTGGCCCTGGTACTGCTTCCCTTAAGTGCCGTGTAGGGAAGAGGGAGAGCATGGCAGCTGCAGGTACAAGGACCAAATTGTGGGCATCAGGTGAAGCACCAAGAAACACAACCATCAGGTCAACCCGCAGGAATCTCACACCAGACTTAAATTCTAGGGCCCCAACCTATTGAACCAGCCAGACCAAAGACCTAGCTCTAGTGGGCATCAGTCACCCAGCAGGAAGGAAAAAAAACCTCACTTTGGTGCACCTAGGAACAGGGAAGTCAAGCATTTTGAGCTCGAAGGCTCATAGCACCAGAAGGTCCCACTGAGATTTGAACTCAGATTGCAGGATTTAGAGGCCTGAGTGATCATCATTACACCATGGGACCTATAGCCATTGTTTCTTCAGGACTCCTGTGACCCTCAGATGGTCAGTTTGCAATCTGCATTCATTGCTTCCCTCCACCTGCCTCCTCTCTTGGGACTCTTTCTCCTACCCTTGACATTGAATCCAGCCCTTGTTGCTGCTAACACCAACTGGCAGAAGGCCCTATAAGTGCCCTGCCTGAGGGGAGGCCAATGCATGTGGTGGGCCATAGGCACCACAGGTTTTAACGCTGTTTGCTTCCTTCCCCATGCCTCTTACTTAGCCTATATGGAAGTACACCTATGGCTGCGGATATGAATTTGTGGACACAGCATTGTGCAGTGGGCTTCCAAGACAGCCTGTAATTCAGCAAGGAGTTTGCAGCTGGGCCTGGCCTGGAGGCAATCTTCTCTTCACACAGCGGGTGGGGGATGCACTGGGACCAGCTCCTGGCTCTTTTTTGTGAACTGGTTCCCCATGAGGACACACCAGAGATCACTGCAATCTACATAGGGAACAACCACCTGGAAATATTCTCCAGGCCCCAGCTGATTTGGAAAGTTAAACATGATATTGCACGACACAGAACGATGGGGCCAGGTCCCATAAGAAACAAATGGGAGCAGGGGAAGAGAGCACAGAGAAGAGAAGGAGAGATGGGATAGAAAAAAGTCTCTAGAGAGGGAGCAGCTGGAGAGAACCAAGGAGTGCAGTGGACAACAGGGGCAGCAGGTTTGTAGAAATTTTGGTGGTGCCCAGAATGCACAGAGCCTGCCCCCCCAAACTCTACCCCACATGCCTAAGGCTCTGGGATGAATATTGGTTGGGGGGGTCATCTGGGGTGCAGGGGATTTGGGTGCAAGCACTGGGAGTTTGGGTGCAGAAGGGGTGAGAGGGTGGGCTCTGGGAGGGCGTTTGGGTGGGGGAAGGGGTCTGGGCTGCAGGCTCTGGGATGGAGATTGGGTGCTGGGTGCAGGGTTTGGGCTGGGACAGGGGGTGGGGGTACAGGGGGGTGGGGTTGCAGGCTCGAGCAGGGAGTGTGGATGCAGGCTCTGGGAGGGAATTTGGTGGCAGGAGGCAGTGTGTGGGAGGGGGTGGGGTGCAGGCTCTGGGCGTTGTTTGGGAGCTGGAGGAGGTGTGTGGGAAGGGGGTGAGAGTGAAGGCTCTGGGATGGAGTTTGGGTGCAGGCTTGGGGAGGGAGTTTGGGGACAGGAAGGGGTGCAGAGGGAGGAGGTGCAGGCTCTGGGAGGGAGTTTGGGTGCAGGCTTGGGGAGGGAGTTTGGGGACAGGAAGGGGTGCAGAGGGAGGAGGTGCAGGCTCTGGGAGGGAGTTTGGGTGCAGGCTCCAGGAGGGATTTTGGGTGAAGGCCCCTGGCTAAGGCAGGGGGTGCAGAAGGGGTGAGGAGCATGTAGTCAGTCATTTCATAGGGCAGAATTTTAAGGCTATTAAGATTTGGGGAACTATTCTTCCTAGCATCTTCCCTTTGTAGATTTCAGAGGCGTTCACACACTCACACCCACTGAGCCACCCTGTTACACCCCAATCTAATAGAAAGGCTGGGAGGTCTTGAAGTTCATAAAAAGAAACAGGGACAAAAAATAGAAAAAGGAACAAAACGTTTCTAAGATTATAAGGGGTTGGATCTCTGCACCTCTCGGTCTTTGGATTCACCTGGAGTAGGAACTGTAGCTGCAGTTGAGGAACCAGGTAATCGCAGAGATGGTCCAGCACTTCGGGCTAGCAGGCTTTTCAGGTACATGGAGACGACTGAAGGCTGCATAGTCTGTAGACACTGTGCTTCATTCCTCAGAGGGGATCAGTCCTGAGATCCTGGCAGTCAGTCTCTCTGAGGCTATGTCTACACTGGCAGAGGTACAGTGCCGGGAGATACAGTGCTGTTCAGAGAGCGCTGAAGGGAAACCGTTATTGTGTTCGCACTGTCAGCTGCCTGCGCAATAGCGTGTTCACACTTGTGGCTCTTGCAGCGGTGTTCAGAACGGTGCACTCGGGGCAGCCATCCCACTGAGCATCACTTCCTCTTCTGCCGCTAAATGTCGGGAGAGGGCAGAGGGGGTTACGGGGCATCCTGGGTCCTGTCCCAATGCCCCGAGATGCATTGCTTCGCATCCCAGAAATCCCTGTGCTTCCATCCGCATTTGGCCCCATCGTTCAATGGTTGGTGTACTGCGCATTCTACCTCTTCGTGCTGCAGGAATGGATCCAACACAGGTGACCAATATACTACGTGTCACGAGTGGCACTGGAGTTGTTCCTTAAAGTACAAAAGCGGAGGAGTTCAACATTGATCTCACCACATATAGTAGCTATGACATGAGATTGCTTGTGGCATTCACGGAGGTGCTGACCACAAGGGAACGCCGCTTTTGAGCTCGGGAAACAAGCACTGAATGGTGGGATCACATTGTCATGCACATCTGGGATGACGAGCAGTGACTGTAGAGCTTTCGGATGAGGAAAGCCACAGTCATCCATCTAGCACAGTGAGCTGCCTGAGAGTGACCAGTGCCAGATGCGTCAGAGGGAATGAACAAAACAGGCTTGTTGACCTGCAAGGTGAGAGTCTTTCACCCTTACCTTTAACTTTATTGTTGTCAATTCCTACTTATCCTATCTTACCACACCTCCCCCGAGATCTCTGGGCAAATCAGGTGTGAACCACTCCTTTGATACAGATGTATCCCAATCCAGCGGAATAGAGGCAGACTTTGGGCCAATGTCAGTTTGGAAAAGGCCCGCTTAACCCAGCAGGTTTCTCAAAGTAGCTGTTGCTGTGAACCGCATGTAGTGTGGATGTGTGAACCGCAAAGATATCAAACATGACAGAAACACAAGGCCAGTTCTGAGGAGATTTCCAGAGCCAGGCCTGGGGGTTAAACAGCTGTGCTCAAAAGAAAAAGGGGCCTCAGCACCTATAAAATTAACTGGTTGCAAAAACAAAACAAAAATTACATTAAAAAAACAAACAAACAAAAAACTCAGAAAAGCTACCATCACACATCCATCACCATTGCAGATTTTGACATCTGCCTGCCTGCTGAGAAATCTTTGCTTTGCAAACAAGAGACACGGAGAACTCTGTGGCTGTTACCCTCTAACTGGGTCACTCACTCACTCACGCCCATCACCCCAATCGGGGTATGGGCCGCCAACCACAGATCTCCAGAGTCCTCTATCCTGGGCCATTTGCTCTAGCTGGTTCCAGGTATAGCCCATTTTTATGTTATTAGCCTGAAGGTCACGTCGCCAGGAAGATCCAGACGTTCATAAAGAGTTGCCTTAGAAGGATTCTCCAGATCCGCTGGCAAGACACAATCAGCAGCAACAGCAGCAGCAGCAACATCTAACTGGGTAAAAGGTTCCAAATCTTGTCTCAAATAATTTTCCTCTTAACAGAAGATTTAAAATTTATCAAAATAAATTCCATTTGAAATAGAAATAATTACAATCTATACTAGGTCTCTATTCCCGTGCATGCTATTTCTCTCACATATTCCCCCACTCTAATTCCTTTTGGAGTGAGGTTTTAATTTCAGGATTAGCCACTATTTCCTATATAGTAGGAGGGGCAGGGAAAGAACTAGAAGAAAACCTGAATTATATTGTAACACTGAAAGTTATCACAGATCAGCCTCTTACGTTACACTAATTAACTTCATGTTTAATTTCATTGTCACTGGTACCAACTTATTCAAAGGTTACAAAATATAAATTCATAGGGTAGTTTTCTCTTAATTCCCATTTCCACCCAGTCAGCTTTGTGTGAAGTCACATTCTACAATAACCTAGAAGCCTTCCATTTCTGTGAGTTCATTTCATAGATTCATGGATTCTAGGAGTGGAAGGGACCTCGAGAGGTCATCGAGTCCAGTCCCCTGTCCACATGGCAGGACCAAATACTGTCTAGACTGTCTAATTTCTTCCTGGGTCTTCTCCCAGAAGTGTGGGTGGAAGGGGTCTCACACTACGTGGGAAAGCTGCATTATGAGAAAAACCACCTGTGCTCTATTTTCACATTTTCTAATTTTTCAGAGTAGCAGGAGGTGGAGAAGTGATACAAATGCATTAGACATAGTTTTGCTATTAAGAGAGCAAACCACAGACTCTGGACTCAGCACTCACATTTCCTGCAATCTGAACTTGGAATCTGATACAGTCCCTCACTGGCTACCACCATTTGCCCAGCATGGAAGTGCTTCTTGTCCAACAAGGAAGCCAGACTGGGACCCATAGGCATGGGATGGCTCTGAAGGAATCAATTGTTGCCTGGGAGTTTGCCTGTGGGGAGTTCCCACAGAGTGTTTTTGCCTTTCAGGCTTCTGTGAGAAGTAAATACAATATCTGAAGACACTTTTAGGCCTGGTCTACACTACGAGTTTAGGTCGAATTTAGCAGCGTTAAATCAAATTAAGCCTGGACATGTTCACACAATGAAGCCCTTTTTTTCGACTTAAAGGGCCCTTTAAACCAGTTTCTTTACTCCACCTCCAAATAGGGGATTAGCGCTAAAATCAGCCTTTGTGGGTCGGATTTGGGGTAGTGTGGACGGAATTCGATGGTATTGGCCTCCGGGAGCCGTCCCACAGTGCTTCATTGTGACCGCTCTGGACAGCACTCTAAACTCAGATGCACTGACCAGGTAGACAGGAAAAGCCCCGTGAACTTTTGAATTTCATTTCCTGTTTGCCCAGCGTGGAGAGTACAGGTGACCATGCAGAGCTCATCAGCACAGATAACCATGATGGAGTCCCAGGATCGCAAAAGAGCTCCAGCATGGACAGAACAGGAGGAATGGGATCTCCTCGCCATATGGGGAGACGAATCAATGCTAGCTGAACTCCGTAGCAATAAACGAAATGGCAAAATATTAGAAAAAGTCTCAAAGGCCATGAAGGACAGAGGCCATAACAGGGACGCACAGCAGTGCCGCGTGAAAATTAAGGAGCTAAGGCAAGCCTACCACAAAGCCAGAGAGGCAAACGGAAGGTCCGGGGCAGAGCCGCAAACATGCTGCTTCTACGCGGAGCTGCATGCCATCCTAGGGGGTGCAGCCACCACTACCCCAACCATGTGCTTTGACTCCATCAATGGAGAAACACACAACAGGGAAGAGGGTTCGGGGTAGGAGGAAGATGATAATGATGAAGACAATGAAGATAACTCACAGCAAGGAAGCGGAGAAACCGTTTTCCCCAACAGCCAGGATCTGTTTATCACTCTGGCCCTGGAACGAGTAACCCCCGAACTCACCCAAGGTGTGCTCCCAGACCCTGAAGGCACACAAGGGAACTCTGGTGAGTGTACCTTGGTAAAGATTACACATGATTTAAAAGCAAGTGTGTTTAATGATTAATTTACCCTGGCAATCGCGGCCAGTACAGCTACTGGAAAAGTCTGTTAACGGGTATGGGGGATGGAGCAGAAATCCTCCAGGGACATCTCCAGAAAGCTCTCTTTCATGTACTTCCAAAGCCTTTGCAAAATGTTTCTGGGGTGGGGGAGGCTGCCTTATCCCATCCGCCATGGTAGGACACTTTACCACACCAGGCCAGTAGCACATAGTCTGGAATCATTGCATAAGAAAACATGGCAGCGTATGATCCCAGTGTTTGCTGGCATACAGACAACATCCATTCCTTATCTCTCTTTGTTATCCTCAGGAGAGTGATATCATTCATGGTCACCTGGTTGAAATGGGGTGATTTTATTAAGGGGACATTTAGAGGTGCCCGTACCTGCTCGGCTGAACAGAAATGTTCCCCGCTGTTGGCCACGCAGTAGGGAGGAGGGATGAAGTGATCATCCCAGAGAATTGGGTACGTGTGTGTGTGTGTGGGGGGGGCAGGTAGTTGGGTTTGTGCTGCATGTTAACGTGGAAACCGCAGCCCCTCCTTTTACATTGCAAACCCATTTTAAATGGCTAACCCAATGGGTGTTCGGTATGAGAAATGAGGGCGCTACTGTTTGAAACCATTCCCACATGTTAAGAAGGTTAAAAAATCCAAAAGACTGTGGCCTACCCTGGCTGCCTGCAAGCCGAAATCTGTTGCCTGGCACTGCTTGAGTGATCTCTCACACCAAACCGGCAGGCCCTCAATATAAGAGGAAAAATGCGACCTTTTAACCAAAGCACATGTGCTGTGTAATGTGAACAACAAAACTTAACATGGAAGAGTGTACCCAGTGCTCTCTAAAATGTGTCTTTTTTAACCACCTCTCCCTTCTCCTCCACCAGCTGCAAATGTTTCTCCTTCACAGAGGCTAGTGAAGATTAGAAGGAGAAAACGGTGGACTCGGGATGATATGTTCCCAGAACTCCAGGTGTCCTCCCATGCTGACAGAGCACAGCAGAATGCATGGAGGCAGTCAATGTCAGAATGCAAAAAAGCACAATATGAACGGGAGGAGAAGTGGCGGACTGAATCGCGGGCTAAAGAGAGCAAGTGATGGGCTGAAGAGGATAGGTGGCGTCAGCTTGCTGACAGAAGGCAAGAGTCGGTGCTCCGGATGCTGGAGCATCAAACTGATATGCTCCAGCATATGGCTGAGCTGCAGGAAAGGCAGCAGGAGCAGAGACCGCCGCTACAGCCCATGTATAACCAACAGCCCTCCTCCCCAAGTTCCATAGCCTTCTCACCCAGACGCCCAAGAACACGGTGGGGGGGCCTCCAGCCACCCAGTCACTCCACCCCAGATGATTGCCTTCAATAAGTGTTAAAGTTTTAAACTGCAGTGTGTCCTTTTCCTTCCCTCCTCCCCCACCCCTTCCGGGCTACCTTGGCAGTTTTCCCCCTAGGAGTGTGACGAATTAATAAAGAATGCATGAATGTGAAGTAACAATGACTTTATTGCCTCTGCAAGCGGTGTTCGAAGGGGAAAGGGGAGGGTGGTTAGTTTACAGGGAAGTAGAGTAAACTGGGGGGGGGGGGGGCGCGTGGAGGGTTCATCAAGGAGAAACAAACAAAAGTTTCACACCGTAGCCTGACCAGTCACAAAACTGTTTTTCAAAGCTACTGGAGGAAGGGACTTTCTTCCCGGACCAGAAAATAACCATTGGCGATGTTGAAATGCCAATAGTTATCCTTGGGGACGCAGCCTACCCCTTAATGCCATGGCTCATGAAGCCATACACAGGCAGCATGATCAGGAGTCAGGAGCTGTTCCACTACAGGCTGAGCAAGTGCAGAATGGTGGTAGAATATTCATTTGGACCTTTAAAAGGTCGCTGGCGATCGTTACTGACTTGGTCAGATCTCAGCCAAACCAATATCTCCATTGTTGTTGCTGCTTGCTGTGTGCTCTACGATCTCTGTGAAAGTAAGAGGGAGACCTTTATGGCGGGGTGGGAGGCTGAGGCAAATTGCCTGGCTGCTGATTACGCGCAGCCAGACACCAGGGCGATTAGAAGAGCACACCAGGAAGCGCTGCGCATCAGAGAAACTTTGAAAACCAGTTTCATGACTGGCCAGGCTACAGTGTGAAATTTGTGTTTGTTTATCCTTGATGAAAACCTGCCTCCGCTGATCTTCCTGCCGCCACCTCTCATCTCGAGCGTCTCTCCTCTCCTCACGTTGGTCAATCATGTCCTCACGTTCACTGGCATCTTTCCAATACTTTGAAACCGTGTCCTTCCACTCATTCAGATGAGCTCTTTCACTGCGGGTGGATTCTATGATTTCCGCGAACATCTTGTCTCGCGTCCTCTTTTTCCAACACCTTATCTGAGATAGCCTTTGGGACGGAGGAGGGAGGCATTAAAAATTTGCAGCTTCTGGAGGGAGGGGAAAAAAGGAGAGAATTTTTTAAAAAGATACATTTTACAAAACAATGCTTATACTCTTCCATGGTGTACAACCCTATTCACATTACATAGCACATGTGATTTCTGTGCAAGGTCGCATTTTGCCTCTTAATATTGAGTGCCTGTGGCTTTGCTGCTAGAGATCACAGACGCAGGTCTGGGCAACAGAATTCAGCTTGCATGCGGCCATGGTAAGCCATTGTCTTCGGCTTCTGCGCCCTCCTTTCCCACATACCAAGCAAAGCCAGTTGACTGCTGTGGTTTTCCTGTTAACCTTCAGCAGCAGCAAAAAAAACTAACCCCCCCCGTCCAATTCTCTGGATGACAGCTTTACCCCTCCCGCCACCGAGTCGCTAGTATCACGGAAGATCCCTGCTAGCCAAAAGTGAAAAGCTCAGGGCCAATTCCCCCCCGCCCATGCTTGGCTAACTGCAGGGAAGGATTTCTTTTCAGCCACAGGCAAACAGCCCAGTAGGAACGGCCACCTCTGTCCCCTTAATTAAGTTCCCGTATTTCAACCAGGTTACCATGAGCGATATCACTCTCCTGAGGATTACACAGCAAGATAAAGAACAGATGTTGCTTGAATGCCAGCAAACACCTGGACCATACGCTGCCAGGCTTTGTCATGCAATGACACCAGATTACTTGCTACTAGCATGGCGTGGTCAAGTGTCCTACCATGGAGGACAGAATAAGGCTGCACTGCCCAGAAACCTTGTGGCAAGGCTTTTGGAGTACCTCCAGGAGAGCTTCATGGAGATGTCCCTGGAGGATTTCTGCTCCATCCCCAGACACGTTAACAGACTTTTCCAGTAGCTGTACTGGCCGCGAATGCATCCCAAGTCCTCAGGGAAAAGTAATCATTAAAAAACGCTTGCTTTTAAACCATGTTTTATATTTTAAAAGGTAAACTCACCTGAGGTCTCTTCCATGGGGTCATGGTCTTGGATACTGGGTTGGGAGGGTACTTCAGTCAGGCTGAGAAAAAGATCCTGGCTGTTGGGGAGAATGGAGTGCTGTGTCCGCTCCACAAGCTCGTCCTCCTCTTCCCCGTCCGCAGAATCCTCAGGTGAGGCTGATGAGATTACCCCCACCTCGGAATCCACGGTCAGAGGTGGGGTAGTGGTGGCAACCCCCCCCCCCCAGGAATTGCATGCAGCTCGGTGTAGAAGCGGCATTTCCGCGGCTCTGACCCGGAGTGACCGTTTGCCTCCTTTGTCTTTTGATAGGCTTCTCTGAGCTCCTTTACTTTCATGCAGCACCCATCCGAGTCCCTATTGTGGCCTCTCTCCATCATGCCCTTGGAGATTTTTTCAAAAGTTTTGGCATTTCGTCTTTTCGAACGAAGTTCTGCTAGCACTGAATCCTCTCCGCATATAGCCATCAGATCCAGTACCTCCCATATGGTCCATGCTGGTGCTCTTTTTCGATTATCAGGCTCCATGGTTATCTGTGCTGATGAGCTCTCTGTGGTCACCTGTGCTCTCCACGCTGGGCAAACAGGAAATAAAATTCAAATGTTCACGGGGCTTTTCCTGTCTACCTGGCTAGTGCATCCGAATTCAGATTGCTGTGCAGAGCGGTCACAATGGTGCACTGTGGGATAGCTCCCGGAGGTGAATACCATCGTATTGCGGCCACAGTAACCCTAATTCAAAATGGCAATATCGATTTCGGTGCTACTCTGCTCGTCGGGAAGGAGTACAGAAATCGATTTTAAGAGCCCTTTATTTCAGAAAAAATGGCTTCGTTGTGTGGATGGGTGCAGGGTGAATTCAATTTAACGCTTCTAAATTCGAATTAAACTCATAGTGTAGACCAGGCCAAAGTCAGCTCCCACACTGCTGTCCTGGGCAACAAAGTATGGGGAGGAGGTGAGCAGCCCTCAGCAGTGAAAGAACAGGTTAAGGACTATTTAGAAAAACTGGACATGCATAAGTCCATGGGTCCATATCTAATGCATCTGAGGATGCTGAGGGAATTGGCTGATGTGATTGCAGAGCCATTGGCCATTATCTTTGAAAACTCATGGCGATCGGAGGAGGTGCAGGATGACTGGAAAAAGGCAAATATAATGCCCATCTTTAAAAAAGGGAAGGAGAACCCAGGGAACTACAGACCAGTCAGCCTCACCTCAGTCCCTGGAAAAATCACGGAGCAGGTCCTCAAGGAAACCATTTTGAAGCCCTTGAAGTAGAGGAAGGTGATCAGGAACAGTCAACATGGATTCACCAAGGGCAAGTCATGCCTGACCAACCTCATTGCCTACTATGGTGAGATAACTGGCTCTGGGGATATAGGGAAAGCAGTGGATGTGATATATCTTGAGTTTAGCAAAGCTTCTGATATGGTCTCCCACAGCATTTTTGTCAGCAGGTTAAAGTACAGATTGGATGAATGGACTATAAGGTGGATAGAAAGCTGGCTAGATTGTCAGGCTTAACACGTAGCAATTAACAGCTCAATGTCTAGTTGGCAGCCAGTATTAAGCGGAGTGCCCCAGGAGTCAGTCCTGGGGCCAGTTTTGTTCAACATATTTATTAATGAATTGGATGATGGGATAGATTGCACCCTCAGCAAGTTCACAGATGACACTAAGCTCGGGTGAGAGGCAGATACGCAGAAGGGTAGGCATAGGGTCCAGAGTGAGCTAGACAAATTAGTGGAATGGGCCAAAAGAAATCTGATGAGGTTCAACAAGGACAAGTGCAGAGTCCTGCACTTAGGACGGAAGAATCCCATGCACTGCTACAGGATGGGGACCGACTGGCTAAGCAGCAGTTCTTCAGAAAAGGACCTGGGGATTATAGTGGATGAGAAGCTGGATATGAGTCAGCAGTGTGCCCTTGTTCCCAAGAAGGCTAAGAGCATATTGGGTTGCATTAGTAGGAGCATTGCTAGCAGATCGAGGGAAATTATTATTCCCCTTTATTCGGCACTAGTGAAGCCACATCTGGAGTATTGCATCCAGTTTTAGGCCCCCCATTAGAGAAAGGAGGGCCACAAAAATGATTAGGGGGCTGGCACATGACTGAGGAGGAGAGGCTGAAGGAACAGGGCTTGTTTAGTCTGCAGAAGAGAAGAGTGAGGGGGGATTTGATAGCAGCCCTCAACTGCCTGAAGGGGGGGGGATTCCAGAGAGGTTGGAGCTCAGCTGTTCTCAGTGGTGGCAGATGACAGAACAACGGACAATAGTCTCAAGTTGCAGGGGGGGAGGTCTAGGTTGGATATTAGGAAAAACTTTTTCATTAGGAGGGTGGTGATGCACTGGAATGGGTTCCCTAGGAAGGTTTGGAATCTCCATCCTCAGAGGTTTTTAAGGCCCAGCTTGACAAAGCCCTGGTTGGGATGATTTAGTTGGTGTTGGTCCTGCTTTGAGCAGGGGGTTGGACTAAATGACCTCCTGAGGTCTCTTCCAACACTAATCTTCTGATTCTCTCTGTGCTTCATGAAATTTTGGTAAAGACAGTTTTTCCCAATTTAATCATGGCATCCTTTAGGAGTGTGATCAATGCCACTTAACTAGGGAGCAGTGTTCTAAAAATACTTTACCTGGGCCACAGGTCACCATAGCTTCCATCTCTGGGATGAAAATCAACCACCAGTACCTGCAATTTCTACCTGAGTTCTTGTCAAATCTTTGACCTTCCTTGGAGTAATTTTACACTTCTCTGGTGTAGAATACTTCACCAACCACACAACATATCAGTAGTGATAGTGAGGTATATAATAAATAATAATAATATATGGAGATATCCGATCTCCTAGAACTGGAAGGGACCCTGAAAGGTCCTCGAGTCCAGCCCCCTGCCTTCACTAGCAGGACCAAGTACTGATTTTTACCCCAGATCCCTAAGTGGCCCCCTCAAGGATTGAACTCACAACCCTGGGTTTAGCAGGCCAATGCTCAAACCACTGAGCTATCCCTCCCCCGCAAAAAACCTGTCTGTAAGCAAAGACTGGCCTGCTTCCCAAGATTGGTGAGAGGCCTTGGCTACACTTGAGGATTCACAGCTCCGAGGGGAGTAGCTTGCAGCGCTGCAGGCGCTGATTACACTGGAGCTTTACAGCGCTGCACTCGCTGTGCTCAGGGGGGTGTTTTTTCACACCCCTGAGCGCAGCAAGTTGCAGCGCTGTACAGCACCAGTGTAGCCAAGGCCAGAGTGAGGGATCATTTTCCAGGATAGGTTGTAGATCGTTGATAATGCGCGGAAGAGGTTTTACTTGAGGGCTGTATGTGATGGCCAGTGGTGTTCTGTTATTGTCCTTGTTGGGCCTGTCCTGTAGTAGGTGATTTCTGGGTATCCGTCTTGCTCTGTCAATCTGTTTCCTCACTTCCCCAGGTGGGTATTGTAGTTTTACGAATGCTTGATAAAGATCTTGTAGGTGTTGGTCTCTGTCTGAGGGGTTGGAGCAAATTCGGTTGTATCTTAGGGCTTGGCTATAGACAATGGACAGTTTGATGTGTCCTGGATGGAAGCTGGAGGCATGTAGGTAAGTATAGTGGTCAGTAGGTTTCTGGTATAGGGTGGTGTTTATGTGACCATCACTTATTTTTACTGTAGTGTCCAGGAAGTGTCTCTCTTGTGTGGACTGGTCGAAGCTGAAGGTTGATGGTGGGGTGGAAATTGTTGAAATCCAGGTGGAATTCTTCAAGGGCTTCCTTTCTGTGGGTCCATATGATGATGTCATCAATGTAGCGCAAGTAGAGGAGGGGCACTAGGGGATAAGAGCTGAGGAAGCGTTGTTCTAAGTCAGCCATAAAAATGTTGGCAGACTGTGGGGCCATGCGGGTACCCATAGCAATGCCACTGACTTGAAGGTATAAGTTGTCCCCAAATCTGAAATGGTTGTGGGTGAGGACAAAGTCACAAAGCTCAGCCACCAGGCATGCTTTGGCCTCATCAGGGATACTGTTCCTGACAGCTTGTAGTCCATCCTCATGTGGAATATTGGCGTAAAGCGCTTCTACATCCATGGTGGCCCCGATGGTGTTTTCAGGAAGAACAGCAATGCATTGTAGTTTCCTCGGAAGTCGGTGGTGTCTCGAAGATAGCTGGGAGTCCTGGTGGCGTAGGGTCTGAGGAGAGAGTCCAAATAGCCAGATAATGCTGCTGTAAGAGTGCCAATGCCTGGGATGATGGAACGTCCAAGGTTTCCAGGTTTATGGATCTTGGGTAGCAGATAGAATAGCCCTGGTCGGGGCTCTGGGGATGTCCCCGTGTAGATTTGTTCCCATACCGTAGCCGGGAGTTTTTTGAGCAGATGGTGTAGTTTCTTTTAGTATTCCTCAGTGGGATCAGCGGATAGTGGCCTGTCGAATGTGGTCTTGGAGAGTTGCCTTGCAGCCTCCTGCTCATAATCTGACCTGTTCATTATGACTAGAGCACCTCCTTTGTCAGCCCCCTTGATTATAATGTCAGAGTTGTTTCTGAGGCTGTGGATGGCATTGCGTTCTGTATGGCTGAGGTTCTGGGGCAAGCGATGTTGTTTGTTCACAATTTCAGCCTGTGTACATCTGCGGAAGCACTCTATGTAGAGGTCCAGTCTGTCATTTCGACCGTCAGGAGGAGTCTACACAGAGTTCTTGTTCTTGTAGTGTTGGTAGGAGGGTTCCTGTGGGCTAGTACTCTGTTGAGTGGTGCATTGAAAATATTGGAGTCAAGAGACGACGAAAGTAGGCTTCCAGTTCACCGCAAAACTGTATCATGTTTGTGGGGATGGTGGGACAGAAAGAGTCCCCGAGATAGCCCGGTAGAAGACTCTGTCCTAAGTGTGTGGTTGGATGGACTAACAATATTGTTAGGTGAGTTGAGGGTGCCATTGTAGCCCCCTGTGGCAGGTAGGAGTTCAGTCTTACTTTTTCCTCTGTAGAGAAATGAAGTGTGCATTGTAAATGGCTTATCTCATTTTTGTCAAGTCCAGCCATGTGGAAGTTTGTGTGGAAGGTTGGATTTGTGTGAGAGTCTCCAGTTTTGAGAGCTCATGCTTGATCTTCTCCTGTCTGCTGTACAAGATGCTGATCAGGTGGTTCCTCAGGCCTCTCCCCTGTGTGGATTCTCTGATGTTTAGAAAGGCCTGAGCTGCTAATGAAGGTTTTCCCACACTCACTGCATTCATAGGGCTTCTCCCCTGTGTGAATTCTCTGATGGTAAGAAAGGGCTGAGCTGTGAGTGAAGCTTTTCCCACACTCACAGCATTCATAGGGCCTCTCCCCTGTGTGGATTCTCTGATGGCTGGAAAGGGCTGAGCTGGTAATGAAGTTTTTCCCACACTCATGGCATTCGTAGGGCCTCTCCCCTGTGTGGATTCTCTGATGTTTAGAAAGGCCTGATCTTTGAGTGAAGGTTTTCCCACACTCACGGCATTCATAGGGCTTCTCCCCTGTGTGCATTCTCTGATGCCCAATAAGATGAGAGCTGTGAGTGAAGCTTTTCCCACACGCACGGCATTCATAGGGCCTCTCCCCTGTGTGGATTCTCTGATGTTTAGAAAGGGCTGAGCTATGAGTGAAGCTTTTCCCACACTCACAGCATTCATAGGGCCTCTCCCCTGTGTGGATTCTCTGATGTGCAGAAAGGCCTGATCTTTGAGTGAAGGTTTTCCCACACTCATGGCATTCATACGGCCTCTCCCCTGTGTGGATTCTCTGATGTTTAGAAAGGGCTGAGCTGTGAGTGAAGCTTTTCCCACACTCACGGCATTCATAGGGCCTCTCCCCTGTGTGGATTCTCTGATGTTTAGAAAGGGCTGAGCTGTGAGTGAAGCTTTTCCCACATTCACTGCATACATAGGGCCTCTCTCCTGTGTGGATTCTCTGATGCCCAGTAAGGTGAGAGCTGCGAGTGAAGCTTTTCCCACACTCACAGCATTCATAGGGCCTCTCCCCTGTGTGGATTCTCTGATGGCTGGAAAGGGCTGAGCTGTGAGTGAAGCTTTTCCCACACTCACAGCATTCATAGGGCCTCTCCCCTGTGTGGATTCTCTGATGGTTAAAAAGGACTGATCTGTAAGTGAAGTTTTTCCCACACTCACGGCATTCATAGGGCCTCTCCCCTGTGTGGATTCTCTGATGTACAGAAAGGGCTGATCTTTGAGTGAAGCATTTTCCACACTCGCTGCATGTATTTTTCCTCTTTCCCATGAGGATTTCCTGCTGTGTTGTGGTTTCCTTGACACTCTTCTGAGTTCCCCAACAGGAAATAAATTTACCCATTTTCTCCCCTGGCTGGTGTCCTTGCTCTCTTTCTGGTCTGTGCTGTATCTCACAGGATTTTTCCTTCTCATAACTCCTGGACACATTCCTTTTTGATCTTTGCGACAATGCTCTGTGTTTATCCACTTGCTCAACATTTTCCTGCTGAGAATTCTGCTCCTCTTTCTCATATACCATTGCATCACCTGCTGTGATAGAGACAGAAACCTCAAACAGGGATGGAAAGGGGAAGGCCAAACCAAAACAAGTGCTGGAGAGAGGTTAAATAAAAACAGGAAATGAACTCTTCCAAATTCTTCCCCTAAATAGGAGAGAGGAGGGGATCATTTTGGCTTTCACATCCCATTCAACTTCACAGGGGGAAGGGAGGAAGCTTCCTGGTGTCTGCTAGGATCTACAGGAAGCCATGAGCTATATTTACCCTGAGGATACAATCCCGCTAGGGACAATAATGAACTGAGAGAAGTCCCAAAGGCTTTGTAGGACATCCCAGATGTTTCTTTCAGGCACTTACAGATTCTGAGTTGGTTTAATGTTTCCTCATCTGTGCAGGGAGCTCTCAGGATCTCTCTTTCCTCTGAACCCTGGAGGTCTGGGACCCAGGGCTCTTCCCCTTGTTCCAGCTGGGAGATCACATCAGATTTGGAAACTAGAAACCCTGCTCAGAAAGAAAACAAAGGAGTTCAGTTGATTTCATACGACTGTGTCATAAAAAACACTATTAATTTAACTCTAGTACTTAGTGTGACCTGGTGTGCCTGGGGCAGTCCTCACTGAAAATGCCAAGATCAGGGTAGGCTGAAAAAGGCAGAGCAGATGCTCCCAAAACTGGGGGTTAACACTGAAGTTAAATTCACCGACCACTCAAAAACTGTGCTTCTGATCCCCCACGCTGGTTATTGAGAAACTGAAAAAAAAAAAAATCAAAGCCCCCTTTATTGCATTGCACTTCTCTGACTCCCAATCAGCACCTAGGTCCAGTACAGTGAGAGGTTATTTAAAAACTCTGCTCATATAAACACAGTGTTCTTCTGACCTCAGAGTCAGCCACATTACCAGGTCACTATAGGTTTGGATCTTACCCAAAATACTATGATGCCAGCCAATCCTTTAGAATCTAAACTAAAGGTTTATAAGACAGAAAGCAAGAAAGCATCCAAACTAAAGGTTTATTATAAAAGAAAAGAAAAGAAAGAAAGAAAAAGGGAGTTGTTCAATGGGAAAGCAGTCAGATACATTCAGAAATCTACATATCTGGTTCTTAGCAGTATTGATAAGTTCCTGGCTTGAAAGCCTGTCTGGAACACATCCACATTATTCAGTTCTTTGTTCAAGGCTTCAGTTTGTAGAGAAGTTAAACCAGAGGTAGGAAGAGGGATTGAAGACAAAATGGAGATGATGCAACTGCCCTTTATATTCCTTTTGCCGTTTGGCTTCTACTTCCTTTGTCCCAAACACAAGCTTCACAGCACATGGCATGGAAAAGCCTTGGAGTTCTCACTACACAGGCATACCCCTGCATGTCTTGCTGACTCAATAGGTGTATCCTCTTAGTTCTTTCCAGGGGCTCATTGTACAGCTGATGACCCTGGATGGGCCATCGAACAGGCTAGGCAGCGCTGATGCCAATATGTCTGGGGATGTCACCCAGAAACACTGCACAAGTCTGGAAATACAGATATACCCTACATATCTATCTATAACTCACAGTACAAAGGTGATACAAAGATAGAAACAAAATTATCATACTTGGAAAATCATAATATTTTCATTGACACCTTACATGGCACATCTAGCTCTGATGTTATTGATATAATCTGGGACCATATAGATCATTGTTGCAACCAAGGTCCTGTAGTGGCACGCAAATCTTGCATAAAGGGGGTCAAATGGGGTGTCTAAGACAAGGTTATGGTTTACTGGTTATGATTATGCTGTCTATATGTGTGTATCAATTTTGTAGTTGAAGTTATGAATATTGGCTCTATACTGTCTGTATTTCAAACTTATGCTATGCTGCTGGGTGACATCCCAGACAAACTGGTGTTAGCTCTGCCTAGCCTCCTTGATGGCCCATTAAGGACCATCAGCTATACAATGGACCCATTGAGAGAAGACAAATATGCCTTGAGACTCAACAAAGTATGCAGGAACTTGCCCATGTGACTCCAGATTCCATTTTGCTGTAATTTTCCACAGTAAGAACAAAGAGGTGTTCTTACACCTGGAAAAGACTATATAAGGCTGATGCCTCATCTCCATCTGGTCTTCAATCCTGCTTCATACCGCTGGAGGAACTTTGCTACAAGCTGAAGCTTTGAACAAAGGACTGAGGATCCATCCCAGCAGGGGGATGTATTCTAGAGACTTGATTTGAATCTGCAGTTTATTCTATCGCTGCTGCAAGCCTGAACCAAGAACTTTGCCATTACTGTATGTAATTGATTCCATTTAACCGATTCTAACTCTCATCTCTATCTTTTTCCTTTTATGAATAAACCTTTAGATTTTAGATTCTAAAGGATTGGCAACAGCGTGATTTGTGGGTAAGATCTGATTTGTATATTGACCTGGGTCTGGGGCTCGGTCCTTTGGGATCAGGAGAACCTTTTTCTTTTACTGGGGTATTGGTTTTCATAACCATCTGTCCCCATAACGAGTGGCACTGGTGGTAATACTGAGAAACTGGAGTGTCTAAAGAGATTGCTTGTGAGACTTGCGGTTAGCCAGTGGGGTGAGACCGAAGTCCTCTTAGTCTGGCTGGTTTGGTTTGCCTTAGAGGTGGAAAAAACCCAGCCTTGGGCTGTAACTGCCCTGTTTCAGCAATTTGTCCTGAGTTGGCATTCTCAGTTGGGTTCTGCCAGAACCTCATTGTCACACTAGCAGAATTCATTGCAATTTTATCATATTGGTATTCATAATAAAATAATAATAATATAAAGTGTCTCTCAATTCCATACAGAGTCACTTAATAAACCAGTGAATTCCCAGGACAGGCTCCCCTGGTCTTTGAAGATGCCAAACACCTTGCTTGTGAGGGATTGAAATACCCACATATATGTTGGGAAAACACATAGACACTGTGCAAGTCTGGACCCCTATGTTCACTCTTCTACAAAATAATGATCAATTTTGTACATAGTATGTGTCAGGGCTGAATCCCCACTCTATCACAGAAAGTGGGGGCCCGCAAGGATTCTAAAATTAATTTGTGCCACTCTAGGCTTGTAGTAAACCTCCAAGGTTTCAGCTTTTCTCTGACCTTGGCTTGGTAAATGTTGCCACGACCCAAATGCAAAAAACCCCCTCTGGGGCACCCTCAAGCCCTTTCATCTCCCCTCCAGAAAAGAGGGGAGAAAGAAAACAAAGGAAATTAGCTGTGGCTACCAGATAATCAAACAACATGCAAAAACCTCTTAGGACACCAAAAATCCAATCCCATTCTTAAAAAGAGGTAAATTTTATTAAAATTAAAAAGGAAAGGAATACATCTGGAACTTAGGCTTTTGCTATCTCTTAAAAGAAAATTAATTTTTGTAAGCACCCCAAATAGCTTTCTTGGGGGTTCAGCTTAAAGCTTACAAGCAAACAAAAGCATCTAGGATAGCACAGAGGAAATCCAAAAGCCAAAATAAAAAATAAACCTGATTGTGTCTGTCTAAACATTCCCTACTCAAATAATTTATTCCAGGTAGGGAAGATGAATTTTCATACCTGGTTCAAGCCATGCACAGCATTGCTACTCCATGTCTCCTTCTAAGGAGAAGGACAGACAAAGGGAAAGTTACTTTCCCATTTAAAAAAGTTTAGCCTTTCCATTGGCTCTTTTGGTCAGGTGCCCACTCCTTTTCTTTTACCTGTGGCTTGTTAATCCTTTACAGGTAAAGCAAGCAGAGAACTCACACCAACAGGGATTTTACAGCAAACTGGCTGGCTAGGTGTTACAAAAGGGAGATCTCTCCCCTCCCCTTCAGTATGTTTGGATTAAAGTGTATTGGAAACTCCATTTGGGATAACAAGGCTGGGGCATATCATTTTCCACTGATGAAATAACAGACTTCATATGAGCTTGCATTGTTCAGTAGTGTTCTGGACAGGGCAAGATGCACATTTCTGGTGGAAAGTCTGGGACCAGAGATTTTTCTGCAGTTCTCCTGTGGTGTACTGCAATTCCTGAGTCGCTGACTAGCAGCACTCAAAACTGTGTAGCTGAGAGCGAGTTACATGCTGCAGACTGTGTGTTAACTGCCCAGGAGTGGCTGCTCTCGCAGTAAAGCAGTGTAAAAGGCACCCCAGCCTGGGGAACTGAGGGGACACAGCTGTTCAACAGTCCAGATTGCACTGTGGTGAGTGTCTGTGACATTAAATTTCAAAGAGGCTCTAAAACACCAAGAAACAAAATCCACGTCCCAGAAATCGAATTTAACACCATTAATCTGGGCTTGAATAGGGACTGGCTGGCTCATTACAGAAGCAGCTTTTCCACTCCTGGAATTGACACCTCCTCATCTATTATTGGGAGTGGACTACATCCACCCTGATTGAATTGGCCCTGTCAACACTGGTTCTCCACTTGCGAAGAAACTCCCTGCACTCCATATGTCAGTATATAATGCCTGCATCTGTAACTTTCACTCTCTGCATCTGAAGAAGTGAGGTTTTTACCCACGAAAGCTTATGCCCAAATAAATCTGTTAGTCTTTAAGGTGTGTGAAAGTGAAATGAATTATACTAAAGAAATAGAATGAATTAAAGAATGCTGTATGTAACTTTAAGTAGAAATGAGAAATGCTGCAAGCCAGGTGTGCAGGAAAGCAGACATTAACTGCTTAACTTGCCACTTAAGGGCAATTGGTGAAGCATTAGTCTTAGATCTATAAGAGTTAACAAGGAAGCAGGATATGCAGATTGTGCTCCATGCATATTTTACAATTTTGCTCTCTGTCCTTTTGTTTAGTTTGCACCCTTTTATCTGTATAAATAAGACTGTTTGAATCTTGCATGGAGGCTCACATTATCTGATTGAATTAGCAGAGCGCTGTGCTTATAAACAGAGTGGTCTTGACAAAATTGTGAGTCCTGATTCTAACTTTGACAGGTGCCACCAGACTCCTTGTTGTTTTTCCAGAAATCAAAGTCTCCAGAGAGAGGGCAAGTCTCCCTGGCATTGCTTCTTGCTGACAGACAGGTCCAGTGACAGAGAGAGAGTCCTGGGGAAGCTGGAAACAGTAAGCATGGGCTGGTGGGGTTCAGTGGAGAAAGGGAATAGGAAGGGCAGGGATATTACTGAATGCAGGATCTCCGCAGTACTAAATGTCAGGATAGCACATACTGCAGCCCATTGGAAAACATAATGCCAAATATACATATAAAATGAAGGGGTCTAAATTAGTTGTTTGCATTGATTTATATAAGGGCAATAAGATACTCTCTGTATTATTGTCTATCCCTTTTTAAATAATTCCTAACATCCTGTTTGCTTTTTTGACCTCTGCTGCACATTGCGTGGATGTCTTCAGAGAACTATCCACAATGACTCCAAGATCTTTTTCCCCCGATTAGTTGTAGCTAAATTTCCCCCCATCATATTGTACATATAGTTAGGGTTATTTTTTTCAATGTGCATTACTTTATATTTATCCACATTAAATTTCATTTGCCATTTTGTTGCCCATTCACTTAGTTTTGTGAGATCTTTTTGAAGTTCTTCACAGTCTGGTTTGGTCTTAACTATCTTGAGCAGTTTAGTATTATCTGCAAACTTTGCCATCTCACTGTTTACCCCTTTCTCCAGATCATTTATGAATAAGTTGAATAGGATTGATCCTAGGACTGACCCTTGGGGAACACCACTAGTTACTCCTGTCCATTCTGGAAATTTACCATTTATTACTACCCTTTGTTCCCTGTCTTTTAACTAGTTCTCAATCCATGAAAAGATCTTCCCTTTTATCCCATGACAGCTTAATTTATGTAAGAGACTTTGGTGAGGGACCTTGTCAAAGGCTTTCTGGACACTGTGTCCATTGGATCCCCATTGTCCACATGTTTGTTGACACCTTCAAAGAACTCTAATAGATTAGTAAGACATGATTTCCCTTTACAGAAACCATGTTGACTTTTGCCCAACAATTTTTGTTCTACTATGTGCCTAACAATTTTATTCTTTACTATTGTTTCAACTAATTTGCCCCAAGAGTACAGACGTTGGACTTCCTGGTCTGTAATTGCCAGCATCGCCTCTAGAGCCCTTTTTAAATATTGGTGTTACATTAGCATCTTCCAGTCATTTTGTACAGAAGATGATTTAAAGGACAGGATACAAACCATAGCTAATAGTTCCTCAATTTCACATTTGAGTTCTTTCAGAACTCTTGGGTAAATACCATCTGGTTCCATTGACTTGTTACAGTAAAGTTTATCAATTAGTTCCAAAACTTCCTCTAGTGACACTTCAATTTGTGCCAGTTCCTCAGACTTGTCACCCATAAAAGGTTTGGGAATCTCCCTAACATCCTCAGCCATGAAGACTGAAGCAAAGAATGCATTTAGTTTCTCTGCAATGACTTCATCGTCTTTAAGCATTCCTTTTGTATCTCGATCGTTCAGGGGCCCCACTGGTTGTTTAGCAGGCTTCCTGCTTCTGATGTACTTAAACATTTTGTGGTTACCTTCTGAATTTTTGGCTAGCTGTTCCTCAAACTCCTTTTTGGCTTTTCTTATTACATTTTTACACTTAATTTGGCAGTGCTTATGCTCCCTTCTATATACCTCACTAGGATTTGACTTCCACTTTTAAAAAGATGCCTTTTAATCTCTCACTGCTTCTTTTACATGGTTAAGCCAAGCCACAGTGGCTCTTTTTTAGTTCTTCTGCTGTGTTTTTTTAATTTGGGGTATACATTGAAGTTGGGCCTCTAATATTGTGTTTTTGAAAAGTGTCCATGCAGCTTGCAGAGATTTCACTCTAGTCATTGTACCTTTGAATTTCTGTTTAACTAACCCCCTCATTTTTGCATAGTTCCCCTTTCTGAAATTAAATGTCACAGTGTTGAGCTGTTGAGGTGTTCTTCCCACCACAGGGATTTTAAATGTTGTTATATTATGGTCACTAATTCCAAGCCGTCCTGTTATAGTTACCTCTTGGACCAGCTCCTGCGCTCCACTTAGGACTAAATCGAGAGTTGCTTCTCCCCTTGCGGGTTCTTGTACCAGCTGCTCCAAGAAGCAGTCATTTAAAGTATCAACAAATTTTGTCTCTGCATTTTGTCCTGAGGTGACATGTCAATATGGGGATAATTGAAATCCCCCACTATTATGGAGTTCTTTATTTTGATAGCCTCTCTAAACTCCCTTAGCATTTCATCGTCACGATCACTGTCTTTGACAGGTGGTCGATAATCGATCCCTATTGTTGTATTCTCATTAGAGCATGGAATTACTATCCATAGAGTCTCTATGGAACATGCAGTTTCATTTAAGATTTTTACATCATTTCAGTCTACATTTTCTTTAATATACAGTGCCATTCCCCCTCCGCCCCCCAAAAAAGTACGACCTGCTCTGTCCTTCCAATATATTTTGTACCCTGGAATGATTGTGTCCTATTGACTATCCTCACTCCACCAGGTTTCTGTGATGCCTATTATGTCAATATCCTCTTTTAACACGAGGCACTCTAATTCACACATATTATTTAGACTTCTAGCATTTGTGTACAAGCACTTTAAAAACTTATCACTGTTTATTTGTCTGGCTTTTTCTGATGTGTCAGATTCTTTTGTGTGTGAATGCTTCTCCTCTGATCTGGCCCCTACTTTATCCTCTTCCAGCCTCTCTTCCTGACTAAAACTATAAAATCTCTATCACTAGACTCTCCTCTAAGAGAAGTCTCTGTCCAATCCACCTGCTCCTCTGCAGCCATCGGCTTTCTCCCATCTCTTAGTTTAAAAACTGCTCTGCAACCTTTTTAATGTTAAGTGCCAGCAGTCTGGTTCCATTTTGGTTTAGGAGGAGCCCATCACTCCCGTATAGGCTCCCCCCCATCCCAAAAGTTTCCCCAGTTCCTAATAAATCTAAACCCTTCCTCTCTACACCATCATCTCATCCACTCATTGAGACTCTGAAGCTCTGCCTGCATACCTGGCCCTGCACGTGGAACTGGAAGCATTTCTGAGAATGCCACCATAGAGGTCCTGGATTTCAATCTCTTTCCTAGCAGCCTAAATTTGGCCTCCAGGACATCTTGCCTACCCTTCCTTATGTCATTGGTAACTACATGTACCACGACCACCGGCTCCTCCCCAGCACTATACATAAGTCTGTCTAGATGCCTCGAGAGATCCGCAATCTTTGCACCAGGCAGGCAAGTCACCATATGGTTCTCCCGGTCTTCACAAACCCAGCTATCCTTGTTTCTAATGATCAAATCTCCCATTACTAACAGCTGCCTTTTCTTAATGACTGGAGTTCCCTCCCCCCGGCGAGGTAACATCAGAGCAAGCGGTTACCCCAACACCATCTGGAAAGAGGGTCCCAACTACAGGAAGGTTTCCCTCTGCTCCCGTTGACTGCTCTGCTTCCCTGGGCCTTTCATCCTCCTCAAGAGTGCAAGGGCTGTCTGACCGGAGGTGGGAGAAATCTACAGTGTCCCGGAAAGCCTCATCAGCGTACTTCTCTGCCTCCCTTAGCGTCTCCAGTTCCACCACCCTGGCCTCCAAAGGCTCCACGCTGTCTCTGAGGGCCAGGAGCTCCTTGCACCCAACGCACACATACGCCACCCACCCACAGGGCAGGTAATCATACATGCTACATTGAGTGAAATAAACAGGATAGCCCCCACTCTACTGCTGGGCTTCTGGCTGCATTCTCTCTTACAGCTACCTAGGTAAACAATAGGGGTTTTGTTTAAATCAAGATGTTTGTATTATAGCTTAAATGTTTTAAAGAATGGCAAGAGTACCTTGCCCCCTTCCCACTCCCCTTCCAAACTCCCTCACGAAACTCCCTGTTAGCAGCCCTGATCGCAAAGCTCCCTGGTCGCTTGTTCACTGCTTTACTAAGGACTCCCCTATGACATAACCCCCCTCACCCCCAGCCCCTGTTGTGATCCACTCAGGGTAGGGTGCTGGGAGCACCCCCACGACCACAGCCCACACCCCCAGTCCTCAGACTGGACTCCTGCACCCCCCCACACACACCCAGCCAGCCCCCTGCTCTCCCCACACATACCCAGCCCTTGCACCCCATGCCCTGATTCCTGGACCTGACCCCACCCCCATCCTCACCCCAACCCTGAACACCAAATGGGAACTACTGCACCTCCTCCCACATTGCCATCTGCACCCCTCGCACCAAATGGGAGATGACCCAGGTAAGTACTCCACACCCCAACCTCCTGCCCCAACCCTGAGCCCCCTCCTGCATCCTAAAACGTGGCCAGACCCTGCACCCCAATCTCCAACCTGCTCCTGCACCCTAACTCCCTCCCAGACCCTGCACTCCCAGCCCTGACCCTTCACCTTGAACACCCTGGCCTCCTGCACCCCCTCACACCCCCCAGCCATGACTCCTTAACTCCTCTCACACACACCCCAGTCCCCTGCCTTCCCTGATTCCAGCAACCCCCCCATACCTCCTGCCGCCACACACCCCACCCGTCTGACTCCTGCACCCCTCACACATCCCCAGCCCATTCTGACTCCTGCACCCCCTCGCCCCCTAGCCCTTATTCCTTCACCCCCTCAAACACACCCCAGTTCCCTGCCCTCCCTGATTCCTGCAACCACCCATAACCCCTCCCCCACACTCAGCCCCAGCCCCTGCACCCCTCACACCTCCAGCCCCCTGACTTCTGCACCCCACTCATATACCCCCAGTCCCCTCTGACTTCTGTACCCCCTCACACACCCAGTCCTGACTCCTGTACCCCCCTACACACAGCCTCCTGCCCTCCCACAACTCCACCTACATTCCTCGCATGAAACGGGAGCTGCCCCAGGTAAGTGCTCCACACCCCAACCCCCTGCCCCAGCCCTGAGCCCCCTCCCACACCCTAACTCCTGGACAGACCCTGGACACCAACCTCCAGCCTGCTCCTGCACCCGAATTCCCTCCTAGACCCTGCACCCCCAGCCCCCTCACACCCCCTAAATCCTGGCCAGTCCACGCACCCCAATGTTTTTTACATTTTTTTTTTATAAAGGGCTCTTATCCAAAGTGCTTTACAATAGTTAGCTAATGGTACAAACAATATCTGGAAAGATCCTTAAGTGGTGCACCGAGACCCTCAGCGATTTTCAACTGGTCTGTGGAAAAATCAGTTGGACTACCAGAACATTCAAGGTACCTCACTTTATTTTCATTTACTTCCTATTACTTATAGGAGGAGGAGGAAAAAAAAAAAGAATGAAAAATCAGGGTGGGAGAATGTTCTTTTTTTTGCCTAGGTCCCAAGGAGGAGCCCCAAAAATGCAGCTGAGCACAGTGCCCCACTAACGCTAAAACCGCCACTGAGCTTCCCTCTCTGGATGCCCCAAGCCAGCATTCAAGGACACACAGAGCGTCTGTGTGATACTCAAGCCTAGACCAGCAGCTCTGACTCCAGCAGCCTGCTCGTTACACCCCAAGCACATTCAGGTTTGGGTGGAGAAGGGTTTGAGAGGTCAGGGGTAGGAAGCTTCTGTTGATTATGCCGCACCTAACGCTCAGTTTTACTTGAGCAAACAGGAGATATTTGACAGTGCGCGATACTGCTCCTGTGCTCTGTTCCCAAAGTGTTCTGCAGCAGGGGAGGGTCTCTGGTAGTGTGTGTGTCACTGGCATATTGGGGTGATGTTGAAACTGGGCAGAGTAGAAGTGGCATTGTGGGGCTGGCTTGAACCTTATCTCTTCTTTTCCCCTTCCAAGAACTGAGGGGACGGGAATCCTTACCCAGCAAGGTCACTTTCTCATAGTTCTCCTGCATGACATCCCAATAGAGGGCTCTCTGAGTGGGGTCCAGCAGAGCCCATTCTTCCCTGGTGAAATACACAGCCACCTCCTCGAAGGTTACCGGCCCCTGGAAGACCAAGAGTCCAACACTCAGTACCCTGCTGCCCCACTCACAGTCTGAGTGTTTGTGAGGGAGAGGAACCCATCAAAGGGAAGCCCTGGGTGGATTGCAGTCAGAGTCCCACTCCCACCCTGCTCAGAGCATCCAGGAAACACCAGGGTGAGGGAACCAAGAGAGAGCCCCTCAGCTCTCCCAGCAGATCAATCACACACCTACTACCCACAGACTGATAAAGGAGATGGAGCCACTAGCAGGGTCCAGGAAGAGCTCCCTGTTAGGGAGCCCAACACCCGCCCCATTCTGAAGAGCTGGATATGAAGGGAGGGGAATCTCCCCTAAGCCAGACTGGTGGGTGCCCCCTTCATATCTCACATCAGCCACTGGTTAGTCAGATCAGCCTTCAGTACTACAAGTCTGGTCAGTTTTCTAGCCCCATGTAGCTGGGTTATTTTCCACCACCAAAGCTCATGGGTCTGTTCCTAGAATCTAGGCCACTTATTAAACAACTCCCAGCAGGTTTGCCAGATGCACAGGGTGGAGAAATGGAGGAGGACAGCATTTCCTGCCCCACTCCAACTTCCAAACCAAACTGTGAAAACCTTCCCATCTCTGGTGTATTTGCTGCCCCTCTCCCTCCTGCAGGAACCCATCAGCAACCCCCTGATAATACCTACCTGGACTGACCCCTCTGCAGCCATTTCTCTCCCCTGTCCCATGGGAGGCTGGGATGAACTGGAGTGAAACATGGACATCATTCTGCAGCCTGGCAGGGTGAGAAGGCAGTTGTGGAGGTTTCAAAACAGACTGTGAAATTAATTAAAGCATGATTCCCCCAGGCTTTTCCCCTGCAGACAGACACCCTAGAGTCTGCCATGCTGAGAAAAGGCTTGATCTCTTTATACAATGTAGACCTAGCCCCTCCTGCTAGGCTAAGCCAAAAGAGACATTTTTATCCTCCCTTCTCCCTCCCCCCATCCCATAACAAAGTCTTTGAACCCAATGCTAGAAAAGAGGAGAACGAAAGGATTCACTGTGGGGGATTCCCTCAGACACTGACCCCAGCAGGAGGGAAATGGAGTCAGGAACTGGATTTTCCTCTGTCTGATTCTCATTTTCTCCACAGGAAAGTGACTCTATCCAGGGTGCAGTAATACATCAGTCTGGGCAGATTAGAGATCTGGAAATCTCTCTCAAAACTCTTCTCTCCCACAGCCCCTTTCAGTCTCTCTTTCTCCTTCTCTCTCTTTTTCCCTGTCCTCTCTCCCTGCCCGTCTGGTAGGAAAGTCCAATTCCTGGGTAGTTTGCTCCCCCATGGCTGGATTTGCTCCTGTAATTGCTAGTGGGATGAGAAATGAAGGGGGTCTGTTTGTGTAGAGTCATTTTAAGGCCAGACCCCCAGCATTTTCCCTTCCTTTCTTTCAGTTACTTGGAATGTTTGGCTCAGAATTTAGTATTAACAGGGCTCAGGGCTGCCCTATGGGGCTAGTACCAGCTGGAGAAAGTCATCCCCTGGGCCAGGCAGAGAAGAAGCTTTAATTAAGGTCACTTCCCAGCACAGAACCCCCACTGGGGGAGCAGCAGCTGCTAAGCCTGGTCTCCCAGATCACAATGGAGGCTGCAGCATGTGACCCAGGAAGCTGAACCCCAATATGCTGAGCAGAGAGGGACAGAGCATTTGAGCAGCTTCCCTCCTTTAGCTCTCTGGGGAGAGCAGCTAATGAGAGCCCCGCCTCACAGGGATCCCCTGATGCTTTACAGTGGGACCCCTCACACTGCTTGCCTAGCACTGAGGATTCTTCCCCTGCCCCACTGTGTGCACTGGGCATGACAGCGATCCCAGGAATCTGCAGGGGAAGCTCAGACAGAGTCGCTGGCACAGCACCAGGCAATTAACTCATCTCCCCCCCCCCCCCCCGGAATTTCCTGGCTGCACAGAGACAGTTCAACCCCCGCCCCCCATGACCGTCCCCTCCCTTCCTGACACCTCCCCCCAAACCAAAGGGGACACCCTCTGCCAGCGCCTCACTAGGAGCTTATTAATTATTATTATTATTTAATTAATGGAGATATCCCCATCTCCTAGAACTGGAAGGGACCTTGAAAGGTCATTGAGTCCAGCCCCCTGCCTTCACTAGCAGGACCAAGTACTGATTTAGCCTCAGATTCCCCAAGTGGCCCCCTCAAGGATTGAACTCACAACCTTGTGTTTAGCAGGCCAATGCTCAAACCACTGAGCTATCCCTCCCCCCCAAACTGAACTCCTGCTCCTCCCCCAGCCCTTTAGCCCCCTCCTAATCCTGTGTCCAACTGCTTGACCCCCCCCGACCACTCAATTTTCACCCCCTGATCAGACCCTGGCCACCCCCCTCCCCATGCCTCCCTTTTGCGCACGTTGCCATCTGCAAAGTCAGCAGAATGTTATGGCTAATAAGGGCAGTGGCTTCAGCAGAGGTACTGAGCATACTCAGGACAGGGTAAATTGCACATTCCAATTGGGAGCAATTTAATACACTACCCCCCCCCCCGCCGGGCCCCAGTCTCTCCCCCCCCCCAATCCCAGCGGTGCCGGGGGCAGATCCTGCTGCAGCTCCACTGGGGCTGAGGCAGCTCCGAGGCTTCTCCCAGGTTCCCCGGGTCAGAGAGTCACTTTCCTGCCCAGCCCCACGGCTCCCCCCACCGCCTCGGGGTCTCTCACTCACCGAGGAGGCTCCGGCGGGCAGAGGGTGACCTTTGAGGCTGGTCCCAGCTGGAGAAAGCCCCCCGGCCGGGCACGGAGGGGTTAATGCCGGGCTCTCCCCCCCCCGCACAGACCCGGGGGAGCAGCAGCAGCTTAGCCCGGGATCCCGGAGGCAGCAGCAGCGTCTGGTCTGTGCCAGAGCCCCGCCGCTTGCAGCAGCTCCAGCGTGTGTCGGGGGGCCGGCCCCAGCGGGAGCAGGGCGCGGGCCGGGCACGGGAGGTTAATGGGTCTCCCCGGCACAGACCCTCCTGCTCCGCCCGGCCCCGCAGCGCCAGGGAGCAGCAGCGGGTGAGCGCTGCCTCTGCGCATGCGGGACTCTCCCTCCCTCCCGATCTGCGCATGCCCAGAGCCGAGAGACACAAAACTCTTCTCCAGCTCCGGGGGAGGCTCCCAGGGCCCCGCACGAGCCGGGCAGAACCGCAGGGTCCCGTTCGTGTTCGCAGCCCAGCTCCTCCTCCCACCCCGAGCCGAACGTCACTTCCGCTCCCTGCAGAGTCAGGAACTACATCTTTCCGCCTGCTTCGGGGCGTCCTTCCGCCCTCTCCAGCCCAGGTGAGCTGAAATTGCGCATGCTCCGTGCGAGTCTACGTGGGGGCGGGAGAACAAAGCTGCTGCCTCCGTGTAACCCGGGGCTCCGAGCTGAGCAGGTGCTGCTCCCCGGGGTCCGTGCGGGGGGAGCCCGGCATTAACTCCTCCCTGCCCGGCCGGGGGGGGGCTTTCTCCAGCTGGGACCCGCCCCCTGGGCAGCCCCGGGCCGGAGCCCCCCGGTGAGTGAAAGACCCCGGGGGGCGCTGGGGCCGGGCAGGAAAGTGACTCTCCGCCCCGGGAACCTGGGAGAAGCCTCGGAGCTGCCTCAGCCCCAGTGGAGCTGCAGCAGGATCTGCCCCCGGCCCCGCAGTGGGGCGCACTCAGAGACTGGGGCCCGATGGGGTTGGGGGGCGGGAGAGAAGGTCAGTGGGATGTGGGGGAGGAGGGGTATTGAACTGTCTCTGTGCAGCCTGGAAATCCCCGGGGGGAGAAGTGGTTGGTGGGTGGGTGGGGTGGTTAATTGGATCCTGTCCCTGTTTGTGCCACTTGCCTCTCACCCCTTGATACAAATTTTCTCTAATTCTTCCTCTTTTCTCTTTCATCAACTCACACGTGCCTATAAAATGCGGGGAGATTCCCCACCTTTCTCCTCAAATGATCACCTCTCTCATCTCTCCTGATTTCCCCCTGGTCTCTCCATAATTCTGATTTTTCACCTTCAATTGCATAGTTCGTAACACGTTTTCTCTGCAAGTCTCAAATATTGATGTAAAATACCCTAAACATTTGCCCCACTTCTCTCTAGTTGTCTATTTCTAATTGAATATGCCCTGAGATTTTTGCCTGTCTTTCTAATTATAAAATACAAAGAAAATCTCAGATTTACACCTTTTCTCAGATTCTTGAACACGGATATAAAATGGTGCCCATTTCTTCTGTATTCATTTAACAAATATTGATGGGAAACACTCAGATTTTACCTCATATCAACAACTGATATAAAATCCCTCTGATTTTCCGCTTTCCTCTCTATTATTTGCAAAATTGATCCAAAATCTCTCAGATTTCCAGCCTTTCTCTTTTGTTTCTACGTTATTATCAAATGTCAATTAAAAATCCTTTCATGTTTGGGGCTGTTCCCCATGTTTCTCAATCCCAGCAACTTCTCCTTTCTTGGAGGGAACCTGTTGCCCTGAGTCGTTCTCCATCCTGAAGGTTGCAGGGGATTAAATTGCCCAGTGATTATCTTTCCCCTCTCCTTTGAGAATCATTTCTTCCCCCCTTTATCTCTGTTAAAATCTTTGCTGATAAAAGAGACAAGCCACATATTTAATACACATCAAAGCCAGAGGCCTCCCCCTGTTTGGGGATCAGTGGCCCCCACCTGGAAACAGGGGAGTTGGCTGGACCCTTTTCTTTTCTCCAGCTGGCATGGGATGAGGAGGTTCCTCTGAGTGCAGCGTGGGTCCAGAAGTATCCCAAACCGCATTACAAATGATCTCCATGAGGGGTTGATTCCCGCAGTGCTAAGATGTAGCCACATCTGGGGTGGATCCATGGTCATTATTTGCCAGTGACAGGCCATGGACATTTCTTACCTTTCTTGCCCTCCAGGCCTTCCATTCTCCTGTTCAAGAGGCATCCCCCAGTGCTCCCTCTGCCTATGTGACTGGCCAGCAGGGGGTGGTGATAACTTTCTATCCACTTCTCAGACACTGTGAGGTAACACTGTTGCTCTGGGGGCAAGGGATGTCTGTGTGGGGAGATTGCAGCAGAAGGGGCATTATGGTAGGGGAAGTGTTTGGGTGACTGGGCAGAGGGTACCCTGATCAAGTTGGTGGGTTCTGGAAGTTTGGGGGGGTGGTTCTGATGTGCCCAGCCCTGAGGCTATGGGTCCTGGAGGTCGGTGTGGCTGGGGGCCTCTTGGCTGCAGAACAGCGGGGGTGGGCGTCTCTTGGGGAGGCGGGACGGGGTTAGAGGGAGCCTGGTGCTGTGCCAGGGGCTGAGTCTGGGCTTCCCCCGCTGGCTCCTGCGATCGTTGCCATGTCCAGTGCACAGAGCTGGCGGGGGGTGGGGAGGCGGAGCTCTGTCACTAGGTCACGGAATGCCAGGGAAGCAGAGTGAGGGGTCCCACTGGGCGGAGGAGGGGGTCCCAGACAAACAGCATGGCAGATCCTGCTGGAGGGTGGGGGGGGGGTCCTAGGCAGGCAGTGAGGGACTGAGTTCCCAGTGGGGGGTTCCCTTGCGGGGGTCCCTGGCTGCTAGGGGCTCTTGGTGGGGGGAACCCTTTGGGATTCCCAACCTGGCAGTCATGGTGTGGTGGGGATTCCCTGGCCGGTGGGGCTTTGAGGGATATCTGGGGTCCCTGGCCAGGGACTCTGGGGGCTGCGTCCCAGGGAATATCTGGTGGGACCCTGGCTGGGGGCTGTCTGGGGCCCCTGCCTGTGGGCTCTGGCAACTGCTACTAACCATGATTCTTCTTTCTGATCAACTTGTGCCAGAGTCCTGGCTACAAGCACTGCCCGGCATTCCCCAGTCACATGCCCTGTCACTGTGATAACTTTCTATCCACCTATCAAACACTGTTAGTGTGAAATCACAGGTTTTCCTTTTCTTCTCTTTTGAAAAGGTAAGGAACTTTTGGTTCCGTTTGGAAAATTTGTGCCCCCCAGTCCTTGTTCTCGATCTGGGGGGATAAGGGAGGTGGGAAGTGGGATGTCTCTCTGCAGGGAAAGGGCCTGGGGGAATTCTGCTGTGAAATTAACTAAAACCTGTTCTGAAACCCCCACAACTGCCCTTCTCATCCAGATAGTCTGCAGAATGACATCCATGTTCCGCTCCAGCTCATCCCATCCTCCCATCGAACAGGGGAGAGAAATGGCTGCAAAGGAGACAGCTCAGGTAGAGATTATTGGGGAGTTTTTGGTGGGTTCTGTGACGTTGTGCAGTCTATATGGTTTTATAAAAACTTGATAATAAGTCAATATAATGTAACTGAGATAGTTTTAGAGAAAATATGGTAATAAGTGAATGTAAGTAGCTGGGATATGCCTCATGCAAAAGGTCTCTTGTAAGGTATCATTACAAAGCTTATAATCTACTGAGTATGATCATCTGATTTGTATAAATGTACCACTCTTGTATCTAAAACTAGAAATATAAAATGTAACTCTGAGGGCCTATTGTAATTGTGTAAAGTGTGGACCATTAATGATGGTTTGGAATCTTGATGACTCCCATTGTCTGCAGATGGCTGTATTTACCTGTGAGTCTTCCTGTATATGTGTGTGCTGGCAAGTGAGTAATGAAGTCTTGCAGTGACATGTGATCATGTCACCTGAACTGGAATCCATCTTTAACCTGGTGCTTTTCCAGTGAGGGGGGGTGGAAACCCAGAGAGACAAAGAGTTCCCGCCTTATGCAAAAGATATATAAAGGGGGGAAGAGAACAGAGAGGGAGAGGAGCCATCATGAAGAATCCCCTAGCTATCACCTGAGCTGCAACAAGAGCTGCACCAGGGGAAAGAATTGTGCCCAGGCCTGGAAGGTGTCCAGTCTGAGAAAAACTTACTGAAGCATCTCTGAGGGTGAGATTATCTGTATTCAGTTTGATTAGGCATAGATTAGCGCATTTTATTTTATTTTGCTTGTCACTTACTTTGTTCTGTCTGTTACTACTTTGAACCACTTAAATCCTACTGTCTGTATTTAATAAAATCGCTTTCTATTTAGTAATTCACTCAGAGTATGTATTAATACCTGGGGGAGCAAACAACTGTGCATATCTCTCTATCAGTGTTATAGAGGGCGAACAATTTATGAGTTTGCCCTGCATAAGCTTTATGCAGGGTAAAACGGATTTATCTGGGTTTAGACCCCATTGGGAGTTGGGCATCTGAGTGCTAAAGACAAGCACGCTACTGCGAGCTGTTTTCAGGTAAACTTGCAGCTTTGGGACAAGTGATTCAGACCCTGGGTCTGTGTTGGAGCAGATGAGAGTGTCTGGCTCAGCAAGACAGGGTGCTGGAGTCCTGAGCTGGCAGGGAAAACAGAAGCAGGGGTAGTCTTTGCACATCGGGTGGCAGCTCCCAAGGGGGTTTCTGTGATCCAACCCGTCACAGGTTCCTGCTGGAGGATAGGGACAGCAAATACATCGGAGATGGGAAGGTTTGCACAGTCTGGTTTGGAGGTTGGAGCAGGGCAGGAAATTCACAGGGTGGAGAAAGGGAGGAGCACAGGGGTGTGCTAAACCTGCTGGCAGTTATTTAATAAGTGGCCTAGATTCTAGGAACAGATCCATGAGGTTTGGCGGTGGAAATGTTCTAGTTTGTGGAGCAGAAAATAACCCAGCTACATGGGGCTTGGAAAACTGACCATACTCATAGTGCTGGAGCCTGATCCGACTAACCAGTGGCTGCTGTGAGATATGAAGGGGGCACCCACGAGTCAGGCTTAAGGGAGATTCCCCTCCCTTCATATCCAGCTCTTCACAATGAGGAGGGTGTTGGGCTTCCTACCAGGGAGCTCTCTCTGGACCCTACTAGGGGCTCCATCTCCATCAGTCAGTGGCTAGTAGGTGTGTGATGGATCTGCTGGGAGAGACAAAGGACTCTCTCTTCATCCCCTCTCCCTGGTGTTTCCTGGATACCCTGAAAGGGGTGAGGGTGCGACTCTGTTGAGTGGGATCCACCTAGAGCTTCCATTTGATTGGCTCCTCTCCCCACGAATAGTGGGGCTGTGAGTGGGGAAACGGGTACCGAATGTTGGACTCTTCCTCTTTCAGGGGCTGGTGACCTTCGAGGAGGTGGCTGTGTATTTCACCAGGGAAGAGTGGGCTCTGCTGGACCCCACTCAGAGAGCCCTCTACAGGGAAGTCATGCAGGAGAACTATGAGAATGTGAGCTCGCTGGGTAAGGATTGCTGTCCCCTCGGTTCTTGGAAGGGGAAATGAAGAGATAAGGTTCATGCCAGCCCCACAATGCCACCTCTACTCTGTCCTGTTTCAGCATCACCCCAATATGCCAGTGACACACAGACTACCGGAGACCCTCCCCTGCTGCATAACACTGTGGGAACAGAGCAGAGGAGCCGTATCGCACAGTGTCAAATATTTCCTGTTTCCTCAAGTGAAACTGGGAGTTAAGTCTGGCACAAAGCAACAGAGGGTCCTGTGGCACCTTTAAGACTAACAGAAGTATTGGGAGCATAAGCTTTCGTGGGTAAGAACCTCACTTCTTCAGATGCAAGTAATGGAAATTTCCAGAGGCAGGTATAAATCAATATGGAGATAATGAGGTTAGTTCAATCACGGAGGGTGAGGTGCTCTGCTAGCAGTTGAGGTGTGAACACCAAGGGAGGAGAAACTGCTTCTGTAGTTGGATAGCCATTCACAGTCTTTGTTTAATCCTGATCTGATGGTGTCAAATTTGCAAATGAACTGGAGCTCAGCAGTTTCTCTTTGGAGTCTGGTCCTGAAGTTTTTTTGCTGTAAGATGGCTACCTTTACATCTGCTATTGTGCAGCCAGGGAGGTTGAAGTGTTCTCCTACAGGTTTTTGTATATTGCCATTCCTGATATCTGACTTGTGTCCATTTCTCCTCTTGCGTAGTGACTGTCCAGTTTGGCCAATGTACATAGCAGAGGGGCATTGCTGGCATATGATGGCATATATAACATTGGTGGACGTGCAGGTGAATGAGCTGGTGATGTTGTAGCTGATCTGGTTAGGTCCTGTGATGGTGTTGCTGGTGTAGATATGTAGATGCAGAGTTGGCATCAAGGTTTGTGGCATGGGTTGGTTCCTGAGTTAGAGTTGTTATGGTGCGGTGCGTGGTTGCTGGTGAGAATATGCTTAAGGTTGGCGGGTTGTCTGTGGATGAGGACTGGCCTGCCTCCCAAGGTCTGTGAAAGTGAGGGATCATTGTCCAGGATGGGTTGTAGATCACTGATGATGCATTGGAGAGGTTTAAGCTGAGGACTGTAGGGGTATGTCTACACTATGGGATTAATCCGAATTTATATAATTCAAATTTGGAAAACAGGTTGTATAAATTCGATTGTATGCAACCACACTAAGCACATTAATTCGGCGGTGTGCGTCCATGTACCAGGGCTAGTGTCGATTTCCGGAGCGTTGCACTGTGGGTAGCTTTCCCATAGCTATCCCATAGTTCCCGCAGTCTCCTCCGCCCATTGGAATTCTGGGTTGAGATCGCAATGCCTGATGGGGCTAAAAACATTGTTGCGGGTGGTTCTGGGTATATCCTCCCCCCCTCCAGGAAGCAACGGCAAACAACGGCGTTTCGCGCCTTTTTCCTGGGTGAACAGTGCAGACGCCATACCATGGCAAGCATGTAGCCCGCTCAGCTCAAGACAGCAGTCATGAACATTGTAAATACCTCGCGCCTTATCGTGCAGTTTATGCTGAACAAGAACCTGGAAAATCGGGCGGCGAGGAGCAGGCTACGGCAGCGCGGCGAGGACAGTGATGAGGATATGGACATGGAATTCTATCGAATTGTGGTACCCGGTGCTTTGGAGATCATGCTGTTAATGGGGCAGGTTATAGCCGTGGAACGCCAATTCTGGGCCCGGGAAACAAGCACAGACTGGTGGGACCGCATAGTGTTGCAGGTGTGGGACGATTCCCAGTGGCTGCGAACCTTTCAAATGCGTAAGGGCACTTTCTTGGAACTTTGTGACTTGCTTTCCTCTGCCCTGAAGCGCCAGAATACGAAGATGAGAGCAGCCCTCACAGTTGAGAAGCGAGTGGCGATAGCCCTGTGGAAGCTTGCAACACCAGACAGCTACCGGTCAGTCGGGAATCAATTTGGAGTGGGCAAATCTACTGTGGGGGCTGCAGTCATGCAAGTAGCCAAAGCAATCACTGAGGTGCTGCTACGAAAGCTAGTGACTCTGGGAGATGTGCAGGTCATAGTGGATGGCTTTGCTGCAATGGGATTCCCTAACTGTGGTGGGGCGATAGATGGAACCCACATCCCTATCTTGGCACCGGAGCACCAGGGTAGCCAGTACATAAACCGCAAGGGGTACTTTTCAATGGTGCTGCGGATCACAAGGGACGTTTCACCAACATCAACGCGGGCTGGCCGGGAAGGGTTCATGATGCTCGTGTCTTCAGGAACACTATTCTGTTTAAAGGGCTGCAGCAAGGGACTTACTTCCTGGACCAGAAAATAACCGTTGGGGATGTTGAAATGCCAATAGTTATTCTTGGGGACCCAGCCTACCCCTTAATGCCATGGCTCATGAAGCCATACACAGGCAGCCTGGACAGGAGTCAGGAGCTGTTTAACTACAGGCTGAGCAAGTGCAGAATGGTTGTAGAATGTGCATTTGGCCGTTTAAAAGGTCGCTGGAGATCGCTATTGACTCGCTCTGACCTCAGCCAAAGAAATCTCCCCATTGTTATTTCTGCTTGCTGTGTGCTCCACAATCTATGTGAAAGTAAGGGGGAGACCTTTATGTCGGGGTGGGAGGCTGAGGCAAATTGCCTGGCTGCTGAGTGCGCACAGCCAGACACCAGGGCGATTAGAAGAGCACACCAGAAAGCGCTATGCATCAGAGAGGCTTTGAAAACCAGTTTCATGACTAGCCAGGCTACAGTGTGAAATTTCTGTTTGTTTCTCCTTCATGAAAACCCGCCCCCTTTATTGACTCATTCATTCTCTGTAAGGAACCCACCCTCCCCATTCCCCCAGCTTTCTTTCAAAGGAAATAGTCAATATCATTTAAAAATCATGTATTCTTTATTAACTGGTAATAAACGTAGGGAGAGAACCAACAAGATAATCTGGGTGAGGTTTGGGAGGAGGATAGGAGGGAAGTAAAAGGCCACTGAACAAATTCAATGTAATGACAGCCTTTTGGTTGGGCTGTCCACTGGCGTGGAGTGGGAAGGTGCACGTAGCCTACCCCCCTGCGTTCTTACATGTCTGGGTGAGGAGGACATGAAACATGGTGAGGGGGGAGGGAGGTTATACAGGGGCTGTAGCGGCACTCTGTCATCCTGCTGCCGTTCCTGAAGCTCCACCAGACGCCGGAGCATGTCCGTTTGCTCACGCAGCAGCCCCAGTGTTGCAGCCTGCCACCTCTCATCTCGAGCGTCCCTCAGGACCTCGCGTTCACTGGCATCTTTCCTAAATTTAGTTACAGTGTCCTTCCACTCATTCAAATGAGCTCTTTGATTTCGGGTGCATTCCGTTATTTCAGTGAACATGTCGTCTCTTGTCCTCTTTCTACGCTGCCTTATCTGAGATAGCCTTCGTGACGGAGGAGGGAGGCTTGATAAATTTGCAGCTGCTGGAGGGAGGGTTGAGAAAAAGGAGAGAAGTTTTTAAAATGATACATTTTACAGAACAATGCTTATACCCTTTCTTGGTGAAAAACACTATTCACAGTACATAGCATATGTGATTTCAGTACAAGGTCGCAATTTCCATCTTAATATTGAGTGCCTGTGGCTTTGGTGTTAGAGATCACAGACGCAGGTCCGGGCAATAGAATTCAGCTTGCATGCAGCCATGGTAAGCCATTGTCTTTCGGCTTCTGCGCCCTCCTTTCCCACATACCAAGCAAAGTCCATTGACTGCTGCGGTTTTCCTGTTACCTTCAGCAGCAGAAAACAAACTAACCCCCCCCCCCCATCCAATTTTCTGGGATGATCGCTTTATCCCTCCCCCCACCGCGTGGAAGGTATCAGGGAAGATCCCTGCAGAAACCAAACTAACCCCCGTTCTCCCCCCTCCGGCCATGAATTCTCTGGGATGATCGCTGTACCCCTCCCCCCACCGCGTGGCAGGTATCAGGGAAGATCCCTGCTAGCCAAACGCGAAAAGCTCAGGGCCAATTACGGCCCCCCACCTCAGCGCTTGGCTAACTGCAGGGAAGGATTTCTTTTCAGCCACAGGCAAACAGCCCAGTAGGAACGGCCACCTCTGTCCCCTTAATTAAGTTGCCATATTTCAACCAGGTTACCATGAGCGATATCACTCTCCTGAGGATCACACAGCAAGATAAAGAACGGATGTTGCTTGAATGCCAGCAAACACCGGGACCATACACTGCCAGGCTTTGTCAGGCAATGATACCAGATTACTTGCTGCAGGCATGGCGTGGTCAAGTGTCCTACCATGGAGGACGGAATAAGGCTGCACTGCCCAGAAACCTTGTGGCAAGGCTTTTGGAGTACCTCCAGGAGAGCTTCATGGAGATGTCCCTGGAGGATTTCCGCTCCATCCCCAGACACGTTAACAGACTTTTCCAGTAGCTGTACTGGCTGCGAATGCATCCCAAGTCCTCAGGGCAAAGTAATCATTAAAAATGCTTTCTTTTAAAACAAGTTTTATATTTTAAAAGGTAAACTCACCTGAGGTCCCTTCCATGGGGTCATGGTCTTGGATACTGGCTTGGGAGGGTTGGGAGGGTACTTCAGTCAGGCTGAGAAAAAGATCCTGGCTGTTGGGGAGAACGGAGTGCTGGGTGCTCTCTGCAAGCTTGTCCTCCTCCTCTTCCCCATCCGCAGAATCCTCAGGTGTAGCTGATGAGACTATCCCCGACCCGGAATCCACGGTCACAGGTGGGGTAGTGGTGGCAGCCCCCCCTAGAATTGCATGCAGCTCGGCGTAGAAGCGGCATGTCCGTGGCTCTGACCCGGAGCGACCGTTTGCCTCCTTTGTTTTTTGATAGGCTTGTCTGAGCTCCTTGACTTTCACGCGGCACTGATCTGAGTCCCTATTGTGGCCTCTCTCCATCATGCCCTTGCAGATTTTTTCAAAAGTTTTGGCATTTCGTCTTTTAGAACGAAGTTCTGCTAGCACTGAATCCTCTCCCCATATAGCGATCAGATCCAGTACCTCCTGTACGCTCTATGCTGGTGCTCTTTTTCGATTCTCGGACTGCATGGTTACCTGTGCTGATGAGCTCTGCGTGGTCACCTGTGCTCTCCATGCTGGGCAAACAGGAAATGAAATTCAAAAGTTCACGGGACTTTTCCTGTCTACCTGGCCAGTGCATCCGAGTTCAGATTGCTGTCCAGAGCGGTCAGAATGGTGCACTGTGGGATAGCTCCCGGAGGCGAATAGCATCAAATAGTGGCCACATTAACCCTAATTCAAAAGTCGATTTTGGCGCTACTCCCCTCGTCGGGGAGGAGTACAGAAATCGATTTTAAGAGCCCTTTATGTCAAAGTAACTGGCTTCATTGTGCAGATGGGTGCAGGGTTAATTCGATTTAACGCTGCTAATTTCGACCTAAACTCATAGTGTAGACCAGGCCTAACAGGTAATGATCAAGTCTCCTGCCATCCATCTCCACCCTCTATCAAACAGAGGCTAGGGACACCATTCCTTACCCATCCTGGCTAATAGCCATTTATGGACTTAACCTCCATGAATTTATCAATTTCTCTTTTAAACCCTGTTATAGTCCTACCCTTCACAACCTCTTCAAGCAAGGAGATCCACAGGTTGACTGTGCACTGTGTGAAAAAGAACTTCCCTTTATTTGTTTTAAATCTGCTGCCCATTATTTTCATTTGGTGGCCCCTAGTTCTTATATTATGGGAACCAGTAAATAACTTTTCCTTATTCACTTTCTCTACACCACTCATGATTTTATATAGCTCTATCACAAGGGTCGGCAATGTTTGGCACGTGGCTCGCCGGGGTAAGCACCCTAGCGGGCCGGGCCAGTTTATTTACCTGCTGACGTGGCAGGTTCGGCCGATTGCGGCCCCCACTCGCCGCGGTTTGCTGTCCCGGGCCAATGGGGGCATTGAGAAGCGGTGCGGGCGAGGGATGTGCTGGCCGCAGCTTCCCAACACCCCCATTGGCCCGGGACGGCGAACCGTGGCCAGTGGGGACCGCGATCGGCCGAACCTGCCACGTCAGTAGGTAAATAAACTGGCCCGGCCCGCTAGGGTGCTTACCCCAGCGAGCCACGTGCCAAACATTGCTGACCCCTGCTCTATCATATCCCCCCTTAGTCTCCTCTTTCCCAAGCTGAAAAGTCCTAGCCTCTTTAATCTCTCCTCATATGGAACCCATTCCAAACCCCTAATCATTTTAGTTGCCCTTCTCTGAATCTTTTCTAATGCCAGTATCTTTTCTGAGATGAGGAGACCACATCTGTATACGGTATTCAAGATGTGGGTGTACCATGGATTTATATAAGGGCAATAAGATATTCTCTGACTTATTCTCCATCCCTTTTTTAATGATTCCTACCATCCTTTTTGCTTTTTTGACTTCCGCTGCGCACTCCATGGACGTCTTCAGAGATGACTCCAAGATCTCTTTCCTGATTAGTTCTAGCTTAATTAGCCCCCATCATATTGTATGTGTAGTTTGGGTTATTATTTCCAATGTGCACTACTTTACATTTATCCACATTAAATTTCATTTGCCATTTTGTTGCCCAATCATTTAGTTTTGTGAGATCTTTTTGACGTTCCTCACAGTCTGCTTTGGTCTTAACTATCTTGAGTAGTTTAGTGTTGTTTGCAAACTTTGCCACCTCACTGTTTACCCCTTTCTCCAGATTATTTATGAATAAGTTGAATAGGATTGGTCCTAGGACTGACCCTTGGGGAACACAACTAGTTACTCCTCTCCATTCTGAAAATTTACCATTTATTCCTATCCTTTGGTCCCTGTCTTTTAACCAGTTATCAATCCATGAAAGGATCTTCCCTCTTATCGCATTACAACTTAATTTACATAAGAGCCTTTGGTGAGGGACCTTGTCAAAGACTTTCTGGAAATCTAAATACACTATGTCCATTGGATCCCCCTTGTCCACATGTTTGTTGACACCTTCAAAGAACTCTTATAGACAAGTAAGGCATGATTTCCATTTACAGAAACCATGTTGACTTTTGCCCAACCATTTATGTTCTTCTATGTGTCTGACAATTTTATTCTTTACTATTGTTTTAACTAATTTGCCCCATACTGACATTAGACTTACCTGTCTGTAATTGCTGGGAGCACATATAGAGCCCTTTTAAAATATTTACGTTATATTAGCTATCTTCCAGTTATTTGTTACAGAAGCTGATTTCAAGGGCAGGTTACAAACCATAGTTAATAGTTCCCCAATTTCACATTTGAGTTATTTCAGAACATTTGGGTGAATGCCATCTGGTCCCGGTGACTTGTTACTGTTAAGTTTATCAATTAATTCCAAAACCTCCTCTAATGACACTTCAATCTGTGACAATTCCTCAGATTTGTCACCTACACAGAACGGCTCAGGTTTGGGAATCTCCCTAACATCCTCAGCCATGAAGACTGAAGCAAAGAATTAATTTAGTGTCTCCGCAATGACTTTATCGTCTTTAAGGGCTCCTTTTTTTATCTCGATCGTCCAGGAGCCCCACTGATGTATTTAACAAAACATTTTGTTATTACCTTTTGAGTTTTTGGTTAGTTGTTTTTCAAACTTCTTTTTGGCTTTTCTTATTACATTTTTACACTTTATTTGGCAGTGTTTATGCTCCTTTCTACTTCACTAGGATTTGACTTCCACTTTTTAAAAGATGCCTTTTTATCTCTCACTGCTTCTTTTACATGGCTGTCAAGTCACAGTGGCTCTTTGTTATTCCTTTTAGTGTGTTTTTTAATTTGGGGTATAGGTTTAAGTTGGGCCTCTATTATGGGGTCTTTGAAAAGTGTCCATGCAGCTTGCAGAGATTTCACTCTAGTCACTGTACTTTTTAATTTCTGTTTAACTAACCTCATTTTTGCATAGTTCCCCTTTCTGAAATTAAATGCCACAGTGTTGGGCTGCTGAGGTGTTCTTCCCACCACAGGAATGTTAAATGTTATATATTATGGTCACTATTTCCAAGTGGTCCTGTTATAGTTACCTCTTGGACCGGATCCTGCGCTCCACTCAGGACTAAACAGAGAATTGCCTCTCCCCTTGTGGGTTACTGTACCAGCTGCTCCAAGAGAGGGATTTTTAATTGGTTCTAAAAGAAATTACGTCACCCATCTTGTTTCTCCAAGAGATCTCAAAGTGGCAGGAGACATAAACAGGAAGACAGGGCTCAGGACTCTAAACCAACCATTTTGAAGCCGCTAGAAGAAACTACATTTCCCATCTGCCCATGGGTGTGTTTGTGTCCTATATGAGGGACCATCCCATTCCTCTCACAGTAGCAAGGGGAGACTGCAGCCAGCCCCAGATGGTCCTTTCCCAGCCTGGGATATGTGTTGTGAGGAAATTTGTGTGGGGTGAGTGCACAGGCTGGGTCCCCAGACAGCTAGATCCATCTTCAGACTGGAAAGCCCAGGCAACTCCAGCACAGCATGGGGACTGTGGGCAGGGGTAGCAGTTCTGGAGCTGGGCCTCTGCCCCCTATAGGTCCATTGGCAGATGGCTCTGGCAGCATCAAGTGGGTCCATCACTGCAGGGGAAGGTTGGGGTAGTGTCTGAGGTTGGGGTGAGGATTGTGTGTGTGGGGTCGATGCCCAAGAATGGGGGATGGAATTCACCTCCCCCCCCCCTCTGCAGAGCCCAGCAACTAGGGATTTATCCAGTGAAGTGAATTTCACTCTGGGTGACTTTGAGCCAGCCATGGGAAGATCCTTGTGCCTTCGGTTCCACACTGGCCAAAGGAGTTTACTAGTACTCCCTCCCGAGACTCCCAGGGGCAGCCAGGGATAATTAGTGGGTTATGGGAATTAGAAAATGAAAATTCATTAAGAACGATGATATTTGTGTGTTTATTATTAAATCCCCAGACACCCACCAATCCCCGTCCTTCTTCTGATGAGCTATAAATATCGAAGGGACTCAGCTACTGATCCTGCAGTGAGTTCCTGCCCCTCCCGCCTCTCTCTAGCAGCACTTTTAAGAACAGGCCAGGGAAACATGGAAATACTTTGAACCAAATTCCGGAAGCTGCTGAGCATGCACAAGTTAAAAGGTTCCATCTCTTCAAGGACCTGGCCCCTAGTGCAAAATTATAGACAGATTCCCAGAAATCTGAAACGGCCACTTCATAACGGATAGAATGTTATTTATCTATTGACTTCTGGGAATTACCAATAAAAGAAACAACCCAGTGAAGGCGATTCCCTGACAGAAAGATCTCATCTGTCTTAACAAATTGGTATAATCTAATCTAGAACTTTATACACTAAAATGCCTTATTCGTAGCCCCATGGCGATTGGCTGGTGTCACTACAGGGCAGAATTAAGGTTGGGTGCCTTAGCTGTGAACTTCCATCTCCTAGCATACTGTGATTGCTGTTAAGTGGGTTTGGCAAAATTCATTTTGTCTATTTCTTTTTTTTTATTTCAATAGATATCAATATTTATTTTAAGCTCTTTTCTCAATGTTTACAATTTCAATGTTCAGAGCTGTGGGAAGTTATCGGGCTTGTCAGACAACAATTATTCAATTACAGTAAATGTTGAGATTCCCAAAGCCAAATTTTTTTAACTGTTCAAACAGAAATTGTCAATGTCACACACAAAATAAACAGTGTAAATATCCTTAAATCAAACTCGGCTTTCTCCAGAAACATTTCTGTATATTACCTATATAAATATTTTTTCATCTCTGTGTGTGTGTACAGTGAAATCAACATTACAGCAATTTATTAAAAACAATCCAATCCTTGAAAGCTGGAGTAATAGAAATGGGATGAAAATTAATAGTCCAAAATTATGCATTTAGGGACTAATGACAAGAATTTTTGCAATAACCTGGGTACTTATCAGTTGGAAGTGACAGAGGAGGAAAAAGACCTAGGTGTATTGGTTGATCACGGGATAATTATGAGCTGCCAATGTGATGCGGCCATGAAATAGGTTAATGCAGTCTTAGAATGCATGAGGCAAGGTATTTCCAGTAGACACAGGGAAGGGTTAGTACTGTAATACAAAGCACTGATGAGACCTCATCTGAAATACTGTGGGCCATTCTGGTCTCCCATGTTTAAGAAGGATGAATTCAAACTGGAACAGGAGCAGAGAAGGGCTACTAGGATGATCCGAGGTATGGAAAATCTGCCATATTAGAGGAGACTCAAAGAGCTTGGCTTGTTTAGCCTAACCAAAAGAAGGCTGAGGGGAGATATGATCGCTCTCTATAAATACATCAGAAGGGTAAATACCAGGGAAGGAGAGGAGTTATTTAGGTTAAGCACCAATCTTGGCACTAGAACAAATGGATATTGGCCATCAACAAGTTCTGGATTGACGTTAGGCGAAGGTTTCTAACTATCAGAGTGAAGTTTTGGAACAGCCTCCCAAGGGAAGTAGTGGGGACAAAAAAACTAATTGGCTTCAAGACTGAGCTCGATACCTTCATGGAGGAGATGGTATGATGGGACTGCCTACAGTGGCATGTAGCCCATCTGCAACTGCTAGCAGCATATATCTCCAAAGGCTGGTGATGGGACACTAGATGGGGAGGGCTCTGAGTTACTACAGAGAATTCTTTCCCAGGTGTCTGGCTGTTGGGTCTTGCCCACGTGCTCAGGGTCTAATTGATTGCCATATTTGGAGATAACCAGGTTAGTTCAATCAGGGAGGGTGAGATGCTCTGCTAGCAGTTAAGGTGTGAACACCAAGGGAGGAGAAACTGCTTCTGTAGTTGGATAGCCATTCACGGTGTTTGTTTAATCCTGATCTGATGGTATCAAATTTGCAAATGAACTGGAGCTCAGCAGCTTCTCTTTGGAGTCTGGTCCTGAAGTTTTTTTGCTGTAAGATGGCTACCTTTACATCTGCTATTGTGTGGCCAGGGAGGTTGAAGTGTTCTCCTACAGGTTTTTCCAGGTCAGCCATAAAAATGTTGGCATATTGTGGGGCCATGCGGGTGTCCATGGCGGTGCCACTGGTCTGGAGGTATATATTGTCACCAAATTTGAAATAACTGTGCGTGAGGATAAAGTCACAGAGCTCAGCAGCAAGCTGTGCTGTGTCATCATCAGGGATACTGTTCCTGACAGCTTGTATTCCATCTGTGTGTGGGATGTTTGTGTAGAGAGCCTCCAACATTTTTATGGCAGTTCAAATCAACAGAGCCAGACGTGTACCCAGAAGCCTCCTGCTACAAGACAGGCCCAAAAAAGAAATCAACAGAACTCCCCTGGTCATCATCTAGACCTGGTCTACACTATGACTTTAAATCGGATTTAGCAGCGTTAATTCGAATTAACCCTTCACCCGTCCACACAACGACGCAATTTAATTCGAAATAAAGGGCTCATTAAATCGATTTCTGTACTTCACCCCAACGAGTGGAATAGCGCCAAAATCGATTTTAGTATTTCGAATTAGGGTTAGTGTGGCCGCAATGCGATGGTATTGGCCTCCGGGAGCTATCCCACAGTGCACCATTCTGACCGCTCTGGACAGCAATCTGAACTCGGATGCACTGGCCAGGTAGGCAGGAAAAGCCCCGGGAACATTTGAATTTCATTTCCTGTTTGCCCAGTGTGGAGAGCACAGGTGACCACAGATTGCTCATCAGCACAGGTAACCATGCAGTCCGAGAATCAAAAAAGAGCACCAGCATGGACTATACGGGAGGTACTGGATCTGATCGCTATATGGGGAGAGGATTCTGTGCTAGCAGAACTACGTTCCAAAAGACGAAATGCCAAAACATTTGAAAAAATCTGCAAGGGCATGATGGAGAGAGGCCACAATAGGGACTCATATCAGTGCCGTGTGAAAGTTAAGGAGCTCAGACAAGCCTACCAGAAAACCAAAGAAGCAAATGGAAGGTCGGGGGCAGAGCCGCAGACATGCCGCTTTTACACTGAGCTGCATGCAATTCTAGGGGGGCCCGCCACCACTACACCACTTCTGACTGTGGATTCCGAGGAGGGGGTAATCTCAGCCATGGATCTTTCTCTCAACCTGACTGAAGTACCCTCCCAACCCTCCCAAGGCTTTATCCCAGACAATGAGGCCATAGAAGGGACCTCTGGTGAGTGTACCTTTGTAAATATAAAACATGGTTTAAATGCAAGCATGTTTTAATGATTAATTTGCCCTGAGGACTTGGGATGCATTCGCGGCCAGTACAGCTACTGGAAAAGTCTGTTAACGTGTCTGGGCATGGCCGGAAATCCTCCAGGGACATCTCCCTGAAGCTCTCCTGGAGGTACTCCAAAAACCTTTGCAGAAGGTTTCTGGGCAGTGCAGCCTTATTCCGGTCCTCCATGGTAGGACAGTTTACCACGCCATGCTAGTAGCAAGTAATCTGGTATCGTTGCACGACAAAGCCTGGCAGCATATGGTCCCGGTGTTTGCTGGCATTCCAGCAACATCCGTTCTTTAAATCGCTGTGTTATCCTCAGGAAAGTGATATCGTTCATGGTAACCTAGTAGAAATATGGGAATTTAATTAAGGGGACAGAGGTGGCCATTCCTACTGGGCTGTTTGCCTGTGGCTGAAAAGAAATCCTTCCCTGTAGTTAGCCAAGTTGGCGGGGGAGGGTGGATCATTGGCGCCGAGCTTTTTGCATTTGGCTAGCAGGATCTTCCCTGTTACCAGCCACTCGGTGGGGGGAGGGGTAAAGCGATCATCCCAGAGAATTGGATGCGGGGGTTTAGTTTGGTTTCTAATGCTGCACGTTAACAGGAAAACCGCAGCACTCTTTTAGGAAGGCTGCAGAAGCCAAAAGACAATGGCTTACCATGGCCGCATGCAAGCTGAATTCTGTTGCCTGGACCTGCGTCTGTGATCTCTAACATCAAAGCCGCAGACACTCAATATTAAGATGGAAAATGCGACCTTGTACTGAAATTAATGTGCTATGTAATGTGAATAGTGTTGTTCACCGTGAAAGAGTATAAGCACTGTTCTATAAAATGCTTTTTAAATACTTCTCTCCCTTTTTTCCCTTCCTCCCACAGCTGCAAATTTTTCAAGCCTCCCTCCTCCGTCCCGAAGGCTATCTCAGATAAGGCGGCGGAAAAAAAGGACGCGAGATGAAATGTTCTCTGAAATCATGGAATCGACCCGCAATGAAAGAGCTCATCTGAATGAGTGGAAGGACATGATATCAAAGTACAGGAAAGATGCCAGTGACCGTGAGGCCATGAGGGACGCTCGAGATGAGAGGTGGCAGGCTGCAATGCTTGGGCTGCTGCGTGATCAAATGGACATGCTCCAGCGTCTGGTGGAGCTTCATCAACGGCAGCAGGATCACAGACTGCCGCTGCAGCTGCTGTATAACCTCCCTCCCCTCTCACATGTTCCATAGCCTACTCACCCAGATGTGTAAGAACACGGGGAAGGAGGCTCCATGCAGCTGCCCACTCCACCCCAGTGGACAGCCCAAGCAAAAGCTGTCATTATTTTGAACTTTTTTAATGGCCTTTTCTTTCCCTCCTATCCTCCTCCCAGACCCCACCCGGGCTATCTTGTCAGTTCTCTTCCTCTGTTTATAAACAATTAATAAAGCATACACGATTTTTAAATGATAGTGACTTTATTTCCTTTGAAAGCAAGCTATGATCGAAGGGGGGAGGGTGATTTGCTTACAGGGAATGAGTCAATCAAGGGGGTGGGTTTTCATCAAGGAGAAACAAACAGAACTTTCACACCATAACCTGGCCAGTCATGAAACTGGTTTTCAAAGCTTCTCTGATGTGCAGCGCTTCCTGGTGTGCTCTTCTAATCGCCCTGGTGTCTGGCTGCATGTAATCAGTGGCTAGGCGATTTGCCTCAGCCTCCCACCCCGCCATAAAGATCTCCACCTTACTCTCACAGAGATTGTGGAGCACACAGCAAGCAGCAATAACAATGGGAATATTGTTTTGGCTGAGGTCTGAGAGAGTCAGTAACGTGCGCCAGCGACCCTTTAAACATACAAATGCACATTCTACCACCATTCTGCACTTGCTCAGCCTATAGTTGAACAGGTCCTGACTACTGTCCAGGTTGCCTGTGTATGGCTTCCTGAGCCATGGCATTAAAGGGGTAGGCTGGGTTCCCAAGGATAACTATTGGCATTTCAACATCCCCCAACGGTTATTTTCTGGTCCGGGAAGAAAGTCCCTTCCTCCAGCTTTTGAAACAGACCTAAGTTCCTGAAGACGCGAGCATCATGTATCTTTCCCGGCCATCCCACATTGATGTTAGTGAAACGTCCCTTGTGATCCACCAGGGCTTGCAGCAGCATCGAGAAGTACCCTTTTCAGTTTATGTACTCGGTGGCTTGGTGCGCCGGTGCCAAGGTAGGGATATGGGTTCCGTCTATCGCCCCACCACAGTTAGGGAATCCCATTCCACCAAAGCCATCCACTGTGACCTGCACATTTCCTAGAGTCACTACCCTTGATATCAGCAGGTCTTTGATTGTGTTGGCTACTTGGATCACAGCAGCCCCCACCGTAGATTTGCCCACTCCAAATTGATTCCCGACTGACCGGTAGCTGTCTGGCGTTGCAAGCTTCCACAGGGCTATCGCCACTCGCTTCTCAACTGTGAGGGTTGCTCTCATCCTGGTATTCTGGTGCTTCAGGGCAGGGGAAAGCAAGTCAGAAAGTTCCATGAAAGTGCCCTTACGCATGCGAAAGTTTCACAGCCATTGGGAATCGTCCCACACCTGCAACACGATGCGGTCCCACCAGTCTGTGCTTGTTTCCCGGGCCCAGAATCGGCATTCGATGGCATGAACGTGCCCCAGTAACACCATGATTTGCACATTGCTGGGCCCGTACTTTGAGAGGTCTATGTCCATGTCAATTTCTTCATCACTCTCATCTCCGCTCTGCAATCGCCTATTCACCTGGTTTTGCTTTGGAATGTTCTGGCTCTGCATATACTCCAGGACAATGCGCGTGGTGTTCATAGTGCTCATAATTGCCGCGCTGATCTGAGCGGGCTCCATGATCCCAGTGCTATGGCGTCTGGGCTGAAAAAAGGAGCGAAACTATTGTCTGACAGAGGGAGGGGGGGCGAGTGATGACATGGCTTACAGGGAATTAAAATCAACAAAGGTGGCTGTGCATCAGGGAGAAACACAAACAACTGTCACACAGAATGGTCCCCCCAAAGATTGAACTCAAAACCCTGGGTTTAACAGGCCGTTGATTTCATGGAGGGAAGGGGACGCAAATGAATACAGAACAAATCTGGTCCATCTATCTTTTACATCGTAGGCTGGCATCAGACGGTGCAGCATGACTGATAGCCATCGGCATCTTCTGGGTGCTTAGCAGAAGATGCTGTATTACGATTGCTAGCCATCATTGTAAAGACGGTGCAACAGGACTGCCGGCAGGACTGAGTCTCCAGAAGACAAAACATGTCTGCCCAGCTGCCTCTAACCGAACTCACTGAGGAGTACGACAATGATGGATACCAATCGTAATACACCATCTGCTGCCAAAAGGCAAGGAGCTGCTGCTGTATAGCAATGCAGTCCCACATCTGCCGGCACCCAGATGACATATGGTGATTGTGAGCTGAGCTGAGCTGGCTCCATGCTTGCCGTGGTATGTTGCCTGCACAGGTAATCCAGGAAAAAAGGCGCAAAATGATTGTCTGCCATTGCTCTCATGGGGGGGGGGGGGAGGCCTGATGACATGTACCCAGAACCCCCTGCTACACTGTTTTTGCCTCATTAGGCATTGGGATCTCAACCCAGAATTCCAATGGGCGGCGGAGACTGCGGGAACTGTGGGATAGCTACCCACAGTGCAACGCTCCAGAAGTTGACGCTAGCCTTGGTACTGTGGACGCGGTCTGCCGACTTAATGCAGTTAGAGCATTTTATGTGGGGACACACACAATTGACTGTATAAAAATGATTTTTATAAAACCGGCTTCCATTAATTCAACCTAATTTCATAGTGTAGACATACCCTCAGTATTATCCAGACCATCCCTGACAGGTGTTTGTCCAGCCTGCTCTTAAAAATCCCCAATGATGGAGATTCCACAGTCTCCCGTAGGCAATTTATTCCTGTGCTTAAACACTCTGACAATTAGGATGTTTTTCCTAATGCTCAAGGGCAACCAAATGCCCTTGCTGCAATTTAAGCCCATTGCTTCTTGTCTTTTATGTATTTGAAATCTGTGATCATGTCTCATCTCAGTCTTCTCTTCTCCAGACTAAACAAACCCATTTTTTTTCAATCTTCCCTCATAGGTCATGTTTTCTAGACCTTTAATCATTTTTGTTGCTCTTCTCTGGACTTTGTCCAATTTGTCCGCATCTTTCCTGAAACGTGGCACCCAGAACTGGACACGGTACTCCAGTTCAGGTGTAACCAGCGAGGAGAAGAGCGGAAGAATTACTTCTTTTGTCTTGCTTACAATACTCCCCGTAATACATCCCAGAATATTTGCTTGTTTTTGCAACAGTGTTACACTGTTGACTTATATTTAGCTTGTGATCCACTATGACCCCCAGATCCTTTGCCGAAGTACTCCTTCCAGGCAGTCATTTCCCATTTTGTATGTCTGCAACTGATTGTTCCTTCTAAAGTGGAGTACTTCGCATTTGGTCCTTATTGAATTTCATCCTATTTACTTCAGACCATTTCTCTAGTTTGTCCAGATCATTTTGAATTTTAATCCTATCCTCCAAAGCACTTGCAACCCTTCCCAGCTTGGTATCATCCGTAAACTTGATAAGTGTAACAGAGAGACTGTTACTGGGAGAGTTTCACCATGTCTCAGAGGGTACACCTTGGTGGGAGGGAGCTAGGCCTGTACTGGAATACGGTCACTCTGTACTTCACAGTGTAGCAGAACCTAGAATGTCCATTACCAGGGAAAAATCTTGGTGGTGGGGGGGAATCAGCTTGTGGAATGGACAAAAACCCCATCTGAATGCTCTCACATTGCCCTTCTCTCTCTGGCAGGCTACAGAGTAATGTCCACGTTTCTCTCCACATCATCCCATCCTCCCACGGGGAAGGAAATGGCTGCAATGGAGCTGGCTCAGGTAAGGGATTATCAGGGAGGTGGTGGTGGGTTGTGCTTGGATGGAGAGGAGCAATAAATGCAAAGGAGGGTGGGAGATACTAGAGGTGGTAGGAGGCAGAAAATATCTAGGGTGGAGAAAGGGAGGGGACAGGATGTGACAAACCTGCTGAGATTTGTGTAATCTAGGGTGTGATGGGTTGTCACCCCTGAGGTGCATTGTGAGGGGCTTCTGGGAACTGCTGTGCCGTCTAAACATCAAGCTGGGCTGGCCCTTCTCACACTGCTTTGCTGGAGATTCAGCCAGCCTCTACAGGCCCTGTTATCACCCAAAACGACAGCAGGTGGCACCATACACCCAACTAAGCTATCTGAGTGCTTTACCTAAGCCACTCAAGGACAGAGAGAAGATGACAGCCAATTTCCCAGCTCCCCAACCTTGCACACCTGCTGTAGTATGAATCCAGAATTATACCATCTTATAGTGCACACTGATACGTATAATGTAAGCTCATTAATATAGTTCGCCTTCCCCTCAATATGGGAAAGATATCCATAACAAGCTTGTGCTAACCAAGCTGAGATTTTCCCCAGACACTTCACCCAAAATATACTGGTTAAAATAAAACATGAAACAAGTTTATTAACTACAGAAAGATAGATTTTAAGTGATTATAAGTGATAGCAAACAGATCAACTAAGCCTTAAATACTAGCTGGATAGAATTTGAATTAGCAATTTCTCACTGTGATTGATGATACAAGCAGTCCACCAAGTTTCCATACACAAGCCAGAAATCCCTTTACCCTGGGACCAGCATTTCCCCCAGTTTAGTCTTTGTTCCTCAGTTGTTTCCAGGAGTTCTCTTGTGTGGGGAATGAAGCCAAGATATGATGTCACACCCCACCTTATGGAGCTTTTCCATATGGCAAGAACCCTTTGTTCCAAAGTCAGTTCTCAGTCCAGTTTGTGGGAAAATACAGGTACCAAAATGGAGTTCAGTGTCATGTGGTCTGGTCACATGCCCTAGCATGCCCTGCTGAGTCATAGTAGCCATGACTCACAGGCTGGCTGAAATATTTACAGAAAGGCTAAGCTCTTCCACGGTCCATTGTCTTTGTTGATGAGCCATCAGCACTGTCTGGCTTCTTCATTGTTGTACCTGAAAGGCTAGTTGTGGGTGTTACCCAGAATAAGCACATTTGAAATGCAGATACATAGTCAATATCTATAACTTCAGATACAAACATGAAACATGCACACAGATACGATAATCATATTCAGCAAATCATAACTCTTCCAATGCCACCACACATGATGCATCTTGCACAAAATGCATCATAATTATGTCCTAATCATATTATAATCATACCACTATGCTGAATATGGGGTGTAGTGTCAGATAGGGCCTAATTTCAAGGCACAGGAGTTGGGAATGGAACTTCCCCTCTTTGTGGAACAGGAAATAAACCTCCAGCCAGGACTGGGAAATCTTCGCAGACTTCCAGTGCTGTAGCCTGAATCTACTGACACTTCATTAGTTATGATCACCCCCAATCTTTGTGGCAACTGCAAACTTTATCAGTGATGATTTTATATTCTCTTCTAGGTCCTTGATAAGAATGTTAAATAGTACAGGGCCAAGAACCAATCCTTGTGGGAACCGGCTAGAAATAAATCCACTCGACCGTGGTTCCCCGTTTACAATCACCGTTTTTAATCTATTTAAAGTATGCAATGTTTATTTTGTATCATTCTAGCTTTCTAGTCAAAATATTGTTCTTAATCAAGTCATATGCCTTACAGAAGTCTAGGTATATTACATGAATACCAACCAAACTTTTGATCCCATCCAATAAGGATATCCAGTTAGTTTGATAGGATCTATTTTCTCTAAACCTTTGTTAGTGGGCACTAATTATATTAACATAAGAACATAAGAGTGGCCATACTGGGTCACACCAAAGGTCCATCCAGCCCAGTATCCTGTCTGCCGACAGTGGCCAATGCCAGGTGCCCCAGAGGGAAGTGGCTGGTGAGTCTTGCCCAAATGCTCAGGGTTTAGCTGATCGCCATATTTGGGATTGGGAAGGAATTTTCCTCCAGGGCAGATTGGCAGAGGCCCTGTTTTTTTTTTGCTTTCCTCTGCAGCGTGAGACATGGGTCACTTGCTGGAGGATTCTCTGCACCTTGAAGTCTTTAAGACATGATTTGAGGACTTCAAGAGCTCAGACATAGGTTAGAGGTTTATTACAGAAGTGGGTGGGTGAGATTCTGTGGCCTGTGTTGTGCAGGAGGTCAGACTAGATGATCATAATGGTCCCTTCTGACCTTAAAGTCTATGAGAGGGATTGAACCTAACAGGTACTGAGCAAGTGATCTCTCTCCTGCCATCCATCTCCACCATCTGACAAACAGAGGCTAGAGTCACCATTCCTAACCCATCCTGGCTAATAGCCATTAATGGACTTACCCTCCATGAATTTATCTAGTTGTCTTTTAAACCCTTTTATAGTCTTAGCCTTCACAACCTCCTCAGGCAAGGAGTTCCACATGTTAACTGTGCACTGTGTGAAGAAGAAATTCCTTTTATTTGTTTTAAACCTGCTGCCCATTAATTTCATTTGGTGGCCCCTATTGTTATATTGTGGGAACAAGTAAATAACTTTTCCTTATTCACTTTCTCCACACTACTCATGATTTTACATACCTCTATCATATCTAAATATCCCCCCTTAGTCTCTTTTCCAAATTGAAAAATCCTAGTCTCTTTAATCTCTCCTCATATGGGACCTGTTCCAAACCCCTAATCATTTTAGTTGCCCTTCTCTGAACCTTTTCTAATGCCAGTATATCTTTTTTGAGATGAGGAGACCACATCTGTACGCAGTATGCAGTTATTACCCTCCATTCTTTATTAATGAAATCCAGTATCGGCTGCTACGTTATCTTGTCCAGTATCGATGTCAGACTGACACTTTTGTAATTAGCTGGATCATCTCTTTTACACTTTTTAAATATTGGCACAGCATTAGCTTTATTCCAGTCTTCTGGAATTTCCCCAGTATTCCAAGTCCTAATTAAAATCAACATTAACAGTCCACCACACTCCACCAACAAGTCTTTTAAGGACATGTCTACACTATGAAATTAGGTTGATTTTTATAGAAGTCAATTTTTAGGAAGCGATTTTATACAGTCTATTGTGTGTGTCCCCACTAAGCACATTAAGTCGGCGGAGTGCATCCTCAATAGCCGTGGCTAGCATCGACTCGCAGAGCAGTGCACTGTGGGTAGCTATCCCACAGTTCCCACAGTTTCTGCTGCCCATTGGAATTCAGGGTTAAGCTCTCAATGCCTGATGGGGCAAAAACATTGTTGCGGGTTGTTTTGGGTACATGTCATCAGTCTCCCCTCCCCCCCTTCCGTGAAAGCAACGGCAGGCAATCATTTTGTGCCTTTTTTCCTGGGTTACCCATGCAGATGCCATAGCACTGCAAGCATGGAGCACGCTCAGCTCACCGCTGCTGTTGTGAGCATTGTAAACACCTCGCGCATTATCCTGCAGTATGTGCAGAACCAGGCTAGGAGTCGTCATCAGGAGGATGATAGTGAGAAGGACATGGACACAGACTTCCCTGAAAGCATGGGATGTGGCAGTTGTGACATCATGGTGGCAATGGGGCAGGTTTATACTGTGGAACACTGATTCTGGGCGTGGCAAACAAGCACAGACTGGTGGGACCACATAGTGTTGCAGGTATGGGATGATTCCCAGTTGCTGCAAAACATTTGCATGCGTAAGGCCACTTTCATGGACCTTTGTGACTTGCTTTCCCCTACCCTGAAGTGCCAGAATATCAAGATGAGAGCTGCCCTGACATTTGAGAAGTGAGTGGCGATAGCCCTGTGGAAGCTTGCAATGCCTGACTGCTACCGGTCAGTCGGGAATCAATTTGGAGTGGGCAAATCTACTGTGGGGGCTGCTGTGATCCAAGTAGCCAACACAATCACTAATCTTCAGCTATCAAAGGTAGTGACTCTGGGAAATGTGCAGGTCATAGTGGATGGCTTTGGTGCAATGGGATTCCCTAACTGTGGTGGGGCGATAGACGGAACCCATATCCCTATCTTGGCACCAGAACACCTTGGCAACCAGTATGTAAACTGCAAGGGGTACTTCTCAATGGTGCTACAAGCAATGGTGGATCACAAGGGACATTTCACCAACATCAACGCTCGCATTTTCAGGAACTCCAGGGTGTTTAAACAGCTGCAGGAAGGGACTTACTTCCCAGATCAGAAAATTACTGTTGGGGATGTTGAAATCCCAATAGTTATCCTTGGAGACCCAGCCTACCCCTTGCTCCCATGGCTCATGAAGCCATACACAGGCAGCTTGGACACTAGTAAGGAGCATTTCAACTATAGGCTGAGCAAGTGCACAATGGTGGTAGAATGTGCATTTGGATGTTTAAAAGCTCCTTGGTGCTGTTTGTTAACTAGGTTAGACCTCAGTGAAACCAATATTCCCATTGTTATTGCTACTTGCTGTGTGCTCCATAATATCTGTGAGAGTAAGGGGGAGATGTTTATGTCAAGGTGGGAGGTTAAGGCAAATCACCTAGCAGCTGATTTTGAGCAGACAGACACCAGGGTGATTAGAAGAGCACAGCAGGGCACGCTGCACATCAGAGAAGCTTTGAATACCAGTTTCATGTCTGGCCAGGGTACGGTGTGACAGTTGTTTGTGTTTCTCCTTGATGAAAACCCACCCCCTTTGTTGATTTTAATTCCCTGTAACCCAACCATCCTGCCCCCTTTGATCACAGCTGGCAAAGGAAATGAAGTCACTATTGTTTTAAAACCATGCATTCTTTATTAATTGATTAAGAAAAAAGGGAGATAACTGACAAGGTAGCCTGGGTGGGTTCGGGGAGGAGGGAAGGACAAGGCCACATTGCTTATTGTAGTCACACTAGAAATCAAAGCTTATTGAATGACAGCCTTCTGTTGCTTGGGTCATCCTCTGGAGTGGAATGGCTGGGTGCCTGGAGCCTCCCCCCGGCGTTCCTGGGTGTCTGGGTGAGGAGGATATGGAACTTGGGGAGGAGGGCAGGCGGTTATACAGGGGATGCAGCAGTAGTCTGTGCTCTTCCTGCCTTTCCTGCAGCTCCACCAGACGCATGAGCATGTCCATTTGCTTCCCCATTAGCCTTACCATCGCATCCTGCCTCTTCTCATCACAATCACTTAATGCTTTCCTGGACTCTGCCACTGTATCCCCCATGCATTCAGCTGTGCCCTATCAGTGCGGGAGGACTGCATGAGCTCAGAAAACATGTCATCGTGAGCATTATTTTCCCTTCTAATCTGCGATAACTTCTGGGACGGAGATAATAGGGGAAGTGTAGAAACATTTGCACCTATGGGGGGGGAAGGGAAAGTAGAATTTAAGAAGATACACTTCTGAGAACAAAAGGGAGACTCTTTCACAGTGAATCAAGCAATTCACAGCAGACAGCACATGTGCTTTAGGTACAAGGTGGCATTTTGCCTTTTATATTGAGTGCCTGCCGGTATGGTGTGAGCACACACGGCTGGGCAACAGAATTCGGTTTGCAGGCAGCCATAGTAAGCCAAAGGGTACACGGGGTTGGCTTCTTCCGCCTTCATAACGTGTTGGAATGGTTTCAAACTGCGATGCCCTCCTTTCCCATACCAAGCAATGCCTGTTGGGTTGGCCATTTAAAAGGAGGGGCTGTGGTTTTCGGGTGGATGTGCAGCACTATCCTTCCCCCACCCACTGCATAGCAATTCTCTGGGATGATCCCTTCACCTCTCCCCCCACTGCGTGGCTATTATCAGGGATGACCACTTTTAGCCTGCCAAACAGAAACAGCTCAGCATGAATGGCCTCCTCTGACTGTTCCCTTAAAAAAATTCCCCTATTTCAGCCAAGTGACCATGAATGATATCACACTCCTGAGGCTAACACAGAGAGATAAAGACTGATGTTGCTTGAATACGACCAAAATCCAGAACCATTCGCTGCCATGCTTTATGCTGCAATGATTCCAGACCACTTGCTACTGGCTTGGTGTGATAAAGTGTCCTACCATGGAGGACAGAATAAGGCAGCCCTCCCCAGAAACCTTCTGCAAAGGGTTTCAGAGTACCTCCAGGAGAGCTTCATGGAGATGTCCCTGGAGGATTCCCGCTCCATCCCCAGTCCCGCTAACAGACTTTTCCAGTAGCTGTACTGGCCATGAATGCATCCCAAGTCTTCATGGCAAATCAAACATTAAACACAATTGCTTTTAAACCCTGTAGTGTATTTACAAAGGTGCACACGCCAGAGGTGCCTTCTCTGGCTTCAGGGTCTGGAAACCTGCCTTGGGAGGGTATTGGCTCTAGGGTGATGAAAAGTTCCTGGCTGCCGGGGAAAATGGATTCTCCACTTGCCTGCTGTGCATTCTCCTCCTCCTCCTCTTCCTCATCCACAAAATCCTCTTCCCTGTTGCGTGAGACTCTCCCCTTGCAGGTGTCCACTGACAGTGGTGGGGTACTGGTAGGGTCCCCCCTGGAATTTCATGCAGCTCATCATAGTAGCAGCATGTATGGGGCTCTGACCCAGAGCGACCGTTTGCCTCCTTTGTCTTTTGATAGGCTTGCCTGAGATGGTTAATTTTCACATGGCACTGCTGTGTGTCCCTGGTGTAGCCTCTGTCCAACATCCCCTGTGAAATTTTGGCATATATATTGACATTCCTTCTTTTTGATCAGAGTTCTGCCTGCACAGATTCTTTTCTCCATACAGCAATCAGATCGAGTGGCTTCCATTCGGTCCATGCTGGAGTTTGTTTGCGATTCTGGGACTGCATGGTCACCTATGCTGCTGAGCTCGCCACGCTGACCAAACAGGAAATAAAATGCAAAAGTTCCCAGGGCTTTTCCTGTGTACCTGACTAGTGCATCGGAGTTGTGCTGTCCAGAGCAGTCACATTGGAGCACTCTGGGATAGCTATCGGAGGCCAATACCGTTGAATTGTGTCTATACTAACCCAAATTTGACCCAGCAAGGTCAATTTTAGCACTAATCCCCTAGCCGGGGAGGAGTACATGAGTTGTTTTAAAAGCCCTTTCAGTTGACAGAACGGGGTTGGTTGTGTAAACGCATTGAGTATAAAATCGACCTACCGCGGCTAAATTTGACCTAACCTCATAGTGTAGACCAGGGCTTAAACTCTTAGATACAAGTTATCTGGACCTGCTAATTTAAACATGTCTAAGTTTAATAACTGTTGTTTAACGTCCTCATAAATTCTTATTGGAATGGAAAGAGTGTCATTGTCAACATCTTAGGATATGTGTTACATCATCTGTTTTTCCCCAAATCTAGGAGAGAAATATTTATTGAACACTTTTACCTCTTCTGCATTATTTTTGATACTTCTGCCATTTCCATCTAGTAATTTACCACTATCATTGCTAGGATTAATTTTCTACTTCCTTCTTATTTTCATTGATTGGTTATTGATTTCTGATAGCTTCCCCTACCAATTTTCTACAATTCTGACCTTCTAACTTATATTCTTTACTATTGACTTCCCCTTTCTTCCATATATTTCATTTGGAGAGTGTTGGGATTCCTACCAGGGAGCCACCAACAGGGTCCAGAGATAGCCCTATATCCTATATGAAGCTTTGGCTAGTAAGTATGTGATAAATGTGAGGACCCTGCCTCCATCTGTCAGCTGGGAGACAAAGGTTCTCTCTTTCTACCCTCTGATGCCTCCTGGCTGCTCTAAGCAAGGTTGGGGTGGGACTCTGTTAACATGTGCCTCCCAGAGCTTCCCCCGGTGCTGCTGTTCTGTGAATAGTGGGGTTTTGACTGGGGCAGCAGGTACTGAGTGTTGGACTCTTGCTCTTTCAGAGACTGGTGACTTTCGAGGAGGTGGCTGTGTATTTCACCAGGGAAGAGGGGGCTCTCCTGGATGCCACTCAAAGAGCCCTCTACAGGGATGTCATGCAGGAGAACTATGAGACGGTGGTCTTGCTGGGTAAGGAGTCCTGTCCCCTGGATTATTAGTAGCTGTGGGGTCTCTGAAGAACCTGAGTAGTAATAACTTTATAACTTTATTCACCATACAAGTTTCTTTGCCCCCTCCTTTTTTGCCTTATCTCCCACCCACTAGAATCATTTTTGGACATGTGCCTTTTTGGTGCCGTCAGTCATTTTAAAATTGCATTTAATGTCTCCTTATTGGAGACATTAATAACTACATTAATAACTAGATCTTTCATGCCTTTTCTTCACTGAAGAGGAAAATATGCTGCCTGTAGAATTCTAAATTAAGTAAATAGTGTGACTTATGCATGGCTTGTGTGACAGTCAGATGAGCTCCTCTTTTAATAGGAGAGCATATAATGTTGCCATTCAGGACCTCATGGATGAACGGAGAACAGAGCCATGGGAGGGGAGGAGAAGGGGGGAGTACCTAATTCTGAGGTGCCAGGAGATGGGGAGCGCATGTGCAGGATTAGAGGTAAGAAACAGCAGGGAGGGATGAGGTCATGAGAGATGAGGAGGGAATACAAGAAGCTCCCAAGGTGCCGGGAGGTAGTGACGGCTGAGAGTAGTGGGAAGAAGGGGTGGAGAATATGGAGGAAGGGCACCCAGGAAGTGGGCTAGGTGGGTCAGTGGGAGGGAGGAGAGGTTTGGGGATCTAGAGCTGTGGGGGATCCCAGACCTTTAATCCTGAATCCCTACCCAAGCCTTGTTGCTTTAGAGCCTACACTCCAGTTTTATTTCTGTTCAGTTTCACTTCATTATACATTTTCCCCAAAATATTATTATTTTAACTCTTGACCTCCCTCTCCCACTCATTACCCCCCTCCCCATATAACTTCCCCATCTCTATGCACAGTGACCCTGGCCACCGATCCTGAGTCCTTTCTGCATTCCTCCTTCCCATAGCAGGGCCACTACCCAGGCACAAATGGGCATTTTGTTGATGATGTCATAGGGTGGTAGTGTAGCCTGTATAATTTTTACACTTATAAGATTACGTATTGGGGTACAGCTTGCCCCAATAGTTCATGGCTACTCGAAGTTAATTGAGGAGATGAAATTTGGTGAAACACACAGAAACTTGATTTAATACAGACAGTTCTAATTGAAACCATAGCAAGGATCAATACATGTAATGATTAGACTAAGATAAGTATAGTAAAGAGTGTCTTGCACTGTGTATGCTTACAAGTTATGGACACCATTGGAAACAAAGATTAAGGGGCAAGATAGACCATCAGAAGGGAGGTCCTGCTTCAGGTCACAGTCTCGGGGACCCAACAAAATGAAAAAATGGTAACTAGGAGAGGTATTTTATCCACTTCCTTATGGTAATAGGATGGCTCTATACCATATCTGCTACTTTACTCTGATTACAGTAATGTCAATAGCTGCCCCAACCCACGTGTGGCCTTTGGGAAGTCCATAATTAAGCATTAAACATTAATACTCATGATTTACATCACTTATTTATTATTAATTCCAATGTATGAATACGGTCCAACTGCTGAGATACTGCATAGCAACCTAATTGCTAAAGCCCCCAAAACTTACTTTTTTTAGAATCCTGTGCTGTATTGCACTTGTTTATGGTTCCTCGTTAGTCTCTTAAAATGAGGGTTCAAAATATCTGACCTGGGATTCTCTCCTTAGGCCTATTTAGGTAAATCCCAGACTTCAGCATAACTACTCCCACAGAGCCTCAACCTAATATAAGCCCCTTAACTGTAGCAAGCTTAATAACTCATTTATTTAGGTTCACCTCCTTGCCCCACCATGCATGTTCCAAGCTAATAAACAATATTCTGGTAATGTCATTTTACCTCTAGTGAGTATAAAATTGCTCACAACACATGAGACTAGGTCATAGATCATAAAATCAGGTCAGTATCAAGAGGAGTGAGAGTTTGGAGAGAGTCTTGTCTTACCTCTCCCTGTCTGCAGCAGCCACAAGCTGTGTTCCCTCCAGGCTCCTTTGATCTTTGAGCCTGTCCCTGCTGAGCTCGTGTGGCCCAGGTCTTGTTTCTTACATTCTCCTTTTCTGGAAGAATTAGAGGCTGTTGCTCCTGAATTTTAGTGTTTAATTCCCCAGCCTTCTCCACACACTGGGGGAGTTTAATTAATTAATTAATTAAGGACTGGCTGGAACCAACCTACATCAATGGAATACCCGACAGAGACAAGGGAATAATTGTCACCTGTCCATGGGAGGATCCCTGCTTGGCTGAGCAAAGCATACGTGGACTCATTATGTTTTTGGGACCAGGAAGAACTGGGCTCGCAGACGCAGGAAGCTCTACTGGAGCAAAGACAAATGGATAGGCACAGTGAAAAGAAAAGAAAATGTTTTCTACAGCAGCTTCTCCGCGCTAATTTAAGGACTTTCCAATGCTGTGTTTTGGTTCACTAATAAACCCAGCTAAGTTTTAAAAGTCTTCCCAGTGTCACAGCAAAAACTTGCTGAGGTGCATTGAAGCATGGATGAGGAACAGTCTCTGAACAGCAGTGTCGTTCAGCTGGACCTGCTGGCAGAGCTCACAGGTTGAAATAGGAGGGTTGAAGCCAGAGGCTCAGTCTCAGGTGTTGAAGCTACATGGCCTATCCTTGTGGAAGAGTGGGATCCCTTGGGGGTCTAGTGCACTCAAGGGGCACCTCCCAAGGACTGTTTAAAAACCAGGGCATTGCACAGATCCTATGGATCCATGACAGTGTGCCAGTGCGCCTTATGGGGAAAAGATATAAAACAAGCAAAGGATCTAAATGTGTATTTACCATCGCCCCCTCATCAGTCCTTGTGGGAATCCCTGATCAGTTCCAAAGCGTATTAAAACCTTCCCTAAGGGGTTATCTCTTGGTTACCAGGCCATGTCAGTTTGTAGCCCAAAGAGACCCTCCTCAGTCAGCTCAAACTTAGCTGTTTCTCCCCAAAGAGTCTGTCTGTCTTCTTCAGTCTCCTGAAAGAGGTAAAATAAGTCACTGCCCCTTTCTGCATGGGGGGCATAGCTTCAAAAGATGGAGATCTGCATAACCAGCCTTGAGATCCAGCCTTAGTGACACCAGATTGCACAGGAAACCCATCCCTCAGCCTCCCCGGTATCATCTGGCCCATCTCAGCATCATAGTCTGTGAAATATTCATGCTTTCAAGGGCTGGCTCAAATATACAGAGGACAGAGTAATTGACAAACATGAGAAATATATAATCCTTTACAGCATGAAAGTGCATTGGGGGGAGGGGACAGGAGCCAGCTGTGTGGGGGAGGTAGGAACGAGACTGGATGTTGAGCGCCTAAAGCCAGCTATGTGCTGGGGAGATGGGACATGAAGCAGCTGTGTGCAGGGGAGAGGTGCTGTGGATGCAGCCAAGATTTGTGACCCTGCATGCCCCACCCACCCTCTGTTCAGCAATTCCGGACAGGAAGGGTGATTCCAGAAGTAAAGAGTAATTTCAGACAAAAATTCAGTAATAGCAATTTCCAGAAAACACTGACCCGCTGATGGGTTCTACCCGTTTCCCCATTCTGTGTCTGTCTTGTCTATTTAGATTGTAAAGCTTCAGGGCATGGGTCATCTACTATTCTGGGTTTGTCCTGTGCCTAGCACAACGGGGACCCACTGTTAGTTGGCTCTTATGCATTAAGGTAATGAATATGATTTATAATAATAACTCTCCTGCCACTTTGAGCCAAGGAAGATGGCCTTGGGATGTTACTACTTAAAAATGAGCTGGGATTAAAACCAAGGAATATTCCTTGTGACAAGTCTCCCACAAATTCCACTGATCTCCCTTGTTTTCTTTGCCTGGAATAGGGTTTCCAGTTTCCAAACCTGATGTGATCTCGCATTTGGAACAAGGGGAAGAGCCCTGGGTCCCGGACCTCCTGGGCTCTGAGAAAGAAGTGTTCCCAAGAGCTGCTTGCACAGGTGAGGAATTGGTTAAACCCCAACTCAAAAATTGTCCATGAATACAGGAAACAGCTGGGATGCCCTACAAAGACCTTGTGAGCACTCCAAGTTCAGGATTGTTCCCTGCAGATGTGGAATCATTATGCAGATGTCACTCATGGCTTCCCACCTATCCTGACTGACAACTGACAGCAGGTCCCGCCCCAGTCTCGCTTTCCCCTGATAGTTCTGGTGAGATGCGGACCCGGAACTGATCCCTTCCTCTCTCTGCTCTGAGGAAGGTTTTGGGAAAAATCAGCTCCTGATAGATTTAATCTCTCCTGCACATATTTTGGTTTGTTCACCCACTTTTCCATTCCTCTCATTGAGATTTCCTTTCTCTCTGGTGCAGTAAGTGACATATGCCTGGATTCTCTCTGTCTCCCATCAGGTGTTGGGATGGTGAGTGAGAACAAGGAGAAACCCCAGCAGGAAGATGCTGAGCAAGTAGAACCACATGGGACGTTATCAATAAGATCCAAAGGGAATGTTTCCAGGAGTTGTGCACTCCCAGAAAAAGAAAAAGCCTCTGAGAGTCAGCACAGGCCAGAGGAAAACTTCAATAGCCACTCAGACCTTATTACAAGCGAAAGAATCAACTTGGAAGGAACACACTACACATGCCATGAGTGTGGGAAAAGCTTCAATGGGAGCTCTGACCTTCTCAAACATCAGAAAATCCACAGAGGAGAGAGACTCTACATATGTCCTGAATGTGGGAAAAGGTTCAATTGGAGCTCAGCCCTTATCACACATAGGAGAATCCACACGGGTGAGAAACCTTATGGATGCTCTGTGTGTGGGAAATGCTTCAATCGGAGCTCACACCTTATCAGACATAGGACAGTCCACATGGGTGAGAAACCTTATGAATGCCCAGAGTGTGGGAAATGCTTCATTGATAGTTCAGCCCTCATCTCACATCAGCGAATCCACACAGGAGAGAGGCCCTACATATGCGCTGAGTGTGGGAAAAGCTTTAGTCAGAACTCATACCTTATCACACATCGTAGAATTCACACAGGAGAGAAACCCTACACATGCTCTGAGTGTGGGAAACGCTTCATTGGTAGTTCAGCCCTTACCAAACATAAGAGAATCCACACTGGTGAGAGACCTTACACATGCTCTGAGTGCGGGGAAAGCTTTAATCAGAGCTCTGTCCTGATCACACATAGGAGAATCCACACAGGTGAGAAACCTTATGGATGCTCTGAGTGTGGGAAATGCTTCAGTCGGAGCTCACATCTTATCACACATAGGAGAATCCACACAGGTGAGAAACCTTATGGATGCTCTGAGTGTGGGAAATGCTTCAGTCGGAGCTCACAACTTACCACACATAGGAGAATCCACACTGGATAGAAACCCTACACATACTCTGAATAAGGGTAACGCTTCAGTAATAGCTCATCCCTTACCACAGATCAGAGAATCCACCCAGAAGAGATGCTGTACACATGCTCTGAGTGTGGAAAATGCTTCAATCAGAGCTCAAGCCTTATTAGACATCAGAAAATCCACATGAGAGAGAACTGTAACAAATGCCTTGACTAGGGCTGGCCAAAGATTTTTTTTTTAAAACACATTTGCTAATTCCCACATAGCAATATTTGCACTATCATCACCGTGGTCTCTCAGCTCCCCCCATATGAGTTGCCTGGTTCTGCCTTTTGCAGCTCATCCTTCTTTGGGGTCAGTCATCTGATCTTTTCTATCAACTCCTTTTGAGTCATAGGAGTGTGTGTCCCTCCAGCCAGGAATGTTCATCAACTCCAGGTGGGAGACAGAGAATTGATCCCAATAAGCTACACTGCAGCAAAAAGTACCTGTGCCTTAAATCCACTAGGACTGTACATGGCATTGGCTGCTCATTTAAGTGATCTTGGTGTAAAAAGACAATTATAGTTGTAGTGCAGATGTAGCCCAGGTGCAGTGGGTTGGCATTAGCTTTCCCCTTGACCTGACCTAAACTCCATCACTTTTCCTAGTCTAAACAAATCCTGAGCATCAGGGTTATACTGTTCCCCCATTTCAAAGCAATTGTTAGTCATCAAGTTCCCCCTTCGGGAACAAATTATTTCATTCCCAGTTGCTTTGATGTTGCTTCAGGTTGTGCTGGAGAGCAGATATTTTTACTACCATTTTCCTCACTTAAAATATATTGAACTATAACAAAGAGCAGGAATAGGGCAGGGATAGGGGAAAATGTCATTTCCCCTCTGTAACAACAGAAGAAGATAGGATCAGTAAGTCAGAGGGATTCCCTTATTCCCCATCACCATCCCAATCCCCCTGTTTTTCAATTGGTTAGGCAAATATTTTCTCTAAAGGGCTGGGAAGAGGATTCATGCATTGCGTTCCCAAAGCAGTTGTGAGCCAGGCCCTGCAGGAAGTTGCTCCTGAAGATATCTCCTTCCTGATCAGGTGCATGTTGCCTTTTATTTGGGAAATGCAATCCCTATCTAGGTAGAGATGGGAAAAATGGAAGTGACATTTCTGTTCAGCTCACCCCTGGGAGATGCTGCAAATGTGTAGAAAATGAAGTCCATGTTGAATGTGATATAGCTGCAGAAAGATACCTATTTTTAATAGATACCTGACATTTGGTGTCTTACAGGGATTCTAAGACGCACCTGAATTTAGTCCCTATTTAAATCTGTGCCATCAGATTAAAGAAATAAAAGCGCATATTTGGGGGAGTTATACCTCACTATTGCTACTGATATGTTGTGTGTTTTGGTGAAGAATTCTACACCAGAGAAGTGTAAAATTACTCCAAGTAAAGTCAAAGATTTGACAAGAACTCAGATAGAAATTGCAGGTACTAATGGTTGATTATCACTCCAGAGATGGAAGCTATGGTAACCTTTGGTCCAGGTAAACTATTTTTAGAATGCTGCTCCCCAGTTAAGTGGTATTGATCATGGTCCTAAAGGATGCATTGATTAAATTGTGAATAATTGTCCTTTACCATTTGGATCCAAAGTTTCATGAAGCACAGCAAGAAACAGCTGATTCCTTCAGAGCCATTCCATGCCTATGGGTCCCCGTCTGGCTGCCTTGTTGGACAAGAAGCACTTCCATGCTGTGCAAATGATGGTAGCCAATGGGTGTGTGTGTGTGCGTATCAGATTCCATGTTCTGACTGCAGGATACATGAATGCTGAGTCCATTGTCTGTGATTTGGTCTCTTAGTTTTGCTCTTGAATCTAACGCATTTGTATCACTTCTCCACCTCCTGATACTTTGAAAGATTAGAAAGTGTGAAAGTAGAGCAGAGGTGGTTTTTCTTATAATGCAACCTTCCCATGTAGTGTGAGACCCCTTCCACTCACACTTATGGGAGAAGACCCAGGGATAAATGAACTCACAGAAATGGAAGGCTCCTAGGTTATTGTAGAATTTGACTTCACACAAAGCTCACTGGATGGAAATGGGAAGTAAGAGAAAACTGCCCTATAGGTTTATATTTTGTAATATTTGAATAAATTGTTATCAGCGACAATGTAATTAAATAGTTAATTAGTGTAAAGTAAGAGGCTGATTATGTGATAACTTTCAGTGTTACAATATAATTCAGGTTTTCTTCTAGTTCTCTCCCTGCCCCCTCCTACTATATAGGAAATGGTGGCTAATCCTGAAATTAAAACCTCACTCCAAAGGAATTAGAGTGGGGGAATATGTGAGAGAAATAGCGTGTATGAGAATAGAGACCCAGTATAGACTGTAATTATTTCTATTTCAAATGGAATTTATTTTGATAAACTTTAAAATAAATTTTCTGTTAAGATGAAAATTTCTTGAGACAAGATATGTAACCTTTTACCCAGTTAGAGGGTAAAAGCAACAGAGTTCCAGTTCACTTGTTTGCTTAACAAAGACACATCGGGCAAGAGAAGTCAGAATTTAAAATGGTGATGGATGCATGATGATTTATTTTTGCAACCAGTTATTTTTATGGGTGCTGATACCCCTTTTCCTTTTGAGGAGGCCAGCTGTTAGAGCCCAGCTGTTTAACTCTCAGGCCTGGCCATGGAAACCTCCCTATAACTGGCCTTATGTTTCTTTCATGTTTGATACCTTTGGGGTTTGCATGTCTACACTACATGTGGTTTATGACAGCAGATACTTTGAGAAAACTGCTGGGTTAAGCGGGACTTTTTAAAACTGACATTGGCCCAAATTCTGTCTCACTTCATCTGGAGTGGGACATGTCTGTATCGGAGGATTTGTTCACACCTGATTTGCCCAGAGACCTTGGGGGAAGTGGGGTAAGCTGGAATCTACAACAATAAAGTTAAAGGTAAGGGTGGAGGTCCTTCAGCTTTCAGATCAAGAAACCTGTTCTGTTCATTCCCTCTGAAGCATCTGGTGCTGGTCACTCTCAAGCAGCATACTGGGCTAGATGGACCATTGATCTGACCCAGTATGACCAGTCTTGCATTCTATGTTAATTAAGTCATCTAAGAGAGGCTGACTGCCAGGAACCCAGGACTGATCCCTCTGGGGAATGAAGCACAACGTCAACTGGTTATGCAGCCTTCACAAGTCTTGTACCTGAAAAGCCTACTACCCCAAAGTGCTGGACCATATATGCCATTACCTGGTTCCTCAATTGCATCTGCAGTTCCTACTCCATGTGAATCCAAAGATGAAGAGCTGCAGAGATCCAACCCTTTGTAATCTTTGAAATGTATTTCCATTTTTCAATTTTTGTCTATTGTTTTTTTATGGATGTGGAGCCGTCACAGCCTTTCTATTCGATTGGGGTGTAACAGTGAGGCTCAGTGGGGGTGAGTGTGTGAACACCTCTGAAATCTACACAGAGAAGTTGCTAAGAAGAATAGTTCCCCAAATCTTAATACCTTAACACTCTGCCCTATGAAATGACTGCATGCATGTCAGAGAAGGGAATGACTGTTTGCCTTAGGAAATGTTGGGGGGAAACCTGAAGGTACTTAGGACACTCCAGTCCGGCTTCTGACAAAATCTTTTTTGGGAAAGGACCTGGGATTGCTTAGGAGGACAAGGAGAGGAAGCAAGGCAGCCAGTGAGAAGGGGGGCCCAGCAGTTTAGCTGCTTCCTAAGCATGCAGAGTTGATAAACTCTGATTAGGGGGCGGAGCTTGGCTGAGGAGAGGGCCTATAAAAGCGGCCACCCAGCCAGGCAGCGGAACAGCTGTGAGCAGCGGCACAGGAGCTGGTGAACAGGGCTGCTAACGGGAGTTTGAGTGGGAGTTTACAGGGGGAAGTGGAAGGAGAGACAGGAGGGCGCAGTGCCCCGTGTGCTGTGTTACCCCAGGGGCGGAGGGCACAGGTGAGCAGGCGGGCACAGACAACAGCAGCCATGAGCCAAACAGCAGGGGACACAATGCAGATGATTGCATGTGGCAGCTGTGGTATGTACATGGTCCTAGCAGGGGTGCCTGAACAGAGGTATGTCTGCATGAAGTGCCGCCTAATAGAGCTTCTGGAAGAAAAGATCCAAGGTTTGGAGATGCAGGTGGATACCCTGGTAGAGTTTAGAAGGGGGTTCGAGCAGCTGATGGAGCAAAGACAAGGAGTGGCTGAAGGGGAATGCTCAGGGGTACAGGTGGAAGCAGGGGCAAAGACCTGTGAGGAAGGAATGCTGGGGGGAGAACAAGGGCAGTGGAAGCATGTGACCGTGAGAAGCAGGCCAAGGAAAAGGAGGGCCAGTGAAGGAGAAATAGAGCTCAGGAACAGGTTTGGGTGTTTGGAAAACGAGGAAGGGGTGCAGCAGGTGGTAACTGAAGGTGGGAGGGTGAGGAAGAAGAGAAGAGCAGCTAGTCCCATAGAAAGAGGGGAGGAGTTGATGGAGACAGCACCAAATCTGGGCCCCGGGAGGATACAGGATGGCATAAGGGGGGATTAGAAGGGAAAATAGGAATGGACAGGAGTTGCAACTAGAGGGAACAGGGGATAGATTAGTAGGTCGCACTGTCACCAGGCAAAGGCAGGTTTACGTGACTGGGGACTCCTTACTGAGGAGGTTAGACTGGTCTTTGACCAGGGCGGACCCAGAGAACAGAACAGTTTGCTGTCTACCGGGCGTTAAGATACTGGATGTGGATCTGCGGTTGAAAAGGATCCTAAAAGGAGCAGGTAAGAACCCCTTGATCATCCTTCACATAGGAATGAATGACACGGCTAGGTTCTCACTGGAGAGAATCAAGGGAGATTATGCCAGGCTGGGGAAGATGCTTAAGGAAATCGAGGCTCAGATCATCTTCAGTGGGATTCTGCCTGTTCCTAGAGAAGGGCAGCAAAGGGGTGACAGGATTGTGATGATAAATAGTTGGCTAAGGAAGTGGTGCTATAAAGAGGGCTTGGGATGTATGGCCACTGGGAGGCTTTCGGGGACAGAAAACTGTTCTCACGGGATGGACTTCACCTAAGTAGGGAAGGAAATAGATTTCTGGGAGGGAGGCTGGCTCATCTTATCAAAAGAGCTTTAAACTAGGAATTTGGGGGAGATGGTTGGGAGATGTCCAGTTAATCTCCACACCAGATTATAACATTGAGAGGGAGGACAATGAGATAAGAACGGATATAGCCGGGGGGAAGAGATTGGACATAAGGAGGAGGGGGAGGATGGATACTAGAGTAATAGGTCATACTGGCAGTACGGTGTCCGTACCAAATTGGATAACAAATGTGAGAGAGGCCAAATGGCATAAATTAAGATGTTTATACACCAATGCGAGAAGCCTAGGTAACAAAATGGAGGAATTGGAGCTCCTGGTCTGAGAAATGAAACCAGATATCGTAGGAATAACCGAAACGTGGTGGAACGGTAGTCATGACTGGAGTACAGGTATGGAAGGGTATGTGCTGTTTAGGAAAGACCGGAACAAAGGCAAAGGTGGGGGAGTAGCATTGTATGTCAATAATGAGGTAAACTGTAAAGAAATAATAAGTGATGGAATGGATAAGACGGAGTTTGTCTGGGCAATACTCACACTGGGTTAAAGAACTACTAGAGCCTCCCCTGGGATAGTGCTTGGGGTGTGCTATAGACCGCCAGGATCTAGCCTGGATATGGACAGAAAACTCTTTAATGTTTTTAGGGGGGTAAATACTAATAGGAACTGTGTAATCATGGGAGACTTTAACTTCCTGGATATAGATTGGGGAACAAATGCTAGTAACAATAATAGGGCTCAGATTTTCCTAGACGTGATAGCTGATGAATTCCTTCATCAAGTAGTTGCTGAACTGACGAGGGGGGATGCCATTTTAGATTTGGTTTTGGTGAGTAGTGAGGACCTCGTTGAGGAAATGGTTGTAGGGGACAACCTTGGCTCAAGTGATCATGAGCTAATTCGGTTTAAACTAAATGGAAGGATTAACAGAATTAAATCAGAGACTAAGGTTTACGATTTCAAAAGGGCTAACTTTAATAAATTAAAGTGACTAGTTAGGGAAGTGGATTGGACTAACATATTTATGGATCTAAAGGCAGATGATGCCTGGGATTATTTTAAGTTAAAGTTGCAGGAGCTGTCGGAGGCCTGTATCCCGAGAAAGGGAAAACGGTAGTAGGCAAGAGATTTAGACCGAGCTGGATGAGCGAGCATCTCAAAGGGGCGATTAAGAAAAAACAGAAAGTGTACAAAGAGTGGAAGAGGGGAGGGATCAGTAAGGAAACTTACCTTATTGAGGTCAGAGCATGTAGAGATGGAGTGAGAAAGGCCAAAAGCCGTGTAGAGTTGGACCTTGCGAGGGGAATTAAAACCAATAGTAAGAGGTTTAATAGCCATATAAATAGGAAGAAAACAAAGAAAGAAGAAGTGGGACTGCTTAAAACTGTAGACGGAGTGTAGATTAAGGATAATCTAGGCATGGCACAATATCTAAATGAATATTTTGCATCGGTCTTTAATGAGGCTAATGAAGGGCTTAGGAATAGTGGCAGCGTGACAGGGGGAATAAAGGAGGGGGGGTTGACATTACCGTATCCGAGGTAGAAGCCAAACTCGAATAGCTTAATGGGACTAAATCGGGCGGACCGGATGATCTTCATCCGAGAATATTAAAGGAACTGGCGCGAGAAATTGCAAGCCCGTTAGCGATAATTTTTAATGAATCTGTAAACTCGGGGGTGGTACCGTTTGACTGGAGAATAGCTAATGTGGTTTCTATTTTCAAGAAGGGGAAAAAAAGTGACCCGGGTAACTACAGGCCTGTTAGTTTAACATCTGTAATATGCAAGGTCTTGGAAAAAATTTTGAAGGAGAAAGTAGTTAAGGACCTTGAGGTTAATGGCAACTGGGACAAATTACAACACGGTTTTACGAAAGGTAGATCATGCCAAACCAACCTGATCTCCTTCTTTGAGAAAGTAACAGATTTTTTAGATAAAGGAAATGCGGTGGATCTAATATACCTCGATTTCAGTAAAGCGTTTGATACGGTACCGCATGAGGAATTATTGGTTAAACTGGAAAAGATGGGGATCGATATGAAAATCCAGAGGTGGATAAAGAACTGGTTAATGGGGAGACTGCAGCGGGTCGTACTGAAAGGTGAACTGTCAGGTTGGAGGGAGGTTACCAGTGGAGTTCCTCAAGGTTCGGTTTTGGATCCGATTTTATTTAATCTATTTATTACTGACCTCGGAACCAAATGTAGGAGTGGGCTGATAAAGTTTGCGGATGACACAAAGTTGGGAGGTATTGCCAGTTCAGAGAAGGATCGGGATATCCTGCAGGGAGATTTGGATGACCTTGTAAACTGGAGTAATAGTAATAAGATGAAATTTAATAGTGAGAAGTGTAAGGTTATGCATTTAGGGATGACTAACAAGAATTTTAGTTATAAGCTGGGGACGCATCGGTTGGAAGTAATGGAAGAGGAGAAGGACCTCGGAGTCCTGGTTGATCGCAGGATGACTATGAGTCAGCAATGTGATGTGGCCGTGAAAAAAGCTAATGCGGTCTTGGGATGCTTTAGGCGAGGTATTTCTAGTAGGGATAAGGAGGTGCTGGTTCCGTTATACAAGGCACTGGTGAGACCTCATTTGGAGTACTGTGTGCAGTTCTGGTCTCCCATGTTTAAAAAGGATGAATTCAAACTAGAACGGGTACAGAGAAGGGCCACTAGGATGATCCGAGGAATGGAAAACCTGTCGTATGAAAGGAGACTCGAGGAGCTCGGTTTGTTTACCTTAACCAAAAGAAGGCTGAGGGGGGATATGATTGCTCTCTTTAAATATATCAGAGGGATAAATACCAGGGAGGGAGAGGAATTATTTCAGCTCAGTACTAATGTGGACACAAGAACAAATGGATATAAACTGGCCGTTGGGAAGTTTAGGCTTGAAATTAGACAAAGGTTTCTAACCATCAGAGGGGTGAAGTTCTGGAACAGCCTTCCGAGAGAAACAGTGGAGGCGAAAGACCTCTCTGGCTTTAAGATTAAGCTTGATAAGTTTATGGAGGGGATGGTTTGATGGGATAACGTGATTTTAGTCAATAGGTCAATAACGTGCCATCGCTGGTAATTAGTAACAATGGTCAATGATGGGATATTAAAAGTTACTACAGAGAACTTTTTCTGGAGGGTCTGGCTGGAGAATCTTGCCCGCATGCTCAGGGTTCAGCTGATTGCCATATTTGGGGTTGGGAAGGAATTTTCCTCCAGGGTAGATTGGCAGAGGCCCTGGAGGTTTTTCGTCTTCCCCTGCAGCATGGGGCAGGGGTCGCTTGTTGGAGGATTCTCTGTGACTTAAAGTCTTTAAATTATGATTTGGGGACTTCAACAGCTGAGTCAAGGGAGAGAATTATTCCAGGAGTGGGTGGGTCAGCTTTTGTGGCCTGCATCATGCGGGAGGTCAGACTAGATGATCATAGTGGTCCCTTCTGACCTTAAAGTCTATGAGTCTAAAGGGGGCACAGCAGTTTAGCTGCTTCCTAAGCATGCAGAGTTGATAAACCAGGAGCAGCACTAGGGGGCAGGCAAAGCTAAAAGGCCTGTCATTGTGAAACATAGCAGCTCAAATGAGGTGGTGTCAAAACCCCTGGCTTGGGTTCTAGGACAGAATTGCTCTCTGCTCAGTGGGCTCTCCTGTAAGAGCTACTAGGTAGGCAGAAGAAGCAGAGAAGGTTGTGCTGTGGTAAATCAAGGCACAGGAAGATTGTTCCTCTTGGGATTTGTGTTGCTCTTGTGAACCTGCTGGAGGAAGCTGAAGCATCATTTGAATTTGTGTCAATGCATTGGCCTGGGCTCTGGTATTGACAGTGAGCACAGGGGGGGTCCTTCAGCCTCTTTTCCCAAGGTATAATCATAGGTGGTTTCTGTGGTGTAGTGGTAATTATGGTGGTCTAACATGCAGAAGGTATCTGGTTCAAAATCAGCCAGGAGCATTGGTGCTTCTGGTTCTTTTAGGCCAAGTCCTTTCTCAAATACATCCATAATTCATATGCTTTCTTCTTCATTAGTTTTTCCTTCCATTAATCTTTTAAGGGCAAAAGGAGGGGGTTAGCCTGGGAGGAAAAGTGTTCAGCATCCACCACTTGTTGAATCAAGGAAGATTTTGTTACCACCCTTACACATCAAGCTGGGTCTGATGAAGAACTTTGTCAAGGCCATTGACAAAACACAAGCAGCTGTCAAGTACCTCCTTGGAAAATTTCCAAGGTTAAGTGAAGCTAAGATAAAGGAAGGTGTCTTTGTTGGTCCTCAGATTCGTGAACTTGTTCGAGATGATGCATTTGACCATGCACTGCGTGGCAAGGAAAAGACGGCATGGAAAGCCTTCCAGTTAGTGGCAATAAATTTTCTCGGAAACAACAAGGCAGACAACTACAGGTTGTTGGTGGAAAATCTCCTCAAGGCATACAAAAGCCTTGGTTGCAACATGTCACTAAAGATACATTTTTTGCACTCTCATCTAGATTTTTTTCCACCGAACTGCGGAGCAGTGAGCGACGAGCACAGCAAGCGATTTCACCAGGACATTGCAACAATGGAGAAACGCTATCAGGGCAAATGGAGCCCATCAATGCTTGAAAAAAAACAGGAGTACTTGTGGCACCTTAGAAACTAACAAATTTATTAGAGCATAAGCTTTCGTGGACTACAGCCCACTTCTTCAGATGCATACCAAAGTGGGCTGTAGTCCACGAAAGCTTATGCTCTAATAAATTTGTTAGTCTCTAAGGTGCCACAAGTACTCCTGTTCTTTTTATGGATACAGACTAACACAGCTGCTACTCTGAAACCATCAATGCTTGCAGACTATTGCTGGACAGTGACAAGAGATGCTCCATTTAATGAATACAAGAGACAAGCCAAGAAGCGCCGAGTAGACACTGAATAGGACTAAACTATGTACATAATAGTTTTTTGCCTTTTGTTTCATAATACATTTTATTTATATAACCCTTTTGCTGATTTTTAAAGTGTTACATAAACAGGACAGGTGAAATATTATCATGTAAAGCAACCATAAACACATGAAAAGACCTAGGTTTACAATTCATGATTAAAACTCTACTATCTACACAATATACATAGACATAAAATGTAAAAACTTATGTATCTTAGAAACAGTAGCCAATCAGTTGTTTTAATTGTCATATTTGAATTCAGCACATCAAAATACATAATAAATAGCACATTTTATTTCTGAAGCAGACGACTTCTCAAAAATTGTAGACCAGTGCTGTTATTATATAGGTTAGGCTAGCTAGCAAGCAAGGATATAAATGATTTGCCCAGCTCTACCTGTATGAAAGGTCCCCAATGGGAACATACCTATGCTTAGTGATGAGCTGCTAAAATCTTAACAACCGATTCCCTATAAAAAGTTATGATTTAAGGGATGTGCCACAGGATGTATTTTTTGTACCAATAGGGTTACCATACATCCGTATATTCCCGGGAGGAATTTTTAAATTTTAAAAATTCCGCCCAGATGGCGATTTAAGAACCAAAAAGTCCGACATCTCCAGGAAAATATGGATGTATGTTAAAGCCTAAAGTTATTTTTTAAGAAGATGGGCCTGAACTAGAAATGAGCTCTGTTTCACATGTATGGGTCCCTACCACTCCCTGCGGGTGTGCTAGGGTGACCAGATGTCCCAATTTTATAGTGACACACTTGATTTTGGGGTCTTTTTCTAATATAGGCTCCTATTACCACCCCATCCCGATTTTTCACACTTGCTGTCTAGTCACCCCAGGGTGTGCACATGTGTGGGTCCCAGCTGCTCCCTACCCCCCTTATTGAAGCAGGTGTGCAGGGTTACTGCCCTGGGAACTGCAGAGCACCAGTGGACATGGGGCTGGCTGCAGACAGGCGTGTGGGACAGGTTTAGCTGGAGGCAGGGGGTGCAGCAGGGGCTGGCTGTGGGCAGCATGGTGGGTACTCACATGGGGATGGCAGCTTGAAGCAGCAGGACGCAGGCCATGCCCAGCAGACAAGCCAGGGACCCACCAAGCAGCAGCAGGAGCCCCAGGGCCAAAGGTCTGAGGAGCAGCAGCAACAACAGGGCCAGGAGGCAGCCCACGTGGCTCCCTCAGTGCAGCGCAGTGCCCCCCGGTGGCTGCAAGAAGGAATTACATGCCTCCCGGGCGGAGCCCATCAAAGCTTCCCTCGCAGAGAAGCCAGTTAACAAGCGGTTCTAAAACTGCTTCAAAATTTAACAACTGGTTCGTGCGAACCGGTGCGAACCAGCTCCAGCTCACCACTGCCTATGCTCTGTTATGAGGCCGTTTGATTTTCACATGGTCTCCAAAACCTATCTGAGCATGATGAAGTATACGTTGAGGAGACAATGAGTGAAGATATAGGTTGAAAAGCTTCTTTCCCTGACTGGAAATCAATTCCGGGTCGCAGTGGTGAAAACACTGAAATGTAATGAATAGACTAGACCACCAGAGAGGTAACAGCAGGGCCGGCTTTAGCAGGTGCGGGGCCCCATGCCGGGATGCGAATTGTCTGGCGCCCCCCTCTGCCCCAACCCTGCCCCGGCCCTGCCCATTGGATCCCTCCCCAAATCCCCGCCCTGGCCCCACCTCCTCCCCAAGCACACCGCATTCCTCCTCCTCACCCCTCCATCCCAAGCTTGCACTGATCAGCTGTATGGCAGCGCAAACACTGGAGGGAGGGGGGAGAAGCAGGACTCGGCTTTTTCTTTTTTTCCCCGCTCCGCCGGCAGCCCCTGACGTTGCGGAGCCCTCTTAGGCGCAGGGCCCCATTCCGGGGAATCAGCCGAAGTGGCTTAAAGCTGGCCCTGGGTAACAGTGGGTGTTTTTTAGCACCTGTACTAGGCTTTCTCTGGCTCCTCTGTCTAATTTTAGAACCTGGTACTTTCTCCATTGCCCTGAGGGGACAAGAACCAAGGGTTAAGGATCCTCTGTGCTCAGGGTCACAAACTGAGCCCAAACAAAGGCTTTGACACAAATTCAAATGATGCTTCAGTTTCCTCCACAAGGATCACAAGAGTAACACAAACAAACCACAAGAAGAACAATCCTCTTCTGCTTTCATTTAGGCCCATCACAACCCTCTCCACTTCTTCCTCCTCCTACCTAGAGGCTCTTCCAGGAAAACACATGGAGCCAATACCATCTCTTTCCTAGAAGCCCAGGGAGGGGTTTTGATACCACCTCACATGAGCTAACAGGAGTTACATTCCATGCAATGGGGCCCTTAGCTTTGCCTGCTCCCTAGCCTTGCTCTCTTGAGGCTCTGAGGCTGAAAATATCTCTTCCTGTCTCTGAGCTTTAGTAGAAGAGGAAGAGAGGTCAAATTGACATTTCCATTATCCTCTGAGAGTGAGAGAGAATTTTCTCCTCTTCCATTCTAGCCTAGCTAAGAGAGGGAAAAATAACCCTCCAGGAGCTGACTGTCCCCCTTCAGTGATCTTTCGCTTCTCTACTTCTTCCTACATTGGCTCCATCCCTGCATTGGGCATATAAGTACTTTTGTGTCATATCCTTCCCAGCTCTCTTTATTTTCATGGAGATTGTTTCAGGGTGCGTACGGAGTCAGCTTTCTGCCTATCGACTGGATCACACTGTATTCATTTCTTGTATATTTCTCTAACTCCTCGATACTGCATTTGTGGTGATTTATAAAAATCAGCCTGAGAGTAAAACAAGATGGCAATAAAAATGAATATACTGTGCTAAAAATACCAATGGAACAGTAAGAAAATTTGTAACTCAGAGCTTGCATTAACATCATTTGAAGACATGCAAGATGATGAGTGTTCAAAAATATTATGGGAAAAACATTATTTAAAAAGGGAAATGTGATGTTGTATGTTAAAAGGAGGGGGTTAGAGAGTTCCAATTATTATGTTCTGATTCCTCACACCCCCAACCCTGCTTAGCCAGGAAAGTAGTGGAAATGTGATCATCAGTCAATAGATTTCTCTGACATGAAAAGGATACATGAGGCTGTTTGTAGTTAGCTCAACATAAACAAAAGTGAGGGGAAAACTGTTGGCTGGGAGCTAAATACACAGGACAAAGGGTTCGGATTCTTCTACACTCAGATTTGTTATGTAGCTGGCAGTCTCCTAAATGATGGTCTGTTCCTTCCCTCAAAATGCAGGCTAACCCTCTCCTTTTGAACTTAAAGCTCCATGAAAGGAAAAAAATAATGAGTAAGAAAGCATAGAAGCTATGGATATAGTTGAAAAAGGACTTGGAGTGATAAAAGACCAAAAGAGAGAAAGCATAAATGTTTCTGTCTGGTTTTGAACCAGGGACCTTGTGTGTGTTAGGCAAATGTGATAGCCACTACACTACAGAAACCAGCTATTGTTGCTTTTGGGGGCCTTTTCTAAGGCTCTCTCAGTAGCCACTACACTAGCTGATTCCCTTTGAAGAACAGGGAAACAAAGGGCATCAAGAGCGTATGTGTTTTGGATAAGTCAAGAAAAGGGAGCAGCATTGTCCCCCTCAGATAGCCCCTGTTCATTTCCAGGTTAGAAAGCAAAACTCTTCCGCAAAAATATCAAAACAATGTTGTGTTTCACTTTACTTCATAAGTACAGTTGTGTGGCAATTAAATGATGATCCTAAAGTTTCATAAAAGCAAAGAACACTAAACAAAAATGTGTGGGAAATATGGATGTATTTGAGGAAATGGCTTGGAATGAATGAAGACAAAAATTGATTGGTAGAGAGAAAAGGCACTGTTTCCCCCTGGTTTGGAACTTCTCTCACAACTACTGTAATAGAAATGCTAAGCAAATGGAGTTCTATTGTTCCAAAGGAGATTGAAGTGAGGCCATTTTCTCCAGATAGAAGAAAATGGTCATGTCAGGAGTGGGATTTGAAACCACATCTCTATGCAGAGATCAGAATAGAACACGCAAGAGATAGGAAAAAAGAGTTTTAAAAATGGGACTTTAGACCACTCCACCATCCTAATAGTACAAAGAATATGACCTAACAACCCTAGTTTTCATTAATATTTGATGAACTCTTTAGGGAGGTTGAGATGATGCATCTCTTTCAACTCCTAAAAACCTTCTATGGCACAGCTGATTTTTAGACACACTCACCCAGACCTAAAGTTACAGGCTTCCTGGAGCTCCATGAATTCTGAGGTGTTGTAATCTCCCTGCTCACATTTTAAGTGAACCAAAGATGGTTGCTAGCATTCTGAGATAGTAATGGTGAACCTCAAAATGCTGCCATGTGGGCCAGTCAATTAAGCAACCACCCCCCACAACCTCTACCACTATAACATCCTGTCTGGCAAGAACTCACTTATCAATAGATGGGTGGATATTCCTCATTGCTTTGTTGTTCTATCACTATAGTCCCCACTTCCCAATTGTTTGTCTGTATTATCTCTGTCTGGTTTTGTGATTGTTTCTGTCTGCTGTATAATTAATTTATTGGGTGTAAACCAATTAAGGTGGTGTGATAATCATGTTACAATATGTTAGGATTGGTTAGTTAAATTTCAATAAAATGATTGGTTAAGGTATAGCTAAGCAGAATTCAAGTTTTACTATATAGCCTGCAGTCAAGAAGGAAGTGTGGGGGTGAATTGGAGTTATGTTTTGCTAAGGGGGTGGAATGGGAAGAGGGACACAGGCAAGGCTCTGTGGTGTCAGAGCTGGGAAGGGGGATACTGAGGAAGGAAATTGGAATCATTGCTTGCTGGAAGATTACCCCAAAAAACATTGAATTGTTTGCACCTTTGACTTGGGGTATTGCTGCTCTCTGTTCATGCGAGAAGGAACAGGGAATGGAAGGGTGAAGGGATAAACCCTCTAACAAGTATATCTTTCAGGGTGTGAAAAATCCATACACCCCAAACCAGTATAGTTAAGCTGACCTAAGCCCTGGTTAGATAGTGCTAAATGAAAGGAAAGATTTTTCAGTCAATGTAGCTATTAGAGGGATGGAAAATTCCTCCACTGACTGCAGCAACTGTCTACTCCAAAGTCCTATAGCAGTGTCACAACAGTATTTTAAGTATAGTCAGCCTAAGGGTATCTTCCTCCAGTTTAGCACCATGGAGCCCCAGCACTAAGACAACAGCAATTACAATACACTAACATTCCCATAGCTGGCAGGATTTGAACCTGTGTGTGGAAGACTACAATGGATTTCTAGTCTATTACCTTAACCACTCAGCCACAGCTACTCAATATATAGCTGCTTTACTATACAATGATTCTGTTCTCACAGAATTGTCACTTTAAATTGCTTGCTCAGACCAACTCCCCCAGCACACTCACAGCTGTGCATTAGTGTAAGTGTGTCCATGGCTGAACAGCAAGAATTCCTGCCCATTTCCCTTCTGGCTGGAGCATGATTAGAGTGTATTTGTGGGTAACGACATTGCTATATATTGTCGTTCACTCCCCACGTTGACAATTCAGACAGTCCCTTTCCTATTCAAATCTTTAGCATATCATTCCAATAGCAGGGGGCAGGATTTCTATGGGGCACTGAAATTTTTCAGGGGATTGGTGCATGAACTCAGCCTTGCATTCCACCCTTTATGTTTCATGGACTAACAACAGTAGCAGAAAGAAAGAGCTGAGCCAATATCTCACTGTCAGAGGTGAAGGTGGCCAGATCCCCTCTGTCTGACCATTGCCATTGCAGGAGAGAAGGTTACAATACAATTGAAAGCCCTGGCTCAGACAAGAGACACAGGGAGGTTTTGCTGTTCATGGATCTGTGCAAAGGAAATTGTGTCTCTGTGTGAAATTGAGGAGGGAAATGAAATGTCCACATGGTGACCCAGTGCCATAAGGAATGTGGGTGAAGGACTCAGGCTGAGAAATGATTTTACAGGGGTTCGTATAAATTTATTGGACTTATTAAAAACCATGGCTAAAAGGCAGCCACTGTTGTTAGTACTTGAAACTGGGTGGGGACACTCAAGTGGGTGTCAAGTCCATTGCCTTAACCAGGGGTAGTCAATTATTTTATCAAGATCCACATTTCTTGGTCAAGGTATAGTCAATGTCTAGACTCCAGAGAAAATAGTACATTCATGATAATAAGAAGAATATAGAAAGATTTTTCTGTCAATATGGGCATAATTATGATGATTGTTTCATGTTTCACTCTTTATATCTTGCACCACCATCTTTCCCTTTAGTCTCGTAGTTTACCAAGGGTAAAACTAAACATCTCTTCAGATACAAGGCAGTGTTTGTGTTCATTCCTGCTAGCTACACAGGGGTTTGATGTATCTGCTTTCAGTCCTCCACCTCTGCTGGGATAAGTAACATTTCAGGCTGTCACTGAACTGAAGAAGGGAGATGATTTTTTGACAGGTTACACCTCCTCTTAAAGGCGTTTGTCTAGCTTGCAGCCCTGGTTCCCAGGTCTCTCCGGAGGAAAGAAAGTTTCTGTGCAAAATACCAAAAGCAATGGCCACATGATGGGGCCAGTATGTATCACAACATGGTTCTTTTATGTGGGATGACTCTGAACACTGACTAATCTCCATTCCCTTGTATTTGAAGAGATGTTTAGTTTTGCACTTGGGAACCTATCAGGCTGAAGCAATTTTATGGATGGTGACACTATGATTGAAGGGTTATTTAATGTTGTAAAAATTATTAAAAACACTTAGCTTAAACTTGAACTGCCTGTTGTTAAAGGCTGGTATTCCCATGTCAGTTCCATAAGCTCTGCTAGAAATGCCCTGGGTTCTCTCATGCCTCAGTGGGAACTAAAGGGAATTGTCCCATGCTGCCCTTGGCTCCAGGCTGATTTTTCTGGGGAGGGGACATGGAATTGATTTGTGTGCTGTTGAGAAGGCAGCCAGACCTGTTCTCAGTGAACGAGAACTCCCAGCAACTTCCCAGCCCAACCCAGGCTGCTGCCCCTGTCCCAGCCTCTGTTCCCCTGGTGTCCCTGCATGTTTGACTCTAGAGCATGCAGGGAGCAGCAGCTGAGGCAGAGGACAACCTGGGCTGGGCAGATGCTAGGAGCACAGCACCAGAGGCCTATACTGGCTCCCTCCTCAGCAGAAAACAATAAGTCCCCACACACACCCTGGGACAGCAGCCTGGAGGCAAGGGCAGTGCCGAGTGGGGGTTTTTCTTTTCCTCTTCCTGGGGTGAGTAGGCACCTGGGGGTGTTTCTAGCACAGCAGTTGGAACTGAATTGGGGAACCAGCTTTTAATAACAGGCAGCTCAAATTCAGACTAATTTTGTTACAATTTTCTTTATAATGTAAAATAATTCAAAAGTAAATGGGCAGGAATTATTGGAACTCTTTTCTCCTAGTATACTCGGTCATAGAAAGGAATGGCTTTTTGGCTTTTCATGATACGGGAGTCAGGTTTGTTCACTATTCAGAATCAATGTGCACAGAAGCCTATTGTGTTTCATTTCTTAGCTTCTGATGCCATCGTGTAACCATTTTCTTCCCCTCCTTTCTTTCCAAAGCGCAGAGCCCAATTCCTCCAGGGAGAGAAGGACATCTTTCTTCTTTCCTTCCTAAGGAGCCCCCTTCCTTGGAGAGCCCTTTGCTGGGATCTGGGTGGGGAACAGCCGTGTCAAATGTAGGGGCCTGCATGAAAACTTCTAAGCTTAACTACCAGCTTAGCTCTGGTCCGCTGCCACCATTTCCCAATTGGATTCCCTCCCTGGGAAGCCTTGAGAAACCTTTCACCAATTCCCTGGTGAATACAGATCCAAACCCCTTGGATCTTAAAACAAGGAAAAATTAACCATTCCCCTCCTTCCTCTTACCAACTCCTGGTGAATCAAGATCCAAACCCCTTGGATCTTAAAACAAGGAGAAATTAACCATTCCCCCTCCTTCCTCCCACCAACTCCTGGTGAATACAGATCCAACCCCCTTGGATCTAAAACAAGGAAAAATTAACCATTCCCCTCCTTCCTCCCACCAACTCCTGGTGAATACAGATCCAACCCCCTTGGATCTAAAACAAGGAAAAATTAACCATTCCCCTCCTTCCTCTTACCAACTCCTGGTGAATCAAGATCCAAACCCCTTGGATCTTAAAACAAGGAGAAATTAACCATTCCCCCTCCTTCCTCCCACCAACTCCTGGTGAATACAGATCCAACCCCCTTGGATCTAAAACAAGGAAAAATTAACCATTCCCCTCCTTCCTCTCACCAACTCCTGGTGAATCAAGATCCAAACCCCTTGGATCTTAAAACAAGGAAAAATCAATCAGGTTCTTAAAAAGAAGGTTTTTAATTAAAGAAAAAAGGTAAAAATCATCTCTGTAAAATCAGTATGGAAATTAACCTTACAGGGTAATCAAACTTAAAGAGCTCAGAGGACTCCCCTCTAATCTTAGGTTCAAAGTACAGCAAACAAAGATAAACACTCTAGTAAAAGGTACATTTAGAAGTTGAGAAAACAAAGGAAAACTAAGATGCCTTGCCTGGCTATTTACTTACAAGTTTGAAATAGGAGAGACTTGTTTAGAAAGATGTGGAGAACCTGGATTGATGTCTGGTCCCTCTCAGTCCCGAGAGCGAACGCACTCCCAAACAAAGAACACAAACAAAAGCCTTCCCCACCTCAAGATCTGAAAATATCTTGTCCCCTTATTGGTCCTTTGGGTCAGATGCCAGCCAGGTTACCTGAGCTTCTTAACCCTTTACAGGAAAAGGATTTTGGAGTCTCTGGCCAGGAGGGATTTTATAGTACTGTACACAGGAGAGCTGTTACCCTTCCCTTTATAGTTATGACAAGCCGTTTCTGAGGATTAATTTAACATCATATTTGGTATTGATATATAGATTTTACAGCCAGACTAGATCACTATGTATCTCTGCTCTCACCTGATTCATAACAGAGTCCAGAGAATTTTATGCAGTGACTCCTACATTCACCCCAAAATCTTCTGGCTGAAGGAGGAGGGTTCATTCAGAAAGTCATCGTGTTTGGATGTAAAGGTGTGAAATGATGGGAAAATTGGCCCCTCTTTCAAGTTTAAATTTTGTAACTTCTACATCTAGACCGGGGTGTCCAACCTGAGCCTGAGAAGGAGCCAGAATTTACCAATGTACACTGCCAAATGTACACCTTTGTATGCAACTACTGAGACAATTGTGAACCTTCCTATCATTATCATTATCACTTTGAAATAATGATGATGATGTACACTTGGCTCTATATCCCAGTGTGCCCTGGACTTCTACAGGTTGCATTCGCCAATCCAAACAGTTGGCACTTGCAGATGGGTACCTCTGTATTGTGCCTGATTCTTGTACAGCTATGAAAGGCTGACACATGTTGATATTTCCCCCTCTTTTTAACAAGCACTAATACCAAGCCTGGCTAAGGCTGGGAAGAGAAAGAGAGAGCAGCAAGTTTCCCCTATTGTTTCCTGCTCACTTTTTCTTGACTAGTTTCTCCTCTGCACCAACTTGCCTTTTTTTTACTTTGTGAGATTGGCTAGCTCAGTTGGTAGACCATCAGACTTTTAATCTGAGGGTCCAGGGTTCAAGTCCCTAGTCAGGTGATAAATTACTCTTCAAGATCTTAAAAATCTGTCTTCCTGGAGTCCTCTTCAATGTTACTTTTTCTCTTCAGGATTTTGCCTTTCCTAAGAAGGGCCTTTGTGTGTGCGGGATTGAAGGGGCAACTTCCTGACATCCCGTATGTCCTTGCAGGCTGGAGGAATAAAGGCCTCTGGGCATATAGCATGTTCCTCCCCTGAACACACACACAAACACACAGAATATCCTTAAGGAATTAGAATCACCTGCTGCCTTCCCCTGTCCTGCTGGATCCACAAATGACGATGCTCTTCAGCCCAAACCCATGTCCCCTCTATTCGCAGTGCCCCTTAGTCCCAACCCACAGGCCCTCCTATGCACACTGCTCCCCACTCCCAACCAGAGCCTACTCCTCTTCACCCTTCTTCTCTGTCCCAACCCACAGCCTCCTCCTATTCCAAGTGCCCCTCAATCCTAATCTACAGCCCCCTCTTCCTCACACTGCTCCTCAATCCCAACCCACAGCCCTTCCTATTCCCAGTGCCCCTCAATCCCAACCCGCAGCCCCCCCATGCTGCTCTTCAATCCCAACCCACAGCCCCCTCCTTTTTATAGTGCTCCTCAATCCCAACCCACAGCTCCCTCCTTTCCTCCAGCAGCAGGTGCTGCACACACTCTCAGGAAATTTTTCTTTCAAGGTTTTGTATATGAGTCTGCATGTGGATTTTACAGTATGTTGGAAATTTCTATATTAAATATGTAAGCAGGGTCTGAATGAGCTCTCCCCTGACATCTAGTGATGAACTGTGGAAGAGGACTTCAGGAGCAGATCTCATTTGCATGGGCACACACACCCTGTGAATGACTAGCCAAGTACAAAAGCAGTTTCTCCTCCCTTGGTGTTCACACCTCAACTGCTAGAAGAGGGCCTCATCCTCCCTGATTGAACTAACCTCATTATCTCTAGACTGATTCTTGCCTGCATATTTATACCTCCCTCTGGAAAATTCCACTACATTCATGTGACGAAGAGGATATTCACCCATGAAAGCTTATGCTCTTATACGTCTGTAAGTCTATAAGGTTCCACAGGACTCTTTGTCACTTTTTACAGATCCAGGCTAACAAGGCTAAGCCTCTGATACTTGGCATCCTGTCTATGTGCTCAGCATGATGGGATTGCTTGCTGAAATGATCACTTTGGGCTGGTGTTGGATTCCCCATTTCCTTATTATTGGGGCAGGAGAAATAAAGGGTTTTTCTCATTGTTGTATGAATCGAGGGCAGCAGAACTGTGCTTGGCAGACCCCGACTGAGGAACTCACCCTCAACTGAATAGCACTTGCTAGGCAGAGGACATGGGTTCCAAAGCCAAGTGGGCTGGGGTTTGGGTTCTAATACTAAAATTTAGGTGGTAGATCAAGTTTAGGATAGTGGTGGTTGTGGAGGGATGAGTGAGTTTCTAGACAACATGATGAGTATGTAAAAAGCAACAGAGGGTCCTGTAGTACCTTTAAGATTAACAGAAGTATTGGAGCATAAGCTTTCATGCGTGAATACCCACTTCATCAGATGCAAGTATGGTGCCTTCTTATTTTCCCCCTTTTCCACCCAGGATGGGAGGTGAACTCTACAGATGTACTTCTGGGCTTGCACTGACTAAGGACAACAACTGTGAGTGGGGTGCAGAAAGGGGATGACTCATGTTAAAGGACTTTTGGTTGCTGGACTTAAGAACCTGAGGGAAAAGGACACTGCCCAGCTTATTTGGGAATGGGTCTTTTCCTCGTGGTTAATGTTTATGTGTTGGGGCTGCTGACATGACTTCTACTAACCCTGGGCTTACATTGCAATGGAGACATCCCTGATAGTGAATCTATGCTGTGATAAAAGCCCTGTGGCCCGGCTGGCCTGGATTATCTGACTTCAGCTCCTGGGGCTCAGGTTGTGAGGCTAAAAACTGCAGTGTAGACATTTGGGCTCAGACTGGAGCCCAGGCTCGGAGACCCTCACCCCTCGTGGGGTCTCAGAGGCTGGGCTGAAGCCTAAGGGTCTACACTGTAATTTTATAACCCTGCAGCACAAGCCCCACAATCCTGAATCAACTGACCCAGGGTTTCAGAATAGTGACTTGGGTGTGTTTATGACACGGTAGACATAATGTTAGAGTATGTCCACACTGCAGTGAAACACCCAGGGCTGCCCCCTGCCAGATCAGGCTCCCAGGGCTTGGGCTGTGCGGTGGTAAATTTGCAGTGTAGAGATCTTGGCTCAGGCTCAATACCGGTCTCTGGGACCCCACAATGTTGGGAGGGAGGTTAGCAAGCAAAAAAGGTAAAATGGCAGTGGAGTATTACCGTGGACTCAATGGAATTTCTCCACTGATCTGTCTGCTTTGGGGCAGGGACAATAACTCGTCCTGCTGCATTTATTTCAAAGGGTGGTTTACAATTTTCATTCTCAGACATGGTGCACAAAGCAGGACTCAACCCTTGACATAAACTAAATGAACTGCCCACAGATTCTGGCAGCCACAATGAGCCATTTGGTGTGAGAGCCCAGACCTGCCCCTGTCCCAGAAGGAGGGAGTCATCGACGATGGGCTTGGAACACTGACCTATCAGCTCTTAACTCCCAAACTTTCAGTAACTCTATTATCAGTGCCCATAAGTGTAATTTAAACCATAAGAACAACTACACTGGGCTAGACCAAAGGTCCATCTAGCTCTGTATTTTGTTCTCCGACAGTAGCCAATATCAGGTGCCCCAAAAGCCACACAACAAGGCACCATTGAACCCAGGAACTCCCATTTACTAAACAGGTGCTTTAGCCAGCTAAGCCATGGTGCCTGCTAATGGCTAAAGTATGGTGTCTGCCCACACCTGACTTCTTGCCAGACCCCACCTGGGCCTGACAAGCTTTGCTTGTGTTTGGATTCTGGAAAGCAGAGGTGCAGGTGAAGTTCTCCTTGCAATCTGTGTGTGTGTGAATCTTTGGCCAGGTCTGCACTACAAAGTTATTTCAGTAGAATTATTTTGCTCAGGTGTGTGAAAATCACACTATGCTCCCTTGGTCACCAGCTTTTGGCTGGTGTACACACTGCAATACCACGTCTGGTGACAAAACTGCCCTGTTTTGGTGACAAAATAAAACCACCTCAATGAGAGGCCTAGAGCTTTTTGCAACAGACCTAAATCGACAAAGTGTCAGTGTAAATGCTGCTGGTCATTATATCACCATAACTGGCCTCCACCAGTATCCCACAATGGCTGCCATCAACTCGGCTGGCCTGCATTCCTGCTACAGAGGCATGGGCCCCTCCCCTTGCATAGATCCAAGAAGTTCTGACAGCTGAGCAGAACTGAGCTGCTCTGCTCCAGCGTCAAGGAGCAAATCACTACCGTGGAATGCTGCTTTCTCCCACACAGCGAACGCAGAGCAGGAGGCGGGAGCTTCCTCATAGTGTGGGGGGCATCGGTGTCTGAACTGTGGTGCCCCCATGATGCCCCTTCCCGAGAGCCCCTCACTCACTCCACCCCTTCTCCCTGAAGCCCCAACCCCACACCACCCCTTCTCCCTGATGCCTCGTCCTACCCCTTCCCCTGAGGCCACACCCACAGAACACCTTTTCCCCCCAAGACTCCACCTTATCCCCCCCCGTTGTTCGTCCTTATGGCAGGTAAAAAGTGGTGCGGCCATGGCCCTCTAAACCCCCTTGTTCCGGCACCCCTGACACAGAGCTAGGCAAGCAGCAGTGTGTGTGTGTATGTGTGAGAGAGAGACCGCTGTGCTGTGCTGTGCTGAGCTAGTGAGGAAAGTGGGGGCTGAGGTCGGGGCTGTACCCCTCCCCCTGACTCAGGACTCCTTGCTTCCCGCAGCTGTCTGAACTTAGAGACAGTGTGCCCACACACTCACTCTTCCGCAACACACACACTCCCGTAACACACACACTGTCTCCCCCCCCACACACACACACACTTTCTGCCCGCCAAACGTACTGCAGTTCAAAAGCAGATGGCAATCTAGTAGGATGCCCAAGGAGAAACCTGCATCATGTGCTGCTGTACCGGCCCATGAGGCATTGCAAACCCTTCCCAAAGCACCCTGTGGCCGGCTGCACAGTGGGATAGCTACCCACAGTGCACTGCCCTCTGTGGCGATCAAAGAGCCACTAGTGTGGATATGCTGTGGTGACCTAGTGACATGCAACTGCCGTTTAATTAAAATGCTTTAACAAAAGCAGCATAACTCTGTAGTGTAGACATAGCCTGAGACAGAGACAAGACCCTCCTCCCATTGGCACCAAGGATGCTCAGGCTTTGAAAGTAAAGAGCCACAAGTTCCTCCATAGCTGGCAGATTTCAAACCTGCACAGGGAGACCCCCATGGATTGTTAGCCCATCACCTTAACCACTCAGCCACAACTACTTGTTTTATGCAGCTTTCTAACTACACTCTAGTTCTGTTCTCACTGAAGGGTCATTTCCAATAGTTTCCTCAGACCAGCTTCCACAGCACACTCACTGCTGTGCCATTGTGTAAGTGTGTCTGTGGCTGAACAGCAAGAATTCCTGCTCTTTTCCCTACCAGCTGGAGCATGATGAGAGTGTGTTTGTGGTTAATCATGTTGCTGTAGATTGTTGTCCGTTTCCTGCCTTGATAATTCAGACAGTCCCTTTCCCATCATATCCCCAGTGCATCAGTGATTGCAATGGCAGGGGGCAGGTTGTCTATGGGGCACTGAGCTTTGCCAGGGGGTTGTTGGCTCCTTTCTTTCCTCACCTTGGAGTAAACTCAGCTTTTTATTCCATCCTTGATGTTTCATGGAATAACAACAGCAGCATGAAGAAAGTGGTGGGCAGGGCTGGGCAGGGCAGGGCAGGTCTCAGGGGAGGGGCAGAGAGGTGTGGGTGATGGGTAGACCTTGGGGTAGGGGGTGGAGTGGCACAAGCAGCAGGCAAGTAGGCCTCGGGGGAGGAGAGGAGTAAGCGAAAGGCAGACCAGCAGCCCTCAGACAAGAGGCAGAGTGGGGTGGAAAGAAGTCCTCCTGTTGACACAGTGCTATTTACAACAGGATTAGGTTGATATAACTGCATTGCTTGGGGTGGTGGTAATTTTTTTACACCACTAAGTAATGTAGTTACACCAACCTATTTTTGTAGCATAGACCTGTGCAAAGAATCACACACACCTTGGGAGTAAATCTTCACCTGCTCCTCTGCTTTACAGAATCCAAACACAAGCAACACTTGTCAGGGCCTAGTGGGGGTTGGTAGGAAGTCAGGTGTGGGCAGACACCATGGCTTAGCTGGCTAAAGCACCTGCCTTGTAAACAGGAGATCCTGGGTTCCACTCCCTGGGGTGCTGTGTTCAGTGGCTTTTGAGGCTCCTGGTACTGGTTGCTGTCAGAAAACAAAATACAGAGTTAGATTCACCTTTGGTTTAGCCCAGTATGTCTATTCTTGTGGTTTAAATTACACTCACTGGCACTGATAATAGAGTTACTGCAAGTTTGTGTGTTAAGAGCTGATAGATGAGTGGTCCAGTCCCCTCACAGATGACTCCCTCCCTCTGGGACAGGGGCAGGTGTGAACTCTCACACCAAATGGCTGCCAGAATCTGTGGGCTGCTTGTTTAGTTTATGTTGAGGGGTGAGTCCTGCTTTGTGCACCGTGTCTGAGAATGAAAATCAAAAATCACCCTTTGAAATAACTAGTGCAGGAGGACGTGTTTTCGCCACTGCCCCAAAGCAAACAGACCAATGGAGAAATGCCATTGAGTCCAGGGTAATACTTCACTACAGTTTTAACATTTCCACTGACTAAACTCTCTCCCAACCTTCTGGGCTCCTATAGTAAGGTTCTGAACCTGAGCCAAGACACGTACACTGCAGCTTTACAGCCCAAGCCACTGTCCTGGAATAAAGTCACACAGGCCAGCCGTGGGTGTTTCATTGCACTGTAGACGTATCCTAACATTATGTCTACCCTGTGATTAAAACACCCAGGGCACTTGTCTCAAAGCCCGGGTCAGCTGACTCAGGCTTATGGGGCTTGGGCTGCAAGACTATAAAATGACAGTGCAAACATATGGGCTTAAGCCACTGAGACCCCAGGAGGGGTGAGGGTTTCCGAACCCAGGCTTCAGTGTGAACACAAATATCTCCACCACAGTTTTTAGTCCCACAGCTTTAGCTCCATGAGCCCAAGTCAGATCACCCAGGCCAGCCATGCTGCAATCTTTATCACAAGAGAAATGTATTCTAAGGGTACATCTATACTATCCGCCGGATCGGCGGGTAATGTTCGATGTATCGGGGATTGATTTATCATGTCTTGTCTAGACATGATAAATCGATCCCCGAATCGATGCCTGTACTCCACCTTAGCAGGAGGAGTAAGCAGAGTCAACAGGGGAGCCTCAGCGGTCGACTCGTCACCGTCAGGACGGCCAGGTAAGTCGAACTAGCGAATAGCGTAGCTGAAGTTGAGTATCTTAGTTCAAACCCCCCGGCTAGTGTAGCCCAGGCCTAAGTGTACCTGGCTAATGCATCGGAGTTCAAATGCTGTCCAGAGCGGTCACATTGGAGCACTCTGGGATAGCTCCCGGAGGCCAATACCATCGATTTGCAGCCAAACTACCCCAAATTCGACCCAGCAAGGTCAATTTTAGTGCTCCTCCCCGGTGAGAGGAGGAGTACAGAAGTCGATTTTAAGAGCCCTTTAAGTTGATGGAATGGGGTTGGTTATGTGGATGCATTCATTTGAAAATCGACCTAACTTGGCTAAATTCGACCAAACCCTGTAGTGTAGACCAGGCCTAAGTGTAAGGAGGGCCTGAATGACCTCCCCCTTCACATCTAGTGATGAGCTGGGGGAAAGACTTCAGAAACAGATCGTGTTTGCATAGACATGCCTACTCTGCCTAGATATGCAGCAAGTATCCTTTGTATAAAACAAAAAAAAATAAAGGCGATTCTTCTGTTTTCCTACAGTCAGCAAAAAAAGTAAAAAGAAAGGGGTATTTTTAAGCAAAATCTGTCCCCACCAAGGGGCTGGGAAATGTTTATTTTGTTTTTCAGACACTTTATGGGAAGCTGGCGCCAGTGGAAGAACAACCCAGAACACCATGGGTCTACTGTCGCAACAAAAAATTGTGTTCTGTTTTTGTTGTTTATCTTGTTATTACTGTTATTTTGGTGGATATTGTAAATTCTTCAGGCATGACACCCTCTTTTAATTGGACATTTCATGCTGCCCCTTTTGGGACAAAGGGGAAATGTACCCTAATTAAACCTCTTCCACCCCCTACTCTGCCACCTCCTTCCAAATTGTCTGTGACACACTCATCCCCATGGTGGTCTACCCTCATCCAGAGACCTGTGGTTCTTAATGCAATTGGTTTACAAATGATTATCACTCTGTTCCCCACTGACTGGTATCTCAGTACAACATTTGCTAACTGTTCTCAGTTTACCAAAGTAGGTAAAAGAATGTTGCTATGAGTAATTTCACACTCATTTGAATTGGATGGATGGGAATTAAACAAGAACATCTGAAAATGGTGAGCCCCTCACAAATTTTACCTCTGGGAAGGCGGAAACTCATTGCAGGAAGCTGACTCAGCGGCTCGAATCCAACGTTTGGAACATGCCCTAGGGCTACTGGACAGGGGGAATTATAAAAGGGATTTGCACTTAGCTCAACCTACCGTTTGTTGGGAAATGTTATTCTAACCCTCAATCAGGGTTGGAAGAGACCTCAGGATGTCATCTAGTCCAAACCCCCTGCTCAAAGCAGGACCAACACCAACTAAATCATCCCAGCCAGGGCTTTGTTGAGCCGGGCCTTATAACCCTCTAAGGATGGAGATTCCACCACCTCCCTAGGTAACCCATTCCAGTGCTTCACCACCCTTCTGGGGAAATAGTGTTTCCTAATATCCAACCTACAACCCCCCCACTGCAACTCGAGACCATTACTCCTTATTCTGTCATCTGGTACCACTGACAACAGTCTAGATCCATCCTCTTTGGAAACCCCTTTCAGGTAGTTGAAAGGAGCTATCAAATCCCCCCTCATTCTTCTCTTCTGCAGACTAAATAATCCCAGTTCCCTCAACCTCTCCTCGTAAGTCATGTACCCCAGCCCCCTGATCATTTTCATTGCCCTCCCCTGGACTCTCTCCAATTTGCCTACATCCTTTCTGTAGTGGGCGGGGGGGGGTGGAGGCGAAAACGAGATGCAATACTCCAGATGTGGCCTCAGCAATGTTGAATAGAGGGGAATAATCACTTCCCTCAATCTGCTGGCAATGCTCCTACTAATACAGCCCAATATGCCGTTAGCCTTCTTGGCAACAAGGGCACACTGCTGACTCATATCCAGCTTCTCGTCCACTGTAAGCCTCAGGTCCTTTTCTGCAGATCTGCTGCTTAGCAAGTAGGTCCCCAGCCTGGAGTGGTGCATGGGAGTCTTCCATCCTAAGTGCAGGACTCTCACTTGTCCTTGTTGAACCTCATCAGATTTTTTTTTGGCCCAATCTTCTAATTTGTCTAGGTCACTCTGGACCCTATCCCTACCATTCAGCATATCAATCTCTCCCCACAGCTTAGTGTCATCTGCGAGCTTGCTGATGGTCAAATCTGTCCCTTCATTCAGATCATTAATAAAGAAAGATGTTGAACAAAGCTGGACCCAGGAGTGACATGTCATGCTTTGTACAAAGCATATCAGGGGCACTCCGCTTGATACTGGCTGCCAATTAGACATAGAGTCATTGATCAGTACTCATTGAGCCCGAGAATCTAGCCAGCTTTCTAACCACCTTATACTCCATTCATCCAATCTATACTTTTTTATAGGGGGCAAGAATACTGTGGGAGACCATATCAAAAGCTTTGCCAAAGTCAAGATATATCATGTCCAGTGCTTTCTCCATATCCACAGAGCCAGTTATCTCATCATAGAAGGGAATCAGGTTGGTCAGGCATGACTTGCCCTTGGTGAATCCACATTGACTGTTCCTGATCACCTTCTTCTTATCCAAGTGCTTCAAAATGGTTTCCCTGAGGACCTGCTCCATGATTTTTCCAGGGACTGAGGTGAGTCTAAACGGTCTGTAGTTCCCCAGGTTCTCCTTCTTCCCTTTTTAAAAGATGGGTACTATGTTTGCCTTTTTCCAAACATCTGGGACCTCCCCTGATTGCCACAAGTTTTCAAAGTTAATGGCCAATGGCTCTGCAATCACATCAGCCAATTCCCTCAGCACACTCGGATGCCTTAGACCTGGGCCCATGGACTTGTGCATGTCCAACTTTTCTAAATAGTCCTTAACCTGTTCTTTCACCACTGAGGGCTGCTCACCTCCTCCCCATACTGTGTTGCCCAGGACAGCAGTGTGCGAGCTGACCTTGTCTGTGAAGACCAAGGCAAAAAAAGCATTGAGCACGTCAGCTTTTTCCACATCATCTGTCACTAGGTTGCCTCCCCCATTCAGTAAGGGTCCCACACTTTCCCTGATACTTTTCTCATTGCTAACATACCTGTAGAAACCCTTTTTGTTACCCTTCACATCCCTTGCTAGCTGCAACTCCAGTTGTGTTTTGGCCTTCCTGATTACACCCCTGCATGCTTGAGCAATATTTTTATACTCCTCCCTAGTCATCTGTCCAAGTTTTCACTTTTTGTAAGCTTCCTTTTTGTGTTTAAGTTCACCAGGAAGTTATCCCCAACACTCTCCAAAAACTTCTTGTGCACTTGAGACTATGTACCACTTTCTGGTGACTTGTTTTTTTACCCAGCAGGTGTGGGGATTTCTGGCTACATGACGGCTTTTGCCAGACTTGGTTGGACAGGATTATTTATAGCTAGCCTGAGGTTTGTTCCTGGACGAACAAGGGCAAGCCATGGGGTGCCAGCAGAACCAGCTGCAGTTGAAGCAAGGGCGGCCTCAGCAGGGGCCGCTGTATGGTGGGCAGGTGTCACAGGGCACACTGCACCTAATCAATGCCTTAGCATTGGATCGTATTTGGCACAGCCGCTGTCAGGAGCATCTTCCTGACAGTTCCCCGCAGCAGTGGCTAACCGAGTTTATGTGGCTGTTGAATGGCTGACTGTGGTGGAAAAAAAGTGAGTCAATAGCAGAGTGGAGGTGGGTGTGGGCTGGGGTCTGGGAGCAGGATAAGCCTTGATTCCCTTCTGCTGGTCTTTGTTTCTAGGTAAGAAGGGGTTTTCCACCAGCAACTGGGAGCAGTTGAGTTTCATGTTAATGCACTGTATCAGTTCCTCCAGGTCTCTGGTAAGCACACAGGGCTTTTAACAGGTACTCAGTACACAGAATTGGCCCAGAAAGTGTGACTTACTAGCAATTGCATTATTCCCTTTTTTGTATTTACAGTGGTATTTCTGTCTGTGATTTCATTTTGCTTTGTATAATAGTATTTTCTACTGGATCTGATATTTTAATTAACAAAAAAGAAAAAGAAAAAAGACACAGGCTCTCATATCACAGCAATTACTGCCGAGGCAACCTCCTTGCCGATGCAATAGCCCTTTCATCAACTACAGGCTGATGATTTGAATCTTTTCAATGCTCCTCTGCCAAGAAGCCTTTTCCTTAACGAGCAATTACTTGGATTCCCTACATAGGTCTTTTCCATTTCCTAGAAAGACATTGGAAACGATGAGCAGAGGAGACAAAAGGTATACACTAAGGCACCACTGGGAGGTGAACCCAGGATCTCCTGTTTACGAGGGAGGTGCTTTAGCTAGCTTAGCCATGGTGCTTGCCTCCTGGAAGTGCTTAGCAACTGCTCCACTTGAAGCTCCAAGACAACACATCCAAATTCCAAATCATTTCCTGTGAGAAAGGCACTCTTTTCATGCTAGCAGACGTGATTGTATAGTGGTTAGTACACTGCCTTGTGGTCCCAGCAGCAACCTCTGTTTGACTCTGAGTAACAGTAACCTCTTTATCAGCTCCAGACTTGTCATTTGCTGCATTCCAAGACTTAGCCACAAGGAAGGCTCTCTCTGTCTTGAACAAGATTTCCCAGGAAAGTCTTTTCTGTTTAGAAGAAAGAGATACCAAAAAAGGAGCCCGACATATAAAGTCAGCTCAGCCAGGGAAAACTGGCAGGCCAAGCCAGGAGCTCCTGCTTCCTAAAAAGGCTCTTCAGCAAGCTCTTCTGAAAGGTCCCTCTCTAGAGGCCTTGCAAGAACCACTGCGGCTGCTCACTCAGAAAGACATGCTAAAATAGAGTTCTCCACTGCCTGCAGACATGCAGGTATTAGGAGTTCTGTGCACAGAGAGGCCCCTGCTAGCGGAAAAAGGCTTTGGTAGAGTGTGATACTCTGGACCTCAAAGTAGCACCCTGGGCCCCCATGTTCACAGCTGTGCTATGATTTGTACAAAGCATGATTTGTTAGGTATTGCTGAAAAAGTCTTGGTCCATTGAACATTATTCTCCTGTTGGATTGTATGTACTATCATTGTATGTGAAGTTACAAATTACTGCTATCTGTTCGTTACTAAAATATGGGGTGAGTGGGAAAGGCCCGCAGCTAGCTTTTCAGTATCAACAAAGGAGCAGCTGACATCGGGACCTATGAGACATGTGTTGGTGGACCATCAAGAAGAATCCACTCTCCCAGAGACTTCTCAGCGAGGGCACGCTACACCGTGGGAGCTACCTAACCCCCATGTCACAGCAAGGATCTTTCTAGCATCTGGAGAGAAAATATAAATATGGGTTGATGACACCACCACATGGCTGCTTGCCTCCCCCATCTCAACATGTGGAAGATCGTCCAGAAGTCAAAGACTTTGAATTGGGGCGATTGGTCCCAGGCTGAGAGGGAATTCAGCCTGAGTCAGAAGAAGTTGGGCAGCAGAGGCTTAGGGAAATTGATGGGTGTCCCAGTGTTGGCCAGGGTTTGTACAGCACCTAGCACAATAGGAGGTCCCGATCTCAGTCATGGTCTGTGCAGCATCTGGTAGCCCCGATCTCTGTTTCCTGAGCACAGGCACTGGGAATGGATAGAAGGAAAACTTTAGTTCCTCAAAGGTTAAAGCAGCCCTGTGCCAGTCCCTGCTGGGTGGCACTGCTGCTCTCATAAGAGATTGGCTTGGGGGGGCCCATTAGTACCTGTCCCATATGGTCTAGTGGTCAGAATTCCTGGTTTTTCACCTAGATACCCCAGGTTCAACTCCTGGTGTGGGAGCAGTACAGAGCTTTTGCTCAGAGGGGAGGCAGGCCCTGAAAGGAACGGGAAGGGATCCTGTCAGCAGGGGAGATGGACAGTGTGGTGAGGGGATCCCAGAAGCCTGAGGGGAGATCAGGGAAGGATCCCAGCAGAGTGGGAAGTGGGCAGCATGGAGAGCAGAGGTCTGGCATGGGGTCTGGGGAGAGCGAATGGGTCCTTCTAAGCTAGCCAATTGCAGGCTTGGAAGAATTACATATTTGTTGGTGAATGTCAATTTCTCTGTAAACACACAACACAATGACAAAATATTTCCATTGATAATAATCAAAATTGACAGATGGGCAAAGTAAGAAAGATGCTGCTTGAGAACTTATCCTACTCCAATCCTATAGGGTTCCCTTATGCCTTAGGCACCACCATGTGGGCGTTTCATTTCCTTTCTCATTTTCACACAGACACAATTTCCTTTGCACAGATCCGTGAACAGGAAAATCTTTCTGTCCCTCTTTTCTGAGCCAGGGCACTCAATTCCATTGAAACCTTGTCTCCTGCAATGGCAATTGTCAGACAGAGGGGACGTGGCCACCTTCACCCCTGACAGTGAGATATTGGCTCTCCTCTTTCTTCATGCTGATGTTGTTATTCCATGAATCATCAAGGATGGAATAAAAATCTGAGTTTACTTCAGTGTGAGGAAAGAAAGGCACCATCAACTTCCCAAAAACTCTCAGTGTCCCAGAGAAAACCTGCTATTGGAATCATAGAGGTGCTGAAAATATATTGGGGAAAGGGACTGTCTCAATTCTCATGGCAGGGAAGGAACAATCTACAGCAACCTCATTAACCACAAACACACTCTAATCATGCTTCAGCCAGAAGGGAAATGGGCAGGAATTCTTGCTGTTCAGCCATGGACACACTTACAGAACTGCACAGCAGTCCATGTGGTGTCTTACCATCCAAGGTGCAAAATGTAAGCCCAGAAGTCCACACTGGCTTCTCTTAGGCAAGTCTACATTCAAAATGCTGCAGTGGCACAGCTGCACTGATGCTGCTGCAGTATGTTAATGAAGAAGCTCTATACTGATGGGAGAAAGCTGTCCCATCTGTGTAGTTAATCCACCTCCCTGAGAGGCAGTAGATACATCAGTGGGAGAAACCATGACTGTGGGTATGCAAGCTGTGCTGTTTACCTGCATATATAAAGTTAAATCAAACCCCATTTTCAAAACCACCCATGGTCTGGGAATGGAACAGGAGCTCTCTGAAGCAGGGTCTGTCCTTCAAGGTCCTTAAGATCACTGACTGCAACATAATATTGTCATGGGGATATAGCACAGTGATAGAACATTCAACTGCAGGTCAAGTGGTCCTTGCTTCAAATCCAAGTACCCCCTTAGAAGCCTTTTTCTTAAACGAAAACATTTTCATATCCATTTCCAGTATGTTCATGAGTTCCACTGGATAGGGATACTTGGAATGAATTTTAACACTCAACATTTTCCTGTGTAAATGGAAATAAACCTAGCTAACCTGTCCGTCAGCTAAAATCAGTTCCAATCCTCTAAGTGTCTAGTTTATGTTTGCATCAATTAAACAATGGTATACCATGAATGCACATTTGCAGATCCCTGTTCTCCAGAGGCTATGCTGTGCAGAAGAAAAAGAACCACGTCCAGTTGGTGTTCAGGAGTCTGATGAGCAAAGACATCTTGGTGAGGGAAATGTCACCAGCATCTTGACTTCTTCACATTCAGCCAACATCTGGGCCCCCAGGACAAGGCATGAGAAGAAGCCAGTGGTTTTGAGAAGGAAAATAGCCACCTAGAAGCTGGCTAGAGCTCCCAGGATCCCTGGAAATGCCACCATCCCATGTCGAGGAATAGTCATTAGAAGGTTGTGTCTGCAGCAGGACCAAAAATGCAGGGGAAAGCCCTCAAAAGGTCTAAGATGCCAAGACCCAGATGGTGGTCAAGATCCCACATAAACAACAAGGAGTCTGAAGAAGTGAGGTTTTTACTCATGAAAGCTTATGCCCAAATAAATCTGTTAGTCTTTAAGGTGCCACCAGACTCCTTGTTGTTTTTGTAGATACAGACTAACACAGCTACCCCCTGATACAAGATCCCACCTAAAATCAAGAAGGGAGAGAAAAAGGATAAAGCCGCATCCAAAGCGGCCAAAGCCAGGGCTAAGAAGATGGCACCGAGAAAGAAGTGAAGAGATTTCCATTGGGATGACTCCTGCTCCCCAAATGGCTCTTTATGAATCACCGTGGACTAGCCAGAGAGATCAAGGTCCCTCAGGACAAACAGCCACATGGAAAGTACAGTGACCTGGGGGCAGGGGCGTGATTCTCTTACAGAGGGGAAGTGCTGTGTTTTGTGAAACACCTCCCAGGTGAGTGATGCACTGAGAAGGCAGCTGCCCATAGCTCCTAAATGGGCTCATTCTCTTTGATCTGCTTCTGCTGTTATTTCAGAGCCAGCACTAGTGGGGGAGGGGGGTGTCCCTGTGATCTCACCAGCTGTACAGTAGGCTGTGTCTCCATCTCAGCTTTGATTACCCAAGTTTTCAATTGATTCTTATTGTGATACTTTTACAGTACTCTGCCTCATTCTAATATTCTGGTCCTTGATTGAATACCGGGAGGAATGGTCTAATGAGGTAAGTATGTTACGTTGGTATGTGACTGAAAACAATACTGGAGTTTGGCAGGTGCCTGTTGCAAAAAGAAAATGGCAAAGCTGCTAACATCCACCATCTAATGATACTCTAGATAGTTATGCTTTTCAAAGGTATAGATCTATGTGTTTGTCATAACTATAAAGGGAAGGGTAACAGCCCTCCTGTGTACAATACTGTAAAATCCCTCCTGGCCAGAGACTCCAAAATCCTTTTACCTGTAAAGGGTTAAGAAGCTCAGGTAACCTGGCTGACACCTGACCCAAAGGACTAATAAGGGGACAAGATACTTTCAAATCCTGGTGGGGGGAAGGCTTTTGTTTGTGCTCTTTGTTTGGGCGGTTGTTCACTCTTGGGACTAAGAGGGACCAGACATCAATCCATGCTCTGCAAATCTTTCTGAACAAGTCTCTCATATTTCAAACTTGTAAGTAACAGCCAGGCAAGGCATGTTAGTTTTATCTTTGTTTTCTCAACTTGTAAATGTACCTTTTGCTAGAGTGTTTATCTCTGTTTGCTGTAGCTTTGAACTTAAGGCTACAGGGGGTTCCTCCTGGCTCTTTGAATTTGATTACCCTGTAAAGTTATTTTCGATCCTGATTTTGCAGAGATGATTTTTACCTTTCTTTCTTTAATTAAAAGCCTTCTTTTTAAGAACCTGATTGATTTTTCCTCATTTTAAGATCCAAGGGGTTTGGATCTGTGTTCACCAGGGAATTGGTGAAGGAGTCTCTCAAGCCTACTCAGGGAGGGAAAGGTTTTGGGGGGGAAGACAGAGTTTCCCAAATAACTCATGAATCATTTGGGTGGTGGCAGCAAAAGCAGACCTAAGCTGGTAGTTAAGCTTAGAAGTTTTCATGCAGGTCCCCACACCTGTACCCTAAAATTCAGAGGGGGAAGGAACCTTGACAGTGTTAATAAAACATCTTTGGTTCAATTAACAGACTGGGCTACTTTTGGGCTAGTTTTTAAGTGACTCTGGGTATTAATGCAGTAGCAATCCAGCAACAAATATCTCAAATGGGAAGTTTGCGCAGTTAAGTTTATTTGGCTGATTTTTCCCAGCCTGTTTCTACAAACCCTGTAATTCACCACCTCATTGCATTTTTCATTTCAGTGGGAAGTTTATTATCTTTTAGTGCTAGTTCTTGAGTTGAAACCATCCCGCATCTACATACACACTGCTGGGGTTTGAAAAAATTTCACTTTTCAGATGTGGGATTTGAACCCAAACCTCCATCCAGAGACCAGAACACCCAAGTGAGGAGATAATAAAGTTCTACATCTGGTGCGTTAGACCACTCAGACACTACGAAAGAGTGCTTTTAATATTCCTTGTTTTCTTTAGTGTTATGAGCTGTTCAGGGAGGCCAAGATGACATATTCATTTCAAATTCTAGGGCCCTTCTATAGCATAGTTCCTTTTTATACACAATCTCCCTGAGTGAAATTTGCAGATTTCCTGGAGTCCCTTGAGTGAGGTGTTGTTGTCTCACTGCTGACTTATTATGTGAAGAAAAGATGTACACCAGGACTGAGGCAGAATCCAGACATTCAGCTTTATGAGAAAGAAATGGTGAACGTGAAACTCCTGAACAGTGAACCATATAGTCAAGCACCCACAATCTATACCAGCTTTTTTTCAAAGTAGCTCAGCACTCAGTGTGTTGAGACCTTTTGAAAATGTGGCTCTAGAGGTGGGTTCCAGTGCCAGATCTTCTGAACATTCTGGCTGATATGTCTGGAAGTTCCAAGAACCATCAGAACTTTGAGCATTTGTTAGAAACTGATGAGAAAACCTTCCTTCTGTTGAACTCAGGAGAAATTTTCTCCTTTAGTTACAATCACAATGTTGTATTGTGATCGCAATTTTAGGTTTCAACATAATTAATTTTTGTTTTCTATGTAACGTGAAATAAACACATCTCTGGGGGCATTTGGACAGAGAGCTAGAAATAGATCTGCCACTAATCCACAATTAAGATGCTAATGATCCTTCTCTCCAGATGGTTAATTCCAAAGACTTGTCATTAGACCTGGGTGAAAGGTTTTCTGAATGAATATTTTATGTATTGAAATATTTTGGTTTGACCATATAGGATTTTTTTTTGTTTTCTTTCAACAAGAAAAATGGAAAAAAATCATCTGGAGTCTACCTCAATTATTATGATAATGATGATTATTATTTTATTGGTTTGGCTAGATAGCAAGCAAAACAACAAATTATTTGCATAGTTCTGTTTGTACAAATGGTCCACAGTGGGAACATGTCCAATTTCTGTTCTGAGGCTCTAGAAAAGTTTGGTTTGTGTTGATGAAAAGTTCTTTTTACTGACCAGGAATTGAACCACATACCTGCTCAGGGTACTTCTGATGTTCAGGAAGGGAGACAGAGAAGAAGAAAGCTCAGTCCACAGTGACACTAATGAGTATGAATAGCCAATAATATTTGTATGTAACTACTTAGTCAATTGTGACCCTTCCTATCATTATCCCTTTGAAATAATGATGATGATGTACACTTGACTTTATATCCCAGTGTACCATGGACTTCTACAGGTTGCATTAGCCAATCCAACCATTTGGCACTTGCAGATGGGTACCTCTGTATTGTGCCTGATTCTTGTACAGCTATAAAAGGTGGGTAGATGCAGATACTTCCCCCTCTCCTTAACCAGCAATAATACCAGGCCAGGCTAGGGCTGGGAAGAGAGAGAGAGAATAGCAAGTTTCCTCTATTATTTCCCACTCTTTTTTTCTTGACTAGTTTCTCCTCTGCTCCAACTTGCTTTTTCTTTTCATGAGCCTGCCCTAATACCAGGCCAGGCTAGGGCTGGGAAGAGAGAGAGAGGCAGCAGGTTTCCCCTATAGTTTCCCGCTCTCTTTTTCTTGACTAATTTCTCCTCTGCACCAAGGTACTCTCTTTTGTTGTGAGCCTGACTAGCTCAGTTGGCAGTGCCTCAGACTTTTAATTTGAGAGTCCAGGGTTCAAGTCCCCAGTCAGATGATGAGATATTCCCAAAGTTCTTAGATGTATGTCTCTTGGATGTTACTGTTTCTCCTAAGGATTTTGCCTTTCCAAAGAAGAGACTTTTTGTGTGTGGGATTGAAGGGACAACTTCCTGACATCTGCTCTGTCCTCGCAGGCTGGAGGAATAAAGGCCTCTGGGCATAAAGCACATTCCTCCCCTGCACACCTACACAAACACAGAAAATACCCCTAAGGAATTGGAATCACCTGCTGCCTTCCCCTGTGCTGCTGGATCCCTAAATGACTATGCTCTTCAGCCTAAATCCATGTCCCCTCTATTCCCAGTGCCCCTCAATCCCAACCCACAGCCCCCTCCTTTTTACAAGTTTCAGAGTAGCAGCCGTGTTATTCTGTATCCGCAAAAAGAACAGGAGTACTTGTTGCACCTTAGTGACAAACAAATTTATTAGAGCATAAGCTTTCATGGGCTATAACCCACTGCTTCGGATGCATAGAATGGAACATATATTGTGGAGATATATATACACACATACAGAGAGGATGAACAGGTGGGAGTTGTCTTACCAACTCTGAGAGGCCAATTAAAAAAGAGAAAATAAACTTTTGAAGTGATAATCAAGATAGCCCAGTACTGACAGTTTGATAAGAAGTAAGTTGTAGCTCATGAAATCTTATGCTCTAATAAATTTGTTAGGGTACGTCTACACTTACCGGAGGGTCCGGCGGCAGGCAATCGATGTTCTGGGATCGATTTATCACATCTGGTTAAGACGCGATAAATCGATCCTGGATCGATCCTGAAAGTGCTCGCCGTCGACGCCGGTACTCCAGCTCGGCCAGAGGAGTACAAGGCATCGACGGCGGAGCCTCCCTGCCGCATCTGGACCCGCGGTAAGTTCGGACTAAGGTACTATGAATTAGCTACGTTAATAAGGTAGCTGAATTTGCGTACCTTAGTCCGAAGTGGGGACTTAGTGGGGACCAGGCCAAAGTCTCTGTTTTACAGTGCTCCTCAATCCCAACTCATGGCTCCCTCCTTCCCTCCAGCAGCAGGTGCTTCTGACTACTTCAGGAAGTTTTTCTTGCAAGGTTTCGTGTATCAGTCTGCATGTGGATTTTACAGTATGTTGGAAATGTCTATATTAAATATGTAAGCAGGATCTGAATGAGCTCTCCCCTGACATCTAATGATGAGCTGTGGAAGAGGACTTCTGGAGCTGATCTCGTTTGCATGGGCACACCCATCCTGTCTAGGTGCTCAGCATGATGGGATTGCTTGCTGAAATGATTACTTTTGGCTGGTGTTGGATTCCCAGTCTCCTTGTTATTGGGGCAGGAAAAAAAAAAGCGTTGTTATTCTTGTTGTGTGTATCGAGGGTAGCAGAACAGTGCTTGGCATACCCCAATTGAGGGCCTCACACTCAACTGAATAGCACTTGCTAGGCAGGAGACATGGATTCCAAAGCCAACTGGGGTGGGGCTTGGGTCATAATACCACAATTTAGGTTTTAGAGCAACTTTAGTCCAGGCTGGTTGTGGAGGGATGAGTGAGTCCCTACATAATGAGTATGGTGCCTTCTTATTTTCCTCCCAGGATGTGAGGTGAACTCTACAGATGCACCTCTGAGCTTGCACTGACTAAGGACAACAACTGTGAGTGGGTTACAGGGAGGAGATGGCTCATGTTAAAGGATTTTGGTTGCTGGGCTTAAGAACCGGGGGGGGGGGGAAAGAACACTGCCCATCTTGTTTGGGGGTGGGTCTTTTGCTCATGGTTTATGTTTATGTGTTGGGGCTGCTGACATGATTTCTACTAATCCTGGGCTTATATTGCAATGTAGACATACCCTGAGAGTGCATCTATAATGTGATAAAAGTCCTGCAGCATGGCTGGCCTGGATTGTCTGACTTCGGCTCCTGGGGCTCAGGTTGTGGGACTAAAAACTGCAATGTAGACATTTCAGCTCAGACTGGAGCTGGGCTAGGCGACCCTCACCCCTCGTCGGGTCTCAGAGGCTGGGCTCAAGCCCAAGCATCTACACTGTAATTTTATAACCCTGCACCACAAGCCACACAAACCTGAATCAGCTGACTCAGGGTTTGAGAATTGTGACTTGGGTGTGTTAATGGCAGTGTAGACATAATGTTAGGGTACGTCCACACTGCAATGAAACATCCAGGGCTGTCCCATGCCAGCTCAGGCTCCTGGGGCTTGGGTTGTGGGGTGGTAAGTTTGCAGTGTAGTCATCTCAGCTCAGGCTCAGTACTGGGCTCTGGGACCCCACATGGTTGGGAAGGAGTTTAACAAGCAAAAAAGGTAAAATGGCAGTGGAGTATTACCGTGGACTCAATGGCATTTCTCCACTGATCTGTCTGCTTTGGGGCAAGGACAATAACACATCCTGCTGCTTTGTTATTTCAAAGGGTGATTTATGATTTTCATTCTTAGACACGGTGCACAAAGCAGGTCCCAACCTAGGGTGTAAAATAAATGAGCCGCCCACAGATTCTGACAGCCACAATGAGCCATTTGGTGTGAGAGTCCAGACCTGCCCCTGTCCCAGAGGGAGGGGGTCATCTGCGAGGGGACTGGACCACTGACCTATCAGCTCTTAACTCCCAAACTTTCAGTAACTCTATTATAAGTTTCAGAGTAGCAGCTGTGTTAGTCTGTATCCGCAAAAAGAACAGGAGTACTTGTGGCACCTTAGAGACTAACAAATTTATTAGAGCATAAGCTTTTGTGGACTACAGCCTACTTCTTCGGATGCATATAGAATGGAACATATATTGAGGAGATATATATACACACATACAGAGAGCATGAACAACTCCCACCTGTTCATGCTCTCTGTATGTGTGTATATATAGCTCCTCAATATATGTGTAAGAGGGGGAATGGTCCCGCTTTTGTGGGGAACTTTCCTGGCTTCTGCACTACCCCGGTGAAGTGGGCTAGCAAAAGGATCCGAGTCCTCGCTCCCACTTCCTTTACCCAGAGGCCTCCCTGCTCTTGAGGACTCCCCTTCCACTCTCCTGTCTGGCAGAGTCCTCTTAAACCCCGACAAGGCTGGACCCAGGATTCCTGGGGAGCTCGACCCCCAACCCTGCTGTGGTCACCCAGGACAGGGGCTAGGGTGTCCCCACTCCAGGGTACTCTCTCTGCACTGGGCACCTCCTTGACCCACTGATCATTTCATACAATTTAAAGCAAATACAAGTTGTTTAATTAACAATTAATTTTAAAAAAGAATAAGGAAAAATGGGAAAGGTTAAAGGAAAACACATCACCCTGCTCTGTGGCAGGGAACATCACAAACAGTGTCTCTGGAACGTCAGGGCAGTTCAGTCTGTTCCTTGTAGGTCCCAGGCCTGCTTCTCAGGCCCTGTCTGTGCTGCAGGGACGCTGTGGGTTGGACACTTGCTCTGGTGGTGGCCACACGCTCTCAGGCTCTAGGTGACAGGACCCTTTTTCCCAGCGTCGCCCCCACCCGGTCGGGGTTATGATCCCCCTGCAAGTCTGGCCTGCAAGGCCTCTTGGCTGAGGCGTCTCCCTGTGCTGGGCCCACTGCCCAGGGTCCCCCTCACTCTCCCCAGCTGCTCACCACACTCGGACTGCACACAGCTCCGGACTGCCCCAGACCCAGCTCCGGACTGCTCCAGGCCCGGCTCCAGCTCCACTCGGCCTCAGCACGGCTGCTGCTGCTGCTCTGCCTTCAGCTCCCTGGGCTGCTTCTCTGGCCTCTCTGGCTCTGGTTGCTGCAGCTCTGCCCCCAGGACAGGTCTGATCTGCAGGCTGCTTCTGTGACTCTGCTCCCAGCTCTGACCTGCTTCCTGGCTGCTTGTCTGGCCCCTCTGGCTCTGGTTGCTACAGCTCTGCTCCCAGGGCAGCTCTGCTCTCTCTGGGCTGTGCTCTGGCTTTGGGGCTGCAGCTCTGCTTCCAGCAGCTTAGCTCGGGCCCCTGCTCTCTCCTTAGCTCGGCCCCACTCTGTCTGACCCAGGCCATTCCAGTTCACACGGAGGACGGGACCCCCCCGGCCTCCTGACTCTCTGATTAGCCTGCCCGCCCTGTCAATAAGGCTCATCTGGAGCATTGGCCTCTCCCCATTGTTCCTGGGGACTGTCAGTCTCAGGCTCCTGATTTGCCATCGACCCTTCCCCTTTTAGTGCTGGGAGCTAGCCAAGCAAAACACCCCCACTGAATGTTAGTAAGGGGGCAACAGTCCCCTTACATATGTTCCATTCCATATGCATCCGAAGAAGTGGGCTGTAGTCCACGAAAGCTTATGCTCTAATAAATTTGTTAGTCTCTAAGGTGCCACAAGTACTCCTGTTCTATTATAAGTGACTGTGAGTGTAATTTAAACCATAAAAAAAATCACACTGGGCTAGACCAAAGGTCCATCTAGCTGTGAATCTTGACAGTAGCCAATATCAGGTGCCCTAAAAGGCTGCTTAAGAAGGCACCATTGGGAGTTGAACCCAGGATCTCCTGTTTACAAGGCAGGTGCTTTAGCTAGCTAAGCCATGGTGCCTACCTTAGCCTAATGTATTGTAACTACCCACACCTGACTCCCTGCCAACCACCTCCTCTCTGTTAAAAGTTTTGGTATTATGCACAGAAACTTTCTTCCCTCAGGAGAGACCTGGGAACCAGGGCTGCCAGCCAGCCAATCACCTTTAAGAGGAGGCGTTCCTCTCCCTGTCAAAAAATGATCTCCCTTCTTCAGTTCAGTGACAGCCTGAAATGTTACTTCTCCCGGCAGAGGTGGAGGATTGAAAGCAGATACATCAAACCCCTGTGTAGCTGGGAGGAATGAACACAAACACTCCCTTGTATCTGAAGAGATGTTTAGTTTTACCCTTGGTAAACTACAAGACTAAAGGGAAAGATGGTGGTCCCAGATATAAAGATTGAAACCTGAAACACTCATCATAGTTATGCCCATAGTGACTGCTAAATCTTTCTATAGTCTTCTTATTATCATCAGTGTATTATTTTCTCTGGAGTCTAGACATTGACTATACCTTGACCAAGAAATGTGGATCTTGATAAAATAATTGACTAGCCCTGGTTAAGGTAATGGACTTGATACCCACTTGGGTGCCTCCACGCAGCTTCAAGTACTAACAACAGTGGTTGACTTTTCGCCATAGCTTTTAATCAGGGCAATAAATTGATACGAACTCCTGTAAAATCATTTCTCACACCGAGACCTTCATCCACATTCATTAGGGCACTGGGCCACCATGTGGACGTTTCATTTCCCTCCTCAATTTCACACAGAGACACAATTTCCTTTGCACAGATCCATGAACAGCAAAACCTCCCTGTGTCTCTTGTCTGAGCCAGGGCATTCAATTCTATTGACACCTTCTCTCCTGCAATGGCAATAGTCAGACAGAGGGGACGTGGCCACCTTCACCTCTGACAGTGAGATATTGGCTCGGCTCTTTCTTTATGCTGCTGTTATAGTCCATGAAACATCAAGGATTGAATGCAAGGCTGAGTTCACGCACCAACCCCCGGAAAAATTTTTGAATTGTCAAAGGTGGGGAGTGAACAACAATGTATAGCAATGTCGTTAACCACAAACGCACACTAATCATGCTCCAGCCAGAAGAGAAATGGGCAGGAATTTTTGCTGTTCAGCCATGGACACACTTGCACTAATGCACAGCTGTGAGTGTTCTGGGGGAGGTGGTCTGAGCAAACAATTTGAAGTGACAATTCTGTGAGAACAGAATCATTGTGTAGTGAAGAAATTGGCCATCAAGTAGTTGTGGCTGAGTGGTTAAGGCCCTAGACCAGATATCTATTGGGGTCTCCCCACACAGGTTTGAATTCTGCCAATTATGGAAATGTTAGTGTATTGTCTTTGCTGTTGTCTTAGTGCCTGAGCATCCAAAATGCCAAACTGAAGCCAGATCTGGTCTCACTCTCAGGCTGGCTACACTTAAAATGCTGTTGTGACACTGCTATAGGACTTAAGAGTGGACAGTTGCTACAATAAGTGGAGGAGTTTTCCATCCCTCTAATAGTTACATTGACAGAACAATCTTTCCTTTCATTTAGCACTATCTAACCAGGGCTTAGGTCAGCTTAACTATACTGGTTTGGGGTGTGTGGATTTTTCACACCCTGAAAGATGTACTTCTTAGAGGGTTTATCCCTTCACCCTCCCATTCTCTGGTCCTTCTCGCATGAACAGAGAGCAGCAATACCCAAAGTTCAAAGGTGCAAACAATTCAATGTTTATTGGGGCAAACTTCCAGCAAGCAATGATTCCAGTTTCCTTCATCAGTATCCCCCTTCCCAGCTCTGACACCACAGAGCCTTGCCTGTGTCCCTGTTCCCATTCCCTGATCCCATCTCCCCCCTTAGCAAAACATAATTCCAATTTCCCCACACACTTCCTGATTGACTGCAGGCTATATAGTAAAACTTGAGTTCTGCTTAGCTATACCTTAACCAATCATTTTGCTGAAATTTAACTAACCAATCCTAACATATTATAACATGATTATCTAATCAATTATGTCCCACCACTTTAATTGGTTTACACCCAACACATTAATTATACAGCAGACAGAAACAATAACAGAACCAGACAGAGATTATACAGACAAGCAATAGGGAAGTGGGGACTACAGTGATAGAAAAACAAAGAAATGAGGATTTCACACCCTAGCTATTGATAAGTGAGTTCTTACCAGACAGGATGCTATCACAGTAGAGGTTGTGGGTGCTTGTTGCTTAACTGTCTGGCACACAGGGCAGGATTTTGAAGTTCACCATTACTTTCTCAGAATGCTAGCAACTATCTTTTGTTCACTTAAAACTTGAGCAGGGAGATTACAACACCTCAGAATTCATGGAGTTCCAGGAAACCTGTACTTTAGGTCTGGGTGAGTGTGTCTAAGGGTACGTCTTCACTACCCACCGTATCAGCGGGTAGCAATCCATTTATCCGGGATCTTAATGAGACGCGGTATATCAAACCCCGAACGCACTCACTGTCTACTCTGGAACTCCACCAGAGCGAGCGGCGGTAGCACAGTCGACGGGGGAGCCGCGGCCATGGATCCCACACTGTGTGGACCGCAGGTAATTCGATCCAAGATACTTCAACTTCAGCTACGCTATTTGCGTAGCTGAAGTTGCGTATCTTGGATCGACCCCCTCCCCCCCCAGTGTAGACCAGCCCTAAAAATCAGCTGTGCTATAGAAGGTCTTTTGGAGTTGAAAGAGATGTGCTATTTTGACCTCCCTAAAGAGTTCATCAAATATTAATGAAAACTAGGGTTGATAAGTCACATTCTTGGTAGCATCAGGATGGTGGACTGGTCTAAAGCACCAGCTTTATGACTCTTTTTTCCAATCTCTTGGGTGTTCTGTTCTCTGCATAGAGACGTGGTTTCAAATCCCACCTCTGATATGACCATTTTCTTCTATCTGGCGAAAATGGCCTCACTTCAATCTCTTTTGGAACAATAGAACACCATTTGCTTAGCATTTCTATTACAGTAGTTGTGAGAGAAGTTCCAAACCAGGGGGAAACACTGCCTTTTCTCTCCACCGATCAATTTTTGTCTTCGTTCATTCCAAGCCATTTCTCAAATACATCCATATTTCCCACACTTTTTTCTTTAGTGTTCTTTGCTTTTATGAAACTTCAGGGTCATCATTTAATTGCCACACAACTGTACTTATGAAGTAAAGTGAAACACAACATTTTAAAATATATTTTTGCAGAAAAGTTTTGCTTTCTGACCTGGAATTGAACAGGGGCTACCTGAGGGGGACAATGCTACTCCCTTTTTTTGTCTCATCCAAAAACCATCAGTTCTTGGTGCCCTTTGTTTCCCTGTTCTTCAAAGGGAATCAGCTAGTATAGTGGCTCCTGAGAGAGCCTTAGAAAAAGACCCAAAAGTCACAGTTGCTGGTTTCTGTAGTGTAGTGGTTATCACATTTGCCTAACATGCAAAAAGTTCTGGGTTTAAAACCACGGAGAAACACTGCTGCTTCCCCTTCTCTGGGCTTCTATCACTCCAAGTCCTTTTTCAACTATATCCATAGCTTCTATGCTTTCTTCCTCATTATTGTTTTTCCTTTCATGGAGCTTTAAGTTCCAAAGAAGAGGGTTAACCTGCATTTTGAGGGAAGGAACAGACCATCATTTGGGAGACTGCCAGCTACATAACAAATCTGAGCGTAGAAGAATCCTAACCCTTTGTCCGGCGTATTTAGCTCCCAGCCAGCAGTTTTTCCCTCACTTTTGTTTATGTTGAGCTAACTACAAACAGCCTTGTGTATCCTTTTCATGTCAGAGAAGTCTACTGACTGATGATCACATTTCCACTACTTTTCTGGCTAGGCAGGGTTGAGGGTGTGAGGAATCAGACCATAATAATTGGAACTCTCTAACCAATCCTTTTAACATACAACATCACATTCCCCTTTTTAAATAAAGTTTTCCCATAATATTTTTGAACTCTCATCATCTTGCATGTCTTTAAATTATGTTAACGCAAGCTCTGAGCTACAAATTTCCTTACTGTTCCATTGCTATTTTTAGCACAGCATATTGATTTTTATTACCATCTTGTTTTACTCCCACCCTGGTTTTTATAAATCATCACAAATGCAGCAACGAGGAGTTAGAGAAATATACAAGAAATGAATACAGTGTGATCCAGTCGATAGGCAGAGAGCTGACTCCGTACACAGCCTGAAACAATCTCCATGACAATAAAGAGGGCTGGGAAGGATATGACATGGAAGTATTTATATGCCCAATGCAGAGCTGGAGCCAATGTAGGAAGAAGTAGAGAAGCTAAAGATCGCTGAAGTGGGACAGTCAGCTCCTGAAGGGTTATTCTTCCCTCTCTTAGCTAGGCTAGAATAGAAGAAGAGAAAATTCTCTCCCACTCTCAGAGGATGATAGAAATGTCAATTTGACCTCTGTTCCTCTTCTACTAAAGCTCAGAGACAGGAAGAGACATTTCCTGCCTAAGAGCCTCGAGAGAGCAAGGTTAGGCAGCAGGCAATGCTAAAGGCCCCGTTGCATGGAATGTAACTCCAGTCAGCTTGTGTGAGGTGTTATCAAAACCCCTCCCTGGGCTTCTATGAAAGAGGTAGTATTGGCTCCAGGTGTTTTCCTGGAAGAGCCTCTATAGGAGGAAAAAGAAGTGGAGAGGGTTGCAATGGGCCTAAATGAAAGCAGAAGAGGATTGTTCTTCTTGTTGTTTGTTTGTGTTACTCTTGTGATCCTTGTGGAGGAAGCTGAGGCATCATTTGAGTTTCTGTCAAAGCCTTTGGTTGGGCTCAGTTTGTGACCCTGAGCACAGGGGATCCTTCACCCTCTGCTCTTGTCCCCTCAGGGCAATGGAGAATGGACCAGGTTCTAAAATTAGACAGAGGAGCCAGAGAAAGCCTAGTACAGATGATAAAAACACCCACTGTTACCTCTCTGGTGGTCTAGTCTATTCATTAGGTTTTAGCGTTTTCACCACCGTGACCTGGATTTGATTTCCAGTCAGGGAAAGACACTTTTCAACAAATAGCTTCACTTGTTGTCTCCTCACTTGATACTTCATCATGCTCAGATGGGTTTTGGAGACCATGTGAAAATCAAACAGCCTCATAACAGAACATAGGTATGTTCCCATTGTGGACCTTGCATACAAGTAGAGCTGGGCAAATCATTTATTTCCTCGCTTGCTAGCTAGTCTAACCTATCTAATAATAATAATAGTTCAGGTTGCTCCAAGATGAATTCTTTTCAGTTTTCTTGTTGAAACAAAACTTAAAAAAAAATAATCATTTTTGGGCACCAAATTATTTCAGTAAATAAAATATTCATACAAAAAACATTCACCCAGCTCTATAGACTAGTCTTCAGAATTAACCATCTGGAGAGAAGGATCATTAGCCTCTTCCATTCCTGAAGTCTAGCTGCTGAAGGGTTCTGGGGAGAACCAGATTTCATAGCCTTCCACCTGTATACCGCTGGTTGCCATCTTTCTTAAGGTGAAAGGCAATGTGGTTTAGTGGCAGCTCTACGTATAGCCCTCCATTCAAATATCTACAGAGGAGAATTTGTTTTGCATTGCATATAAAAAGAAAATAAATTGTGTTGAAACCTAAACCTGGGATCAAGGTGAAACCTGGTGATTTAAAATTAAGGATAAAATCTCTACTGAGTTGAACAGAAGGAAAGCTTTTTCATCAGGTCCTTTCAATGCTAAAAGTTGAGATGGTTCTTAGAGGTTCCAGACACATAATAGGCCGGAATTTTCAGAAGATCTCATACCCACCACTAGAGCCAGATTTTCAGAAGAACTCAGCTCCCAATTAGGCACCTAAATTTTTGCCCAGTTTTTCATCTTGGGTCAACCAGAATATCTATTATTGTTATTATAATGTTGGTTAGGCTAGCTAGCAAGGGGGGAAATAATTTGCACATGTCTAGTCCTGTAAAAGGGCATGCAACCTGGACTTTGAGGTGCACAGTGGAAACATGCCCACATTCTGCTACTAGTCAGTGGGAAACTTTCATTTTTACATGGTCTCCCAAACCCTTCCCAACATCATGTAGAAGATGGGTGAATCAGGAAAAAAACACATGGATTTGTTTAAATTGCAAGTGAAGATTTTTTCCACAAAGAGACACTTTTGCCCCTGATTGGGAATTGAACTCAGGCCATAGCAGTGAGAGTGCTGAATCCTAACCACTAGGCCACCACAGAGATGATAACATTGTTTTTCTTCTCAATTATGCTACACTTTCTGTCCAATTTCTGAAGCTGCTCCTTTATCCATTCCCTGATGGGCTAAGAGCAGAGAGTTCAGGAACATCTGTGCTCAGGGTCACAATGTGAGCCCAACCCAAGCCACTGAAACAAACTGAAATGATGCTTCAGCTTCCTCCAAGAGGATAACAGAGCAACACAGAGAAAACCCATGAGGAACAATCCTCCTCTGCCTTCATTTACCCCATCGCAACCTCTAAGCAGCTGACCTGGAAGCTCTTTCAAGAAGGACACTGCATTGATAACAGCTCTGGCATAGAGACCAAGGGAGGGGTGTTGCTCCCCCTCAGTGTGAGCTGATAGCATTCTGACCCTGTGTAATAGGGCTCTAAGCTTTTCCATCTTGTGAGTTCTGTGTCCTCAGCAAGCAGCCAAAGTGCTGAACCCCCCGGACCCTTCTGCTGGGAGCATGGTGATTGCACAAAAGCTACAAGCCCTTTTTCCCTTTTCTTGTCCTCCTTGGCTTCCCCAGACCTTCCCCACAAATGGTTATCTCAGACAATGGAGGGATCTAAGTACCTGCAAGTTTCCGTCACCCACCTCTTCAGGCAAACAGTGATTCCCTTCTCTGACACTCTTGGGCCCAGGCTTCTTTTGAGTTTTTCCCCCGGGGGACCTGATTCCCTGTGAAAATGTATGTGTGGCATGTGGGGAACCAGCTTGTCTGCTCCCTCTCTAGGACCTGAGAAGCTTTTTTTGATTCTCCCCCACTAAATGAGTCCAACAGCACCTCCCCCTGGTGGGAGAATCCTAAATTTCATCCTCCCACACTGGTTACTCTGACCAGCTGATGGCGACAGCATGCTAAATCAACCCCAGCTCTCTGGTCTAGAACGCAGCATCTAACCAGCCTTGTAACAGCTCTGGTTTGCTCACTGGAGACATAATGAACCAGGAAAGAAGGCAAATGTCAGAAAGGGACCCTCAGCTCACAAATACACACCCTCAGGGGTCCTTCTACACTGAGCTGGAGCAGTGGAATGGCTTTATCTCAGGCTACTTCAGCTAGGAGATCATAACATCCGTAATCACACAGTTGTGAGTTTGAGCCCCATGTTTGGTGGTAGTGACAGCCCTTAGGTGTCACTTTTTTTGCTTACAGTCACAGCCCAAAATGAAATAAACTCTCTGTCCTCGCTACGATCTTTGGCAGGTAATGTCTCTTCCTCTCTCTGAGCTTCAGTAAAACATGAAGAGAGAACAAACTGACATTTGCATCCTCCAATGAGAGTTGAGAGAGGATTTTCTCCTCTTCCATTCTACCCCAGGCAAGAGAGGGGATAATAACCATTTAACAGATGATTGCAGAGAGAAAAGTTTGGTCATTATAAATAGGACAATATCAGTTGTTCTCCATGTCCACTGAGGGTAGGACAAGAAGTAATGGGCTTAATCTGCAGCCAGGGAGATTCCCGTTAGATATTGGGAAAAGCTTTCTAACTCTAAGGGTAGTTAAGCTCTGGAATAGGCTCCCAAGGGTGTCTGTGGAGTCTCTGTCCTTGGAGGTTTTTAAGAACAGGTTGAACAAACCTCTGTCAAGGATAGTCTGCATATACTTGGTCCAATAGACAATCTGCTCTGGCTCTGGCTCCCACTTTGTGCTCTGTGCCTGGGCCGACTGCTGAGGGCACTTGATCCCACATGCCCCCCCGACACATCACCTCTGCTTGGCCCTGCCTCAGGAGAGAGGGCTGGAGTTGATGACCTCTCCAGGTCCCTTGCAGCCATCCATCTCTATAATTCTATGCCATAGGAATACAATACAAAAAACAACAAAAGTGAAAACACCACAATATAACATCTAACAATTCAGCATGAAATGACATTCCCCAGCAAAAAGTGACAATACTTAGGAGTGCAAAGCCCTACAATTCAGCACAATGCAAATGAACACACCATAGGGCAAAATGACGCACTGCAAAAGAGCTCAGCTCAAACTAACACAACACAAGGCAGTGCAAAAATGATACAACACGAAACAATGCATCAGAGTGCAAAGTGACACTATGCAAAACAGCGAGTCAGGACCAAGTATCCCTAGGCCAGACCTGACAGGTGTTTGCATACCCCCTTAGAATCCTCCAATGAAGGAGATTCTGCAACTTCCCATTGAGGCCTCTGCCATGCAATCGACAAAACTTGGCTTGTGGTTAAGGGCCAGGCTGTGACTCATAAAATTTGGATTCCGTTCCCAGTTTGTCCCCATTATTCTCTGTGCAAACATGGACAAATTACATCACATCTTTGGGCCTCAGTTTCCCCATCTGTAAAATGGGACCCACCCTCCCACACTTCGTCTATTTTGTCTGTGAGCTGTTGGCAGCAAGGACTCTCTTTCTCACTATGAGTTGTACCACACCTGGCAGAATCAGGGCCCTCACTGTTGGCCGGGGTCTCTGCAGAGCCCGGCACAATAATCTGGGAGCCCAATGATGATACAAAAAAACTCCCCTTTTATTTGTTTTTAAAAGGCTATTTATAGCCTTCAAGTTCAGGCAGGAAACATGACCCAAGAGGGACATAATACTCCAGCTGAGGCCTAATTAGTGTGGATTCCCTCCAGGAAAAAAGGGCTGCAATTAAAAATCCCAGGGAACACCTCAAACCTGAAAAGATTTAAAAAGAAGATTAGTATATGATAATTATACAGGAAAGAGCAAAATCTGAAATTTGATAGCTGCATTTAATAATTAAAAAGAAAAGGATGCAAATATGAGCCATTTGAGATCCACTCTCACAAATTAGAGGAAATGCCAGGTAGGCAGGTGGCATGGCCCCCAGTAGCTCCAGTGCCCAGAGCACCGGCCCCCACACCCTGGGTGCCGGGCGGGCATCACAGCCCCCAGAGCACCAGAGGCATGGCCCCCAGCATCCAGAGTACTGGGCATGGTGAGTACCTGCCCCTACCACCTGGAATCCTAGGCCATAAGCCGACCCCTACAAGTCCCATTGGTCTGACCCAGGATGGCCGTTCTTCTGTTCTTAGTGTGTGAGGGGTACTGAGGCCCAGATGGGGAATGTAGGAGAGGGAGAAGTGGTGGGAAGGAAGTCTTGGGGAATTTGAGCTGCAGCAGGAATCACACAGGGAGGACAAAGGGGCACAGGATGGGGTAGAGCTGAATGGGGAGTGAATCTGGGGTTCCAGCTCACAGAAATGTCCCAAGTTCCCTGTTAGGCGGCTTATTCCTTCACCCGTTCACTTCCCTAGGCCTTCTCGCATGAACAGAGAGAAACAATACCCAAAGTCCACAAGTGCAAACAATTCGATGTTTATTGGGGTGAACTTCCAGCAAGCATGATTCCAGTTTCCTTCCTCAGTGTCCCCCTTCCCAGCTCTGACACCACAGAGCCTTGCCTGTGTCCCTGTTCCCATTCCCCCCCTTAGTGAAACATGATTCCAATTCCCCCACCCCCATTCCCTGTTCCCATTCCCCCCTTACTTCCTGATTGACTGCAGACTATATAGTAAAACTGAGTTCTGCTTAGTTATACCTTAACCAATCATTTTACTGAAATTTAACTAACCAATCGTAAACACACTGTAACATAACATCCATTTACACCATTTTACACACCCCTCCATTGATTCCCAGTGAGCGCCTCCCCTTGTCATTATTTCCATAGGGCTTGTGGGGCCCACCTTAGTTGCCGTTCTATTTCCAGGCACCATGGTAGCTATTACACAGGTGCTGGCTTCCTAGTTGAGCATTTTGCATTCCCATACACATCTCCCCCTGCCCCCGGTCAGCCTTTTGAAGCCATCCCCCACCCACATCATGCTAGCAACAAGACAAACACCACAGACAAACAACACAAAACATAGATCCATGGTATTCTGGGTTATTCTTCCGCTGGTGCCAGCATGCTTGTAGAGTGTCTGAAAAACAAAAAAAACAATTTCCACCCCCTGGTAGGGACAGATTATTGCTTAATAATACCAATTTCTTTTACAAATGTCCTTGCTAATTGCAGGAAAAACAGAAGAATTACTTCCAGGCTATAATCAGGCTAGTGAATTACCCCACTCACTGAACCCCAGACCGTTCACCCAGGCCGGCAGCAGGCTGAGCGGAGCTGGCTGGGACCCCAGCGGGCTGAGCGGGGCTGGTGGCTGGGACCCCGGCTGGCAGGAGCCAGCCCACTACTGGCCCTGCTCAGCCCGCTGCCAGCTGAGTAAATAGAACCCCAGGTCGGCAGCAGGCTCAGCGGCAGCCGGGACCCGCAGCCTGCCATTAAAAAAAAAATCAACTTGCGTGCCACCTTAGGTTGAGGACCCCTGTTCTAGTGTATACTCAAAAAGAAGAACAGGAGTACTTGTGGCACCTTAGAGACTAACAAATTTATTAGAGCATAAGCTTTCGTGGACTACAGCCCACTTCTTCGGATGCTTATAGAATGGAACATATATTGAGGAGATATATATACACACATACAGAGAGCATAAACAGGTGGGAGTTGTCTTACCAACTCTGAGAGGCCAATTAATTAAGAGAAAAAAAAACTTTTGAAGTGATAATCAAGATAGCCCGGTACAGACAGTTTGATAAGAAGTGTGAGAATACTTACAAGGGGAGATAGAATCAATGTTTGTAATGGCTCAGTATACTGTACTTTACGGTAATTTTCCCTATATGCGATTTTCCTCTTATGTGGTGACTTTAGAACCTAACCCTCGTGTAAGATGTGATTCCACTGTAGTGTAAAAAAAAAATTGGGGCACCTCTTTTTGGCACCCCCAAATCTTGGTGCCCTAGGCAGTCACCTAGTTCGCCTAGTGGTTACACCGGCACTGACAGTATCCCCAGCCCAGGTGACGTGACAGCCAGTGGTGGATTTAGAGTTAGGGGGGCCCCCAGCCCTGTGCTCAGCTTCATTTTTGGGGCTCTTTCTTGGGACCCAGTCAAGAAAAAGACCATTCTCTCTTATCCCCCCCCTGCCCCCGTTTTTCATTCTTTTTTTCTTCATCCTCCTCCTATAAGTAATAGCAAGTAAATGAAAATAAAGTGAGGTACCTTAATTGTTCTTGTCGTCTAACTTATTTTTCCACAGACCACTTGAAAAATCACAGACGGTCTTGACGGACTTAATGATCTTTCCAAATATTGTAAAAAAATGTTCGGGTATGGGGTCTGGCCAAGAGCTAGGGTGAGGGAGGGGGCTCAGGATTGGGGCAGGAGGTTGGGGTGTGGAGCGCTTACCTGGGGCAGCTCCTGTTTGGTTCTCAGGATGGGGGTGGGGATGCAGAAGTCAGGGCACGGGGCTGGGTGTGTGTGAGGGGGTGCAGGTTTCAGGGCAGGGGCTGGAGGGCATGAGGGGGGATGCAGGAGTCAGGGCTGGGGAGGTGTGGGGGGTGCAGAGGTCAGGGCTGGGGGCTGGGGAGGTGTGAGGGGGTGAGGAGGGTGCAGGGGGCTGAGGAGGTGTGAGGGGGATTCAGGAGTCAGGGTACGGGGCTGGGGAGATGTGGAGGTGCAGGTGTCAGGGCTGGGGAGGTGTGGGGGGTGCAGAGGTCAGGGCTGGGGAGGGGTGAGGGGGTGAGGAGGGTGCAGGGGGCTGGGGAGTGTGAGGGGGTGAGGAGGGTGCAGGGGGCTGGGGAGGTGTGAGGGGGATTCAGGAGTCAGGGTAGGGGGCTGGGGAGATGTGGAGGTGCAGGTGTCAGGGCTGGGGAGGTGTGGGGGTGCAGAGGTCAGGGCTGGGGAGGTGTGAGGGGGTGAGGAGGGTGCAGGGGGCTGGGGAGGTGTGAGGGGGATTCAGGAGTCAGGGTAGGGGGCTGGGGAGGTGTGGGGGGTGCAGAGGTCAGGGCTGGGGAGGGGTGAGGGGGTGAGGAGGGTGCAGGGGGCTGGGGAGTGTGAGGGGGTGAGGAGGGTGCAGGGGGCTGGGGAGGTGTGAGGGGGATTCAGGAGTCAGGGTAGGGGGCTGGGGAGATGTGGAGGTGCAGGTGTCAGGGCTGGGGAGGTGTGGGGGTGCAGAGGTCAGGGCTGGGGGCTGGGGAGGTGTGAGGGGGTGAGGGGGGTGCAGGGGGCTGGGGAGGTGTGAGGGGGATTCAGGAGTCAGGGTAGGGGGCTGGGGAGGTGTGGGGGGTGCAGAGGTCAGGGCTGGGGGCTGGGGAGGTGTGAGGGGTGAGGGGGGTGCAGGGGACTGGGGAGGTGTGAGGGGGATTCAGGAGTCAGGGTAGGGGGCTGGGGAGGTGTGGGGGGTGTAGAGGTCAGGGCTGGGGGCTGGGGAGGTGTGAGGGGGTGAGGGGGGTGCAGGGGTCAGGGCTGGGGAGGTGTGGGGGAGTGAGAGGGGGTGCAGGGGGCTGGGGAGGTGTGAGGGGGATGCAGGAGTCAGGGTAGGGGGCTGGGGAGGTGTGGGGGGTGCAGAGGTCAGGGCTGGGGAGGGGTGAGGGGGTGCAGGGGGCTGGGGAGGTGTGAGGGGGATTCAGGAGTCAGGGTAGGGGGCTGGGGAGGTGTGGGGGGTGCAGAGGTCAGGGCTGGGGGCTGGGGAGGTGTGAGAGGGTGAGGGGGGTGCAGGGGTGAGGGCTGGGGAGGTGTGGGGGAGTGAGAGGGGGTGCAGGGGGCTGGGGAGGTGTGAGGGGGATGCAGGAGTCAGGGTAGGGGGCTGGGGAGGTGTGGGGGTGCAGGGGTTAGGGAAGGGGGTTGGGGGTGTGTGAGAGGGTGCTGAGGAGGTGTGGGGGGTGCAGAGGTCAGGGTAGGGGGCTCAGGGTGTGTGAGGGGGATGCAGGAGTCAGGGCAGGGGGCTGGATGTGTGTTAGTCAGTGCAGGGGGCTGGGTGTGGGGGCTGTAGGAGTCAGGGCAGGGGGCTGGGGGTATGTGAGGCAGTGCAAGGGGCTGCGGGGTGGGTTGGGGTCGTGAGGGTGCTCACGCAAGGGGCTGGAGGGGGTATGCCCCAATTCCAGCCGCTTCCCCAAGGCCTCACCCCGCCTCTTTTCCTCCTCCTCTCTGGAGCGTCGTGCTGAGTCTCCGTGCTATCTGCTCCTGCCGGCAAGGCTGATCCAGCTGACCGGCGGGGGGATGGGGGGAAAGGGAACGTAGCATGCTGGGGAAAGAGGCGATGGAGAGGCATCACCGCGCCTCTTCTTCTCTTCCTCCTCCTCCCCGGAGCGGTGTTCTGCGGCTGTCCCCTCCTGCAGGCAAGGCTGATCCACCTGATCGGTGGCAGGGAGGTGGGGGAGGGAAGGTAGAACGCTGGGGAAAGGGGCGGGGCAGGAGCCAGGCTGCAGGCAGAGGCTGCCACACAGCCCCAGCAGTGGCAGAGTCAAGCTTCTCTGACCCCACAGGAGAGAGTGGGGGGCAGAGAAGAGCACGCCGGGGCCCCTTTCGACCATGGGCCTGGCGCCATAGCACCAGTGGCACCATTGTAAATCTGGTATTGAGTAGGCGTGAATCATTTGACAAGCATAAGTGGCACATAGGAGAAACATTTTTCCTGATGCACTGGTGGTATAGTGGTGAGCAGAACTGCTTTCTAAGCAGTTGACCTGGGTTTGATTCCCAGCCAATGCAGTAATGTGACATTTTCTCTGCTGGGAATTGCTTTAATTTCAGTCACATTGTATCAGTTTATCAATGGAATGAGAGAATGTTCCAAATCCCAGCAGGACATTAAACACCCAGTGGAAGAAGAAAGGGGAAGGACTATACAGTGAGCTGTTGGAGTCATCCTGGTATTACAAAGTTTGGTTTATATTTAAAAAAAATTCCTTTACTTCCCTCTCCCTTTTAGGCTAGGTCTATACTACCCGCCTGAATTGGCGGGTAGAAATTGACCTCTCGGGGATCGATTTATCGCGTCCCGTCGGGACGCGACAATCGATCCCCGAATCGGCGCTCTAACTCCACCAGCGGAGGTGGTAGTAAGCGCCGCCGACAAAAAGTCGCAGAAGTCGATTTTGCCGCCGTCCTCACAACGGGGTAAGTCGGCTGCGATACGTCGAATTCAGCTACACTATTCACGTAGCTGAATTTGCGTATCTTAAATCGACTCCCCCCTGTAGTGTAGATGTACCCTTAGCGTCAGGACCTTTAAGGTCAGAAGGGACCAGTGTGATCATCTAGCCTGACCTGCTGCATCTTGCAAGCCAAAAGACCCCACCCACCCATCCACTCCTGTAATAGACCCGGGAGGGGAGTCAGTTCTGTGCACTGTCCCTACCCCAGGCAGTGCATGGAGGCCCTCTGCTCCCCTCCCCCAATGGGTGTGCAGAGATGTGCCATCAGCACTAAGGTGGCTCCCTGCCCACTCTACCTCCATCCCTCTGTGCTGCTCCCAGAAGTGGCTGGCATGTCACGGCATCCCCTGAGGTGGGGGGAGTGTCTCCATGTGCTGCCTCTGCCCCTACTACCAACTCTGCAGCTCCCATTGGCCAGGAACTGCAGCCAATGGGAGCTCTGGGGGCACTGCCTGCCGGCAGCGGCCCACGGAGACCCCCTGACCATGCCCACCTAGGAGCTGCTGCTAAAGGGTTGTGTGTACCGGTCACTTTGGGAGCTGCAGTGACCAGGGTGAGCGCCACCCCTCCTGCACCCCAACCCCCTCCCCAAGCACAGAGCCTGCACCACACACCCAAATTTCTTCCCATAGCTTTGCTTGTCTTCCTTTCACCCAGAACCATCCTTCTCCTCCTGGGCTGCAAGTTGCCATCCCTGGGAAGCCAAGAGGCAGGCACAGCATCTACCTCCCAGCAGCCAACTGCACCTCCCCAGGCTTTGCAGAACAAATGGTGGCGCTCTACTAACCCCACTTAGCCACGCTGAGGTGCTTAGCTTCTGCCCTGCCTTCCTCAGCATGACTTTCCTCTTTTGTCCCATTCCTGCCTCACTTTCTCCTTTGGCAAGTCACGCAAAGGAGGCCAGCAGGAAGAGCCGGCATCCATAGGCCAAACTCCCAGAGCAGAGGAGGCCAAGCCACAAGGCTCCAAAAGTTCACTGGCCAAGATCCTCTAGCTTTCCCCTGCTGATGCCAAGGCTTTGTCTCAGCTCATTTCACCACCCTCTGTGATGCAGGGGTTGGGGTTATTGCAGGTGTTTCCAAAAATTGGGCCAGCTAGTAAGATTAGGGAGGACTAATGACCCACCAGAGATTGGTAAAAAGCAACAGAGGGTCCTGTGGCACCTTTGAGACTAACAGAAGTACTGGGAGCATAAGCTTTCGTGGGTAAGAACCTCACTTCTTCAGATGCAAGTCTGAAGAGATTGGCAGAAAGCAACACATTTATGATATTGATAGCTAAGCTCAAAAGAAGGGGGAGGTCACACTCACACTCGCATACTCATGCTCCCAGGACAGGCACAGCACTGGAGATATCAGGATTCTTCAAGGTAATTGTCCCACAGTGCAGTGATGGATGGTGTGATGAAGGTAAGTCTTCCTGAGGCATGATGAAATGCAGTGCAGTGAACCACTGACCAGACGGTCCGGGTGAAGGGCATTCATTGGAGGTACAAGCTTGTGAGTGCACCCCTGAGCACATGACCCCTTCCCCTTTTAAGGACCTGCACCTCATGGCCTGCGACTAGAGATTACTTGCTGCATCTGGTTGGTCACACTCGACCTTGGGCAGTGTCCATGCTCCGGGTGTGTGAGTGTTGCCTAATTAGAGTCCCAGACCCTTTGTCTACCTGGGAGCAATTCTGATCTTCCAGCTCTTCAACCAGCCCATTCATCCCACAAGCATTACAGGAGGGATGGGGAGGGGAAAAGCCACTTCACAGGTATTCAGAGAGGGAGGGGAGACAAAAGCAGGAGGTGGGGGAAGTATAAAAACCTTTTGAGCATACAGGTTATACATCGCATAGCCATACAGAGCATAGAGATCACTGCTGCTCCTACAACAGCAGGGACAGGCCTGTAGAAGCTGGGGAAAATAATCCACCATGTCTGGTTTCAAACCAGGGACCTTTTGCATATTAGGCAAACGTGATAACCACTACACTACAGAAACCCTGTCACAGTGTTCTGCCCTGCCCTTCATAAGAACATAAGAATGGCCCTACTGGGTCAGACCAAAGGTCCATCCAGCCCAGTGTCCTATCTGTCAACAGTGGCCAATGCCAGGTGCCCCAGAGGGAGTGAACCTAACAGGTAATGACCAAGTGATCTCTCTCCTGCCAGCCATCTTCACCCTCTGACAAACAGAGGCTAGGGATACCATTCCTTACCTATCCTGGCTAATAGCCATTAATGGACTTAACCTCCAATAATTTATCTGCAAAAAGAACAAGGAGTACTTGTGGAACCTTAAAAACTAACAAATTTATTTCAGCATAAGCTTTCGTGGGCTAAAACCCACTTCGTCAGATGCATGCAGTGGAAAATACAGTAGGAAGTTATATATATATATATATATATATATATACACAGAGAACATGAAAAAATGGGTGTTGCCATACACACTATAACAGGGGTTCTCAAACTATAACAAGAGCAATCAGTTAAGGTGGGCTATTATCAGGAGGAAAAAAAAACCTTTTGTAGTGATAATCAGGATGGCCCATTTCCAACAGTCGACAAGAAGGTGTGAGTAACAGTAGGGGAAAAATAAACATGGGGAAATAGTTCTACTTTGTGTAATGACCCATCCACTCCCAGTCTTTACTCAGGACTAATTTAATGGTGTCCAGTTTGCAAATTAATTCCAATTCAGCAGTCTCTCGTTGGAGTCTGTTTTTGAAGTTTTTGTTGTTGTAATATTGCAACTCTTAGGTCTGTAATCGAGTGACATGGCAGATTGAAGTGTTCTCTGATTGGTTTTTGAATGTTATAATTCTTGACATCTGATTTGTGTCCATTTATTCTTTTACACAGAGACTGTCCGGTTTGGCCAATGTACATGGCAGAGGAGCATTGCTGGCACATGATGGCATATATCACATTGGTAGATGTGCAGGTGAATGAGCCTCTGATAGTGTGGCTCATGCGATTAGGTCCTATGATGGTGTCCCCTGAATAGATATGTGGACAGAGTTGGCAACGGGCTTTATTGCAAGGATAGGTTCCTGGGTTAGTGTTTTTGTTATGTGGTGTGTGGTTACTGGTAAGTATTTGCTTCAGATTGGGGGGCTGTCTGTAAGCAAGGACTGGCCTGCCTCCCAAGATCTGTGAGAGTGAGTGATCATCCTTCAGGATAGGTTGTAGATCCTTGATGATGCGCTGGAGAGGTTTTAGTTGGGGGCTTAAGATGAGGGCTAGTGGCGTTCTGTTACTTTCTTTTTGGGGCCTGTCCTCTGGTAGGTGACTTCAGGGTACTCTTTTGGCTCTGTCAATCTGTTTCTTCACTTCAGCAGGTGGGTATTGTAGTTGTAGGAATGCTTGATAGAGATCTTGTAGGTGTTTGTCTCTGTCTGAGGGGTTGAAGCAAATTTGGTTGGTCTTAGAGCTTGGCTGTAGAGAATGGATCATGTGGTGTGGTCTGGGTGAAAGCTGGAGGCATGTAGGTAAGTATAGCGATCAGTAGATTTCCAGTATAGGGTGGTGTTTATGTGACCCTCGCTTATTAGCACTGTTGTGTCCAGGAAGTGGATCTCTTGTGTGGACTGGTCCATGCTGAGGTTGATGATGGGATGGAAATTGTGGAAATTGTTGGGGGGAGGGATAGCTCAGTGGTTTGAGCATTGGACTGCTAAACCCAGGGTTGTGAGTTCAATCCTTGAGGGGGCCACTTGGGGATCTGGGGCAAAATCAGTACTTGGTCCTGCTAGTGAAGGCAGGGGGCTGGACTCGATGACCTTTCAAGGTCCCTTCCAGTTCTAGGAGATGGGATGGGATGGGAAATCATGGTGGAATTCCTCAAGGGCTTCTTTTCCATGGGTCCAGATGATGAAGATGGCATCAGTGTAGCGCAAGAAGAGATGGTGCGTTAGGGGACGAGAGCCGAGGAAGCGTTGTTCTAAGTCAGCTATAAAAATGTTGGCAAACTGTGGGGCCATATGAGTACCCATAGCTGTGCCAGTGAAGGTATACATTGTCCCCAAATCTGAAATAGTTGCAGGTGAGGACAAAGTCACACACTTCAGCCACCAGGTTTGCCATGACATTATCGGGGATACTGTTTCTCATGGCTTGTAGTCCATCTTTGTGTGCAATGTTGGTGTAGAGGGCTTCTACCTCCATAGTGGCCAGGATGGTGTTTTCTGGAAGATCACCAATGGGTTTTAGTTCCCTCAGGAAGTCAGTGGTGTCTCGAAGATAGCTAGGAGTGCTGGTAGTTTAGGGTCTGAGGAGGAAGTCTACACAGCCAGACAATCCTGCTGTCAGGGTGCCAATGCCTGAGATAATGGGGCATCCAGGATTTCCAGGTTTATGGCTCTTGGGTAGCAGATAGAATATGCCTGGTCAGGGTTCTAGGGGAGTGTCTGTGCAGATTTCTTCTTGTGCTTTTTCAGGGAGTTTCTTGAGCAGATGGTGTAGTTTCTTTTGGTAACCCTAAGTGGGATCAGAGGGTAATGGCTTGTAGAATGTGGTGTTAGAGAGCTGCCTAGCAGCCTCTCATTCATATTCCGACCTATTCATGATGATGACAGCAACTCCTTTGTCAGCCTTTTTGATTGTGATGTCAGCATTGTTTCTCAAATAAATTTGTTAGTCTCTAAGGTGCCACAAATACTCCTCATTCTTTTTGCTGATACATATTAACACAGATACCACTCTGAAACCTATTAATTTATCTAGTTCTCTTTTAAACCCTGTTATAGTCCTAGCCTTCACAACCTCCTCAGGCAAGGAGTTTGATATCTTGAATGTGTGCTGTGTGAAGAAGAACCTCCTTTTATTTGTTTTAAACCTGCTGCCCATTAATTTCATTTGGTGGCCCCTAGTTCTTATATTATGGGAACAAGTAAATAACTTTTCCTTATTCACTTTCTCCACACTACTCATGATTTTATAGACCTTTATCATATCCCCCCTTAGTCTCCTCTTTTCCAAGCTGAAAAGACCTATTCTCTTTAATCTCTCCTCATATGGGACCCGTTGCAAACCTTAATCATTTTAGTTGCCCTTCTCTGAACCAGTATATCTTTACAGTCTGCATTGGTCTTAACTATCTTGAGCAGTTTAGTATCATCTGCAAACTTTGCCACCTCACTGTTTACCCCTTTCTCCAGATCATTTATGAATAAGTTGAATAGGATTGGTCCTAGGACTGACCATTGCGGAACACCACTAGTTACCCCTTTCCATTTTGAGCACATCGATGGGCAAACCTGGAGAAAGTGGTGGCAGCCCTTCGATAGGTCAGCTGGTAGAGCAAAGGACTGGAGCCGGCACTCAGGAAGTCATCCTTACGTCGCCCTTCTGAATCCAGCTTGAAGGAGAGCTTCTTTTTCTTCCCCTTGCGGAGAAAGACCAAGAGAAGAAAGAAAGGTCAGGTGGGCCAACTCGGTGCAGAAGTCCATACTGTTTTTTCTTACTTGGGACCTCGAAATGAGGGACTCATGGCAGGTAAAAGCACTGCTGTGCTTCCAGAAAACAGCTCACTGCTAAACACAAAAGGACCAAAGAGTATGCCAAAGTCTGGGATTGAACCAGGGAAACTCTAAATTTTCAGTCTAACTCTCGCCCAACTGAGCTACTACAGCATCTGAAGGGCACTTTTTTGGCCTGTTTCTTCTCTCTCTGGGATGTTTTTGTGAGCCACGGCACACAGAAAGGGCAACATTGCGAGTGCCCATGAAGGCAAAATGAATTTTTGCCTGCCTTGCTCAGCTTGACTTGCTTCCTCATCCCATTCCTGCCTTAGATCCTGGGTTACCTGGTGGCTGAAGGTGGTCCATTGTCTCAAGCGGTGCCAGTGCCTGACACAGTGCCCCTGGGCAGCCTGTGCTGTGCACATGCTGGCCATGCATATTTGCAAATTATTTACAGCTCCTGTCAGTAAGTTGCCCTGACTGAGAGGGAGGAATATTAAACATCCTTCCCTTAGGCCTGCTCTTCAGCATTCCTGGGGAACACCTACACTACCCAAGTGACTTTGGGCCAGTAGGTCAACTAATAGGGCTGCCTCCTAGGCCAGGCTGCAGCCCAGCTTCAGGACTCAGAGGAAATGGAGCTCGCATCCCTAGCTACAGGACTCCAGGCACGGCCAGCCTTCTGGATCCAACGTCCTCTCTTGTGCTCAAGTCACAACAGCTAGTGGGCAAAAGACAGGCTACCATGTCATTTGAGAGAGCAAGATGAAGCTTTGGAAATCCCAAGATGGTTACCTGGCAAACAAGGGACCACAAGGACCCATTGAGACTTAAACTTTGATTGAAGGATTCAAAGCCCCGAGTGCTGGCCCTTACACCATGGGACCAGCAAGGGAGCCCTTGACCTCTGTTGACTTCTGGCATGGAGGACTATGTGGGAACAATTTTTTCTGGCAGGGAGGACCCAGTGGGAACATGCCTCTCTGACCAGCCCTGAATTTGCTCAAAAAGTCAGCACACAGCACCTGCTGCAGGCCCAGAAACCTTTTTTCCCCTGGATTGCGAGGCCAGTGGCCAGATGAGGAAGTTGCGCCTTCAGTCCCAGGCAGTAAAGGGCCCTTCCTAGGAAAGGACAAGTCCTGAAAAGGAAAAACTGGAGTCAAGGAGAGTACTCCTGAATTTTGGGGGGGATATTACAGGGAGATAGTGTTTTTCTGCCTAATGAAGGACTTGAAGCCTTGACCCTCAGATTAAAAGTCCAACACTCTACCAACTGAACTATCCAGGCTCACATATAAAAGGGGCAAATTTCATGCAGAAGAAAAACTAGTCCAGAAAAAGCGAGCCGAAAACAATACAGAAAGCCTGATACTCTCGTTCTCTTAGCAGACCAAGCCCCAGCCTGCTCCTCCATCTGGCGGCCTGAGGCCTTATTCTTTTTTTAGTTAAATATCAAATCCAGGAGAAAACACGGTTATACAAAGCGAAACAAAATCACAAACAGAAATCAGAGTAGCAGCCGTGTTAGTCTGTATCCGCAAAAAGAACAGGAGTACTTGTGGCACCTTAGAGACTAACAGATTTATTAGAGCATAAGCTTTCGTGGACTACAGCCCACTTCTTCGGATGCATCCAAAGAAGTGGGCTGTAGTCCACGAAAGCTTATGCTCTAATAAATCTGTTAGTCTCTACGGTGCCACAAGTTCTCCTGTTCTTTTTACAAACAGAAATGTCATTGGAAATACAAAAATAAAAAAGGAAAATGCAATCCCCATCACTTTATCCTATCTGGGCCATTGCTGAATCGAGAGATCCCACTAAGGTCCCTGTGTGCTTACGAGAAATCTGGAGGAAGCCATACCACAGCCTGAACATGAAACTCCACTGCTCCCAGGTGCTGCAGTAAAACCCTTTCCCTGCTGTGACGTTGTACTCCATATGATTTTATGAAAATATGCTAATGAGAGTGAATATAATGTAACTGGAATATGCTTCATGCAAAAGGACTCTTGTAAGGTATCATTACAAAGCTTATTATCTACTGTGTGTGTTCATCCTATTTGTATGAACCTATCATTCTTGTATCTGAAACTAGAAATATGAAATATAACTCTGAGGTCCTGTTGTAATTATGCAAAGTATGGGCCATTAATAGTGGTTTGGAATCTTGATGGCTCCCATTAACCAGGACAATTGGCTCTGTCCTGCACCCTCTGTGTCAGGCAAGGAAGAATAAAGGCTTGGGGTCTCACAGGACATGTGACCATGTCACCTGGTACAGGAATCCATCTTAAACCCGGGGCTTTTCCCCAGGAAAGAGACAAAAGATTCCTGCCTTGTACCAAAGCTATATAAGGGGGTGGAACAGAAGAAAGGTAGCTGCAGTCATGAGAAATCCATTATTTACCACCCGAGCTGGAACAATGAGTATACCTGGCAAAAAGATTGGGTCCAGACAAGAAATAAGTCTAGTCTGCAAAAGAAGCTTATTGAAAGATCTCTGAGGGTGAGATTTTATCTGTATTGAGTTTCATACTGTATTAGGCTTAGACTTGCATGTTTTTGTTTTATTTTGCTCTGTGGAGATTACAAATTCCATAGAGAAGGAAAAGTTAATGCCTTATAAAAGTCTCAGTGTGTGTGTTAGATGGGTGGGAGGGTGTCTAGAAACCACTCTCCTATAGTTTCTTTTTTCTGATTTCCTTTAGAAAATCTGAAGCAGGGAGCAAAAACCATTGCCTTCTCTGAGGCTTGAACTCAGGACCTTCAGATTATGAGACTGACGCGCTACCAACTGCGCTAAGAAGGCTTGGAAAAGCTTTAGGCTCAGTGCATAGAGCACCCTCCTACAGCAGTGACTGGGGCAGGGAAGGAGCCAGGGGTGTACTGGAAGAAGCACGGCGATCTGGTGCCCAGAGACCTGTCCTGGCAGCTTTCTTGGTCCCATTCTGGGCACCACCAGAATTATGCAAACCTGCCACCCCACCCCGTCCAGCCCAATCTTCTGCTGATGTACTTCAGCCCACACCTGTGCAGGGTTTGAAGCTTGCATTACTTAAATTCCAGAACACTGAGGGATTTCAGCTCCCCTTTGCCCAGAGGGAACCTTCACCCCACTCCCAACCACATTCTTGTCCATGGGATCACTGTAGGAGGGGCTGGGTCCCTCTGTGTCTTTTCTCTCTCTACGACAGGTAAGGCTGCAATAACTGGGGCATCTGAGCACCCAGGACCTTCTGTGGGGCTGCCATTCCCCTTCCCCTTCTATGGTCTCATCTGTCATTGACTCCAGCCTTTTTTCTATCCATCGTCAGCACCATCCCAAGCAAGCTGCAGTCACCTCAAAAAGACAGAGTCCCTGGTGGGTGAAAATCACTGACCTCTCTCCTCTCTGAGCACTGACTGCCCCTCTGTTTCCTTGCCTCTCAGTCAGTGCAGATGGGACCTGTCCCTCCAGTGCTGGAGGATTTGCCCTTCTCATCCACCATTGTCCTAAGCAGCAGAGTGGGTGGGAATCTTAATTGTACTGAGGTGACTTAGGAGGAGAAAACCCCACAGATCTTCCATGCACTTGGCCCTCACTGAGCAGGATTGAACTCGTGCAGGGAGACTGCTGGGCCACATTCCAGCTGGGCATGAGCAAAGCAGCAGGGTAAAAGGAAAACCTGGAGATGGAACCCAGGGCCTCATACATGCAAAGCATGTGCTCTACCACTGAGCTACATCCCCAGCTGTATTGGGTTTGTTATGGGTTACACTCAGAGACCTCCTCTTCCCAGAGCATCCAGTGGCCTAAAAGCAGCATGAGGGACACATTCCCTGCTCTCAGGGCTAAACCTGCTGTCCTGGAGGTTGCTAATTCTTAGGGGTCACTTTGCAGCAGGGCCAGATTCTATGTGTGGGGCAGAGAGATTGTATGCCCTGGACTCAGGGTGCAGAGATACACTTAGCCCTCTCCCCTGCATTGGGTGGGCGAGGGTGTCGCAATCCCCTGCTGTAAGGTCATAGTGGTGGTGGACTCTGTGAGTAGCTCCACACCTCACCCTGGTGGCAGAAGTGGTGTGGGAAGCTCCAGGTGTTTCTAGGATCTGTAATTTCCACCTGCCTGTAAAGTCCAGCTTTCCTCAGCACATTCACTGCAGTGCAGTTGGGTCACTGTTTCCATGGCTGAACAGCAAAGAATTACTCCCAGTTTCCCTTCTATCTGCAGCATGATTAGCCTGTGTCAGTGATTAATGAGGTGGATCTAGTTGTAGATTGTTATTCATTCCCCACTTGGAGAATTCCAACAGTCCCTTTCCTACTCAAATCCCCAGTACCTCAGTGACCCCAGTAGCAGGGGTTGGGTTTTCCCTGAAGCCTTGAGATTTTCAGGGTTCTTTTCCCCTCCACCTGGAGTGAACTCAGCTTTTTCCCCATCCCAGAAATTCCATGAAATAACAACAGGAGCATAAAGAAAGAGGGGAGGGAACATCTCACAGCCAGGGCTGGATGTGCCCAGGGCCCGCTGCTTGTCCACTGTTTCCATGGAATTTGTACTCTGCTTTGCACAAGGGACAGAGAAAGATCTTGCTGTTCCTGTGTCTGTGCAAAGAAAATTGTGCTTTTGTATGAAAGAGAGGTGAGAAATGGCCCCATGATGGGACAATATCCTCAGGCTTAAGACCTAAGGACTCAGGCTGAGAACTGATATAACTCCACTCACCTGGGGTTTAACAAATTGTCTTCCATGGAGACACTGGGAAATTGTGACATTGATCCACACTGTGGGGGTTCAGGCTGCTTTAACTCTTGGTAACAACATGAACTTGATTCCAAGAAGGGAGAGAGGAGAAGCCTGAAGCTGACTTTAGTGCCAGGCTGTGGTCTCCTGGATGGGTGGAAACTTCCTTCCCTGCTACCAGGGGACAGCACCTACTGGAGACATACCAGGGTTCAGATAAAAGGGGATTGTTGCATGGACTTTATGAGTACAGGGCCCCACTAACTCTAAATCCTCCACTGTAGCAGGAACTTAGAAAGTCACACCTTGGTCAATGGTAGGACTGGGGTTTGAAAAAGAGATTCTTTTTTCCTCCCCTTCATGAGAAAGAAAGTAAGGACTGGCCACTCAGGTGCAGAATACCACTCTTTCCTCTGGCTGAGAAGCTGGAAACCAGGCACAGACAACTGGTGTCTCCTGAAAGGGGGGGGGGGCACAATTTCAAGGTTCAGCCCCACCCCCTATGATCAACAGCCGCCCCAGGTGTGAACAATGCAGGGAGAGGAAGCAACAAAAACAGCCCCTCTCCACTTTCCCCCCCAGCAGCTGCTGTGCAGGGAGGGAGCCTGGCAGCACCATATGATGTAGCAGGGACAGCTAACCCAGGTGGGGCACATGACTCCACACTAGGGTTACCATATTTAACAAATAAAAAAAGAGGACCCTCCACGGGGGCCCTGGCCCCGCCCATTTCCCCACCCCAGCCCCACCCCAACTCCGCCCCAACTCCGCCCCTCCTCCCTCCCACTCCCAGCCACGCGAAAAGGGCTGCCCGAGTGCTACCGGCTTCACGGTTTGCCGGGCAGTCCCCAGACCCTGCGCCTCCGGCTGGCGCTTCCCCAGCACAGCTGGAGCCCAGGAGGGGAAGCGCCCAGCTGGGGGCGCAGGGTCTGGAGGCTGCCCGGCAAACCATGAAGCTGGTAGCGCTTGGGCTTCAGGCAGCCCCTATGCCTCCGGACCCTGCGCCCCCGGCCGGGCACTTCCCCTCCCGGGCTCCAGCGGCGCAGGGTCCAGAGGCATGGGGGCTGCCCAAAGCCCGTAGCGCTCGGCTCTTAAACAGAGCCGAAGAGTCAGGGGAGGAGCAGAGCAGCCACGGGAGGGGAAGTGCCTGGCCGGCAGTTTCCCGGACATGTTCGGCTTTTTGGCAATTCCCCCCGGACGGGGGTTTAATTGCCGAAAAGCCAGACATGTACGGGAAAAACCAGACGTATGGTAACCCTACTCCACTCACCACCCTCTGCAAGTGTTGCCTCTGAAATTAGGAAAACTCGTGAGTTCAAGGCACAGCTGCACACCCAGAAAAAAGCCCAGCACGACATGCCCAGGGTGAAGGGAAATCAGGAGCCTGAGACTGACAGTCCCCAGGAACAATGAGGAGAGGCCAATGCTCCAGATCAGCCTGATTGACAGGGTGGGCAGGCTAATCAGGGAGTCAGGAGGCCGGGCGGGGGGGGTCCCGTCCTCTGTGTGTGAGCTGGAATTGCCTGAGTCAGACAGAGTGGGGCCGAGCCAAGCTGCTGGAAGCAGAGCTGCAGCCCAAAAGCCAAAGCACAGCCCAGAGAGAGCAGACCTGCAGCAACCAAAGCCAGAGGGGGCAGACAAGCAGCCAGGAAGCAGGTCAGAGCTGGGAGCAGAGTCACAGAAGCAGCCTGCAGAGCAGACCTGTCCTGGGAGCAGAGCTGTAGCAACCAGAGCCAGAGAAGCAGCCCAGGGAGCTGAAAGCAGAGCAGCAGCAGCCGTGCTGAGGCAGTGTGGAGCTGGAGCAGTCCAGAGCTGGGTGCAGTGAGCAGGGCTGGCTTTAGGCCAATTCAACCAATTCCCCTGAATCAGGCCCCGCCCCTAAGAGGGCCCCACACCCAAGCCCTGGTACGGCGTACCGGCAAGAGCTGGTGCGCCGTACTGGAGTGGTCTGGCTTCCCCAGGGGGCAATTTAAAGGGTCTGGGGCTCCCAGCAGGGGCTGGAGCTCCAGGCCCTTTAAATTGCCACCAGAGCCCCACTGATGGAGCCCTGGGGTAGAGCTGCAGAGCTCTGGGGGCTATTTAAAAAATCCAGGGCTCTCGTTGCTTCTACCGCCCCAGCCCTTTAAATAGCCGCTGGAGCCCCACTGCTTCCCCAGATCTCTGGGGGCTATTTAAAGGGCCGGGTCAGTAGAAGCAAGGGAGCCCTGGGCCCTTTAAATAGCCCCCAGAGACCTGGGATAGCGAGGGGCTCAGGGGCTATTTAAAGGGCCAGGGCTCTAGCTGCCTCTTCCGCACCCCCTGCCCTGCCCACAACCAGCCCCTGTCTCCAGCCAGCCCTGCACCGCCTGCCTGCAGCCAGCCCCTGCTGTACCCCCTACCCTACCTCCAGCCCTATACCCCCTGCCCTGCCCGCACCAGCCCTGCCCTGCCTGCAGCCAGCCCTGCACCCCCTGCCCACAGCCAACCCCTGCCACACCCTCTGCCCTGTCTCCAGCCAATGCCTGCCACACCCCCCTGCCTGAAGCCAGCCAGTCCCACATTCCTCTGTCTCCAGCCCTGCCGCACCCTCCTGTGGCCCTGCCTGAAGCCAACCAGCCTGCCCCACACACCCCTGTCTCCAGCCAGCCCCGCACCCCCTGCCCTGCCTCCAGCCAGCCCCATGTCCACTGGTGTCCTGCAGTTCCCAGGGCAGTAACCCTGCACACCTGCTTCAATGAGGGGGGCAGGGAGCAGCTGGGACCACACATGTGCACACCAGTCAGACCCCCAGGGAGTGGCAGGGACCCACACATGTGAAATGGAGGTCATTAATAACCGATCCACAGCATATATGATGCAATGTACATAATATATAATTTTATTATTTATATAGTTATGGAAAGTAAATAATACATGGAAGAAATGAAAGACCTTTTTTTACATGTTTTTGTGTGTGTTAGTCATCCCTGCCGGAGCCCCACTGAAAATGTTCGAATTGGGCCCCACACTTCCTAAAGCCGGCCCTGGCAGTGAGCAGCTGGGGAGAGTGTGGGGGGACTCTGGGCAGTGGGCCCAGCACAGGGAGACACCTCAGCCAAGAGGCTCTGCAGAGCAGGGTGATGTGTTTTTCCTTTAAACCTTCCCATTTTTCCTTATTCTTTTTTAAAATTAATTGTTAATTAAACAACTTGTATTTGCTTTAAATTGTATGAAATGATCAGGGTCAGGGAGGTGCCCAGTGCAGAGAGAGCACCCCGGAGTGGGGACACCCTAGCCCCTGTCCTGGGTGACCACAGCAGGGTTGGGGGTTGAGCCCCCCAGGAATCCTGGGCCCAGCCTTGTTGGGGTTACAAGGACTCTGCCAGACAGGAGAGTGCAAGGGGAGTCCTTGAGGGCAGGGAGGCCTCTGGGTAAAGGGAGTGGGAGCAAGGACTCAGATCCTTTTGCTAGCCCACTTCACCAAGGTAGTGCAGAAGCCAGGAAAGTTCCCCACAATAGCGGGACCATTCCCCCACTTACACAAACTAGGACTCAGCTTTGTTTGTCTTCCTTCCACCCAGAACCCCTCTTCTTCTCCTGGGCTGCAAATAGCCATCTCTGGGATGCCAAGAGGCAGGGACAGGATTCTACCTCCCAGAAGCCAAACACACCTCCCCAGGCTTTGGCAGAATGAATGGTAGTGCTCTACTATCCCCACTTTGTTGCATAGCTTCTTCCCTGATTTCCTCAGCTTGACTTTCCTCTATTGCCCCATTCCTGTCTTACTTCCTCCTTTTGAAAGTCACACAAAGGAAGCCAGCAGGAAGTGATGGCCTCTATAGGCCAACCTCCAAGGGCAGAGGAGGCCAAGCCACAAGCCTCTAAAAGGTGACACGCCTAACTGCCCAAAAGGTGACACGCCTAGGTTCTCCAGACTGATGCCAAAGCGCTTTCTCTGCTGATGTCACCACCTTCTGTCATGCGGTGGTTGGAGTTATCCCAGGGAGGAGCCAATAGCAGAAGGAGGAGCGTCTTCCTGGACAGCAAGGGGATCTGGGAAAAGGAAGCCTGCATGTTTCTGCCTGGCTGAACCAGGGGCCTTTTGCATGTTAGGCAAATGTGATAACCATTACACTACAGAAACCCTCTTACAGTGTTCTGCCCCTCCCCCTTCAACTTCCATCCACTTTGCTGGCACTCACCCTGGCACACAGCGAGGGCAAACCTAGAGAAAGAGGTGGCAGCTCTTCGATAGGTCAGCTGCTAGAGAAGAAGGCTGGTACGGGTGTTCAGGAAGTGATCCTTATGTTGCCCTTGTGATTCTTGCTTGAAGGAGAGCTTCTTTTTCTTCCCCTTGCTAACAAAGAGCAAGAGAAGAATGAAAAGTCCAGTGGGCCAACTCGGTGCAGAAGCCCATGCTGTCTTTTCCTGCTGCATAGCCTGAAATGAGGGACTCGTGGCAGTTAAAGGCACTGCTGCACTGTCAGAAAGCATCCCACCCCTGCACAAAGTGGGATAAAAGAGCATCCCAAAGCCCAGGAACCTGTAGATCTTCAGTCTAGCACTTACCCAACTGAACTACTTCAGCAGCTGCTAGGTTGCTCTTTAGCCTACTGTTTTTCTGTCGGGAATGTTTTTGTCAGCTTGGCACAGAAAAATGACATCATTGTGAGCGGCCCATGAAGGCAAGATTAACTTTTGCCTTCCTTGCTCAGCTTTACTTGCTTCCTCGCCCTATTCCTGCCATAGTTCCTGGGTTACCTGAAGGTGACGGGGGCCCAGTGGTATGAGGAGGAAGTTGGGCAGCTAGACCCTGGTGGCAAAAGTCCTGCCACCACTTGCCACCCCACTCTCTTCTTCCAGCTTCACATATTGGCCACCAGGGACTGGGTGCCCAGCAGCACAATGGAAGGCAGTGGACAGAGCTACCCTCACCTTGAAACTCCAGCTCATTAAACCATATCTTCAATCGATGATGGCCAATGAGAGACCAACATAGCACTTGAAAATGCTATTGGTCAATCTTTGGATCTCCCTAATGCTGCGCTTCAGTTCATGAGGGCAAAGGCGAGAAAAGCGACCTTTGAACTAAAGGACTATGGTTAACATTCTAAGGCTATCTCTTACTGTAAGACTATTTAATACTGATCCACCCTGTATTGGTGACAGTTTGATTTCTAGATATTAGTTCATTTCAGTTACTGTTAAAATTAAAAAGTTTCTGTAAGCTTAGAGGAAATGAATTTGATTTACTTGCTTATATATGGCATGAATAAATACAGGTTTACAGATCCTAGCATGCAAATGTATCATCTTATATGACAGAGAAAATCATGCATCCAAATTGTGAATCAAAATCATGAAATGAGCTACAAATGCAATGAAAAATAAGATATTCAAAAGTTTAAGAGATTGGGGGCAGGCACCGAAGACGCGTCTTGCCTGGGGTGCCATTTGGTTTAAGGCAGACCCTGACAGGGAGAACAGGAGTTAGTTTCACATGCCTATTTTCAGGCTGCAATCTGTGGCAACTTGCTCTGTGGAAGGGATTCTGGTAGCCCAGACTTAGGGCTTGAACAGGCCCCTGATTTAGGGGGTGGCTGCATGGTTTACTACACTCTGATTTCTCAAACAATCTGTATCTCTCAAAGTCTCAGATCTGTGTCCCCATAATGGTCCACATTCTGTGGAAAGGAGCAGCATCAAGGGTTAGGGATGAGCCACAGGGCACTACATGGGTGGCAGAGGCTTCAGGAGCCCAGAGTGTTTGCCTGTCTGGGGCATTTTGGCTGAGACCTCAGGGACACATTGTGAGGCAGAATCCCAGGCATCTATATGAAAGAAGCATAAGGCCATAAGAACGGCCGTAGTGGGTCCATCTAGCCCAGTATCCTGTCTTCTCATAGTGGCCAAAGTCAGGTGCTTCAGAAGGAATGAACAGAACAAGTTTGAGTAGCAGCCGTATTAGTCTGTATCCACAAAAAGAACAGGAGTACTTGTGGCACCTTAGAGACTAACAAATTTATTAGAGCATAAGCTTTCGTGGACTACAGCCCACTTGCATCCGAAGAAGTGGGCTGTAGTCCACGAAAGCTTATGCTCTAATAAATGTGTTTGTCTCTAAGGTGCCACAAGTACTCCTGTTCTTTGAACAGAACAAGTAATCATCAAGTGATCTATCCCTTGTCACCCATTCCCACCTCCTGGCAAACAGAGGCTAGGGACACTGTCCCCATCCATCCTGGCTAATAGCCTATCATCCATGCTCATTTTTTTAGCTCATTTTTTTGAACCCTGTTATAGTCTTGGCCTTCACAACTTCCTCTGGCAAGAAGTTCCACCGGTTGACTGTGCGTTGTGTGAAAAAATACTTCCTTTTGTTTGTTTTAAATGTGCTGCCTAGTAATTTCATCGGGTGATTCCTAGTCCTTGTGTATGAGAAGGAATAAGTAGCAGAGGGGTAGCCGTGTTAGTCTGAATCTGTAAAAAGCAACAGAGGATCCCGTGGCACCTGTAAGACTAAGGGTATGTCTACACTACGGGATTAATCCGAATTTAGATAATTCGGATTTGAGAAACAGGTTGTATAAAGTCGAAATGAGTGCGGCCACACTAGCACAGTAATTCGGTGGTGTGCGTCCAAGTACCGGGGCTAGCGTCGATTTCTGCACCGTTGCACTGTGGGTAGCAATTCCATAGCTATCCCATAGTTCCCGCAGTCTCCCGCGCCCATTGGGATTGTGAGTTAAGATCCCAGTGCCTGATGGGACAAAAAACATCGTCGCAGGTGGTTCTGGGTACAGCCTCACTTCCTCCCTCCCTCCCTCCCTCCCTGCATGAAAGCAACGGACGGCAGACAACCATTTTCGCGCCTTTTTTCCTGGGTGGGTGAACACTGTAGACTCCATACCACGGCAAGCATGGAGCCCGCTGAGGTCAAGACAGCACTCATGAATATTGCAAACACCTCGCGCGTTCTCGTGGAGTTTATGCTCAGCCAGGACCAGAAAAACGAGGCGAGGAGGCAGCGGCGGCGGCAGCATGATGAGGACATGGACACAGACACGGATACAGAATTCAGTGAAACCACAGGCCCCGGTGCTTTGGAGATCATGTTGTTAATGGGGCAGATTCTATCCATGGAACGCCGATTCTGGGCCCGGGAAACAAGCACAGACTGGTGGGACCGCATAGTGTTGCAGGTCTGGGACGATTCCCAGTGGCTGCGGAACTTTCGCATGCGTAAGGGCACTTTCATGGAACTTTGTGACTTGCTGTCCCCTGCCCTGAAACGCCAGAATACCAAGATGAGAGCAGCCCTCACAGTTGAGAAGCGCGTGGCAATAGCCCTGTGGAAGCTTGCAACGCCAGACAGCTACCGGTCAGTCGGGAATCAATTTGGAGTGGGCAAATCTACTGTGGGGGCTGCTGTGATGCAAGTAGCCAAAGCAATCACTCAGGTGCTGCTACGAAAGTTTGTGACTCTGGGAAATGTGCAGGCTATAGTGGATGGTTTTGCTGCAATGGGATTCCCTAACTGTGGTGGGGCAATAGACGGAACCCATATCCCTATCTTGGCACCGGAGCACCAAGCCACCGAGTACATAAACCGCAAGGGGTACTTTTCAATGGTGCTGCAAGCACTTGTGGATCACAAGGGACGTTTCACCAACATCAACGCGGGCTGGGCGGGAAGGGTTCATGACGCTCGCGTCTTCAGGAACACTACTCTGTTTAAAGGGCAGCAGCAAGGGACTTACTTTCTGGACCAGAAAATAACCGTTGGGGATATTGAAATGCCCATAGTTATTCTTGGGGACCCAGCCTACCCCTTAATGCCATGGCTTATGAAGCCATACACAGGCAGCCTGGACAGGAGTCAGGAGCTGTTTAACTACAGGCTAAGCAAGTGCAGAATGGTGGTAGAATGTGCATTTGGCCGTTTAAAAGGCCGCTGGAGATCATTATTGACTCGCTCTGACCTCAGCCAAAGAAATCTCCCCATTGTTATTTCTGCTTGCTGTGTGCTCCACAATCTCTGTGAAAGTAAGGGGGAGACCTTTATGGCGGGGTGGGAGGCTGAGGCAAATCGCCTGGCTGCTGATTATGCGCAGCCAGACACCAGGGCGATTAGAAGATCACACCATGAAGCGCTGTGCATCAGAGAAGCTTTGAAAACCAGTTTCATGGCTGGCCAGGCTACCGTGTGAAATATCTGTTTGTTTCTCCTTCATGAAAACCCTCCCCCTTTACTGACTGATTTTCTGTAAGGAACCCACCCTGCCCCTTCCCCCAGCTTTCTTTCAAACCAAATAAAGTCACTATCATTTAAAAATCATTTATTCTTTATTAATAGATTAGAAAAAGAGGGAGGGAACCCGGGTGGTATTTGGGAGGAGGATTGCTGGGAAGGAAAAAGCCACAAAGAAAAGGTTAAAAAAATGACAGCCTTTTGCTCGGGCTGTCTACTGGGGTGGAATGGGAAGGTGTACGGAGCCTCCCCCCCGCGTTCTTACACGTCTGGGTGAGGAGGATACGGAACATGGGGAGGGGGAGGGTGGAACAGGGGCTGAAGTGGCAGTCTGTTTTCCAGCAGCCGTTCCTGAACCTCCACCAGACGCCGGAGCAGCCCCAGCGTTGCATCCTTCATCCTCTGGTCTTCCTGCCGCCATCTCTCATCTCGATCGTCTCTCCTCTCCTCACGTTGGTCCCTCCTCTCCTCACGTTGGTCCCTCCTGTCCTCACGTTCACTGACTTCTTTCCTATACTTTGAAACTGTTTCCTTCCACTCATTCAGATGAGCTCTGTCACTCCTGCTGGATTGCATAATTTCAGAAAACATGTCCTCCCGCGTCTTCTTCTTACGACGCCTTATCTGTGATAACCTTCGGGATGGAGGAGGGAGGCTTGAGGAATTTGCAACTGCTGTAGGGAGGGGAAAAAAGAGAGAATTGTTTTAAAAGCTACATTTTGCAGAACAATGCTTATACTCTTTCACGGTGACCAACACTGTTCACATTACATAGCACATGTGATTTCTGTGCAAGGTCGCATTTTGCCTCTTAATGCTGAGTGCCTGTGGCTTTGCTGCTAGAGATCAATCACAGGTCTGGGCAACAGAATTCGGCTTGCATGCGGCCATGGTAAGCTTCTGCGCCGTGCTTTCCCACATACCAAGCATAGCTTGTAGAGTGCTGCAGAAGCCTAGCCAATCTCAGCCAGTTGGGGGGAGGGGGGGCAGTGTGGTGGGGCTTGTCTGGGCCCCTTCAGGCAAGTAGAGTGCTGCGGTTTTTCTGTTAACATTCAGCAGCACCAGAAAACAAACTAACCCTGCAGGAAGATCCCTGCAGGCACCAAACTACCCACCCCCCCGCCGCCGACCCCCCCCCCAGCCATGAATTCTCTGGGATGATCACGGTACCCTCCCCCCACCGCGTGGCTGGTAACAGGGAAGATCCCTGCAGGCACCAAACTACCCACCCCCCCGCCGCCGACCCCCCCCCTCGCCATGAATTCTCTGGGATGATCACGGTACCCCTCCCCCCACCGCGTGGCTGGTAACAGGGAAGATCCCTGCTAGCCAAACGCGAAAAACTCAGGGCCAATTTCCCATCTGCGCTTGGCTAACTGCAGGGAAGGATTTATTTTCCGCCACAGGCAAACAGCCCAGTAGGAACGGCCACCTCTGTCCCCTTAATTAAGTTACCGTATTTCAACCAGGTTACCAGGAGTGATATCACTCTCCTGAGGATTACACAACAAGATAAAGAACGGATGTTGCTTGAATGCCAGCAAACACCGGGACCATACGCTGCCAGGCTTTGTCAGGCAATGATACCAGATTACTTGCTGCAAGCATGGCGTGGTCAAGTGTCCTACCATGGAGGAGGGAATAAGGATGCACTGCCCAGAAACCTTCTGGCAAGGCTTTCGGAGTACCTCCAGGAGAGCTTCATGGAGATGTCCCTGGAGGATTTCCGCTCCATCCCCATACACGTTAACAGACTTTTCCTGTAGCTACAGACTTTTCCAGTAGCTGAACTGACCGCGAATGCAAAGTCAGGCAAAGTAATCATTAAAAACCATTTGCTTTTAAAACAAGTTTTATATTTTAAAAGGTAAACTCACCTGAGGTCCCTTCCATGGGGTCAGAGTCTTGGGTACTGGCTTGGGAGGCTTGGGAGGGTACTTCAGTCAGGGTGATAAAAAGATCCTGGCTGTTGGGGAGAATGGAGTGCTGTGTGCTCTCTGCAAGCTCATCCTCCTCCTCCTCCCCCTCCTCCTCTACCCCATCGGCAGAATCCTCAGGCGTCGAGACTATCCCCGACCCAGAATCCACGAACAAAGGTGGGGTAGTGGTGGCAGCCCCCCCTAGAATTGCATGCAGCTCGGCGTAGTAGCGGCATGTCCGCGGCTCTGACCCGGAGCGACCGTTTGCCTCCTTTGTTTTTTGATAGGCTTGTCTGAGCTCCTTGACCTTCACGCGGCACTGCTCAGAGTCCCTATTGTGGCCTCTCTCCATCATGCCCTTGGAAATTTTTTCAAAAGTTTTTGCATTTCGTCTTTTAGAACGAAGTTCTGCAAGCACTGAATCCTCTCCCCATATAGCGATCAGATCCAGTACCTCCCTCACGGTCCATGCTGGTGCTCTTTTTCGATTATCAGCCTGCATGGTTACCTGTGCTGATGAGGTATCTGTGGTCACCTGTGCTCTCCATGCTGGGCAAACAGGAAATGAAGTTCAAATGTTCGCGGGGCTTTTCCTGTCTACCTGGCCAGTGCATCCGAGTTCGGATTGCTGTCCAGAGCGGTCACAATGATGCACTGTGGGATAGCTCCCGGAGGCCAATACCATCGAATTGCGGCCACACTAACCCTAATTCGAATTGCTAAAATCGATTTTGGCGCTACTCCGCTCGTTGGGGTGGAGTACAGAAATCGATTTAAAGGGCCCTTTACATCGAATTAAATGGTGTCGTTGTGTGAACGGTTACAGGGTTAATTCGAATTAAAGCTGATAAATCCGAATTAAAGTCGTAGTGTAGACCAGGCCTAACAGAAGTATTGGGAGCATAAGCTTTCATGGGTAAGAACCTCACTTCTTCAGATGCAAGAAGTGAGGTTCTTATCTATGGGAGAAGGAATAAGTAACACTTCCTTATTTACTTTCTCCACTCCAGTCATGATTTTCTAGACCGCTATCATATCCCCATTTAGTCATCTTTTTTCCAGCTGAAAAGTCCCAGTCTTATTATTCTCTCCTCATATGGCAGACACTCCATACCCCTTTTCTGAACCTTTTCCAATTCCAATACATCTTTTTTAAGATGGGGTGACCATATTTGCATGCAGCAGTCAAGATATGGGCATACCACGGATTTATACAATGGCAATAAGACTTTCTGTCTTATTATCTATCCCTTTCTTAATGATTCCCAACATTCTGTTTGCTTTGTTGACTGCCGCTGCATATTGAGTGGATGTTTTCAGAGAACTATCCACAGTGACTCCAAGATCTCTCACTTGAGTTGCAACAGCTATTTTACATCCCATCGTTTTATATGTACAGTTGGGATTATGTTTTCCAAATTATATCATTTTGCATTTATTAACATTGAATTTCATCTGCCACTTTTTTGCCCTTTTACCCCGTTTTGTGAAATCTCTTTTTAACTCCTCACAGTCTGCTTTGGACTTAACTATCCTCAGTAGTTTTGGATTATCTGCAAATTTTGTCACCTCACTTTTTAGCAGATCGTTTATGAATATGTTGAATCGCACTGGTTCCAGTACAGACACCAGTAGTTACCTGTTTCCATCCTTAAAACTGACCATTTATTCCTACCCTTTGTTTCCTATCTTTTAATCAATTATTAATCCATGTGAGGACCTTCCAGAGATGAAAGTAAGCCGGTACATTCCCGTATGGCGCACCGGCAAGAGCTGGTACACTGTGCCGGACCGGACCGGCTTCCCCAGGCTGGTGATTTAAAGGGCCCAGGGCTCCCTGCAGTGACCTGAGCCCCGGGCCCTTTAAATCGCCTCCTGAGCCCTACTGCCGGAGCCCCAGGGAGCAAATCACTACCATGGAATGCTGCTCTCTCCCGCTCTACGAACACAGAGCAGGGGCAGTGGAAGCTTCCTTACAGTGGGGGGGGGGCACCATTGTCTGAACTGTGGTGCTTCCATGACACCCCTTCCCCAAGGACCCACATTCACACCACTTCTCCCCCTGAGGCCACACCCACAGAACACCTCTTCCCCCCCAAGACTTTTCCCCCCTCCATCATTTGTCCTAACAGCTGGTAAAGAGTGGGGGGGCATGGCCCTCTAAACCTCCCTGTTCCAGCACCAGTGACACAGAGCTAAGCAGGCAGATGTGAGTGTGCATGAATGTGTATGTGACAGAGACTGCTGTGCTGAACTGAGCCAGTGAGGAAAGCGGGGGCTGATGTCGGGGCTGTCCACCTCCCTGTGCCTCAGGACTGGTTGCTTCCAGGAGCTGTCTGAACTTAGAGACAGTGTGCCAACACACTTACTCTTCCCTAACACACACACTGTCTCTCCCCACACACAAACAGTCTCTACCCCACCATGCACATTGTAGTTGAAAAGCAGGTGGCAATCTAGAAGGATACCCATGGAACAATGGGATAAAGAAGCCTGCATCATGTGATGCTGTACCGGCCCATGAGGCATTGAAAACCCTTCCCAAAACACCCTGTGGCCAGTGGGATAGCTACCCACAGTGCACTGCTCTCTGTGGCAATGCAAGAGCTGCTAGCGTGGATGTGCTCTGGTGACACAAGGGGCATAGTGTGGATGTGCAACAGCTGTTTAATTAAACTACTTTAACTAAAGTGGCATAACCCTGTGGTGTAGACATAGCCTGAAAGTGAGACAAGACTAGTGCCCATTAAAACTAAAGAACCACAACTTCCTTCATAGTTGGCAGGATTCCAACCCATGCAGGGAGACCCCACTGGATTTCTAGTCCATTGGCTTAACCATTCAGCCATAACTACTGCCTTTTTACAGTTCTCTCACTACACACTAGTTCTGTTCTCACTGACTGATCAATTCCAATTGTTTCCTCAGACCAGCTTCCACAACACACTCACTGCTGTGGCATTGTGTAATTGTGTCCATGGCTGAACTGCAAGAATTCCTGCTCATTTCCCTTCTGGCTGGAGCATGATGAGAGTGTGTTTGTGGTTAATGACGTTGCTGTAGATTGTTCTCCATTTCCTGCCTTGATAATTCAGACAGTCCCTTTCCCGTCATATCCCCAGTACGTCAGTGATTGCGATAGCAGAGGTCAGGTTTTCTCTGGGTCACTGAGCTTTTCCATGGGGTTGGTGGCTCCTTTCTTTCCTCACCTGGAGTAAACTCAGCTTTTTATTCCGTCCTTCATGTTTCACGGAATAACAACAAATGACCAAAGAAAGAGGTGGACAGGGTGGGTCTCAGGGGAGGGGCAGAGAGGTTCAAGTGGTGGACAGGGCAGGGGCGGGTGCAGCGAGGCATGGGTGGTAAGCAGGGCGGGTCTCAGAGGAGAGGTCAGAGAGGTGTGGATGGTGGGCAGGACAGGTCAGGGGAGGGGCAGAGAGATCAGATGTGGGCAGACACAATTTCTTTAGCTGCTGTAGACACCATGGCTTAGCTAGCTAAAGCCCTTGTTTTGTAAACAGGAGATCTTGGGTTCAACTCCCAGTGGTGCCTTGCGGGGTGGCTTTTGGGGCACCTGGTATTGGCTAGATAGACTATTGGTCTAGCCCAGTGTGGTTTTTCTTATGGTTAAATTACACTCACAGGCACTGATAATAGAGTTTCTGAAAGTTTGGGTGTTAAGAGCTGATAGATCAGTGTTCTAGTCCCCTCACAGACAACCCCTTCCCTCTGGGACAGGGGCAGGTCTGAGCTCTCACACCAAATACCTCATTGTGGCTACCTGAATCTGTGGATGGCTCATTTAGGTTTACGCTGAGGGTTGAGTCCTGCTCTGTGCACCGTGTCTGAGAACAAAAATCCTAAACCACCTTTTGAAATAACGAAAGTAGCAGGATGTGTTTTTGTCACTGCCCCAAAGCAGACAGACCAGTGGAGAAATGCCGTTGAGTCCAGGATTTACCATTTCCACTTGCTAAATTCCCTCCCAACCTTCTGAGCTCCGAGAGCAAGGTACTGAGCCTGAGCTGAGACACGTACACTGCAACTTTACAGCCTAAGCCACATGACCCTGATTAATGTGACATGGGCCAGTCGTGGGTGTTTCATTGCACTGTAGACGTATCCTAACATTATGTCTACGCTGTTATTAAAACACCCAGGGCACCTGTCTGAAAGCCTGTGTCAACTGATTCAGGCTTATGGGGCTTGGGCTGCAAAACTATAAAATTACAGTGCAGACAAATGGGCTTGAGCCCAACCTCTGAGACCTCATCAGGGGTGAGTATTCCTGAACCCAGGCTTCAGTGTGAACACAAATATCTGCACCAGTGTTTAACCCCACAGTTTTTGCTCCGTGAGCTCACGTCAGATGACCCAGGCCAGCCATGCTGCAATGTTTATCACAGGAGAGATGGACTCTAAGGGTATGTTTTCATTGCAATGTGAGCCCAGGTGTGGCACGCTGTGCTCAAAGCAGCACCTGGAAGCCCCATATTCACCACTCTCATATAATGATGATATGGTTTGTACAAAGTCTGCCTTGTGAGGTATCATTCCAAAAGTCTTGAGCTGTTGAACCTTAATGTCTCCTTGCATTCTATGTGCTAGCATTGTCTGGGAAGTTATGAAGTCTTTCTCTGTGTGCGTTACTGAAATATGTTATGAGGTTGGGAAATGCCCACAACCAGCCTTTCAGGTGCAACAATGGAGGAGACAGACTCGCTGCTGGCCCATTAAAGGTATCCACACTCCCAAGAACTATCCCAGGATCCATGTACAATGCAGACTTCTCTGAGATAACCCGGAGACAATGGACACTGCTTGACTCACATCATAGCAAAGGCGCTTCCTAGCAAGTTGGCAGAAACTATGAAAGAGGGGAAGAGACATCATGACTTGGCCTCTTTCCCTACAACTCAATACCTGGAAACACATCTCGAGGACAAAGACTGAACTGAAATAATTCAGATATCAGAAGAGAATAATAATAATATATTCAAATCAAAGTCCCCAAACAGACTAGTATTGGTTTCTCAGCAGAAAATTTTCAATTTTGGAGATTTTGTTTTCCCAATCAGACGTTGCCAAGGGAAGCAGAAAGAAAATGTTTGAAATGCCTCCTTCAGAACAGCTTCACCTAGACACTCTAGCTGTGGGTCATTGTCATGGCCTTGATGAGGTCGGGGGCATTTTAATAATTTGGGGATGTCCCAGGGTGTTTGGGGGAGATTATGAGGATGTTACCTTTTGAAATAAAAATTAAGAAATACAGAAAAAGAGAATTATTTGAGAAATCTGGGATTTAGACCTATTTTATTGAAAGCAAGGGAAGTCTGAGTTCCTGAGAATGCTTCCTCTAAACAAAAACAATGTGGTTTGGTCTGTCAAAGGGGAGATGGTTGTTCGTAAACAAGGGGAGAAAACTAAATGCACATGATGAGAATCTGATTCAAACCAATGTGTACAAAGCATAATAAATTAGCAGTCCATCACCTTAACCACTTGGCCACTTCATCTGAACTGTCAAAGAAAGGACAGGAGGAGAAATCTAAGGCCAGAAGAGGTAGGGACAATAAGGAGTTTTTAAATACTAAGTGTAAGGAGGGTCTGTATGAGCTCCCCGTCACATCTAGTGATGACCTGGGGGAAAGACTTCAGGAACAGACTGTGTTTACATAGATACGCCTACTCTGCCTAGATATGCAGCAAGTATCCTTTGTATAAAACAAACAAAAATATAAAGGTAATTCTTCTGTTTTCCTGCAGTCAGCAAAACATTTGTAAAAAGAAAGGGGTATTTTAAACAATAATCTGTCCCCACCAAGGGAATAGGAAATGTTTATTTTGTTTTTCAGATACTTTATGGACAAGCTGGTGCTAGTGGAAGAACAACCCAGAACACCATGTATCCACTGTCACAACAAAAAATTGTGTTCTGTGTTGTTTGTCTTGTTATTACTGTTATTTTGGTGGATATTGTAAATTCTTCAGGCATGACATCTCCTTTTCATTGGACATGTCATGCTGACTCTTTTGGGACCAAGGGAAAATATACCCTAATGGAACCTCTTCCACCCTCTACACCGCCACCTCCTTCTAAATTGTCTGTGACACACCCATCCCCATGGTGGTCTACCCCCATCCAGAGACCTGTGGTTCTTAATGCAACTGGTTTACAAATGACTATCACTCTGTTCCCCACTGACTGGTATCTCAGTACAACATTTGCTAACTATTCTCAGTTTACCAAAGTAGGTAAAAGAATGTTGCTATGAGTAATTTCAAACTCATTTGAATTGGATGGATGGGAATTAAACAAGAACATCCGAAAACAGTGAGCCCTCACAAATTACCTCTGGGAAGGTTGAAACTCGTTGCAGGAAGCTGACTCAGCGGCTCAAATCCAATGCTTGGAATATGCCCTAGGGCTACTGGATGGGGGGGATTATAACACGGATTTGCACTTAGCTTAACCAACCGTTTGTTGGGAAATGTTATTCTAACCCTCAATCAGGGTTGGAAGAGACCTCAGGATGTCATCTAGTCCTACTCCCTGCTCAAAGCAGGACCAACACCAACTAAATCATCCCAGCCAGGGCTTTGTCAAGCTGGGCCTTATAGACCTCTAAGGATGGAGATTCCACCACTTCCCTAGGTAAGCCATTCCAGTTCTTCACCACCCTCCTAGGGAAACAGTGTCTCCTAATATCAAACCTACACCTCCCCCACTGCAACTTGAGACCATTACTCCTTATTCTGTCATTCAGTACCACTGAGAACAGTCTAGATCCATCCTCTTTGGAACCCCCTTTCAGGTAGTTGAAAGCAGCTATGAAATCCCTCTCATTCTTTTCTTCTGCAGACTAAATAATCCCAGTTCCCTCAGCCTCTCCTCGTAAATCCCCTGTCCCCTAATCATTTTTGTTGCCCTCCCCTAGATTCTCTCCAATTTGTTTCTGTAGTGGGGGGAGGGCTGAAAACTGGACACAATGCTCCAGATGTGGCCTCACCAGTGCCGAATAGAGGGGAATAATGACTTCCCTCGATCTGTTTGCAATGCTCCTACTAATCCAGCCCAATATGACCAGTTACGCATATTGAATGCAGACACAGCAATATTTGATAAATTGGTTACTGTCCATTCAGTAGGTTATTTCCTACTTATTCATAAATAATGAAGATGCTCTAAGTGGATGGGAGAGAGCTGTCCCGTTGGTGTAGTTAATCCATCTCCCCGAGAGGTGATAGCTATGTCACTGGGGGAAGCTATGTCGGTGGTATCTACATGTATATACAAAGTTTAATCAAACCCCATTTTTAAAACCACTCTGGTCTGGGAATGGAAAAGGAGCTCTCTGAGGCAGGGCCTGTCATTCAAAATCCTTAAGATCACTGACTTACCTACACAGATGTGATGGGGGTATAGTTCAAGCCTGGTCTACACTATGAGTTTAATATGAATTTAGCGGCATTAAATCGAATTAACCGTGCATCCATCCACACAACGAAGCCATTTATTTCGAAATAAAGGGCTCTTAAAATTGATTTCTGTACTCCTCCCCGACGAGCGGAGTAGCACCAAAATCGATATTGTCATTTCAAATTAGGGTTAGTGTGGATGCAATTTGATGGTATTGGCCTCCGGGAGCTATCCCACAGTGCACCATTGTGACCGCTCTGGACAGCAATCTGAACTCGGATGCACTGGCCAGGTAGACAGGAAAAGCCCCGCGAACATTTGAATTTCATTTCCTGTTTGCCCAGCACAGGAGAGCACAGGTGACCACAGAGAGCTCATCAGCACAGGTAACCATGCAGGCCGATAATCGAAAAAGAGCACCAGCATGGACCATACGGGAGGTACTGGATCTGATCGCTATATGGGGAGAGGATTCAGTGCTAGCAGAACTTCGTTTGAAAAGACAAAATGCCAAAACTTTTGAAAAAATCTCCAAGGGAATGATGGAGAGAGGCCACAATAGGGACTCAGATCAGTACCGCGTGAAAGTCAAGGAGCTCAGACAAGCCTCTCAAAAAACAAAGGAGGCAAATGGTCGCTCCGGGTCAGAGCCGCGGACATGCCGCTTCTACGCTGAGCTGCATGCAATTCTAGGGGGGCCCGTCACCACTACCCCACCTCTGACGGTGGATTCTGAGGCGGGGATAATCTCATCAGCTACACCTGAGGATTCTGCGGATGGGGAAGAGGAGGAGGAGGAGGACGAGCTTGCGGAGAGTACCCAGCACTCCGTTCTCCCCAACAGCCAGGATCTTTTTCTCAGCCTGACTGAAATACCCTCCTAAGCCAGTACCCAAGACCATGACCCCATGTAAGGGACCTCAGGTTGAGTTTACCTTTTAAAATATAAAACATGGTTTAAAAGCAAGCGTTTTTTAATACTTCTGTTAGTCTTAAAGGTGCCACAGGACCCTCTGTTGCTTTTTGCAGATTCAGACTAACACGGCTACCCCTCTGATACGTTTTTTAATGATTAATTTGCCCTGAGGACTTGGGATGCATTCGCGGCCAGTACAGCTACTGGAAAAGTCTGTTAACGTGTCTGGGAATGGAGCGGAAATCCTCCAGGGACATTTTCATGAAGCTCTCCTGGAGGTACTCCAAAAGCCTTTGCAGAAGGTTTCTGGACAGTGCAGCCTTATTCCGTCCTCCATGGTAGGACACTTGACCACACCATGCTAGTAGCAAGTAATCTGGTATCATTGCATGACAAGGCCTGGCAGCGTATGGTCCCAGTATTTGCTGGCATTCAAGCAACATCCGTTCTTTATCTTGCTGTGTAATCCTCAGGAGAGTGATATCGCTCATGATAACCTGGTTGAAATATGGGAATTTAATTAAGGGGACAGAGGTGGCCGTTCCTACTGGGCTGTTTTCCTGTGGCTGAAAAGAAATACTTCCATGTAGAAAGCCAAACACCGGGGTGTGGGGAGGATTGGTGCTAAGCTTTTTACATGTGGCTAGCAGGGATCTTCCCTGATACCAGCCACGCAGTGGGGGGAGGGATAAAACGATCATCCCAGAGAATTGGATGGGGGGGTAGTTTGTTTTCTGCTGCTGAAGGTTAACAGGAAAACCGCAGCACTCAACAGGCTTTGCTTGATATGTGGGAAAGGAGGACACAGAAGCCAAAAGACAATGGCTTACCATGGCTGCATGCAAACCGAATTCTGTTGCCCGGACCTGCATCTGTGATCTCTAGCAGCAAAGCCACAGGCACTCAATATTAGGAGACAAAATGCGACCTTGCACAGAAGTCACATGTGCTATGTAATGTGAACAGTGTTGTTCACCGTGAAAGACTATAAGCATTGTTCTGGAAAATGTATCTTTTTAAAAAATTCTCTCCTTTTTTCCCTCCCTCCAGCAGCTGCAAATTTTTCAAGACTCCCTCCTCTGTCCCAAAGGCTATCTCAGATAAGGCGTTGGAAAAAGAGGACGTGAGATGAGATGTTCACAGAAATCATGGAATCCACCCGCAATGAAAGAGCTCATCTGAATGAGTGGAAGGACATAGTTTCAAAGTATAGGAAAGATGCCAGTGAACATGAGGACAGGCGGGACCAAAGTGAGGACAGAAGGGACCAACATCAGGAGAGGAGAGACGCTCGAGATGAGAGGTGGCGGCAGGAAGATCAGAGGAGGCAGGATGCAACGCTGGGGCTGCTACGTGAGCAAAGAGACATGCTCCGGCGTCTGGTGGAGCTTCAGGAACGACAGCAGGATCACAGACTGGGGCTACAGCCCCTGTATAACCCCCGTCTCCCCTCCCCATGTTCCATAGCCTCCTCACCCAGACATGTAAGAACGTGGGGGGAGGCTCCGTGCACCCTCCCATTCCACCCCAGTGGACAGCCCAACCAAAAGGCTGTCATTATTTTAACCTTTTTTTAGTGGCCTTTTCCTTCCCTCCGATCCTCCTCCCAAACCCCACCCGGGCTACCTTGTCAGTTCTCTCCCTCTTTTTATAATCAATTAATAAAGAATACATGATTTTTAAATGATAGTGACTTTATTTCCTTTAGGGGGAGGGGGGTTGCCTACAGAGAATGAGTCAATAAAGGGGGCGGGTTTTCATGAAGGAGAAACAAACAGAACTTTCACATGGTAGCCTGGCCAGTCATGAAACTGGTTTTCAAAGCTTCTCTGATGTGCCGTGCTTCCTGGTGTGCTCATCTAATCGCCCTGGTGTCTGGCTGTGCGTAATCAGCAGCCAGGCGATTTGCCTCAGCCTCCCACCCTGCTATAAACATCTCCCCCTTACTGTCACAGAGATTGTGGAGCACACAGCAAGCAGCAATAACAATGGGGATATTGGTTTGGCTGAGGTCTGAGCGAGTCAGTAAAGTGCGCCAGCGAACTTTTAAATGGCCAAATGCACATTCCACCACCTTTCTGCACTTGCTCAACCTGTAGTTGAACAGCTTCTGACTTCTGTCCAGGCTGCCTGTGTATGGCTTCATGAGCCATGGCATTAATGGGTAGGCTGGGTCCCCAAAGATAACTATAGGCATTTCAACATCCCCAACGGTTATTTTCTGGTCCGAGAAGTAAGTCCCTTGCTGCAGCTGTTTAAACAGAGTAGTGTTCCTGAAGACGCGAGCGTCATGAACCCTTCCTGGCCAACCCACGTTGATGTTGGTGAAATGTCCCCTGTGATCCACCAGTGCTTGCAGCACCATTGAAAAGTAACCCTTGCGGTTTATGTACTGGGTACCCTGGTGCTCCGGTGCCAAGATAGGGATATGGGTTCCATCTATCGCCCCACCACAGTTAAGGAATCCCATTGCAGCAAAGCCATCCACTATGACCTGCACATTTCCCAGAGTCACTACCTTTCGTAGCAGCAGCTCAATGATTGCATTGGCTACTTGCATGACAGCAGCCCTCACAGAAGATTTGCCCACTCCAAATTGATTCCCTACTGACCGGTAGCTGTCTGGCATTGCAAGCTTCCACAGGGCTATCGCCACTCGCTTCTCAACTGTGAGGGCTGCTCTCATCCTGGTATTCTGGTGCTTCAGGGCAGGGGAAAGCAAGTCACAAAGTTTCATGAAAGTGCCCTTACGCATGCGAAAGTTCCGCAGCCACTGGGAATCGTCCCACACCTGCAACACTATGCGGTCCCACCAGTCTGTGCTTGTTTTCTAGGCCCAGAATCGGCGTTCCATGGATAGACCCTGCTCCATCAACAACATGATCTTCAAAGCGCCGGGACCCGTGGTTTGAGAGAATTCTGTGTCCAGGTCCATGTCCTCATCATTCTCGTCACTGCGCTGCCATCACAGCCTCCTCCTTGCCTCGTTTTTCTGGTCCTGGTTCAGCATAAACTGCATGATAATGCACGAGGTGTTTACAATGTTCATGACTGCTGTCTTGAGCTGAGCGGGCTCCATGCTTGCTGTGGTATGGCGTCTACTGTGTTCACCCGGGAAACAAGGCATGAAACGGTTGTCCGCTGTTGCTTTCATGGAGGGAGGGTTGAGGCTATACCCAGAACCACCAGCGACAATGTTTTTTGCCCCATCAGGCACTGGAATCTCAACCCAGAATTCCAGTGGGTGGAGGAGACTGTGGGAACTATGGGATAGCTATGGGATAACTACCCACAGTGCAACGCTCCAGAAATTGACGCTAGCCCTGGTACATGGATGCACACCGCCAAATTAATGTGCTTAGTGTGGCTGCATACATTTGACTTTATACAATCTGTTTCCAAAATTTGAATTCTGTAAATTCGGATTAATCCCAGAGTGTAGACATACCCTCAGTGGTAGAGTGTTTGACTGCAGATCAAGTGGTCCTTGGTTCAAATCTAAGTGCTCCCTTACAAACCTCTCCCTTAAACCAAAATAATCACATATCCCTTTCCATTATGTTCAGGAGTTCCACTAAATAGGGATGCCTGAAATGGATAAAAACACTCAATTTTTTCCTGTGCAAATGCATAAAAACCTAGAAAATATGTCCCTCAGCTGAAATCAGTTTCAATCCTCTAAGTGTCTTGTTTATGTTTTCATCAATTAAACAAAGGCACATGAAGACACATTTGCAGGTCCTTGGCCTTCATGGGCTACAATGTGTAGAAGAAAAAGAACAACTTCCACTTGGGAGGAATGGACTAGTTTGTATTACATTTGGTAAGTAAGTTGCCATTGGGACTGAAAATTCTACTGGAGGTGGACAGGAACCTCTTAGAAAAATAAAATAACGAAGATTTACCAAACTACCTGTTACATGTTCAATCCTCTCTTTGTGCACACAATATAAATTGGGGCTCTAATAAATGTCAACCTTCCTTTAACACAGATCGTTGTTCCTTGTAAATTTCAGATGCATTCAAATGGCTGCTGTGGGCTCTGAGAAGCAGGATGGGTCCGGTACGATAAAGTCCATGCAACATTCCCCTCTCATCCCAGCCCTGGTATGTTGCCAGTAGCCTGTTGTCCCTGGGTAGCAGCAAAAGATGTTTCTCACCATTCAAGGGACCCCAGCCTGGGACTAAAGTAAGTTTCAGGCTTCTCCTCTCTCCCTTCTTGGAATTAAGATCATGTTTTTACCATGAATTAAAGCAGCCTGAACCCCCAGATTCTGGATCAATGTCACAAGTTTGCAGTATCTCCATGAAAGACAATTTGTTAAATCCCAGATGAGTGTGGTTAAATCAGTTCTCAGACTGAGTCCTTTGCTCTGAGGATATTGTCACACCATGGAGCCATTTCCCACCTCTTTCATACAGAAGCACAATTTTCTTTGCACAGACGCAGGAACAGCAAGATCTTTCTCTGCCCCTTGTGCAAATCAGGGTGTCAAATTCCATGGAAACTTCCTCTTCTATAATGGAAACGGTGGACAAGCAGCGGGCCCTGGGCACATCCAGCCCTGGCCGTGAGATGTTCCCTCCCATCTTTCTTTATGCTGCTGTTGCTATTTCATGTCTTGTCTGGGATGGTAAAAAGCTGAGTTCGCTCCAGGTGGAGGGGAGAAAGAATGGTGAAAATCTCAGGACCCAACCCCTGCTACCAGGATCAGTGAGGTGCTGGGAATCTGCATGGGAAAGGGACTGTGTGAATTGTCAAAGTGGGGAATGAATAACGATCTACAACAAGATCCACCTCATTAACCACTGACACAGGCTAATCCTGCTGCAGATAAAAGGGAAACCGGGAGCGATTTTTTGCTGTTCAGCTGTCGAAACAGTGACCCAACTGCACCGCATTGAGTGTACTGGGGAAAGCTGGACTTTACAGGCAGGTGGAAATAGCAGATCCTAAAAATACCTGGAGTTCCCCACACCACTGCTGCCACCAGGGTCAGGTATTGAGCTGCTCATAGCACCCCCACCACCATGACCTTCCAGCAGGGGATTGCAGCACCCCCCACCCAATGCAGGGGAGAGGCCTGATTCTTCTATCTCTGCACCCTGAGTCCAGGGCATGCACTCTCTCTGCCCCACACATTGAATCTGGCCCTGCTGCAAAGTGACCCCAAAGAACCACCAACCTCCAGGACAGCAGGTTTGTCCCTGAGAGCAGGGAATGTGTCCCCCATTCTGCTTCTGGATTCTCTGGAAACAGGAGGGCTCTGAGTGTAACCCATAGCATATACTGTATCTGGGGATGTAGCTCAGTGGTAGAGCACATGCTTTGCATGTATGAGGCCCTGGGTTCAATCCCCAGCATCTCCAGTTGCTTTTTTTCACCTTGCTGCTTTGCTCATGCCCAGAGGGGATATGGCCCAGCAGTCTCCCTGCACAAATTTCAATCCAGTTCACTGAGGGACAAGTGAAAATTGCATGGAAAGTCTGTGGGGATTTCTGCTCCTAAGTCATCTTGGTACATTTAAAATTCCCACCTGCTGTGCTGCTTGGGACAATGGTGGATGAGACGGGTGAATCCACCAGCACTGGAAGGAAAGGTCCCATCTGCACTGACTGAGAGGCAAGGAAACAGAGGGGCAGTCAGTGCTCAGAGAGGAGAGACGTCAGTGATTTTCACCCACAGGGGACACTGTCTCTTTGAGGCGAGTGCAGCTTGCTTGGGATGGTGCTGACGATGGATAGAAAAAAGGCTGGGTCAATGACAGATGAGAGCATAGAAGGGGAAGGGGAATGGCAGCCCCACAGAAGGTCCTGGGTGCTCAGATGCCCCAGTTATTGCACCCTGGCCTGTCACAGAGAGAGAAAAGGCACCGAAGGACCCAGCTCCCCTACAGTCGTCCCATGGACAAAAGCTTGGTTGGGAGTGGGATGAAGTTTCCCTCTGGACAAAGAGGAGCTAAAATCCCTCAGTGTCCTGCAATTTAAGTGATGCAAGCTTCAAACCCTGCACGGGTGTGGGCTGAGATGCCCAGGGGTGGCAGGCGGGACCAGGGGGGACACTCCCAAGGGCCTAACATTGCTTTGCACAACAATAAATCTTGGAACAGGATAGAAATGAAATGGCGGCAGAACCTAAGGAATTAAAAGCTTCCGGATTCTTGTGTGTGCCCTGACTCCAAATGGAAACTGTAATTTGATTTGCTTAGTGTCTGTGGCTGGTAAAATATCAAGACAAAGTCATTCCAGTGATTGTGACACTGGGTTTGAGGGGTCTTTGGTCTTATTAAAATGTAATTAGCATGTTACACTTGTATTTTTAAAGGTGGCTTCCCCAAGCAATCCCAAATTGTTCTTCCCACAGCTGGCTGATGGTGGGCAGCAGGGGATCTCCCCAATCTGGGTGAATCTCTCTGGGCCTCACTGTTAGTTCTCCATCCTCTCTCCTCCAACGATGCACACCACTCCCCTACCCATTATCAATGTTTTAGAGTGACCTCTCCCTCCCTTTATGGGATTCGGACTCTCTGTGACAGAGACTGACAGGGGCTCCTCTCTGCATGGCCCCAATGGGGAAGGAAACAGACTGGGGGGGGGAGAGAGAAGATGGGCAGAAGGAGTCAAATGGGGCTAAACCAGAATGGAGGAGATTTTCTTCCTTTTAAAATGTACTGGAGTCTCATCGCTGAAAAGCCGCATCTTGAGTTAGGTTTGATGCATCAGCCTTTCAATTATCAGGCAAATGGGTGAACCACAGAGACTGATAACTTCCTACTTTCCAAGCTTGTGCATAAAGCACTTGCAGTGGTGCAACTGGTTACTGCAAAGAGAAATACTTCTGGGATTATGAGTTCAATACTTACCTAAAGCAGTAATTTCTATTACCTGTGTAGTTTCCGCAACTTGTTTTCTGTAGTTCACATGAAAAGTGCCATACTAGGAAAAGAAGTGTAAGTTCTAAAATGGGTGCATAGGTTGGAAACATCCCCCCTGTGCTGCTATTAGTTCCAGTAGATTGTTCACTGGCAGGGTGAATTGATTTGTTTGCTGCTGAAAAGGCTTCCAGGACAGGTCCTTGGGCATCAGATTTCCCTGCTTCTTCCAGCATACCCCTGGCTCCTTCCCTGCCCAGTCACTGCTGTAGGAGGGTCCTATATACACTGAGCCTAAAGTTTTTCCAAGGCCGCCTTAGTACAATTGGCAGCCTCAGAGCCTCAGAGAAGGCAATGGATTTTGCTCCCTTCTTCAAATTTTCTAAAGGAAATCAGAGAAAAGAAACTATAGAAGAGTGGTTTCTAGACACCCTCCCACCATCTAACACACACACACACACATTTCTAAGGCATTATCTTTTCCTTCTCTATGGAGTTTATATTCTCCATAGAGCAAAATAAAACAAAAACATGCAAGTCTAAGCCTAATACAGTATGAAACTCAATACAGATAAAATCTCACCCTCAGAGATCTTCCAATAAGCTTCTTTTGCAGACTAGACTTATTTCTAGTCTGGGCCCAATCTTTTCACCTGGTATAGTCCTTGTTACAGCTCAGGTGGTAGCTAGGGGATTTCTCATGACTGCAGCCACCTTTCTTCTGTTCCACCCCCTAATATAGCTATGGTACAAGGCAGGAATCTTTTGTCTCTCTCCTGTACCAGGTTTAAGATGGATTCCTGTACCAGGTGACATGGTCACATGTCCTGTGAGACCCCAAGGTTTCATTCTTCCTGGCCTGACTCACAGATGGTGCAGGACAGACCCATCTACAGTCAATTGTCCTGCTTAATGGGAGCCATCAAGATTCCAAACCACTATTAATGGCCCACACTTTGCATAATTACAACAGAACCTCAGAGTTATATTTCTAGTTTCAGATACAAGAATGATAGGTTCATACAAATAGGATGAACACACACAGTAGATTATAAGATTTGTAATGATACCTTACAAAAGACCTTTTGCATGAAGCATATTCCAGTTACATTGTATTCATTTATTAGCATATTTTCATAAAATCATATGGAGTGCAACATTACAGCAGGGAAAGGGTTTTACTGCAGCACTTGGGAGCAGTTGACTTTCATGTTCAAGCTGTGGTATGAGTTCCTCTGGGCTTCTCGTAAGCACACAGGGACCTTCGCGGGTGCTCTCAATACAGGAATGGCCCAGATTCAATAAAATGATGAGTATTGCATTTTCCCTTTTTATTTTTGTATTTCCAATGACATTTCTGTTTGTGATTTCATTTTGCTTTGTATAACTGTGTTTTCTCCTGGATTTTATATTTAACTAAAAAAGAATAAGGCCTCAGGGCACTGGATGGAGGAGCAGGCTGGGGCTAGGACTGCTAGGAGAGTGAGAGAAGCAGGTTTTCTGTATTGTTTCCAGCCCTCTTTTTCTTGACTAGTTTCTCTTCTGCACTTAATTTGCCTCTTTTGGATGGGAGTCTGTCTATCTCAGTTGGTAAAGCAGCAGACTTTTAATCTGAGAGCCCAGGATTGAAGTCCCTGGTTGGGCAGAAAGACACTTTCCCCTTGTGATATTTCAGAAGGACTCTCCTTGACTCCAGATTTTCTGTTTCAGGACTTGGCCTTTCGTAGGAAGGGTCCTTTACTGCTGGCGACTGAAGGTGCTACTTCCTCACTTGTCCACTGGCCTCGCAGTCTGGAGGAAGAAAGGCCTCTGGGCCTGCAGCAAAGCGCTGTGTGCTGACTTCTTGAGCAAATGCAGGGCTGGCCAGAGAGGCATGTTCTCCCAGGTCCTCCGTGCCAGAAAAAAGTGTCCCCACAGAGTCCTCCATGCCAGAAATCAACAGCTTTCCCCGCTGGTCCCATGGTGTAAGGGCCGACACACACTGCTTTGAATCGTGCAATTGAAGTTCAAGTCTCAGTGGGACCATGGGAACCTTTGGTTGCCAGCTAACCATCCTGGGATTTCCAAACCTTCATCTTCCTCTCTCAAATGACATTGTAGCCTGTATTTTGCCCGCTAGCTGTTGTGACTTGAGCGCAAGAGAGGACGTTTGATCCAGAAGGATGGCCGTGCATGGAGTCCTGTAGGTAGGGATGCGAGCTCCATTTCCTCTGAGTCCTGAAGCTGGGCTGCAGCCTGGCCTAGGTCACAGCCCTATTGGTTGCCCTACTGGCTGAAAGTCACTTGGGTGGTGTTGGTGTTCCCCAGGAACGCTGAAGGGTGGGCCTAAGGGAAGGAGGCTTAATATTCTGGGCTGCAAGAGTGGGCAGGTTGATGAGCTGAGCCTTCTAGCAGTCAGTTGGGGACGAGGTGGGAAACACGAAGTGGGAGAAGCAGTTGCTGGCCTGTGAGGAATGGCTCGGCTGGTGGCGTAAGTGGACCTTGTCATTAGCCTACAAAGTTGTGATGCTCAAGACTTATCTTTTGTCTGTGGGGAATTTCTTCAGCCATGTATTTCCCCCTGATCCATGAGTGCTGCTGAGACCGAACATGATGGCCTTCCATTTCTTGTGGGGCAATAGGATGTCCCTACCTAGTCAGGAGAAGTGTGGCTTTTCTGCCGTATTAGAAGGGGGGTTGGGCCTGGTGGGCTTTGAAGCTTTTTAGGGCTCTACTTTTTTGTTTTTCAATTTTCAGGGGTGGCTGAGATGAAGGTCAGGTCAGGCCCGAGAGGAATGGCAGGGCAACCACAAAGAACGCACCTGACTCTTCGGATAAGGCTGTATTTTATTGTTTCCTCACTGGGTGCAGCACCGGGTATGAGATGGCTGATGATGTCAGAAGGGGGAGGAGATTAGGAAGCCACTCCCCCGAGTGTTCTTCTACTCCCACCTTACATCCCACAGGATTTTCAGTGGGTGGCTAGGTTGAAGGTGCTTGCAGGATGGCTTCATCCGCCACAGTGGCTGCCCTCACACCAGCAGTGGCCACAGCAGCGAGCAACCCCCCCCCCTTCGGCTCAGTCTGAACAGAGGTCAATCTACCACTAGGTGAGACAGGCCAATTTTAGGGAGCTTCCTCTAAAAGTGAGCCACTGTCCCCAGAACTTACTGACAGGAGTTTTAAAGTATTTGCAAATGTGCAAGGCCGGCATGTGCTGAGCAAAGGCTGCCCAGCGGCATTTTGTCAAGCTCTGGCACCGCTTGAGACAATGGACCACCTTCAGCCACCAGGTAACCCAGGATCTAAGGCAGGAATGGGGTGAGCAAGCAAGTCAAGCTGAGCAAGGCAGGCAAAAATTCATCTTGCCTTCCTGGGCACTCACAATGATGCCCTTTTTGTGTGCCATGGCTGACAAAAACATCGCAGACAGAGAAGCAGCAAGCCAAAAAAGTTCCGTTCAGGTGCTGAAGTAGCTCAGTCAGGAGAGGATTATACTGAAGATCTAGAGGTCCCTGATTCAATCCCAGTCTTTGGAATGCTCTTTGGTCCCTTTGTGTGCAGCAGTGGCCTGTTTTCTGTAAGCACAGCGGTGCCTTTACCCACCATGAGTCTCTCATTTCAGGCTCCCAAGTAAGAAAAGACAGTGTGGACTTGTGCACCGAGTTGGCCCACCTGACCTTTCTTTCTTCTCTTCATATTTCTCAGCAAGGGAAGGAAAAGAAGCTCACCTTCAAGCTGGAGTCAGAAGGGCGATGTAAGGATGACTTCCTGAGTGCTGGCTCCAGTCCTTTGCTCTACTAGCTGACCTATCAAAGGGCTGCCACCACTTTCTCCAGGTTGGCCAATTGGTATGTTCAGAATGGAGAGAGGTAACTAGTGGTGTTCCCCAATGGTCAGTCCTAGGACCAATCCTATTCAACTTATTCAGAAATGATCTGGAGAAAGGGGCAAAAAGTGAGGTGGCAAAGTTTGCGGACAATACTAAACTGCTCAAGATAGTTAAGACCAATGCAGACTGTAAAGAACTTCAAAGAGATCTCACAAACCTAAGTGACTGGGCAACAAAATGGCAAATTCAATTTAATGTGGATAAATGTCAAGTAATGCACATTGGAAAAAATAACCCCAACTATACATACAATATGATGGGGGCTAATTTAGCTACAACTAATCTGGAAAGAGATCTTGGAGTCATCATGGATAGTTCTCAAAAGATGACCAGGCAGTGTGCAGCGGCAGTCAAAAAAGCAAACAGGATGCTAGGAATCATTAAAAAAAGGATAGAGAATAAGATGGAGAATATCTTATTGCCCTTACATAAATCCATGGTACACCCACATCGTGAATACTGCATACAGATGTGGTCTCCTCATTTCAAAAAAGATATACTGGCATTAGAAAAGGTTCAGAGAAGATAACTAAAATGATTAGGGTTTGCAACGGGTCCCATATGAGGACAGATTAAAGAGATGAGGATTTTTCAACTTGGAAAAGAGGAGACTAAGGGAAGATATGATAGAGGTATATAAAATCATGAGTGGTGTGGAGAAAGTGAACAAGGAAAAGTTATTTACTTGTTCCCATAATATAACAATTAGGGGCCACCAAATGAAATTAATGGGCAGCAGGTTTAAAACAATTAAAAGGAGGTTCTTCTTCACACAGCACACAGTCAACATGTCCAACTCCTTGCTGAGGAGGTGGTGATGGCTAGGACTATAACAGGGCTTAAAAGAGAACTAGATAAATTAATAGATTTCAGAGTGGTATCTGAGTTAGTCTGTATCAGCAAAAAGAACAAGGAGTATTTGTGGCACCTTAGAGACTAACAAATTTATTTGAGAAACAACTCTGACATCACAATCAAAAAGGCTGACAAGGGAGGTGCTGTCGTTATCATGAATAGGTCCAAATATGAGCGAGAGGCTGCTAGGCAGCTCTCTAACACCACATTCTACAAGCCATTACCCTCTGATCCCACTGAGGGTTACCAAAAGAAACTAAACCATCTGTTCAAGAAACTCCTTGAAAAAGCACAAGAACAAATCTGCACAGATATATCCCTAGAACTCCGACCAGGGGTATTCTATCTGGTATACAAGAGCCATAAACCTGAAAATCCTGGACGCCCCATCATCTCAGGCATTGGCACTCTGCCAGCAGGATTGTCTAGCTATGTAGACTCCCTCCTCAGGCCCTACACTATGAGCACTCCTAACTATCTTTGAGACACCACTGACTTCCTGAGGAAACTACAACCCATTGGTGATCTTCCAGAAAACACCATCCTGGCCACTATGGAGGTAGAAGCCCTCTATACTAACGTTCCACACAAAGATGGACTACAAGCCATGAGGAACAATATCCCCGATAATGTCACGGCAAATCTGGTGGTTGAAGTATGTAACTTTGTCCTCACCCATAACTATTTCACATTTGGGAACAATGTATACCTTCAAGTCAGCGGCACTGCTATGGGTACTCACATGGCCCCACAGTATGCAAACATTTTTATGGCTGACTTAGAACAACGCTTCCTCAGCTCTCGTCCCCTAACGCCTCATCTCTAGTTGCGTTACACTGATGTCACCTTCATCATCTGGACCCATGGAAAAGAAGCTCTTGAGGAATTCCATCATGATTTCAACAATTTCCATCCCACCATCAACCTCAGCCTGGACCAGTCTACACAAGAGATCCACTTCCTGGACACTACAGTGCTAATAAGCAATGGTCACATAAACACTACCCTATACCGGAAACATAGTGACCGCTATACTTACCTACATGCCTCCAGCTTTCACCCAGAGCACACCGCATGATCCATTATCTACAGCCAAGTGCTAAGATACAACCCCATTTGCTTCAATCCCTCAGACAAACACATACAAGATCTCTATCAGGCATTCTTACAACTACAATACTCACCTGCTGAAGTGAAGAAACAGATTGACAGAGCCAGAAGTGTACCCAGAAGTCACCTACTACAGGACAGGCCCAACGAAGAAAGTAACAGAATGCCGCTAGCCGTCACCTTCAGCCCCCAACTAAAACCTCTCCAGTGCATCATCAAGGATCTACAACCTATCCTGAAGGATGATCCCTCACTCTCACAGATCTTGGGAGACAGGCCAGTTCTTGCTTACAGACAGCCCCCCAACCTGAAGCAAATACTTACCAGCAACCACACAACAAAAACACTGACCCAGGAACCTATCCTTGCAACAAAGCCCATTGCCAACTCTGTCCACATATCTATTCAGGGGGCACCATCATAGGACTGAATTACATCAGCCACACTATCAGAGGCTCATTCACCTGCACATCTACCAATGTGATATATGCCATCATGTGCCAGCAATGCCCCTCTGCCATGTACATTGGCCAAACCAGACAGTCTCTACATAAAAGAATAAATGGACACAAATCAGACATCAAGAATTATAACATTCAAAAACCAGTCGGAGAACACTGCAATCTCCCTGGTCACTCGATTACAGACCTAAAAGTCGCAATATTACAACAAAAAAACTTCAAAAACAGACTCCAACAAGAGACTGCTGAATTGGAATTAATTTGCAAACTGGACACCATTAAATTAGGCTTGAATAAAGACTGGGAGTGGATGGATCATTACACAAATGATCCCCCATTTTTATTTTCCCCCCTACTGTGACTCACACCTTCTTGTCAACTGTTGGAAATGGGCCATCCTGATTATCACTACAAAAGGTTTTTTTTCTCCTGCTGATAATAGCTCAACTTAACTGATCACTCTCGTTATAGTGTGCAGGACAACACACATTTTTTCACGTTCTCTGTGTATATATATATCTTCCTACTGTATTTTCCACTGCATGCATCCAATGAAGTGGGTTTTAGCTCACTAAAGTTTATGCTCAACTAAATTTGTTAGTCTCTAAACTGCCACAAGTACTCTTTGTTCCTTTTGCAGATAAATTAATGGAGGTTAAGTCCATTAATGGCTATTAACCAGGATGGGTAAAGAATGGTATCCCTAGCCTCTGTTTGTCAGAGGGTGGAGATTGATGGCAGGAGAGAGATAACTTGGTCATTACCTGTTAGGTTCACTCCCTCTAGGGCACCTGGCACTGGCCACTGTTGGCAGACAGGATACTGGGCTGGATGGACCTTTGGTCTAACCCAGTATGGCCATTCTTATGTTCTTATGTAGGGAGAGGCAAAGCACTGCAACAGAGTTTCTGTAGTATAGTGGTTATCACGTTTGCCTAACATGCAAAAGGTCCCTGTTGTGAAATCAGGCAGAAACATGGTGGCTTACTTTTCCTAGCTGTCCAGCAAGGTGCTCCTACTGCTGCCACTGGCCTGTCCCTGCGATAACCCCAACCCCTGCATGACAGAGGGTGGTGAAATGAGCTGAGGAAAAGCCTTGGCATGAGCAGGGGGAAGCTAGAGGACCTAGGCCAGTCGCCTTTTGAAGCCGTGTGGCTTGGCCTCCTCTGCCCCAAGAATTTGGTCTATGGAGGCCGGCTCTTCCTGCTGGACTCCTTTGCATGACTTGCCAAAGGAGGAAGTGAGGCAGGAATGGGGCAAAAGAGGAAAGTCATGCTGAGTAAGACAGGGCAGAAGTTAAGCACCACAGTGTGGTTAAGGGGGGTTAGTAGAGAACCACCATTCATTCTGCAAAGTCTGGGGAGGTGCGGTTGGCTGCTGAGAGGTAGAATCCTGTGCCTGCCTCTTGACTTCCCAGGGATGGCTACTTGCAGCCCAGGAGAAGAAGAATGGTTCTGGGTGAAAGAAAGACGAGCAAAGCTATGGGAGGAAATTTGGGTGTGGGGTGCGGGCTCTGCGCTGGGGGAGGGGATTTGGGTGCAGGAGTGGTGGTGCTTACCCCGGGTAGTGCAGCTCCCAAAGTGACTGGTACACACAACACTCCGGTAACAGCTTCTAGGTGGGCATGGCCAGGGGATCTCCGTGTGCCGCTGCCTGCAGGCACTGCCCTCAGAGCTCCCATTGGCTGCAGTTCCTGGCCAATGGGAGCTGCAGAGTTGGTAGTTGGGGCAGGGGCAGCACCTGGAGACACTCCCCCCACCCCAGGGGATGCCGGGATATGCCAGCTACTTCTGGGAATGGCACAGAGAGATGGAGGCAGAGTGGGCAGGGAGCCTCCTTAGTGCTGCTGGCACATCTCTGCACACCCATTCGGGGAGGGGAGCAGAGGGCCTCCATGCGCTGCCTGGGGTAGGGGCAGTGAACAGGGCTCCCTCCCCTCCTACCAGTACCGGATTTACCCTGGTGCAACTGGCACCATGGTACCCGGCACACGGTCCAAAGGGGGCCCAGCCCACTCTTCTCTGCCCTCAGCTATCTTCTGTGAGGGCAGAAACTTGATGCTGCCATCTCCTGCTGCAGCAGAGCAGCCTTCACTGGCAGCCAGGCTCCTCCACCGCCTCTTCCCCCAGAGTACTCCGTTCCTGCCCCTCCCTCTCTCCCTGCTGCTGATCAGCTGTTTCCCGGGAGGAGAGAGGGGGAAGAGTGGAGCCTCAGCGTACTCCCTGCTTTGGGGAGGAGGAGGAGACAAGGTGGGGGCAGGGTCTTGGGGAAGGGCCTGGAATCGGGGCATACCCCCTCCAGCCCCCTGCCATGAGCACCCCAATGACCCCAGCCCACACGCCCAGCCCTGTGCCCACCCTGATCCCTGCATCTCCTCACACACACACAGCCCCTTGCCCTTACCCCTGCACCCCCACACCTCCCCAGCCCCCTTCCCTGACCCATGCACACCCTCACACCTCCCCAGTCCCCTGCCCTGACTCCTGCACCTCCCCACATTCCCCACACACCTCATGCCCTGACTCCTGCACCCTCCCACATCCCCACCCCCATCCAGAGCACCAAAGGGGAGCTCCTGCACCCCCCCATTCCCACCTGCACCCCTTGCACAAAACACCCCTCGCACCTGCCCCAGGTAAGCGCTCCACACCCCAAACTCCTGCCCCAACCCTGAGCCCCTTCCCTCACTCTAGCTCCTGGCCAGAAACCGCACCCCAATGTTTTTTACAATATTTGGAAAGACCATTAAGTGGTCTGTTGAGACCCTATTTGATTTTTCAAGTGGTCTGTGGAAAAATAAGTTAGACTGCAAGAACAATCAAGGTATCTCACTTTATTTTCATTTACTTGTTATTACTTATGGGAGGATGAAGAAAAAAAGAATGAAGAATAGGGGTGGGGGGATAAGAGAGAATGGTCTTTTTCTTGGCTGGGTCCCAAGGAGGGGCCCCAAAAATGAAGCTGAGCACAGTTCTGGGAGGCCCCACTAACTCTAAATCCACCATTGGCTGTCACGTCACCTGGGCTGGGGATACTGTGTCAGCTGATCTGCACAGTCTCCAACCTACCTGGGCAGTACAGCAGATATGGCCCTGCCCACTAGCTCCTCTCCGCTCCCTAGCGCACCCACCACTTGCTTCCCCCTCCCCTCACTTAAAAATGATTGCTTGCCCCTCCCCCCTCAGGCTTTTCTGGCAGACCTGTTGCCAGGTATCCAGATTTAGACTGGAAACACCAGTAGAAAATGGGACCTGAGTGTCCGGTTAGCAGTGCTGACTGGAAACTAAAAGTCTGGTTACAGGAGTAACCACATTAGTCTCCGTTCCTCCCACTCCCAACACCCATCCCAGAGGGCTGGAAGAGAACCTGTCCTGCTGCTGTGGGAGGAGGGCAGCTCAGTGCAGAGAGAGATGAAGAGAATGGGATAGAACCAGGTAGGTACCAGCTCTATGTGGGCAGGGATGGGGTGGGGATTCTCTTTACCTCCTTCCCAGCCATGCTGCACTTGCAGTTTACCTCTGGCCCCTCCCTTGCTCCATGGACCAACCCTAACTCCCACCCCATTTTGCTTTTGCCCCCAGCCCCTTTTACAATTGTCATAACTATAAAGGGAATGGTAACAGCCCTCCTGTGTACAATACTATAAAATCCCGCCTGGCCAGAGACTCCAAAATCCTTTTCCTGTAAAGGGTTAAGAAGCTCAGGTAACCTGGCTGACACCTGACCCAAAGGACCAATAAGGGGACAAGATACTTTCAAATCTTGGTTGGGGGTTGAAGGCTTTTGTTTGTGCTCTTTGTTTTGGGGGGAGTTTGCTCTTGGGACTAAGAGGGACCAGACATCAATCCAGGTTCTCCACATCTTTCTGAACAAGTCTCTCCTATTTCAAACTTGTAAGTAAACAGCCAGGCAAGGTGTGTTAGTTTTATCTTTGTTTATTCAACTTGTAAATGTACCTTTTACTAGGGTGTTTACCTCTGTTTGCTGCAACTTTGAACCTAAGGCTAGAGGGGGATTCCTCTGGGCTCTTTAAGTTTGAGTACCCTGTAAAGTTATTTTCCATCCTGATTTTACAGAGATTTTTACCTTTTTCTTTAATTAAAAGCCTTCTTTTTAAGAACCTGATTGATTTTCCTTGTTTTTTAGATCCAAGGGGGTTGGATTTTGATCCACCAGGAGTTGGTGGGAGAAAGGAGGGGGGATGGTTAATTTCTCCTTGTTTTAAGATCCAAGGGGTTTGGATCTGTATTCACCAGGGAATTGGTGAAGAGTCTCTCAAGGCTACCCAGGGAAGGGAATTAGCACATTGGGAGTGGTGGCAGCGGACCAGATCTAAGCTGGTAGTTAAGCTTAGAAGTTTTCATGCAGGCCCCCACATCTATACCCTAAAGTTCAGAGTGGGGAAGCAGCCTTGACAACAATCATTCCCCTGGGGGGCCCACAAATATGTTTGGTGCCAGGCCCACAAAAAGTTAATCTGGCGCATTACAGGAGTGGGTGGGTGGGGTGGGGTCTTTTGGCCTGCAAGGTGCAGCAAGTTGGACTAGATGATCACAATAGTCTCTTCTGTGCTTAAAGACTCTGAGACTTAAAGGGAGAGGGAAATAAAGGATTTTTTTTAAAATAAACCAAACATTGTAATACAAGGATAACTCCAACAGCTCACCGTATAGTCTCACCCCTTTCTTCTATCACTTGTGTTGAATGACCTGCTGGGATTTGGGACATTGATTATCTCATTCCATTGCTAAACTGATACAATGTGATTGAAATTAAACCAATGCCCAGCGGAGAAAACATCACATCACTGCATTGGCTGGGAATTGAACCCACTTCAACTGCTTGAAAAGTAACTATGCTCACCATTATACCACCAATGCATCTGGTAAAAGTGTCTCTCCTATGTGCCACTTATGCTTGCCAAATGACTCACCCCCACAGAGCTGGCTAGAGGCAGTCTGTCAGCTATGAGCAGAGACAGGTTCCCAGAGTGACTGACAGATGGGGACATGGGTGCTACATCCCAGCCTGAGGTGGCTCCAATCCCATCTCTGCCCTCAGAGAAGGGAAAATGAAAATGACCATAATGACAAATTTTACCCCAGAAGGAAGGAGACAACTCCTTTTAAAGCACATTTTGTGTTGGTTCCTTCTATGTACAAATAGTTTTGTTACCGCTGATTCCAATCCTTGGGCTCTGCCCGATTAAGGAACAATTCAGATTGTCACTCAAGTGAAGAAGGGAGATGATTTTTTTTTTTTGACAGGGACGGCTGCCTCGTCTTAAGGGTGTTTGTCAGTCACCTTCTAATCTACTGGGTGCTTGGTACATGCAGGCAGCCCCTGCTCATAGACTATCAGGTTGGAAGGGACCTCAGGAAGTCATCTAGTCCCACCCCCTGCTCAAGCCTGACCTTAAAAACCTCTAAGGAAGGAGATTCCACCACCTCGCTAGGTAACCCATTCCAGTGCTTCACCAACCTCCTAGTGAAATAGTTTTTCCTAATATCCAACCTAAACCTCCCCAGCTGCAACTTGAAACCATTACTCCTTGTTCTGTCGCTCCTGGGTCTCTCCCAAGGAAATAAAGTTTCTACACAAAATCCCAAAGCTTTTCACCAAAAGGAGAGAAAGGAAATGGCCACAAGATGGAGCAAGGACATAAGGAATGTAACGCAACCACGTTCTTAGGGGTAAAACATTATTTTTTGTCAAGGTCTAGTCAATGTCCAGACTCCAGCGTAAATAATAATAAAAAATAACAATAATGATGATAATAATAAGTAAATAAAAAGATTGTAGGGTCCATTCAAGAGCGATTTGGCCCACATTCTGCCTATTGATTACCGCCCATTGATTCTCAGAGGTGATTTATCTCCACTCTCTTGGATTTGAAAGCTGGTTAGTTTTACCCTTGGTATCCCACAAGGCTGAACAAGCCATGTTATTGATGGTGACACTAGGATTGAAGGATTATATCATATTAAAAAATATATAAATAAAGATGTCTTCTGAACATGAGCATTCTGTAATGAAAATCTGGTTCCCCCAGTTGAGTTCCGAATGCTCTGCTAGAAAAGCGCCCTGGGACCCCGGCGCTCCCCACCAGGAGTGAAAGGAGAAACCCCCAGCACAGCACTTAGCTCTAGGCTGATTCATTGGGGTGTGGGGGAATTGACTTCTTTGCTGCTGAGAAGAGAGCTAGGGCAGTTCTCTGGGAATCAGGGTGCCCAGCCTGTCCCAGCTGTTTCATTGCCTCCTGGGGCCCTGTAGGCTTAGACTGTCCCTGAGGACAGGCAGCTGCTCAGTGAGCTTTCCTGGTGTCTCTGGCAGTGAAGGAATATCCCACTCTAAGGGCCTGAGTTCAGCCATCAGGGGTCCACCAAAATAAACCAGAAAGCAGGGCAGGTGTTAAACTCGCTCGGGCTTAGGGCAGAAATCTGAAATCTGCGCCCTTCCGCCTGGGACTGAAGCTGGAGCAACTTAACTTTGTGGGGGGCCCGTGTTGTGGGGTCCTGCACAATTGATCTGCTGGCTACCCCGAAACGACAGCCCTGGCCTTTAATCTGCAGGACATAAAGAAAAGCAGTTGTTGTGGCACAGGTGGGCTGTGGAGTTTTTGTACCATGTTGAGAGGGGACCACAGAAAGAAAAAGGTCGGGAACCCCTGCTCCAGGGAATCCCGGAGAATAAAGACTCAATTCAACTCTGTGCTGCCAGCTCTCATGATTTTGCCTTGAGTCTCATGAGAGTTATTGTTTTCCTTAAAGCCCCAGCTCCTGGAGTCAAGTGGAGATGTGATGATTTCAGCCTTTGCTCTTAAAGAAACATTACGTTTCTAGCCCTTGTTGCTGTGGAGAAAGCTTCAAAGTGTGACCCCAGTGTGCCCTAAAGGCTCATCAAACAGAAGGCAAATAAAAAGATCCCCAAATCTATTATTTTTACATAATCTCATGAATTTGAAGACAATCTTGTGACTTTTGGTGAGCCCGACTCAGGATTTTTGAATGTTTGGGGTTGGCCGTACTGCAGACTGAGAGCTGGGCATCCTCCTTCACATCCAGCGCACCCAGACTTCTTTAAAGCTTTAACTGTCTCTTCTCCTTCATGCTGCTTTAATGCAGCTGGGAATCCCAATTCCTAGATGTGCTTTTCCACAGACAGTGAATTCCCAACAGGGCTGAGTCCTCACAGGGCTGTTCCAGGGGCTCGTGTCCCCCACCCCAGGACGATGGGGCAGTAACCTCACATAACCCCTTTGTGACTCCCAGGGACCCTGCAGGGACAGCAGCTCCATGGTGTGCCCTAGGCCCCCCCAGAGCGCCTGGGGAGAGGGGGCAGTTCAACTCCCATGTCAGGGATCTCCTGCTACATCCTCACAATCCCTCCCCCTAACAGAGACACTCCATAGCCCTCCCCCTCACCGCCCCTCCCTTCACACATAGAGGGACTTGTCTGCTGGAGCCTGACATTACAAACACAAGTGTGAGATTTCTGAGGATGTACTCACTGAGCTCTCTCTCCCCCTCTCACTGCTCCAATGAGTGCAGAGTGGCTGGGCTCAGGCAGCCAGTTTCATCCAGGTATTTCACACCCCAGGCCCCCAGAGTCTCCTCTGACCATATTTGCCAGTGACACTGCGCGTGGGCGGTGGGTATAAGAGGCTCGGGGAAGCTGAGCCTCCCCAAACGGGACAAGAAATGCTGGATGTGACGCACCTCCCTTTGGAGGGGGGCTGGGCTGCTGCCTTTGGACAGAACCTCCTGAGCAGTGGGGGAGCCACCAACACTCAGACCATGGCCCTGCCTGCGCTCTGCCCCCACTCAGCCTCTTCCCCCCAAGGACCCCCCCACCCACTGGGGCAAGCAAATCTTCTGCCCGATGAGCCCCGAGCCAGGTCTCCGTGCTGCAAATTATTCCAGCACCTGTTAAGGAAAGCACAGCAGGCCACACCTGCAGCTCTCACTGGGATAGGAGGCAACAAGTCTATCACTGCTCAGTGTCCGGCGAATATCTCTGTGATCTCTGCCGCTCATGGTGAGGAGTTTCCCCAATAATCACATTTCTTGCTGGGAGGGTAGGGTGACCAGAGGTCCCATTTTTAAAGGGACAGTCCCGGTTTTGGGGACTTTTTCTTATATAGACGCCTATTACCCTCCACCCCCTGGCCTGTTTTTTCACAGTTGCTATCTGGTCACCCTATGGGAGAGGGAGGGGAGAGGAGAGAGACAAGGGGTTTTCTCCCTGTTTCATTCCTCTCCATTTTCTGTTCCTCCCTTCCCTTCCAGGGTCCTCCCTTGTATTTCAGACGGTGCAGTGACCCCCTCCCCACACCGAGGACTCTGGAGCCTTTGGAGCAGCAAGATCCCATGGGATCCTCAGTGACCAAGGGACTTTCTTACTTCCAGGAGACTCCAATTTGGGACTAAAGGCAGCTCTGGCCTTTTCTTCTCTCCCTTCCTGGTAATCAAGGTCATGAAGCCACTTACTTGCCTCCTGGGTCTGAATTAATGTCCCATTTCCCACAATGTACTCAAAAGAAACAAATGTTTCTAACCCAGGTGAGTGGAGTTAATTCAGTTCTCAGCCGGAGTCCTTCACCCACATTTCTTAGGGCAGTGGTTTTCAAACTTGTTTTCTGGTTGAAGAAAACTGTGGATGCCCACGACCCAGTGGATCTGGGGAAGAGGAGTTTGGGAGGGGCTCAGGGCAGGGGCAGAGGGTTGGGGTGCAGGGGTAAGGACTGTGGGGTGGGGCCAGAATGAAGGGTTCAGGGTGTGGGAGGGGGCTCTGGACTGAGGCAGGGTGTGGGGGGTGTGGGAGGGGGTTATGGATCTGGGCTGGCAGTGCAGGATCTGGGGTGGGGCCAGGGATGAGGGGTTCAGGGTGCAGAAAGGGACTCCAGGTTTGGGGAGGGGGCTCAGGGATGGGGTAGGGGATGGGGGTAACCTCAGGTGGTTCAGCAGTGCAGTGGGAGTGCTAAGGCAGGCTTCCTGCCTGTCCTGACACTGCAGACTCAAGCACTTGGAAAGCAGCTATGCTCACCACTATACGGTCAATACATTTGGCAGGGTTAGCTTTCCTGCATGCTATGTGTACTAGCAAAGGGAGTGACACATGACCATGGAGCTCACAAGCAGTGTGGATGGGCACCTGGGCACCTGACAGCTGGGAGCAGAGTTACCATCCCAGAGTGACTGAAAGGGGGCAAAGGTGAAACAGATCTCATTGGGAGCTGGCCCCACACCCAACCCAACCCTAGGAGAGGGGAACTGAAGCTCAACTACAATCATAGAAAAATCTTCCCTGAGAAGGAAGGGGACAGATTGTTTTAAAGCCAAGGTTTGTGTTTGTTCCTGCTACATACAGAGGGGCTGGGTAGTGCTGATTCCAGCCCTCACACACCAGAAGGATAAAGAACAAATTCAGGCTGCCAGTTACCTGCAGGAGGAAGATGATTTTTGACAGTGACGGACACCTTGTACTAAAGGCCTTTGTCTGCATGTTTCTAGTGACTGTTCGGTACAGGAATTCAGCCTCCTCTTCTGGGTCTCTCCTCAGGAAATAATGTTTCTGTGCAAAATACCACATGATGGGACCAGGACATAAGGAATGAAACACAAGATGCTTCATGTTGTCAGACGCTACCAGTGTGGTGCTCTGCTCTGTTCAATGTTGATATCAATTGGCTGCGTGCATGTGTTCCATCTGTGTGCTGTCCCAGCTCTGCGCAGATAGCTGACCCAGCAGACCCCAAGAGAACCCCCAATGACCACAGACTCTAGTAAGGTACGAAGGCATGTCAGCCAGGTTTATTGCCTTTAGAGATACACAGTCTCCAGCTCCCCGGCAAACAAAGTTCAAGGTTTTAGTCCCTTATGGTGGGCCTGGGAATGTTAGGCCCAGGACCACGACTGAGGAATGTAGTATTATGATTGAGCCTTAGAGGCACTCCCAAATAATTAATATATATGAATTATATGGATATGGCATATATATTTGTAGCGTGTATGGGTATATATGTATAGTATGTATGTGTACATATGACACCACCTTATATCCAAGCATAACCATGTTTTTCCAGTCTGGTGGTGTACTTTGGACCTTTTACTTTGGTGACACAGATAGAAACACACTTCTATTAGGGCAATTCCAGTTATTACCTGTCTCAGGTAATAGGAGGAGGGAGAAAACTTATTCACCTTAGCCTCTAAGTATAGAACCAGAAGCAATGGGCTTAAACTGCAGCAAGGGAGGTCTAGGTTGGACATTAGGAAAAAGTTCCTAACTGTCAGGGTGGTTAAACACTAGAATAAATTGCCTAGGGAGGTTGTGGAATCTCCATCTCTGGAGATATTTAAGAGTAGGTTAGATAAATGTTTATCAGGGATGATCTTGATGGTATTTGGTCCTGCCATGCGGGCAGGGGACTGGACTCGATGACCTCTCGAGGTCCCTTCCAGTCCTAGAATCTATGAATCTATGAATCATCATTAGTAGTAGGCTGAGTGTTTTGAAATACTGGGATAGGGACTGTGATAGTGTGTCCCACAGTTCTATGTATATGAGAAGTAAATCAGAAATTTAGAGTAGTGACACTACCACTGAGGCCTTTATATATAAATACATTGTAATTAGTTACTACACAGTACTGTCCATTTATGTTATAGGTTACCCTTACTGCTGGTTGTCACCCTTTGGTAAGCTTTACTGGGCAGGAAATAGAAGTGGCTAGCTTCTCTGTTTCATTGGTTGTACTGCTTTGTGATGCACCAGTAGTTGATGTAGATCCAGTTGTTTTTTATGGATGCTGTCTTCCAGATAACCTACTGAATGGATAGTAACCAATTTATCAAATATTGCTGTATCAGGATGTTGTATTGGTACCCAGACACTGAACAAAATTGTTTTGAATAACATGTGCCTTAGTTAAGATGCAGTGTCAGTAACCCAGATTATGACTGGTACTAACAGGGAATTTGTTTACCCAATTTGTTGTTACTGTGTAACTTAATTTCTTGACCAATTTGTTTTTTCCTTCCCTTCATGTTGTTTGCTGCCATTCATTTGTTGATTTTTACCTGTGTGTTGGTTAAACAGTTTAGCAAAGTTATGCATATTGTAAATGTTGTACAGCAACAATACAATACAGCAATACTACAGCAGTACAATGATAATACAGTAGTACAGCAATAACACAGTTGTTTTTACACAATAACCAAGTTGAAATTAAATGATAGTTTATTCTGATCCAGCGAGTGGTTTTTAGCTGATTGTTAACTTAATTGTCCATATATGATAGATAGAGCTGTATTTGACCAGTCTCTTACTTATAAAGCACTTCATTTTTCTTTTCTTGATGCTTGGGGTTTTTTTTTACTATATGCTGACATCATCTGGTGTCTTTAGGGTGTGATATTTTCTGGCGTTTTTGGTCTGTGGGATGCAACTTAAACAAGTTTTGTTAGTTAACATAGTAAAGTTTTTTGTTTTTTGTTTTTGTTTTTAGTAAGCCAAACTTAATACAAAGTTTAACTTAGTTTGTTTACAATGTAATAGGGACAATATAATAGGGACCGAGGCTTTTATAACACAAGCTATACTTTTGCAATTGTTGTATAGACATTCATTTTCACTTGAGATGCATTACTAATATTTTATACTAAATGTAATGCTTGATGGCTAAAATAAATGCTCACAGTCTTCCATGAGAAGGTGTATTGCTTTTCCTTGCTGAACACTTTGTTTCAGCAAAAGAGTTAGTAACATAATTTTACCAAGCTTTTTACAGTTAATTTGCTTGTGATACCAACTTCACTCTTGTTAACTGTTTAGAAGCGCAAACTTTAACAACCACTGCTTCCCATTAACATAACATAAAAGAAAAGTGTATAAAATTAAACCAACTATAAAATTAAACCAAAATAAATTTTAAATACAAGTACTTTGAAGGTATTTGAGGGTATTTGATGAGTCTTTGTTATGTTTGGGAGCCAAAGGTGGAAACCTGTTCAAATTGTTTGGTTAGCTTTATGCATAAATTGTTATTTTAAAACAGTTTGGTTATGACATTTTTATAACTATATTTAGAAGTGCAAACAAATTTATAAAAAGTCCAAACAAGAAATTAACATTTTGTTAATATTATCTTTACCTTAATGTTAAGGTTTCCCCTTACATTTTTTTTTGAATAACAAATAAAAAAAAATGTAAAAAACTAAACAAAACTGTGATTGATAAAAGAGAATTCTTTTTGTTTGCAATTGCATTATTTGTTGAGGCAGAAATATATGTACATATATTTGTAACTAAAACCTTTTTGAACTTTGCACAAAAATTGGTGTTAATAATACTGATTATACCCCAACCATGATTTTAAAATAATGTGGTACCACATATACATAAATTTTTAAAAGCGTGTAAAATTGACTTTTGTTGCAACAAAAAATAAAAATAATAAAAAATAGTCACATGACACACACAACATACAACACAAGACAACACACATGACGTACAGGACAAACTTACAATTAAAAACAAATGGTGCCAGAATTTTATTCATAACTATACAAAGTAAGGCAAACAAAAATAAAAAATAAAAAGGGTTACATTTGAATAAACAAATGATTACCTTATTTAAAACTTGTTACATAAATTGATAAAAAATATATTAATATTTGCCAAATGTATTGTATTAATTTGGTAACAAGGAATTTTGCATTATTTTATATTTAACATTATTTTAAAACATTGCTATATGGAAATAAGAAAAGCCCATGTTTCAAATAATAGTGAGTGGTTAGGATTAGAAGCAGAGTGTGCATCTCTGTTGCTTGGCAACCATATCTTCAAGAAAGTTAGGAATAATTCCAGCTGTTGCATTGCCATAGACATTAGTTGCAGAATTCTTGCTTTTTTACTTTTATTATTTTTGAGAGCCTATCATCGCTCTACATATGCCAGTCCATGTTTCCCCACTTCTTTAAAATTTATATGGACCCCCCTTCCTGGCAATCCAGTGGGTCCATGAGTTATTAAACTCTGTGGGGCTATAAAGGGAGGGGATAAGGGGGTTCCCTAGCTCGAGGGTTTTTGCCATGTTAGATCACAGTTCCTACAGTGGACAACTCGCTTACTCACCAGATCAGAGGTCGGGGTCACCAATGTTGTCAGACGCTACTGGTGTGGTGCTCTGCTCTGTTCAATGTTAATATCAATTGGCTGCATGCGTGTGTTCCCTCTGTGTGCTGTCCCAGCTCTGCGCAGATCGCTGACACAGCAGACCCCAAGAGAACCCCCAATGACCAAAGACTCTAGTAAGGTACAAAGGCACGTCGGCCAGGTTTATTGCCTTTAAAGATACACAGTCTCCAGCTCCCCAGCAAACAAAGTTCAAGGTGCTGCTAAGGTGCTGCTAGCCAGTACATATGTGCTCCCTTGACAATGGACTCAGCTCAGTCATTGGCAAAACTTTCCACTGCCCCCTAGGCTGGACCAAAATACTGCCCCAGGCATGCATTCTTATACACAGGTACAAACAAGTTACACATCACTCCTGACATATTGAGGTACAACCCCTCTACGTAGTAAGGTGCCACCTCTCACCTTGTACATGTTGGTTTAAACAAAACAACTCTATTCATCATATTATTCTTTTGGCCCTGTCATTGGGAGAGGTCAGCTTGTTCCTTGTTATCTATGTGAAATGTGCAAGTATTGAAGTGTTCTAATATCTAGTGTTCAGTACCTTTCAGGTATGTATCTTCTTGCAGCATCAGCCTTTTCCTTGCGAGCTTCTGTGAGCAGGGCCTGCCTCTGGCTCACAGCTTAACTTTGCTTTATGTTAGCAAAGTCTTGATCATTACTTTAGTTCAGGCCTCAGGCCTCATACTGGGCCTCTGATAAGGGTTTATGTTTCAGGGCCTCATCTTACTACACTTCTTCCATGTGCTTTCACTTTTATCTTTGCTATTTGTGGTGTTATTGTATCAATGTTGGTTCCAGGACATGAGAGATGGGAAGGGGGGAGGGTCACATAATATTTTTTAAAGGACCAAGGAAGGGAATGTTATTTACTCCTTCTTATAACACAAGAACTAGGAGGGGTCACCAAATGAAAAGAATAGGCTGCAGATTTGAAAAGAATGAAAGGAAGTATTTCTACACACAATACACAGTTAACCTGGGGAACTCCTTGCAGAGGATGTTGTAAAGGCCAAGATTATAACAGGGTTCAAAAAGGGACTAGATAAGTTCATGGAGGATAGGTTCATCAATGGTTATTAGCCGGGACGGGGCAGGATGGTGTCTCTAGCTTCTGTTTGCCAGAAGCTGGGAATGGGTGAAAGGGGATGGATCACTTGATGATTACTCATTCTGTTCATTCCTTCTGTGGCGCCTGGCATTGGCCTGTCAGAAAACAGGATAATGGGCTAGATGAACTGGTCTGACTCAGTATGACTGTTCTTATCTTCTGCTTTTTATTGAAGAGACAACCTTTCGGGCTACACAGAACTGCAGAAATGTTCTGGGTTGGCTCCAAAGCTTTTCTCTTTCACCAACAGCGGATGGTCCTCTACAAGCTCTTACCCTCACCAGTCTTGTCTCTCCTGGACTCTGAAAAGTGTTTTCTCTCCACTCCCCTTGGAGAGAATTTAAATTTTCCCTTTGGGAAATTATCAGGCTGAAGCAATTGTATTGATTGTGACACTGGAATTGAAGGATTATTTAATATTATAAATAAATGAGTCTAAATCTGAGCTTCCTGTTTTTAAATTGGTTTTCCCAACTCAGTTCTCAATTCTCTTCTAGAAAGGCCTCCAGGATACCTGGTCATGCCGGCAGAAGTGGCAAGAAGAAAGCCCCCCAGTGCTGCTCTTAGTCCCAGGTGGATTGTTCAGTGGCAGAAGGAGTTGATTTGTTTGCTGCCACAAAAGGTGTCTGGGCACCAGATCTCCCTACTTCTTCCAGCACAACCCTGGCTTTTTCCCTGTCCCAGTCACTGGTGTAGGTGGTTCCTTCATGCACTTAGCCAAAGCCTTTCATAGCCTTCTTAGTGTAGTTGGGAGCATGTCAATCTCATAATCTGAAGCTTCTGAGTTTGAGCATCAGAAAGGGCATATGGTTTGCTCCCTGCTTCATCTTTTTCAAAAGAAAATCCCAGAGAAAAGACACTGGAGCAAACTGATTTCTGGAAACCCTCCCACCCATCTTACACACACACAGACTTCTCTTTCTAAGACATTAACTCTTCCTTCTCTTTTATGACTCTTTAATTCAGCTGCAAATACCAGTTCCTGGAGGCCCTTTCCACAGAGAACACAGCCACAGTGCAATGACAAAGCAGGGAGCTGCCAGGTTGTCGTGGGTGAGTAGTTAAGGGAATGCATTAAAAATCCAGCACAGTCAACCCCCTCCTCTCCACCCCTAAGCAGAAGCTTGACAATTGTGATGCTGAGATTCCACTGCCTCAGCATCCTCGACCCCCACTGGAGGCCGGTGTAGAGTCCTTAGATCCCTGTTCATATTTCAGACCCCAGCTGATGAACCATCCCTGCCCAGCAACTCACCATCTGCCCCAGGAGAGCCAGCTGGTGGGCTGCATCCACAGGCAAATAGCTTATACCACTCCCCTCAAAGCAGCAGCTGCACCTGTTGGCAGGTAATCCCTGCTTAAGGGTTGGCTGAAGAAGCTGGGGACCACTTGTTATTTCTTCCATATCGAGTCTCACTGTGTTTGAACACATTTCTCTCTAAAACTGATTTAAATTTAGAGCCCCTTCCCCCATTTCTGCTTTGCATGTGCCTCATTCCGGTACATAAAACATGAGAACAGCCACACCGGGCCAGACCAATGGTCCATCTAGCCCAGTGCCCTGTCTTCCAACAGTGGTCAATGTCAGGTGCATCAGAGGGAATGAAGAGAACAGGTAATCATCAATTGATCCATCCCGTCGCCCATTCCCAGCATCTGTACAGATGTGAAAACAAAGAAACATTTGGGGACCACTTGCAGCTACTTAGAATCACAGAATGTTAGGGTCAGAAGAGACCTCAGGAGGTCATCTAGTCCAACCTCCTGCTCAAAGCAGGACCAACCCCACCTAAATCATCCCAGCCAGGGCTTTTTCAAGCCGGGCCTTACAAACCACTAAGGATGGAGATTCCACCACCTCCCTAGGTAACCCATTCCAGTGCTTCACCACCCTCCTAGTGAAATCATGTTTCCAAATATCCAACTTAGAACTCCCCCACTTCAACTCGAGACTATTGCTCCTTGTGCTCCTTGACTACTGCAGGAAGCCTGGGAAACAAGCAGGGAGAACTGGAAGTCCTGGCACAGTCAAGGAACTATGATGTGATTGGAATAACAGAGACTTGGTGGGATAACTCACATGACTGGAGCACTGTCATCGATGGATATAAACTGTTCAGGATGTTGCCAGCACAGAGGGCCCGAGGACAGCAACAGCGGGGTTCATTGCCCGGTGTGCTTCGCACCAATGAACACACCAGGGTGGAGAAGCAAAGTTTATTTGAGATCTCAAAGTGGTGCAAGGAGACAGACAAGTCTCAGATCAAGCACACTGAGACAAACAGTTTTTCTCTCTTTATACATTTTACAACTAAGACGCCTCCCTTCCCCCCCCTCCCCTCTCTACCGAAGGCATGTGTATACATTCAAGCAGTTAAATCATTCTAGCAGCTATAAGTCTAGCTTGTTAGTAACACTCCTCTAAACTGTTATCTGGTCCTGTTTCCCCTTGATTTATTATCTCCTCTCCAGTCAGAAACATACAGGCCTCATTATTATCGCTTGGTACCAGTGTGAGGGGGGTTGTAACTGATAACTGGCTGTTTACACATTCCATACATCTAGCTTTTGAGGTCAATTAGAGTTAAACATGGAAGAACTTTGGTTCACTTAGGCCTAGTGACACCAACAAGGAAGGATAGGCAGGGCAGAAAAGGTGGAGGAGTTGCATTGTATGTAAGAGAGCAGTATGACTGCTCAGAGCTCTGGAATGAAACTGCAGAAAAACCTGAGAGTCTCTGGATTAAGTTTAGAAGTATGAGCAACAAGGGTGATGTCATCATGAGAGTCTGCTATAGACCACCAGACCAGGGGGATGAGGTGGATGAGGCTTTCTTCTGGCAACTAACAGAAGTTACTAGATCGCAGGCCCTGGTTCTCATGGGAGACTGCAATCACCCTGATATCTGCTGGGAGAGTAATACAGTGGTGCACAGATAATCCAGGAAGTATTTGGAAAGTGTAGGGGACAATTTCCTGGTGCAAGTGCTGGAGGAGGCAACTAGGGGCAGAGCACATCTTGACCAGCTGCTCACAAACCAGGAAGAATTAGTAGGGGAAGCAAAAGTGGATGAGAACCTGGGAGGCAGTGACCATGAGATGGTAGAATTCAGGATCCTGACACAAGAAAGAAAGGAGAGCAGCAGAATACGGACCCTGGACTTCAGAAAAGCAGACTTTGACTCCCTCAGGGAACTGATGGGCAGGATCCCCTGGGAGAATAACATGAGGGGGAAAGGAGTCCAGGAGAGCTGGCTGTATTTTAAAGAATCCTTATTGAGGTAGCAGGAACAAACCATCCCAATGTGTAGGAAGAATAGTATATATGGCAGGTGACCAGCTTGGCTTACCAGTGAAATCCTTGCTGATCTTAAACACAAAAAAGAATCTTACAGGAAGTGGAATATTGGACAAATGACCAGGGAGGAGTATAAAAATATTGCTCAGGCATGCAGGGGTGAAATCAGGAAGGCCAAATCACACTTGGAGTTGCAGCTAGCGAGAGATGTTAAGAGTAACAAAAAGGGTTTCTTCGGGTATGTTAGCAAACAAGAAAGAAAGGAAAGTGTGGGCCCCTTACTGAATGAGAGAGGCAACCTAGTGACAGAGGATGTGGAAAAAGCTAATGTACTCAATGCGTTTTTTGCCTCTGTCTTCACAAACAAGGTCAGATCCCAGACTACTGCACTGAGCAGCACAGTATGGGGAGGAGGTGACCAGTCCTCTGTGGAGAAAGAAGTGGTTCAGGACTATTTAGAAAAGCTGGATGAGCACAAGACCATGGGGCTGGATGCGCTGCATCCGAGGGTGCTACAGGCTGGGGAGCGACTGGCTAAGCAGCAGTTCTGCAGAAAAGGACCTGGGAATTACAGTGGATGAGAAGCTGGACATGAATCAACAGTGTGCCCGTGTTGCCAAGAAGGCTAACGCATTTTGGGCTGTATAAGTAGGGGCATTGCCAGTAGATCAAGGGACATGATTGTTCCCCTCTATTAGACATTGGTGAGGCCTCATCTGTAGTACTGTGCCCAGTTTTGGGCCCCACACTACAAGAAGGAGGTGGAAAAATTGGAGAGAGTCCAGCGGAGGGCAACAAAAATTATTAGGGGGCTGGAACACATGACTTATGAGGAGAGGCTGAGGGAACTGGGATTGTTTAGTCTGCAGAAGAGAAGAATAAGGGGGGATTTGATAGCTGCTTTCAACTACCTGAAAGGGGGTTCCAAAGAGGATGGCTCTAGACTGTTCTCAGTGGTAGCAGATGAGAGAACAAGAAGTAATGGTCTCAAGTTGCAGTGGGGGAGGTTTAGGTTGGATATTAGGAAAATACTTTTTCACTAGGAGGGTGGTGAAGCACTGGAATGGGTTACCTAGGAGATGGTGGAATCTCCTTCCTTAAGAAGTTTTTAAGGTCAGGCTTTACAAAACCCTGGCTGGGATGATTTAGTTGGGGATTATGTCCTGCTTTCAGCAGGGGGTTGGACTAGATGACCTCCTGATGTCCCTTCCAACCCTGACTATGTTCTGTCACCTGCCACCTCTGAGAACAGCTGAGCTCTCTCCTCAGGTAGTTGAAGGCTATCAAATCCCCCCACTCTTCTCATCCCTCACACTCTTCTCATAAGACATATGCCCCAGTCCCCTAATAATTTTTGTTGCCCTCTACTGGACTCCTTCTAATTTGTCCACATCCTTTCTGTAGTGGGGGGCACAAAACTGGATGCAGTACTCCAGATGTGGCCTCACCATTGCCATATAGAGGGGAATAATCACTTCCCTCGAGCTGCTGGCAACGCTGCTTCTAATGCAGCCCAATATGCCGTTAGCCTTCTTGGAAACACAGGCACACTGTTGATTCATGTCCAGCTTCTAATCCACTGTAATCCCCAGGTCCTTTTCTGCAGAACTCCTGTTTAGCCAGTTGGTCCCCAGCCTGTAGCAGTGCATTGAATTCTTCTGTGCTAAGTGCATAACTCTGCACTTGTCCTTGTTGAACCTCCTCAGATTTCTTTTGGCCCAATCCTCCAATTTGTCTAGGTCACTCTGGACCTAATCCCTACCCTCCCGCACTTGGATTCTTTACGTGCTTTCACAGAGCAAAGAGCACATGTTCCATGATTTCATAGGGCAGAGTTTTAGGGCTATTTTGATTCAATGAACTATGCTATAGGATGGTTTCCCTGTGTGGATTTGACCGGTGGATCAACATAGAAGCACATTGTGACCATTCTCAGGCTGCTGAAGGCTGTGAGTCTTCTTGTTGCCACTTGCCACTACTAAGAGGGACTTTTGTATTTGGCAGCTGGATGTTCACGACCAAACTCACCAGCCTGTCAGGTACTCAAGAATCCTCCTCTGAGCTAGAGCAGCCCTGCCAGTTGACAACAGAGGCACCTTAACCCCTGAATTCCTCCAATGTGTCCCGCTCTGGGGTCCAGCCCCAATCACCAGATACTCAGAAAAATCCCAGATCCTCTCTTCCCGAAGCAATGGTATATCCCAGGTTACCAGTTTTACTGTAGACCACTGCTACTGTATAACACACAGCACTTGAGTATAGTTATCAAACAAATGGAAGTTTATTTCACAAGGGATAGAGATTTAAACAAACAAATGCGAGTGATGGAAACCAATCGTTACCAACAGAACAAAATTACAAAATGAAACCTCCATTTTTTAATAGTTACCTTTCCTATCTAAGTAGATTCTTCACCTCACACATCAGTGTATTATAGTGATTGCTAGTCCCTAGGAGCCACGGCCCTGCCTTTCATGAAGCATCACTGGTCATTGGGGATCTCCTTGGTGAATGGACCCAGAGTGTTTTTCTCCACCCTGTCATAAACTGAATCAGTCTTTTCTCTTTATTCACAGAAAGGACAAGGAGGAGATCGTCCTATTGTCCTTTTCACTTCCACAGGGTTTAGATGGCTGTAATTTGTCTTTGATAGTTTTCCATTGGCTTTTCTGGGTTGGTGCAAAGGTTGATAATGGAGCAATACATCACATAGCTGGTTAGTAAGGGACAGAGGACAATTCCCTCCCACTTGAATGGGACATCCCTACCACGACCTATATGGGCATAATTTCTCTGATTCCTGGATAAATATAATAAAATCAGTGTATTCAGTGTGGTGAGTTTGTCAGGTCTAAGACAGGAGTCACTTGTGAATAACAGTGATCTCTTTGCCAATTGGTACCAATGAGTTTTTGTCACACATGCACTGAACTATACTGAGCCATACAGTCACACCCTAATATAATAGAAAGGGAAGGAGAAAAAACAGAGAAAGGAACAATAAGATACTAAAATGAAGTTGGAAGTCTCCATTTCTCTCAGCCTTTGGATAGATGGGCACAAAGAGCTGTAGCTACTGTTGAGGAACTAGGTAATTGGATAGCTGGCTCAACCACCCATACTAGTAGCTTTCTCACATACAGGGAGATTGGTCAAGATTGGAATTGATGTCATGACTTGACTCCCATAGGGGATCAATCTGTGTAAGGCTATGTCTACACTTCAAAGACTGGAAGCATCCTTCTGACAACTTAATATTGTCTACACTGGGGTCCAGATCACATGAACTACTTCTCTCAGTGGAGTGGATTTTTCACACCCCTGAGAGATGTGGCCATGTCAACATAGCTTTTCAGGGTAGACCAGCCTTTAGACGGCTCTTTGATTGAAAGGCAATGGACTTAACCTTTTCCTTGATATTGATGATTGCAGCTTTCCTACCTGCTGGACACATCCTATGACAGATGTCATGCCTTTCCTTTGCAAATTAGAGAAGTGGGGAAGTTAGTGACCCTTACAGTGTAAGTGGGTAAAAAGTTATACAACTTGTCTCCTCGAGTAGTTTCCTTTTTAATAGAAATTGACTTTGAAGCTAAGCGAAATAAGTTCTATTTGAAATACAGAAAATTAAAATCTAGACTGGGCCAATATTCTATTATTCACTCTTTCTCACACACATTCTCCCACCCCAAACTTTTGAGTGAGGTTTTCTACGAGAACTCCTTACACTACAGGGCGTAAATTAAATCAAATTAACTTTTCAAGATTAGCCATCATTTCCTGTATGACTAACAAAACAAAAAACAAGACAACTATCAGTTTTCCAAAAGAGTTGATTATTACACAATTAGTCTCTTACTCTTTAACCAATAATTTCATTTTCATTGATAACAACATATTCAAAGATCAGAAATTCTTGTCATATATGTTAGTTTTCTTTTAATCCCCATTGCCAACAACTGAACCTTGGCTCAAGTTGTGGTTTGTCCCAAAGTAGATCCCAACCACTTCTGTGAGTTCATATATCTCTAGTTCTTTTGCCATGTGTTTTGGTGGAAAGGGTTGTCACGGCATGTGGGGGAGTCAGGGCCCCGCACCCCCACTTCCTGCGATTCACCATAACTCTAAGCCAGACAGTAGAAGAGAAGTTTTATTAGACGACAGGAACACAGTTCAAACCAGAGCTTGTAGGCATAAACAGGACCTCTAAATCAGGTCCTTCTCGGGGGTAGGGATCTTAGACCCCAGCCTTGGGGTTTCCTCTGGTTCCCCAGCCAGCCCAAATCTGAATAACCCCTCCAGCAGCCTCACTCCCCTCCCACCATCTCCTCCTGCAGCCTTTTTCTAGTTTTCGGGTTAGAGCCTCAGGTATTGTCCCTCAAATAAAGTCACCCCCTGCGATCCCATCCCCAATGCAGACAGTCCCAGTAAAACTAGATGACATTCCCAGGTCAATCTACCCTGCTCCCTACTGCATCATAGGGGTCTCCTATTTGGGAACATTTGCATCCTGGAGGAAAAACACCTCTCTATTCACACTTTTTAATCTTACAAAGTAAGGAGAGGTAGAGAAGTGATGTAAATGCATAAAACACAAGAGAACTGTATGGTCTACACTAAAGACATTTATCAGTAGAACTATACTGCTCACGGGTGTGAAAAATCCATACAGCTGAGTAACGTAGTTACACAGCCCTAATCCCCTGTGTAGATAGCGCTACATCAGCATGAGAACTTCTCCTGCCAACATAACCAACACCACTTGTGGGGGCTGGACTAAAAGTCTGATGGGAGAGCTCTCTCCCATTGGCTTAGAGAGTCTGTAGTAGCAGCACTGCAGCTGTGCCAACATCAGCTTTATTGTGCAGCCATAGCATCAGACACAAAACCATAGAATCAGGACTCAACATGCGTGGATCTGGAAGTCTGAAATTGGAGCCTGATACATTTGTTGCCTCATTGGTTACCATCATTTCTACAGCCTAAAAGTCCTTGCTAACCAATCAGGCAGCCAGTTTGGGATCCACAGGACAGGACTGTGCTACGAAGCACTCTCTCTTCGGATCCAAACAGTGAAGCATGATTGTTCTCAGTCCAAATCTGGAATCCTTTGGAACTGTAATCAGTGACACTGAACTAGGAAGTGGAGTTGTACAAAAATTGTCCTTGGGTCATTGGTCACCATAGCTTCCTTTACTGGGTTGGAAACCAAGAACTGAGTGTACTCTTTCAACCCCAAATCTCTGCCCTTTTTAGGATAAACTTACACTTCTCTGAAGTAGAATCCTTTACAAAAACCACTCAAAATATCAGCAGTGTTAGTAAGCAATGGCTTCCCGAAACATGCCCAGTTTTTCTTTACTTTGGTGACACAGTTCCAGGCAAAGGACTGGATACAGGGCTGAATCAGAAACTCTGTTAGCCACTAGAGATAGAATTTCTATTTAAAAATAGCTATTTTTCTGCAGCTATTAGATTTCTGACACTGATTTCATTTTATACAAATTTTTAGCACCTACAAATGATGCATTAAACAAAAAACCCATTTCTATTTCCTCAACATCTGCATCATGAAGGGAAGCATTCCACATACCATAGGATTAGCTAGGAGAGATCTTCTGTAGGGCCTGGGTTACAAAAATGCTTCGGGAAGCAAATACATGGGCATTTTGCCAAGTTCAAAATCACTTACCGTGGAATTCTCTTTCCAGATCATCTTAGAAAATACTGATTTAAATAATTGAACTACACTGTGATCATACGCACTTCCTTCAGTTAGTTGGGGTACTGCTGTTGTTCACCATTTCTGAGTGGAGATTTTAAATCATCACTTTTTTTTTGTCCGGTAAATTGGAGTGTTCTCTAATGTTGAAAGAACTGCACTTGAACTTTCTCCATGTCATCATGGAGGGATGGGGAAATAAAGGAAAGCTGAAGTGAGAAATGAGGACTTTAGCAAATGGTCATTTGTCTTAAATTCTCCAATAAATCTGAGCTACATCCTATCAAACTGAACTAATATCCAATTGGGCGACCAAACAGCCTTCAGGAAAGAGAGAAACCCACATCAGAGAGAGATAGAATACATGACAATGAAAGTGTCAAGTGAAATTCCACAGTAGGTTACATCTGATTATTCAGAATCAGGACAAGAGATTCTCTCATCACATTCTCCTCTGAACCATTCAAACCTGCTTCACTCAGCACTGTCTCAATAGTCAGTTACGTTATTTACAAAATGTTTAGTGTCCTAGCATCCCCATAATCGGGGACAAAACAGCCACCTTGTCAAAAGTGGCTTTACCAATAGATGAAACCTGGGATTTAAACTCCAAATAATCACACTCTGTTTGGGATCCATTTAAATTCCCCTTCCAGGTCTTTGACACTTTCATCTCCAGTCATAGCGACTCTGATTTAGGATTAAAGAAGTCAAAGCATCATCTCCAAGCACAGACAGCTGAGAACTCTTCCTCACGTGACACTTTGAGAAGTGGAGGGATAGAATGTGATGAAAATAAACTCTGCAGCGCTCAGCCAAAAGATAACAGTTCTGCAGTGATGGGGAAGGAGGGAATCTCTGAGTCATCCCATCACCTTCCACTGTCACAGTGGCTAAAATGACTATTTTTCTCCTGCTTCTCTTCATTTAAATATAATATGAAAAGTTCCCAATATAACTGCTCTTCAGCAGAACCCAGAGTAATGTGAGAACAACTGGCAATGATACAATCTGTATCATTGGTGACTCTAACAATAATTTTGCAATAGGAGGAATGGTATAAATGTAATGCTCCCTGATTCCTGATAGGAAGGGCACACTCAAATTACTCATGAGACAATGGAGTTGATAGAAAGTACAAATGGGCCACCTCAAAAGAGGGCGAACTACAAAAGGCATAAATGGGCCACTCATCTGGACAAGCTGAGGGATAACGGTGCTGCAAGCAGTTCAACCAGTTTTTAAAAGTTACTATGTGGGAATCAGGAAAAGCATTGATTAAAGAAAAAAATTATTGATAGCCCTAGAGGTTTTTTTGGTGTTCATCTCCCTTGCAGAGTCTCTGATGGCTAACATGGGCTGAATGCCAAGAGAAGGTCTTCTCACACTCACTGCATTCACAGGGCCGCTCCCTTGTGTGGATTCTCTGATGCCTCATAAGGTGTGAGTTGTTAATGAAACATTTTCCACACTCACAGCATTGATAGGGCCTCTGCCCTGTGTGGATTCTCTGATGTTGTAAAAGGTTTGATCTGTGAGTGAAATTTGTCCCACACTCACTGCATTTATAGGGGCTCTCCCCTGTGTGGATTCTCCGATGTTTAGAAAGGGCTGAGCTTCTAGTGAAACTTTTCCCACACTCACTACATTTATAGGGCCTCTCCGCTGTGTGGATTCTCTGATGTTGTAAAAGGCTTGATCTGAGTGTGAAATTTTTCCCACACTGACAGCATTGATAGGGCCTCTCCCCTGTGTGGATTCCCTGATGTGCAGAAAGGGCTGAGGTTCTAGTGAAACTATCCCCACACTCACTGCATTCATAGGGCCTCTCCCCTGTGTGGATTCTCTGATGCTTTATAAGGGCTGAGTAGTCACGTAAGTTTTTTCCACACTCAGTGCATGTATTTTTTCTCTTTCCCCCGAGGATTTCCTGCTTTGTTGTCATTTCCTTGAAGTCCTTCTGAGTTCCCGGACAGGAAATACATTTACCCACTTTCACCCCTGCCTGGTTTCCTTGCTCTCTTTCTGGTCTGTGCTGAATCTCACAGGAGTTTCCCTGCTCATGACTCCTGGACACATTCCTTTTTGATCTTTGTGATAATGCTCTGTGTTTATCCACTTGCTCAACATTTTCCTGCTGAGAATTCTGCTCCTCTTTCTCACATACCATTGCATCACCTGCTGTGATAGAGACAAAATTTCGGAAACAGGGATGGAAAGGGGAAAGCCAAAACAAAACAAGTGCTGAAGAGAGGTCAAATAAAAACAAATCAGGAACTGAACTCCCCCATACTGTTCCGCAAAATAGGAGAGAGGAGGGGATCAATTTAGCTTTCACATCCCATCCAAATTGTCAGGGGGAAGGGAGGAAGCTACTGCCTGGTGTCTGCTAGAATCTACGGGAAGCCATGAGCTATAGTTACCCTGAGGATATGACCTCTGCTGGCAACAATAATGAACTGAGAGAACTCCCAAGGGCTTTGTAGGGCATCCCAGATGTTTCCTTCAGGCACTTTCAGATTCTGAGTTGGTTTAATGTTTCCTCACCTGTGAAGGGAGCTCTCAGGGTCTGTCTTTCCTCTGAACCATGCAGGTCTGGGACCCATGACTCTTCCCCTTGTTCCAGCTGGGAGATCACATCAGGTTGGGAAACTGGAAACCCTGCTCAGATGAAAGAAAACAAAGGAGTTCAGTTGATTGCATAGGACTTTGTCATAAAAAGCATTCTATTAATTTAACTTCAGTACTTAGTGTGACCTGGTGTGCCTTGGGGAGTCCTGACTGAAAATGCTAAGGTCAGGGCAGGCTTAAAAAAGGGAGAGCAGATGCTCCCAAAACTGGTGGTTAACAGTGAAGTTAAACAGAGGTAGGAAGCAGGGCCACCCGTGGGGGGAGGGGAGGGGACAAGTGGGGCAATTTGCCCCAGGCCCCCATGAGAGTTTTTTGGGGCCCCTGGAGCGAAGTCATTCACTTGCTCCGGGGCCCCCGGAAAACTCTTGCGGGGCCCGGGCCCCCAGAGCTTCTTCTGCTCCGGATCTTCGGCTGCAATTTGGCGGCAGCGACGGGTTCTTCCGCTCCAGGACCCACCGCTGAAGTGCCCTGAAAACCCATGGCAGGGCGGTCCTCCCGCCCCGGGACCCGCCGCTGAAGTGCCAGGTCTTTGGCAGTGGGGGCCCCCCACCGCCAAAGACCCCAGGCCCCCTGAATCCTCTGGGCGGCCCTGGTAGGAAGAGGGATTGAAGAGAAAATCCAGATAATGCAGCTGTCCTTTATATTTCCTTTGTCATGTGGCCTGTACTTCCTGTGTCCCAAACACAAGCTTCACAGCACATGGCATGGAAAAGCCTTGGAGTTCTCAGTACACAGACATACCCCTGCATATCTTGTTGACTCAATAGGTGTATCCCCTTAGTTTTTCCATGGGCTTAGTTCTTTCCATTGAACAGGCTAGGCAGTGCTGATGCCAATATGTCCAGGGGTGTCACCCAGAAACACTGCACAAGTCTGGAAATACAGATATACCTACATATCCATAATTCACATTACAAAGGTAATACAAAGATAGAAACAAAATTATCATACTTGGAAAATCATAACATTTTCACTGACACCTTGCATGGCATATCTAACATGATTCATTACAATGTAATCATATTGGTATTAATAATAAAAATAATAATAATATAAAGTGTCTCACAATTCCATACAGTGTCACACTTAATAAACCAGTGAATTCCCAGGACCAGCTCCCCAGGTCCTTGAAGATGTCGAACACTCTGCTTATGAGGGATTTGAAATACCCACATATCTGCTGGGAACACACACACAGACACTGTGTCAGTCTGTACCTCTATGTTCATTCTTCTACAAAATTATGATAAATTTTGTATATAGTATATGTGTGAGGGCTGAATCCCCACTCTGTCACTCTGAGTGTAGAAAGTGGGGCCCTGCAAGGATTCTAAAAATTAATACTTGCCACTCCAGGCTTGAATTAAACTCCTAAGGTTACAGCTTCTCTCTGACCTTGGCTTGGTAAATGCAGCCACCACCCAAATGAATAAAAAAAAAAACCTTGGACCCAGGAAGGAGCACTTGGGAATTCCTCCCTGTAGAGTACCCTCAAATCCTTTCACACAGCCCCTCCGGGGAAGAGCTGAGAAAAAAAACCACAAAGGAAATTAGCTGTGGCTACCAGCTAGCCAAACAACATGCACAAACCTCTTAGGAAAACAAAAATCCAATCTTGTTCTTTAAAAAGGTAAATTTTATTAAAAACTGAAAGGAAAAGAATACATCTGGAACTTAGACTTTTTGCTAGATCTTAAAGGAAACAATTAATTTTTGTAAGCAACCAAAATAACTTTCTTTGGGGTTCAGCTTAAAGGTTACAAGCAAATTAAAGCATCTGGGATAGCACAGAGGAGATCCAAAAGCCAAAATAAAAAATGGACCTGATTGTGTCTGTCTAAACATTCCCTATCCAAATAATTTCTTCTAGGTATGGAAGATGAATTTTCATACCTGGTTCAAGTCTTACACAGCATTGCTACTCCGTGTCTCCTTTTCCGGAAAATAGACAAAGGGAAAGTTTATTTCCCATTTTAAAAAGTTCTAGCCTTTCCGTTGGCTCTTTTGGTCAGGTGTCCACTCCTTTTCTTTTACCTGTGGGCTTGTTAACCCTTTACAGGTAAAGCAAGCAGAGAACAGACATCAACAGGGATTTTACAGGCTGGATGGGTGTTTATAAAAGGGAGATCCCTCCTCTCCCCTTCATTTATCACTGTATGGCTTGTGAGGTATCATTTGAAAAGGCAATCTACTGAATATCCTCCTGTTAAAATATGTAGCAACATTGTACGTAAAGTTATGAGATTTTATGGTATGATATTACTGAAAAAGTTGCACCCCTAACCCTAAGTTCCTCAGAGACAGCAAGGCAAACAGCTGGTCAAATAGCCATTCTCCAGCAGGGGGAAGGTGTGAAGAAGACATTTACAGTCCATCACAGGGACCACTTGAAGCTCATATGTATGACAGCCTGTCACTGTGACTCAGCTGAGAACTGAAGTTGTTTCTAGTACAAAGGACTGAGTTATAAAAAGAGGTGAGGAAAATGCATGAGACTCTATCTCTCTCCCTTTTCCCTCTGCTCATGACAACTTCTGAAGAACTAAACTTGGGCGGCAGGGGCGGGTTAGAGGGAGTTCTGGCTGAAAGGAAAGCCAGCCTGTCTCAGCACATGGTGAGAGAAAGATTTGTTTTAAATCCATTTTAGCTTGTTAAGTTAAACATTAGTTTGTGTTTTATCTTGCATTTCTTTTGTAAACAATTCTGACTTTTATGCCTCATTACCTGTAGTCACTTAAAATCTTTTTTTTTTCAGTAGTTAATAATTTTGTTTTATTGTTGTTTTATCTAACCAGTGTGTTTGGATTAAAGTGTGTTGGAAACTCCATTTGGGATAACAAGACTGGTGCATGTCATTTTCCATTGATGAAATAACAGACTTCATATGAGCTTGTGTTGTTCAGTAACGTTCTGGACAGGGCAAGATGCACATTTCTGGTGGGAAGTCCGGGACCACAGAATTTTCTGGGGTTCTCCTGTGGGGTACTGTAATTCGTGAGTGGCTGACTAGCAGCACTCAATACTGTGTAGCTGGGAGCGAGTTATATGCTGGAGACTGTGTGTTAACTGCCCAGGAGTGGCTGCTCTCGCAGTAAAGCTGTGTAAAAGGCACCCCAGCTTGGGGAACTGAGGGGACACAGCTGTTCAACACTCCAGATTGCACTGTAGTTAATGTCACAGACACTCAATTTCAAAGAGTCTCCTAAAACACTGAGAAATTAAATCCACGTCCCAGAAATCGAAGTCTCCAGAGAGAGGGCAAGTCTCCCTGGCACTGCTTCTTGCTGACAGACAGGTCCAAAGACAAAGAGAGTCCTGGGGAAGCTGAGAACAGTAAGCATGGGCTGGTGGGGTTCAGTGGAGAAAGGGAACAGGAAGGGTAGGGATATTACTGAATGCAGGATTTCAGCAGTACTAAATGTCAGGATACCACATATTGCAGCCCATTTGAAAATATAATCCCAAATATATATATAAAATGATGGGGTCTAAATTAGTAGTTTCCATTGATTTATATAAGGGCAATAAGATATTCTCTGTATTATTGTCTATCCCTTTTTTAATAATTCCTAACATCCTGTTTGCTTTTTTGAATTCCTCTGCACACTGCGTGGATGTCTTCAGAGAACTATCCACAATGACTCCAAGATCTTTTTCCTGATTCGTTGTAGCTAAATTTGCCCCCATCATATTGTACGTATAGTTGGGGTTATTTTTGCCAATGTGCATTACTTTATATTTATCCACATTAAATTTCATTTGCCATTTTGTTGCCCATTCACTTAGTTTTGTGAGATCTTTTTGAAGTTCTCCACAGTCTGCTTTGGTCTTAACTATCTTGAGCAGTTTAGTATCATCTGCAAACTTTGCCACCTCACTTTTTACCCTTTTCTCCAGATCATTTATGAATAAATTGAATAGGATTGGTCCTAGGACTGACCCTTGGGGAACAACACTAATTACTCCTCTCCATTCTGAAAATTTACCATTTATTACTACCCTTTGTTCCCTGTCTTTTAACTAGTTCTCAATCCATGAAAAGATCTTCCCTCTTATCCCATGATAACTTAATTTATGTAAGATCCTTTGAAGAGGAACCTCGTCAAAGGCTTTCTGGAAATGTAAGTACACTATGTCCACTGGATCCCCATTGTCCACATGTTTGTTGACACCGTCAAAGAACTCTAACATCCCTTTACAGAAACCATGTTGACTTTTGCCCAACAATTTTTGTTCTTCTATGGGCCTGACAATTTTATTCTTTACTATTGTTTCAACTAATTTGCGTGGTACAGACGTTAGACTTACCGGTCTGTAATTGCCAGGATCGCCGCTAGAGCCCTTTTTAAATATTGGTGTTACATTAGCTAACTTCCAGTCACTGGGTACAGAAGCTGATTTAAAGGACAGGATACAAACCATAGCTAATAGTTCCCCAATTTCACATTTGAGTTCCTTCAGAACTCTTGGGTAAATACCATCTAGTTCCGGTGACTTGTTACAGTTAAGTTTATCAATTAGTTCCAAAACCACCTCTAGTGACACTTCAATCTGTGTCAATTCCTCAGATTTGTCACCCACAAAAGGTTTGGGAATCTCCCTAACATCCTCAGCCATGAAGACTGAAGCAAAAAATGCATTTAGTTTCTCCGCAATTACTTTATCGTCTTTAAGCGCTCCTTTTGTATCTTAATCGTTCAGGGGCCCCACTAGTTGTTTAGCAGGCTTCCTGCTTTTGATGTACTTAAAAAACATTTTGTTATTACCTTTTGAGTTTTTGGCTAGCTGTTCCTCAAACTCCTTTTTGGATTTTCTTATTACATATTACATCCAAAGCCCAAGATTTGGTGGTGATGGGGGACTTCAACTATCCGGATATATGTTGGGAAAATAACACAGCGGGGCACAGACTATCCAACAAATTCTTGGACTGCATTGGAGACAACTTTTTATTTCAGAAGGTTGAAAAAGCTACTAGGGGGGAAGCTGTTCTAGACTTGATTTTAACAAATAGGGAGGAACTCATTGAGAATTTGAAAGTAGAAGGCAGCCTGGGTGAAAGTGATCATGAAATCATAGAGTTTGCAATTCTAAGGAAGGGTAGAAGGGAGAACAGCAAAATAGAGACAATGGATTTCAGGAAGGCAGATTTTGGTAAGCTCAGAGAGCTGATAGGTAAGGTCCCATGGGAATCAAGACTGAGGGGAAAAACAACTGAGGAGAGTTGGCAGTTTTTCAAAGGGATACTATTAAGGGCCCAAAAGCAAGCTATTCCGCTGGTTAGGAAAGATAGAAAATGTGGCAAAAGACCACCTTGGCTTACCCACGAGATCTTGCACGATCTAAAAAATAAAAAGGAGTCATAAAAAAATGGAAACTAGGACAGATTACAAAGGATGAATATAGGCAAACAACACAGGAATGTAGGGGCAAGATTAGAAAGGCAAAGGCACAAAATGAGCTCAAACTAGCTACGGGAATAAAGGGAAACAAGAAGACTTTTTATCAATACATTAGAAGCAAGAGGAAGACCAAAGACAGGGTAGGCCCACTGCTTAGTGAAGAGGGAGAAACAGTAACAGGAAACTTGGAAATGGCAGAGATGCTTAATGACTTCTTTGTTTCGGTCTTCACCCAGAAGTCTGAAGGAACGCCTAACATAGTGAATGCTAATGGGAAGGGGGTAGGTTTAGCAGATAAAATAAAAAAAGAACAAGTTAAAAATCACTTAGAAAAGTTAGATGCCTGCAAGTCACCAGGGCCTGATAAAATGCATCCTAGAATACTCAAGGAGCTAATAGAGGAGGTATCTGAGCCTCTAGCTATTATCTTTGGAAAATCATGGGAGACGGGAGAGATTCCAGAAGACTGGAAAAGGGCAAATATAGTGCCCATCTATAAAAAGAGAAATAAAAACAACCCAGGAAACTACAGACCAGTTAGTTTAACTTCTGTGCCAGGGAAGATAATGGAGCAAGTAATTAAGGAAATCATCTGCAAACACTTGGAAGGTGGTAAGGTGATAGGGAACAGCCAGCATGGATTTGTGAAGAACAAATCATGTCAAACCAATCTGATAGCTTTCTTTGATAGGATAATGAGCCTTGTGGATAAGGGTGAAGCTGTGGATGTGGTATACCTAGACTTTAGTAAGGCATTTGATACTGTCTCGCATGATATTCTTATCGATAAACTAGGCAAATACAATTTAGATGGGACTACTATAAGGTGGGTGCATAACTGGCTGGATAACCGTACTCAGAGAGTTGTTATTAATGGTTCCCAATCCTGCTGGAAAGGCGTAACGAGTGGGGTACCGCAGGGGTCTGTTTTGGGACCGGCGCTGTTCAATATCTTCATCAACGACTTAGATATTGGCATAGAAAGTATGCCTATTAAGTTTGCGGATGATACCAAACTGGGAGGGATTGCAACTGCTTTGGAGGACAGGGTCATAATTCAAAATGATCTGGACAAATTGGAGAAATGGGCTGAGGTAAACAGGATGAAGTTTAACAAAGACAAATGCAAAGTGCTCCACTTAGGAAGGAAAAATCAGTTTCACACATACAGAATGGGAAAAGACTGTCTAGGAAGGAGTACGGCAGAAAGGGATCTAGGGGTTATAGTGGACCATAAGCTAAATATGAGTCAACAGTGTGATGCTGTTGCAAAAAAAGCAAACATGATTCTGGGATGTATTAACAGGTGTGTTGTGAGCAAGACACGAGAAGTCATTCTTCCGCTCTACTCTGCTCTGGTTAGGCCTCAGCTGGAGTATTGTGTCCAGTTCTGGGCACCGCATTTTAAAAAAGATGTGGAGAAATTGGAAAGGGTCCAGAGAAGAGCAACAAGAATGATTAAAGGTCTTGAGAACATGACCTATGAAGGAAGGCTGAAAGAATTGGGTTTGTTTAGTTTGGAAAAGAGAAGACTGAGAGGGGACATGATAGTAGTTTTCAGGTATTTAAAAGGGTGTCATAAGGAGGAGGGAGAAAACTTGTACACCTTAGCCTCTAAGGATAGAACAAGAAGCAATGGGTTTAAACTGCAGCAAGGGAGGTCTAGGTTGGACATTAGGAAAAAGTTCCTAACTGTCAGGGTGGTTAAACACTGGAATAAATTGCCTAGGGAGGTTGTGGAATCTCCATCTCTGGAGATATTTAAGAGAAGGTTAGATAAATGTCTATCAGGGATGGTCTAGACAGTATTTGGTCCTGCCATGCGGGCAGGGGACTGGACTCGATGACCTCTTGAGGTCCCTTCCAGTCCTAGAATCTATGAATCTATGAATTTTTACACTTAATTTGGCAGTGCTTATGGTCTCTTCTATATATCTCACTAGGATTTGACTTTCACTTTTTAAAAGATGCCTTTTTATCTCTCACTGCTTCTTTTACATCGTTGTTAAGCCACAGTGGCTCTTTTTTAGTTCTTTTGCTGTGTTTTTTAATTTGGGGTATACATTTAAGTTGGGCCTCTAATATTGTGTCTTTGAAAAGTGTCCATGCAGCTTGCAGGGATTTCACTCTAGTCATTGTACCTTTGAATTTCTGTTTAACTAACCTCCTCATTTTTTCATAGTTCCCCTTTCTGAAATTAAATGCCACAGTGTTGAGCTGTTGAGGTGTTCTTCCCACCACAAGAATGTTAAATGTTGTTATATTATGGTCGCTATTTGCAAGCCGTCCTGTTGTAGTTACTCCTTGGACCAGCTCCTACGCTCCACTCAGGACTAAATCAAGAGTTGCTTCTCCCCGTACCAACTGCTCCAAGAAGCAGTCATTTAAAATATCGAGAAATTTTGTCTCTGCATTTTGTCCTGAGGTGACATGTACCCAGTCAATATGGGGATAATTGAAATCCCCTACTATTATTGACAGGTTTCAGAGTAGCAGCCGTGTTAGTCTGTATCCTCAAAAAGAACAGGAGTACTTGTGGCACCTTAGAGACTAACGAATTTATTAGAGCATAAGCTTTCGGATGCATATAGAATGGAACATATATTGAGGAGATATATATACACACATACCGAGAGAATGAACAGGTGGGAGTTGTCTTACCAACTCTGAGAGGCCAATTAAGAAGGAGAAAAAAAACTTTTGAAGTGATAATCAAGATAGCTCAGTACAGGCAGTTTGATCAGAAGCAAGTGTGAGAATACTTACAAGGGGAGATAGATTCATAGACTCTCTAATCTCCCTTAACAATAATAGATCCCTATTGTTATATTCTTATTAGAGCATGGAATTACTATCTATAGAGATTCGATGGAACATGCGGTTTCATTTAAGATTTTTACCCCCCCCCCCCAAAGTATGACCTGCTCTGTCCTTCCGATATATTTTGTACCCTGGAATGATTGTGTCCCACTGATTGTCCTCACTCCACCAGGTTTCTGTGATGCCTGTTATGTCAATATTCTCTTTTAACACGAGGCACTCTAATTCACACATCTTATTATTTAGACTTCTAGCATTAGTGTACAACCACTTTAAAAAATTATCACTGTTTATCTGTCTGCCCTTTTCTGATGTGTCAGGTTCTTGTGTGTGTGAATGCTTCTCGTCTGATCTGGCCCCTACTTTATCCTCTTCCAGCCTCTCTTTCTGACTAAAAACTATAAAATCTCTATCACTAGACTCTCCTCTAAGGGTATGTCTACACTACGAAATTAGTTCGAATTTATAGAAGCCGGTTTTATTGAAATCAGTTGTATACAGCCGATTGTGTATGTCCACACAATAAAATGCTCTAGGTGCTCTAGTCGGCAGACCGCGTCCACAGTACGAGGCTAGCGTCGACTTCCGGAGCATTGCACTATGGGTAGCTATCCCACAGCTATCCCACAGTTCCCGCAGTCTCCGCCGCCCCTTGGAATTCTGGGTTGAGATCCCAATGCCCGGATGATGCAAAACAGTGTCGCGGGCGGTTCTGGGTACATGTCGTCAGGCCCCTCCCTCCCCCGTCACAGCAACGGCAGACAATAGATTCGCGCCTTTTTATCTGGGTTACCTGGGTTACCTGTGCAGACAACATGGAGCCCGCTCAGCACAGCTGAGCTCACCGTCACCATATGTCCTCTTGGTGCCGGCAGACGTGGGACTGCATTGCTACACAGCAGCAGCTGCTAACTGCCTTTTGGCGGTAGACGGTGCAGTAGACTGGTAGCCTTCATCGGCGATCTGGGTGCTGGCAGCCGTGGGGCTTGCCTTTTGGCAGTAAATGGTGTATTATGACTGTTAGCCGGCCTATTACAAGTCGGGTCATCGCACGTTAGCAGAGTCTTCCCTGAGCAGCAGCTCGTGCAATAGGCCTGAAGACCATCGTCATACACCGCCCCGTATTTGCTGCCAAGCACCCAGAAAGATGCCGAGGGCTATCAGTCACGCTGCACCGTCGTCTTAAGATGTAAAAAAATAGATTTTCTCTGTATTCATTTGCTTCCCCCTCCCTCCGTCAAATCAACGGCCTGCTAAACCCAGGGTTTTCAGTTTAATCTTTGGGGGGGACCAGTCTGTGACAGTTGTTTGTGTCTCTCCCTGATGCACAGCCACCGTTCTTTATTTTAATTCCCTGTGCCTGTACGCCATGTCGTCACTCGGCCCCCCCTCCCTCCTTCCCCTAGGCCGTCAGATACTACGTTTGCGCCACAGCTCGAGCCGAGAAGCGGTTCGCGCCTTTTCTTTGAATTCTGGGTTGAGATCCCAATGCCCGGATGATGCAAAACAGTGTCGCGGGCGGTTCTGGGTACATGTCGTCAGGCCCCTCCCCCCTCGTCACAGCAACGGCAGACAATAGATTCGCGCCTTTTTACCTGGGTTACCTGTGCAGACAACATACCACGGCAAGCATGGAGCCCGCTCAGCTCAGCTGAGCTCACCGTCACCATATGTCCTTTGGGTGCCGGCAGACATGGGACTGCATTGCTACACAGCAGCAGCTGCTAACTGCCTTTTGGCGGTAGACGGTGTAGCATGAGTGATAGCCGTGGGGCTGGCAGCCGTAGTGCTGCATTGCACCAGCCCCTTCCAGGCGATGGTATATTATGACTGGTACCCGTCGTCGTCATACTGGTATGGCTGTCAATCATGGCCACCTGGGCAGACATGCTACTGTTTTGATGATGATGGTTACCAGTCATAATATACTATTTTCTGCCAATTGCCCAATATTGTCTGCTAAGCACCCAGAAGAGGCCGAGGGCGATGCTGGGTGCTGGCGGACGTGGGGCTGGCAGACGTGGGGCTGCATTGCTACACAGCAGCAGCCCCTTGCCTTTTGGCAGATGATGGTATATTATGATTGGTACCCATCGTCATCGTACTGGTATGGCTGTCACTCATGCTGCAGCGTCGGCTGCCACCTTAAGATGTAAAAAATAGATTTGTTCTGTGTTCATTTGCTTCCCCTTCCTCCGTGAAATCAACGGCCTGCTAAGCCCAGGGTTTCCAGTTTAATCTTTGGGGGGACCATTCTGTGTGACAGTTGTTTGTGTTTCTCCCTGTTCCTGTACCTGTACGCCATGTCGTCACTCGGCCCTCCCTCCCTCCCTCCCTCCCTCCCGCCCTCCTTCTCCTGGTCCATCAGATACTACTTTCGCGCCTTTTTTCTGACCAGGCGCCATAGCTAGCACTGGGATCATGGAGCCCGCTCAGATCACCGCGGCAATTATGAGCACTATGAACACCACGCGCATTGTCCTGGAGTATATGCAGAGCCAGAACATGCCAAGGCGAAACCCGGACCAGGCGAGGAGGCGATTGCAGCACGGCGACGAGAGTGATGAGGAAATTGACATGGCCATAGACCTCTCACAAGGCACAGGCCCCAGCAATGTGGAAATCATGGTGTCACTGGGGCAGGTTGATACCGTGGAACGCCGATTCTGGGCTCGGGAAACAAGCACAGACTGGTGGGACCGCATCGTGCTGCAGGTATGGGACGATTCCCAGTGGCTGCGAAACTTTCGCATGCGTAAGGGCACTTTCATGGAACTTTGTGACTTGCTTTCCCCTGCCCTGAAACGCCAGGATACCAAGATGAGAGCAGCCCTCACAGTTAAGAAGCGAGTGGCGATAGCCCTGTGGAAGCTTGCAACGCCAGACAGCTACCGGTCAGTCGGGAATCAATTTGGAGTGGGCAAATCTACTGTGGGGGCTGCTGTGATCCAATTTGCCAGGGCAATGAAAGACCTGGTGATAGCAAGGGTAGTGACTCTGGGCAACGTGCAGTCAATAGTGGATGGTTTTGCTGAAATGGGATTCCCAAACTGTGGCGGGGCCATAGACGGAACCCATATCCCTATCTTGTCACCGGAACACCAAGCCACCGACTACGTAAACCGCAAGGGGTACTTTTCAATGCTGCTGCAAGCCCTGGTGGATCACAAGGGACGTTTCACCAACATCAACGTGGGATGGCCGGGAAAGGTACATGATGCTCGCGTCTTCAGGAACTCTGCTCTGTTTCGAAAGCTGGAGGAAGGGACTTTCTTCCCGGACCAGAAAGTGACCATTGGGGATGTTGAAATGCCTATCGTGATCCTTGGGGACCCAGCCTACCCCTTAATGCCATGGCTCATGAAGCCATACACAGGCAGCCTGGACAGTAGTCAGGACCTGTTCAACTACAGGCTGAGCAAGTGCCGAATGGTGGTGGAATGTGCATTTGGACGTTTAAAAGCGCGCTGGCGCAGCTTACTGACTCGCTCAGACCTCAGCGAAAAGAATATCCCCATTGTTATTGCTGCTTGCTGTGCGCTCCACAATATCTGTGAGAGTAAGGGGGAGACCTTTATGGCGGGGTGGGAGGTTGAGGCAACTCGCCTGGCCGCTGATTACGCGCAGCCAGACACCAGGGCGGTTAGAGGAGCACAGCAGGGCGCGGTGCGCATCAGAGAAGCTTTGAAAATGAGTTTTGTGACTGGCCAGGCTACTGTGTGAAACTTCTGTTTGTTTCTCCTTGATGAACCCTCCAACCCCCCCCCCCGACCCGGTTCACTCTACTTCCCTGTAAACCAACCACCCCACCCCACCCTCCCCTCCCCTCCCGCTTGCAGAGGCAATAAAGTCATTGTTTTTTCACATTCATGCATTCTTTATTAGTTCCTTACAGAGGTAGGGGGATAATTGCCAAGGTAGCTGGGATGGGTGGGGGAGGAGGGATGGAAAAGGACACACTGCATTTTAAAACTTTAACTCTTATTGAAGCCCAGCCTTCTGATGCTTGGGCGATCATCTGGGGTGGAGTGACTGGGTGGACGGAGGCCCCCCCACCGTGTTCTTGGGCGTCTGGGTGAGGAGGCTATGGAACTTGGGGAGGAGGGCTGTTGGTTACACAGGGGCTGTAGTGGCGGTCTCTGCTCCTGCTGCCTTTCCTGCAACTCAACCATACGCTCGAGCATATCACTTTGATGCTCCAGCAGACGGAGCATTGCCTCTTGCCGTCTGTCTGCAAGCTGACGCCACCTATCGTCTTCAGCCCGCCACCTCTCCTCTTGTTCATGTTGGGCTTTTCTCATCTCCAACATTGACTGCCTCCACGCATTCTGCTGTGCTCTATCAGCCTGGGCGGACATCTGCAGCTCCGTGAACATCTCGTCCCTCGTCTTACGTTTTCTCTTTCTAATGTTCACGAGCCTCTGCGAAGGAGAAACATTTGCAGCTGGTGGAGGAGAAGGGAGAGGTGGTTAAAAAAGACACATTTTAGGGAACAATGGGTACACTCTTTCATTACAAGGTCGCATATTTCGGCTTGCAGGCAGCCATCGTAGGCCACAGTGTTTTGGCTTTTTTAACCTTCTTAACATGCGGGAAAGGTTGCAAACAGCAGCGCATTTCCCATATCAAGGATGAATTGGGTTGTCCATTTAAAATGGGGTTTCAATGTAAAAGGAGGGGGCTGCGGTTTCCCGGTTAACATGCGGCACAAACACAAGTAAACCCCCCCCCCACACACACACACACGATTCTCTGGGATGATCACTTCACCCCTCCCCCCCACCGCGTGGTTAACAGCGGGGAACATTTCTGGTCAGAATAGCAGGAACGGGCGCCTCTGAATGTCCCCCTTAATAAAATCACCCCATTTCAACCAGGAGAGCTTTCTGGAGATGTCCCTGGAGGATTTCCGCTCCATCCCCATACACGTTAACAGACTTGCTTGCTTTTTTTTTGTAATGTTTACAAATATTTACAAAGTTACACTCACCAGAGGTCTTCTGTGTGCCCTGAGGGTCTTGGGTGAGTTCGGGGGTTACTGGTTCCAGGTCCAGTGTCACAAACATATCCTGGCTGTTGGGGAAACCGGTTTCTCCGCTTCCTTGCTGCTGTGAGCTACCTACAGTACCTCCATCATCATCTTCCTCGTTCCCCGAACCGTCTTCCCTGTGTGTTTCTCCAGTGAGAGAGTCATAGCACACGGTTGGGGTAGTGGTGGCTGCACCCCCTAGGATCGCATGCAGCTCCGCGTAGTAGCGGCAAGTTTGCGGCTCTGCCCCGGACCTTCCGTTTGCTTCTCTGGCTTTGTGGTAGGCTTGCCGTAGCTCCTTAATTTTCACGCGGCACTGCTGTGTGTCCCTGTTATGGCCTCGGTCCTTCATGGCCTTGGAGATCTTTTCTAATACTTTTCCATTTCTTTTACTGCTACGGAGTTCAGCTATCACTGCTTCATCTCCCCATATGGCGAGCAGATCTCGTACCTCCCGTTCGGTCCATGCTGGAGCTCTTTTGCGATCCTGGGAGGACTCCATGACGGTTACCTGTGCTGATGAGCTCTGCGTGGTCACCTGTGCTCTCCACGCTGGGCAAACAGGAAATGAAATTCAAACCTTCGCGGGTCTTTTCCTGTCTACCTGGTCAGTGCATCTGAGTTGAGAGCGCTGTCCAGAGCGGTCACAATGAAGCACTGTGGGATAGCTCCCGGAGGCCAATAACATCGAATTCCGTCCACACTACCCCAATTCTGACCCGCAAAGGCCGGTTTTATCGCTAATCCCCTCGTCGGAGGTGGTGTAAAGAAACCGGTTTAAAGGGCCCTTTAAGTCGAAAGAAAGGGCCTCGTTGTGTGGACGTGTCCAGGCTTAATTCGGTTTAACGCTGCTAAAGTCGACCTAAACCCGTAGTGTAGACCAGGCCTAAGAGAGGTCTCTGTCCGATCCACATGCTCCTCTGCAGCCATCGGCTTTCCCCCATCTCTTAGTTTTAAAACTGCTCTGCACCTTTTTAATGTTAAGTGCCAGCAGTCTGGTTCCACTTTGGTTTAGGTGGAGCCCATCCCTCCTGTATAGGCTCCCCCCATCCCAAAAGTTTCCCCAGTTCCTAATAAATCTAAACCCCTCCTGCAACCCCGCATACCTCTTGCCCCCACACACACCCCAGGCCCCGGACTCCTGCACCCCCAGCCCTGACTCCTGCACCCCCTCACACATACCCAGACCTTACTCCTTCACCCCTCTCAAACACACCCCAGTTCCCTGCCCTCCCGGATTCTTGCAAATGCCCATAACCCCTTCCCCCACAAACACCCCCAGCCCCTCACACACACCCAGCCCTGACTCCTGCCCACCCTGACTCTTGCTCCCCCCCATCCCCATCTGCATCGCTCACATGAAACAGGAGCTGCCCCAGGTAAGCGCTCCACACCCCAACCCCCTGCCCCAGCCTGGAGCCCCCTCCCACACCCTAACTCCTGGCCAGACCCTGCACCCCAATGTTTTTTCACATTTTTTTTATAAAGGGCTCTTATCCAAAGCGCTTTACAATAGTTAGCTAATGGTACAAACAATATTTGGAAAGATCATTAAGTGGTGCACCGAGACCCTCAGCGATTTTCAACTGGTCTGTGGAAAAATCAGTTGGACTACAAGAACAATCAAGGTACCTCACTTTATTTTCATTTACTTCCTATTACTAACAGGAGGAGGATGAAGAAAAAAAAGAATGAAAAATCGGCGTGAGGGGGGGAGATAAGAGAGAATGTTCTTTTTCTTGCCTAGGTCCCAAGGAGGGACACCAAAAATGAAGCTGAGCATAGGGCCCCACTAACATTAAATCTGCCACTGAGCTTCCTTCTCTGGATACCCCCAACCAGCATTCAAGGACACACGGAGCGTCTGTGTGATACGCAAGCCTAGACCAGCAGCTCTGACTCCAGCAGCCTGCTCGTTACACCCCAAGCGCATTCAGGTGTGGGTGGAGAAGGCTCAGGGTTTGAGAGGTCAGGGGTAGGAAGCTTCTGTTGGTTATGCCGCACCTAAGGCTCAGTTTTACTTGAGCAAACAGGAGATATTTGACACTGTGTGATACTGCTCCTGTGCGCTGTTCCCAAAGTGTTCTGCAGTGGGGGAGGGTCTCAGGTAGTGTGTGTGTCACTGGCATATTGGGGTGATGCTGAAACTGGGCAGAGTAGAGGTGGCATTGTGGGGCTGGCGTGAACCTTAACTCTTCATTTCTCCTTCCAAGAACCAAGGGGACAGTAACCCTTACCCAGTGAGGTCACATTCTCATAGTTCTCCTGCATGACATCCCTGTAGAGAGCTCTCTGAGTGGGGTCCAGCAGAGCCCATTCTTCCCTGGTGAAATACACAGCCACCTCCTCGAAGGTCACTGGCCCCTGAAATAGCAAGAGTCCAACACTCAGTACCTGCTGCTCCACTCACAGCCTCACTATTTGTGGGGGAGAGGAGCCCATCAAAGGGAAGCTCTGGGTGAATTGAAGTCAACAGAGTCCCACCCCAACCCTGCTCAGAGCATCCAGGAAACACCAGGGTGAGGGGACGAAGAGAGAGCCCCTCCGCTTTCCCAGCAGATCCATCACACACCTTCTAGCCACAGACTGATACAGGAGATGGAGCCTCAAGCAGGGTCCAAGGAGAGCTCCCTGGTAGGAAGCCCAACACCCTCCTCATTCTGAAGAGCTGGATATGAAGGGAGGGGAATATCCCCTAAGCCTGACTGGTGGGTGCTCCCTTCCTCTCTCACAGCAGCCACTGGTTAGTCAGATCAGGCTTCAGCACTACGAGTCTGGTCAGTTTTCCTAGCTCCATGTATGTGGGTTATTTTCTGTTCAACACATTAGGTCATTTCCCCCACTGAACCTCATGGGTCTGTTCCTAGAATCTAAGCCACTTATTAAACAACTCCCAGCAGGTTTGCCGCACCCTGTCCTCCTCCATTTCTCCAACCTGTTTATTCCCTGCCCTGCTCCAACCTCCAGACCAGACTGTGAAAACCTTCCCATCTCTGGTGTATTTGCTGCCCCTCTCCCACCTGCAGGAACCCATCAACCACCCCCTGATAATACCTACCTGGACTGGCTCCTCTGCAGCCATTTCTCTCCCCTGTCCAATGAGAGGACGGGATGAACTGGAGCGAAACATGGACATCATTCTGCAGCCTGGCAGGGTGAGAAGGGCAGTTGTGGAGGTTTCAGAACAGGCTTTAATTAATTTCACAGCACGATTCCCCAGGCCCTTTCCCTGCAGACAGACACCCTAGATTCTACCATGCTGAGAAAGGCTTGATCTCTTTATACAGTGTAGACTTGGCCCCTCCTGCCAGGCTAAGCCCAGAGACATTTTTAACCTCCCTTCTCCCTCTCCCCATCCCATAACAAAGTCTCTGAATACAATGCTAGAAAAAAACAGAACCAAAGGATTCACTGTGGGGGATTCTCTCAGACACTGACACCACGGCAGCCACACCCCAGCAGGAGGGATATGGAGTCAGGAACTGGATTTTCCTCTGTCTGATCCTCACCTTTTCCACAGGAAAGTGACTCTATCCAGGGTGCAGTAATACATCTGTCTGGGCAGATTAGAGATCTGGAAATCTCTCTCAAAACTCTCCTCTCCCACGGCCCCTTTCAGTCTCTCCTATCTCTTTTTCTCTGTCCTCTCTCCCTGCCTGTCTGGTAGGAAAGTCCCATTCCTGGGTTGTTTGCTCCCCACGGCTGGATTTGCTCCTGCAATTGCTAATGGGACAAGAAATGAGGGGTCTCTGTTTGTGTAGAGTCATTTTAAGGCCAGAGCCCCAGCATTTTCCTTTTGTTTCTTTCAGTTACTTGGAATGTCTGGCTCAGAATTTAGTATTAACAGGGCTCAGGGCTGCCCTATGGGGCTAGTACCTGCCGGAGAAAGCCATCACCTGGGCCAGACAGAGAAGCAGCTTTAATTAAGATCACTTCCCAGCACAGAATCCCCGCTGGGGGAGCAGCAGCTGCTAAGCCTGGTCTCCCAGATCACAATGGAGGCTGCAGCATGTGACCCAGGAAGCTGAACCCCAATATCCTGAGCAGAGAGGGACAGAGCGTTTGAGCAGCTTCCCTCCTTTAGCTCTCTGGGGAGAGCAGCTAATGAGAGCCCCTCCTCACAGGGAGAATTGCTGATCTCATTTGCCCCACTGTCCATCTGGAGTCACTCCTCCTCTTCCCATACACTGACTCTTGATTAACCTTTGTCTCAATGAAACCAGATTTCAGAAAGAATGAGTCCAGAATGCTGTAGAAGAGACCATTCTGTGGCAGTGCTAACCCCCTTCCCACCTCCCTCACCCCTCAGATTAAGAACAAGGACTGGGGGGGGGCACACATTTTCCAAACAGAACCGAAAGTTCCTGCAGTTTTCAAAAGAGGAGAAAAGCAAAATCTATGATTTCAAACTAACAGTGTTTGGTAAGTGGATAGAAAGTTATCACAGTGACAGGGCATGTGTCTGGAGAATGCCAGGCAGTGCTTGGAGCCAGGACTCTGTCACAAGTTGATCAGGGAGAAGGATCATGGTTAGTAGCAGTTCCCAGAGCCCCCAGTCAGGGGCCCCAGACACCCCCCAGCCAGGGTCCCACCAGATATTCCTGGGATGCAGCCCCCTAGAGTCCCTGGCCAGGGACCCCAGATACCTCTCAAAGCCCCACCAGACAAGGAATCCCCACCAGACCATGACTACCAGGTTGGGAATCCCAAAGGGTTCCCCCCACCAAGAGCCCCCAGCAGCCAGGGATCCCCCCACTGGGAACTCAGTCCCTCACTGCCTGCCTAGGAACCCCCCCTGCCACCCTCCAGCAGGATCTGCCATGCCGTTTGTCTGGGACCCCCTCCTCTGCCCAGCGGGACCCCCTGATGCTTTACAGAGGGACCCCTCACTCTGCTTCCCTGGCATTCCCTGACCTAGTGCCAGAGCTCCGCCCCCCACCAGCTCTGTGCACTGGGCATGGCAACGATCCCAGGAGCCAGCAGGGGAAGCCCAGACACAGCTCCTGGCACAGCACCAGACTCCCTCTAACCCCCTGCCCCTCCTCCCCAAAAGACACCCACCCCCACTGTTCTGCAGCCAACAGACCCTCAGCGATACCCACCTCCAGGACCTATATCCTCAGGGCTGGGCACATCAGAACCACCCCCTGAAGCCCCAAACCTCCAGAACCCACCAACCTGACTAGGGTACCCCCTGCCCAGTCACCCAAACACCTCCCCTTCCCACAATGCCCCTTCAGCTCCAGCTGTAATCTCCCCACACAGACACCCCTTGCCCCCAGAGCAACAGTGTTACCTCACAGTGTCTGAGAAGCGGATAGAAAGTTATCACCACCCCCTGCTGGCCAGTTACATAGGCAGAGGGAGCCCTGGAGGATGCCTCTTGAACAGGAGAATGGAAGGCCTGGAGGGCAAGAAAGGTAAGAAATGTCCATGGCCTGTCACCAGCAAATAATGGTCACCATGGAGCCACCGCAGAGGTGGCTACATCTTAGAACTGCAGGAATCAACCCCTCATCCCGTGCCAGCTGGAGAAAAGAAAAGAGTCCAGCCAACTCTCCTGTTACCAGGTGGGGGCCACTGATCCCCAAACAGGGGGAGGCCTCTGTCTTTGATGTGTATTAAATATGTGGCTGATCTCTTTCATCAGCAAACATTTTAACAGAGATAAAAGGGTCAGGGGAAGAAATGATTCTCAAAGAAGAGGGGAAAGATGATCACAGGCAATTTAATCCCCTGCAACCTCCAAGATGGAGAAGGACTCAGGACAACAGGTTCCCTCCAAGGAAGAAGAATTTGCTGGGATTTAGAAACATGGGGAACAGCCCCAAACATGAAAGGATTTTTAATTGACATTTGATAATAACATAGAAATGAAAGAGAAAGGCTGGAAATCTGAGAGTGTTTCCCATCAATATTTGTTAAATGAAAAGAGAGGAAATGGGCACCATTTGAAAACATTTTATATCCATGTTCAAGAATCTGAGAAAAGGTGTAAATCTGAGATTTTCTTTGTATTTTATAATTAGAAAGACAGGTGAAAATCTCAGGGCATATTCAATTAGAAATAGACAACTAGAGAGAAGTGGGGCAAATGTTGAGGGTATTTTATATCAATCTTTGAGATTTGCAGAGAAAACGTGTCACAAACTGTGCAATTCAAGGTGGAAAATCAGAATTATGGAGAGACCAGGGGGAAATCGGGGGAGAGGAGAGAGCTGATCATTTGTGGGGAAAGGGGGGAATCTCCCCGGATTTTATAGCCACGTGTGAGATACTGAGAGAGGAAAGGGGCAGAACTGGAGAGAATTTGTACTTGGGGTGAAAGGCAAGTGGCACAAACAGGGACCGGATCCAATTAACTCCCCTTCCCCTGCCCGCCACTTCTCCCCCGGGGATTTCCTGCTGCACAGAGACACACACCAGTGCCAGGGGCTTTACTCACATGAGTTCTCCTATTGGCTGTGCAGGATCAGAGCTCCTGGCATATATTTCCACATTGCAACCTCCAGATTCTAAGAGTGTTGGCAGAGGCCGGTAGCCATTCCTGCATTCCAGAAGCCATTTCCAGCTGTTCATGTCTCCCCAGTCCCTACAGCGGGCAGATGATTACTAAGGTCTTGTTCTTAATTTTGTAAGGGAGCCAATAGCACGCCTGGAGTGTCACCACAGACTGCACTAATTAAGCCTGAGTACATATTGCATGGGCCCCTTTCAAGAACATCATTTCAATTAACAGATAAAATGGATCTTTCAGGAAATTTCCAGATATTTATGATGAATCACCTTATTGTGGGATGGGCATCATGCTGTGGAGTATTGAACGGTGCAAGGACTTTAAATACTTTGGGTTGTAATTATGCTGCCCTGGCACTGTTCTTACTGCTCAGAACACTTGTAAAGTAGGCTGGTTTTATGTATATTATTAATTTTGGCAGGGTGAATATCTTAGAATGGAATTTTCTAAAACTGAATAAAAATAATCGTCTTCGTCTTCCATACGGCAACTTAGAAAGCAACATGAAAAGTCGACATCCAAAGTTGTTCGCCCTGAAAGGCCATTTTGCTTGAGATCGTCACTTGAGTTGCTATTCAGATGGCGAGCTGTCACTCAGCACTCATCGCCAGGTCCTAGCACTGGTCATGCCGAAGCACTGAATGGGCAGGAACCATTATAACCTTTACACCAAGAGTCTCCTTTGTTCAGAGCATGTCAGCGTTTTCACAGCAGCACCAGCACAAAGCAAGACAGCTTAGCGGTGCCCCTTAGGAATCCACTTTACGAAAGTCCTGTGAGCACATGGAGACCTGAGGTCTTCCCCTCGGCGTCAGGATGCCTAAAGCTAGGGTTACCATACGTCCGGTTTTTCCCGGACATGTCCTGCTTTTCGGCAATCAAACCCCCGTCTGGGGGGAATTGCCAAAAAGCCGAACATGTCCAGGAAAATGCTGGCCGGGCACTTCCCCTCCGCGGCGGCTCTGCTCCTCCCCTGACTCTTCGGCTCTGTTTAAGAGCTGAGCTGCCCGAGCGCTATGGGCTTCAGGCAGCCCCCATGCCTCCGGACCCCAGCCGCTGGCTGGGCGCTTCCCCTCCCAGGCTCCAGCTGCGCTGGGGAAGCGCGGGGCGGGGGCGCAAGGTCTGGGGGCTGCCCAGCAAACCGTGAAGCCGGTAGCGCTCGGGCAGCCCTTTTCCCGTGGCTGGGAGTGGGAGGGAGGAGGGGGCGGAGTTAGGGCGGGGTTGGGGCAGGGAAAGGGCGGGGCTGGGTGGGAAATGGGGGGGGCAGGGCCCCGTGGAGGGTCCTCTTTTTTAATTTGTTAAATATGGTAACCCTAGGCTACAGCCCACTTCTTCGGATGCATATAGAATGGAACATATATTGAGGCGATATATATACACACATACAGAGAGCATGAACAGGTGGGAGTTGTCTTACCAACTCTGAGAGGCCAATTAATTAAGAGAAAAAAAAAACAACTTTTGAAGTGATAATCAAGCTAGCCCAGTACAGACAGTTTGATAAGAAGCAAGTGTGAGAATACTTACCAGGGGAGATAGATTCAATGTTTGTAATGGCTCAGCTCACTCGAACCGAGCATGCCCAGAAACATTCCTTGTAGCCACTGCCCTCTCTCTGCCCTTACTTCTACTTACGATTTGCTGCCTCCTCTTTGGGGGGGGTTAAAAGGATTAAGGGGGGCAAATCGCAGCGGGGGGCTGTCAGGGTCTGAGCAGGGGGCAGAATTTTACTGGCCTGGGGGGTTCAAGCTACTGTAGCTAGCGGCAGAAGAGGGGCTGAAGGGCAAAAATCGGTGGTGGGGGGTGAGAGCCGGGGTTAAGCTGGGGGGGGGGAGGACACTGCCAGACCCCGTGCGGGTACAAAACCCCCGTTTAGGGAGGGGGAGGGGGGGGAACAGTGACCCCGTGGGATGAGCCACACACTGTGCTCGCTAATCTAGGGGTGTGGGGGGGGGCAGAGGCTGTTTTTGTTGTTCTCACAGGGACGCTGCATGTCAGCCTCGGAGCAGGGGGCGGGTTCCTGGGGCTGGGGTCTTAAAGGCACAGGCCTCCAATTCCTAGCCTGTCAAAGCTTAATCACCGCAGCTCCTCTCTATCCTATACAAGTGTTGCAGGGCCAGGGCCGCCCAGACGGGGGGGCCAAGTGGGGCAATTTTCCGCAGGGGCCCCCACGAATATGTCGGAGGCTGCCCCCGCCTCCGTCTTCCCCCGGGGTCTCAGCGTGCCGCGTCCGGGAGCGGCCCTGGCGCACTGCAGCGCGGTGGCTCCAACGCTGTCCGGGGCCGCTCCTGGTCGCAGCACGCTGAGGCTCCAGGAGAGGGGGTAAGCGCCATGGTAAGGGGTGGGGCACCCCCCCGACCCCATCCTAACCATCACCATCACCCAGCAGCAGCCCATTATGTAATTGCAAATGTATACATACCATTAAAGCATTTAATGTTTTTAAATAATGTATTTAGTGTATTTTCAAATTCTTACAGATTAATTTTTGAATGTATGTCACTGGTTATTTTTTACATTTCCAAATACATGTTACTATAGTATTGCAACTTTTTTTATGGAAGGGGCCCCCAAAATTGCTTTGCCCCAGGCCCCCTGAATCCTCTGGGCGGCCCTGTACACGGCTACGTTACTGATCCAGCCAGGAGACTGAATGCGGTGAAATATTGTACAGACACCCCCTCCCTCCAACTCTGCCTCTCACATTTTGAATATGTAAAAGTGTCTTCTATCAGTTTCTATGCCTATATGAAATCACTGCAGCTCATTTCTCTTATATAACGTGCTGAGTTGCTAACTCCCTCCCAGAGCCCACATGTCTGCACCCCCTCCTGTACCCCAATCCCATGCCCCAGGTCAGAGCCTGCACCCCTCACTCAAACTACCCATAGCCTGCAACCCTCCTGCACCCCAACTCCATCCCAGAGCCTGCACCCCAAAAAGGGCTGGATTAACTTTTTGTGGGCCTGGTGCTAAACATATTTGTGGTCCCCAAGGGGAGAAATGGGGACATGGGGCATGGGGGGCAGAGTCCTCAGAGCGACGGGCTGGCCAGGGGCAATGGGAGATGGGTCATGGCACGGCAGGGACAACCCTGCTCCACCCAGCCCAGTACAATGGCACTGTTTACAAACCGGGAGCTGCCAGACGCACACTGGCCAGCCCGGCCCTGTGCTCCCATCATGCTTCTTCCCCTTCGGGGCAGGCCCATGACCCCACCCCAGAGTGGCCCCTTTGGTTGATCTGCTTCCTCCTGGCTAATGTGACAAATTGATCTATTGTACGATTGAGGCGCGCTGTTTCACGTATTTGTGTGTGAGTCCGTGAAAAGGAAGGTAAGCTTTGGGGGTACGGAGCATGCCCCTGAGCCCAAGGTGAGACCAGAGTGGCCCCTTTCATGGATCTGCTTCCTCCTGGCTAGCATGCCCCTGAGCCCAAGGTCATACCAGAGTGGCCCCTTTCATTTTTTCCACTGGCTTCCGCCTTCCTTATTTCCAATGACTTGTCTGCTCATGCACCTGTCACTGGTCCATGGGGTTGCGAATCAGGAGGGATGGGGTTTGTGGTCAAAAACACTCATGGTCTGCTTCCTCCTGGCTAATGTGCCAAATTGATCTATTGGACAATTGAGGCGCGCTGTTTCACGTTTTTGTGTATGAATACGTGAAAAGACCCCCACAAACCCCCATGCCCAGTGCCCTCCCACAGACCACTCCGAACCCCCCCCAGATCCTCTCACTGCCCAGTGCCCCCTAGCTGTAGACCCCCCACAGCCCTCCCACAACTGCACAGTGCCCTGCCCCTCCCCACCCAGAGCCCCCCCACAGATTCCCTCACTGCCCAGTGCCCCCCACTGCCCCACTGCCACAACTGCACAGTGCCCCACCCAGACCCCTGCACACTTCCCAGTGCCCCAACACACACAGATCTCCCCACCCCCCACTGCACAGCACCCCCCCAGACCCACTAGAGACCTACTCTCCCACACCCTAACCCCCAGCCACAATACCCGGCCCTGATGGGAGGTGACTGTGTCTGCCAGGCTGAGCCGGCAGCGCAGCCAGAGCTTGTCCTGGGGCAGGATAACTCCGGCCCTTGGGGGTGCAATCAGCCAGGCTGGAGCAGGACCTACCCGGGCCAGGCTCCCTCAGGACCCACATGCCTGGCAGGACCCAGCTGAGCCTCCCACACTCTCCCCCTCCCCCAGCCTTCCTCTGGGACTGGCTGAGACTGGCCCAGCCTCTGCACCAATCCCAGGTGGCTCTTTCCCTGGGGAGGCAGGTGGGGCCCCACAGGTACCAGACAGTGGAGACAGCTCAGAGCTGGAGCAGTGCTGGGGAGTGGGGCATATCCCTGGGACATGACTCCTGAGATCCCACCCACACCCATTGGCCCCGTGGCCAGCAGCCCTGCCGAGCCCACATGGTGGCCCCCAGCTGCTGGGTGATGAGCCCCCTACAGCAGCGGCATAGCCAGGTTCTAACATCAGGGATTTCTTGTATTATGTATAGTGAGTGTATTATATACAAATCAGGTAGTAGGTGTACAATGTTCTAACAAGAGATTCTGCTATTATCATTCTCCAGTCAACTTGCACACCACTATTTTGAATTCGTGGTAATTCACAGAGAGAGAAAGAAGAAAGCTGAATTTAGAGAATAATTATTAACCAGATTCTTGGTTATTCACTCCAGTCCATAGCACACAGCACCATAAACCCAGTAGAATCTGGCCAAGAGAATATTCACCTCAAATTGTCATCTGCTACACTCCCCCCCCCCCGCCCATTCCCAGTCACCACTATTCAGCAGGTCCACCCAGAGGGGGGGGGCAAGTGGGGCAATTTGCCCCAGGCCCGGAGTATGTCGGAGACTCCCTACACTTCCGTCTTCCCCCATCCCATCCCCCGGCGTCCTGGATGTGGCACGCTGAGGCTCCGGTAGAGGGGGTAAGCGGCATGTAAGGGAGGGGCCAGACAACCCCCTGACCCCATCCCCCCACAGCCATGACCCCCAGCTCCGAGCCCAGCCCCTCTGAGCCGGACACCTCCAGACCCCATCCATCCCCTCCACAGCCCAAACCACCAGCTCGGAGCCCAGCCCCTCTGGGCCGGCCCACCCCCTGACCCCATCCCCCCACAGCCATGACCCCCAACTCCGAGCCCAGCCCCTCTGAGCCGGACACCCCCTGACCCCATCTCCCCACATCCCTGAGCCCAGCCCCTGTGAGCCGGGCGCCCCCCAACCCAGAGCCCAGCTCCCCCCGGAGCCCTGGGCAACAGCAGCACCACCCCCAGGCAGCGACAGCCCATTTGCACCAACCATCACCATCACCCAGCGAGAGCCCATTATGTAACTGCAAATGTCTACATCCCATTAAAGCATTTAATGTTTTCAAATGCTGGATTTAGTGTATTTTCAAATTATTACAAATTAATTTTTGAATGTATTTCACTGGTTATTTTTTACATTTCCAAATACATGTTACTAGAGTATTGCAACTTTTTTTTATGGAAGGGGCCCCAAAAATTGCTTTGCTTTGTAATAATTTGAAAATACACTAAATACATTATTTAAAAACATTAAATGCTTTAATGGTATGTATACCAGCTGCTTAGCTGCAGCACGCCAGGGCCGCTCCCAGACACAGTGCACTGAGACGCCGGGGGATGGGGAAAGACGGATGCAGGGGGAGCCTCCAACATATTCATGGCGGCCCCTGTGGGGCCCCCGGGGCCTGGGGCAAATTGCACCACTTCCCCCCCCCGCCCGGGTGGCCCTGAGACATTCTCTCGCCTAGACCTAGACCAGTTTCAACAGATTTAACATTTTTATTAAGATGATTTAAAAAAAAAAAGTGAACAGAGTTTGAGCATAGAAGTTTATGGTTATCAGGGAATACTGTACAGAATTATTGATGGTGCAAAGTTTGGTTTAAAATCAGGTGGCATAAGGAATACATAATCTGCAATATCCCCGATTGGGGGTAAAAGGTTGATGGGTCAAAGTACAGGCATTGAGATATGAGGGTATGAAGTTCATATAGTGGCTATGTACGGGTGTGGAGTATAATGAGTAGATATAATGATGAGGATGGATTGACCCTCATTTGGTGAGATTTAATGTTCAGGAAGTTTATGGTTCCAGTAATTCTCTACAGATTTGTCAGCAAGATCAAGGACTGCAGTGAAAAGACAGCAAGGCCTGTGTGCTGGACTTGTGTGTAGAAGCTGATTCACAAATATTCAGTGTAGTGTATTATATGGTGTCATCTTACATCCTTCCCAAGGGCAAAAAATCTTCTGAAACAATGACAGCTTGGGCTCATAACCCGTGGCTGCAGAACTTTTGGATGCGCAAGTCCACATTTCAGTAATATTTCTGATGCATGTGTGACGAAGTGGGGGGTTTCTTGTTTTCTGTGGAGTTTCAATGGTGTGCATGCAGAGGGGGTGGGACTCAGTTTCCCTGGGTGTTACTGGTTTAACAAGGTGAGGGGAGAGGGAGTGTGTTTTGCAGAGGACCGGAGAGAGGACTTGGGGACCCAGCCGATGGCCTGGAGAATGGATACCCCGGCGACCTGGTGACGCGGAGGCCCAGCTGAGCTAATTTGTTTCCAAGATTCTATCTTTCAGGATCTGAACCAGAACAACAGGAGAGCTGGTGCCAGCTGAAGAGTTATAAAATACAATGGTTATAGTGTCGCGACAAAGTCTGTGTTCAGTGTTCTGTGTTGCATGTTCTATGTCTGTCTCTAGTGGTGTCCTGTGCTAGCATTAGGTCCAGAGAAAAGAGGGGATACTACACTAGACAGGGCAAATGTCTTTTCCTCTCTCTACTTCCCCCATGTCCATCCAACTTATCAATCACCACTTGTGTCCAAAAGACTTTGGTCCCCAATGCATCAGGTTTATTTTTTGTTAGGTTCTCTAATAGTCATTTTGTTGTTAATTTTTGTTATTAATACATTTGTATTGTTAGTTACATTTGCTTGTATTATTATTAATTCCACACTTTCCTCTATGCACTCTGGTTCTACTTCCCCAAGCCCTGAAGGGTAGTTCTTGGGCCCCCATAACCTGTAAGACCTTGGCCCATAATTGAATGGTCCCATCTTTCAGGTCCCCAGAAACCTCTGAGAACAACTGTTAAAAACAGGGAATTCTACAACATTTTAGCAACTGAATGTTAGTTTAAGTCCAAATCAGCTTAACCTTGCATAACAACTGTAGTACTACTACAAAATCTTATTTGTTGTGTGTGCTTAAGAAGGTCCTGACCTCAGTGACTTTTATTGTTTGATGGCTATTGCAGCATCAAACTTGGGCCTCATTTTGTTTGTTAATGTACCCAATTATTGTAATGGTAATGGTTTTGTTGTATTTCCAATTATTATAATTGTTTGCATTTGTGTTTATGTTATATGTGGTGTTTAGTCAATTGTAATAGTTTTAGTTATATTCACCTGGTTATAATTGTTTGGCTTGTTCGCAACAAATACAAAAGATTTATATGGTGACCACTCAAGAATTGTTCTTGAGAGGTCAAAAAGGGGGACAATGTAGATAAATCTCTGATAATTTTCATATGACTTTACATTGTGCCTCTTCATATAACCTTGTGGTGGGTCTACCCACGTGTGACCTCTGTTTTCATGGGACTTTGTATCAAAGCCTCGTTTAGAAACTTTGCATTGCCCTTGGTATAATATTATAGCCCCTAAGGATAGAATAAGATAGAAGAAAAATTTCTTTTTGCTAGCAGTAGAACAAGAGCTCTCCCCCCCCCCCCCCCGCCACTCTTAATCAATTGCCCTGTTGAATGAATGAGATGTGGATGAGCAAGGCATGGAAGGCAGCACCTCCAGACAGCCTCAACTGTTGGAGAGGGCCTGGGAGCCAGACCCAAGGACAATAAAACGTGTCAAGTGGGCTCATTAAAGACAAGCAGACATACTGACGGCCTCGGGGATTAGAAGCAAGCACCTTCTTTTGGAAACACCCTCTTTGCAGCATTGGGACAACACTCAAAAAAAAAAGCAGCACAAAGGACCAATGGACACAGACACAGAGTTTGAATCTGGTATAGATTTGCATAAGAGGAAAGCTGCTATAAAAGTGAGGTGTCTTGCAGAGGACCCCGGGTCTCGTCTTGTCAACATGGGAGCATCGATCTGGATCGACAGAAGCCCGGCTCCACCCCCTCCCCCATCTAACTCACCTGGCCAGTGAAGTTAAGGGGAGCAACTAATTGGTAACAACAAGACGGAGTGTGTTTGTGTGTGTGTGTGTGAGTGTAAGTGTAATATATTATATGCATATGATACAGTGTTAATGAATACATGTATTACTAATAAATGTGGCGTTTTGTCTTATTCCCCCTGAAAAGATCCTGTGCAGTACTTTAAGTACAACACAGTGACCCAGGGCTGGGGTGACAGGAGGGTACAGTGGGGGGATGGGGGGAAGAGAGAGAGAGAGAGAGACCAGGGCTGGGGGGGCAGCCAAAATTTTTTTTGCTTGGGGCAGCAAAAAACCTAGAGCCAGCCCTGCCTGGCCAGTAACTTGGCATGAGCAACTTCTAGGCTGGTAACTATAACACCTATACAGAACTTGAATGAATGATTGTGTAAATGAACCTCTCTCTATATATATATGTGTGTGTGTGTGTGTATAAGAAATAAGTAGTCAAACAATGTTGTTTACTTTTATCTTTTGCTTTATCAGTATATTTACAATAAATGTGGCATTTTGCATTATCCCTCTTAATAATATCCTGCTGGTTTTTATTCTATTGGTATAACAGCATAGACCCAAATTCTGCCTGAGTTCCACTGGGGTTTCCTCTATTCCAAGACTCTGAGCTACGATCATCAGCTGGGAAGCCTCATGGGTTCAAGCTTCCTAGAGTGGGTGAGATCCCTCATTTTCCCTCTCTGTTTCCTTTTCTAACTCAGGTATTAACCTTTAATAATGTCACTTTTTTTTGTTTAGGCTCCTTTGAGTAGTTATCACTATTAGTCCATAAATAACTTTACTCTTGTGTTTGTATCTTCCACATTTATTCTGCAGCAATGCTTCTTTTTCCTAAGCGACAGACCCCCTGTAGCGCCCAAAAATACTCTGGGGTTTGCTCATCAAGTGGGTTACTACCAGTACAATTGTGATGTAAGAGTGGGGATAGGGACATGCTAAATCTGGGAAAAATAAGGGTGTCAGTTTGAAAGTGCTGTTTGACTCATTCCATTGGGAACAATAGCAGTACATTGATAGAATTACACAACCAGCCCCCCTCCAGAAGAGTAACCCTAATAGATGAGAGTACTCCAAAGTATTGTGCAAAGCTGGTCACAAATTGTTGAACAAATGCAGGCAGCATGTGACCATAATCACATGTTAATTGTCGATCAGTTGCTATGGAGTAGGGAAACTGAGGCACAGACCTGAGCAAGCTTTCTTTTTCAGACCAAGCTCCTTTAGCAAGGTCTATCTCTCTCTCACAGAATATTTGTTAACCTTCTACTAAGAATCTTGCTTAGAATACCTGTAGAACTGTGCACAAAGGAGTTAAGAGTTCAGCCTTAAAAATAAAGGTTTTCCAGCAATACTGTTAGTAGTGAAAGAGGGGTGCTTTACAACAGCTTTATACACAAGCAGTACATTATTAGAATTATCAGGGGGAAAAAACCCAAACAAGTAACCCCATGTGACAATGCGGTTCTGGCGGAACCCAACTGAGAGTGCCAACTCAGGACAAATTGCTCAAATAGGGCAGTTACTACCCAAGGCTGGGGTTCTTTCCACCTCTAAGGCAAACCAAACCAGCCAGACTAGGAGGACTTCGGTCTCACCCCACTGGCTAACCGCAAGTCTCACAAGCAATCTCTATAGACACTCCAGTTTCCCAGTACTCCCACCAGTGCCACTCGTTATGGGGACAAATGGTTATGAAAACCAATACCCCAGTAAAAGAAAAAAGGTTCTCCTGATCCCAAAGGACCAAGCCCCAAACCCAGGTCAATATACAAATCAGATCTTACCCACAAATCACGCTGTTGCCAATCCTTTAGAATCTAAAATCTAAAGGTTTATTCATAAAAGGAAAAAGATAGAGATGAGAGTTAGAGTTGGTTAAATGGAATCAATTACATACAGTAATGGCAAAGTTCTTGGTTCAGGCTTGCAGCAGCGATGGAATAAACTGCAGGTTCAAATCAAGTCTCTGGAATACATCCCCCGCTGGGATGGATCCTCAGTCCTTTGTTCAAAGCTTCAGCTTGTAGCAAAGTTCCTCCAGAGGTATGAAGCAGGATTGAAGACAAGATGGAGATGAGGCATCAGCCTTATATAGTCTTTTCCAGGTGTAAGAACACCTCTTTGTTCTTACTGTGGAAAATTACAGCAAAATGGAGTCTGGAGTCACATGGGCCAGTCCCTGCATACTTTGCTGAGTTACAAGGCGTATCTGCCTTCTCTCAATGGGTCCATTGTATAGCTGATGGTCCTTAATGGGCCATCAAGCAGGCTAGGCAGAGCTAACACCAGTTTGTCTGGGATGTCACCCAGCAGCATAGCATAAGTTTGAAATACAGACAGTATAGAGCCAATATTCATAACTTCAACTACAAAAGTGATACACACATATAGACAGCATAATCATAACCAGTAAACCATAACCTTGTCTTAGACACCCCATTTGACCCCCTTTATACAAGATTTGCGTGCCGCTACAGGATCTTGGTTGCAACAATGATCTATATGGTCCCAGATTATATCAATAACGTCACACCCCCAACGCAAAATTGATGCAGGAAGGGATGACACAAACATCACTGACTGCATCCCAAGAGCTCCCCATCCTTGGGTTTATCTCACTATGGCTAGTATCGGGGTTAGGCACTATGGCTTAGCTGGCTAAAGAACAACAGAAATGGTTTATCAAAATTGTGTTCAACAACATGATTGAACCTCTTTACAAACAAGGTAAATCTTGGTTAGAACAATAGTGGATTGGATCTGCTCTTGCAGCATGGTTCCTGTATGTCTCATGTGACCTTGCCAAGAGCTAAAGAAAACAGCTACTTTATCCATACAAGCTCGGGCAAATGTTTGGAACCCAATTAACATCAAATAAATGCAGATATTAATGATGTTCATAGTACAGGAATCTTGGCATTTAGCCATGAAGGCAATATGGTAGTGTGCCTTAGTTTCCCTTTTCATACAGTACATTAGGTCTGGAATGTCTTTTCTCCTGTGAAAAGTTCCAATACTGTTTACAGGCATCAACTGTATAGCAAGGACTTTTAACATAAAGTGTGTTCTCATGTATTCCTTTTAACATGTTCAAGGGATTTTCCAACAGATTAGGAACATTGTACATTCTTACAGTTCTTGGTAATAGCAACACATCAGTTACAAAATTACCATTAGCATTAACAACAAATCCATTGCAAGTGTCCATCTACAATCATGGTTGTCATGCCACACCTTTGGCTCAATACCATTGGAGTTTGGGCATTTTAGGGTTAACCTGTGGCTTTCCTTTGCAAAATTCAGTTTTCTCTTTCCTCCTTGTCCTGCAGGATCACACCCTGATTTTTCTTGCTTAACAGAATTCACTGGCTGATGGGGTGGGCTCTCTGTGCTAACAGCTATTAGCAAGTCCTTCCCCTCCCAGCCAGACAAGTAATTTGCATTACCACAGACAGAAGCCAGTCCACCAGTTTTCATATCCTTAACTGTTATCATTTCCAAGGCTGGACTCTGTCTTAAAGAGATACCACACAAATCCAAAGAGTCTGAGGGTGAGAGTTTGCTTGCTCTCCCCTGCATCCTCAAGCATTTAGCCATAAAACTGTTCTGCTTTGAAACACCAGTAACCAAATCTGTCCTCAGACCCTGAAGCACAGACTGCTCACTTAACGAATTAGAATGGAGACATTCCTGTTCCAACACCATTGTCTTCCCAACAAGCTGGCCACACACAGCCACTTGGTTATAGGGTTGCTTAACTTTCTTAACAGCTCTTACTCCATCTGAGACCTTTTCAAAGCTACCCACATTGGATCTTTCGAAAGGAAAGTCAGTGGATCCATTCACAACAGAAAATTTCTGGCTGTTAGGAACTGAAACTTCCTTGATTAAATCACTCTCACATCCTTCAGTTGCAGGGAACTGCTTGAACAGATTACCATGAGGATTTCTTTCCCCAGGAACTTTTCTAAGCAGCAAATCACCCCTCACAGAAATTTTGCCCTTACCCTCTTCACCTAGGGCCTGCTCTAAAGGAACACTTTCCTGAGAAACGACAGACTTTTTCTGGGTCTTACTTACATCCAGGATCACCTTTGGCCCATCAGGCAGATTTCTATACAATCCCCTTTCAGGCAAACCCATAGACTTCCTAGATAAAAGGTTAGAAACCTTTCCCTTCCCTTTGCCACAAAAAAGTTCAGGAATCCTTTCCTTCTTGCTACAAGTTTCCACACCATCAGTAGATAACACAACCAAATCACCTTCATGCTCTCCTTGTGCCCTGGCTAGGGTATTACCCTGGTTAGACAGAGTTGCTACACCCGTTACCAACCACACACTAGCAATAGGCAAAATATAAGCACCCGAATTGTCTGGTCTCCGGGATTTGGCTAAGACACTAACTGGATGCAACTTAGTTACAGTGACATCCTCCCCAGCAGACACAGACTTAGGACCATTCCCTTCCTGGGCTTTAGTTGAATTCAGAACCAATTCTGAGACAACTGCACTATTCTCAACCATCCCAGGCTGAAAGGCACCTTCTGTCTGCTCCACAGACAAAGACTAGCTGGAGACACCTTTTTTACCAGACACAACTCGGGATTTCATTTCCCTTGTCCCAGCACACAGGGCCGTTCACAGACAACTGCTTGGAGACTGAGGTAGCTTCCTCCATAGGCAAGTCAATACCCCTGACAGATACAGGCACATTTCCTTCACTATCACTATTCTCCACACAGGAAACAGGTAAGGTATAGGGACATTCATCTTCCACTATCCCTGACTTCCCAAACTGCTGACTAGACAAAGCCATCAGCTCACAAGGCTGCCTTGACTTCTCTAAACTTTCCCTGCCTTCCTCTCCTTTGTCCCAGCACACAGGGCTGATTACAGACAAAGACTGGGAGAGTGGGGCAGTTTCCTTACCAGGCACCTTGCCACTCCCAACAGATAAACTGCTCTTCTTACTACACTGAGCCACTGCCAGCAAATCACAGTTACCCTTTTCAGGTTCACTTTTGCAAGCTGTACTAGCCACCAATGTATCACCCATCCAAAATCCACCCTTTCCTTCCTCAGTTAGGGCTTCCACCTGACCATCCACTTTAATCTGCTCCAGAGAAACATTTTCCTGCCCAATAAGATTTGGCTGCTCTTGATTTAACTCCAGATTCACTTCTGAGACACTAGATCGACATTCAGAAACTTCATTTACAGACAAATAGCTCTTCTCAGACAAACCTTTGGAGCAACCCTCCCCAGGCAAATCATTGCCCACAATAGACACAGGTTTAAGATCATTCCTGTCCTGTGACTGACTACCTGGACTGAACAAAGCTTTAACATTTTCCCCAATCAAAAGATCCTTAGGCAATAACTTCCTTACCCCAGCTATAACTTCATGCTGAGCCCCATTCCATTCAAGGTGGATTCTGGCTAAAGGCACGCTTACAGTAAACTCATAGAGGACTACAACATTCACACTCTGATTTGGTAAATAATCTTCCTCTTTGACAAGATCTGCTTTAACCAGAGTGATGTTAGAAGCCATCATTTGCCCTAAACAGCTTTTACCATTGACTTTTACATTCTCTGTGAATTTTTCATTACCACTCCCATACAGAGCATTGGCACAAGTTATGGAGCCACTCTTTACTGAACACACAGTAAAAGCATTTACATAAAAGGTGGCAGTATTGGGGTACATTTGGTTACACCCAGACAACTGCTCAGAGTTATACAACATACCAACATTGTTATCAACTGGACTTTCAAGAGGATACAATTTCTGCTTTTCTTCCCTTGCTTTTTTGACTTGGAGCTGAAATCTTTGCACTTTTGCCTCAGCTTCTAGTTCCTGCAATCGAATTTCTGCCAGTCTTTGTTCATGCTCAAGTTGCAGTTTACTTGCTCCCTTTTGCTTTTCAATTGCTTCTGCCTTCTGATCACTGGCCATTAACAGATCTCTCAGTCCTTGATTTGTAGCTTTCTTTCTAAAGCTTATCCCCTTTTCTGAACACAAATCTTTCAGGGCTTTTTTGTCAAGGCCCTCATATGCTCTTTGCTCACCCATTGCAACTGTTCTTTAACCAACCAAACTCTCAATCCCAAAATTCAAATTTGGATAACGTGGGGTTCTGACCCAAAGCTTAATTGACCTGGTTCTGTGGATCCAAGCACGACTACGCCACTGTGACAATGCGGTTCTGCCGGAACCCAACTGAGAGTGCCAACTCAGGACAAATTGCTCAAATAGGGCAGTTACAGCCCAAGGCTGGGGTTCTTTCCACCTCTAAGGCAAACCAAACCAGCCAGACTAGGAGGACTTTGGTCTCACCCCACTGGCTAACCGCAAGTCTCACAAGCAATCTCCTTAGACACTCCAGTTTCCCAGTACTCCCACCAGTGCCACTCGTTATGGGGACAAATGATTATGAAAACCAATACCCCAGTAAAAGAAAAAAGGTTCTCCTGATCCCAAAGGACCAAGCCCCAAACCCAGGTCAATATACAAATCAGATCTTACCCACAAATCACGCTGTTGCCAATCCTTTAGAATCTAAAATCTAAAGGTTTATTCATAAAAGGAAAAAGATAGAGATGAGAGTTAGAGTTGGTTAAATGGAATCAATTACATACAGTAATGGCAAAGTTCTTGGTTCAGGCTTGCAGCAGCGATGGAATAAACTGCAGGTTCAAATCAAGTCTCTGGAATACATCCCCCGCTGGGATGGGTCCTCAGTCCTTTGTTCAAAGCTTCAGCTTGTAGCAAAGTTCCTCCAGAGGTATGAAGCAGGATTGAAGACAAGATGGAGATGTTTCAGAGTAACAGCCGTGTTAGTCTGTATCCGCAAAAAGAAGAACAGGAGTACTTGTGGCACCTTAGAGACTAACTAAAGATGGAGATGAGGCATCAGCCTTATATAGTCTTTTCCAGGTGTAAGAACACCTCTTTGTTCTTACTGTGGAAAATTACAGCAAAATGGAGTCTGGAGTCACATGGGCCAGTCCCTGCATACTTTGCTGAGTTACAAGGCGTATCTGCCTTCTCTCAATGGGTCCATTGTATAGCTGATGGTCCTTAATGGGCCATCAAGCAGGCTAGGCAGAGCTAACACCAGTTTGTCTGGGATGTCACCCAGCAGCATAGCATAAGTTTGAAATACAGACAGTATAGAGCCAATATTCATAACTTCAACTACAAAAGTGATACACACATATAGACAGCATAATCATAACCAGTAAACCATAACCTTGTCTTAGACACCCCATTTGACCCCCTTTATACAAGATTTGCGTGCCACTACAGGATCTTGGTTGCAACAATGATCTATATGGTCCCAGATTATATCAATAACGTCACACCCCAATAACTGAGCATACCCCAAGTAATGGTCAAATCTGGTAAAAGTACACAAATAGTAATGGTCTTCCTGGCTAACTGCATGTTTAATCAAGAATCTTTAAAATAACTGTATAGTCATTTCTTAAATGGTTTGCATGCCTTTAATCATGGTGATTTATTTATTTATTGGTACCCATTTCTCTATTGTTTATCTGTGTGATCTGTGTCTGGTTTTTTGATTTTCTTTAGCTGATATATAAGTAATTTTGCTGGTGAAAAACAATTCAGGTGGTGGGATCTAATTTGTTAGATAATGGACTAACATTATTTTAGGATTCATTAGTTAAATTACAGTAAAATGATTGATTAAAGGCATAGCTGAGAATGAGGTGATACTGATATGTGTATGTTATAGGTGTTTCTCTATTTCAGATTCTTCAGAGTTTCAGAAAAGTATTTTCTCCCGAAAACTTGCACCAACTAAAAAATTAACTCTACAACACACATAATGGAAAGTAAGTAGAATGTTTCTATGTGTTCCCATTGGGGAGAGGGATAGCTCAGTGGTTTGAGCATTGGTCTGCTAAACCCAGGGTTATGAGCCCAATCCTTAAGGGGGCCATTTAGGGATCAGAGGGGAAAAAAATAAATAAAAAAAACGGAGGGGGTGGGAAACTGTCAGGTACAGTACTTGGTGCTGCTAGTGAAGGCAGGGGACTGGACTCAAGGTCCTTTCCAGTGCTATGAGATAGGTATATCCCCATATATTATTAATTTTTATTTTTTTTCAGAACCCATTATCTTCAAGCAAATGTGCTTGTGTTTTCTTTTTTGATTGACATTGCACTTAAGTAACTGTTTTCTCTTGTAAACAATTCTCAGGGAAATCTTTTGACAAGAAAATTGCAAATGTTTTGGCATACCTAAGGAGTAGCACATATCCTGAAGGAATGAATAAAGCAGGCAGACTGAACCTGCGTCGATATGCTGTCAACTTTTCTTTGGAAGGCAAGAAATACTTTACTTAAGATAATCCTGACACATTATCTGGTCTAAACCGTATATGGTCCTGCCATGCGGGCAGGGGACTGGACTCGATGACCTCTCGAGGTCCCTTCCAGTCCTAGAATCTATGAATCTATGACTATTACACAGGAAACTTCAGCCTGTAAATGATGGTCCTGATGTCCCAACACTGGGATTATTTGGAGTTATAACCTTACCTTCAATGGGACCGGAATTGAGATCTCTAGTTTTAATGAAATTTTCCAGAAAATCTCCCTTGATATCTATGACAGTGGTGCAAGAAATGCAGTGTGCTTTGCAGTTATATGAGAAATTACTATACATTTTACCAAAAAAAACACATGACTTTGCTTCATTTCTTAAGTATGTTATCGTCTGCTGCAAGCACCACCAACAATCACTGTATGTTCAATGAGCAAAAATTTCTAACTATACACTGAAATGTCCCCCATGTACTCAAGGCATTATGAACCATACTGTATATAGATGTCTTTGATAGGCATATGCCTTATAATTAATGAATGGCTTTGCAAATAACCGGTTATATCTTAAGTGCAACACGTTGCCCCCACCCCAGCCCTGGCAGAAGCCACGTGGCAGCATGGGAAGCCCCTATGCCTGAACCCCAGCAGAAGTGCCTGGTGGGGCAGGAGAATCCACAGCACCCCGCTTCTGGTCCCCTAAAGAACTGCAGCATCCAAACCCCTGCCACAGCCCTGGTACTGGAGGTGCTCTCACTCCCTGGTACAGCCCTGGGGCCGTGACACAAGGACAGAGTTTCTCCAGTCCTGGTGCTGTGTGGAAGAGCGGGGTGGGTGGGAAATGAGCAAAGGAGTTGTGGGGCAGGCAAAATGTTGGGGAGCCGACGTGGAACATGGCAGAGATCCTGGGGAAGAGGACTAAAGGGATAGGGCCATATGTGGTGCGGACAGGGTGGGTAGGGGCCCAACAATTGCTCTGGCCCAGGGCCCCAATAAACCTTAATCATCCTCCGTGCTCCATCTTCTATGATCAACAGAGGGGACATTGTTCCATTCAGCAAAAGGAAGAAAGGTTGTCGTTGTGCATACTGTGAAAGAAGCCCTACAACTCTTTGCAAGTTACCATGACAGTCCATTGGGTGGACATCTAGGAACATTCAATACGAGGAATTTGCTGACATCAAAATACTATTGGCCAGGGATGACAAGAGACATTGCCAATTGGGTATGTAAAGTAATGAAACTAAATCCTGAAGAATGCTATTTACAATTGAAATAGAAGTTCAAAATGTATAAAAGAAATATAAAAGTATATTTGGTGTGCAAATGTGAACTCTGTTCCCTTGCAATACTATTTCCATAACGAAATGTTCATGTCATCATATTGTTCCATCAAAAACAGGTTGCATGATGTCTGACTTGCCAAAAACAGGGAAAGGAATTAAATATGGATACCACCTTGAAAAGCATAAAGGTGAATTTTGAAATCGGACACATTATTGTTTATCATTATCCATTGTTATCTCTGCAATACAATGAGGCTTTGATTTTGAAACGAGTCCAATGCGTACAAGTGGCACAGCATAGTGCAGCAATGACCTCTAATGCGCCTTTGCACTGGCTGGGGATATGTCTTCAGCTTTACTCTTGTATTGTTTTCCATAACCCATTCCTGTACTTCTTTTTGTTTGTTTGTTTTCTTTCTCTTCTGTATTTAAGAGTGGGCTTTCATTCTGATTCTATGGCTGTTGTAACCATATTACACTGTGTACTCTGCTTATGACATATGGGTTTATTGAGAACATTTAGTAATAAACATATGTAGTATGACTGTAACTGGTACCCTTGTATGTAGGTCACTCGGATCTGGGAATTGTTGGGAATGGATTTAATAGGACCATTACCAGTAACAAAGGATGGATACCAGTATATAGTGACAGTCATAGATTATCTGTCAAGATGGCTGGAAGCCTTTCCACTTAGAAGTAAGTCAGCATACGAGGTGGTAGAGAACATGTACAAATTGATTGTTCGACGTGGATGCCCAGAGCGGATACTGACAGATCAGGGTTCGGAATTCAATAATAAGGTAATGACTGTTTTTTTTCTGGTTATTTGTACTATGTAGTCAAACTCACTATCAGGTCACTCATTGATCTCAAACAATCACCAACCTTTTTTTTTTTTTTTTATAAACTGCTAATGGTCACCGTCAGTGTTGCTATAACAATATTTTTTGGTGTCTTCATATCTAACAAAGAAACACACAACTACTTGTTTCCAAAACAAATATGAAAACATGGGCTATTCCAGTTGCTAATTACAGATAAAAGTAGTGGCAAATATGAAAAGGAACATTCCTTAACACAAGTCTATATGTAAGTTTATGGTGTAACTTGTTTTCTTTCAGTTAAACACGAATTTTTGTGAAAGAATGGGAATAGAACGTAGCTTCACCAGCCTGTACCACCCACAAACCAATGGATTGGTTGAAAACGCTAATAAATCCATAAAAAGGTAAGTGAATAGGTGGGAATATTACAGAACTAATGGCAAGTAGAGTGTCCAATGCTAGAAGATGCAATTCACAAAAAAAATCTTCAAAATCAATGTGTTGCCTTGAACGTATTTTTCATTATGTATTACACCTTTTGGATTATGTATGATATGTTTCAACCAAGACTGTACTTGTTCCTTTTTTTTTTTTTTAAATCAAATCAATTTTCATTTGTTACAGAGCATTGCTAAAGATGGTTGATGACAACGGGAGTAATTGGGATAAATTACTTGACCCCATTTTGTTTTCTTTGAGGATTAAAATACACGCATCAACAAAAATGTCACCATTTCGACTAATGTTTTGTGCAGACCCACGGTTTCCAGAAGTCTCAGAGAATTACACGGTAAGTGTATGTTATTACCAGCACCTTTCATGTACACATGGCATTAACTGTGTCTTCATTTTACAAATACAACCCCTTCTCCATAATTTTCCAAAGATCCCAGATCTGGATACACTTGAGGAAGAATGCTGCAAAGACTACAGCATCAATAGGAAATCGAGACATGAGGCTGACATTGCACTGGCCCTAAGTAACATTTCTAAAGCACAAGAAAAAGAACAAAGAAATTATGCTAAAAGAAAGATTTCTAAATATGGGGAAATAACCTTTGCTGTTGGTGACTCTGTTCTGTTACTGAACACTAGAAAGAGAACAAGAAAAGGAGCAGTACTGGAATCTAACTATCGGGGACCATACAAAATTACGACAGTTGAGGGTAAGAGAGTGAAATTAGAAACCATCTCAGGGAAACAGTTAGGAACCATGTACAGTATTGCACACTTAAAACCATTCAAAGAGCCACCAACATTAGCTGCTGAAAGCACATCAGAGGGAAAACTCGGAACTGAAATTGCAGTTGGTGACACTGAACCAGAAATACCCACAGAAGAAATTAGAAAAGTGGTTGGTACTGTATCTCACGACAGCACATTAAAAAACATAGAGGTCACAGCAATGGAAGAGGAGGAGTATATAGGGCAAGATGTTTCAAAGAATGATACAAGTGATGCGGATGACATTTTTGATGACGTGCTTATGGAGGACATGGAAAACAAGCAATGGATTCTGAAAGGTAATTGGTTACCACACCTTTCTTAAACAGATTAAAATACTTCATAAATGGAACTATGTTAAAGGTTTTCATGTACAAAATGGTGGCATTCACAGTAGTAAAACAGAAAAAGGAAACTGTATTACCATGCATGTAATATGTGTTAATATGTTTTTCCTAGTCAAATTTGTAATGACCGACAAACACACAGAGAGACTGGAGGCCAAAGTGAGAAACATAAAATTGTATGGCTCCTCATTTCATTGCCTGAAACCGAGAAACTGGTTAAGTGATGAGGTACATTTAAGTAACACTAAACATGTATTTGTTAATGGGATTAACTCAAATATTATTGAAATTGTGCCTTTTCTTTCATCATGTGTTGTAGGTTATTGATGCATATTTGAGCTGTGTGGTCGAGAAAGCAGATGGAAAGGTAGGCTACTTACTGTGATGGTACATGAAAGTATACATAGATTCAGTAAGTAAACAGTCACGTGAATATGTGGCACAACATATTCAAGACCAAATATCCTTGAAATATCAAAATAAACCTGAAATTGCAACATTTCTGTGTATTTACTGCTGCCAAACATTTACTGAAATGTATTTGGAGGTGCATATCGGACATACAATCCAGGGCCACATTAGTTTTGATGTACAGTACAGTGGGTCCATTAATTGAACACAAATATGAGAACAGCTTAGTTGGTTTTTACATTAAGTAAGACAGAGTAAATTGATTACAAATCATTTTTTTTTATAGAACTCATATATACACACATATCTGATTTGTAACACTAAGGATCCCTTGCATGTCTGTCTATATTAAATTCATTATGTTCTTCATGTGCCACAATTATTAATGCATTAATAACTTTGTTGAATGTCAACAGGTACAAGCCATCTCGTCAGTAGTTTCTACTGTCATTCTGTCAGGCAGAGCTCCACAAATGAAAGTGAAGGTAAATGCTAACACACTTTCATACATAGCATGAGCAAAGCACAATTTCATTAATTGAGTTAAACACAGTGTGAAACAGCAAATACAATGGTGTGTTTGATGTGGAGGAGTAGTCTAATAGTAATACATGTAATGAAACTGGGAAATACAGTATAATGTACATTTCATTGTTTGCTTCACTGGAAACTATAACTGCATTTCTAATTATTTATTTTTAATAAATACAGAGTGAATTACTTCAAAATGATATATTATTGCTTCCTTACCACACACCAGGTCATTGGGTTCTTGCAGTAAGATGTTTTGTATTGCAGTTGTGGATTATGGTCAATAAATGTTATAATAAATGAGAGATTTGTAACCCAACTGTGGTAGAAGTGATATAATTTCCCGTGTTGCGGGTTTTCAGTGAGTTCAGTGCATGCAAATGAAAGTGGAATGTGAATGTTAAAAATAAAATACTACTGTCAAGTTTTGTTGTGAGTGTAACTTGGAAGAATACATTCTGTAATGAATTGATCAATGATTTCACAATATGCTTTTCTCTTCTGTGTTACTGAGACATTACAAACGAAAATATGTTCATTGCATAATGATTTTTGATAAATTATAAAATGTTTGAAATAATCACATTACCAATATAATTTGTGAATATATTTAAACTCACAGATAGCCTCGATGAAAAAAAAAGAATTGTTAATAATTGACCCCTTGTGTGATGAGATGAGATATGAAAGAACATGCCTGAGGAATTGGAGGTGATTTATTAGATACTTACTGTTACAGTGGACATTAACTGTTCCATTGAAATTTTTTTTTAAGGGAATGTAACAATTGTGAGACTAATATCTTCCTAGTAGCTACAAATAAAAATTGAAACAGCATGTACTTGTAGTGAATATGCCTAGTAATGGACTTCACGTGAACTTGTATGATTTGACTCTGGGGAACGACTTAACAGAATGTGGACATGAAACAGTAGCATGTTATATGATTGAGAATGTGTTATTATCAACATGGGGCACAGCAAATCAGGTGATACATTGTGTAAGAGTGATTCAATAATATGAAAGCAAGTGTGTATATATGTGAGCAATAAGTCATTTCCATAATTAATTAAAAAGAGAGAGAATGGATTTTTATCTATGTCCATAAACCGGAGGGGGAAAAAAGGGAAAGCAAAGCTCATTTATGCAGTCTGCTAATGTAATCTCTAAAAATTTCAGAAACTTCAACAAACGATTAACTGGAAAATCCTCATCTGATTGGAAGAGTAAAATTGTTCAGCATCTCAGACAAAGTGATGGCCACAACTGCGGACCACTCATCTTAAAGGTATTGAATACCAAATTGCCATTATTATTTGTTATGTTTGTGTAATTATCCAGGGTGAAAGTAAATGCCGGAGATTACCAGTGGGCACTGCACCAGCGTCCTTGCCAAGGTGTGTGGGGTGGGCTTTGACCACCAGAAGGGATGGGGTCTCCAGCGGAAGGTGCGGTGCTGGGGGGCCAGATTCCACCAGCCAGCCCTTCCTCACAGCTGCTGCTGCAGTGGCCAGGAGAACCAGGCCCTTGTAAATCGCCGGAACCTAGAGCACATTTTGCTCCCCCCACTGTTGGCAGCCCTGCCAGGAGCATCCAACAGCATTGCCGGACCCTATGGCAGGGCCGCTGATGCAGGGGGGCGGGGGAGGGTGCTAAAGTGGGCAGCGACATTAAAGCATAAAGCACTACCACAGCGGAAGTGTAATGTCAGCTGTGTAAGGGCCGGTACAAGTGGCTAGGTCTTACCAGTATGCTGAACCAGCCCACTTTCACCTCTGGTAATTATGATGTTTATTCTAAATATCAGTGTTGTTAGTTTGCAGAAGCATATTTGGAGCACAAAGACATAAGTATGGTAGAAACAACACAAGAGGCTAATATTGCGTTTAGAAGACATATAGCAATTCTTCTAATGAAGGAGTCAGGTAATTACTTTCTACCATGTACTGTTGTCTCATTAGGCACATGTGAAGATAACATGAAGAGTGGACTTATGTCACATAGCAGACAGTTATCTTAATACCCTTAAAGTGGGATATCTCACAGGTTTGGTTCTGTAATGGTGACTATGAACCAATAATATCCTTAAGTACACAAAAATTTGAATCAGGTGAATGATGATTGCTATTGATCGGCCAGCTAAATGAAATTGGCATTTTTAGATACAGGGGCAGTAAACTAAAAATTTGAGAAAATATGAGTCACAAAAATGGAAAAGATATGTTCAAACCATTGACTGGATTAAAATACTGACATTAATTAATAAATGAAGATTTGCATTTTCAGTTTTGGTCATAATGTATTCATTTCATAACGATATATATATTTTTAAGAAAACGTGGAAGACTACTGCATATACTGCAACCTCGTCAACTGTGAAAAGGAAAGTGAGGATTGCACGATGGTAAGAAACATAGAATTATATGATAAATAAATGCCATAAACTGCCTAAGGATCATGATTCTTGTAAAAAATCCACATCAGTAAACATTTTCTTCATGCTGATAGGCATACATATGTTAGGTAATGCTGACATGTAGAAGGAATAGCATGAGTGAATGAAAAGTATGTGTAACATTATAACCTCTGAATTCATTTCTTAATTGCTACTTATCAAAGGTACAGTGTGATTCTTGCAAGAGATGGGCACATATGCCCTGCATTACAGAAGGAACCAATCAAGACTACCTGACTGATGCCAAGAAAGAGTACAACTGCAAGAAATGTGCATAGTTCACTTCTTTACCCCCCCAAAAAATTTGTTTAAATGCCTCTTGTTCAAAACATAATGCAACCAAAAGACATTTTTCATGTATATACCAGATTATAATAATAAATGTTTTTTACTTTAAAAAATTGTTCTTTGTATTTGTGTCCATGTATATGATGCAAATTGGAAGAGTAAAGTAAAAAAAATCCCTTTTCACGGATTCACACACAAAACAGTGAAACAGCATGCCTCAATCATGCAATAGATCAATTTGGCACATTAGCCAGGAGGAAGCAGACTGTGAGTGTTTTCAACCACAAACCCCATCCCTCCCGTTTTGCAACCATCCCTGGACCAGTGACAGGTGCATGAGCAGCCCAGTCATTGGAACTAAGCAAGGAGAAGCCAGTGGAAAAAATGAAAAGGGGCCACTGTGGTCTCACCTTGGGCTCAGGGGCATGCGCCGTTCCCCCAAACCTTACCTCCCTTTTCACGGATTCACACAAAAAAGTGAAACAGCGCGCCTCAATCATGCAATAGATCAATTTGGCACATTAGCCAAGAGGAAGCAGACTGAGTGTTTTCAACCACAAACCCCATCCCTCCTGTTTTGCAACCATCCCCCAGAGGAAGCAGACTGAGTGTTTTCCACCACTGTAGTAGTTCCGGGGTGGGGCTCGTCCCTTCCTGGGGCGCCTGAAAGCCAGGCCGCCCGCTACAAAGCGAATAACAGTTAGGGCCCCGACCTTTGGGTAGGGGCTAAGCACACAATTGGTAGTTCAGGGCTCAGGCCCTTATGCAGGGACTGAACACACAATTAACAGCTCCGGCCCTGGGTCAGGGCGGGGCAGCACACCAATAGTCAGTCAGTGGCCCAGGCCTTGTAGCAGGGGCTGGGTCAGTTTGGGTTAGCCCAGGCCCTAGGTCAGGGCGGGGCAGCCAACAGATAGTCTGTCAGGGGCCCAGGCCCCTTGGACAGGGAGGAGGAGAGACTGCCACCCGGCGCGGGGAACACAGGCCCACCCACTCCACTGTGTTCCAGCCCGGGGCCCTATCCGCAGCAGTCCGTCTGCCGTGCAGTCAGTGGGGATCCTGACCGCAACACACTGACATGGGTTCAGGGTCTGCTATCCCCGGGCCACTTCCCATCTCCTCCTCCATGGGTACCTGCTCCTCCTGAGTTCCGTCTGCTGGGTCGCAGATCATGGGCTCCTCCGGGCGCCGAGCACCAGGTAGGTCTGTCGCTCCCTCTGGGCCCTCGGCGGGGGGAAGCTCAGGCCGCTCCTCGGGGGACCGGGCTCTCGGCAGGCTCGGCCAGTCCTCCTCAGGGTACCGGGCTCTCGGCAGGCTCAGGTCCGCGGGAGCTCGGACACCAGCGTCTGTCCTCTCCCGTTGCCGGCCAGCTACTGAGCGCTGGGGCCTGGCCTTTATACTTCCTGTCCCGCCCCTTGACTTCCGGGGGGGGGGGGGGGGGGGGGGGGGGCGGGGACAGGCCGCGGTGACTCCGCCCACTCTGGTGGCTTTTCTGGCTCATCGCTTCCTGGGGCGCCTGGAAGCCAGGCCGCCCCGCTACACGGCCCCCCCCCTCAAGGCTGGCTCCCGGGTACCGGGGCCAGACCCTTCCATACCTCCTAGGCGGGAAAGGAAGTCGGCGTTTGCGTGGTCTCTCCCAGCCCGATGGCGAACGGTGAAGGCATAAGGTTGCAGCGCTAAGTACCACCGCTGCAGCCGCATATTATGGTCCTTCATGCGGGCCAACCACTGGAGAGCAGAGTGGTCAGTGACCAAGATGAAAGGGGCTCCCAGGAGATAGTACCGCAGGGTGTCACAAGCCCACTTCGCGGCTAGGGCTTCCTTTTCCACCACGGCATAGTTCTTTTCTCGGGGGAAGAGCTTCCGACTGATGTAAAGGACCGGGTGCTCTTCGCCGCCAACCTCTTGCGAGAGGACTGCCCTGAGACCCACCTCCGAAGCGTCGGTTTGCAGGATGAAGGCCTGCTTGAAATCGGGGCTATATAAGACTGGCTCTTGACACAGGCTTGTCTTGAGGGCTTGAAAGGCTTTGTCACACTCACGGGTCCAGACCACTTGCCGGGGGCTTTCCTTCGTTAAGAGTCCCGTCAAGGGGGCTGCGATCGCCACAAAGTGGGGAATGAAGCGTCGATAATACCCCGCTAGCCCCAGAAACTGGCGTACTTGCCGTTTCGTGGTGGGCAGGGGGCAGGTCGCAATGGCCTGCACCTTGTCCACCAGTGGTTTCACCTGGCTGTGCCCGATAGCGTACCCAGATACTTCGTTTCTTGTCGGCCGATGCAACACTTCTTCGGGTTGGCCGTTAACCCGGCGGCCCGCAAGGACCTCAGGACGGCGGCAACCTGTTCCAGATGGTTTTCCCACTGCGGGCTGTAAATGACTACGTCGTCCAAATAGGCCGCCGCGTAGTCTTGGTGGGGTTGGAGGAGGCGGTCCATCAGGCGCGGAAACGTGGCCGGGGCTCCGTGGAGGCCGAAGGGCATTCGATTAAACTGGTATAGGCCCGTAGGGGTGGCGAACGCAGTTTTCTCCCTTGAAGTAGGATCCAGGGGGATTTGCCAATACCCCTTGCTGAGGTCCAGGGTCGTGATGTAACGAGCTCCTCCTAACCGAGCCAACAGGTCGTCTATCTGGGGCATGGGGTAGGCATCGAACTTGGAGATGGTGTTCACACGTCTAAAGTCGATGCAGAACCGTTGGGAGCCGTCGGGCTTCGGTACCAACACGATGGGGCTTCGCCACTCGCTGTGCGATGGTTCAATCACGCCCAGGTCCAGCATTGCCCGTACTTCCTCATCCACGGCACCTCTCCGGTGATAAGGCAAGGGTCTGGTCGCGCCGCGAATCACCACCCCCGGCTCCGTTTGGATCCTATGGTACACCAGGGAGGTGGCTCCTGGTTGGGCAGCGAAGGTGTGACGGAATGCTCGTAGGAGGCACCGGGTTTGCTTGAGTTGTTCCTCCGTCAGGGTCTCCCCAAGTTGGGGTTCCTCAGGGTCCCGGGTATGGGCTACCTGGGGCCCTAGCTCGGGCTCTGGTGGGTAGGGGTTAATCAAAAGCCCTTCTCGTTCCCGCCAGGGCTTGAGCAGGTTGATGTGGTACTGCTGTATCCGCTTCTTCCGGTCGGGCTGGTCGATCTCATATGTAACCGGGCCCACTTTCCGGACCACCTCATATGGTCCTTGCCAGCGAGCCAGAACCTTCGACTCACTGGAGGGGAGAAGGAGTAATATCCGGTCTCCGGGTAAGAAGTCCCGTGCTTGGGCGTCCCGGTTGTAGGCCTGGGCTTGCGTCTCCTGGGCGGCTTTCAAATTCTCTTGGGCCCGGTCTCCAGCCTGCTTAAGACGCTCCTGGAGCTGGATCACATACTTTAAGAGGCCCTGGGCCGGTGAGGGGGTTTGCTCCCAAGTTTCCCTCACTAGGTCCAATAGGCCTCGCGGTCGACGGCCGTAGAGCAGCTCGAACGGCGAGAATTTCGTCGACGACTGGGGGACCTCTCGGACCGCTAGGAGCAAGGGTGGGAGTAGCTGGTCCCATCGGCGAAGGTCCTCCGGGGGGAACTTACGGAGCATGTCTTTTAAGGTCCGGTTAAACCTCTCGACCAGCCCATCCGTCTGGGGATGATAGACTGACGTTCGCAGTTGCTTGACCCCCAGAAGCTCACACACCTGGCGGAGCAACCGCGACGTAAAGTTTGTCCCTTGATCCGTGAGGATCTCGCGGGGTAGGCCGACACGGGCAAAAATCTTCACTAGCTCATCAGCGATGGTGCGGGCTGTAATGTTCCGGAGGGGAATTGCCTCGGGGAACCGGGTAGCATAGTCTAACATCACCAAGATGTATTGAAACCCTGCACTGCTTTTGGGAAGGGGCCCCACCAGGTCCATGGCCACGCGCTCGAAGGGTGTCTCAATCAGGGGCATCGGGATCAACGGGGCCTTGGGAGTCCAGGCCGGGGCGGCCAACTGGCAGCGCGGGCAGGAATTACAGTAGTTCTTCACCTCCTGGTACACCCCTGGCCAGAAGAAGCGTCCCAAAATCCGGGCCAGGGTTTTCTCGTGACTTAGGTGCCCAGCCGCGGGGACGTCGTGGGCCAACTTCATGACGGACTGTCGATGACGCCGGGGAACGAGGAGTTGGGTTTGGGTCTCCCCCGTGTGGGGGTCCCGCTCGACCCGATACAGGCGGTCTTGCCACAACTCAAAGTGTGGCCACTGGGCCGCTCGACTGGGGTCGAGGACAGTCCCATTCGCCATGGCCAATTGTTCGTATACTCGCTGCAGTGTGGGGTCGGCCCGTTGGTCCCGGCAGAAGTCCGTGGTGGGCGAGGAATCTGTCGCCGCGCCTGGGGGAGCATCCTCTGGTTCTCCGGCCGAGCTGGTTGGCTCGGGGGTTTCCCTCTCCTCTCCTTCACTCTCGGGGGCCTCCCCTTCTAAGGCGGGCACGGCCCGCGGGTTGTCTCCTGCGTGCCGGCGGAGGATTGCTGGAAACTCCGGCCAGTCTCGGCCCAGGATCACGGGGTATGCCAGTCGTGGGGCCAGTCCCACCACCATTGATCGGGTGACCCCCTCGATCGTCAGCTGGGCCCGGGTACTCCGGTAGGGCCGTACGTCCCCATGGATGCACTGCAGGCGAATTTCACCCAATCGGGCGTCAGCCGGGGGGCCGAAGCGTTGGCGGACTAGCGTCTGTCCGCAGCCCGAGTCGAGGAGGGCCACCGTCGGATATCCTTCAAGGACCACCGGCACGGTGATCTTAGCCGCCTGGGAAGGACGGGCCCGAGCCTCCCCTGCACAGACCTGGCCAAAGGTACACTCCAGCCCTGGGCAATCCCGCTGGAGGTGGCCGTATTCCCCACAGGAGAAACAGGGCCCCAGGGTGGCCCACCCCGTCCGGGGCCGGACGCCGGGGGGGGGGGTCCCGGCGGACTTCGGTGGTCTTTTTGCCCTATGGGGGTCAGGATCCGAGCGGGTCGCCCGGGTGCCACCGGGGCCCGAGTCCAACCCTCTGCTTCCCGGGAGGAAATCCGTGAACCCGCTCGAGCAGGTGTCCCTTTCTTCTCGGGGGTAGGGCGCTCCGCCCCGGGTGGGGCCCCTCGGAGTCCCGGGCCTATCAGCGTGTCAGCCGCGAGGAAGTCCTCCATTAGTGACACGGCAGCGGCCAGGGTCGCTGGTCGGTGGCGGAGGACCCAGGCCCGCCCCCGTGGTGGAAGAACATGGGTGAACTGCTCTAGCAGCACCTGTTCCATTACCTCCTCCGATGTTCGGTGCTCGGGTTGTAACCACCGCTTGCAGGTTTCCCGGAGTTCCTGGGTCACCTGCCGAGGTTGGGCCCCCGTGGGGTAGGTCAGACTCCTAAACCGCTGGCGGAAAGTCTCGGGGCTCACATCCAGGGCATCGAGAATGGCAGCCTTTACTTGGCTGTAGTCTTGGGCGGCTTCCACCGACAGGCCTCGGTAGACCATCTGCGCCGTCCCAGTCAGGTATGGGGCTAATATGGAAGCCCATAGCTCCGGGGCCCAACCGGCGACGACGGCCACCCGCTCGAATGGGACGAGAAAGGCTTCGGGGTCATCACCGGGTACCATTTTCATCAGCCGGATCGGGGGGCTGGGCCGCGTAGTCCCGGCTGCGCCTCCAGGCTGTGCCTCTCCGGGTCGGGCCAGCGTCGCTGCGAGTTGTTGGAGACATTCCTGCTGGAACTCCTGCTGCTGGGTGACCAGGTCTTGCACGAGCTGGTTCCGCTGAGTTCCAAACTGCTCCATGAGCTGCTGCTGCTGTTGCAGCTGGGCGGCCTGCTGCTCCCTTTGCTGTTGCAGCTGGGCCGCCTGCTGCCGCTCCTGGGTTTCTGTCACCAGGGCCAAGAGCTGGGACAGATCCATGTCTCGGGAGGGGGATCTTTCTCCCCCGGCCCCTCTCTCCCCGGAGTCGAGGGTTCGCGCCCACATCCTGGGAGGAACTCCTGCCTGGCTTGCCACGTGTAGTAGTTCCGGGGTGGGGCTCGTCCCTTCCTGGGGCGCCTGAAAGTCAGGCCGCCCCGCTACAAAGCGAATAACAGTTAGGGCCCCGACCTTTGGGTAGGGGCTAAGCACACAATTGACAGTTCAGGGCTCAGGCCCCTATGCAGGGACTGAGCACACAATTAACAGCTCCGGCCCTGGGTCAGGGCGGGGCAGCACACCAATAGCCAGTCAGTGGCCCAGGCCTTGTAGCAGGGGCTGGGTCAGTTTGGGTTAGCCCAGGCCCTAGGTCAGGGCGGGGCGGGGCAGCCAACAGATAGTCTGTCAGGGGCCCAGGCCCCTTGGACAAGGAGGAGGAGAGACTGCCACCTGGCGCAGGGTGGCAGGGGGAACACAGGCCCACCCACTCCACTGTGTTCCAGCCCGGGGCCCTATCCGCAGCAGTCCGTCTGCCGCGCAGTCAGTGGGGATCCTGACCGCAACACACTGACATGGGTTCGGGGTCTGCTATCCCCGGGCCACTTCCCATCTCCTCCTCCATGGGTACCTGTTCCTCCTGAGTTCCGTCTGCTGGGTCGCAGATCATGGGCTCCTCCGGGCCCCGAGCACCAGGTAGGTCTGTCGCTCCCTCTGGGCCCTCAGCGGGGGGAAGCTCAGGCCGCTCCTCGGGGGACCGGGCTCTCAGCAGGCTCGGCCAGTCCTCCTCAGGATACCGGGCTCTCGGCAGGCTCGGCCAGTCCTCCTCAGGGTACCGGGCTCTCGGCAGGCTCGGCCAGTCCTCCTCAGGGTACCGGGCTCTCGGCAGGCTCGGCCAGTCCTCCTCAGGGTACCGGGCTCTCGGCAGGCTCAGGTCCGCGGGAGCTCGGGCACCAGCGTCTGTCCTCTCCCGCTGCCGGCCAGCTACTGAGCGCTGGGGCCTGGCCTTTATACTTCCTGTCCCGCCCCTTGACTTCCGGGGGGCGGGGACAGGCCGCGGTGGCTCCGCCCACTCTGGCGGCTTTTCTGGCTCATCGCTTCCTGGGGCGCCTGGAAGCCACGCCGCCCCGCTACAACCACAAACCCCATCCCTCCCGTTTTGCAACCATCCCCCAGAGGAAGCAGAACGTGAGTGTTTTCGACCACAACCCCATCCCTCCCGTTTTGCAACCATCCCTGGACCAGTGACAGGTGCATGAGCAGCCCAGTCATTGGAACTAAGCAAGGAGAAGCCAGTGGAAAAAATGAAAAGGGGCCACTGTGGTCTCAACTTGGGCTCAGGGGCACGCTCTATACCTACAAACCCTACCTCCCCTTTCACGAATGCAATGAAAGCGGCCACTCCGGTCAGGAAGCAGATCGGGATCGTTTTTGACCACATACCCCATCCCCTCCTGATTCGCAACCCCATGGACAGGCGGTAGCAAGTTAACAAACAGTTTATCAAACTGCTACGCTGCGTGGCAGAAACCGCTCCCAGTAGCAAAAGGGGAGGGCAGCACTTTGTGCTGATACAACGGCAGCAGCACCGATAGTGACGTTAACCGGGAGCGAGGGGAGGATGAATGAGGCTGGAAAGGAGCATGCGCAGTAACAGCTGCTGAAACCCTCCCTTCCCTGAGATGAAGAGGGCGGAAGCGATCTCCGGGGCTCGCTGGGAGGTGTAGTTCCTGACGCTTCCGGGAGCGGAAGTGACATAGGGAGGGGAAAAGGACGAGGCCGAGCCGGGCTGCGAACGCGTCCGGGACGCTGCGGCTCTGCCTGGCTCGTGCGGGGCCGTTGGAGCCTCTCCCGTGGCCGGAGAAGGGTTTTGTGCCGCTCGAGCTCTGGGCATGCGCAGATCGGGGGCAAGTCCCGCATGCGCAGAGGCAGCGCTCACCCGCTGCTGCTCCCTGGCGCTGCGGGGCCGGGCGGAGCAGGAGGGTCTGTGCCGGGGAGACCCATTAACCCCCCCGTGCCCGGCCCGCGCCCTGCTCCCGCTGGGGCCGCCCCGGGCTCTGCCCGCCCCGCTGCGGCGCTGCAGCCTCCAGGTACCGGAGCGAGCCCCGGGGGCGGGGCCGGGCGGTGACTCTGCCCCAGTGTCCGTGGGGGGGACCCGGCATCTCGCAGCGCCGGGATCTGCTCCCTGGGGCAGCGCCCGCGGGGGGCTCGGAGCTGCTGTCCCCGCAGGAGCCCAACGCCCCCGGCCCGGCCAGGCTCTGCCCTGGGGCCCCACGGGGGAGAACCAGCCCCCACTGGGGTCCCTGCGTGGGGCCGGGCGGGGGCGGGAGACCTGGGAAAGGGGCGGATGGAAAATGTCTGTGCAGCCCGGACATGGGGGGGGGAGAAGAGCAGGTGACCCCCGAGGAGCGGGGAGAGAAGGGGGGGGGGGGCTGAGATCCCCTCGGATTTACCGCTGCCCCCTCCCGTGGGGACCCCCCATCCTCTCCAGACCTTCCCCGTTTCTCTCTAGAGAGCAACGAGCCACATCCAGGGTGACTCCCCCCTTTCCTCTCAAATCCCCGATAAGGTCTCTGTTCTCCCCCGATTGTGCCCCATTTTCCCTCCACTTCGCCAATGGCCAGTGTTCAAATCGCAGGTTTGGGGTGACTTCTGCCCCCCATTTTTTGCTGCAGTGATTTGTCCTTGTTTAGGAGGGAAATCGATCTGCTGAGTGATTTCTGAAATGGGCAGAGGCTGGGAGAGCCCTGAGACAGGGATACGCTGGGCTGGGTTGGGGGGCCATGCTCTGCTGGCAACAGGGCATGGAAAAGCCCAGGAAGGGAAGGGAGGAGCAAACGGCCCCCATGGAGACGGCCCAGCCCCAGGTTTCCCAGTCCCACCTACTTCCCTCCCCCCTGCTAGTCACATTCCCAGACCCCATAACCAGCCCCTCCCCACATCCAGTGACCTTCTGACTCCAGCCCCACTCCTTTCCCCTGTGAAAGCCACATCACCCAGGGCTCCCTCCTGGCCCTGTGAATGTGAGGCAAGAAGAATCCGTCCCATTCTGTTGTTGATTGAATATCACTGTATAATCCCCTCAAATTTCCCCTCTTTTCTCTTGAACTGTTGAATGGTGACATAAAATCTCCCCAGATGTTGGTGCTTCTCTCTTATATTGGCAAATATTTAGTTTGTGCTCCATTTTCTTCTCAGGTCTGAAATTCTGATATCAAATTCTTGAAAATCTTCCTGCTTTTCTCCCCGGGTGTCTGACTGAGATCAAGGTTCTTATGGTCCTGAGCGTGGCCCAGGCCTTGCCTGAGATCAGGTGCCCCAGTGTGCCGGGCACTGCACAAACCCTGACCGAGTTTGGGGCATTCGTGCCAGGAACTGCACAGACCCCTACAGAGAGCAGGGACCTTGTTGTGGCGGGTGCTACAGTGACCCTGACTGAGCTCCAGGCCCCTGTTGTGCTAGGCCCTGCATCAACACGAAGTGAAATCAGGTTCCCATTGTGCCAGGTGCTGCAGAGATGGCAAACAAAATCAGGGACCTTGTTGTTCCTGGAGCCACCAAGACCCCGAGCGAGATCTGGGCCCCGTTCCACCGGGCGTCGCCGAGACCCCGACTGAGATCTGGGCCCCGTTCTGCCGGGCGCCGCCGAGACCCCGAGCGAGATCTGGGCCCCCATTGTGCCGGGTAAAACTGAGACCTGGACCGAGATCACGGCTCTCCTTGTGCCAGGCAGTGCAAGACAAGCCCAGATTGCTGCCTCCATTGTGCTGGGCCTGGCACTGCACTGACCCCGACCGAGATCACGCCCCACCACTGTACTGGGCACTGCACAGTCCCTGACAGAGATCCTGGCTCCACATTTTGCCAGGCGCTGCAGGGACCCCAAACAAAATCAGGGATCCAGTAATGCCGGGAGTTGCAGAGCCCCCGACTGAGATCAGGCCCCATGTTGTGCAGGACTCTGCACAGACACTGACCAAAATCAGGGTCCCCATTGTGACAGGTGCTGAACAGATACCAAGAATATGTCTACACCGCCATTAAAAACCCCAGCTGGCCCATGGCAGCTGACACAGGGCTCAGGTGAAGGGGCTGTTTAATTGCAGTGTAGATGTCTGGGCTCGGGCTGGAGCCAGGCTGTAGGACCCTGCGAGGTGGGAGGGTGCCGGACATTTGGCTCCAGCCCAAGCTGGAACAGGGAGGGAGGGATAGCTCAGTGGTTTCAGCATTGGCCTGCTAAACCCAGGGTTGTGAGTTCAATCGTTGAGGGGGCCACTTAGGGATCTGGGGCAAAATCAGTACTTGGTCCTCCTAGTGAAGGCAGGGGGCTGGACTTGATGACCTATCAAGGTCCCTTCCAGTTCTAGGAGATAGGATAGGATATCTACAGCCCCGCAGCCTGAGCCGTGTGAGCCCAAGTCAGCAGGCATGGGCCAGCCGCCCGTGTCTAATTGCAGTGTAGACATGCCCACAGTGACAGTCCTTGCCACAAAAAGCTCAAAGGCTAAATAGGCCAATGGTGGGAGGTGTCTCTCCATTTTACAGAGGGGGAAACTGAAGCTCAGAGAGTGGAAGTACAGTAATTTGCTCAAGTTTGCATGGAGAATTTGGGGCAGAGCTGGGAACTGAACCCAGATTGTTTGAATTCTGGCCTCTCCCCTTAATCCCAAGCCCAGCGTGTGCGTGTACAGCGTTGTTTTGGGCTGTGTTTGCCTTGTATTGACTTCCAAGGGAGCCTGTGGAATTTCCCTCATTGGAGGTTTCTAAGACCAGGTTAGAGGTACACCAGTCTGGGAATGTCTAGGGATACTTGGTCCTACCTCAGCACAGGAGGCTTGAGGAGACGACCTCTCAAGATCCCTTCCATGCATACATTGAAATCATTCTCTTTTGTGCTGTCGTGTTCTACGCTGAGCTGTTTTGCATGGTGCCATTTGGAACTGTGATCGCCCCATGCTGTGCTGCATAGTTTTATGGTGCATTGTTTTGCCTCAGCTTGTTTGGTGTTGGTTTGAGTTGAGCTCTTTTGCGTTGTGTACTTTTGTCCTAAGGTGTGTTAGTTTGCATTGTGTTGCTTTCTTCTCCTTTGTATTGTGTCATTTTATGCTGTGGAGTGTAGTTTTTTCGTTTTTGTTGTTTTTCTGAATTTCCTGACATTATGTTGTGGTGGGGTTTTTTCTGTATGTTGTGTTTTTATATGTATACATCATAGAAATGTAGGGCTGGACAGGACCTCAACTTGTCATCAAGTCCAGCTCTCCCTGCCAAGGCAGGACCAAGTATATATAGATTATCTCTGACAGAGGTTTGTCCTACCTGTTCTTAAAAACTTCCAAGGAACGAGACTCCCCAGCCACCCTTGTAAGACTATTCCAGAGTGTAACAACCTTAGCTCTGGGGACACCACACAGATTTGAGTGGTGAGCAGCTCTGGAGAGAGGAGACCCCAGTGAGTGGGCAGCTGGGTAAAGAGACTAACGTTGGGAGGAGAAACATTGACATGTCCAAGGTCACCCAGGTTGTCCGTGACAGAGCTAGAAATAGATCCCAGTTCTAGTGCCACCGTACTGCTGTTTTGGGCACTGAAGGTCTCTGCCACACTGGTGTTTTAGGCACTGATGCAGAGGTGGGCAAACTATGGGTGGGACCCTGGTCCCTGAGCTCCTGGCCCGGGAGGCTAGCCCCGTCCCGTCCCCTGCTGCTCCCCCTGTCCCGCAGCCTCAGCTCACTACGCTGCCGGCGCAGTGCTCTAGGTAGCGGGGCTGTGAGCTCTTGCCGGGCAGCGCAGCTGCAGAGCTGCGGCCTGACTCAGTGCTCTGTGCTGCGCGGTGGCATGGAAGGCTCCAGCCAGGCGGCGCCGCTGCCTGTCCTGGTGCTCTGGGTAGCGTGGCTGTAGAGCCGCCAGCCGCTGGTGCTCCAGGCAGCCTGGTAAGGGGGCAGGGAGCAGGGGGGGTTGGATAGAGGGCAGGGGAGTTCGGGGTGGTGGTCAGTTGGCGGGGGTGTGGATAGGGTTTGGGGCGGTCAGAGGGTGGGGACTGGGGGGCAGTCAGGAAGGACGGGGGGTTGGATGGGGTGGCATGGGGCAGTCAGGAGCAGGGCTTCTGGAGGCGGTCAGGGGACAGGGAGAAGGGGGGGTTGGATAGAGGGCAGGGGAGTTTGGGGTGGCGGTCAGGGGGCGGGGATGTGGATAGGGGTCGGAGCGGTCAGAGGGCGGGGAACAAGGGATTGAATGGGGGTAGGAGTCCTTGGGGGGGCAGTCAGAAAAGAGGGGGGGTTGGATGGGGTGGCAGGCCGCAGTCAGCAGCAGGGGTTCCAGGGGCAGACAGGGAGAATGGGTGGTTGGATGGGGAAGGGGTCCCGTGTGGGGCAATCAGGAATGAGAGGAAGGATTGGATGGGGCGGCGGGGGGGCAGTCAGGGGTGGGGAGTCCGGAGGCGGTCAGGGGACAGGGAGCGCGAGGGTTGGATGGAGCAGGGGTCCCGGGGAGGGGGGCGTCAGGGGACGAGAAGCGGGGGAGGGGGTCGGGGGGGGCTGGGCCACGCTTGGCTGTTTGGGGAGTCACAGCCGGCCCTCCATACAATTTCGGAAGCCCAATGTGGCCCTCAGGCCAAAAAGTTTGCCTGCCCCTGCACTGGTGCAAACCCTTAGTGTAGACAGAATTTACACTAGTGCACTCTGATTGGCACTGGTGCACCATGTCCCAGTTCGAAGGTTTGGGGTGCGGGGGGACAGTGACCTCACTGAGGCCTGGGGCTGACTGAACAGTGCAGCTGGTAACGGAGGGGCAGCAGTGAGAGCTGGAGGTGTGAGCCAGGAGCACAGGACTGGACACTGACTTCTCCTGACCCAGGACACACACCCCCAGCTGTGTGCAGGGACGGCAGCTGAGCTGCCCTGCCAAGACAGCCTGTGCCTCCATTGGCAAACCACCTCTTCCTGCAGCCTAATACAATGGGGTCTGGGGACCTTTCCAGGCTGCAGGTGTCGGGGCTCTGGAGTTACTGACCTGCTTGGTGACCTTGGGGAAGTTACAGCCCCTCTCTATTTTCCTCTTACCCATTGTCTACTTGGATTGTGATCTCTTTGGGGCAAGGACTGTCCCTCTCTGTCTGTGCAGTGTCCAGCACAATGGGATGCTGATCTCAGTCAGGTTCTCTCTCATGCGCAGCACGATGGGGACCTGATCTCCACCAGTGTCTGCAACGCAAGGCACAGTTCATAGACTCCCAGACTTTAAGGCCAGAAGGGAAATTCATGATCATCTAGTCTGAGCTCCTGCACATCGCAGGCAAGAGAACCTCACTCACCCACTCCTGTAATAGCCCCCTAACCTCTGGCTGAGTTAACAAAGTCCTCAAATCGTTATTTAAAGACTTCAAGTTACAAATAAATCCACCATTTACACTAGTTTAAACCTGCAATGACCCATGCCATGCCCCATGCTGCAGAGGAAGGCAAAAAAAAAACAACCCCAGGGTCTCTGCCAATCTGAGTTTGGGCAAAATTCCTTCCCATCCCCAAATATGGCAATCAGTTAGACCCTGAGCACGTGGGCAAGACCCAGCAGCCAGACACCTGGGAAAGAATTCTCTAGTAATTCAGAGCCCTCCCCATCTAGTGTCCCATCACCGGCCTTTGGAGATATTTGCTGCTAGCAGTTGCAGACTGGCTACATGCCATTGTAGGCAGTCCCATCATATCATCTCCTCCATGAAGGTATCGAGCTCAGTCTTGAAGCCAGTTAGGTTTTTTGCCCCCAGTGCTCCCTTTGGAAAGCTGTTCCAGAACTTCACTTCGGTTAGAAATCTTTGCCTAATTTCAAGCCAAAACTTGTGGATGGCCAATATCCATTTGTTCTAGTGCCAACACTGGTGCTTAACCTAAATAACTCCTCTCCTTCCCTGGTATTTATCCTTCTGATGTATTTGTAGAGAGCGATCATATCTCCCCTCAGCCTTCTTTTGGTTAGGCTAAACAAGTCAAGCTCTTTGAGTCTCTTCTTATATGGCAGATTTTCCATACCTCGGATCATCCTAGTAGCCCTTCTCTGCACCTGTTCTAGTTTGAATTCATCCTTCTTAAATATGGGAGACCAGAATGGCCCACAGTATTTCAGATGAGGTCTCATCAGTGCCTTGTATAACAGTACTAACCCTTCCCTGGGTCTACCGAAAATACCTCGCCTGATGCAACCTAGGACTGCATTCACCTATTTCACGGCCGCATCACACTGGGGGCCCCGGGGTCTGATAGTTTGGGATGTTCCTTTTCCCATAGTCAGTTCTTTCCCTTTATTGTTTTACCCCCACCTATGCCCGATGCCACTCTCTTCTTAACTTGCTTTGGTTATTTCAGTTCCAGTTTTTAAATGGGATCTAATAATTGCAAAGCTGAAAACGATACCTAGTGAAGGTCTGCTGTAATTACCTGGTTACCTGTAGCATTTTCTGGTGTGGTGCATAAAGCAATGTTAAAGAGCCAAAAACGATTTTAGGGCGAAAGGGCTCGTCAGGTGTTTGCTCTCTAGGCAGCATGACACCGGCCAAGGCTTGCAGTCTTTCAGGAGTGGTGCGGTGGATCGTATTTAGTAGTCTCAAGATAAGAGAGTGAGTTTGCTCCCCACACTCTGTAGGGCCATGTTCAACCCTGGTAACCTCCATGTTACCTCATCCTCCACCCTCCCCCATGTGTCTCTGCCCGTATGTCAGTGTGTCACCTTCTGATCATAATGCCACTGGCCTCAGCAGGGCTCCCAGACAGGAGCTACATCACAATGGGGTAACGGTACTGAGAGTAAAATACATCACAGGGAAGATGTAATTATCCTCAAAGGAAGCACTACAGTCCCGGAAGTGAAAGAATTAAAGTATTTAGTTAGTTAAAAGTACACTTGAAAAGATTGGATTTTTATTAATAAATTGCAGTAAATGTTGATTTCTCTGTATATACACACACACACACAGATGAAAAAATATTTATGTAGGTAAAATACAGAAATGCTTCTGGAGAAAGTAGAGTTTGATTTAAGGATATTTACACTATATTTTGCATGTGACATTGACAATTTGTGTTTGAACAGTTATAAAGATTTGGCTTTGGGAATCTCATTTACTGTAATTAAATAATTGTTGTCTGATGACCCCCATAACTTCCCACAGCTCTGAACGTTGAAATCGTAAGCATTGAAAAAAGGGCTTAAAATAAATACATCATCTATTGAAATTTAAAAAAAAAGAAATCGACAAAATGAATGTTGCTAAACCCACTGAACAGCAATCGCAATATGATAGGGGATGGAATTTCACAGCTAAGGCACCCAACCTTAATTCTTCCCTGTAGTGACACCAGGCAATCGCCATAGGGCTATGAATAAGGCATGTTAGTTTATAAAGTCCCAGATTAGATTATACCGATTTGTAAAGACACATGAGATCTCTCTCTCAGAGTATCACCTTCACTGGGTTGTTTCTTTTATTGATAATTCCCTGAAGTCAATAGATAAATAACATTCTATCCGTTATGAAGTGGCCATTTCAGATTTCTGGTGAGTGTCAATTATTTTGCACTAGGGGCCAGGTCCCTGGAGAGATGGAACCTTGGTTTCATTTTAACTTGTGCATGCTCTGGAATTTGATTGAAAGTATTTCCATGTTTCCCTGGCCTGTTGTTAAAAGTGCTGCTATAGAAAGTGGGGAGGGGCAGGAACTCACTGCAGGATCAGTAGCTGAGTCCCTTAGATATTTATAGCTCATCGGAAGAAGGATGGGGATTGGTAGGTGTCTGGGGATTTAATAATAAACACACAAATATCATCGTTCTTAATGAATTTTCATTTTCTAATTCCTATAACCCACTAATTATCCCTGGCTGCCGCGGGGAGTCTGGGGAGGGAGTACTAGTAAACTCCTGGGCCAGTGTGGAACCTAATGCAGGAGGATCTTTCTGTGGCTGGCTCAAAGTCACCCAGAGTGAAATTCACTTCACTGGATAAATCCCTGGTTTCTGGGCTCTGCAGAAGGGTGGGGAGGTGAATTCCATCCCCCATTCCTGGGCATGGACCCCCCACCCCGCAATCCTCACCCCGATCTCAGACACTACCCCAACCTTCCCCTGCAGTGATGGACCCACTTGATGCTGCCAGAGCCATCTGCCATGGGACCTAGAGGCGGCAGAGGCCCAGCTCCAGAACGGCTACCCCTGCCCACAGCCACCATGCTGTGCTGGGGTTGCCCTGGCTCTCCAATCTGCAGATGGATCCAGCTGTTTGGGGACCCCGCCCATGCACCCATCACACAGAAACTTCCTCACAACACACATCCCAGGATGCGGAAGGACCATCAGGGACTGGCTGCAGTCTCCCCTTGCTGCTGTGAGAGGAATGGGGTGGTCCCTCATATAGGACACAAACATACCCAGGCGCAGAAGGGAAATGTACTTTCTTCCAGAGGCTTATAAATGTTTGGTTTAGAGTCCTGAGCTCTGTCTTCCTGTTTGTCTCCTTCTGCCACTTTCAGATCTCAGCGAGACAAGGTGGGTGAGATCATTTCTTTTAGAACCAATTAAAAATCCCTCTCTTTGATATCCTGGGATCAACATGGCTGCAACAACTCTTTTCCCTTTGTACCCCCTCCCACTTTCACCTCCCCCTCAGCTGAGACTGTCCCATGTGATGGGAAAATAAGGGTTCAGTCCTGTCACTGGATTGGGTCTTGCCAGCACTGACGGGAGTGAAAGCCTGTGTGCATTAATGACAGCAGCAGCTCTGGGCCTCGGAGACATAGGGAGAAGAGATGGGAATGAGCAGGTTATGTAATGTGCAGGGTGTGAGTTACTCGTGGGAATTCTGTGCCACTGTGTATGCACAGAATTCACATCCAGCGCAAAATTTATTTATTTTTGCCTGAAGAAGATACATTCTGCCTGATAAGTGCTGCAGTTCTGCCTTTCACCCACCAGAGGCCCCTGCGGCACCAGAACAGCCAGCAGTAAGCTGGGTTCATCTTGGTGGGAAATTGTTGCCCTGAGCTATACCCCAAATGGGAAGAGAGTTAGTGGGTGCAACTTGGGAGAGTCCTGAGACACGGCTGCCTCTGGGGGTGGGGACAGGGTGGTCATTCTCTACTCACAAGAGGGTGTGGAAGGGGGCACAGGAGGAGCATGTGGTCCCACATGGAGACTGCCCAGCTCCAGGTTACCCAGTCCCAGCCGCTTCTGCCCCCTTACCATATCCCGAACCTCTTCACTCTCCAACTGTCAGCTGCCGGTCTTCCCTCGCTGCTACCCCTTCCTGACTCTAGCCCCTTTTCTTTGCCTCTACAAGTTGCCTTGCCCAGGGCTTCGCTGCCTGTGTGAATGGCAGGTAGGGATGGGGAGCCATCACTTTCTGTGTATTTGCTGAACATTCATCTAGTCACTGACACCTTCATTAATGCCGAGGTAAGGTTGCCCAGCAATATGTTGGGCCCTGCAAAAGTCAAACCTCCAAAAACTCAAAAATACAGAGCTAATGTACATGCCAATGCAACCTTAACTCTGCCCCCTGGAGCTGGCAACAGCCACTGGGCGGTATCTGCCTGCACTCCCTGTGTTAGGTGTAGCTGCACTGAAAGGTAGAGGTGTTAGAACAGCTTGATGGAAGCGTGATTGTGATATGAGACGATCTGGGTCTGAGTCCCACGTGTGCAATGAAAGGAAAGAGATGCATGTGTACCTTGAGCTTCCAGTCTGTGGTGTTTCTGCACTGAGCTGTGCATATTGTCAGGAGGAAATGGGACTGTTTGCCATGGGAATGGTCAGCAGTGAGATGGGATCTGGGAGCAATCTGTGCTTAACGATGGGTAAGTGAATGTAGAATGTTAGCTGGAACGTCTGTGAGTAAGGATGAAAGAGTTGTAAAAAGGGGTGAAGAGGAGTTCAATTGACCAAGTGTGCGGCTGTTTCTGGGGAGCAGGCTCAGTGTCTGAGTGTAGAACAGGTGTCAGTAGTTCCTGTACAATGCAGCTCACCTAAAACCCAATTCTGTCTTAGCAAAGATAAAGTGCTTGATTCTGTGCCATGGTATTCATTTTCCCTAGTACTTTAGTGATGGGCACTATCTCAAATGGCCTATCACACACAGGTGTGTTGTAGGAGTAAAGAAAGGGTCATTGCTCACGTGGGTCAGAATTAGGATTACATTGGTGTGTACCTTATCTCTGCATTTCCTGATTAGTACAAGTTTGAGTTTTGCTGATGTCTGTTCTGGAGGGGCACCAGACAGCTCCGGGCAACCTTAACTCCTGCGTTCATAAAGTTTTTTGTAAGTGAATTTCCTAACTTTTGCACAGAGCAATGTTGGCGGGAGGAGTTAGCAGCCCTATAGGCAGTTGTGGGTCTCACACAAGTTTGCAATCAGAGGCACAGAGAAGTGCAATGACTTACCCAAGGTCACCCAGCAGGCCTGTGGCAGAGCCAGGAATAGTCCCCATCCAATGCCCTCACCGCGTAGTTGCTGGGTGATTCTGAAGTGCTGCTCCCCTCTCCTGTACTTTCTGTTATGGTGCAGTGGGAATAATGGTCATGCTACAAATGTCTCTCTCCTTCACCTCCTCCTCCTCCTGCCACCGTTTGCAGCTCGGCCTCCCCTTCTTGTCCATCCCCTCCAGTCCTCTCTGGGCGCTGTAGGAGCCAGTAGCTGTCTCCTGCCCTAGGCTGCTGCACACGTATTACAGGCAGCAGCAGCAGCATATGGTCTGGCACATGCCACCTTGGTGATGTAGCCTGAGCTGGGCCCCCTGCCCCTGGTCCAGCTATGCCCTAGCTCCGCCCAGTCTGCCCCTCCTCCAAACAGGCCCCTTCCCCCATACACTCTGGCCTGCCCCTCCACACCATACACGGGTGACATGTGCCTTTAAACTATTCATATTTTGGATTTGGGATGATTAAATTTATGTTGCCTTCAGCTCCCCCCTCCCCCTCCCGCCCCAGTTCCAGGTGTTTGGTGGTGCCCCGATGGTTTTCCATGGATAGTTTGGGAGGGAGCAAGGCTGGTCACTTGAGCCTTGCATTACCTTGCCAGCTGACTAGTGAGAAGTGACGACTCCCTCTTGGGTGGATGGGCCAATCCCGGGGCCTGTTACCTCTCAGTGATTGATTTTCCATTCCAAGTCCATAGAGTAGATTTTCAATATAAATGCTTTGTTCCTTACATGTGACCCATACATTAATCTGTCATTGAGTCTTGGCCAGTTATGAGCTTTCTGTAGACACCTCATGTGACCATCCTCCAAGAGATGTTTGGTGTGATGGGTTTGTCAGGTCTCAGGTGAGAGCTGCTGGCAAAGGCCAAGTGACCCTTTGCCGAGGAATCTCTGTGTCACTGTCTGACCCCCTTAGGCCAGGGACAGGACAAATTTCTGCCAATGGCCTTCAGGACAGGTGCTGAGTTCACTGCAGTGCCCCTCGTCCCCTCTCCATTTCCCTTCTCGGTGTGCTGTCTGGGATGCTGCCCCGCTTCCTGCTCCCCAGGCCACCCCGTATCTACTCCATGTGCCAGGCTGCTGGCAGCACCCAGTGATAGCCCATCAAACTGGTGCCAAACTGCTGGGGCTCAGGCCTTCTGGGGTGCACCTCTGTGAGTCCAATTGTCCCCTGTGACGATGCAGTTCTGGTGGGACCCAACTGAAACTACGTCCTCACTACAGGGGGGGAGGGTCGATTTAAGATATGCAAATTCAGCTACGCGACTAGCGTAGCTGAATTCGACGTATCGGAGCCGACTTACCCCGCTGTGAGGACGGCAGCAAATCGACCTCCGCGGCTCCCCTGTTGACGGCCCTTACTCCTACCTCCGCTGGTGGAGTACAAGCGTCGATTCGGGGATCGAATGTCACGTCCCGACGAGATGCGATAATTCGATCCCCGAGAGATCGATTTCTACCCGCCAATTCAGGGTAGTGTAGACGTAGCCTGTTAAAGAGTTAGCGGGCAGCATGGTATTTTGTGTAACTGTAACAATGCTGGTTCTGGTGATACCCAACTGAGAGTGCCAATTCAGGACAAATTGCTAAAAACAGGGCAATTACAGCCCAAGGCTGGGGTTTTTCCACCTCTAAGGCAAACCAAACCAGCCAGACTAAGAGGACTTCGGTCTCACCCCACTGGCTAACCACAAATCACTCAAGCAATTCCCTTAGACACTCCAGTTTCCCAGTATCGCCACCAGTGCCACTCGTTATGGGGACAAATCGTTATGAAAACCAATACCCCAATAAAAGAAAAATCGTTCTCTTGATCCCAAAGGACCAAGCCCCAGATCCAGGTCAATATACAAATTAGATCTTACCCACAAATCACGCTGTTGCCAATCCTTTAGAATCTAAAATCTAAAGGTTTATTCATAAAAGGAAAAAGATAGAGATGAGAGTTAGAATTGGTTAAATGGAATCAATTACATACAGTGATGGCAAAGTTCTTGGTTCATGCTTGTAGCAGAGATAGAATAAACTGCAGGTTCAAATCAAGTCTCTGGAGAACATCCCCAGCTGGGATGGGTCATTAGTCCTTTGTGTAGAGCTTCTGTTTGTAGCAAAGTCCCTCCAGAGGTAAGAAGCAGGATTGAAGACAAGATGGAGATGAGGCATCAGCCTTATATAGTCTTTTCCAGGTGTAAGAACACCACTTTGTTTTTACTGTGGAAAATTACAGCAAAATGGAGTCTGGAGTCACATGGGCAAGTTCCTGCATACTTTGCTGAGTTACAAGGTGTATTTGCCTTCTTTCCATGGGTCAGTTGTATAGCTGATGGTCCTTAATGGGCCATCAAGCAGGCTAGGCAGAGCTAACACCAACTCGTCTGGGACATCACCCAGCAGCATAGCATAAGTTTGAAATACAGACAGTATAGAGCCAATATTCACAACTTCAACTACAAAATTGATACACACATACAGACAGCATAATTATAACCAGCAAACCCTAACCTTGTCTTAGACACCTCATTTGACCCTCCTTTATGCAAGATTTGGTGCCACTACAGGACCTTGGTTGCAACCATGTTCTATATGATCCCAGATTATGTCAATAACGTCACACACCCTGCCCCAGGGGTGGTACAGGGGCATGTCCTTCTAGTGTGTCAGGGCTCCACCCTCTGGCTGAGGCCTTGGGGCACCTTCTTCCTCTCTCGGGGTACCAGGTGAAACAGCAAAAGAGCCGACTGTCGGCAAACAAGGGTAAATAAAGGAATGAAAGAAAAGAAACGGGGGCGGGCGGGACTGTGGACAGATCCCATCAGGATATGGGCCCCTCTTACTTCTGGGGGCCCTGGGAGCATCTCAGTCCCCTGCAGAGTTTACTGGGTCTCCAGCGCAAGTTTCAGCCTCCTCCCCCTTTGAGCTCCGGGGATCCCTCGGTGAAGGCCAGAGCCCCAAATGTTGCCAGCCCTCTCTTTGGGGCTGGAGATGCTCCACAGACAGTTCCCTTCCTAGGGTTGCTCCCGTCTGAGTAGAGTAGGTCTCTCCTGTTAACTCCTGCTCCAGTCCTGGCATGGTTTGCAGGTATGGAGGGGCTGGGCCAGTCCAGACTAAAGCAGCAGTTGAACCCCTTCTATGCCAGCGTGGGGATTATATAGCCCTTCACAGGCATCCAGACCCAGGGAATGGCCCCCTATCAGCCCCATGCCAGATGTGGTGGGGTGACTTACTGGCAGCATTGCCTTTGAGAGTGCTGCTCCCTCCTGCTCCCACTTCCTCCCCTTCCCCTTTACTGCCATCACAATGCCTGTCACCTTCACTTCCTGAAGGGTGACCCCCAGAAGGTGTGTTTTGTTATCCCTTTCCCCTCAGGATCCATTGTGCACCCTCTGTCACTCACCTCTGTCTCAGGAGAGAAGGCGGGTCCTGGGGCACGGGTGATGCTATGCTGGAGATCCATCATCACTGAAGGAGTGGCAGCCTTGACCCTCCTTGAAGGTTGCCGGGATGCTGACGTGCACTGGAGGAGAACTGGGGCTTGACTGAGTCCATGGACCATTTGGCCCACACTGCACTATAAAGCCTGTTCTGCGTTGCTGCCAATTGCTGCTGGTGGCGTTGCACCCGTAAGTCTCTGTAACGCTGTCTTCAGTGACTCGAGAGCATGAGCACCAGCCTCAGGCAGACTGGGAAGAAGCAGGGAACAAACCCCAAATTGGTTGTGAGGTCTATATGTAGATTTTACCAACCAAGTATCCAGTGTAAACGCTTCAGGCACTGTAACAGCATTAACATGGGATCACCGACAGGCCCCTTGGGTCATCCCATATATCTCACCATGCAGGGGAGCCTACCTTTGTGACAGATGGTCCCATACACCAGGGGTTCTCAACCTGTTTCTTTCTGAGGCCCCCCCAACATGCTATAAAAACTCCACAGCTCATGTGGGCCACAATAACTGGTTTTCTGCATATAAAACCAGGGCTGGTGTTAGGGGGTATCAAGCAGGGCAACTGCCTGGGGCCTCATGCTACAGGGGCCCCCACAAAGCTACATTGCTTAAGCTTTGGCTTCAGCCCTGGGTGGTGGGGCTCAGGGCCCCGGACTTCAGCCTCATGTGCTGCGACTTCAGCTTTCTGCCCTGGGCCTCGGTGAGTCTAATGCCGGCCTTGCTTGGCAGCCCCCCTGATAACTGCTCTTGGCCCGCCGGGAGCCCCAGACCCCTCATTGAAAACCACTGCCTTACACCACGAATTACAGCAATGTTTAGGTTACTGCCAGTCCCAAAGAACCAGCCACTTAGGTCAATTGAATCTAGATCTCACAACAAAGACAACACTTGTAGCCAGTCCTGTAATAACCTGTATTAAGATTTATTTAAAAGGAAACGAGAGTTGCTTACAAAGTTAAAGCAGGTAATCCTATAGATGCAGACGAGTTAGTCTTAAATTTCAAAAGGTTATAGAAGCTTCTATAATAATCAAGCTCTACATATTCTTTAGGACTAACCCAGGCTAAGCAGCTGGGGATCTCTTGCTTATGCCTAGAAACTTTGCCCCTGAGAGTCCAAGCAGCATACAGATAATCAGTTCCTTCTGTATGGGGTTTTTATCCCCTTCCTGCCATGTGCTCTGAGCTGCAAACTCAGCTAATGGGAAGTCAAGAGCACAACAACAGTCGTTTGCCTTCTTTAAATGCCCCAACCCATATTTGGCCTTTGGGAAGTCCATAATTAAGTATCAAGCATTAATACTCATGATTTACATCACTTATTTATTAATAATTCCAATATATGAATGCGGCCCAACTGCTGATATACTGCATAGCAACCTAACTGCTAAAGCCCGACCCTTCTTTCAGAATCCTGTGGCGTATTGCACCTGTTGGTGACTACTTGTTAGTTTTTCAAAATGTGGGGTCAAAATATCTCACCTGGGATTCTCTCCTTATCCTGAGGCCTATTCACGTAAATCCCAGACTTCAGCATAATCACTCCCACAAAGCCTCCACCTAATATAAGGCCCTGAACTGTAGCAAGCTTAGGCTATGTTTACACTACCGTGGTCAGTTGACCTACGCTGCGCAACTCCAGCTATGTGAATAACGTAGCTGGAGTGAACATAACTTAGGTTGAGTTACTGCAGGGTGTACACTGCGCGGGGTCAATGGGAGAGCATCGGGGTAGACTACAGGGGTTGACTGGAGAGCCATCTGCAGTTGATTTGGCAGGTCTTAACTAGACCCACAAAATCGACCACCAGTGGATCGATCTCAGCGTCAATCCTGGCTGTAGTGTAGACCTGCCCTTAATAGCCCATTTATTTATGTTCAGCTCCTTGCCCCTCCATGCATATTCCAAGCTAATAAGCAATTTTCTGGTAATGACATTTTATCTCTAGCGAGTATAAAATTGCCCACAAGACTTGAGACTAGGTCAAAGATCATAAAATCAGGTTGGGGTCAACAGGAGTGAGAGTTTGGAGAGACTCTTGGCCCCGGTCTCTCATCTGCAGCAGCCACAAGCTCTCTTCCCTCCAGGCTCCTTGGATCTTGGAGCCTGTCCCTCCTGAGGTTGTGTGGCCCAGTTCTTGTTTCTTACATTCTCCTTTTCTGGAAGAATTAGAGGCTGTTGCTCCTGAATTTCAGTGTTTATTTCCCCAGCCTTTTCCACACACTGGGGAAGTTTAATTCTCCCTCCCATTACACCTGAGTCACTAGATTTCCTAATTCCCCAAAATGTGCTTTTGTGATATCACAGTTCTGGGGTAGGTAAGCCTCTGACCTGCCTCCATGGTCTGCTCAAGGAATGGCCTCTCAAGTATCAGGCCTCTAGCCAGCACCTCTCTATGGGTAGGGACCCATATGACTCTCCCTTTTGACCAGGTTTGAGGATTGGAGCTTGTCCTTCACTGTGTTCACTGGATTAACATCCAGTTCCTGTGCTTTGCTTTCTCTCCAAGGGCTGTGAGCAGTGTGTGTGCGATAGAGGTGGGAATTTTGGTGATACTTCTATGATGCCAATACACACCTCAGTTTCCCTCTGTGATTGGTATTGCTATGATTATAAAGAGCAGGAGACATGAGGTGTTTTGTCACGTAGCTGTCATGGGGTGATATGAATGGGTTGTTAAGGACTGGCTGGGATCAACCTACATCAATGGAATACCCGACAGAGACAAGGGAATAATTGTCACCTGTCCACGGGAGGATCTCCCCTTGGCTGAGTGAAGCATTTATGGACTCATTATGTTTTTGGGAGCAGGAAGAACTGGGCTTGCAGATGCAGGGAGCTCTATTGGAGAGAAGACAAATGGACAGGCACAGTGAATGGAAACCAAACTGTTTTCTACAGCAGTGTGGCTGAAGGGCATTGGCCAGTATGGACTATATTGTCTTCTTTGCTTCTCTGTGCTAAGCTAAGGACTTTCCAATGCTGTGTTTCAATTGACTAATAGACCCTGCTATGTTTTAAAAGTCTGCCCAGGGTCACAGCACAAACTTGCTCTGTGCATTGACTGACGAACAGTCTCTGAACAGGAGTGTCATTCAGCTGGACCTGTTGGCAGAGCTCACAGGTTGAAATAGGAATGTTGAAGCCAGAGGCTCAGTCTCAGGTGTTGAAGCTACATGGCCTATCCTTGTGGAAAAGTGGGACCCCTTGGGGGTCTAGCGCACTCAAGGGGCACCTCCCAAGGTCTGTTTAAAAGCCAGGGCATTGCACAGATCCTATGGATCCATGACCGTGTCAGTGTGCCTTATGGGGAAAAGATATGAAGCAAGAAAAGCATTAGAATGCATATTTACCATCAGTCCTCTTGAGAATCCCCGATCATTTCCAAAGTGTATTAAAACCTTCTTTAAAAGCTTGCCTCTTGGTTATCAGGTCATGTCAATTTGTAGCCCAAAAAGACCCCCCTCAGTCAGCTCAAACTCAGCTGTTTCTCCCCAAAAAGTCTGTCTGTCGTCTTCAGTCTCCTGAAAGAGGTAAAATAAGTCACTGCCCATTTCTGTATGGGGCAAAGCTTCAAAAGATGGAGCCTTGAGATCCAGCCTTAGTGATACCAGATTGCACAGGAAACCCATCCCTCAGCCCTCCCCGGTATTATCTGGCCCATCTCAGCATCATAGTCTGTGGAGTGTTCGTGCTTTCAAGGGCTGGCTCAGAGACACAGATAACAATCATAGATAGGGCCAGTGTTTGCTGGCAGCGAAAACAGAGTCTAGGGGTATGTCTACACTACGGTATTAATCTGAATTCATATAATTCGAATTTTGGAAACAGATTGTATAAAGTCGAATGTATGCGGCCACACTAAGCACATTAATTCAGCAGTGTGCATCCATGTACCAGGGCTAGCATCGATTTCTGGAGCGTTGCACTATGGGTAGCTATCCCATAGTTCCCGCAGTCTCCTCCGCCCATTGGAATTCTGGGTTGAGATCCCAATCCCTGATGGGGCCAAAAACATTGTCGTGGGTGGTTCTGGGTACATCCTCCCCCCTCTCCAGCGAAGCAGCGGCAGACAACCGTTTCACGCCTTTTTCCTGGGTGAACAGTGCAGACGCCATACCACAGCAAGCATGGAGCCCACTCACCTCAAGACAGCAGTCATGAACATTGTAAACACCTCGCGCGTTATCGTGCAGTTTATGCTGAACCAGAACCTGCAAAACCAGGCGGCGAGGAGTAGGCTACGGCAGCGCGGCGGCGAGAGTGATGAGGACATTTACATGGAATTCTATCAAACCGCGGGCCCCGGTGCTTTGGAGATCATGCAGTTAATGGGGCAGGTTATAGCCGTGGAACGCCAATTCTGGGCCCGGGAAACAAGCACAGACTGGTGGGTCTGCATAGTGTTGCAGGTGTGGGACAATTCCCAGTGGCTGCAAAACTTTCGCATGCGTAAGGGCACTTCCTTGGAACTTTATGACTTGTTTTCCCCTGCCCTGAAGTGCCAGAATACCAAAATGAGAGCAGCCCTCACAGTTGAGAAGCAAGTGGCAATAGCCCTGTGGAAGCTTGCAACGCCAGATAGCTACCGGTCAGTCGGGAATCAATTTGGAGTGGGCAAATCTACTGTGGGGGCTGCTGTGATGCAAGTAGCCAAAGCAATCACTGAGCTGCTGCTATGAAAGGTAGTGACTCTGGGAAATGTGCAGGTCATAGTGGATGGCTTTGCTGCAATGGGATTCCTTAACTGTGGTGGGGCGATAGATGGAACCCATATCCCTATCTTGGCACCGGAGCACCAGGATACCCAGTACATAAACTGCAAGGGGCACTTTTCAATGGTGCTGCAAGCCCTTGTGGATCACAAGGGATGTTTCACCAACATCAACGTGGGCTGGCCGGGAAGGGTTCATGGGATTGGTCCTGCTTTGAGCAAGGGGTTGGACTAGATGACCTCCTGAGGTCCCTTCCAACCCTGATATTCTATGATTCTATGACGCTTGTGTCTTCAGGAACACTAATCTGTTTAAACAGCTGCAGCAAGGGACTTACTTCCTGGACCAGAAAATAACCGTTGGGGATGTTGAAATGCCTATAGTTATCCTTGGGGACCCAGCCTACCCCTTAATGCCATGGCTCATGAAGCCGTACACAGGCAGCCTGGACAGGAGTCAGGAGCTGTTCAACTACAGGCTGAGCAAGTGCAGAATGGTGGTAGAATGTGCATTTGGCCATTTAAAAGGTCGCTGGCGCTCGTTACTGACTCGCTCAGACCTCAGCCAAACCAATATCCCCATTGTTATTGCTGTTTGCTGTGTACTCACAGAGATTGTGGAGCAAGGGGGAGACCTTTATGGCGGGGTGGGAGGCTGAGGCAAATTGCCTGGCTGCTGATTACATGCAGCCAGACACCAGGGCGATTAGAAGATCACACCAGGAAGCGCTGCGCATCAGAGAAGCTTTGAAAACCAGTTTCATGACTGGCCAGGCTACGGTGTGAAAGTTCTGTTTGTTGACAACCCGCCCCCTTGATTGACTCATTCCCTGTAAGCAAACCACCCTCCCCCCTTAAATCACAGCTTGCTTTTAAAGGAAATAAAGTCACTATCCTTTAAAAATCATGTATTCTTTATTAATTGATTATAAACATAGGGAAAGAACTGACAAGGTAACCTGGGTGAGGTTTGGGAGGATGATAGGAGGGAAGTAAAAGGCCACTGAAAAAATTCAATATAATGGCAGCCTTTTGGTTGGGCTGTCCACTGGGGTGGAGTGGGAGGGTGCACGGAGCCTCCCCCGCCCACGTTCTTACACGTCTGGGTGAGGAGGATATGGAACATGGTGAGGGGGGAGGGAGGTTATACAGCGGCTGCAGCGGCAGTCTATCCTTCTGCCGTTCCTGAAACTTCACCAGATGCCAGAGCATGTCCGTTTGATCACGCAGCAGCCCCAGCGTTGCAGCCTGCCACCTCTCATCTCAAGCGTCCCTCATGACCTCATGTTCACTGGCATCTTTCCTGTATTTAGATACCGTGTCCTTCCACTCATTCAAATGAGCACTTGCATTGCAGGTGCATTCCATTATTTCTGAGAACATCTCGTCTCGCGTCCTCTTTCTCCGCCGCCTTATCTGAGATAGCCTTCGGGACGGAGGAGGGAGGCTTGAAAAATTTGCAGCTGCTGGATGGAGGGATGAAAAAAAGGAGAGAAGTTTTTAAAATGATACATTTTACAGAACAATGTTTATAGTCTTTCATGGTGAACAAAACTATTCACATTACATAGCACAAGTGATTTCAGTACAAGGTTGCATTTTCCATCTTAATATTGAGTGCCTGTGGCTTTGGTGTTAGAGATCACAGATGCAGGTCCGGGCAGCAGAATTCAGCTTGCATGCGGCCATGGTAAGCCATTGTCTTTCACCTTCTGCGCCCTCCTTTCCCACATACCAAGCAAAGCCCGTTGACTGCTGCGGTTTTCCTGTTAACCTTCAGCAGCAGAAAACAAACTAATTCTCCCCCATCCAATTCTCTGGGATGATCACTTTATCCCTCCTCCCACCGCGTGGCTGGTATCAGGGAAGATCCCTGCAGAAACCAAACTAACCCCCCCACACACACACGCACACACACACACACCATGAATTATCAGGGATGATCGCTCTATCCCTCCTCCCACTGCGTGGCTGGTATCAGGGAAGATCCCTGCAGAAACCAAACTACCCCCCACACACACACACACATACCATGAATTATCAGGGATGATCGCTGTATCCCTCCCCCCACCGCATGGCTGGTATCAGGGAAGATGCCTGCTAGCCAAACGCGAAAAGCTCAGGGCCAATTCCTCCCCCTCCCCCCATGCTTGGCTAACTGCAGGGAAGGATTTCTTTTCAGCCACAGGCAAACAGCCCGGTAGGAACGGCCACCTCTGTCCCCTTAATTAAATTCCCGTATTTCAACCAGGTTACCATGAGCGATATCACTCTCCTGAGGATTACACAGCGAGGTAAAGAACGGATGTTGCTTGAATGCCAGCAAACACCGGGACCATACGCTGCCAGGCTTTGTCATGCAATGATACCAGATTACTTGCTACTAGCATGGCGTGGTCAAGTGTCCTACCATGGAGGATGGAATAAGGCTGCACTGCCCAGAAACCTTGTGGCAAGGCTTTTGGAGTACCTCCAGGAGAGCTTCATGAAGATGTCCCTGGAGGATTTCCACTCCACCCCCAGACACGTTAACAGACTTTTCCAGTAGCTGTACTGGCCGCGAATGCATCCCAAATCCTCAGGGCAAAGTAATCACTAAAAAACGCTTGCTTTTAAAACAAGTTTTATATTTTAAAAGGTAATCTCACCTGAGGTCCCTTCCATGGTCTTGGATACTGGGTTGGGAGGGTACTTCAGTCAGGCTGAGAAAAAGATCCTGGCTGTTGGGGAGAACGGAGTGCTGTGTGCCCTCTGCAAGCTCGTCCTCCCTCCTCCTCGTCCCCGTCCGCAGAATCCTCAGGTGTAGCTGATGAGATTACCCCCGCCTTGGAATCCATGGTCAGAGGTGGGGTAGTGGTGGCGGCCCCCCGTAGAACTGCATGCTGCTCGGTGTAGAAGCGGCATGTCCGCGGCTCTGACCCGGAGCAACCGTTTGCCTCCTTTGTTTTTTGATAGGCTTGTCTGAGCTTTTTGACTTTCACGCAGCACTGATCTGAGTCCCTATTGTGGCCTCTCTCCATCATGCCCTTGCAGATTTTTTTCAAAAATTTTGGCATTTTGTCTTTTCGAACGAAGTTCTGCTAGCACTGAATCCTCTCCCCATATAGCGATCAGATCCAGTACCTCCCGTATGGTCCATGCTGGTGCTCTTTTTCGATTATTGGCCTGCATGGTTACCTGTGCTGATGAGCTCTCTGTGGTCACCTGTGCTCTCCACGCTGGGCAAACAGGAAATAAAATTCAAATGTTCGCGGGGCTTTTCCTGTCTACCTGGCCAGTGCATCCGAGTTCAGATTGCTGTCCAGAGCGGTCACAATGGTGCACTGTGGGATAGCTCCCGGAGGCCAATACCATCGAATTGCGGCCACACTAACCCTAATTCGAAATGACAATATCGATTTTGGCACTATTCCGCTCCTCGGGGTGGAGTACAAAAATCGATTTTAAGAGCCCTTTATTTCGAAATAAATGGCTTCGTTGTGTGGACGGGTGCAGGATTAATTCGATTTAACGCTGCTAAATCCGAATTAAAGTCATAGTGTAGACCAGGCCATTGATAAACATGTGAAAGGTACTAGTGACCCCTTCCCCCCCCCTTAACAGAGCAGTCGTTATGTCAGCCAGCGGCCATTAGGGGGAAGCAGACACCTTAAGGACACAGTAGCCTGAACTTTTCAACTGTCTTCCCTTCAAGGCCTTAAGGTAGTTGGAGCTGGTCCCAAGCCGGTTTTCACTGACCAGATAGGAAAAGCACGGGTCTGACAACCACCAATCAAGTGTTAACACTGCAAGGACCTTTGTCTGAGTGTGTAAAATGTGTGTAAGACAGAGTTTTTGTACCAAGGTGCAAAGCTCTTCTTTATTCTGCAGAATAAAGCAACTCCTCCTTATCCCTGTCTGGCTGTTATTGGCTCTCAGCTAGGTGGACCCGGTATTTCGGTGACAAACATGAGAAATATATAACCCTTTACAGCCCGAAAGTGCATTGTGAGAGAGGACAGGAGCCAGCTGTGTGGGGGAGGTGGGGCCCAGGCACTGGGCATTGAGAGCCTAGAGCCGGCTGTGTGCTGAGGAGACGGGGCATGAACCAGCTGTTTGCAGGGGAGATGAGCGGGGGAGAGGTGCTGTTGACGCAGTCGAGAGCAGGTGTGAGCGCTGTCTACTCTGCAGCTTGATGAGTGAGCCCAGCGTCCCACTGCCAAGTGCCCCGCCTCCCAAGGGGAAGCTCCGCAGTGTTTTTTCTGAGGCCAGACTTGTATGAGGAGGGAAGAAATTGGCAGCAAGTCTCAAAAGCAGCCAGCCCCCAGCCTTTGCCTGTGCCCTGGGGAGGAGTCAGGTGTCTCCAGGCAGAAATCTGGGGTTTGTGACCCTGCATCCCCACCCACCCTTTGTTCAGCCATTCCGGATATGAAGGGTGATTCCAGAAACGAAGAGTAATTTCAGGAAAAAATGCAGTAATAGTAGCAATTTCCGGAAAACACTGGCCCTAGTCATAACATTAAATACAATAGTCTCAAGATATAGACCTGTGTTCATCAGATCTGTCACTCTGCCTTCACATAGTTCACTCTGCTGGTGGGTTCTACCTCTTCCCCCATTTTCTGTCTGGCTTGTCTATTTAGATTGTAAATTTTTCAGGGCATGGGCCATCTACTAGTCTGGGTTTGTACTGTGCCTAGCACAACAGGGGCCCACGGTTAGTTGGCTCTTACGCACTAAGGTAATGAATATGATTTATAATAATAACTCTCCTGCCACTTTGAGCCAAGGACGCTGACCTTGGGATGTTATGTCTTAAAAATGAGCTGGGGTTAAAACCATGGAATATTCCTCGTGACAAATATCGCACAAATTCCATAGACCTTCTTTGTTTTCTTTGCCTTCTCAGGGTTTCCAATTTCCAAACCTGATGTGATCTCCCAGCTGGAATTAGGGGAACAGCCGTGGATCTCAGACCTCTATGGCTCTGAAAAAAGTGCTCCGGAGAGCTGCCTGCACAGGTGAGGAATTGGGTAAACCATCTCAAAAACTGTCCGTGAATACAGGAAACATTTGAGATGCCCTACAAAGACTCTCCAAGTTGTAAGCTCCTCAAGTTCAGGATTGTTCCCTGCAGATGTGGAATCATTAGGCAGATGTCATTCATGGCTTCCCACCTATCCTGACTGACAGTTGGCAGCAGGTCCCTCCCCAATCTCACTTTCCCCTGAGAGTTCTGGTGAGATGCACGCCCAGAACTGATCCCTTCCTCTCTCTCCTCGGGGGAAGGGTTTGGGGAAAATCAGCTCCTGATAGGTTTGATCTCTCCCACACACATTTTGGTTTGTTCACACCTTTTTCCATTCCTCTCGCTGAGATTTCTTTTCTCTCTGGTGCAGGGAGTGACCTACGTCTGGATTCCCTCTGTCTCCCATCAGGTGACGGGATGGTGAGTGAGAACAAGGAGACACCCCAGCAGGAAGATGCTGAGCAAGTAGAACCACATGGGATGTTATCAGGAAGATCCAAAGGGAATGTTTCCAGGAGTTGTGCACTCCCAGAAAAAGAAAAAGCCTGTGAGACTCAGCACAGGCCAGAGGAAAACTTCAGTAGCCACTCAGATCTTATTACATGCGAGAGAATCAACTTGGAAGAGACACGCTACATATGCCATGAGTGTGGGAAAAGCTTCAATGGGAGCTCTGACCTTCTCACACATCAGAGAATCCACAGGGGAGAGAAACCCTACATGTGCTCTGAGTGTGGGAAAAGCTTCACTCGGAGCTCACACCTTATCAGACATAGGAGCATCCACACAGGAGAAATGCCCTACAAATGCTCTGAGTGCGGGAAAAGCTTCAATCGGCGCTCAAGCTTTATTAGACATCAGAGAATTCACACAGGAAAAAAACCCTACACGTGCTCTGAGTGTGGGAAATGCTTCAGTTATAACTCAGTCCTCATCTCACATCAGAGAATCCACACAGGAGAGACACCCTACATATGCTCTGAGTGCGGGAAAAGCTTCAATCAGAGCTCAAGCTTTATTAGACATCGGACAATCCATACTGGATGGACACCCTACACATGCTCTGAGTGCGGGAAATGCTTCAGTTATAGATCAGCCCTTAGCACACATCAGAGAATTCACACAGGTGACAAACCCTATGGATGCTCTGAGTGTGGGAAACGCTTCATGGATAATTCAGCCCTCATCACACATCAGAGAATCCACACAGGAGAGAGACCCTACATGTGCTCTGAGTGTGGGAAAAGCTTCAATCAGAGGTCAAACCTTATCAGACATCGGACAATCCACATAGGACAGACGCCCTACACATGCGCTGAGTGTGGGAAAAGTTTTAAGCAGAGCTCTGCCCTGATCACACATCAGAGAATCCACACAGGGGATGTGCCCTACACATGCTCTGAGTGTGGGGAATGCTTCAGTTATAGCTCAGCCCTCAGCTCACATCAGAGAATCCACAGTGGAGAGATGTCCTACACGTGCTCTGAGTGCGGGAAAAGCTTCAAGCAGAGCTCAAGCCTTATTAGACATCAGAAAATCCACGCATGAGAGAACTGTAATAAATGCCTCGACTCCGGCTGGCCAAAGATTGTTTTTAAAAAAATCACATTTGCGAATTCCCACATAGCGACCTTTGCACCATCTGCACCGTGGTCTCTCAGCTCCCCTAGATGAGTTGCCTGCTTCTGCCTTTTGCAGCTCCCCATTCTTTGGGGTCAGTCCTGTGATTTTTTTTTTTCTATCAACTCTTTTCCTTTTGAGTCGTAGGAGTGTGTCCCTCCAGCCAGGAATGTTCATCAGCTCCAAGTGGGGGAGAGAGATTTGATCCCAACAAGCTACACTGAGGCAAAAACTACTTGGGCCTGACATCCACTAGGACTGTACGTGGCGTTGGCTGTTCAAGTTATTGATCTTGGTGTAAAAAGACAATTCTAATTGTAGTGCAGATGCAGCCCAGGTGCAGTGGGTTGGCATTAGCTTTCCCCTTGACCTGACCTAAACTCCATCACTTTTCCTAGTCTAAACAAACCCTGAGCATCACGGTTATACTGTCCCTGCATTTCAAAACAATTGTTAGTTATCAAGTTCCCCCTTTGGGAACAATTTTTTTCATTCCCATTTGCTCTGATGTTGCTTCAGGTTGTGCTGGAGTCCAGATATTTTTACTACCATTTTCCTCACTTAAAATATATTGAACTATAACAGAGAGCAGGAACAGGGCACGGATAGGAAAATGTCATTTCACTCTCTGTAACAACACAAGAAGATAGGGTAAGTCAGAGGGATTCCCTTATTCGCCATCACCATCCCAACCCCCCTGTTGTTAAACTGGTTAGGTCAATATTTTTTCTAAAGGGCTGGGAAGAGAATTTCCTTGTAATGACTTGGAACTAGGCAAAGTACCCATGCATTGGGCTCCCAAAGCAGTTGTGTCCCAGGCCCTGCAGGAGGTCATTCCTGAAGAGATCTCCTTCCTAATCCGTTAGGAATCATGTGCTTACTATTTGGGAAATGCAATCCCTATCTAGGTAGGGATGGGGAAAATGGAAGTGACATTTCTATTCAGCTCACCGCTGTCAGATGCTGCAAATGTGTAGAAAATGAAATCCGTGTTGAATGTGATATAGCTGCAGAAAGATACCTATTTTCAATAGATACCTGACATGTGGTGTCTTACAGGGATTCTAAATCACTCCTGAATTTAGTCCCTAATTTGAATCTGTGCCACCAGATTAAGGAAATAAAAGGGCATATTTGAGGGAGTTATACCTCATTTTCACTACTGAGGGTATGTCTACACTACGAGAGTAGTTCAATTTTACTTAAAGTGAATTTGTGGAACCAATATTACAAAGTCGAACGTGTGTATCCACACTAAGGAAAGTAATTCGACTTTGTGAGTCCACACTAATGGGGCAAGTGTCGACATTGGAAGCGGTGCACTGTGGGTAGCTATCCCACAGTTCCCACAATCCCCGCTGCCCATTGGAATTCTGGGTCGAGCCCCCAATGCCTGCTGGGACAAAAAAATATGTCAAGGGTGGTTTTGGGTAACTGTCGTCATTCAACCCTCTCTCCTTCCCTCCCTCCGTGAAAGTGCTGGCGAGCAATCAGTTTGCGCACTTTTCTGGTGATTGACAGCACGGATGCCGCAGCACTGCGAGCATGGAGCTCGCTGCAATCATCGCTGCAGTTATGGCCGTTGTCAACAGCTCGTGCCTTATCATCCACCCTTTTCAGAGGCAGATGCTGAGAAATCGGGTGAGGAGGCTACGGCAGCGCGGTGAGGACATGAAGTCTGAGAGGGGCACAGACCTCTCACAAAGCACGGGACCCCGCGCCGTGGACATCATGGTGGCAATGGGTCATGTTGATGTTGTGAAACGGCGATTCGGGGCCCGGGAAACAAGCACGGACTGGTGGGACCGCATAGTGCTGCAGGTCTGGGATGAATCCCAGTGGCTGAGAAACTTTCAGATGCGTAAGGGAACTTTCCTGGAATTTTGTGAGTTGCTGTCCCCTGCCCTGAAGCACAAGGACACCCGGATGCGAGCAGCCCTGACTGTCCAGAAGCGAATGGCCATAGCCCTCTGGAAGCTTGCAATGCCAGACAGCTACCGGTCAGTCGCGAATCAATTTTGAGTGAGCAAATCTACCGTGGGGGTTGCTGTGATGCAAGTAGCCAACGCAATCGTTGAGCTACTGCTCTCAAAGGTAGTGACCCTGGGAAATGTGCAGGTGATCATAGATGGCTTCGCTGCGATGGGATTCCCAAACTGCGGTGGGGCTATAGATGGAACTCACATCCCTATCCTGGGATGACCGGACCACCAGGCCAGCCAGTACATTAACCGAAAGGGTTACTTTTCAATGGTGCTGCAATCACTAGTGGACCATAGGGGACGTTTTACCAACATCAACGTCAGATGGCCAGGCAAGGTTCTTGACGCTTGTGTTTTCAGGAACTCTCGTCTGTTTAGACGGCTGCAGGAAGGTATTTACTTCCTGGACCACAAAATAACTGTTGGGGATGTGGAGATGACTATAGTGATCCTCGGGGACCCAGCCTACCCGCTAATGCCCTGGCTCATGAAGCCCTATACAGGCGCCCTGGACAGTGAAAAAGAACTCTTCAACTACCATCTGAGCAAGTGCAGAATGGTGGTGGAGTGTGCTTTTGGACGTTTGAAGGGGAGATGGAGAAGCTTATTGACTTGCTCTGATCTCAGCGAAACCAATATCCCCATTGTTATAGCAGCTTGCTGTGTGCTCCACAATCTCTGTGAGAGCAAGGGGGAGACGTTTATGGCGGGTTGGGAGGTTTAGGCAAATCGCCTGGCTGCTGATTACGCCCAACCAGACACCCAGGCGATTAGAAGAGCCCAGCGGGACGCGCTGTGCATCCGGGAAGCTTTGAAAGCTAGGTTCCAGAGTGACCAGGGTAACCTGTGACTATTACGTTTTTTTAAACAGAAGCTGAACCTGCCCCCTTTTCTTTACCCAGTTAATGTTGACTATCCTCTCCAGTTACCAACCCCCTTTCCCCGCTTCCAACACACCTTTAAAAATAAAATAAATGAAACTTTGTTCATTAACACCATTTTCTTTATTAAGGATTTCGTGGTAAAGGGTTGAAACTGGGACGCAGACTGGTGGGGAGTGGGTGTAGTGATGGAAAGGATGCTTCTAAACTCGAGGAATGACAGGCTCCTGCTCCTAGAGCGGTCTGCAGTGGTGGACTGGTTGTTTCAACGGAGCCTGCCACCTCTCCTTTTCGGGACTCTGTGTGTGGGGGCTATGTGACTTTGTGGTGGGGGAGGGCGGTTACAGATCTCCTGCTGCGTGGCTCTGTCATCCAGGCTAAGGACCTCTGCATAAGATCTGTAACCACCCTCCCCCGCCACAAACTCACATAGTCCCCCACACACAGAACATGAAAACCACCTCCCAGACTGACCAATGTGCCTAGTGACTGCAATGTGTGTGTGACCTTCTGCTGAACCTGCCCCCGTGTCTGTACCCTGGTAAAGGTGACTGTCCTCTCCAATTACCAACCCTCTTCCCCCCCCTTCAAACACACTGTCTTCTAAAAGAACATGACGGAAACAGTAATTAACAGAAATGTATTTTTTATTAAGAACGACACAGTTAGGGGATGAAACTGGGACGTGGGCTTGGGTGAGGTGCATTTGGAGGGAAGGAAAGGATGTATTAGATCGTTGGGAATGAGAGCCTTCTGCAATTTGAGCAGTCTGCAGGGGTGGAGTGACTGTTTTCACGGCCCCTGCCACCCCTCCTTCTTGGGACTTTGGGTAAGGGGGGGATGGGACTTTGTGGCGGGGGAGGGTGGTTAGCGATAGAATGCAGCGGGGCTCTGTCCTCCTGCCTCTGGTCTTGCAGAATATCTACAAGGTGCCGGAGCGTGTCCGTTTGCTCCCTCATTAGTCCAATCAGCGTTTGAGTCGCCAGCTGGTCTTCCTGCCGCCACCTGTCCTCCCGTCGCTGTGTGATCGCTGGTTGTGATTGTGACATGTTTTCCCTCCACTGGGTCTGTTGTGCTGCCTTGGCTCGGGAGCAGACCATAAGTTTTGAGAACATCTCGTCACATGTCCTTTTCTTTCGCCGCCTGATCTGTGCCAGCCTCTGGGAGGGCGATGCCGGGGTAGCTCGGGAGACACTCGCAGCTGTGGGATGGGAAAAAGGGAGTGAATTCCTCAAAAAGATACATTTTTGCAAACAATGAATATAGTCTTTCGTTGTGAACGAGACCATGCACCGTACCCATCACGTGCACTCAGTACAAGGTTGAATTTTCTGTCTTCACATTGAGTGCCTACGCTCTTGCTGTACAGATCACACAAGCGGGGCCAGACAACAGAATTCTGCTAGCAGGCGGCCATAGTAAGCCGTAGACTTTTGGCTGCTTAAAGCTTAATTTACAGCAGTGCCCTCCTTTCACGTTCCAAGCAATGGTCCTAGCGTTGGCCAGTTCCTGCTGCCGGCGATCCGGCCAGCATGAACTCTGCCCCTGTCCCACCCCCATCGCGGCTGTCCCCGGGAAAGATCCCTGCATGCTGCCGGCGAACCGCTCAGCAGGAACGGTTCGCCTCCCCGCCCCCACCGCGTGGCTGTAAACCGCCGGTTACCGTTATTTAAAGGAATAGGCAATCAGTCCCCATACTAAAATTCCCCTAATTCAAAGCAGGTCCCCATGAGTGATATCACTCTGATGAGGATTACGGAGACAAAGAAAGACCGCATGCTGCGTGAATGCCAGCAAACACCAGGGCCGTATGCCGCCATGTTTTGCCAGGCAATGATACCTGCTGCTAGCCTGGTGTGGAAAAGTTTCCTACCATGGAGGAGGCAATAAGGCCGCTCTCCCCAGGAACCTGATGCAAAGGCTTTCACATTACCTCCAGGAGAGCTTTGTGGAGATGTCCCAGGAGGATTTCTACTCTATCCCCAGACATGTTAACAGACTTTTCCAGTAGCTGCACTGGCAAGAACTAAAAAGTTAAGCGCCTAGGGCAAACTAATCATTAAAAACCCATTGCTAACATACCATGCCTATTCTATTCAAAATAAATGTTTAAAACACTTACCTACTGATCCTTCCCCTGATTCACGGTCTGGGTTACTACCTTGGGAGGGTTGGTAGGGGATCTCCGTGAGGGTGATGAAGAGATCCTGGCTATCGGGGAAATCAGAGTTGAAAGTGCTGTTGACTGCCTCGTCCTCTCATCTCCTTCCTCATCTTCCCCATCTGCGAACAGCTCCGAGGAAGTGGCCATCGACAATACCCCATCGTCAGAGTCCACGGACAGTGGTGGGGTAGTGGTGGTGGCCGCACCTAGAATGCAATGCAGTGCCTCGTAGAAACGGCATGTCTGGGGCTGGGATCCGGAGCGTCCATTTGACTCTTTGGTCTTCTGGTATGCTTGTCTCAGCTCCTTGATTTTCACGCAGCACTGCATTGCATCCCGGCTGTATCCTCTCTCCGTCATGGCTTTTGAGATCTTCTCGTAGATCTTCGCATTCTATCTTTTCGATCGCAGCTCCGAAAGCACGGACTCATCGCCCCACACAGCGAGCAGATCCAAGACTTCCCGATCAGTCCATGCTGGGGCCCTCTTTCTATTCTGCGATTGCATGGTCACCTCTGCTGGAGAGCTCTGCATCGTTGCCAGTGCTGCTGAGCTCGCCTCGATGTCCAAACAGGAAATGAGATTCAAACTGGCCAGACAGGAAAAGGAATTCAAATTTTCCCGGGGCTTTTCCTGTGTGGCTGGTCAGAGCATCCGAGCTCAGACTGCTGTCCAGAGCGTCAACAGAGTGGTGCACTGTGGGATAGCTCCCGGAGCTATTAGCGTCGAATTCCATCCACACTAACCCTAATTCGACATGGCCATGTCGAATTTAGCGCTACTCCCCTCGTCGGGGAGGAGTACAGAAATAAATTTAAAGAGACCTCTATGTCAAAATAAATAGCTTCGTTGTGTGGACGGGTGCAGGGTTAATTCCAATTAACGCTGCTAAATTCGACATAACCTCCTAGTGTAGACCAGGCATGATATATTGTGTGGTTTGTTGAAGAATTCTACGCCAGAGAAGTGTAAAATTACTCCAAGAAAGGTCAAAGATTGGACAAGAACTCAGGTAGAAATTGCAGGTACTAGTGGTTGATTTTCACCCCAGAGATGGAAGCTATGGTGACCTGTGGCACAGGTAAACTATTTTTAGAACACTGCTCCCTAGTTAAGTGGCATTGGTCACACTCCTAAAGGATGCCATGATTAAATTGGGCACAACTGTCTTTTACCATTTGGATCCAAAGTTTCATGAAGCAGAGAGAAAAACAGCTGATCAGAGCCATTCATGAATATGGATCCCAATCTGGCTGACTTGCTGGACAAGAAGCACTTCCATGCTGGGCAAATGATGGTAGCCAATGAGGGAATGTATCAGATTCCAAGTTCAGACTGCAGGATACATGAATGTTGAGTCCAGAGTCTGTGGTTTGGTCTCTTAGCTTTGCTATTAAATCTTATGCATTTGTATCACTTCTCCACCTGCTGCTACTTTGAAAGATTAGAAAGTGTGAAAATAGAGCACAGGTGCTTTTTCTCATGATGCAACCTTCCCTCATAGTGTGAGACCCCTTCCACCCACACTTCTGGGAGAAGAGCCAGGGAGAAATGAACTCACAGAAATGGAAGGCTCCTAGGTTGCTGTAGAATGTGACTTCACACAAAGCTGACTGGATGGAAATGGGAATTAAGAGAAAACTGCACTATAGGTTTATATTTTGTAATCTTTGAATAAGTTGTTGCCACCGACAATGAAATTAAACATGAAGTTAATTAGTGTAAAGTAAGAGGCTGATTATGTGATAACTTTCAGTGTTACAATATAATTCAGGTTTTCTTCTAGTTCTCTCCCCACCTCCTCCTACTATATCGGAAATGGTGGCTAATCCTGAAAAGTAAAACCTCACTCCAAAGGAATTCAAGTGGGGGAACAGCATTTATGAAAATAGAGACCCAGTGTAGACTGTAATTATTTCTATTTCAAATGGAATTTATTTTGATAAACTTTCAAATAAATTTTCTGTTAAGAGGAAAATTGCTTGAAACAAGATGGGTAACCTTTTACTCAGTTAGAGGGTAACAGCCACAGAGTTCCCCAATCCGCTTGTTTGCTAAAAAAGACACATCAGGCAGGAGAGGTCAGAATTTAAAATGGTGATGGATGCAGGATGATTGATTTTTGCAACCAGTTATTTTTGTGGGTGCTGAGGCCCCTTTTCCTTTTGAGGAGGCCAGCTGTTCGAGCCCAGCTGTTTAACCTTCAGACCTGGCCATGGAAACCTCCCCATAACTGGCCTTATGTTTCTTTCATGTTTGATACCTTTGGGGTTCGCACTCTACATGCGGTTTACGGCAGCAGATACTTTGAGAAAACTGCTGGGTTAAGCAGGGCTATTCCAAACTGACGTTGGCCCAAATTCTGCCTCACTTCATCTAGAGTGGGACATGTCTGTGTTGTGGAAAATTGACCACATGGTTGATTTTGGATCAGACAGCCTGAGGCTCCTTTATTGATCAATCAAACATGCATGCATGGGGGAGTCAGCTAAGGCAGCCGAACACCCACCCAACAGATAAAATACGAGAGCTTATATAGGATAAAACCACAATTAGTAATACATACTTTCTTATCAACATTATTGCCATATTTGGAATACAATATCCTTAAAAGGGAATATAGCATAGCAAGCTCTCCTGTTATTCTTAGTTTGCGCTGTGCAGTTTCTTGCTCTGTCACCTGACATCTATTACTCATAGTCTGTTACAAAGGTTAATTCTACTTTTATAATTTCTACAGTTAGTTCTGCTTTTATGATTTCTGTCTACCCTTCTCCTTTTTACCTCCCCCCTTCCCTCCAGGTCACACATAGAGTTCACTTGACCAAAGTTTAGGTCTTAGTCCATTTTTCCTCCACATCTGTATCAAAGGATTAGTTCACACCTGATTTGCCCAGAGACCTCGCGGGAGGTGTGGTAAGGTGGGGTAAGCTGGAATTTACGACAATAAAGTTAAAGGTAAGGGTGGAAGTCCTTCAGCTTTCAGATCAACAAGCCTGTTCTGTTCATTCCCTCTGAAGCATCTGGCACTGGTCACTCTCAGGCGGCATACTGGGCTAGATGGATCATTGGTTTGACCTGGTATGACCAGTCTTGTGTTCTTATGTAAGTCATCTAAGAGAGACTGACTGCCAGGATCCCAGGACTGATCCCCTCTGGGGAATGAAGCACAACGGCGACAGGCTATGCAGCCTTCACTAGTCTCCTGTACCTGAAAAGCCTGCAACCCAAAGTGCTGGGCCATCTATGCCATTACCTGGTTCCTCAACTGCAGCTACAGTTCCTACTCCATGCGACTCCAAAGCCGAAGAGCTGCAGAGATCCAACCCCTTGTAATCTTTGACATTTATTTTCCTTTTTCTATTTTTGTCTATTTTTTTTATGGATGTGGAGCCTTCCAGCCTTTCTATTCGATTGGGGTGTAACAGTGTGGCTCAGTGGGTGTGTGTGTGTGAACACCTTTGAAATCTACACAGGGAAGATGCTAAGAATAGTTCCCCAAATCTTAATAGCCTTAACACTCTGCCCTATGAAATGACTTCAGGCAGCTCCTTTCCCTATGGAACATTGCAAGGAATTGAGCTGTCAGATGTACATTGTTCAGCGAGAGCTGTTTGAACTTCTTTTACTGCTGTCTCTCTAAGGTCTGTATCTGTGTTTTGGGGTGAGAAAGTGAGTAGAAATATTAGCAATGCAATAGTGAAATCTAAGGAGAAAACTAATTCGCTTTGAGGTTGTAGGTTAAATGTAAGCTATAATTTGGTTTCGGTATTGAAATATTCAGCTGGCTAAATCTGGGATGCACTGCCTGGGTGAAAATCTCTGGGGTTTTGGCATCATTAAATATGCACCTGCCTCCTTGGGTTGCTGTTTTAGGATTTATAAGGGTTGATTTTCTGCTGTATTCATCTGATGGTCTGACTAAATTGATGACTTGATTCCAATGCAATATCCTTGTTAACTCATCGATTTACTGATTTGACCTGAACTTTCACTGTATTGTTTAACCCTTCGTTAGCTGAGTAGTATTTATAGTCATTTAGCCTTAGTGATGTGTGTTCTTGGTTTTATTTGATCATGTTAATAATACATGTAACTGGGATATTGAGTCATTTATTTCAATAAGCAGCAGGGGCTGGAACTGTGGAGAATGTGAGTGGAGATCAGTCACTCCACGTCTGAGCCTTCTCAGAGTCCTCTAAATTAACACTGTTTCCCCCAAAGGGGAGCAATGGAGGGGGATCTATCTTAGCTCCAGCTGTGTCGGGGGGGGAGGAGGGAGAGCTCAGACCATCACAAGGGAAAATAAGCTCCCTACCCAGGCTTTCAGGAATTCAGGAGGGGGATCAGTGTGTCCGAGTGAGGAGAGATCAGTGAGGTGGGGCTGATCTGAGTAGGGGTCAGGGGTCTTGTTCTGCAGTCACTGTCATGGCCATGCCCAATCCTTACCCCAGTCTGGTTTCCCAAGGGGTTGGGCCTCGCCAGGCCAAGACGGGGGTTGGCGCTCTGGTTGGAAGGGCTCTAAAAGGCCGTGAACAGCTTGTAGATTTCAGCCAGCAGGGTGTTGGCAGAGTAAATGTGTGTGTGTTAACGGGATGTTGCTGAAAGAGGACAGGATGAAGGTGGTGCTGGCAACTGGAACTGCATCTCCTGCTTTTCGGAAGTCTGAGGTTGGCAGCTGTAGAGGTTCTGCAAGGGGCTGATATTGCACCAGACAATCTTAACTCTGCATTAAGGAAATGTTTTGCCCGTTAATTAATACTGCTCCCTGAGTACTAACTGGGCTGTGAGGCTGACCCCCGAGCTAAATGCGTAGAAAGAAAACAATGAAAATATCCACTATCCATGACTCATTTAAAACAACCCATGTCCCTCCTGTCTGCAGTGGCAATGGTGAGAGGAAACCAAGCCAAGTGATTCATTCCCTCGGGAGAAGTTTAACCATTTTCCATTCTCTGTATCTTCACTATAAGGGAAAGGAACAAGAAAAGCAAATTGAGTTCAGAGAGAGAAAGTGGAAGATTTCTTTTCTCTCCAAGGCCCTGAGAGCAAGCCCTCTTCTCCACATGACCCTTTTCTTTATATTTAACTCCTGCCCATTTGGCTGGATTCCTGCTAGTAACAACCCCTCGCTCTACTCCCTTCAGTGTCTCAAGGTGGTTACGATTAGATGAGTAATGTCCATCCTTTCCCCTTCAACCTGCCTCAGACAGAGATAAGAAAGCTCTCCCTCACCAGGTGCTCTAGCCATAGAATCTCAGGGTTGGACGGGACCTCAAGAGATCATCTAGTCAACCCTCTGCTCAAAGGAGGACCCATCCCCAGACAGATTTTTACCCCAGTTCCCTAAATGGCCCCCTCAAGGATTGAACTTACAACCCTGGGTTTAGCAGGCCAATACTCAAACCACTGAGCTAGCCATGTGTCTGTGTGTCCGTTACCCTCTGTCCTTCCACCCAGCCAGGCTGCTCCCTGGCATGCCTAACACCCACTGAAAGCCTCCTGCCGGCCAGCATGTGGGGTGGTTGCTAATGCTCTGTGGCCAACATCAGACGATGGTTGGAAAGCAGGGCCAGCCCCCCTAGTGGGGCCTCTTACCGTTCCCACTCAAGGTGCTCACTTTTCCAGTGGGGCAGGAGATTTTACCCCAAGAGGCTTTTCCTCAGCTGGCGAGAAGCAGAGAAACACCCAGGCTCCCAAGGTGCTATTTAGCAAGTCCCCTCAAGCACAGGGACAGGAGCACATTTGGAAGAGGGAAACTGCTCTACACGCTAGCCTGGGCAGCCGCCCATTTTCTTTGGCAAGTCAGGAATGGCAAAGGCTAGACTGGAAGCATGTGGGGCTCATGCCCCAGCCTTTGTGACGCCCAACCCCCAACTCCATCCCGGGGCTCTAGTTGAAGCCAGAGCATTGGCCTGAGCATCCAAGAAGAGGTTCTCAGCGCTGAAGGGAGCTGGACTTTCAGCACCAAGGGAAAACTTCACAAGCACAGCTGCAAAAGGACTCTTGCCCTCAATGGCCTGAGCTGAATTCGGACACCTTATCCATTAGGCCACATGGTTAAAAGCCACTTGAGAAAAGCCTCTCCAAGCACTTCTTTGGAAAAGACGGACACTGTGTTTTCGGGTCATCTACTGAGGGGGCCGAGACTCTCTGGCAGGGCCGGCTCCAGGGTTTTGGCCACCCCAAGCAGCCAAACAAAAAAACACTGCCAGCCTGTGGCAGAGACCAAAAGAAGGAGCGGCCACCGTGAGCCCATCGCTGGGATGGAAACCAGACAGTGATCTGCAGAAATTTGCTTGGTAAGTATTGCGAGAGGGATGCAAAGACTCTTGTCTGTGGAGAGAATTGGTTCTGTTAGCCTGGGGGTCCCTGAGGAAAGGCCTCTGCATCTAACTGGGGCCTGGCAAGCTTGGGGGGCCCTTTGTGCCCTCTCAAGGAGATGTCAGTTGCCCGTGGTTGCTGTTGTCTGGGGACCCTGCTGGCCCCGGGGCCCGGCCCGGCCCGGCCCCCCATCCAGGCAGCTCTTACAGGCTGCGAGCAGTCACAGGGCGGCAGCCGGGAGCTGAAGAGCAGTCATAGCTCCAAACAGCAGGAGGACTAGACGGGGCAGCGCTGCGGCTGCCCACCTCATGATACCAGCTAGCGCAGCAGCCATCCCTCCCGCCTCTGGCTTCTGGCCTCTGACCTGGGCAGGGGGCGGGGCCTCAGAGGGGAGGAGGCGGGGCTGACACTTCACTGAGGGGCTGCAGGGGGTGGGGCCACAGAGAGTGGCAGGGACTCATGGCGACAGGGGAGCGCAGCAGCCACAATCTTCTGTCTACTCCACCTCAGCCCCCGCCCCGAACTGGGAAGGGGCTGGTGCTGCCCCTGCTGGCCACAGCTTGTCACTTCTCTCTGGGAAACACTCTTTGTGTATTACCCCGATTGGCCACCAGGTGTCACTGCTGCTCCAGGGCAGATGCGCTCTGTGCCCAGAAAACCCCTATCCCCCGTTTCTTCCAGTACCGCATCTCTACGGCAGTTCCCTGGCCCCCAGTAGGAAAAATTCCCGTAATAAATAATTGGTTGAAACTTAATTCTGTGAATTGTTAATTGGTGGGAGTGTCCCTGCAGTGGCAGAGGTGGCTGCCAGTGGGTGCTGGGCACCTATTTTTTTTTTCTGTTGGTGCTGCAGCCCCATAACACCCATGGAGTCGGCCCCTCTGGCTGTATTGACTTGACTCCTTTCACACTCTATAGAGAGGAGCAGCAGCCAGGGCTGTGCGTGATCTATGGGGCACTAGGTGAGTGGCAGAGGCTTCAGGTGCTGAGAGTTTGCCTGACACCTCAGGGACACAGTGTGAGGTGGTGTCCCAGGGATCTCTATGGAAGGAGCAGAAGAGGATTTATTTGGGGTGGGGAGAGAATTGAGAGTGTCTCAGGGGGTTTTACAGAGGTATTGCCTGGGTTAGAGACTGGCTAAAACACAGGCCTTGCTGTGAGCAGGATTTGAACCTGCGCAGGGGAACCCTATTGGATTTTAACGCCAACGCCTTAACCCCTCGGCCATCACCGCTGGGAGCACAACATCCCACCAATGCCACAGAAACTGGTAAATAATCACAATGCCCAGGCGTGAAGTCATCTGAAATCCAGAATTCACACAGCAAACCTGGCTCCCAAAGCACAGGGGCAATTTGGGGTTTGTTCTCTTTGCTTAGCCATGTGCAGTCACACAGAGAGCGCTTTGAAAAGTCTCCCCTCCCACAGAGCGGGAATAGGAAATGATTCTGAACTGGAAGTTTGATGTGAATGAGGATGTCTGGACCACAGGGCCAGGCAGGGCCAATGCAAGGAAGTTTTGCGCCCCAGGCGAAACTTCCTCCTTGCGCCCCCCCACCCAGCCCTGCGGCAGCTCCCTGCCCCACCACCCTGAGGTGCCCCTCCGCAGCAGCTCCCCCCGCCCTAAGGCGCCCCCCACTCAGCAGCTTCCCCCCCGCCAGGAGCCATGCAGCAGCTCCCCACCCCAGCTCACCTCTGCTCCGCCTCCTCCCCGAGCATGCCGCCCCCGCTCTAATTCTCCTCCCCTCCCAGGCTTGCGGCACCAAACAGCTGATTGGCGTCGCAAGCCTGGGAGGTGGGAGAAGTGGAGCAGTCGCTGCGCTGGGAGAGAGAGTCTGAGCCGCATGTGTCAGTGCGCCACCGGCAGCCCAGCCCAGGAACGCTGTAAAAAAAAATTGGGGGCGCCGCCTTTTGGCGCCCCCAAATCTTGGCGCCCTAGGCAACCGCCTAGTTTGCCTTAATGGTAGTACTGGCCCTGGGGCCAAGGACTGACCTTTGCTAGAGAATCCAGTGACACACAGAGCCAGGCTAAGGGAAATGTTTCCTGGAGTCAATAATTGGAATAGCCACAGTATTGTGCAGAGAAATGTCTCCCAAGAGGAGTTAGCGCATTGGTGGTTCGGTAGCAGAAGTCACAGATACAGCGGGGGAGGTCTAGCTTTGGTTTCTGGCCAACAGAGGGATGAGTTTTATTGTCTTCAAATTTCAATACAAAAATTCAGACCCAAACTGTGTGGAGTGGGGGTTTTCTCTGGTTTTCATTTGTTTTGTTTTCTTTTTCTCATTTGAAATGTCCTTGATAATTTTTCTGGGGAAATTGTTTGGACAAGGCCAGGGAAGAGTTAGAACAATTACAAATCTCCATGGGAGTGAGAGGGTCTCTCAGCATGGGGGAGAGGTGGAGATTTTCATGGCAGGGAGTTTAGGAGATAAATGAGGCTTTTCTTGCAGCAGAGGGAGAGGCTTGTCAGGTTCATTTTTACCAAGTGACCCCCCCACACACACACACAAACACACACTTGCTCCGCTGCAGCTGCTGCCCCAGCTCAAACCCCACTGTCACCCCCAGCATGTGACCTACATCTTCCTGCTGACAAAGCCCTTATATATCAGAGACAAACTCCCCTAGTCTGCCCCTTCTCCCAGCTGAGCTATCCCGCCACAGAGCCCGTGACAACCCAAAACTAGCCATGCCGGGGGTTTGGGCTTAATCCTCAATCCGCTGAAGCGGCAAGGGAGAAATGGACGAGACTTCTCTGTAGGCTGCTGTGACATTATTAATATGAACTGGGAATGTAGAGATCATTGTTGCCAACACTCTTGAAGTCATCGTGGATAGTTCTCTGAAGACGTCCACGCAATGTGCAGCGGCAGGCAAAAAAGCAAACAGGATGTTAGGAATCATTTAAAAAGGGATAAAGAATAAGATAGAGAATATCTTATTGCCCTTACAGAAGTCTATGGGATGTCCACATCTTGAATACTGTGTACAGATGTGGTCTTCTCATCTCAAAAAAGATATACTGGCATTAGAAAAGGTTCAGAGAAGGGCAACTAAAATGATTAGGGGTTTCGAACATGTCCCATATGAGGAGAGATTAAAGAGGCTAGGACTTTTCAGCTTGGAAAAGAGAAGATTAAGGAGGGATAAGATAGAGGTATATAAAATCATGAGTGGTGTGGAGAAACTGAATAAGGAAAATTTATTTAGTTGTTTCCCTAATATAAGAAATAGGGGCCACCAAATGAAATTAATGGGCAGCAGGTTTAAAACAAATAAAAGGAAGTCCTTCTTCCCACAGTGCACAGTCAACCTGTGGAACTCCTTGCCTGAGTAGGTTGTGGAGGCTAGGACTAGGGTTTAAACTAGGGTTTAAAAGAGAACTAGATAAAAATTCATGGAGGTCCATTAATGGCTCTTAGCCAGGATGGGTCAGGAACGGTGTCCCTAGCCTCTGTTTGTCAGAGGGTGGAGATGGATGGCAGGTTGAGATCACTCGATCATTACCTGTTAGGTTCACTCCCTCTGGGGCACGTGTCATTGGCCACTGTCAGCAGACAGGACTCTGGGCTGGATGGACCTTTGGTCTGACTCAGTCTGGCCGTTCTTACGTTCTGTCCCCGATGCTGAAAACACTTCAAGGATACGCATGTCCTGTTACCCATAGTCATGAGTGCTGGCAGCCACAGGGACACTCCCACCAATTAACCTGTCGGCCAATGGGAGCTGTGGGGGTGGCGCTTGCAGATGTGGGCAGTGCACGGAGACCAGCTGCCCCGCTTCCTACCAGGGGCCGCATGCACAGATGTGCCAGCAGCCAGCTGCTGACCAGCCAATAGGAGCTGCGGGAACAGTTCTGGACCAGGGCAGCACGCACAGATTGTCGGTTGTTGGGATCAGAGCTCTAGATCAAAGCTGCACAGCGAACTAACACTCAGGGTTATAAGGTAGACATAGTGACCCCCTTACTGGCCTCGGTGAGCCCCAAACCCTTGTTACTAAGGGCATTGAGGCGTCTCTGTCCCTTAATATCTTCTGGGAGCTCCCCAGCAGGCTGCGGGCGTCAACCGCCTCCTGCCTCACAGGTTAGACTCTTGGCGCTGTGCCAGCCGCCCCCTCGCTTGCAGTCCCAGTGTGAGAAGAAGGAGGCCTGGTGCTGGCAGAAGAGGGTTTTGATGAACCTGTGTTATGGGCCCAGCACGCTTCCTCTGTCACTCTGCTGGCTTTTCGTAAGCAGCACCTGGCTCCAGGCTAGTGCCCTGCGAGCTCTGGCACTGGCAGGAAGCGGTGCAGGGTGCTGGGCAGTGACCCTGGCAAACCAGCTGCTGGTTGGTGTCTCTGTGGTATCCTGGGTCAGTGAGTTCAGCTGTTAATGGAAAGGAGGGGGGTTTCTGCTCCCCCAGGGATGCCACTGAAGTCTCCTCGTGGGCGCCTCAAAGTCTGCTGGGAGCCGTGATGTCCCCCTTTTGCCGCCTCGAAGGCTCCCTCTTGGACACAGTGGGGTCACCTGCTGGCTGGAAGAGTGTGGGGGCCGCGCCGCAAAAGTCCGTCTCCGAGCAGCCACGCCGGGGACTCGGGCTTAATCCAAGTGCAAAATCTTCAGTTGGGTACTGCTGCCTCAGGCTGGGAGAGGAAGCCCTCACCACGCCCAGGCTTGCCCTCAGCCCAGGCAGCCAGAGGTGCCGAGGAGCTCCCTGGCAGGCTGCCGCCTCAGCCACCTTTTGCCTCATGGCCGAGGCTCTTGGTGCTCTGCTGGTCACCGCCTCGCTTGAAGGCCCAGAGCGAAAAGAAACAAGCACATGCATAGCAAAGGGTGGGTTCTATCCATCAACCTCTGGGTTAGGGGCCCAGCACGTTTCTACTGCACCACTCTGCTGGCTTTTTGGCCTCTTTGCTTGTCTTCTTCAGTAGCCTTCACCCGAGGGCAACGCTCACACATGCTCGGTGAGGACAGAAAATCGTTTGTTTCATAGTAAATCTACAAACACGTGGTCAAAAATCCTCCTTATTTAGAATAATATGAAAATGGACCCTTGAAATAAAAATGAAGACCCTGGGTTTGATTGTTAACTATTCCTCCCCCCAGTAATAACACTTTTAGGGAAGCTCCATGTTATTAACCCATTGTTTATAAAATATATTTCATATTAAACTTGTTTTCAAGCAATAACCAAAGCTCTCTGATCTTTTTCCATTTCAAACAGTAATGATCCCATATTTACCTAGCGTCCAATGTGGGGCTCAAAATAGATCTCTGAATTAAAAAGCTTGTCTAACAATTGTGTAACTGTATCCAGTGTTTTAGGCAGAGAAGATGCCTGAGAAGTGGTAGCTGGAGTGAGGAAGTAGCTGCAGGGAGCAAGACTGGCTCGTGCAGGGAGGGAAGGAAGAGAAGCCCTCTCTGAGCAGGAGAGCTGGGGGCTCCAGAGACCAGGAGAGAGACTGAACTGACCCCAGCTCTGGGAAGGAGGCTGGGGACTCTTGATTCAAGGGAGGAGGAGTGTGTTTGAATTCTGCAGGACAGGCAGACGCTCAGGGCTGAGGGCCTGTGCTCAGCTTGGGATTGAGGTGGAGAAGCTGCAGGATTTATTAAAACGGGCCCCAGAAGGGGAATGCTTTGATTATTTATCTGACTCGTGAGGACTTATTAAAGGGCCCTGAGCGGAAAGGGAAACTGAGGCAGAGCTCTGCAGATCCACCTCAGGTCACAAGACAATGCTTTGGGGGCCACTAACCCTGCTACAGGCTGGGTTACTAGGAAAAGGTTGCTGATTGGCTGTGGCTCTAGGCAGAGATAACTTCCCCATTGATGGGGGGAGCTGTTGATCCCCAGGACAGATAGTAATGTGTCTTCCCCAGCTGAGGTCTGGATCCAGAAAAGTATCCACCGGCTCTGAGTTAATTTCCTCCTTCTTCCCACTGTCTCTTCTCTATTTTGTTGGCCAACACACGCTCTCCTTGTCTGCCTGATACTGTCTCCCTTCATAGGACATGGGCAGGTTTGCATCCCGACATGCTTAAGAACACAAGAATGGCCAGACTGGGTCAGAACAAAGGTCCATCTAGCCCAGTATCGTGTCTTCCCACAATGACCAATGCCAAGTGCCCCAGAGGGAATGAACAGAACAGGTGATCATCAAACGATCCATCCCCTGTAGCCCATTCCCAGCTTCTGCCAGAGGCTACGAACACCATCCCTGCCCATCCTGGCTAATAGCCATTGATGGACCTACCCTCCATGAACTTATCTAGTTCTTTTTTGAACCCTGTTATAGTATTGGCCTTCACAACATCCTCTGGCAAGGCGTTCCACAGGTTGACTGTGCGTTGTGTGAAGAAATATTTCCTTTTGTTTGTTTTAAACTGACTGCCTATTAATTTCATTTGGTGACCCCTAGGTCTTGCGTTATGAGAAAGAGTAAATAACACTTCCTTATTTACTTTCTCCACACCAGTCATGATTTTATAGACCTCCATCATATCCCCCCTTTCCATTCTGAAAATTCCCAATCTTATTAATCGCTCCTCATCTGGAAGCCGTTCCATACCCCTAATCATTTTGTTGCCCTTTTCTGAACCTTTTCCAATTCCAATGTATCTTTTTTGAGAGTGGGCAACCACATCTGCACGCAGCATTCAAGATGTGGGCGTACCATGGATTTATACAGAGGCAATATAATATTTTCTGTCTTATTCTCTATCCCTTTCTTAATGATTTCCAACATTCTTTTCACTTTTTTGACTACCCCTGTGCATTGAGTGGATGTTTTCAGAGGACTATCCACAATGACTCCAGGATCTCTTTCTAGAGTGGTAACAGCTAATTCAGACCCCCATCATTTTCTAGGTATAGTTGGGATTACGTTTTCCAATGTGCATTACTTTGCATTTATCAACACTGAATTTCATCTGCCATTTTGTTGTCCCGTCACCCAGTTTTGCGAGATCCTTTTGGAGCTCTTCGCAGTTTGCTGGGACTTAACTAGTGTGAGTAGTTTTGTATCATCTGCACGTTTTGCTTGGTCTTGGGAGCTTGCAATATGGGAAGACGGGGCCCCTGCTGTAAGGGATTGGAGCAACGCTGGAGAGACTGATGGGCACGGAGCTGGGGAGCCGTGTGTATGCCAAGGAGAGTTGTGCTCTGGTGACACAGAGCGGGGGTGGGGATTTTGTAAGCTGTGGTGTTTGTATAGAGATAAAGTTTACTAACTCCCACATTCAGCACTGTTCCTGCTCTACGCTGTATAAGGCCTTCTTTGTTCAGAGTATAGCTCAGTGGGTGAGTATTTGCCTACAGGGCAATAGGTTCCTTGTTCAAATCCAAGTGATTCCCTTTAAAAACTTTTTCAAATGAAAATCGATTTCCAGACCCATCTCCAGTGTGTTCAGGAGTTCGCTGAAAGGGGGGGGAGGGCTTGAAATGAATTTAAACACTCAGCATTTTCCTGTGCAAATGTATAAAAACCGAGCAGAGCTGTCCAGCAGCTGAAATCAGTTCCAGTCCTCAGGGTCTAAGAGGGACACTCTGTATTTGAGGCATGTGGGACACCTCTGTGGTGATGACAGCTGAAAAAATGTTGGATTCAATGAAAAATGAGACCATAGGAGGGGAAGGTGAATGGCAGCGCCACACAGGGTCATAACACTCAGACACGGGGCTTCACTGTCACTACCCCTGTGTTTTCCATCATTTCTATCCTAAGAAACATACCCTTCCCTCCCCCACACACAACCTTTTCCCCTTGAGCCCAATCCAACGCTACCCCTCCCCCCCACACACTCCATGGGCTACAGCCTCTCTGTGACTCACCCAGATGGGGGCTTGTCTCTGCATCTTCCCAGCGGGGGAGCAGAGAGCCGAAAGGGCCACAGAAGACCAATGGAGCTTGACAGGTATAGAAAAGGCTTCCCTTCCCTTCCCTTCTTAAAAGTCTTGTTAATCTCACCCATGAGATGTTCCAGCACCGGGTGGGCTCAAACCACCAACCTTCCCCTCAGCAACGGAAGGGGGGACCCAGTTCTATCACAGATGGAAGGAGGCTCCCCATGTCTGTTGCTGCCATCCTGCAGCCTTTAATATGGATTTGTTTTAGCTAACGCAACCCCCCCACCTCCCTAATCCAGCCATGAAACAAGGCGACAACTTCCTGAACGTGGACTCCAATGGTGCAATGGGTTAGCATACATTACTTATAGAGCAGTCCTGTGTGGAGTGATACTGATGTTGTGAGTTCAAACCTTCTCCTAAAGCACTAATTTTCTTTAAGCAAATGGTTTCTGCCAATCATTTTGTCCTGCAGAAAATACAATTCCAGCTCAGAAGACACCGAGATCCCCTTGCTTTACAGAGAGCAGGGCAGATTCTACAGATCTACCAGGCTCTGCTCTCCACCAGCGCCTGTGTCAGGAGGGGTCAAGCAGAGCCCAGAGCATGGCCCATCCTGTGATTCTTCAACCCCCGACTCCCCCCCTCAATCTTTGCTCCCCAAACCACCTTTGTGCCACCCTATTCACTGTGAGACTCAAACCCTGCCTGGCTTTTCTGTATGTTGCTGTGTCTTTTGTCTGTCGTGTTAATGTGCATGTGGATCCTGTGTGATTTTTGTGGATGCCTTGCATAGTTTTGTGTACGTGTGTGTATGATTTCGGCTCTCTGCTCCCCTCTTGGGGAGCTGCAGAGAGTGAAATACTCAGGTAACTTGTGGGGGGGGGGGCTCGGGGCTCCAGTGAGGTTTGCGGAAGGGGCGGAGCCTCGGGTGGGAGGGGTGGGGCAGGAGGTTAATCTTCCCCAGGTGGTGGTTCGTGCCCCGCCCATGCTGTTGCAATGAAAGAGGCTGCCCAGTCTGCCCTTGTAGTGAGGTTCCCCCACTACGTGGTCGCGCAGAAGCTGCAGGAGACAGGCAGGTGGCAGCTGGGAAGTGGCGACACAGGAGCTCTCAGCAGCAGGGTGAAGGACAATGCCGTGGAGCAGCAGCGACGCAGAGTGAACAGGGCAAACCGAGAGCCAGTTGAGGGAGTGGCGGCAGCAGAAGCTGAGGTATCACTCGATGCCTTCCCCTCCCTCATCCTTGGGGCTTTGCTGCCCAAGGGGAGTGGGGGTTGGGGGAAGGAGACCGGAGGGGTCTGTTAAAAGAACATTGGATTAGCCTGTCACACCTCAAGGTGAGAAACTGAGGTGAAGGGCACTGCCCAGCGCACTCTGGGGTGGGAGTTTTGCTTATGATCGTGGATTTGAGTTAACTGCGATTAATTGACAGCCCTAATTTTTACTATATTAATTAAATCCATAACTTTATTTATTCAAGCTTAAAACTTAGTGTCACTTAATGTTTCTCTCTCCTAGCAAGAATGAACTGAATATTGTGACTTTCTGGAAAATGCAGAGAGATTAAATGTGGGGAATTCAATCTCTGTGTTTGTGAATTGATGTTTTCCTCTCACAGTTCATTGCACTGAAATACTAAGAGAGATCTGAGGGCTGATGTACTCTGGACACTTAACTGGCGTAGCGACATCTCTCTGGGTGTGAAAAGCCACCCGCCTAACCAGTGTAGTTCAGCTGACCTAAGCCCTGGCATAGATAGTGCTGGGTGGATGGAAGAAGTCTTCTGTCAACCTGGCTACTACAGCGATGGGAAAACCCCTGCAATCACTGTAGCGACTGTCTACTCCAAAGTGCTACAGCTGTGTTTTAAGTGTAGACAGCCTAAGGGCAGGTCTACACTACGGGGCTAAGTCGACCTAAGTTATGCAACTCCAGCTACGTGGAATTGACTTGTTGGTTGCTGAGAAGAGAGTCAGGCCAGTTCTCTGGGCACCAGAACTCCCAGCATCTTCCCAGCCCAACACAGACTGCTGCCCTGCCCCAGCCTCTGCCCCACTGGGGCCCTGCATTGTGAATCTAGAGCAGCATTTCTCAACTTCAGCCACCAGGGGCTTTTCCTGCAGCCAGGACAGACTCCTGGGCAGAGATGCAGGTCGGGGGAAAGCAGCAGCCCCTCCCTGCAGCGTCCAGCTGTTGCTCCTGGATGTACTGCCTGGGTGTTTGCTGGCGCTACCAGCACAGGATTGGCATCATGTACCACCCAGCCTCCTGGGGGATCCAGGCAGCACATCTGCAGGCATGTGGGGCTGGGGTGTTCTTGATGGGGTAGGAACCTTCAACTCCGCAGGCAGCTGGTGAGGTCCCAACTCACCTACCAGGGGCTGAGAGGCTCTGGGGGAAGACTTTGGGCTTCAGCTTGCCAGGGCTCCAGGAGTGGGCTTGGGGCTTCAGTGCCCCTCCCACCCTCGCGTCAGCCCTGGGGCTCTGGGCTTCAGCCTTCCCACCTCCACCCCTCCCTGGCTCCAGCCACAGGCCTTCAGCAGCGGGCTCTGGGCTACAGCCCATGGGCTATGGCTTCAGGCTTCAACCCCCGGGGTGGTGGGGCTCCGGCTTGGGAAAATGGTCAGAGTGGCCACCAGCAAGAGTTGGTGGCCGCACTCTGAGGCCACCAAAACAATTGTGATGAGTCCCCTGCTCCAGAGCATGAAGGGGCAGCTGCTGAAGCCAGCAGACAGCCTGGGCTGGGCAGATGCTAGGAGCAGAGCACCAGAGGCTGTACTGGCTCCCTCCTCAGCACCAAGCAATCAATCCCCCCACCCCTGCGACAGCAGCCTGCAGCTAAGGGCAGTGCCCATGGGGGGTTTCTCGTCTTGCTCCCGCTGGGGTGAGCAGGGACCTGGGGGTGTTTCTAGCAGAGCCGTTGGAACTGAACTGGGGAACCAGCTTTTATAACAGGCAGCTCAGGAATGGCATCAGATGAGCAGACTATTGCTTTAATGCTCAGCCACCTTGCCTGATGAACGGCCTCTTATTGCATTGCTTCTAAGGTCTCTGCTTCCTGCAACCTTTCCCCCGAGTTCATTGGCTGGCTGGGCACGGGAGGGTCTGTACTATTGACAAAGACTAAGTGACAGGGACAAAATCCTCAAATCCTGCCTGGTGCCAGGAGCCAGGTTTGCTCTTCAAATTCTGTCGATCATAAATGTCCAGGTCTGGGAATGTCCCACAACAGCATTTAATGGGAAGCTGCCTCAGAACAGTTACACTGCACAGAGCTCCTGTGGGGAACTAGTGACATTTTGAGGATGGTTTGGGAAATTAGCCTTTGCTGACAAGGTTTGTCTCTGTTCATGTTTCACCTTCAGGTGTTATGTAGAGGGATCTCTGGTATATTTTTGAGAGCTTAATAACTATCTCCTACACTAGGGGTCGGCAACGTTTCAGAAGTGGTGTGCCAAGTCTTCATTTATTCGTGGTAATTTAAGGTTTCGCGTGCCAGTAACACATTTTACATTTACAGGGGCTGGCAGATGGAACCCCAGACTGGCAGCGGGCTGAGCAGGGCCGGCGGCGGGGACCCCAGGCTGGCAGCAGCGTGCTACAGTAAATCAGCTCGCGTGCCATCTCTGGCACGTGTGCAATAGGTTGCTGACCCCTGTCCTAAACTTTATTTGCTCAAATTTAAAAATTGGTGTCACCTGAATTTTGCATCTCCCTGTGAAAACACAACTGACATGTGGCTTTCTACAGGGTGTCATGATGTTAACGTTGGGGAATTAAATCTCTGTACTTGTCGGGGGTGTTGTTTCTTTACAGCTGACTCACAGCTTCCAGCCTCGGGCTGCCCCTGCCTCACTGCCAGGCACACCGGGCTGTTAGCTGCACCCACTGTCCTTGCCAGGGGCTCTGCTGAACCCTGGGTGGCTGCACGGCAGTGCTGGGGTGACTCTGCAGGGGGAGACGCTGCTGTGGAGCAATGTAGAGCCGGTGCAGGAAGGAGCCGGGATCACTAGTCACATTCTGAACTGCCCAATGTTCCACATTTGGGAATGGCCGAGAACAATTCTAAGGGGAAGGTGAATGCAGAGCAGTGACACTGGAAGTGCCCAGACCTCCACTGGGATTGGCGTGGAAATTAATAACGGGAAGATCATTTGCGAAATTAGTCATCACTGACAAGATTTGTCTCTGTTCTTATTTCACGCTTTGGTGTTATTTAGAGGAATCAGGACATAGTTTTACTCTATTAATTAAACCCTTAACTTTAGTTAATCAAGCCTAAAACTTAGTGTCACTTTTTTCCCTCTTTCCTAGCAAGAATCATGGAAAATCAAGGATTGAAGGGACCTCAGAAGGTCATCTAGTCCAACCCCCTGCTCAAAGCAGGACCAATCCCAAGACAGATTTTTGCCCCAAATTGCCCCCTCAAGGGCTGAGCTCACAAGGCTGGGTTTAGCATGCTAATGATCAAACCACTGAGCTATCCCTCCCCTGGCAGGGTTTGAACCTGCACGGGGAAACCACAATGGATTTTTAGTCCATCACCTTAACCACTCGGCCAAAACTACTTTTGTAACTTTCTGGAAAGTGCAGAGAGACTAAATGTGGGGAATTCAGTCTCTGTGTTTGTGAGCTGATGTTTTCCTCTCACAGGTCAGTGTCTGCATTGAAATACCAAGAGGGATCTAAGGGCTGGTGTACACTGGGCACTTAACTGGCAGAGCGACGTCTCTCAGGGTGTGAAAAATCCACATCCCCAAACCAATATAGTTAAGGTGACCTAAGACCTGGTTAGATAGTGCTAAATAAGAGGGAGAATTGTTCTGTCAATGCAGCTATTACAGGGATGGGAAAACCTTGCATAGTTGATGTGTTTTTCATCTGTTGTGTTGATGTGCATGTGGGTCCTGTGTGATTTTTGTGGATGCCTTGCATAATTTTGTATGGTGTGTGTATGATTTTTCAATGAATATTGTTTTTTGCTAAGTATTCTTTTGGTATGTTGTTTTTGTGCTTTCTTGTTGTGTGCTTTTGCTGTATTTTTTGGTGTTGATTTGATCTTTCTATGTTTTGTGTGGCTTTCCCTGATGTGTATATGGCAATGTGTGGGTTTGTGTGTGTGGTTTTTGTTTATGTCTGTGTGGGCCTGTGCAGTGTGTGATTTTCTCTTTTCTCTGTGTATTTGTCTCTCTGTTTGTAACTTCATGTGTAAATTTTCAAAATATCCACAGCTTTGCCAATTTTCACCAGGAATTTTTCTCCATCAACAAATTCTCACTTTTTTTGTTGTTGTTATAAATGGAGATATCCCATCTCCTAGAACTGGAGGGGACCTTCAAAAGTTGTTGAGTCCAGCCCTGTCTTCACTAGCAGGACCAAGTACTGATTTTGTATCAGATCCCTAAGTGGCCTCCTTGAGGATTGAACTCACAACCTTAACAAGCCAATGCACAAACCACTGAGCTATCCCTCCCCCCACTAAGACCCCCATGGGAGACTAGCTTTCAGAGACTCAACCCTCACTAGGGCCAATGGAAGATCATCTGTCAGAAAACACTAGGCAGGCCGACACCAGCCCACCAAGAAGAACTGCCCCTCTTCTCAAGCACCCAGACAGCCCCGCACCAAGAGCCTGCACTAGGAAGCTGGTGTCATTCCTGCCAGCAACCACCAGGGCAAGAAACTCAATTCCCCTCCCCCACCCTTCTGCTCTCTATTTAGGTAACAAGGATGCCAACTCCAGATTAAGGGCAGGGGAAGCAATTGCTAGTCACTGCTGCTTCTAGAAGAAAAAAGGTCCACAGCCCAGTAACAAGCCCATCTAAACACCCCATACCCAAAACGAGCCTCACTTGTTCCCTACCAGTTGGTGACCATTGCCCCTGGCGACTGTCAGTCTCAGGGTCCTGATTTCCCATTGGCCCTTCCCCCTTCTATTGGTACTGGGAACTAACCAACCAAAAAACCCCACTAAGTTTTAGTAAAGGGCCAACAGTCCCCGTACACAAGCCAGCCCCATGAGGCTCACCGATGTCCAGAAAAGGCATTACAAGCTGGTCCCATGGTGTAATGGTCAGCACTCAGGACTCTGAATCCTGCAATCTGAGTTCAAATCTCAGTGGGCCCCTGTGGTAAAACCCTAGAGCTCAAAGTGCTTCATTTTCCTGTCTCCAGCTGTGCAAGACCAAGTTGTTTCTCTCCTGCTGGGTGATTCATGCTGACTGAAGCCAGGTCTGTGGTTGGGATGGGGTCTAGAAGTGGCTACTGATGGTTGGGATTCTCGCTGCTTCACCTAATGCCCACAAGTTTGGCCCTTGCACTTTCTACCATGCTTTTCCTCTTGCCCACATGGTATTTAAAGGAAGGAGTGCCAGGGCCAGGCTTGATAGTCAGGGAGAGGCAGGAGGGGGAAGAATCCCAGGCTGGAGCCCAGCACACCTTTCCTCTTCTGGGCACCTAGAGCAGAAGCAGCTGCTGCTGACAGCTCCAAGGGAAGGTTTATAAGCCACAGAGCAACTGAGGGAGGGACACGACGAGGGGAGGACCATGCCTATGTGTGGCCAGCAGACAGGAAACAAGACACCCAGCCAGGCTGCTCCCTGGCATGCCAAACACCCACTGAAGGCCACCCACAGACCAGCATGTGGGGCGGCTGCTGATGCTCTGTGGCCAACATCAGAAGACGGTAGGAAAGCAGGGCCAGCCCCCCTGGTGGGGCCTCTGACCGTTCCCACTCACGGTGCTCACTTTGGCAGTGGGACAGGAGATATTCCCGAAGAGGCTTTTCCCCAGCTGGCGAGATGCAAAGAAACACCCAGGCTCTAAAGGTGCTCTTTAACAAACCCCCTCAAGCACAGAGACAGGTGCACATTTGGAAGAGGGAAACTGCTCTACACACTAACCTGGGCAGCCGCCCATTTTCTTTGGCAAGTCAGGAATGGCAAAGGCTAGACTGGAAGCACCTGGGGCTCATTCCCCAGCCTTTGTGACGTCCAGCCCCCAACTCCTTCCCAGGGCTGTAGCTGAAGCCAGAGGATTGGCCTGAGCAGCCAAGAAGAGGCTCCAGTCCTGAAGGGAGCAGGACTTTCAGCACAATGGGAAAACTGCACAAGCACAACCATGAAGGAACTTGAGCCCTCAAATGCCTGAGCCAAAGTCAGATGCCTTATCCATTAGGCCACACGGTCACAGGAGAAAAGACCCTCCAAGCCCTTCTTTAGAAAAAAATCGGATTTTTGAGGACAAAAACTATCTAAAGATCGTTTTAATTAAGATACATTATATCTCATCATGGAATAGGGATTATAAATTCTAATTCTATAGTATGAGACAATATATTCATGTAATGTTTAAGAAAAGTTTTGTAAATGAGTTCTAATAATTCATGGAGTAGGGACCCAATCTTATGGGGTTCCAGAGGTTCTGAATAGATTATTTAGGTTACTCTTTCTATCTACCCAATGGGACTCAGTGCTGAGTCTAGAAGATACCATCAGAGATGCTTAGTTTTGTAGTTCTCAAACTGTGGATTTGTGTCTCCAGAGGTAACATGCTTGTTAACAGCAAAAATGTTTTAAATAAATAAATAAATAATATATAGAGGTCAGAAATAACAGACCTCAACTCTATTGTCCCTCTGCTAATGTGTGTACACAGAGTCAATCCCTTACCTCTCTTTAAAAGTGAAAAGTTTCAAAAAGTTCAATGAATAGACGATTATTGGGGGTGGAATAGATCTGTAGATAAATGTGAGAAGCGAGGGACATATGCTTTTTCGTTAAAATATTATGTTTGCTGTTGAAGAAAACAATCCAGAATACTTAACGTTGTTGTTTTAGTTAAATAAAACAATTGAAATGTCTGTCTGGTGATGTTCTCCTAATACAGTCTGGCAAGAAAATCCTCCAAATATTAATGATTGACCTGTTGCATTGGAGATAGTTCACCTCCGAATGACTTCATAAATATCTGCTTCAATTATCTTTGGTAAATGAAATAACCAAACAATCCTTCATTTTCTGATATAGCTGTAAAACTCATCTGAAAAGTTTTCAAAATAAATCACTGTTTAAAAATATATCGTGTGTATCTTCTAAAAATGAACCCTACGTCCACCTCTGAGTTGTGAAGAACGTGTATTACGGTTATAACAAGAATTCACTTTTCTGTAGAAACCCGGATTGACTCGAGACTTCCTGGCTAGTGATTGAAATCAGGGTTTAACTCCGATGCCCCCGGACAGCTGGGCTCTTGCCCCGGCGCCTTCATTCCCGGGGGCCCCACAGAAAGTGAACCCGGCCCTGACCCCGGCCCCGCTGCGCAGCCTGGGGCAGGTCACGGCACCACTCTGGGCTGCAGTTTCCCCGGGGTCGGACGGGCCGAGTTCCCCCCTCCCGGGGGCGGCGCCGCTTCATTGGCCGGGGCAGAAAATGCCGCGGAGCCCGACCCCGGGCTGAGAATGGACCGGCCAGAGCCGCTCGGGCCTAGCTGCTGCCGGGGAAGGCGCCCAGCGCCAGAGGGGCGGGAGCTGGGGCTGGAATCTTGCTCTGGGGTGCGGAGACTGACCCGGCCCCGCCCCCCACGCAGCGTCTGATACACGCGCTGCCCAGCGGGCCCGGGCCCAGGCTACACGGGCTCCCTCTGCTCCGCCCTCCAGTTCCCACATGCCCCACCCCCTGTAACCCGCCTCCCCAGTGCCCCAGCCCAGCTCCGGCCCTGGCCCCCCTGCCTTGTGCCAGGCTGCCACGTGCCTGCCAGGCTCCCCCCTTCCCACCCCATCCCTCTGCCACGCCCCCTCTTGCCTCCCCAGTGCCCCAGCCCTGAAATGCTTATACCCAGGGCGAGGCCGGAAGCGGAAGGTGTGGGAAGCGGAAGTGGGTGCAGCGCTCAGGACGCCATTTGGATTCGTGTTTATTTAATTACTTCTCCTGGTTACATTGTTTGTGAGTGTTTTTAAATGTCACTGCGCTGCGTTTGTCTCCTGCCCCTGTCCCCTGGCAGCGCCGGGGTGTGAGACTCTCACCCATTGCGGTTCTGCCCAGGGGAAAAGAAGCGATCACATGTCAGCACCTTTGTAAATAAAAGCAACCTGGAAACAAACCAGCCGTCTCCGCAGTGTGCAGTTTGTGTCTCTTTCGTTGCTAGGGTGACCAGACAGTAAATGTGAAAAATCGGGACGGGTGGGGGGGTAATAGGAACCTATATAAGAAAAAGATCCAAAAATCGGGACTGTCACCCTATTCGTTGCAGTCGATGTGTGCGCCGCATGAGCGGGGTGTGTGTGTGTGTGCTGGACAGTGGCCCTGTGTGTGTATGTGCAGTGTGTGTGGAGGACAGTGGCACTGTGTGTGTTTATGTGCAGTGTGTGTGGAGGACAGGGGCACTGTGCGCTCACATGAGAATTCAAGGGGAACTCACCACCCTTCGTGCAGCATTTGACTTGTGCTCGGCGTGAATGTAGCACTGTTGAGTGTCAGGCACAGGCTGCGTGACCCCCTCCATTTATCCTTGGTGCAGATACAGCCCAGGCAGCGCTAGTGCAACCTTCCCTCCTGCTGCCCTCCATCAGCATACTGTGGGGGCAGGGGGGGAATGTCGCTCCATGGATCCTGGTTCTCAGGCTCTCGGATGGGACTGCCCTGGGATGAGGGGTGTGTGGTGTGGCCACATCCATTAGGTCACCAGTCTGAGCCAACTAATACCCTTGGCATGCGTCCACTGCAACGATGGGGCCTTTTAACACAAACCGTCCTGGCCCAGGGTGGGATCCGGCTCTCACTTCTGGTGTCTAGGCCCCAAGCACTGGGCGTCACTCAGAAGTCGTTGGTTTCTCTGATGAACGTGTGGGAGAGGGGGAAGGTGGGAGCCCAGCTGGCTGGAGAAGAGGGATTCATTCTGCCCCCTAAAGAGAGAAGGAAAAGGTCTAATTGTCCTGGTAGCAGCACAGCGAGGATCCCCCTTGTCTCCCCCAGTCACATACATCCAGCCTCTCCACAGGATGGGGGCGCCCAGCTCTGGTGCAGCCGCAGCTCTAACTCCTGAGCTCTCCTGGGCAGATGTGCAGCATGTGCACTGGGGGGCACCGCGCTCACATGGGCCCAACAGAACTAACCGATGGAGCCCAGGGAGAGACGGCCTGGCCAGGCTCCACACGGCAGCATTGCAGCTCTGATCAGGGGTTTCCTGGGGAAACCGGCTTTGGCTCCAGGCTGGGAAATGGGGCCGATGGCTGGTGCTGGGGCTGCAAGTGAAGCCGACGCACACACTGTGTCTCGCTCACCGGTACCAAACCCGCCAGCAGCCCACAGGGGAGCCCCTGCTTCCAGCTCTCCAGTCCTTAGAGCCATCGGACGTGCGCCAAGAACGGGAGCCTGCCGAGCAGCCGAGCAGCTGCCTGTTTGGGTTCAGCTGGAAGCCTGACAAGCCGGATCCCCAGAGGCTTCAGCCAGAGATACAGCGATCGCAGAGCTGGTGGGGAGCTCCCAATTCCTCCCCCTGCCCATGTGAACTCTGCTGGAGGGACAGGCCTGGCCGTGCGCATGCGGCACCATCCACTGGGGCAGTGGAAGCGGATTGAGTTCACGTCAATAGGAGCCATCAGCATTTTTCGAAAGCCCCCAAATTGAAAACTTTCCAACCAAAACCTTTTGGGTTTGTAATGAAAATGTTCAGCGTGAGAACAAAAAGTCACCGTTTCCCCTGGAAACACGCCCGTGTCTGACCCGCTCCACACGGCAGGGACAGAGGTGGCCCAGCAAGCGCAGTCCCTCCCAAGAGACATCGTTCCAGGCTCAGCACAAAGGGGACGGGCTGTTTGGGCCCCAGTTTGGAGTCCCCTCTCTTTATAGCAATGCAAAGTGGGCAGGTGGCATCTCTGGTTCTGTTCCAGCCCATGGCATAGAGCCGCCTTAGTGCAAAATCCAACGTGGTGCTGCCCTGGAGCAGGAATGGCACAAGAGAGGCAGAGTCTCTATGAGAGAGAAATTCTCCAGCTGCTCTTTGCCCGGCAGCCTTTGGCAGCCTCCTAGGTCGGGTCTGCTCCTTGCGCTGCACTGGAGAGAATTTATTTAGCGTGTGCAACTGTCTGTATAACGAGCCAACTTAACAGCACTCGCCCCACACCCCCTTGCCAGGCCCAGCATGCTGCTGTCAGTCCCTGCGGTGCAGTGCTCGTGTTGGGAACAAAGTACCATCTTCTCAGTGCCTGGGCACAACAATTCCTCTGCTGCAATTCTGCCAGGTCTGGGCAGGTAGCACACACCTCCCAGGCTGCTGGAGAGTTCAGGCACCTCATAGCTGCACACACCTGTATGTAAAACTGGGGTCACTAGAATGGTTGCAGCAGTACACGGCGTAACTTAGGCGACTCTCAGCAAAAGGGGCTAAGAGCGGTGCTGCTGTACGTGTAGGACTCAGAAAAGACTCTTTTCATACATGGGATTTTGTGAGCTCCCCCAGCATGACCAAATCTGCATTTGGTGTTTGAAATGAATGAATCACAGCAGAGCTCCCAAGCCTGAAAGTCCAGCTCTGCACCAGGCAGAAAGGTTTGTCAGCTGGGTTTTGTTAGTTTGTGAGCTCTTTGCCCACGTGCAGCAAGTGGATGGACAAGCAGATCCACGGGGCTCCCAGCATCACGACTGGTGAAGTGAAGAGGATTGTCCCAGTGGACTTCAAAGACTTCAAAAAAGCTGGGATGGTCCGTTGTACTCAAAAGTCTTTCTCTGGGCAGTGCCTAGCTGGTGGGTCACATCACTGACAGAACCTGCTCTCGGGACAGTACCAGTGACTCCAAAGTGACAGGGGCTCATCTTGGGGTATCATTGCTTCAAAGAGACCCACAACGTAAGGGCCTGGCTCTACTGTGGGTGCTACAACAACACAGCGACACGTTGCTGCAGCTGTAGCGCTAGAGTGTAGACACTTCCTGCACTGAGAGATGGGGGTTACTGCCATGTTGGGAATCCACTTCCCCAAGTAGCAGTAGCTAGGTTGAGAGAAGAATTCTTCCATCACCCCCAGCCATGTCCACACCAGGGGCTAGGTCGGCTTAGCTACAGCGCTCGGGGGGGGGGTGAATTTTTCAACCCCTCTTCCCAGTGGTGAGCTGGAGCTGGTTCGCACCGGTTCGCAAGAACCGGTTGTTAAATTTAGATAGAGTTACCATACGTCCAGATTTTCCCAGACATGTCCGGCTTTTTGGTCCTCAAATCCCCTTCCGGGGGGAATTGCCAAAAAGCCAAACATGTCCGGGAAAATACTCCCAGCTTTGTTTTGCCAGCATCCCTGCCCCAGTCCCCTGCTTACCTTAGAGCGGCTCCAGCAGCTGAAGAGCTGAAGAGCGGAGCTGCCGAGTGCTACCGGCTTCATGGCTTGCCGCACAGCCCCCAGACCTCCAGACCCTGCGCCCTCAGCCGGGCGCTTCCCCTCCCAGGCTCCAGCTGCACTGGGGAAGCGCCCGGCCGGGGGCGCAGGGTCTGGAAGTCTGGGGGCTTCCCGGCAAACCGTGAAGCCGGCAGCGCTTGGCAGCTGTTTCGCGTGGCTGGGAGGGAGGAGGGGGAATGTGGGGCACTCAGGGGAGGGGGCAGAGTTGGGGTGGGGAAGGGGAAGGGGTGGGGCCAGGGCCCCGTGGAGTGTCCTCTTTTTTTAATGTTTAAATATGGTAACCCTAATTTAGAAGCCAGTGTAGAACCGGTTCCTAAAGGGGAGGGCGGGTGGGCAAATTCTGGTCCGTGGGCCACATCTGGCCCGCGGGATCGTCCTGTCTGGCCCACCTGAGCTCCCAGCTGGGGAAGCTCCTCTGCATCCCCCCCCCCACAGAGCCCTGGACCTTTAAATAGCCCCTGGAGTCCCCCGCTACCCCTAGGCTGCGGGGGCTGTTTAAAGGGTTGGGGCGGTAGAACCAGTGGGAGCCCCGGACTTTTAAAATAGCCCCCAGAGCCCCGCTGCTGCTACCCCAGGGCTCCAGCAGTGAGGCTCTGGTGGCAATTAAAAGGGCCTGGGACTCCAGCCTGGGGCTCCAGCCCAGGCCCTTTAAATTGCCCTCTGGGGAAGCCCCAGGCACGCACTTGGAGCACTGGTTCCTGGAGCCGCCTCTGCTGGGAGGAGGGGTTGGATAAGGGGTAGGGAGTGGTTGGAGGGGGCGGAGGTCCCGGGGGTTTGTCGGGGGTGGTGGTGGATGGGGTTGGGGCAGTCAGGGGATAGGGAGTGGGGCGAGTTGGGTAGGGAGTGGGGTCCTGGGGGGCCGTTAGGGTGGGGATCTCAGGAGGGGGTGGTCAGGGGACAAGGAGCGGGGGGTTGATGGGTTGCAAGTTCTGAGGGGGGCAGTCGGGGCAGGATGTGGGTTGGTGTCAGATGGGGGGGGAAACAAGCACGTGGGGCTTGTACTCACTGTGCGGTTCCCTACCAGGTCTTTGGAGGCACTTCGGTGGCGGGTCCTTCACTCGCTCCGGGTGAAGGACCTGCCACCGAAATGCCGCCGAAAACCCGGAGCAAGTGAAGACCCCCCTTCCGCCGAAGTGCCGTTGAGGACCTGGTAGGGAACCGGTTCTTAGAATTTTGGGAGCTCATCACTGCCTCTCCCCCCAAGAGACATAGCTAGGTCAATCTGAATTGTAAGTACAGACCAGCCCTAAAACAGACAAATATATGCACATGGCCATAAACCAATCAGATTAGATAGATAGATTAGATTCATGTTCTTTCTATCTATCTATCTATCTGAGTGAGGTTTGGTTTGCTCACATTTAATTCTCAGTTGCTGATCTCTGGGGTGCGGAGGCACCATTTCTTTCATGCTCCATGCAGTTTAAGATACAGCTTCAATGTCTTTCTCTCATTTGTATAACTAGGGTGATGCCATTTGAGGGCTGTGAAGCCTTCCCCACTTCAGCTTGGAAATGGTGAATACTTTGCCAGACACTTTAGTTCTGAGGTAACTAAATATTAATACAATAACATTACATGATCGAACAGTTAATGCTTTTCCCCCAATATTTCTACCCATATAGATGCCCATAGAGCTGCTGCACTTTGTCCTGCTTTCCCTCCATCTGCAGATCTCCCTCTAATGCAGTAAATTGGGTATCCAGAAAATGAACCCAGTGGCCTCCTGTGAAAGTTTTGGCTTGCCAAATGTAACACAAGACCTCTGTGTCAGAGGCAGGGAGAAAATTCAGTTTACCAGGGCAGCATTCATCTGTCTAAATCATGGGACCACCCTTTCTCCTCTGGAAATTCTCTGCCTTATTCACTGCTCACTTTCCAACTTCTGCAGCATATGAGGCTGGGGTCCTACAGACTACAGCCTCCTTCAGTCCACAGCTTGATTTGTCCCCAGAGCACTATCCATTCTGTGCACTGAATGAGGCCGGGATCCTGTGGGAAAGTGTGTGATTGTGCAACTAAAGACTATATCATAACACATATGCTTCCTGGAAGGTGCCATCCATAGATGCTCATTACAACTGGCCTGAATAGCTTCTACTCAGCCTGAGCTGAGAGCAGGAGTCCAAGGCTTCAGCCCCCCTTTTCAATCTGTTTTATACACTTTTAAAATAAGAAAGGTGCCCTCACTGATGGACACGTTTTAGCAATGTCAGGCCAAGGACTGAATGTCCCTTTCACCCCTGAGGGGGACCCCTCCAAGTTCAGGTCTGGTGAAGAGCCAGAGACCCTGGGACTTGGTTCCCCAGCTGATGGCAGGACCCAGAGATCCCAGCAGAGAGGGGACACAGGGAGCTTTTGGTGATCCTAAACTCCATCTTGTTGAGACTGTTGGCTCTGTAGCTGCTTCTGCACTCGGGTGTGGTTTGCTAAATTCTGCAGTGGAATCAGTCAGCCTCTATGTCACTTGCTGCACTGCATCCTGTTCAGAACTGCTCTTTTCAGCTCTGGTTAGAGGTTCTGTATCTCGTCATTTTCATTCCATCCCAACACAGGGAAATAAACTCACCATTCACCCTTGGGTCTTAGGCACACCCCTGTAGCTGGCTAAATGTGAAACAAGATCTGACGGAGATAACTAGAAATATTTCATGTTGCCAGGTGTTGTAAAGCAGGAGAAAAATCTCTGCCACCACCTGGCATATCTCTAATTACCGTGGAACTTGGCTTCTACAGGAGACAGGTATAAAAGCTGTTATTGCTCACATGTGCCATAGAATGCCGGCTTTCCTCCTGTAATGTACGGAGGGACCCCAAACAGTCAAGCATGGCTGACCCGCCCAGTCCGAGCCACGGGATAGCCAGGGGAATCTCACTGGCCCACTCTGGAGTAACCCCTGTATTAGGCAGTTGGTATCAGAACTGGTTTAGAACTAGAACCATGCACTGATGTCCCATTCAGGAACACATGGGATGGGAGATGTTAATAGAACAAAAGTGGATGAGTGCTGGTGTAAGGAAATCTGCAGGAGCCTCCAGGAGTTGCTCTCCAGATCCAGTGGGACTTTGGATCCATTAAGACAAATTGCCTTAGAAGTCTTTGAAAATCTCAGCCTAGCTCATCAACACGTTAAGCACAGCAGTCTGGTGTTTGAGTGTATTTAGCAGCCATAAAAGAAAATGCCATTTGATACCTGTTAACTCCTGTGAGCAGGCTGCAGGCAGCCCCAGGTGTGCCAGAGATACGGCGTTTGCAGGCACTTGCATGTTCAGAGACACTCTTCCTATGCCCTTGCCCGAGTGCAGTGGGTTTGTGGGTCCTTTTGCAGGAGGAGTCAGTGCTCATGAGGACAGCACTAGTTTTGCCAGGGACTCTCAGTATAGAACCTTTATGTTCTCTAAACAGGCAGGAGACGTTGTTAGAACAGAGCATTGTCTGAAAGTGGAACCTATGGAAATTGTAAACATGGCACCTGTGCCTGGAGCAGTACCAGAGCACACGCTGGTGTCCCACTCCACATGCCTGAGTGCTTGGGGCTGAGTACTGAGCTCGCCAGCTCCTCTAACGGGTTCGATTTTAGAAGATCTCCAGGGCGTCCTCTGCCAGCTACATGCTCATCACAAAGGAAAAGGACAATATTTTGCTAGAAAGTCATGGTGATTTTGTAAAGCTTTAGAGATACAGGTTCACAGACAGTGTTAATGAGCATTGGTTCTGCTGTCAACATCCACTGAATTCAAACCATCCCATGAATCATTTTGCTCGCTGCCACTGTAGGGGTTGTGAGGTTTTCCAAACAGAGAAATCATTCCCTGGTTGGGATGGGGAACGGTAAAGTGCTGGCTATGACTAGGTCTGCAGATGTGAACACCCTCAGCTGTCTTGTGTCTTCCAACATTTCCCCTTGATGCCCAGTGGGCACTAGCACTCTGCATGCCCCTTGCCAGAGGGGCCAGAGGGGGGCACTCAAATTCCCAGCTGGGGCCCTGGCTATTGTCTGTGTTCTACTGGAGATGTCTATTAGATACCCTGGGTCTGGCTTCTCTATGGAGACTGACAGCTCTTTGGGGCAGGGAGAGTGTGCTACAGTGTTTGTACAGCCCCGGGCACAATGGCACTGCAGGCTTGGTTGATGTCTAGGCACCACTGTAATAACTGTGATTAAAAAGAGCATCAAAGTCTAGTCCAGATCCTCTTGCAGAGATCCAGATCACAGGTCCTTCTCTCCCCCTACAATTGAGTCAATCATTTGCGTAAAGCTTCTATACTCGGTACTTTTACATCTACTAATTGTAAGGGAATCACTTATTATAGAATCAGTTTTATGAGTCATTAATAAAGACTTCTTGGAAAATATTTAAAAGCCCAGATTTGGAGCTAGTCTCCTTTCAGACATAGTGAGGCAACAAAAATGATACAAGTTTTAAAAAAACCTGATCTATGAGCAACGGTTAAAAAAACTAGGCACATAGAGGCCTTGTCTACACTACAAAATGGTTAGGTTGACGTACAGCAGCGCAGTAATTACTGCGGTTTTTCACGTCCGCACTAGCTCCTTCTGTCTGCGTGGTGTGTCCTTCTACTGATGTAACTGACAGTGTGGGGCACTGACAACCCTGCCGCTGGGACTGAAAGCCCAGAGCCCTGCTGCTGTGTCCCAGGGAGGCGCTGGGGCGTGGGGAAGAACCTTGTGAGTTAGTTACCCTGTGAGTTGAACAGAAATGTTGATTTTGATTCAAATTGAAATTTTTCTTTTTATTTGGGTTTCAAAAGCTGAAACATTTTGTTTTCTTTAATTTTTCCATGTGTACGTATTCCCACCTTCTCTCTCTATTTTTTCTTTTTCCCTGTTTTTATTTTCAATGGAAAAAGGTAAAAAATGGAGAGAAAGTTGGAAAACTCCATTTTCTCTCTTTTACAAACTTCTTTCCCAACCTTTCTTCCTGTCCCCTCTGCTTCTCTGCATCCCAGTCAGGCTGCTTCTTCCTCCTCTTCACTGCCCGGTGGTGCACGGCGCGTACCAGCCACAGAGCATCTTCTGACAGCTCAGAGGAGCAATTGCAGGGAACGTCCTGCTCAACCCCAGGTTGGAAAATGCACAGTGAGTTCTGTGGCGGTGGCGCTTACACAGTGTCCTTGGCATAGAGCTCTGTGGGAATGGAACAAAAGACCAGCCTCTGACCCCTCCTGCAAAATGGCCTCTCTCTGCTCCAGAGCATGGGACGCTGTAGCTTTAATGGTAGTAAAACAATCGTACCCTGGGAAAACAAGCTTAACGCCCTCTCTGGAAAAGGCTGAAACTTTTTTGCTGAAATTAAAAAAACAATTCAGCCTGACTGGCTGTTAATGACCCTTGCAGAAAGTCATATTTCTTGCCCACCATGCACGTGAAAGAACCATTTCCGTTTCCAGTGCCAGGAGAAAGGAGACCCAGAAGAAGCCTTTGTGCCTCCTGCACTTCAACCGATGCATGGGAGAGGTCAAATAATCAGATCAAATATTACAGTCCATGCTGGGGTGTGCATACCCCGCACTAGGCGAGAAAGGGTTAATTCCACACTAAGGGTATGTCTACACTACGAAATTAGGTCGAATTTATAGAAGCCGGTTTTATAGAAATCGGTTGTATACGGCCGATTGTGTGTGTCCCCACATAAAATGCTCTAAGTGCATGAAGTCGGTGGACCGCGTCCACAGTACCGAGGCTAGCATCAACTTCCGGAGTGTTGCACTATGGGTAGCTATCCCACAGTTCCCGCAGTCTCTGCCACCCAGTGGAATTCTAGGTTGAGATCCCAATGCCTCAATGATGCAAAACAGTGTCGCAGGGGGTTCTTGGTACGTGTCGTCAGGCACCTCCCGCTCAGTCAGAGCAACGGCAGACAATCAATTCATGCCTTTTTACCTGGGTTACCTGTGCAGACAACATACCACGCCAAGCATGGAGCCCGCTCAGCTCACCGTCACCATATGTCCTCTGGGTGCCGGCAGACGTGGAACTGCATTGCTACACAGCAGCAGCTAATTGCCCTTTGGCAGTAGACGGTGCAATATGACTGGTAGCCTTCATCGGCGATCTGGGTGCTGGCATACCTGGGGATGGCAGATGTGGGCTGCATTGCACACAACAGCAGCCCCTTGCCTTTTGGTAGAAGATGGTATATTACGACTGGTATCCGTCGTCATCGTACTGCAGTGGCTGTCAATCATGGGCACCTGGGAAGACATGCTCAGTCCTAGCGAACTGTCTTGATGATGATGGCTATCAGTCGTAGTATGCTATTTTCTGCCAAGCGCCCAGTATTTTCTGTCAAGCACCCAGAAGATGCCGAGGGCTATCAGTCATGCTGCACCGTCGTCTGCCAGCTTAAGATGTAAAAAATAGATTTGTTCTGTATTCATTTACTTGCCCCTCCCTCCGTGAAATCAACGGCCTGCTAAACCCAGGGTTTTGAGTTCAATCTTTGGGGGGGCCATTCTGTGTGACAGTTGTTTGTGTTTCTCCCTGATGCACAGCCACCTTTCTTGATTTTAATTCCCTGTACCTGTACGCCATGTCGTCACTCACCCCTCTCGCCCTCCCTCCCTCCCTCCATCCATCAGATACTAGTTTGCGCCTTTTTTCAGACCAGACGCCATAGCACTGGGATCATGGAGCCCGCTCAGATCACCGCGGTAATTATGAGCACTATGAACACCACGCGCATTGTCCTGGAGTATATGCAGAGCCAGGACATGCCAAAGCAAAACCTTGACCAGCTGAGGAGGCGATTGCAGCACGGCGACGAGAGTGATGACGAAATTGACATGGACATAGACCTCTCACAAAGTACAGGCCCCAGCAATGTGCAAATCATGGTGTTACTGGGGCAGGTTCATGCCATGGAACGCCGATTCTGGGCCCGGGAAACAAGCAAAGACTGGTGGGACTTCATCGTGCTGCAGGTGTGGGACGATTCCCAGTGGCTACGAAACTTTCGCATAGATAAGGGCACTTTCATGGAACTTTGTGACTTGCTTTCCCCTGCCCTGAAGCGCCAGAATACCAGGATGAGAGCAGCCCTCACAGTTGAGAAGCGAGTGGCAATAGCCCTGTGGAAGCTTGCAACGCCAGACAGCTACCGGTCAGTCGGGAATCAATTTGGAGTGGGCAAATCTACTGTGGGGGCTGCTGTGATCCAAGTTGCCAGGGCAATGAAAGACCTGGTGATATCAAGGGTAGTGACTCTGGGAAACGTGCAGGCCATAGTGGATGGCTTTGCTGCAATGGGATTCCCAAACTGTGGTGGGGCGATAGACTGAACCCATAGCCCTGTCTTGGCACCGGAGCACCAAGCCACCGAGTACATAAACCGCAAGGGGTACTTTTCAATGCTGCTGCAAGCCCTGGTGGATCACAAGGGACGTTTCACCAACATCAACGTGGGATGGCCGGGAAAGGTACATGATGCTTGCGTCATCAGGCACTCTAGTCTGTTTCAAAAGCTGGAGGAAGGGACTTTCTTCCCGGACCAGAAAATAACCATTGGGGATGTTGAAATGCCTATAGTTATCTTTGGGGACCCAGCCTACCCCTTAATGCCATGGCTCAGGAAGCTGTACACAGGCAGCCTGGACAGTAGTCAGGACCTGTTCAACTACAGGCTGAGCAAGTGCCGAATGGTGGTGGAATGTGCATTTGGATGTTTAAAAGCGCGCTGGCGCAGCTTACTGACTTGCTCAGACCTCAGCGAAAAGAATATCCCCATTGTTATTGCTGCTTGCTGTGCACTCCACAATATCTGTGAGAGTAAGGGGGAGACATTTATGGTGGGGTGGGACGTTGAGGCAAATCGCCTGGCCACTGATTACGTGCAGCCAGACACCAGGGCGGTTAGAAGAGCACAGCAGGGCGTGGTGCGCATCAGAGAAGCTTTGAAAATGAGTTTTGTGACTGGCCAGGCTGCGGTGTGAGACTTCTGTTTGTTTCTCCTTGAGAACCCTCTGCCCCCACCCCCGACCCGGTTCACTCTACTTCCCTATAAACCAAAAACCCCACCCTCCCCTCCCCCTTCGAGCACCACTTGCAGAGGCAATAAAGTCATTGTTACTTCACATTCATGCATTCTTTATTAATTCATCACACAACTAGGGGGATAATTGCCAAGGTAGCCCGGGAGGGGTGGGGGAGGAGGGAAGGAAAAGGACACACTGCAGTTTAAAACTTTAACTCTTATTGAAGGCCAGCCTTCTGATGCTCGGGCAATCATCTGGGGTGGAGTGACTGGGTGGCCGGAGGCCCCCCCTACCGTGTTCTTGGGCATCTGGGTGAGGAGGCTATGGAACTTGGGGAGGAGGGCTGTTGGTTACACAGGGGCTGTAGTGGCGGTCTCTGCTCCTGCTGCCTTTCCTGCAGCTCAACCATACGCTGGAGCATATCAGTTTGATGCTCCAGCAGACGGTGCATCGACTCTTGCCTTCTGTCTGCAAGCTGACGCCACCTATCATCTTCAGCCCACCACTTGCTCTGTTCATCCCGCACTTCAGCCCGCCACCTCTCCTCTCATTCATACTGTGCTTTTCTATAGTCTGACATAGTCTGCCTCCACGCATTCTGCTGTTCTCTTTCAGCGTGGGAGGACATCTGGAGCTCCGTGAACATGTCATCCCGAGTCCGCCATTTTCTCCTTCTAATCTTCACTAGCCTCTGTGAAGGAGAAACATTTGCAGCTGGTGGAGGAGAAGGGAGAGGTGGTTAAAAAAGACACATTTTAAACAATGGGTACACTCTTTCAGGTTAAATTTTGCTGTTCACATTACACAGCACATGTGCTTTCGTTACAAGGTCGCATTTTTCCTCTTATATTGAGGGCCTGCTGGTTTGGTGTGAGAGATCACTCACGCAGTGCCAGGCAACACATTTCGGCTTGCAGGCAGCCATGGTAAGCCACAGTCTTTTGGCTTTTTTCACCTTCTTAACACTTGGGAATGGTTTCAAACTGTAGCGCCCTCATTTCCCATACCAAGCACCCATTGGGTTGGCCATTTAAAATGGGTTTGCAATGTAAAAGGAGGGGCTGCGGTTCCCGCGTTAACATGCAGCACAAACCCAACTAACCCCCCTCTCCTCCCAACACCCAATTCTCTGGGATGATCACTTCACCCGTCGTCCCCCCCACCATGTGGCTAACAGCAGGGAACATTTCTGTTAGCCGAGCAGGAACGGGCACCTCTGAATGTGTCCTTAATAAAATCACCTCATTTCAACCAGGTGACCATGAATGATATCACTCTCCTGAGGATAACAAAGAGCGATAAGGAATGGATGTTGTCTGCATGCCAGCAAACACCGGGACCATACACTGCCATGCTTTGTTATGCAGTGATTCCAGACTACGTGCTACTGGCCTGGCATGGTAAAGTGTCCTACCATGGCGGACGGGATAAGGCAGCCCTCCCCAGAAACCTTTTGCAAAGGCTTTGGGAGTACATGAAGGAGAGCTTTCTGGAGATGTCCCTGGAGGATTTCTGCTCCATCCCCATACACGTTAACAGACTTTTCCAGTAGCTGTACTGGCCGCGATTGCCAGGGCAAATTAATCATTAATCATTAAACACGCTTGCTTTTAAACCATGTGTAATATTTACAAAGGTACACTCACCAGAGGTCCCCGGTGTGCCCTCAGGGTCTGGGAGCACGCCTTGGGTGAGTTCGGGGGTTACTGGCTCAAGGTCCTGGGTGCTAAACATATCCTGGCTGTTGGGGAAACCGGTTTCTCTGCTTCCTTGCTGCTGTGAGCTATCCATATTATCTTCAGCCTCCTCTTCCTTGTACCCCAAACCCTCTTCCCTGTGTGTTTCTCCAGTGAAGGAGTCATAGCACACGGTTGGGGTAGTGTTGGCTGCACCCCCTAGCATGGCATGCAGCTCTGCCCCAGACTTTTCGTTTGCCTCTCTGGCTTTGTGGTAGGCTTGCCTTAGCTCCTTAATTTTCACGCGGCACTGCTGTGCATCCCTGTTACGGCCTCTGTCCTTCATGGCCTTGGAGACCTTTTCTAATATTTTGCCATTTCTTTTACTGCTACGGAGTTCAGCTAGCACTGATTCATCTCCCCATATGGCGAGCAGGTCCCGTACCTCACGTTCGGTCCATGCTGGAGCTCTTTTGCGATCCTGGAACTCCATCACGGTTACCTGTGCTGATGAGCTCTGCGTGGTCACCTGTGCTCTCCACGCTGGGCAAACAGGAAATGAAATTCAAACATTCGTGGGACTTTTCCTGTCTACCTGGTCAGTGCATCTGTGTTGAGAGTGCTGTCCAGAGCGGTCACAATGAAGCACTGTGGGATAGCTCCCGGAGGCCAATAATGTCGAATTCCGTCCACACTACCCGAATTCCGACCTGTTAAGGCCGATTTTATTGCTAATCCCCTCGTCGGAGGTGAAGTAAAGAAACCGGTTTAAAGGGCCCCTTAAGTCAAAAGAAAGGGCTTCGTCATGTGAACGTGTCCAGGCTTAATTCGATTTAATGCTGCTAAAGTTGACCTAAATTCGTAGTGTAGACCAGGCCTAAGGCTGGAGGAAGTCCCGCCCCTCAGACCATGCAGGGCATGCTCCAACTGCTGTGTTAGTATAAAGGAGAACAGCTCAGCTCAGTCTGGGCTGGCCACTGAGGAAGAAGCACGCTTGGTTGAGGTTCCAGGCCAGGAGCTGCTACAGCCCCTACTGCGGGACCAGAGATCTCAGGGACCAGACCAGAGACTTGCTACCTACAGTCAATTGGTGGGAGTCAAAGTTCCATGGAGCTGCCAGTGCCAGGGACCTGGAGACCCTAACGATAGATGGACGACAGCTTCAGGAAATAAGGCAGTAAGTGGCCCAGGGAGGTGGAGTGAGTGGTATCTCCTACCCATGGAAGGTCAGCATGTTGCGGTAGGATCCCGGCTGGATGGATGGCGAATGCACTAACCTGAGAGGGCCTTGAGCTGGGACCCAGTGGAGTCAGGTGGGCCCAGTTCCCCTTACTCCAGCCGCTACCCCCCTTTAAAAACGGACCCCATCAGGCCTTGCAGCCCTGAACTAAAGGGTGGCCATATTGACTCAGGCCATTAGGCCACGCAATTAGGCCATGTTGACTCTGGACTTAATGCACCTAAATCTTGAGTTCAAGGACAGTCCAACCTTTCCAGTGATAACTCACATGACCCATCTTGCATAAAACACATCTTAGCTATGCCATATGCATATCATAACAATATCTCTATGAAGAATATGAGTGTAGGGTCACAGCACCTCTGGCAGGGCAGCGGCTAGCAGGGACCAGGGGAAGCTAGAGAGAGCTCCTGGCTGGTTGCTGGGACTTGCAGGCTTGAGACGCTGAGAAGAGGGCGAAGAATGTGCTGGGGCTGTGGGGAAGCAGCCCTGAGAATTGAAGCAGCACTGGTGGAGGAAGTTAAGGAGAGGAAGCAGAAGCTGTTATCTACAGGATCCCTGGGCTGGGGCCCAGAGTAGTGTGGGCCTTGTTCCCTGCCACTCACCACTGGGGAAATGGCTGGATTGGGAGACACTTCGCTGCACACCCCCCCATGTCACCCTGGAAGGGAGGAGCACAGTCATAAAGAGGATGCTGCAGTACTTGGACTGAGGCGGGTCTGCAAGTGGTGATGACGATGGACAAGGCACCACCAGGAGAGGGAACACCGGCTGAGCGAGCTAATCCCTGAGACAAACAGCAGGAGGTGCCACCTGGTGAATGAACCCCATTACAGGGCCTGAGTGCATGCCCTCCCCTTCCTGGGGGTCTGGCCAATCTCTGCCAAGCGAGGCTGAGCTGCTCTGGGAGCCCAGCCAGGGATCTGATACTATCCAGACATATGAGTGTCCTCAGGGCAACACAGTTGCAAAAGTGAGTAGGGGCAGGCTGCAGTGCACACCACGCTTGCTGACTCAGCCTTGTGCATCCTGAGGTGGCCAACTCACCATTGATGAGACCTCATCCCACCGTTTTCCTGGAGCTCCAGTCTACCCTGCTGCCATCCCTGTCTGTGTCACTGTTGTCTGCTTTAGCAGTTGACTGGAAGGTGCACATTGGCACCATGCCATGTAGCCATCTTGTCTCGAAGGGCGAAAGCAGGAAGAATGGTGCCTTCATAGCCCACCCTATATTCCATAACATCATTAAGGAAAATATTTCTCAATGAACTCTCAGTAAATGACAGAAACAGCCAGTGTCTGCATCATGCTAAGGGCATTAGTATTTTCTTTAAATTTGCCAGACCAACCTAACTAACATCTAACACATTTGAAGCTCTTCTTTTCACACCGTTGCTCATTCTCAGGTCTGCTTTGTCTCCAGACAGATCCATTCTCTTTCAGAACAGCCTTGCTTTTTCTTGTTCATTGACATGTCGGAGTAAACACTCCCCTTCACTCTATTCTCAGACAAACGCTAGTATTAACTGTTTGCTACTGACGGGTTCAGAAAGCATTTGTCAAGTGGAAGGTTTTGGGGGATTGTTCCCAAGATCCAGTACTTTATGTTGAAAGATCTCCCACCTTTGTTGGTGAAACTAAGACCAAGGTTTCCTTGCAATATACAGAAAGAAAGTAGCTTTTTCACCCCAGATGGGGCTTGAACTCACAATCTTTGATGTAGAAAGCCATTGCCTTATCCATTAGGCCACTGGAGCCCTAAACTCCAAGTGCAGAAGGGCTGGAAATTCCATCCCATAATTGCACATTCCACACATTTAACTTGGAAACCAAATACCCCTTTTATGTGCCTTACACAAATGTCTGCATCCCCTGGCAGCGAGGCTGACAGGTTGCTGACACAGCTGAGCACCACCTTTCTGCCAGCCGTCTTTAGAGAAGAACCCCACCCTAGAGTCCCCCTTCCCTCCATCAGCACCTCCACGTCTGTGGCTCTGAGTGGCAGTAGGATGATTGGGGGAAATCCGGGGCTGGAAGGGGGTAAGGTCAGCCTGTAAGGAGTAACCAGGTGGGGCAGACCCAGGGGGAGGCTGTGGGCTGCTGGTCGGTTGTTGGGATCAGAGCTCTAGATCAAAGCTGCACAGCGACCTGACACCCAGGGTTATAGGGCAGACATAGTGACCCCCCTACTGGCCTCGGTGAGCCCCAAACCCTTGTTACTAAGGGCATTGAGGAGTCTCTGTCCCTTAATATCTTCTGGGAGCTCCCCAGCAGGCTGCAGGCGTCAGCCGCCTCCTGCCCCACAGGTTAGACTCTTGGCGCTGTGCCAGCCGCCCCCTCACTTGAAGGCCCAGTGTAAGAAGAAGGAGGCCCGGTGCTGGCAGAAGAGGGTTTTGATGAATTGACCTGTGTGTTATGGGCCCAGCACGCTGCCGCTGTGTCACTCTGCTGGTTCTTCACCCACAGCATCCAGCCTCCAGCCTCCACACTAGCGCCTTGGCAGGCAGATGTGCAGACTGCTAGGCAGCATCCTTGGTAACAACAGACACGTGTCTCTGTGGTGCAATGAGTCAGTGCATTTGGCTGTTAACTGAAAGGTTGGTGGTGTGAGCCCACCCAGGGATGGTGGTAACCCTGTGTTACTTCTTTGCTCCTCAAGACTTCCTGGGAGTCTGAAAAGCCCCCTTTTCCACCTCAAAAACATCCTTCTTGGCCTCAGGGGGTTCAGCTGGTGGCCTGAAGAGGGCGCTGGGTGCGACTCAGAAACCCATCTCCCAGCAGCCATTCCAGGGGCTCGGGCCTAATCCTCAAGCCGAGAGTGAAACCTTCAGCCAGCCACGTTTTGCTCCTTTCCTGCATCTGCGCAAGCGGCAAGCGAGGAACGGACAAGACACGCCAGCTTGAAGACACCTCCCTCCCACTTCCCTGTAGGCTGCGCAAAGCTCTTGGCCAGCCTCATGCCTCGTCAGGGAAGTGTGGCCATGCTGCCCAAGCCTGAGTCACGTACGCAGCCTGACTCGCCCCGGCTGATGGAGCGCAGAGCCACGCGAGTCAACGGCAGGTCAAGTCAGGGCCGCGTAACCCGCCCTCCTGGGGCTCCGGGCTGGGGAAGCAGGGTTTGTGGAAGGGGCGGGGCCTCGGCAGAAGGGGCAGAGCAGGGGATTAGTCTCCCCCAGCTGGTGGTTCACGCCCCGCCCATGGTGGTGCAATGATAGAGGCTGCCCAGTCTGCACTTGCAGTGAGGTTCTCCCACTACGTGGCCACGCAGAGGCTGCAGGAGACAGGCAGGTGGCAGCAGGGGAAGTGGTGACACAGGAGCTCTCAGCAGCAGGGTGAAGGACAATGCCGTGGAGCAGCAGCGATGCAGAGTGAACAGGGCAAACCGAGAGCCAGTTGAGGGAGTGGCGGCAGCAGAAGCTGAGGTATCACTCGATGACTTCCCCTCCTTCCCCCACCTCTGGGGCTTTGCTGCCCAAGGGGAGTGGGGGTTGGGGGAAGGAGAGCGGAGGGGTTTGTTAAAGGAACATTGAATTAGCCTGTCACACTGCAAGGTGAGAAACTGAGTCGAAGGACACTGCCCAGCGCACTCTGGGGTGGGGGTTTTGCTTATGATCATAGATTTGAATGAGGTTGTGGTAGAAGCAGTAAATACATTTAGGTGGCCTGGCTAGCTCAGCTGGCAGCACCTCTGGCTCTTAACCTAAAGGCTGAAGTTACAATTCCCTGTCTGGCTGCTTGGGACTCCTCTTCAACAATACAACACACAATCTGCTTAATCCCCACCCAGTAATCTGGGGAAACTAACCCTGCCCACTGGGTGCCTCTAAGAGGTGATACTTTCCCCACTCACACACACTGAGTGTAGAAAAGGAACTTAATAAAAAGGAGGAAAATAACTATGTATTAACTTGAGAAAACACAATCAGGCTTCATAAACTGATAAAGGGGGTATAACTCAGTGGTTTGAGAATTAGCCTGCTAAACCCATGCTAGTGAGTTCAATCCTTGAGGGGGCTGTTTAGGGATCTGGGGCAAAATCAGTATTTGGTCTTGCTAGTGAAGGCAGGGGACTGGACTTGATGACCTTCCAGTTCTATGAGATAGGTATATCTCCATCTATTACTTTACTATGAGTAGAACATCCACCCCACAGTGCGCTGGGCAGTGGCCTTTTGCCTTGGGCTCTTAAATCCAGACACCAAAAGCTCTTTGGATGTGCCCCTCCCTTCACTGAACCTCACCCACAGCTACTGTCCTGGGTCAATGAAAACCCAGAGTTCACCTCTCACCTCCTGGGGGGAAAGCCCCTTTCTCCCTCCGCTGTCTGGCCACATTGCCGGTCACTTGCCGTTCCACCCTGTCACCGCTCTGCTGGCCACTCTCTCTCTCCTCCGGGATGTCTTGCAGTCCCACCAGGAGCGGCGTAGGCTCCCTAAAAGTAGCGGTCACCAGAGCCCGAACAGTAGCCCCATCCCTTCTGCTCGCGGCCACGGCCCTGCACCACCCCTTCTCCCCAAGGCCCCGCTCCTACACTGCCTCTTCCTCCCAAGAACCTGCCTCCCGCTCACTGCTCTCCTCCCCCTTCTCCCCCTCACTCACCCTTACGGTCATTACAAAGTGGTAAGGCAGAGCCCTCCCACTTAAAAAGTTGTGGGGTGTTGTTCCCCCTGTTCAAGCACCCCTGGGTCCCTGCACTTCACACAGCTCTCACTGATTTCAGCTGTTAGTGAGGGAGCCTCACTGCTAGAGCAGACTGGGCAGTTTCTTGCATGAGAGACACTGTCCCAAAGCAGGACTAATGCTTAGAGCTGGTTATCAGTGATTTCTGATCTGTTGGTCTGCAGCAAGACTCTACATTGAGTCTTAATCAGCTCTGTTATTCCACAGAGACGAACAAAAGGGTGAAATGGTGCCTGGAAGCCTTAAGAAGAATCCACCCCACCAAGTACCAACACGTGTTGCTACCCGCTCTCAACTCCACTGAGAATGTTTTGGGGTCACTCCTTGCCTTTATCAACCTAGGGACCTGGGAGAAAAGTTATTAACAGGTGCTCCAGTGGCGCAATTGGTTAGCGCACAGTACTTATAGGGCAGTGCTGAGAGGAGCTATGCTGAGGTTGTGAGTTCAAGCCTCACCTGGAGCACTGCTTTTCATTAACCAAATGACATCAGCCCCTCATTTGGCCCTGTGGAATGTAGAATTCTAGACTAGGGGACACTGAAGAGGGAAGCAGCTAAAAATGCCCCCTTCAATTATTACCTCCTCTGCAGAGAGCAGGTCAGAATCTACAGTACTTTCTCCCCCACCAGCCCCTGTGCCAGGATCCCTCAAGCAGAGCCTGGAGTCCTGCCCATCCTTTGATCCCTGAGCCTGGGGCGGAAAAGAAGCAATGTAGCCATTGTTAGAGGCTTTCCCTTGCCCCACTCACTTCCCTGGTTCTTGTCACGCAAGCAGCAGAAGACCAGAAGTCCAAAGCATGGACAATGTGATGTTTACTGGGGTTAGTTTCCAAGCAAGCAGAGTCCGAAGCCCTTCACACCAGTCGGGCTTATCTCTATACGCCGATAGAGTCTGTTCCCCAGGGTTCCCTTCCCAGCTCTGATGCTGAAGAGCCTTGCTTGTTTCCCTGTTCCCCATTCTCTGTTCCCGTCCCCCCCTTAGCAAGCATGATTCCAATTTCCCCTTCCACTTCCTGTTTGACCCCAGTCTATACAGTAATATTCTCAGCTATACCTTAACCAATCATTTTACTGAAATTTAACTAGCCAATTCTAACATATTGTAAGATAATTCTCTAACCAATTATATCCCACTCCCCTAATTAACTTACACCTAGCAAAATTATTCTACAGACAGAAACAATTAGAGAACCAGACAGACTGACAATAGAAAAGTGGGGGTCATAAAGATAAAATCTACAGAAATGAGGGTTTCACAACCACAGACATTGAGAAGGGATTTCTTGCCAGACCGGACGCTCTCTTAAGATCTGTTTCTTTATCTGGTGGTGATGGGCACTACCAGGACAGGATCGTCTTTATTCTCTTTATTCCCCTTAAAACCTATAGTCCAAACTACATTCAAAACTTCTTGCTTTAAACAACCCCTTCATTAACGAGGAGAAAATTCAGGCAGAAGCCCAGCTGCAGAGTGGGGGCTATCCAGTTTATTGCACTGAGTGTAGCATGTATGATTACCTGCCCTGTGGGCAGGTGGCGTATGTGTGCATTCGGTGCCAGGAGCTCCAGGCCCTCAGAGACCACGTAAGGACTCTGGAGGCCAGGGTGGCGGAACTGGAGGAGCTAAGGGAGGCAGAGAGGTATGTTGATGAGGCTTTCCGGGACACTGTAGAATTGTCCCACCTCCGGTCAGACAGCCTCTGCGCTGTTGAGGAGGATGAAAGGCCCAGGGAAGCAGAGCAGTCAACGGGAGCAGAGGGAAACCTTCCCATAGTTGGGACCCTCCTTCCAGATGGTGCTGGGGTTGCCTCTCGCACTGAGGTTACCTCTCCAGGGGCAGGAACTCCAGTTGCTAGGAAAAAGCAGGTATTAGTATTGGGAGATTCGATCATTAGAAACATAGATAGCTGGGTTTATGATGACCGGGAGAACCGTATCGTGACTTGCCTGCCTGCTGCGAAGGTTGCGGATCTCTCAAGGCATCTAGACAGACTTATGTGTAGTGCTGGGGAGGAGCTGGTGGTCGTGGTACATGTAGGTACCAATGACATAGGGAAGGGTAGGAGAGACGTCCTGGAGGCCAAATTTAGGCTGCTAGGGAAGAGACTGAAATCCAGAACCTCTATGGTGGCATTCTCAGAAATGTTCCCAGTTCCACGCGCAGGGCCAGGTAGGCAGGCAGAGCTTCAGAGTCTCAATGCGTGGATGAGACGATGGTGTAGAGAGGGGGGTTTACATTCATTAGGAACTGGGGAAACTTCTGGAATGGGGGGAGCCTATACAGGAAGGATGGGCTCCACCTAAACTAAAGTAGAACCAGACTGCTGGCACTAAACATTAAAAAGGATGTAGAGCCGACTGCTGCAGAGGAGCATGTGGCTCGGACAGAAACTTCTCTTAGGGGAGAGTCTAATGATAGAGAATCTCCAGGTTATAGTCAGGAGCAGAGGATGGAAGATCTCTGTTCCAGATGGCCACATGCTTCTGAACTTGAGAGTCCAGCTAGAGATGCCTTCCATCCTTTGGGTTGACTCATAGCTGCATTCCTGGCTGCCACAGCTGATGATCACAGGCTCTTCGGCACCCCAGGCCCTAATTGGAGCTCCCCATAGTGGCTTGGGCTCCCTAGGTGGCTTTTACCATGGCCTGGCTTTAGCTTCTGTCCTGGTTGGGAGCAGGGCCTCCAGGGGAAGAGGAGAGGTGGGGCCTTGGAGAGGGGCAGGGACTCATGGCTCCCCCACTTCCACTGAGGTTCCGGTGCTTTTGCTCCAGAGCAGAGGCTGCATCATTGTTTAAACCAACACCAGATGAGGAGGGAGACATTCCCCAGGGATCTCAGTCCTAACCTGCCTCCTGTCCTGCTGCCAATGCAGCTCAGGCCAAGCCTGCAGCCCCCAGCTGTTGCTGCTGCAGGGTGTGAAGCCCTTTCACTCGTATTGCCGAGTGTCCCTAGCTCTGCGGCCTTTCTCTCTCCTCGTGCTGAGGGACCTTCCACTCCATTCCCAACCCACGTTCTAATGATCCAGGGGGTCTCCTCCCAGAAGAGGATCATTCGGGACTGGATCCCTCTTTGCCTTTTCTCTGTGTCTAGCACAGTTCGAGGTGCCCATGGTGGGGTGTATGACCCCATGTAGAGCTGCCATTCAGCTTCCCTATGTTAAGTCATCAAAGAGAAAAGGGTGGAAATCTGGAGAATTCTGGATTAATTTCAACAAAGTTAAGCGGAAAGTGAAAAAATGTGAAGAATTTTGTATTGATAGTCAATAGCAGGTAAAGAGGTAAAATGAGAGTGAATTTCGTAGTGTTATTTGACAAATTGAGAGAAAACAGGAAACATCTGCAAAACTTTTCTAAATATATTTAAAAATTTGAGAAAAGTTCAAAGTGGGGATATTTTATGTTAATATATTATTATTGGTGAGACATGGAAAAAATCTCAGGGAATATTAAATTAGAAATAGATAACTAGAGAGAAAAGGGCAAATTTTTAGGTTATTCTCCTGAAGAAGAGATCTGTGTGTAGCTCAGAAACGTCTCTCTCTCACCAACTGAAGTAGGTCTAATAAAAAATATGACCTCACTGAACTTATCTTTCTAAATGCAAAGGACTGCAAACTGGAGAGAAAAACTAGGGCTACTTATAAACTCTACTGGGTGGTAAATTAACTATCACCTGTAGCCCATATAGCTAGCTTTAGCATTTCTTTTATGCAGCAGTAACGCAAGGAACCCACAGGCCTGTCTCCTGTAGGACACTGGCATCAGCAGTTAGTATAAGGCTCGAGGTCTATGAACTCTGGCACAGATAACTGGCCTAAGGGTCACCCCTAAGGTTTGGGGAACTGGAAATAGAGTGTCTAAGGGGGAATTTCATCCGTAAAGATACCAGCCGACCAGAGGAACATGAGATAACACCGGCCTTTGGCTAGAACATCCACAGATGTCTGACCACAGGAGTGCCATGGCAACAAACTGACACATGACCCCTTGATGAGATCATTATACTACACTAACCTATAGGAGACGGACACCCCAACAGTAGTAGGGAGAGGAAATACAAATAAGGACGAGGGGAGAAACCCCCACTGAACATGCATTGCACCTAGCGGCGTCAGCAGAACAGATTATTGGCTACACAACCCAAGAAAGGGATCTGCATGTTGCTGTAGACAGATCAATCGGCTCCCAACCTGCCCCGGGGCGCTTCCGTCCTCTCGATCCCAGGTAAGGGTGGGTCCCTGGGTCAACCTGAGACCTCCTCTGCAACTTGAAATCCCTAGAGAACCCCCCGGCCCCGCCCCTCCCCCCGCTCCGCCTCCTGACGCGAACTCTCGTGTCCTGGGGTCTCCGCCTGTCCCCCCCCCGCTGCAGCGCGGTGCCCCCCAGCGCTCCTTCCTCTGCCCGCTTCTCCCTCAGCCTCGTCTCTCCCCGCCCCGGGCCACTGGCCGGCCCCAGTGCCCCACTCCGGGGGGCTGTTGGATGGAGCCATATGGAAAGGCGGGGTTGGGAGCCCGGACTCCTGGGTTCTCCCGCCAGCTCTGGGAGGGGAGGGGGTAGAGTGGGGGAGGGGCAGGGTTGGGAGCCCGGACTCCTGGGTTCTCCCCCAAGCTGTGGGGGGGTAGAGTGGGGAGGGGTTGGGGGGGTCTCCTGCCCAAGGGGAGAGTCCAGAGGCTGGTGTCGGGCAGCGGCAGGGCCGCCCGGGCGGGGGAAGTGGGGCAATTTGCCCCAGGCCCCACAGGGGCCCCCATGACTATGTCGCAGGCTCCCTCGGTCTCCGACTTCCCTTGGCGCCTCAGCTGGTAAGGGGGCGGGGCTGCGAGCTGCAGCTGAACAGCGGGAACTCAGGCCCAGCTGGAGACACCACGCCGCTGCAGCGCTGTCTGGGGCTGATCCTGGATGCAGCAAGCTGAGGCTCTGGGAGAGGGGGGTAAGTGGCATGGTAAGGGGCTGGGGCCAGGCAGCCCCCTGACCCCATCCCCCACAGCCCTGACCCCCAGCTTCGAGCCCAGCCCCTCTGAGATGGACACCCCCTGATCCCATCTCCCCACAGCCCTGAGCCCAGCCCCTGTGAGCTGGGCACCCCCCAACCCAGAGCCCAGCTCCCCACCAGCCCTGGGCAACAGCAACATCACCCCCAGGCAGCGACAGCCCATTGGCAGCAACCATCACCATCACCCAGCAACAGCCCATTATGTAATTACAAATGTATACATACCATTACAGCATTTAATGTTTGTAAATAATGTATTTCCTGTATTTAGGAATTATTACAAATTAATTTTTGAATGTATTTCACTGGTTATTTTTTTTACATTTCCAAATACATGTTACTATAGTATTGCAACTTTTTTTTATAAAAGGGGCCCCCGAAATTGCTTTGCCCCAGGCCCCCTGAATCCTCTGGGCGGCCCTGGGCAGTGGACCTTGGCACTTGCAGACCCTGAGTGTCTGATCTGGAAACAGACGCGTGTCCCCGCACCCTGCGACTGCGCCTGGCAGGGGACCGTTTCCTTGTACCAGAGAATTATCCAATACACCCTGGGGTGTGAGCCCCACACTCCCCTGTCAGTGCCTGGGGCACGGAGCCCTGTGTACGAGTCACTCTGTGTGGGGATGTCAGTTTGTACGGACATCGCTGGTGCTTTTTCTGTAGCCTTTGGTAAAAGGGGGCAATTATCTAGATGCGTTGATGGACCCACTGGAAGATCTCTGCGTACCCCCAGGTGTACGTGTACCCCTGATTGAGAACCACTGATGTAGGGGAACCGAGGCCCTCCCTCCCTACCAGCTTCCGACCCCGTACCCTGGGAGGCTGGTTCAGCTTCGCTTACCTTGCATCAGACACAAGTCAGCTTCACTGGGTCACCATGTCCTACCATGGCCCCGTGGGCAGGAGTCAGAGAGAGAAAGTCTCCTCTCAGGTGTAAAAGCAGCAATGGCTCCATGGAGGGTTGGTGCTGATGGAGCAATTATTGACACTTTCCCTAGTCTCCTTTTCAGATTTTCCCCCATTTTCTCTTTAATTCTCCAATGTTAATTTAACAGTCTCAGATTTGGGATATTTACCCACCCGTTTGACCTGCAGCAAATTTTCTTCCTTTCTTTGGGAAATTGTCCTGAATCATTCCCCAAATGAGAAGGGGCTTAATGGGTGCAGCTTGCAGAGCCCTGAGACACAGCTGCCTCTGGGGTGGGCTGGGATGGCCATTCTCTGCCAGCAACAAGGCGAGGAAGAGGACAGGAGGAAAAGGTCCCCAGTGGAGACTGTCCAGCCCAAGGTTACACAGCCCTTGCTACTGCTACCCCCAACTGCCAGTCACCTGCCTGCCCCGGCTTCTGCCTCCTCCCCACTGCCAGGGAGTTTTCCTGCTCCACACTCCCCTCACGTACCCTCTTAAAGCACCTCCCCAAAGGGCTCCCTGCTGCCATGTGAATGGGGGGGGGGTTATTACTGTCTGTTTATTGAACTTCCATATACAATCCTGTCAAACTGTCCAACTCCTCTCACTTAATATAAAATCTCTTCAGATCTGGGTGGTTTTCTCTCATTATCAAATGTTTCTTTTTAGACCTATTTCTTCCCTTGATAGTTAATTTACCACCCAATAAAGTTTAAAAGTAGCTCTAGTTTTTCTCTCCAATGTGCACTGCTTTGCATTTAGAAAGATAAGGTGGGTGAGGTAATATATTTTATTGGACCCACTTCAGTTGGTGAGAGAGAGACATTTCTGAGCTACACACAGATCTCTCCTTCAGGAGAATGTCGCAAAAATTTGCCCTCCTTTCTCTCTTGTTATTTATTTCTAATTTAATATTCCCTTAGATTTTTTCCATGTCTCACTCATAATAAGACTGTAAGAACATAAGAACGGCCAGACTGGATCAGACCAAAGGTCCATCTAGCCCAGTATCCTGTCTTCCAACAGTGGCCAATGCCAGGTGCCCCAGAGGGAGTGAACCTAACAGGTAATGATCAAGTGATCTCTCTCTTGCCATCCATCTCCACCCTCTGACAAACAGAGGCTAGGGACACCATTCCTTACCCATTCTGGCTATTAGCCATTAATGGACTTAACCTCCATGAGTTTATCTAGTTCTCTTTTAAACCCTTTTATAGTCCTAGCCTTCAAAACCTCCTCAGGCAAGGAGTTATACAGGTTGACTGTGCGCTGTGTGAAGAAGTACTTCCTTTTATTTGTTTTAAACCTGCTGCCCATAAATTTCATTTGGTGGCCCCTAGTTCTTATATTATGGGAACAAGTAAATAACTTTTCCTTATTCACTTTCTCCACACCACTCATGCTTTTATATACCTCTATCATATCCCCTCTTAGTCTCCTCTTTTCCAAGCTGAAAAGTCCTAGCCTCTTTAATCTCTCCTCATATGGGACCTGTTCTAAACCCCTAATCAGTTGCCCTTCTCTGAACCTTTTCTAGTGCCAGTATATCTTTTTTGAGATGAGACCACATCTGTATGCAGTATTCAAGATGTGGGCATCCCATGGGTTTATATAAGGGCAATAAGATATTCTCCATCTTATTCTCTATCCCTTTTTTAATAATTCTTACCATCCTGTTTGCTTTTTTGACTCCCGCTGCACACTCTGTGGACGTCTTCATTGAACTATCCACGATGACTCCAAGATCTCTTTCCTGATTAGTTGTAGCTAAATTAGCCCCCATCATATTGTATGTATAGTTGGGGTTACGTTTTTCCAATGTGCATTACTTTACATTTCTCCACATTAAATTTCATTTGCCATTTTGTTGCCCAATCACTTAGTTTTGTGAGATCTTTTTGAAGTTCTTCACAGTCTGCTTTGGTCCTAACTATCTTGAGCAGTTTAGTATCATCTGCGAACTTCGTCACCTCACGGTTTACCCCTTTCTCCAGATCATTTATGAATAAGTTGAATAGGATTGGTCCTTGGACTGACCTAGGAAAATCACAGCAGCAAGATGGAGTCTGGAGTCACATGGGCAAGTCACATGTCCATGCATGACTCAGTTTGCAGGCCGGCATCATTGTTTACATGTATGTTTGAACGTTCCCAGGAAAGCTTAGATTGGCGTCTCCCAAAGTCCATTGTCAGTTAAGTGTTTCTTGATTGGGCACTTACTGAGAATAGTCCTTTCTCAAGAAGCTGACCAAATGCATCACTGAGGCTACTTGGAATCAAATACATTTGAGATACAAGTACATAGCCAATATTCATAACTTCAAATACAAAAATGGTACACACATACAGCTACTATAATTATAACCAGCAAATCATAACCTTGTCATAGACACCTCACACAATAACCTTTGTACAATCTTTGCTGCAACTGTATAACTATATATTGTGGTGACAACAATGATCTATACGGTCCCAGTTCATATTAATAACATCATAGCAGCCTACAGGGAAGCGTCTTCCAGCCAGCGTGTCTCATCTGTTTCTCCCTTGGGCGGAGGCAGGAAGGGAGCGAAACATGCCTGGCTGAAGGTTTTGCATTTGGCCTTGAGGATTAAGCCTGAGCCTCCAGCACCGCTGCTGGGAGATGCGTTTCTGAGTCACATCCAGCACACACTTTGTGCCACCAGCTGTACCTCCTGAGGCCAAGAGGGACAGTTTTGAGGCTCCCAGAAAGTCTTGAAGAGCAAGAAAGCAACACAAGCTTATCACCGTCCTGGGGGAGGGGGGGTGGTTTGAACCACCATCCTTTTGGTTAATAGCTAAACACACTGACCCATTGCACCACAGAGACACATATAGAGAGAAACCTGCTGTTACCAAGTCTGCTGCCTAGCAGCCTGCGCTTCTGCCTGTCAGCACGAGAGCTCACAAGGCACAAGTGTGGATGCTGGAGACTGGGTGCTGGGTGCAGGGCATGAAGAACCAGCAGAGTAGCGCAGTGGCAGTGTGCTTGGTCCATAACCCAGAAATCAATGGATTAAAGCAATCCTCTTCCAGGTACGTGCTTGTTTCTTTTTGCTCTGGGCCTTCAAGCGAGGAGACGACCAGCAGAGCACCAAGAGCCTAGGCCATGAGGCAAGAGGTGGCTGAGGCGGCGACCTGCCAGGGAGCTCCCCAGCACCTCTGGCTGCCTGGGCTGAAGGCAAGAGGCAGGCCTGGGCGTGGTGAGGGCCTCCTGTCCCGGCCTGAGGCAGCAGTGCTTCCTCGTCCCCTTGTCCCACCCACACCGGCAGGCGGCTGCTGCGGGAGAACACCAGGGAGGCTCTCGGGATGCCAGGCAGCTCTGTGTGGCTATCAGGGGAAAGAGCCGAGGCTCTCGACTCGACCTGCCATTGACTCGCGTGGCTCTGCGCTCCGTCAGCCGGGGTGGGCCAGCCTGCAGACGTGACTCAGGCTTGGGCAGCATGGCCGCCCTTCCCTGACGAGGTATAACCCTGGGTGTCAGGTTGCTGTGCAGCTTTGAGCTAGAGCTCTGATCCCAACAACCGACCAGCAGCCCACAGCCTCCCCCTGGGTCTGCCCCACCTGGTTACTCCTTACAGGCTGACCGTACCCCCTTCCAGCCCTGGATTCGCCCCCTAATCGTCCTACTGCCACTCAGAGCCACAGACGTGGAGGTGCTGACAGAGGGAGGGGGGACTCTAGGGTGGGGTTCTTCTCTAAAGACGGCTGGCAGAAAGGTGGTGCTCAGCTCTGTCAGCGACCTGCCCAGTTGCCTCGCTGCCAGGGGATGCAGACATTGCTGTAAGGCAATTAAAGGGGAGTATTTGGCTTCCAAGCAAATGTGAGGAATGTGCAATTATGAGAGGGAATTTGCATTCTGTCAAATATCAGGGCCCCAGTAGCCTAATGGATAAGGCATTGGCTTCCTAAGTCAGAGATTGTGGATTCAAGTCCCATCTGAGGTGAAAACCTCCTCTTTTCTTGTATAAAGTACTGGATCTTGGAAACAATCCCCCAGGAACAGCATCTTCCACTTGTGACAAATGTATTCTAAACCCATCAGGAGCAAACAGTTCATACTAGCCTTTGACTGGGAGCGCCCAGGAATTATTAAGGGACAGAGACTCCTCAATGCCCTTACTAACAAGTGTTGGGGGTTCACCGAGGCCAGTAAGGGGGTCACTGTGTCTGCCCTGTCTGCAGTTGCCTTTCTGCCAGGGGATGCAGACATTTCTGTAAGGTGCATAAAGAGGGTATTTGGCTTCCAAGCTAGTGAAGAATATGCAATTATGAGAGGGAATTTCTGTTTCAATTTTAATTGCACTTCAGTGGCTTAATGGATAATGCATTGGCTTTCTAAACTAGGAGTTGGGGGTTCAAGCCCCACCTGGGATGAAAAACTACTTTCATCCTGTATATTGCAAGGAAACCTTGGTCTTATTTTCACCAAGGAAGCTGGGAGATGTTTGAACACAAAGTCCTGGATCTTGGGAACAATCCCCCAAAACTGTCGCCTTTCACTCTGTGATCCATGAAGGATGGGGGCGGGGGATTAGCTCCCTTTCATGGACACCCAGCCAGCCAGTTAGCTGTAAAATTCCTCTTGGTCTGTTCTATATTTACTTTACCTATAAAGGGTTAACAAGCCCACAGGTAAAGGGAAAGGAAGTGGGCACCTGACCAAAAGAGCCAATGGGAAGGCAGAACTTTTTAAAATTGGGAAAGAAACTTTCCCTTTGTCTGTTGTTCTCTGTGCTGCAGGGACGGAGCAGCAATGCTGTGTAAGGCTTGAACCAGGTATGAAAATTCTTCTTCCATGCATAGAAAAAATTATTTGGATAGGGAATGTTTAGTTCGACACAATCAGGTTTATTTTTTATTTTGGCTTGTGGATCTCCTCTGGGCTAACCCCAGATACTTTTGTTTGCTTGTAACCTTTAAGTTGAACCCCCAAGAAAGCTATTTTGGGTACTTGATTTTTGGAATTGCCTGTGTAAAATATAGCAAAAGCCTAAGTTCCAGATGTAAGTTTTTTCTTTTTCTTTTTAATAAAATTTACCTTTTTTAAGAACAGGATTGGATTTTTGTGTCCTAAGAGGTTTGTGCACATGTTGTTTAATTAGCTGGTGGCAACAGCTAATTTCCTTTTTTTTTTTTTTTTTTTCCCTTTCTCAGCTCCTCCCTGGAGGGGTGTGTGTGAAAGGGCTTGAGGGTACCCCCCAGGAAGGAATTCCCAAGTGCACCTTCCTTGGCTCTCAAAGGGATTCTGCACTTGGGTGGTGGCAGCATCAACCCATCCGAGGTCAGAGAGAAGTTGTAACCTTGGGAGTTTAATACCAGCCTGGAGTGGCCAGTATTAATCTTTAGAATCCTTGCAGGCCCCCAACTTCTGCACTCGAAGTGACAGAGGTGGGAATCAGCCTTGACTCCAAGTTGTTCAGTAAGACCCTGTCACGGGGCAGGACTCACCCCTGTGGCACCTCCTGCTGGTGTCCTGGGAATTAGCTCTTCACCAGCTCCAGAGCGCCCTCTGCAGGCCGATGTCCCACTTGCCGCTGGCCCCCGTGTCCCTCGCGGACCCCGGTGCCCTTTACCCAGGGGTTCTGCCCACTGCAGCAGCCCCCAAATCTGGGTTTCCCCACTCAGGGGAACCCCCAAACCCCTATCCCCACCTCACCTCAGTGGCTACTATCAGTCACCATCTAGCCCCCGTTCACTGTGGCAGACGGCAGTCTGTAAAGGCCACTCATCACAAGCAAGGGGGGTTTGGACCTGCTGCCTTGGCCTACCCCTGTGCTGCCCTCCGCAACCCCAGTACCCTTCTGGGCCTTTAACAAGGCCGGCAATGTGGGGGGTTTCCAGGCTGGAAGCTCGCCAGCTCCTCTGGCCTTCCCCCAGTCCTGCTCCACTCAAGGGAGCCTATGAGCTCCTAACCAGCCAGGCAGAGAGAGACTGAATAGCCCCTGGCTCACTGCCCTCTTATCAGGGCCAGCTGGACTCTGATTGGGGCGTGGCCCCAGCTGTGGCTGTCTTCCCAATCAGCCCAGCCTTTTTCCCCGGCCCCAGCCCTGACCTAGGGCTGCTTTTACCCTTTCTTAACCGGAGCGGGGTCACTGCCCCACTACAGACCCTAATTCAGCAAGGGAGTGAAACATAGAGTCATCCCCCTGCATTCAGCAAAGCACTTACAGGTGCCTGAGTCCTGTTGCAGCCAACAGGGTTTAAGAACTTGCTTAAAGTTAAGCCTGTATTGAAGTACCTTGCTGAACGGCGGGTTAAGTACTTACCTTGCTCTGAATTCAAGTTGCTGTGGATGGGCTATTCGTGCCACCTCTGTGCCACCCACCGGCCCTGTGCTAGGAGAGGAGGGCACCCGAAAGTGGGACTTAGACACACAATGACAGCGGCTCATTAACACACCTCCCAAATATATCAGGCTCTAGAGATGTAAAACACATGGGGACTTTGTAACAATGTGTACCTGGAACTGGCCCCAAGTCCTGTGGCTGTGATGTGATCTCTGATGTGTCCTCTCTTCCCTTCTGTTCTTGTGACCAACACTTGGGGCTGGAGGAAGCTTCTCTGTCTCCTTGGTCCTGGAGTGGAATCTTATTGAGTTAGTCTGACATCACCATGGAGATTCTGGTGATGTCACAAATGGAATGGACCATCTGGCCGGCAGGAGCAGAGAGAACGTGATGCTCTGGGCGGAATGAGGGGTGTGGTTTGAATATCGTTGATCATTAGAAAAGGTGGAGAGGAATCCTACCCTGGTAGGGAAAGGGAAGTGGAATTACATCAACCCCTCTGCAAGGCATTACCAGGCTGAAGGTGCCTCCCTAGCCAGTGACTGTGCTGCAGAGTGGACACATTGCTGCTGAGGGACAGGCACTGGCCTTCTCAGAGAACCCCTCTCCTGAGGCTGGCAATAGTCACACTGCACACTGAGCAGAGGGAAACACATTCAGTGGCACTGAGAGATGCTGCCGCTCCCTCCTTGGGCATGGTTCGCAGCAACAAGGCTTTAGAACGCACACAGTTGGTGACAAAGTGTTTGAAGAAGAAAAAAGACCAAGATGCGTGGGACAGGTTTCAGCTTAGAGTTGGGAACCAAAAATTATGTTACTGACAGAAACATATTTATCTCCTACTTGGTGGACATGAAACACATTTAACACCATAAAGTAAATTATTTCTCATTCAGGTCTCAGCCTCAGGACTTCACCCACATTCCTTAGGCCAGCGGTTTTCAAACTTTTTTTCTGGAGACCCAGCTGAAGAAAATTGTTGATGCCCATGACCCAACGGAGCTGGGGATGAGGGGTTTGCGGTGTGGGAGGGGCTCAGGGCTGAGGCAGAGGGTTGGAGTGCGGGGGTGAGGGCTGCAGGGTGGGGCCAGGAATGAGGAGTTCAGGATGTAGGCAGGTGCTCTGGGCTGGGGCAGGGGATTGGGGTGCAGGAAGGTGTCAGGCGTCTGGCCTGGGGGTGCAGGCTCTGCGCTGGGGCTAGAGATGAGTGGTTTGGGGTGCAGGAAGGGGCTCCAGGTGTGGGAGGGCTCAGGGCTGGGGCAGCGGATTGGGGCGTGGGATTGGGGCATGGGGCTCCATAGAATAAAGTCTCACATCTCACTGGGAACTCTACTTCTTGTGCCCAGAGAGTCTCGGCTCCTCAGTAGATGACCCGAGAAACACAGTGTCCGCCTTTTCCAAAGAAGTGCTGGGATAAGGCGTCTGACTTCGGATCAGGAGATTAAGGGTTCTAGTCCCTTCATGGTTGTACTTGTGCAGTTTTACATTTGTGCTGAAACTCCTGATCCCCTCAGGGCTGTAACTTCTTCTTGGCTGCTCAGGCCAATGCTCTGGCTTCAGCTAGAGCCCCGGGAAGGAGTTGGGGGTTGGGCATCACAAAGGCTGGGGTATGAGCTCCAGGTACTTCCAGTCTAGCCTTTGCCATTCCTAACTTGCCAAAGAAAATGGGCGGCTGCCCAGACTAGTGCGTGGAGCAGTTTCCCTCTTCCAAGTGTGCGCCTGTCCCTGTGCTTGAGGGGGCTTGCTAAATAGTGCCTTGGGAGCCTGCTTGTTTCTCCACTTCTCGCCAGCTGGGGAAAAGCCTCTTGGGGTAAAATCTCCTGCCCCACTGCAAAAGTGAGCATCATGAGTGAGAAGGGTAAGAGGCCCCACTAGGGGGGCTGGCCCTGCTTTCCTACTGTCTTCTGACTATTAAGCCTGGCCCTGGCACTCCTTCCTTTAAATGCCACATGGGCAAGAGGAAAAGCGTGGTGGGTGCAGGTACAGGGACCAAAGTTGTGGACATCAGGTGAAGCAGTGAGAAACACAATCATCAGGTCAACCCGCAAGAATCTCTAGCCAGACTGTTAAGTTCTAGGACCCCAACCTATAGCGGCCATCCTGTTGAACCAGTTGGACCAAAGACCTATCTCCAGTGGGCATCAGTCACCCAGCAGGAGGGGAAAAAATCATCCTGGTTCACCCAGAGACAGGATAGCCAAGCACATTGAGCTCCAAGGTTTTGCAGCAAACCAACATATTTCTAGGAGGTCCCACTAAGATTTGAACTCAGATTGCAAGATTTAGCATCTTGGGTGTCATGAGACTTGCTGCTCTTTCTTTTTCTGGACCACTGTGACTCTCAGCTGGTTGACTTGCACTCTGCACTTACTGCTTCCCACCAGTGGCTTCCTCTCGCAGGACACTCTCTTCCTTCAGCGACTGTAGTCCTGCTCTACCGGATCTGTGGGTCCTGCCCTGAGTCCCTGCATCCCCCTGCTTTGTCTTCATTCCCTGCAGGCATCAAAAATGTCAGGGGAGGCCGCCCCTCTCTTCACTTGGTGGTCCTGTTCATATCGTCCAGCTGCAGTCTCATCTCCCAGAACTCGGCCAGCTGTCACTTGACCGGTCGTACAGTCACATGCTGACTGGCTCCCCTGCCTGGATGCTCTTGTCGAAATCCCACAGGCAACGCTGCAGGACTTGGCACTGTTGGTTTCTTTAATGTTGTGGTGTTTGCCCGACCACTGGAAAAAAGCCGCTAACTCCTCCCTCACCGACTCCCACCAATCTGCCTGGTTGCCATAGAACCCTCTGATGCTTTCCCGTTCTGCCAACAGCACCAGGCCTCGCCACCCTCCCCTTTATCTTGCAAGCTCTGGAGGTTCATCTTCCAATATCCTCTGCCGTGGGTCAGGGAATTGCCCACCCTGAGTACACGGTGAGAGCTGCGTGATCCGATCAGTCCATTGGCACCACCCTGCACTGGGCTGTCGACGTGCTCTCCTTTACGTAAATCCGGCCAATGTGACTCCTGGCCTGTCCCCACAGAAAGATGTACCCCATCTGAGGCTGGTGTGAGCTTGGGTCAGAGGAATAGGAGGCTACCGCCCAACCTCCACTGGTTCCACTACGGAGAAACATGTCCTGTAAGCCGACCTCGCTACAGACCTGCGCCAGGTAGTGCTCATTGTAAAAATGTTTCCTCTGACGGTCGGGAAAACGGGACCAGTGTTCCTCTGGCCAGCTGACACAATTAAAATCCCCCCCAACAGCAAACATCATGAGGTCCAAAGGAAGGGAGACAGGTCCTTCCATTGAACTTTCCTTTCACACCTTATATAGCAGTAACCAGTGCCACGTGCTACCAGATTTGCCTGTTACTTTGGTATATGCTCATTTATTCGGGTTACTCTTTGGCGGGGGGGGGGTTCTGTAATTCTATCAATGTACTGCTTGTGTCACTTGTGTTTTTATATGGAGCTCTACTTCTCCCGTCTGCAAGTCCCCTCCCAATGGAGCTCTCCTGCAGGACCTAGGTTCTCTAGGGCTGGGTTTCTCTAACCCCAGAACTGGATGAACACACCCACACCCACACATACATTAACAGAGCAAGTCTAAGTGGATCAGGTCGATCAGCACTGTCAAGCTGACTCCTTATATGTCTTTGGACTCACTGGGCTGTATGAAGCGGCACTTTCAAGCTGCCCCCCCTTATATGCCCCTGGGCTCCATGGACTGGGTCAAGCAGCACTTTCAAGCTGTTACCCAGATTCAGCACGTCCCTATCCCCACTCTCACATCACAATTGTACTGGCAGTAACCTACTGGATGAGCAAACCCCACAGTATTTTGGGCTCTGCAGGGATCTTTAGCTTAGGTACAAGAAGCGTTGCTGCAGAGTGACCGGGGGAAGCTAAAAACACAAAAGAGTAAAGTTCAGCGAGAGAGAGAAGCAACCAGATTTTAACCATAAAAGTTATTTATTGAATAATAGTGATAACCAACATAACATACATTATTAATGGTTAATACCTAAGGTAGAAAGGAAAACAGAGGGGGCGGGGATCTCACCGCTCCCTGAAGCTTGAACTGGTCGGGGTTCCCAGGTGATGGTGGTAGCTCAGGATCCTGAGGGCGGGAGACAGACAGAGCCCCCAGCACGATCAGTCGGGAGAAGATGGAGTCCCAGTGGAACTGATGCAGAGTTTGGATCTAAGCATCAGAAAACTGACTGGAGGGTGAGTAGGGATTTTTGTAGAGAAAATACAATGGTCCAAGGGAGAACACTAGATTTGTTTATGGGTAAACTGATGACTCAGTGGGGTTTCTTTAGGCTAGATAATAGGAGCTGATCACTCCTAGCTATGGGTGGTGTTTTCTTCCAGGGAGCTCACAATCCAACTTGGCTGCTTCAGTAGTTTGGATATCAATCAAGGATTCCTTACTAGAATTGGTCTGATAACTGCTGAGCTGGGTGTGGGCAGGCGTAGGTTCATTAGCATCTGGAGCAGAGATTCCCATGATGCACTGCTTCCCTGCTTTTCTGGTCCCAGAGTTCAGTGCAGTTTTCTGTTCTCCAATCTGTATGCAAATTGAGATGCCTCCCTGTCCCATCTCTCATGCAGATGAGGCTAGGGAAGTTGTCTCTGCTCTCCATTTTGTATGCTAATGGAGATGTCTTAATCTTGTCATTCTTGTCAGGATGGGTCGAGGTGTGTCTCCCAGTGCCCTTCATTGCTCTCTGCAAGTCTTTTCTCATAGGTTTTGGTTTAAGCAGAGTCTGGGGGGGGGATGGTATCTTTCATGAGTCAGACAGGCTGGATACTGCGCCCTGGTTCCCCAAGAACACAGAGCTGACTGGTATCACATGGAGCACAAAGTCCACTAGTAATTAGCTCCCTAGTCAGAGCTCCACCACCTCTGTACTCGCACTGCGAATGTGAAGAACAAGACTCCAACCCCATCGTTCTTCCCTGGCCTGGAGGACCAGAAAGACGGGTCCTTCCTCCAATCTCCCTCTGCCCATCGAGCTACCCTAAAGCCATTAATGGGCATTTCCCGACCACCCACCATGTCCAAGTCCAGCTGCTCCAAGGCACTGAACATCAAGTGCCTCTTCCTGGGCCCCCGAATCCCTGCCACACTGCACATGGACGCTTTTACAGATGCCCCTTCCCCAGTACTGCCCTCACTCAGCTGTGCAGAGGAGCTTTCATCCCCAGTTCCTCCCCCTCTGACACCATCTCCGAGGGCTGCCCTGCCTCACTCTCTTCCTGCCATATTGGCTTGACCAATGTTAGGTCCAAGGAAAATGGAGTATAGAACAGGTTGTTTGGCCAGCTTAGCCAAAGTTAGGCTAACTGTAGTTGCTGGGCCATTCCTGTCTCTCTGTGAAACATGAGGACATGCTTGCTTGGGCTTCAAAGAATGGGATAAAGGGGGGACCGCATTCTTGTACCAAATGTACTAGGAACGGTTTGTTTGGACATATGGAGACTTGCAGTCTCCACTCCCTGTTTCTGTTCTTCATCTGTACTCAACTCCCTCCTTTCTCCTAGTTTCTGGTGCATGACAACAAAGCTCATAAGAAGTTGCTGAGGCATCACGAATTGTTTGTAGTGTCAAAGAAGATAGATATGCATGAATATTAGAAGCTTTCTAACTAATAAAGGGGGGTTGGGTTGCTTTAACTATGACGCGACGGAACTGTCTATATAATCTCACTAGTTATTGTAATCGTGGCTGGTTCTCTCTGGAGACGGGCCGCTCTCTATTGTTGTGTGCACTCTTCAATAAAGAGCTTGTATTGGACCTTGCTGGTGTTGCCTGTCTCTCACTCTGCGGTCAGACAACGAACCTTGCCGTCTGGGTTAAAAAGTCCCCGACACCAATAAGTCCTGTGGAAGAGACAGCTCCTGTCATTGTTAAAGGTCAGGTGGGCCAACTAGGGGCAGAAGCCCACGCTCTGTTGTCCTACTGGGGAGCTCAAGTTCAGGGATTTGTGTTAGGTAAAGGTGCTGCTGCGCTCCCAGAAAACAAGCCACCCCCGCACAAAGAGGGATGAAAAGGCTGCTGAAGTCCGGGATTGAACCAGAGACCTTTAGATCTTCAGTCTAACGCTCTCCCAACTGAGCTACTTCAGCAGCTGCATTGCATCCTTTGGCCTGCTGCTGCTTCTCTGTCCAGGATATTTTTGTCAGCTGTTAGGTATAAAGAAGTAAGAAATGTTGGTATTGTTTAATATATTCAATTAGTTGTTTTAATAATGTATTTCTAAAGTAATGATAAGTGAATCACTAGCTTTAATAGAATTTAATATGGAGTATATGAACTGTGACCTTTGGACTCCATCCTTGTAAGCAAACTTATTTACAACTTAGACATTGGAGTCCTCTGGCTCAAACTGGACAGAACCAGTTTTTCCTGCCAAAAAGACCTTATAAGAGCCTGCTCAGTGCCTGCGTGGGACTGTCCATTCCAGCGGCAGCACGTGCACGGTCGGGTCTTTCTAACACTCCAGAGCTAGAGAGAAGAACATCATCTATCCTGCAGTGAGGTTGAGGAAGGAGAGGCCTGTCATCACTATCCCCATCACAGCGAACTGAATCCATTTTACCTGTGGAGGGTCCCTCTTCCCAGAGGGTCTCCCTGCCTGCGACAAAGTCCAGCAGTCGTCGGGACTCCCATTGGTCCTCCTCAAAGGCTCTAAATCAGCCGGAGAGTAGAAGGTCCCGGGCTTCGCACCTGCATGCTGTGTCCACTGCACCTCAATCATAGGAAAGGTTTCTGTACTGGGGTTTCTTTTATTATTTTCTAAATGCCAAGGGAGGTTTTGTGGGTCTGAGCTTCAAGCTCCTAAAATCTAGCCTTTGCTAGGGGTTTGTAGAGAGGTATTGCCCGGGTTAGAGACTGGCTAAAACACAGGCCTCACTGTGAGCAGGATTCAAATTTGTGCAGGAAAACTCTATTGAGCTTCAAGTCCAACACCTTAACCACTCAGCCAGTAAACTAGCACACCCCCTATGTTAAATAAACTGGTAAATAATCACAATGCCCAGGTGTGAAGTCATCTGAAATCCAGAATTCACACAGCAAACCTGGCTCCCAAAGCACAGGGGGATTTGGGTTTGTTCTCTTTGCTTAGCCATGTGCAGTCGCACAGAGAGCGCTTTGAAAAGTCTCCCCTCCCACAGAGCGGGAATGGGAAAGAATGCTTAAGTTGACGCTTGATTTGAATCAGGGGTGTCTGGACCACAGAGCCAGGGACTGACCTTTGCTGGAGAAACCAGTGACACACAGAACCAGGCAAAGAAAAATGTTTCCTCAACTCAATAATTGCTCCCCTGGAATAGCAGCAGCATCAAGGAGTTGGAAAAGTCTCACAACAGGGGCTAGCACATGGTGGTTCACTAGCAGACATCTTAGGTACCACATGGGAGGTCTAGGTTTGTTTTCGGCACAATGGAGGGCTGAGTTTTATTGCCTCCAAATTTCAGTAGAAAAATTCAGACCCAAACTGTGTGTGGTGGGGAGGTTGGTGGGGGTTTCTTTGGTTTTGATTTGTTTGGTTTTGATTTGCTTTGGGGTTTTTTTTTTTTTTTTTTTTTCAATTTAAATGTCCTTGATCATTTTTCTGGGAAAAATGTGTGTAGGAAAAGTTAAACATCTCCCTGGGAGAGAGGGGATCTCTGAGTACCAGGGGCAGGCGGGGTGGGGGGATTTTCACAGAGAGGAGTTTAGGAGATAAATGAGAGGCTTTTGCTGCAACACAGGGAGAGGTTTTGCAGTTTCATTTTTATCACGTGATGACCCCCCCACACACACACACATACGTTGCTTCTTTGCTGCTGTTGCCCCAGCTCAGAGCCCACTGTCACCTCCTGTATGTGACCTACAGCCTTCCACTGAACAAGCCCCTGTAAACCAGACCTAACCTACCTAGTCTGCCCCTTCTCCCAGCTCGGCCCCACAGAGCCCAGGACAACCCCTGACTCCCTGGATCTCTTGGCAGCCACAGTTGGCTGAGGATGCACACTGCTGACACAAGGAGCTAAGTCTGCACGCACACAAGTGATGTAATAACTGTGTGAGCTTGGGCAACATAATCCTGTAGTGTAGACATTGCCTGAGTATTTCACTCTGTGTCCGGAGATGTGAGTGTAAAACAGCCACCTGCAAATACAGGGATTGAATTCCCCACATTTAACCTCTTTGCTTTCCAGAAACAGGTAAAATTCAGTTCATTCTGGTTAGCTGAGGGAAAATTCGGGTGACTCTAAGGTTTATGAGTGAATAAATTTTGTTTAGCGTTTAATTAATGTCATAAAAAAACAAATACCGATTCCAACATAACAGCACAAGGTGAAATAGGAACAGAGACAAACCTTGTCAGTAAAGTCTCTTTTCCCAAAAGTTCCCCAAAATGCTGTTAATTCCCACCCCACCTCCATAGGACGTCTGTGCAGGTTAAGTGCCCTGCGTCCATCTTCCCATTAGAATTGCCCTGGTTGGACATTCCCAGACCTGGACATTGGTGAAATACAGAATCTGAACAGCAAACCCGGCTCCCTGCACCAAGAATGATGTGGGGGTTTCTACCTGTCACTTACTCCTTTGTCATACCACAGAGAAAGGTTTTTTCAAATCCAAACCATCCCCCCACCATCCCCAGTCAGCCAATGAACTAGGGAGAAGGTTACAAACAGCAGAGACCTTAGAAACAGTTAAGTAACAACAAGCCCACCACACAAAAAAGTGGCCGAGTAGTTAAAACAATAGCCTGCTAATCTTTGTCATCCTTGTGGGCAGGAGCTGCGGATCCCCTCTAAAACTGTGGGGGCCACAGGCACCCAAACTATGGCCTCAGCCCCCATGCTTTCCCCTGAGCCCCCCACCTCACCTCACCTCACCAAGCTCTTGGCTGGTGTACGCTGGGCACTTAACTGGCAGAGCGACGTCTCTCAGGGTGTGGAAAAATCCATCCCCCCAAATCAGTATAGTTAAGCTGACCTAAGCCCTAGTTACATAGTGCTCAATAAAAGGAAGAATTGTTCTGTCAATGCAGCTATTACAGGGATGGGAAAACCCCTCCAGTCACTGTCTACTCCAAAGTGCTATAGCAGTGCCACAGCAGCATTTTAAGTGTAAACAGCCTAAGGCCTGGTCTACACTACGGGTTTAGGTCGACTTTAGCAGCATTAAATCGAATTAAGCCTGGACACATCCACACAACGAAGCCCTTTCTTTCGACTTAAAGGATCCTTTAAACCAGTTTCTTTACACCACCTCCGACGAGGAGATTAGCGATAAAATCGGCCTTTGCGGGTCGGAATTGGGGTAGTGTGGATGGAATTCGACGTTATTGGCCTCCGGGAGCTATCCCACAGTGCTTCATTGTGACCGCTCTGGACAGCACTCTCAACTCAGATGCACTGACCAGGTAGACAGGAAAAGACCCGCGAACGTTTGAATTTCATTTCCTGTTTGCTCAGCGTGGAGAGCACAGGTGACCACGCAGAGCTCATCAGCACAGGTAACCGTGATGGAGTCCCAGGATCGCAAAAGAGCTCCAGCATGGACAGAACGGGAGGTACGGGATCTGCTCGCCATATGGGGAGATGAATCAGTGCTAGCTGAACTCCGTAGCAGTAAAAGAAATGGCAAAGTATTAGAAAAGGTCTCCAAGGCCATGAAGGACCGAGGCCATAACAGGGACACACAGCAGTGCCGCGTGAAAATTAAGGAGCTACGGTAAGCTTACCACAAAGCCAGAGAAGCAAACGGAAGGTCCGGGGCAGAGCCGAAAACTTGCCGCTTCTACGCGGAGCTGCATGCCATTCTAGGGGGTGCAGCCACCACTACCCCAACCGTGTGCTATGACTCCGTCAATGGAGAAACACACAGGGAAGACGGTTCGGGGAACGAGGAAGATGACGATGGAGGTACTGTAGGTAGCTCACAGCAGCAAGAAAGCAGAGAAACCGGTTTCCCCAACAGCCAGGATATGTTTGTGACCCTGGACCTGGAACCAGTAACCCCCGAACTCACCCAAGACCCTCAGGGCACACAGGAGACCTCTGGTGAGTGTACCTTTGTAAATATTTGTAAACATTACACATGGTTTAAAAGCAAGCGTGTTTAATGATTAATTTGCCCTGGCAATCGCGGCCAGTACATCTACTGGAAAAGTCTGTTAACGTGTATGGGGATGGAGCGGAAATCCTCCAGGGACATCTCCAGAAAGCTCTCCTTTATGTACTCCCAAAGCTTTTGCAAAAGGTTTCTGGGGAGGGCTGCCTTATCCCGTCCGCCATGGTAGGACACTTTACCACGCCAGGCCAGTAGCACGTAGTCTGGAATCATTGCATAACAAAGCATGGCAGCGTATGGTCCCGGTGTTTGCTGGCATGCAGACAATATCCATTCCTTATCTCTCTTTGTTATCCTCAGGAGAGTGATATCATTCACGGTCACCTGGTTGAAATGGGTGATTTTATTAAGGGGACATTCAGAGGCGCCCGTTCCTGCTCTTCTGAACAGAAATGTTCCCCGCTGTTAACCACGTGGTGGGGGGAGGGGTGAAGTGATCATCCCAGAGAATCATGTGTGTGTGTGTGGGGGGGGGTGGTTTACTTGGGTTTGTGCCGCATGTTAACCGGGAAACCGCAGCCCCTCCTTTTGCATTGAAAACCCATTTTAAATGGCCAACCCAATTCATCCTTGATATGGGAAATGCGCTGCTGTTTGAAACCTTTCCCGCATGTTAAGAAGGTTAAAAAAGCCAAAACACTGTGGCCTACCATGGCTGCCTGCAAGCCGAAATATGTTGCCTGGGGCACTGTGTGAGTGATCTCTAATACCAAACTGGCAGGCAGAGGAAAAATGCGACCTTGTAATGAAAGAGTGTAACCATTGTTCTCTAAAATGTGTCTTTTTTAACCACCTCTCCCTTCTCCTCCACCAGCTGCAAATGTTTCTCCTTCGCAGAGGCTAGTGAATATTATAAAGAGAAAATGGAGGATGCGGGATGATATGTTCACGGAGCTGCAGATGTCCTCCCACACTGATAGAGCACAGCAGAATGCATGGAGGCAGTCAATGTCGGACATGAGAAAAGCACAATATGAACGAGAGGAGAGGTGGTGGGCTGAATGGCGGGATGAAAAGAGCAAGTCGCAGGCTGAAGACGATAGGTGGCGTCAGCTTGCAGACAGATGACAAGAGTCAATGCTCCGTCTGCTGGAGCATCAAACTGATATGCTCGAGCGTATGGTTGAGCTGCAGGAAAGGCAGCAGGAGCAGAGACTGCCGCTACAGCTCCTGTTTAACCAACAGCCCTCCTCCCCAAGTTCCATAGCCTCCTCAACCAGATGCCCAAGAACACGGTGGCGGGGCCTCTGGCCACCCAGTCACTCCACCCCAGATGATCGCCCAAGCATCAGAAGGCTGGCCTTCAATAAGACTTAAAGTTTTAAAATGCAGTGTGTCCTTTTCCATCCCTCCTCCCCCACCCATCCCAGGCTACCTTGGCAGTTATCCCCCTACTTCTGTGAGGAACTAATAAAGAATGCATGAATGTGAAAAAACAATGACTTTATTGCCTCTGCAAGCGGTGCTCGAATTGGGGAGGGGAGGGTGCGGTGGGGTGGTTGGTTTACAGGGAAGTAGAGTGAACCGGGTCGGGGGGGGGGGGGTTTGGAGGGTTCATCAAGGAGAAACAAACAGAAGTTTCACACAGTAGCCTGGCCAGTCACAAAACTCATTTTCAAAGCTTCTCTGATGCGCACCGTGCCCTGCTGTGCTCCTCTAACCGCCCTGGTGTCTGGCTGCGCGTAATCAGTGGCCAGGCGAGTTGCCTCAACCTCCCACCCCGCCATAAATGTCTCCCCCTTACTCTCACAGATATTGTGGAGCGCACAGCAAGCAGCAATAACAATGGGGATATTCTTTTCGCTGAGGTCTGAGCGAGTCAGTAAGCTGCGCCAGCGCGCTTTTAAACGTCCAAATGCACATTCCACCACCATTCGGCACTTGCTCAGCCTGTAGTTGAACAGGTCCTGACTACTGTCCAGGCTGCCTGTGTACGGCTTCATGAGCCATGGCATTAAGGGGTAGGCTGGGTCCCCAAGGATAACTATAGGCATTTCAACATCCCCAACGGTTACTTTCTGGTCCGGGAAGAAAGTCCCTTCCTCCAGCTTTTGAAACAGACCAGAGTTCCTGAAGACGCGAGCATCATGTACCTTTCCCGGCCATCCCACGTTGATGTTGGTGAAACGTCCCTTGTGATCCACCAGGGCTTGCAGCAGCATTGAAAAGTACCCCTTGCGGTTTATGTAGTCGGTGGCTTGGTGCTCCGGTGACAAGATAGGGATATGGGTTCTATGGCCCCGCCACAGTTTGGGAATCCCATTTCAGCAAAACCATCCACTATTGCCTGCACGTTGCCCAGAGTCACTACCCTTGATATCACCAGGTCTTTCATTGCCCTGGCAAATTGGATCACAGCAGCCCCCACCGTAGATTTGCCCACTCCAAATTGATTCCCGACTGACCAGTAGCTGTCTGGCATTGCAAGCTTCCACAGGGCTATCGCCACTCGCTTCTCAACTGTGAGGGCTGCTCTCATCTTGGTATCCTGGCGTTTCAGGGCAGGGGAAAGCAAGTCACAAAGTTCCATGAAAGTGGCCTTACGCATGCGAAAGTTTTGCAGCCACTAGGAATCGTGCACCTGCAGCACGATGCGGTCCCACCAGTCTGTGCCTGTTTCCCGGGCCCAGAATCGGCGTTCCACGCCATGAACCTGCCCCAGTGACACCATGATTTCCACATTGCTGGGGCCTGTGCCTTGTGAAAGGTCTATGTCCATGTCAATTTCCTCATCACTCTCTTTGCCGCGCTGCAATCGCCTCCTCGGCTAGTCCGGGTTTCGCCTTGGCATGTCCTGGCTCTGCATATACTCCAGGACAATGCGCGTGGTGTTCATAGTGCTCATAATTGCCGCGGTGATCTGAGCGGGCTCCATGATCCCAGTGCTAGCTATGGCGCCTGGTCAGAAAAAAGGCGCGAAACTAGGATCTGACGGACTAGGGGAAGGAGGGAGGGCGGGCCGAGTGACGACATGGCGTACAGGTACAGGGAATTAAAATCAAGAACGGTGGCTGTACATCAGGGAGAAACACAAACAACTGTCAAACAGAATGGTCCCCCCAAAGATTAAACTGAAAACCCTGGGCTTAGCAGGCCGTTGATTTCACGGAGGAAGGGGAAGCAAATGAATATAGAACAAATCTATTTTTTACATCTTAAGCTGGCAGCTGACGGTGCAGCATGAGTGATAGCCTCTGCAGGACGATGACAATGGATACCAGTCGTAATATACCATCGTCTACCAAAAGGCAAGGGGCTGCTGCTGTGTAGCAATGCAGCCCCACGTCTGCCAGCCCCTCGTCCGCCAGCACCCAGATCGCCCTCGGCCTCTTCTGGGTGCTTAGCAGACAATACTGGGCAATTGGCAGAAAATAGTATACTACGACTGATAGCCATCATCATCGAGACAGTAGCATGTCTGCCCAGGTGCCCATGATTGACAGCCACTGCAGTATGATGACGACGGATACCAGTCATAATATACCATCACCTACCAAAGGGCAAGGGGCTGGTGCAATGCAGCCCTACGGCTGCCAGCCCCATGGCTATTACTCATGCTACACCGTCTACCGCCAAAAGGCAGTTAGCAGCTGCTGCTGTGTAGCAATGCAGTCCCACGTCTGCAGGCACCCAGAGGACATATGGTGACGGTGAGCTCAGCTAAGCTGAGCGGGCTCAATGCTTGCCATGGTATGTTGTCTGCACAGGTAACCCAGGTAAAAAGGCGCGAATCTATTGTCTGCCGTTGCTGTGACGGGGGGGAGGGGCCTGACGACAGGTACCCAGAACCTCCCGCGACACTGTTTTGCATCATCCAGGCATTGGGATCTCAACCCAGATTCCAAGGGGCGGCGGAGACTGCGGGAACTGTGGGATAGCTGTGGGATAGCTACCCATAGTGCAATGCTCCGGAAGTCAACGCTAGCCTCGTACTGTGGACGCGGTCCGCCGACTAGAGCACTTAGAGCATTTTATGTGGGGACACACACAATCGGCTGTATACAACCGATTTCTATAAAACCGGCTTCTATAAATTCGAACTAATTTCGTAGTGTAGACATACCCTAAGAGTGAAACTAGATCTGGCTCTAGTTCACACTGTGGATGCTCAGGCACTAAGGCTACAGTAATAATAACAGTCAAGTGCCTCCGTAGTTAATAGGATTTGAGCCTCCGCAGAACAAGCCCAATGGATTACTAGTCTATCGCCTTAACCACTCAGCCACAAATACTTAATGTAGGTTGGTTCCTTTTCTACACTATGATTCAGTTCTCACAGATGTGTCACTTCAAATTGTTTGCTCAGACCAGCTTCCCCAGCACACTCACGGTGGTGCATCAGTGTAAGTGTCCTTGCCTGAAAAGCAAAAATTCCTGCCCATTTCCCTTCCGGCTGGAGCAGGATGAGAGTGTGTTTGTGTTAACGACATTGCTGTAGATTGTTCTTCATTCCCCACTCTGACAATTCAGACAGTTCCTTTCCTAGTCAAATCTCCAGCCCATCATCCCAATAGCAGGGGGCAGGATTTCTCTGGGGCACTGAAATATTTCAGGGTGCTGGTGCGAGAATTCAGCCTTGCATTCCACCCTTGATGTTTCATGGACTAAGAACAGCAGCAGAAAGAAAGAGCCGAGCCAATATCCCCTGTCAGGGATGCAGGTGCCACGTCCCCTCTGTCTGACTATCGCCATTGCAGGAGAGAAGGTTCACTGGAATCGAACGCCCTGGCTCAGACCAGAGACACAGGGAGGTTTTGCTGTTCATGGATCTGTGCAAAAGAAGTTGTGTCTCTGTGTGAAATTGAGGCGGGAAATGAAACATCCACATGGTGGCCCAATGCCCTAAGGAATGTGGGTGAAGGACTTGGGCTGAGAAATGATTTAACAAGGATTTGTATCAATTTACTGCCATGATTAAAAACTATGGCTAAAAGGCAGCCATGTTGTTAGTACTTGTACCTGTGTAGGGACACCCCAGTGGGTGTCAAGTCCATTGCCTTCACCAGGGGTAGTCGATAATTTTCTCAAGATCAAAATTTCTTGGCCAAGGTCTAGTCAAGGTCTAGACTACAGAGAAAATAATACACTGATGATAAGAAGAAGTATATAAAAAGATTTTGCAATCACTATGGGCATAACTATGATGTGTTGTGTTTCACTCTTTATATCTGGCGCCACCACTCTTCCCTTTGGCCTTGTAGTTGACCAAGGGTAAAACTAAACATCTCCTCAGAAAGCAGGGAGTGTTTGTGTTCATTCCTGTGAGGTACACAAGGGTTTGATGTTGCTGCTTTCAATCATCTGGCTCTGCCAGGGTAAGGAACAATTTAGGTTGTCACTGAACTGAAGGAGGGAGATCATTTTTTGACAAGGAGAGGGACACCTCCTCTTAAAGGTGCTTGTCTGGTTGGCAGCCCTGGTTCCCAGGTCTCTCCTGAGGAAAGAAAGTTTCTATGCAAAATACCAAAACTTTTAAGGGAGAGGAGGGAAAGGCGATGGGCACAGGATGGGGCCAGCATGAACCACAACATGGTTCTTTTATGTGGGATGACTCTGAACATTGACTGATCTCCACTCCCTTGTATTTGAAGAGATGTTTATTTTTGCACTTGGGAAACTACAAGGCTGAAGCAATTATATCAGAGGTCTCAATCTCCCAACCCACGGGACATCTGTGGCCCGCGAGCTTCCCCAATGTGGCCCGTGTGGCTGCATTAGTTTTGGGGTCAGGTCTCTCCCTTGGCCCCATCTGCCTCCCCCAGGCACTCCTTCCAGGGGCCCCAGCAGCGCAGCGGAGCTGAGCTGCGTCTGCCTGCTCACTTCAGTGACTGCTGGCCCCTTCCTGCAGCCCTGGGGCAGGGCAGGGTGGGGTGGGGCTATGCCTCTGCGTGCTGCCCCTGCCCCGAGCACCCCTGTGGCCAGTGAGATCCTGCAGGGGCGGTGTCTGGGCACAGCAGTGTGCAGAGGCTCCCTGGCTCACCCCGCCTTGGAGCCCCAGGTAAGCGCCACAACCCCAAGCACCTCCCAGAGCCTGCACCCCTCCCCCTCCCCACATACCCCCTCCTGCCCCCAAACTCCCTCCCAGAGCCTGCACCCCCTCCTCACATACCCCCTCCTGCCCCCAAACTCCCTCCCAGAGCCTGCACCCTTCCCCCTCCTCCTCCTACCCCGTGGCTCAGCCCAGAGCCTGCACCAAGCACCCAAACTCCATCCCAGAGCCTGCACCCCAGACCCCCTCCCCCAATCAAACTCCCTCCCAGAGCCTTAGGCAGGTGGGGGGCGGAGTTTTGGGCAGTATTTCCTATGCAAATGTATAAAAACCGAGCAGAGCTGTCCAGCAGCTGAAATCAGTTCCAGTCCTCAGCATCTCTAAGAGGAACATTCTGTATTTGAGGCATGTGGGACACCTCTGGGTTGATGACAGGTGAAAAAATGCTGGGTTTAAATGAAAGATGAGACCATAGGAGAGGAAGGTGACCGGCAGCACCACACAAGGTCATAACACTCAGACACGGGGCTTCACTGTCACTACCTCTGTGTTTTCCATCATTTATATCCTAAGAAACATACCCTCCCCCTCCCCCCCACACTATCACACACAACCTATTCCCCTTGAGCCCAATCCAACCCTCCCCCTCCCCCTCCCCCTCTCCCACACACACTGCACTGGATACAGCCTCTCGGTGACTCACCCAGATGGGGGCTTGTCTCTGATTCTCCCCAGCATGGGAGCAGAGAGCTGAAAGGGCCACAGGAGACCAATGGAGCTCGGCAGGAATAGAAAAGACTTCCCTTCCCTTCTCTTCTCTTCTCAAGAGTCTTGTTAATCTCACCCATGAGACCTTCCAGCACTGGGTGGGCTCAAAGCACCAACTTTCCCCTCAGAAGCGGAAGGAGAGACCCAGCTCTATCACATGGAGGGAGGCTCCATACCTCTGGTGCTGCCATCCTGTAGCCTTTAATATGGATTTGTTTTAGCTAATGCAACCCCCCACCTCCCTAATCCATCCATGAAACAAGGAGACAAGTCTCTAAGTGTGGACTCCGGTGGTGCAATGGGTTAGCGCCCAGTACTTATAGACCAGTACTGTGTAGAGTGGGCACCTAGAGCAGAGGCAGCTGGTGCTGACAGCTCCAAGGGAAGGCTTAAAAGCCACAGAGCAATCAAGGGAGGGGCAAAGGAGGGGAGGACCATGCCTATGTGTGGCCAGCAGACAGGCAACAAGACACCCGTCCAGGCCCCACTTAGCCCCCCACCGGCCCCGCTCAGTCCGCTGCCATACATTATCAAAGAAACTGAGGAACCACCTGATCAGCATCCTATACAGCAAACAGAAAAACATCAAGAAAGAGCTCTCCAACCTGGAGACTTTCATAAATAACCAACCCTCCACACAAATGGACTTTATTAAAATAAGACAGGAGATCTACATTACACACTTCACCTCTCTACAAAGGAAAAAGGACCGTAAGCTGTCTAAAATCCTACCTGCCACATGGGGCCACAACCGGGGTACCCCTAACTCACCCAGCAATATCGTCAATTTATCCAGCTACACACTCAACCCAGCAGAAGAGTCTGTCCTATCTCGGGGACTCTCCTTTTGCCCCACACCCCCACGAACATGATACAGTTCTGTGGTGATCTGGAAGCCTACTTTCGCTGCCTCCGACTCAAAGAATACTTTCAAGATAACACTGAACAGCGCACTGATACACAGATACCCTCCCACCAACAACACAGGAAGAAGAACTCCACATGGACTCCTCCTCAGGGTCGAAATGACAGTCTGGACCTATACATAGAATGCTTCCACTGACGTGCACAGGCAGAAATTGTGGAAAAACAACATTGCTTGCCTCATAACCTAAGTCGTGCAGAACGCAATGCCATCCACAGCCTCAGAAACCACCCTGACATTATCATCAAAGAGGCTGATAAAGGAGGTGCTGTTGTCATCATGAACAGGTCTGACTACCAGAAGGAGGCTGCCAGACAACTCTCCAATACTAAATTCTACAGGCCACTTTCCTCAGATCCCACTGAGGAATACACTAAGAAACTGCACCATCTTCTCAGGACACTCCCTACACTAACACAGGAACAAATCAACATACCCTTAGAGCCCCGACCGGGGTTATTCTATCTACTACCTAAGATCCACAAATCTGGAAATCCTGGATGCCCCATCATCTCGGGCATTGGCACTCTCACTGAAGGACTGTCTGGATATGAGGACTCCCTACTCAGACCCTACGCCACCAGCACTCCCAGCTATCTCCGTGACACCACAGATTTCCTGAGAAAACTACAATGCATTGGTGACCTCCCAGAGGTCATCCTAGCCACCATCCTAGCCACCATGGATGTAGAGACTCTCTACACAAACATCCCACATACAGATGGAATACAAGCTGTCAGGAACAGTATCCCTGATGATGACACAGCACAACTTATTGCTGAGCTCTGTGACTTTATCCTCACGCACAATTATTTCAAATTTGGTGACAATATATACCTCCAGACCAGTGGCACCGCCATGGGCACCCGCATGGCCCCACAATATGCCAACATTTTTATGGCTGACCTGGAACAACGCTTCCTCAGCTGTCGTCCACTCATGCCCCTTCTCTACCTATGCTATATTGATGACATCTTCATCATCTGGACCCATGGGAAGGAGACCCTGGAAGAATTCCACCATGATTTCAACAGCTTCCACCCCACCATCAACCTCAGCCTGGACCAATCTACTCGGGAGGTTCACTTCCTAGACACCACCATACAAATAAGCGATGACCACATTAACACCACCCTATACCGAAAACCTACCGACCGCTACGCCTACCTTCATGCCTCCAGCTTCCACCCCGGTCACACCACATGATCCATCGTCTACAGCCAAGCACTGAGGTACAATCACATCTGCTCCAACCCCTCAGACAGAGACCAACACCTACAAGATCTTCACCAAGCATTCTCAAAACTACGATACCCACACAAGGAAATAAAGAAACAAATCAACAGAGCCAGACGTGTACCCAGAAGCCTCCTGCTACAAGACAGACCCAGAAGAGAAACCAACAGAACTCCACTGGCCATCACCTACAATCCTCAGCTTAAACCTCTCCAATGCATCATCAGTGATCTACAACCCATCCTGGACAATGATCCCTCCCCTTGGGAGGCAGGCCAGTCCTCGCCCACAGACAACCCGCCAACCTTAAGCATATTCTCACCAGCAACCACGCACCGCACCATAACAACTCTAACTCAGGAACCAACCCATGCAACAAACCTTGATGCCAACTCTGCCCACATATCTACACCAGCAACACCATCACAGGACCTAACCAGATCAGCTACAACATCACCGGCTCATTCACCTGCACGTCCACCAATGTTATATATGCCATCATATGCCAGCAATGCCCCTCTGCTATGTACATTGGCCAAACTGGACAGTCACTACGCAAGAGGATAAATGGACACAAGTCAGATATCAGGAATGGCAATATACAAAAACCTGTAGGAGAACACTTCAACCTCCCTGGCCACACAATAGCAGATGTAAAGGTAGCCATCTTACAGCAAAAAAACTTCAGGACCAGACTCCAAAGAGAAACTGCTGAGCTCCAGTTCATTTGCAAATTTGACACCATCAGATCAGGATTAAACAAAGACTGTGAATGGCTATCCAACTACAGAAGCAGTTTCTCCTCCCTTGGTGTTCACACCTCAACTGCTAGTAGAGCACCTCACCCTCCCTGATTGAACCTCGTTATCTCCACACTGATTTATACCTGCCTCTGGAGATTTCCATTACTTGCATCTGAAGAAGTGAGGTTCTTACCCACGAAAGCTTATGCTCCCAATACTTCTGTTAGTCTCAAAGGTGCCACAGGACCCTCTGTTGCTTTTTAGTAGGAAAGCAGGGTCAGCCCCCCAGTGGGGCCTTTGACCGTTCTCACTCAAAGGGCTCACTTTGGCAGTGGGGCAGGAGATTTTACCTCAAGAGGCTTTTCCCCAGCTGGCGAGAAGCAGAGAAACACCCAGGCTCCCAAGGCACAATTTAGCAAGTACCCTCAAGCACAGGGACAGGCGCACACTTGGAAGAGGAAAACTATTCCACACGCTACCCCGGGCAGCCACCCATTTTCTCTGGCAAGTCAGGAATGGCAAAAGCTAGACTGGAAGCATCTGGGGCTCATGCCCCAGCCTTTTGATGCCCAACCCCCAACTCCTTCCTGGGGCTCTAGCTAAAGTCAGAGCATTGGCCTGAGCGGCCAAGAAGAGGTTCCAGCCCTGAAGGGAGCAGGACTGTCAGCATAACAGGAAAACTGCACAAGCACAACGGGACTCGAACCCACAATTCCCTGAGCCAAAGTCAGACACCTAATCCATTAGGCCACGGGAGAAAAGCACTTCCAAGCCATTCTTTAGAAAAAATCAGATTTTTGAGGAAAAAACCTATCTAAAGATCATTTTAATTAAGATACATTATATCTCTTCATGGAATAGGGATTATAAATTCTAATTCTATAGTATGAGACAATATATTCATGTAATGTTTAAGAAAAGTTTTGTAAATGAGTTCTAATAGTTCATGGAGTAGGGACCCAATCTTATGGGGATCCAGGGGCTTCTTTATAGCTTATTTAGGTTAATCTTTCTATCTATCCAATGGGACTCAGTGCTCAGACTAGAAAATACCATCAGAGATGCTTAGTTTTGCAGTTCTCAAACTGTGGATTTGTGTCTCCAGAGATAACATGCTTGTTAACAGCAAAAATGTTTTTAAATAAATAAATAATATATAGAGGTCAGAAATAACAGACCTCAACTCTATTGTCCCTCTGCTAATTTGTGTACGCAGAGTCAATCCCTTACGTTTCTTTTAAAGTGAAAAGTTTTAAAAAGTTCAATGAATAGAAGATTGTTGGGGGTGGAATAGATCTGGAGATAAATGTGAGAAGCGAGGGACATGTGCTTTTTTGTTAAAATATTATGTTTGCTGTTGAAAAAAACAATCCAGAATACTTAACATTGTTGTTTTAGTTAAATAAAACAATTGAAATGTCTGTCTGGTGATGTTCTCCTCCTAATACAGCCTGGCAAGAAAATCTTCCAAATATTAATGATTGACCGATTGAATTGGAGATAGTTCACCTCCGAATGACTTCATAAATATCTGCTTCAATTATCTTTGGTAAATGAAATAACCAAACAATCCTTCATTTTCTGATATAGCTGTAAAACTCATCTGAAAAGTTTTCAAAATAAATGACTGTTTAAAAATATATCGTGTGTATCTTCTAAAAATGAACCCTACGCCACCTCTGAGTTGTGAGGAACGTGTATTACGGTTATAACAAGAATTCACTTTTCTGTAGAAACCCGGATTGAATCGAGACTTCCTGGCTAGTGATTGAAATCAGGGTTTAACTCTGATGCCCCCGGCCCGCTGGGCTCTTGCCCCAGCGCCTTCATTCCCGGGGGCCCCACAGAAAGTGAACCCGGCCCCGAGCCCGGCCCCGCTGCGCAGCCTGGTGTTGGGGTCCACTAGGTATAGCTACCAGGTAACTCGGGAGAGCGGAAGGCCAAAAGTGCCGATGAAGCTCTTTTGCTCTGGGCCTACCTGAACCACAGTGACTCCATCTTGGGAACTCTCACCTACTTCTGTGCTAACTGCTTACATGCTCTGAAGCAGGCTGAAGCAGAAATGTAATGTCAGCTTTTTAACAGATGGCTGCAGTTTCACTCACACTAGCAGAAATAATAGAGATAAGAAGCGAGGGAAAGGAGGGGTAGTTAGTTTGCAGGCGTCTAATCCAAGGTCACAAAGACTGAGAAAGTTTTCTCACAAGCTTATGTAGAGTTTATTGTAACAGTTGTCTGGAAGGGAGGGGGAAGGGGGAACAGCCAGACAAAGAGATGTATGTAAACAGTTTGAAGTATAAAAGGTAAAAGTTGTTTGTATTTGTTGCACTTGATTTGAGACATGCTGGTCTCCTAGTGCCATTTCAGAGCTCTGAAATAAACTTGGCTTGCTTTCTCCCCTCGGTGTCTTTATTGGTGCCAAGCACACCGGACGACGAACCCCTGTTTGCCATCTCGGGCCCAGTTCTGGGCAGGCAACTCTGGGGCATGTCACGGCGCTGCTCTGGGCTGCAGTTTCCCCGGGGTCGGACGGGCCGATTTCCCCCCTCCCGGGGGCGACGGCGCTTCATTGGCAGGGCAGGAAATGCCGCGGAGCCCGACCCCGGGCTGAGAACGGACCGGCCAGAGCCGCCCGGGCCCCGCTGCTGCCGGGGGAGGCGCCCAGCGCCGGGGGGCGGTAGCTGGGGCTGGAATCTCGCTCGGGGGCAGGGCGGAGACAGACCCGGCCCCGCCCCCTGTGCAGTGTCTGACACATGCGCTGCCCAGCGCCCAGAGGCTCCAGGGGATGGGGCCGGGCCCAGGGGACAGGGGCGGGGGAGCCCCCAGCCCCGCTCGGCTCCGGTCCCCCTGCCTTGTGCCAGGCAGCCACGTGACTGCCCGGATCCCCCCTCCTGGCCCTGCCCCTCCCCGCACGCCCCGCTCCCTCTGCCCCGCCCCCTGTAAGCCGCCTCCCCAGTGTTCCAGCCCAGGTCCCCCCGCCTTGTGCCAGGCTGCCACGTTACTGCCCGGCTCCCTCCTTCCCGCCCTGGTCCCTCTGCCCCACCCCCTGTAACCTCCCTCTTGCCTCCCAGTGCCCCAGCCATGAAACGCTTATACCCAGGGCTAGGCCGGAAGCGGAAGGTGTGGGAGGCGGAAGTGGGTGCAGCTCTCAGGACGCCATTAGGAGAAGGTCAGAGGCACCACACGGAGGGGTGGGGCATTGCGCGTGGCTCCTCCCAGCCCCGGTGCATTGTGGGATTCCTCCGTCCTCCCAGCGAGGCTCTGTCGTTTCCTGGCACGTGTCGCCTAGAGCCCCCCTATCACCCGCTCGCTCCATTATTGCATCACGCAAAGTCCTTGCTCAGGGGCCCTGCCCAGCGCTGGGTTTCCAATGCTGCCACTGGCGCCAGAATGTGTCACTTGGATTCGTGTTTATTTAATTACTTCTCCCGGTTACATTGTTTGTGAGTGTTTTTAAATGTCACTGCGCTGCGTTTGTCTCCTGCCCCTGTCCCCTGGCAGCGCCGGGGTGTGAGACTCTCACCCATTGCGGTTCTGCCCGGGGAAAAGAAGTGATCACTCGTCAGCACCTTTGTAAATAAAAGCAACCTGGAAAGAAACCAGCCGTCTCCGCAGTGTGCAGTTTGTGTCTCTTTCGTTGCAGTCCATGTGCGTGCAGCATGAGCGGGGTGTGTGTGTGTGTGTGTGTGTGTGTAGGACAGTGGCACTGTGTGTGTCTGTGTGCAGGGCCGTCCTTAGCCATAGGCAGAACAGGCAACCGCCTAGGGCACCACGCTACCTGGGGGCACCGCTCTGCCCGGAGCCTGGACAGACGGGAAGCAGTGGAGCATGTAACAGCAGGGCTGCTGGGTCCTAGAGAGAGCCGAATGCAGCACAGTCTGAGGGAGGGGATTGGCTGCTGGGGTCTCTGGGAAGGGAAGGGAGGGGTGGGGGAAGGAACTCACCTGTGAGTGTGACTCTTTCCCCCGGCGTGAGGTGAGGCAGGCTCGGCAGCTCTGGCACCAGTATCCTTTGTTGTCCCCAGGGCCGGCTCCAGGGTTTCTGCCACCCCAAGCGGCAAAAAAAAAAAAAAAAAAAAAAAAAAAAAAGTTGCAGCAGCACGATTGCGCCATTCCACTCTTCGGTGGCAATTGGGTGGCAGGTCCTTCGCTCCGAGAGGGACTGAGGGACCCGCCACCGAATTACTGCGCTGCAGACCCAGACGTGCCGCCCCGATAGCGGCTGGAGTGCCGCCCTTTGGTATTGGCAGCCTCAAGAACCTGCTTCTTTAGCTGGTGCCTGGAGCTGGCCCTGTTTCCCACTTATTCTGTAGCTACATCGGTCATGCTTCCCCACTCCTTCACAATTCTGCAGTGCAATTTCCTTTGTTCCCCTTGCTTTTATCCATAATGGCTGTTCAGTAAAACCACTTTTCCCTGGCTGATGGAATTGATCTGCAAAGGGATTTATTAAATGCAGCATTGGTCAGAGCTGTTTTTTAAAAGATATTTAAACCCACTTGCTTTACTCAAAGGGAATATTTGTGCTTAGGCTTGTGCATCCAGTGTGCCTTCTTGGTGGCTAGTGTAAGAGGTAATAAGATCACAATTATTCCTTTGAGGTCATGGATTAGTCCAGGAAAGGAGAGACGAATTAGGTGGCCCATGCTAGGAGATTCCCTATGCATCTACCAGAGGGGGGGAAGAGAAGAGATGGAGGGCAGGGAATAAGTCAGTTCAGCCTGCTTATGGAGCTACAGCAATAACTGCAGTTGTGTATCCAGTTGTGTATCCCCACTCTATCACTGAATTGTTTTCTTCCTAACCAGGAGTCAGATTCTATTCTATTCATGTTCTTAGAACAATGCCCATCCCTGATTTATGTGAGCCCTGGGGCCTTGACAATTTGTCCCTTATATGGACTAACCTCAATTCGTTGGATTTAAGCAAGTTATGTTAAATGATCACTTTAATTTACATTTTGATAAAACAGCCAAAGTTTTATGGGTGGGGTAAAACATGGGAGTACTGTTAACTTTCTATAGCACTTTATTCTCTAAAAGAAGTTGGTGCCTAACTTCCCTTAGGCTACCACTTTTTCACAGAGGCTTACAAACATGCTTTATTTGGTTATGTTGACTGAACTGTAAAACCAGCTCAGCCCTTTGGCCCCCACACCAGTCAGCTGACTCCTGGGACAAGGGACCAGGCTGGATCAGAGGTGCTGGAACAATTTTTATAGTGGGGTGCTGAGAGTCAGTGAACCAATCTGCAAACATAGGATGGAAACCACTTCAAGCCAGGGGGTGCGCACTTCAGTACCATGGGCTGGAATGGTGGTGGTGGAGGGTCTGGCTGGAGTCAGGGGACAAAGAGACTTGGCTGGGGCGGCGCATGATTACCATGATGGGGTGAGAGGCTGAAGATCCTCACTGGAGTGAGAGAAGATAGGAGCCCAAATGATTGGACAACAGTATACGATTCACATAAAATAGAATAAAAACTAGAAAAAATAATACATTTATAAAAAGTGCAAAATAAATTTAAAATAGTAATAATGAATAAAATATAAAAATATTAACAGACTTAAAAAAGTAAAATAATAAAAACTGAAAAATAAAATAATTGTAAAATACATAAAAACCATAAAAGGGGAAATAAAATTAAAAGAAACTTTATATATATAAACAACAATAAAATAAAAAAGGAAATACAAGTAAAATATATTAAAAAGGTAAAAATATAACTATTAAGAAAAAACACACACACAAAAAGAAAGAAAATAGAAGTACAGTTGTAAAACCAAGGGTGAGAGTCCATGGGGCTTGTGCTCCTATATCACAGGTGAGGAGCTCTGATGTGTGCCCCCGTGTCCCCCTCTCTGTCCCCCGTGTGGACAGGGCTAGACAGCAGTCTCACTCCGGCCATGCGGCCACCCCAGCCTGGGAGTGAGGGGCGGCACCCTCCCGGGCTTCCGGACCCACAGACAAAGCCCGGGGGGAACCACTCCCATTTATACTTGCTGGACACAAGGCTCTTGCTCGTGTTGTACAGGAAGCTAAGTGACCCCCCTGTTATACACTGAGCAATGAGGGCTCCCTCCGTGTGGGACAGAGGCGAGACCCTGTGCTCCAGGGACGAGGTAGCTGGTGGACAGACCCCGCCGGAGCGGGGAATGTCGGCAGGCGCCACTCTGCCTTGGACGGAGTCATCTCCACTTGAGCAAGCAAGACTCCCCGCAACCGCCAGGCACCTCTTCCGTCAGTGGACGGTGACCCTGACTCCGGGAGAGACCCCCGGGAGAGCGAGAGAGAGACGGGGTGTCCCTCGGCTGGGCCCCTTGGGGCGAGATTCAGCCCAGCCACAGCGGGGTACACAAGGTACTAGGTGGAGAGGGGAAGGAGAGAGAGAGCTAGGCTGGAGGCCTCCGGGCTCTGCTCCCCTCTCTGCACCAGCCTGAGTGGGGGGGCTCAGGGCTTTTCCCAGCGTGTACCCAGCTCACCCAACCTTGTGTCATGGGTCCGGGCCAAGCCTTCGGAATGAGGGGAGAGAAAAGGGCAACGCTGCCTCTGCCCAGGCTGTGCAGGGAATCACCCTACACTTCTGGAACTACCTCTGGGGACCCAGCTGGGATTGTAGCTCATTGAGACTTCCAGAGCCTGGCCCCATTGCGGTCACTCCATGAGGTAGAACAGAAACACCTGCCTTTAAAATTCAACTGTATCTAGGGTGACCCCACCTGTATTTCAAGTTCCGTAATAGAGGACACTGCTGCGGGGGGAGGGGGAGAGCTCAAGGGGGTATTTTGGAGTGCTGGAGGGGTGTGTGTGTGTACTGGGAGATGGTATTTGGGAGATGCTGGACAGAGTATTTGGGGTGTGTAAGAGCAGGGGTGCCTCTCGGGACCGGGGGACCTCCCGCAGGCATGCTGCCGAAGGCAGCCTGACTGCTGCCCTCAGGGCAACCGGCAGACAGCACCCCAGGCAGGCGCTTGCTGCGCTGGTGCCTGGAGCCGCCCCTGGTTGTCCCCCGTAATGTCCATTCTTCTCCCCCCACACCCCATGGAGCACTCCCCTTTTCTCCCCCCCAAGGAGCACCCTTCTTTCTCTCTCTCCTCCCCTCCCCTCCGGCAGGGCTGGGTTGGGTGAGGGGTTGGGGGGGGGAGGGGGAGGCTAGCTGGCTGCCTGCTGAGGAATGAAAGTGAAAGTAACTCACTTCCTCGGCAGCCAGCCAGGATTGGAATGGTCGCTGGGCTGGGGATAGCCAGATAGCATATGTGAAAAATCAGGACGGGGGTTGGGATAGGGTGAGCAGATGTCCCACTTTTATAGGGACAGTCCCGATTTTGGGGTCTTTTTCTTATATAGGCTCCTATTACCCCCCCCCCACCCCCTGTCCTGATTTTTCACACTCGCTGTCTGGTCACCCTAGGTGGGGGTAATTGGTGCCTATATAAGACAAAGCCCCAAATATCGGGACTGGCCCTATAAAATCAGGACATCTGGATCTGGTCACCCTAGCTGGGGAGCGCGTCTCTCCCCCGGGCTGGCAGCGATCCATCTCATCCGGGGGGAGCTGCGCAGGGCACGATGAGCTGCTGTGGTTCCATGGGTGCCCCGTCCCTGAGATCAGATGCTGGGCTAACTTCACCATGGTCCGTGGGGCTGGCGGTGGTGCCCAGTGGCGTGTGATCGGACCTGAGGGTTTGCTGCTGCTGTTGCCACTCTGCACCCCAAGAGGTGGATTTTGGGGTCCTGCAGTTTTCCACCTATCTCCTCCTCTACTGCAGCTGTTGGACCAGCAGGCTGGGGGGTGAACCAAGCATGAAAGCAGGACTGTGTTGCCATTTAGATTGTCATTTAACAACTTTGTTTGCAAAAAAGCTTGCTAACAATCCCTGAATTCAATTTCAATATATTTTTTAAATCAATATCTTAGCCAAAAACAGAAAATTAAGTTGTTGACAATTATTTGTGACAGGTTTGGTTTGGGGCAGGGAGTGGGCCAGTTTTCATCAGAGAAACAAAAAATGTTGACTGACTTTCCTATAGCCCTGTTACTGCTAAATAGAGCCTCCACCAACTGTAATATCTCATCCCCTTACTAGTGTACAGAGCAGGGGTCGGCAACCTACGGCACACGTGCCAAAGGTGGCACACAAGCTGATTTTTGATGGCAGCTCAGCCCACTGCCACTCTGGGGTTCCGGCTGCTGCCCCATTGCCAGACGGGGTCCCAGCCGCTGGCCCCACTCAGCGCCTGCTGCTGGCCTGGGGACCCCCAAGGAACCCCAGGCTGGCAACAGGCTGAGCAGGCCGGCGGCTGAGACCCCCTCTGAGCCACTCAACCCGCTGCTGGCCTGGGGTTCCATTCACTCAGCTGGCAGCGGACTGAGCGGGGCCGGTGGGGGGCTGAGCGGGGCCGGCGGCAGGCTGAGTGGGGCCGGCGGCAGGCTGAGCGGGGCCGGCGGCTGGGACCCCGACTGGCAAGGGGCCGGCAGCCGGAACCCCAGAGCAGCAGCAGGCTGAGTGCTGCCGGCACCCCAGACTGGCAACGGACTGAGCCACTCAGCCCCCCTGCTGGCCCCGCTCAGCCCGCCAAGCAGCCCACTCAGCCTGCTGCCGGCTGAGTGAATGGAATCCCAGACCGGCAGTGGGTTGAGTAGGGCCAGTAGCTGGACCCCAGACAGGCAGTGGGCTGAGCGGGTCTGGTGGCTGGAACCCCAGACAAGGATCCCAGGCAAGGATCACACTAAATTGATAAGATCTGCATTTTAATTTGATTTTAAATGAAGCTTCTTAAATATTTTAAAAACCTTATTTACTTTAAATACAACAATAGTTTATTTATATAATATAGACATAGAGAGAGACCTTCTACAAATGTTAAAATGTATTACTGGCATGGGAAACCTTAAATGACAGTGAACTTGGCACACCACTTCTGAAAGGTTGCCGACCCCTGGTATAGAGTGACCATTGTTGTACTAAGATTCTCTTGCTTTTTTTCCCAGTGAGTCAGTATAGCTTTTGCCAGCCCAGAGGTTGGGCAGCCAATGTCTTACATTTTCACAATGTTTTGTCCAACTTTCATAAAGTAAATACATGGTTAATACGAGTTAAAAAGGCCAGGGACACTTCCTTGTGAAGAATCTGTGTAGCAGATCATGCTAGAGCTGTGAAAATGTCAGTTTTTGATGGAACTTTAGAGGCAGTGATTTATCATGTATTTCTGGCAGTGCCCAAAATGTGCTGCTATTGCTAATGTCTTTCCAAACAAAAATGAGGCACAATAGGACTTCTGTAACATTTCTGTGCTACCTTAATCTAGATGAGATGATTCTGTACTGACTTCATTTTGGTCACTTTGTGCTTTACCTAGGAGTAAAACTAGGGTTATATTTTCCCACTGCTTGGAAACCCAGCTTATTAAACTGGATAATGCCATTGATCTATTTACAGTAGAAGGTTGATGAGTTGTAACTAACATTAAGACTGATGCCCACTATACATTTAAAACTAAAAAGTGGCTTTGTAAAAGTGACCTGGGTTTCCAACTCTATTGTGTCTCAGTCAGGGTGGAGCGCCTTGTGAGGTGTCTTCACACTAGCTCAAGGTCACAGTGCAAGAACCTAGAGAGCCTCCTGAAGCACGGTGATAGTTTTGATTTAAATGGACTTGAACTGGACGAAGAATTGAGGACACTGTCACCAATGTTGCCACATGCAAAATCGGTGATGGACATTGTACAGTTTATTCATACCAGCAAACTTGTTGACATATATCCTAATGTGTATGTTGCCACTCGTATTCTACTGACAATTCCTGTAACAGCAGCATCAGGAGAATGGAGTTTCTCAAAACTAAAGCTCATTAAAAACTATCTCCGTTCTACAATGAGTCAGGAACACTTGACTGGTCTTGCTATTCCTGCAGTCGAACAAGACATCACTTTGTCTTTGTCATACAATGACATTATTACTGCTTTTGCAGCCAAAAAAAGCCAGAAAGATTGCTTTGAATTAAAAACAAATCCTTGTTTCAATACCTCTTCAGATAAATTTCCAATAAAATGTTGACAAATTAAAAAAATTATATTATTTGTATCATTCTGTCAAATCAGATTTTTTTCTATAGCGCTACTTCTTTAGTGCTAGTCCATCAGCATTACATTGTGCTTAATTAAGTTAAACTGGGTTTAATAACATGCATGTGGCAAGTTTTCCAATACTGTAAGCTTATGTTTGTGTTGTTAAGAGCAAATCAGGCACAGGGGCACCAGTTTAATAATCCCGCCTAGGGCACCATAAATCCTAAGGACGGCCCTGTCTGTGTGTGCAGTGTGTAGGACAGTGGCACTGTGTGTGTGTGTGTGTGTGCAGTGTGTGTGGAGGACAGTGGCAGTGTGTGTGTGTGGAGGACAGGGGCACTGTGTGCTCACATGGGAATTCATGGGGAACTCACCCCCGTTGGTGCAGCATTTGACTTGTGCTCGGCGTGAATGTAGCACTGTGGAGTGTCAGGCACAGGCTGCGTGACCCCCTCCATTTATCCTTGGCGCAGATACAGCCCAGGCAGCGCTAGTGCAAACTTCCCTCCTGCTGCCCTCCACCAGCATCCGCAGAGCTCATCTGTCGGGGCGGGGGGAAATGTCGCTCCATGGATCCTGGTTCTCAGGCGGGACTGCCCTGGGATGGGGTGGTGTGGCCACATCCATTAGGTCACCAGACTGAGCCAACTAATACCCTTGGCATGCATCCACTGCAACGATGGGGCCTTTTAACACAAACCGTCCTGGCCCAGGGTGGGATCCGGCTGTCACGTCTGGTGTCTAGGCCCCAAGCACTGGGCGTCACTCAGAAGTCATTGGTTTTTCTGATGAACATGTGGGAGAGGGGGAAGGTGGGAGCCCAGCTGGCTGGAGAAGAGGGATTCATTCTGCTCCCTAACGAGAGAAGGAAACACAGACTTTGTGACAGCCACCCCCCAACTCCTTCCTGGGGCTCCGGGTGAAGCCGGAACATTGTCCTGAGCGGCCAAGAAGAGGTTCCAGTGCTGAAGGGAGCAGGACTTTCAGCACAATGGAACAAGAACAACCACGGAGGGACTTGAACCCTCAATCTCCTGATCCGAAGTCAGATGCCTTATCTGTTAGGCCATGGGGTCGCACAAGAAAAATCTCTCCAAGTACTTCTTTAGAGAAGACAGACACTGTGTTTCTCAGACTCAGGTCACCCAATGAGGGGGGCCAAGACTCTCTGTGCACAAGAGACATGTGAGACTTAATTCTCTGGAGCCAAGTGCAGGACTTTGGCAGGAGGCTTAGGCATGGGGGATTGGGGTGCAGCGGACGGACCGGCTGTCTAGGTGCAGAGATTTAGTTGCACTGAGGCACAGGAGGAAGGAGGAGGAGGAATCCTGCAGATAGGCAGTGGCTGTGGAGAAAAAGAGATGGCGATTCCCCCATCCTAAATGGGCTGGCTGCCCTGACCCTTCTCCCCTCTGCAGAGTGTGGCGGGGGGTGCAGCTCACCCCTGTGGGGCACGAGGGTGCAGGTACAGGGTGCTGGGCTCCGATGCACCTGAAGGGCAGCTCCAGTGGGGCTGGGCAGGGCCTGTGGTTTCCGTTCTACATTGCCTAGTGCTGGGCCATTGCACAATCCCAAGCCACGCCGCACAGTGCGCCCCGAGAACGGGTGGGGGGCCAAGCAGATGATCCAGCATGAGTGGGGAGAGGATATGTGGTTGGAGGGAGGGAAGGCCTTGGACTGCAGTGGGGGAGTGGGGGAGTGCAGAGCAGAGGTGACACCCCAAAAACCTGCAGCAAAGGGATGGACAGGTGGGGTGGTGATAGAAGAGGCAATTATTGTATTTGATTCCTTTAACCAATTTTAATTCTCACCTTTCTTTCTTTTTCTAAATAAACCTTTAGAATTTAGATACTAAAGGATTGGCATCAATGTGATTTTTGGTAAATATCCAAGTTATATATTGACCTGGGTGGGTGCCTGGTCCTGTGGGATCAGAAGAACCTCTTATTTGAAGAGATTGGTTTTAAAGAACCACTCATTTCTAAGTCTAGTGTTTTTGGTGGTAATACAAGGACTAGAATGCCCAAGGAAACTGCTTTTATGACTTCTTGTTAGCCGGTGTGGTGAAGCAGAAGTTTCCTTTTGTTGCTGGTTTGGTATAACCTATGGGGGATTAGACACCAGCCTCGGGGTGTATCTGCTCCATTTCTCAGCAGTTTGTCCTGAATTTGGCGCTCTCAGCTGTGGCCCACTGAGGCATGGTTACAGGCACTCAGCTCTCTTCACTGTGCAGTGATCAGAGAAGATTGCCAGTGGAAGGACAGATGGTGATGGACACAGACACATGGCTAGGGCACCTGGTGAGGGAGAACTTTCTTATCTCTGTGTGAGGCAGGTTGAAGGGAAAGGGACGGACATTACTCATCTAATCGTAACCACATTGAGAAACCGAAGGGAGCAGAGCGAGGGTTTGTTACTAGCAGGAATCCAGCCAAATGGGTAGGAGTTAAATATGAAGAAAAGAGTCATGTGGAGAACAGGGTTTGCTCTCAGGGCCATGGAGAGAAAATAAATCTGCCACTTTCTCCCTATGGACTCAATTTGCTTTTCTTGTTCCTTTCCCTTATAGTGAAGATACAGAGAATGGAAGTGGTTAAACTTCTCACGAGGGAATGAATCACTTGGCTTGGTTTCCTCTCACCATTGCCAGTGCAGACAGGAGGGACATACGTTGTTTTAAATGAGTCATGGACAGTGGATATTTTCATTGTTTTCTTTCTACGCATTTAGCTCGGGGGTCAGCCTCACAGCCCAGTTAGTACTCAGGGAGCAGTATTAATTAACGGGCAAAACATTTCCTTAATGCAGAGTTAAGATTGTCTGGTGCAATATCAGCCCCTTGCAGAACCTCTACAGCTGCCAACCTCAGACTTCCGAAAAGCAGGAGATGCAGTTCCAGTTGCCAGCACCACCTTCATGCTGTCCTCTTTCAGCAACATCCCGTTAACACGCACACATTTACTCTGCCAACACCCTGCTGGCTGAAATCTACAAGCTGTTCACGGCCTTTTACAGCCCTTCCAACCAGAGCGCCAACCCCCGTCTTGGCCTGGTGAGGCCCAACCCCTTGGGAAACCAGACTGGGGTAAGGATTGGGCATGGCCATGATAGTGACTGCAGAGCAAGACCCCTGACCCCTACTCAGAGTAGCCCCACCTCACTGATCTCTCCTCACTCGGACACACTGATCCCCCTCCTGAATTCCTGAAAGCCTGGGTAGGGAGCTTATTTTCCCTTGTGATGGTCTGAGCTCTCCCTCCCCACCCAGACACAGCTGGAGCTAAGATAGATCCCCCTCCATTGCTCCCCTTTGGGGGAAACAGTGTTAATTTAGAGGACTCTGAGAAGGCTCAGATGGGGAGTGGCTGATCTCCGCTCACATTCTCCACAGCTCCAGTCCCTGCTGCTTGTTGAAAGAAATGACTCAATATCCCAGTTACATGTTTTATTAACATGAACAAATAAAACCAAGAACACACATCACTAAGGCTAAATGACTATATATACTACTCAGCTAACGAAGGGTTAAACAATACAGTGAGAAAGTTCAGGTCAAATCAGTAAATCGATGAGTTAACAAGGATATTGCATTGGAATCAAGTCATCAATTTAGTCAGACCATCAGATGAATACAGCAGAAAATCAACCCTTATAAATCCTAAACCAGCAACCCAAGGAGGCAGGTGTATATTTAGTGATGCCAAAACCCCAATCAGAGATTTTCACCCGGGCAGTGCGTTCCAGATTTAGCCAGCTGAATATTTCAATACCGAAACCAAATTATAGCTTACATTTAGCCCACAGCCTCAAAGCTAATTAGTTTTCTCCTTAGATTTCACTATTGCATAGCTAATATTTCTCCTCACTTTCTCGCCCCAAAACGCAGACAGACCTTAAAGAGACAGCAGGAAAAGAAGTTCAAACAGCTCTCGCTGAACAATGTACATCTGACAGCTCAATTCCTTGCAATGCTTCCATAGGGAAAGTTTCAGAGTAACAGCCGTGTTAGTCTGTATCCGCAAAAAGAAGAACAGGAGTACTTGTGGCACCTTAGAGACTAACAAATTTATTAGAGCATAAGCTTTCGTGGACTACAGCCCACTTCTTCGGATGCATATAGAATGGAACATATAATGAGGAGATATATATACACACATACAGAGAGCATAAACAGGTGGGAGTTGTCTTACTAACTCTGAGAGGCCAATTAATTAAGAGGAAAAAAAAAAAAAAAAAAAAAAAAAAAACTTTTGAAGTGATAATCAAGCTAGCCGAGTACAGACAGTGTGATAAGAAGTGTGAGAGTACTTACAAGGGGAGATAGTCAACGTTTGTAATGGCTCAGCCATTCCCAGTCCTTATTCAAACCGGAGTTGATTGTGTCTAGTTTGCATATCAATTCTAGCTCTGCAGTCTCTCTTTGGAGTCTGTTTTTGAAGTTTTTCTGTTGTAATATAGCCACCCGCAGGTCTGTCACTGAATGATCAGACAGGTTAAAGTGTTCTCCCACTGGTTTTTGAGTATTTTGATTCCTGATGTCAGATTTGTGTCCATTAATTCTTTTGCGTAGAGACTGTCCGGTTTGGCCAATGTACATGGCAGAGGGGCATTGCTGGCACATGATGGCATAGATCACATTGGTAGATGTGCAGGTGAACGAGCCCCTGATGGTATGGCTGATGGGATTAGGTCCTATGGAGCTGCCTGCAGTCATTTCATAGGGCAGAGTGTTAAGACTATTAAGATTTGGGGAACTATTCTTAGCATCTTCCCTGTGTAGATTTCAGAGGTGTTCACACACACACACCTACTGAGCCATTGTTACACCCCAATCGAATAGACAGGCTGGAAGGCTCCAGGTCCATAAAAAAACAATAGAGAAAAATAGAAAAAGGAAAATAAATGTCAAAGATTACAAGGGGTTGTATCTCTGCACCTATTCGGCTTTGGATTCACATGGGGTAGGAACTGTAGCTGCAGTTGAGGAACCAGGTAAAGATGGTCCAGCACTTCGGGCTAGCAGGCTTTTCAGGTACAGGAGACTAGTGAAGGCTGCATAGCCTGTCGCCGTTGTGCTTCATTCCCCAGTCCTGGGATCCTGGCAGTCAGTCTCTCTTAGACGACTTACATAAGAACACAAGGCTGGTCATACTAGGTCAAACCAATGATCCATCTAGCCCAGTATGCTGCTGAGAGTGACCAGTGCCAGATGCTCCAGAGGGAATGAACAGAACAGGCTTGTTGATCCGAAAGCTGAAGGACTTCCACTCTTACCTTTGACTTTATTGTTGTAGATTCCAGCTTACCCCACCTTACCACACCTCCTGCGAGGTCTCTGGGCAAATCAGGTGTGAACTAATCCTTCGATACAGATGTGGAGGAAAAATGGACTAAGGTCTAAACTTTGGTCAAGTGAAGTGTATGTGTGACCTGGAGGGAAGGGGGGAGGTAAAAAGGAGAAGGGTAGACAGAAACCATAAAAGCAGAACTAACTGTAGAAATTATAAAAGTAGAATTAACCTTTGTAACAGAGTAATAGATGTCTGGTGACAAAGCAAGAAACCGCACAGGGCAAACTAAGAATAACAGGAGAGCTTGCTATGCTATATTCCCTTTTAAGGATATTGTATTCCAAATATGGCAATAATGTTGATAAGAAAGTATGTATTACTAATTGTGGTTTTATCCTATATAAGCTCTCGTATTTTATCTGTCGGGTGGGTGTTCGGCTGCCTTAGCTGACTCCCCCATGCATGCATGTTTGATTGATCAATAAAGGAGCCTCAGGCTGTCTGATTCAAAATCAACCGTGTGGTCAATTTTCCACAACACAGACATGTCCCACTCTAGATGAAGTAAGGCAGAATTTGGGCCAACGTCAGTTAGGAATAGCCCTGCTTAATCCAGCAGTTTTCTCAAAGTATCTGCTGCCGTAAACCACATGTAGAGTGCGAACCCCAAAGGTATCAAACATGAAGAAACACAAGACCAGTTATGGGGAGGTTTCCACGGCCAGGTCTGAGGGTTAAACAGCTGGGCTCTAACACCTGGCCTCCTCAAAAGGAAAAGGGGCCTCAGCACCCATAAAAATAACTGGTTCCAAAAATCAATCATCCTGCATCCATCACCATTTTAAATTCTAACCTCTCCTGCTTGATGTGTCTTTTTTAGCAAACAAGCGGATTGGGGAACTCTGTGGCTGTTACCCTCTAACTGAGTAAAAGGTTACCCATCTTGTTTCAAGCAATTTTCCTCTTAACAGAAAATTTATTTGAAAGTTTATCAAAATAAATTCCATTTGAAATAGAAATAATTACCTTCTACACTGGGTCTCTATTTTCATACATGCTATTCCTCTCACATGTTCCCCCACTCTAATTCCTTTGGAGTGAGGTTTTACTTTTCAGGATTAGCCACCATTTCCGATATAGTAGGAGGGGGCGGGGAGAGAACTAGAAGAAAACCTGAATTATATTGTAACACTGAAAGTTATCACATAATCAGCCTCATACTTTACACTAATTAACTTCATGTTTAATTTCATTGTCGGTGGCAACCACTTATTCAAAGATTACAAAATATAAACCTAAAGGGCAGTTTTCTCTTAATTCCCATTTCCATCCAGTCAGCTTTGTGTGAAGTCACATTCTACAGTAACCTAGGAGCCTTCGATTTCTGTTAATTCATTTCTCCCTGGGTCTTCTCCCAGAAGTGTGGGTGGAAGGGGTCTCACACTATTTGGGACGATTGCATCATGAGAAAAAGCAACTTTCACACTTTCTAATCTTTCAAAGTAGCAGCAGGTGGAGAAGTGATACAAATGCATAAGACTTAATAGCAAAGCTAAGAGACCAAACCACAGACTCTGGACTCAACATTCATGTATCCTGCAGTCTGAACTTGGAATCTGATACATTCCCTCATTGGCTACCATCATTTGCCCAGCATGGAAGTGCTTCTTGTCCAGCAAGTCAACCAGATTGGGACCCATATTCATGGAATGGCTCTGAAGGAATCAGCTGTTTTTCTCTCTGCTTCATGAAACTTTGGATCCAAATGGTAAAAGACAGCTGTGCCCAATTTAATCACGGCATCCTTTAGGAGTGTGACCAATGCCACTTAACTAGGGAGCAAGGTTCTAAAAATAGTTTACCTGGGCACAGGTCACCATAGCTTCCATCTCTGGGGTGAAAATCAACCACTAGTACCTGCAATTTCTACCTGAGTTCTTGTCCAATCTTTGACCTTTCTTGGAGTAATTTTACACTTCTCTGGCGTAGAATTCTTCACCAACCACACAATATATCAGTAGTGAGAATGAGGTATAACTCCTCCAAATATGCCCTTTTATTTCCTTAATCTGTTGGCACAGATTCAAATTAGGGACTAAATTCAGGAGTGGCTTAGGCCTGGTCTACACTACGGGTTTAGGTCGACTTTAGCAGCGTTAAATCGAATTAAGCCTGGAGACGTCCACACGACGAAGCCCTTTCTTTCGACTTAAAGGGTCCTTTAAACCGGTTTCTTTACACCGCCTCCGACGAGGGGATTAGCGATAAAACCGGCCTTTGCGGGTCGGAATTGGGGTAGTGTGGACGGAATTCGACGTTATTGGCCTCCGGGAGCTATCCCACAGTGCTTCATTGTGACCGCTCTGGACAGCACTCTCAACTCAGATGCACTGACCAGGTAGACAGGAAAAGACCCGCGAATGTTTGAATTTCATTTCCTGTTTGCTCAGCGTGGAGAGCACAGGTGACCACGCAGAGCTCATCAGCACAGGTAACCGTGATGGATCATCAAACTGATATGCTCGAGCGTATGGTTGAGCTGCAGGAAAGGCAGCAGGAGCAGAGACCGCCGCTACAGCCCCTGTTTAACCAACAGCCCTCCTCCCCAAGTTCCATAGCCTCCTCACCAAGACGCCCAAGAAAACGGGGGGGGGGGGGGCCTCCGTCCACCCAGTCACTCCACCCCAGATGATCGCCCAAGCATCAGAAGGCTGGCCTTCAATAAGACTTAAAGTTTTAAAATGCAATGTGTCCTTTTTCATCCCTCCTCCCCAACCCATCCCAGGCTACCTTGGCAATTATCCCCCTACTTCTGTGAGGAACTAATAAAGAATGCATGAATGTGAAAAAACAATGACTTTATTGCTTCTGCAAGTGGTGCTCGAATTGGGGAGGAGAGGGTGGGGTGGGGTGGTTGGTTTACAGGGAAGTAGAGTGAAACGGGGGGGGGGTTTGGAGGGTTCATCAAGGAGAAACAAACAGAAGTTTCACACAGTAGCCTGGCCAGTCACAAAACTCGTTTTCAAAGCTTCTCTGATGCGCACCGTGCCCTGCTGTGCTCCTCTAAGCGCCCTGGTGTCTGGCTGCGCATAATCAGCGGCCAGGCGAGTTGCCTCAACCTCCCACCCCGCCATAAATGTCTCCCCCTTACTCTCTCAGATATTGTGGAGCGCACAACAAGCAGCAATAACAATGGGGATATTCTTTTTGCTGAGGTCTGAGCGAGTCAGTAAGCTGCGCCAGCGCGCTTTTAAACGTGTAAATGCACATTCCACCACCATTCGGCACTTGCTCAGCCTGTAGTTGAACAGGTCCTGACTCCTGTCCAGGCTGCCTGTGTACAGCTTCATGAGCCATGGCATTAAGGGGTAGGCTGGGTCCCCAAGGATCACGATAGGCATTTCAACATCCCCAACGGTTACTTTCTGGTCTGGGAAGAAAGTCCCTTCCTCCAGCTTTCGAAACAGACCAGAGTTCCTGAAGACGCGAGCATCATGTACCTTTTCCGGCCATCCCACGTTGATGTTGGTGAAACGTCCCTTGTGATCCACCAGGGCTTGCAGCAGCATTGAAAAGTACCACTTGCGGTTTACGTAGTCGGTGGCTTGGTGCTCCGGTGACAAGATAGGGATATGGGTTCCGTCTATGGCCCCGCCACAGTTTGGGAATCCCATTTCAGCAAAACCATCCACTATTGCCTGCACGTTGCCCAGAGTCACTACCCTTGCTATCACCAGGTCTTTCATTGCCCTGGCAAATTGGATCACAGCAGCCCCCACCGTAGATTTGCCCACTCCAAATTGATTCCCGACTGACCAGTAGCTGTCTGGCGTTGCAAGCTTCCACAGGGCTATCGCCACTTGCTTCTCAACTGTGAGGGCTGCTCTCATCTTGGTATTCTGGCGTTTCAGGGCAGGGGAAAGCAAGTCAAAAAGTTCCATGAAAGTGGCCTTACGCATGCGAAAGTTTCGCAGCCACTGGGAATCGTCCCATACCTGCAGCACGATGCGGTCCCACCAGTCTTTGCTTGTTTCCCGGGCCCAGAATCGGCGTTCCACGCCATGAACCTGCCCCAGTGACACCATGATTTCCACATTGCTGGGGCCTGTGCCTTGTGAGAGGTCTATGTCCATGTCAATTTCCTCATCACTCTCTTCGCCGCGCTGCAATCGCCTCCTCGGCTGGTCCGGGTTTCGCCTTGGCATGTCCTGGCTCTGCATATACTCCAGGACAATGCGCGTGGTGTTCATAGTGCTCATAATTGCCGCGGTGATCTGAGCTGAGCGGGCTCCATGCTTGCCGTGGTATGTTGTCTGCACAGGTAACCCAGGTAAAAAGGCGCGAATCTATTGTCTGCTGTTGCTGTGATGGGGGGGGGAGGGGCCTGACGACATGTACCTAGAACCTCCCGCGACACTGTTTTGCATCATCCGGGCATTGGGATCTCAACCCAGAATTCCAAGGGGCGGCGGAGACTGCGGGAACTGTGGGATAGCTACCCATAGTGCAATGCTCCGGAAGTCGACGCTAGCCTCGTACTGTGGACACGGTCCGCCGACTAGAGCACTTAGAGCATTTTATGTGGGGACACACACAATCGGCTGTATACAACCGATTTCTATAAAACCGGCTTCTATAAATTCGAACTAATTTCGTAGTGTAGACATACCCTTAGAATCCCTGTAAGACACCACATGTCAGGTATCTATTGAAAATAGGTATCTTTCTGCAGCTATATCACATTCAACATGGATTTCATTTTCTACACATTTGCAGCATCTGACAGCGGTGAGTTGAATAGAAATGTCACTTCCATTTTCCCCATCCCTACCTAGATAGGGATTGCATTTCCCAAATAGTAAGCACATGATTCCTAACGGATTAGGAAGGAGATCTCTTCAGGAGTGACCTCCTGCAGGGCCTGGGCCACAACTGCTTTGGGAGCCCAATGCATGGGTACTTTGCCTAGTTCCAAGTCATTACTAGGAAATTCTCTTCCCAGCTCTTTAGAAAAAATATTGACCTAACCAGTTTAACAACAGGGGGGTTGGGATGGTGATGGCGAATAAGGGAATCCCTCTGACTTACCCTATCTTCTTCTGTTGTTACAGAGGGTGAAATGACATTTTCCCTATCCGTGCCCTGTTCCTGCTTTCTGTTATAGTTCAATATATTTTAAGTGAGCAAAATGGTAGTAAAAATATCTGCTCTCCAGCACAACCTGAAGCAACATCAGAGCAACTGGGAATGAAACAATTTGTTCCTGAAGGGAGAACTTGATGACTAACAATTGCTTTGAAATGGGGGGGACAGTATAACCGTGATGCTCAGGGTTTGTTTGGACTAGGAAAAGTGATGGAGTTTAGGTCAGGTCAAGGGGAAAGCTAATGCCAACCACTGTACCTGGCCTGCATCTGCACTATAACTAGAACTGTCTTTTTACACCAAGATCACTAACTTGAGCAGCCAACGCCACATACAGTCCTAGTGGATGTCAGGCCCAGGTAGTTTTTGCCTCAGTGTAGCTTGTTGGGATCAAATCTCTCTCCCCCACTTGGAGCTGATGAACATTCCTGGCTGGAGGGACACACTCCTACGACTCAAAAGGAAAAGAGTTGATAGAAAAAAAAAAATCACAGGACTGACCCCAAAGAAGGTGAGCTGCAAAAGGCAGACGCAGGCAACTCATCTGGGGGAGCTGAGAGACCACGGTGCAGATGGTGCAAAGGTCGTTTTGTGGGAATTTGCAAATGTGATTTTTTTTAAAACCACCTTTGGCCAGCCGGAGTCGAGGCATTTATTACAGTTCTCTCATGCATGGATTTTCTGATGTCTAATAAGGCTTGAGCTCTGCTTGAAGCTTTTCCCGCACTCCGAGCACGTGTAGGACGTCTCTCCACTGTGGATTCTCTGATGTGAGATGAGGGCTGAGCTATAACTGAAGCATTCCCCACACTCAGAGCAGGTGTAGGGCACATCCCCTGTGTGGATTCTCTGATGTGTGATCAGGGCAGACCTCTGCTTAAAACTTTTCCCACACTCAGCGCACATGTAGGGCTTCTCTCCTATGTGGATTGTCTGATGTCTGATAAGGTTTGACCTCTGATTGAAGCTTTTCCCACACTCAGAGCACATGTAGGGTCTCTCTCCTGTGTGGATTCTCTGATGTGTGATGAGGGCTGAATTATCCATGAAGCGTTTCCCACACTCAGAGCATCCATAGGGTTTGTCACCTGTGTGAATTCTCTGATGTGTGCTAAGGGCTGATCTATAACTGAAGCATTTCCCGCACTCAGAGCATGTGTAGGGTGTCCATCCAGTATGGATTGTCCGATGTCTAATAAAGCTTGAGCTCTGATTGAAGCTTTTCCCGCACTCAGAGCATATGTAGGGTGTCTCTCCTGTGTGGATTCTCTGATGTGAGATGAGGACTGAGTTATAACTGAAGCATTTCCCACACTCAGAGCACGTGTAGGGTTTTTTTCCTGTGTGAATTCTCTGATGTCTAATAAAGCTTGAGCGCCGATTGAAGCTTTTCCCGCACTCAGAGCACGTGTAGGGCGTTTCTCCTGTGTGGATGCTCCTATGTCTGATAAGGTGTGAGCTCCGACTGAAGCTTTTCCCGCACTCACAGCACAGGTAGGGTTTCTCTCCCCTGTGGATTCTCTGATGTGTGAGAAGGTCAGAGCTCCCATTGAAGCTTTTCCCACACTCGTGGCATATGTAGCATGTCTCTTCCACGTTGATTCTCTCGCATGTAATAAGATCTGAGTGGCTACTGAAGTTTTCCTCTGGCCTGTGCTGAGCCTCACAGGCTTTTTCTTTTTCTGGGAGTGCACAACTCCCAGAAACATTCCCTTTGGATATTCCTGATAACATCCCATGTGGTTCTACTTGCTCAGCATCTTCCTGCTGGGGTGTCTCCTCGTTCTCACTCACCATCCCGTCACCTGATGGGAGACAGAGAGAATCCAGACATAGGTCACTCCCTGCACCAGAGAGAAAAGAAATCTCAGTGAGAGGAATGGAAAAAGGTGTGAACAAACCAAAATGTGTGTGGGAGAGATCAAACCTATCAGGAGCTGATTTTCCCCAAACCCTTCCCCCGAGGAGAGAGAGGAAGGGATCAGTTCTGGGTGTGCATCTCACCAGAACTCTCAGGGGAAAGTGAGATTGGGGAGGGACCTGCTGTCAACTGTCAGTCAGGATAGGTGGGAAGCCATGAATGACATCTGCCTAATGATTCCACATCTGCAGGGAACAATCCTGAACTTGGAGAGCTTACAACTTGGAGATTCTTTGTAGGGCATCTCAAATGTTTCCTGTATTCACGGACAGTTTTTGAGATGGTTTACCCAATTCCTCACCTGTGCAGGCAACTCTCTGGATCACTTTTTTCAGAGCCATAGAGGTCTGAGACCCACGGCTGTTCCCCTCATTCCAGCTGGGAGATCACATCAGGTTTGGAAATTGGAAACCCTGAGAAGGCAAAGAAAACAAGGAAGGTCCATGGAATTTGTGGGATACTTGTCACAAGGAATATTCCATGGTTTTAACCCCAGCTCATTTTTAAGACATAACATCCCAAAGTCGGCTTCCTTGGCTCAAAGTGGCAGGAGAGTTATTATTATAAATCATATTCATTACCTTAGAGCCTAAGAGCCAACTAACTGTGGGCCCCTGTTGTGCTAGGCACAGTACAAACCCAGACTAGTAGATGGCTCATGCCCTGAAAAATTTACAATCTAAATAGACAAGCCAGACACAGAATGGGGGAAGAGGTAGAACCCACCAGCAGAGTGAACTATGTGAAGGCAGAGTGACAGATCTGATGAACACAGGTCTATATCTTGAGACTATTGTATTTAATGTTATGACTAGGGCCAGTGTTTTCTGGAAATTGCTGCTATTACTGCATTTTTTTCCTGAAATTACTCTTCGTTTCTGGAATCACCCTTCATATCCAGAATGGCTGAACAGAAGGTGGGTGGGGATGCAGGGTCACAAACCCCAGATTTCTGCTGGAGACACCTGACTCCTCCCCAGGGCACAGGCCGGGGGCTGGCTGCTTTTGAGACTTGCTGCCAATTTCTTCCCTCCTCATACAAGTCTGGGCTCAGAAAAAACACTGTGGAGCTTCCCCTTGGGAGGCGGGGCCCTTGGCAGTGGGACGCTGGGCTCCCTCATCAAGCTGCAGAGCAGACGGCGCTCGCACCTGCTCTCGACTGCGTCAACAGCACCTCTCCCCCGCTCATCTCCCCTGCACACAGCTGGTTCATGCCCCGTCTCCTCAGCACACAGCCGGTTCTAGGCTCTCAATGCCCAGTGCCTGGGCCCCACCTCCCCCACACAGCTGGCTCCTGTCCTCTCCCGCAATGCACTTTCGGGCTGTAAAGGATTATATATTGCTCATGTTTGTCAATTACTCTCTGTTTTCGTTGCCAGCAAACACTGGCCCTACCTATGACTATTATCTGTATCTCTGAGCCAGCCCTTGAAAGCACGAACACTTTACAGACTATGATGCTGAGATGGGCCAATTACTAGATGGAAAATGGCAGAATTACCAAAAATAATGCAGAAGAGGTAAAAGCGTTCAATAAATATTCCTCTCCTAGATTTGGAGAAAAACAGATGATGTACTCGTATCATAAGATGCTGATGACGACACTCTTTCCATTCCAACAATAACTCACGAGGACGTTAAACAGCAGCTATTGAAGTTAGACATGCTTAAATCAGCCGGTCCAGATAACTTATAGCCAAGAGTTTTAAAAGACCTGGTAGAGGAGCGTGGTGGACTGTTAATGCTGATTTTACTTAGGACTTGGAACACTGGGGAAATTCTAGAAGACTGGAATAAAGCTAATGCTGTGCCAATATTTAAAAAGTATAAAAGAGATAAACCTGGCTAATTAGAAGAGTGTCAGTCAGGGACATCAATACTGGGCAAGATAATGGAGCAGCCGATACTGGATTTCATTAATAAAGAATTAAAGGAGGGTAACATAATTAGTACCCATTAACAAAGGTTTAGAGAAAATAGATCCTATCAAACTAACTGGATATTGTTATTGGATGAGATCAAAAGTTCGGTTGCAGCTAATAGTATTGATGTAATATACCTAGACTTCTGTAAGGCATATGACTTGGTTCAGCACAATATTTTGACTAAAAACCTAGAATGATACAAAATACACACGGCATACATTAAATAGATTAAAAACTGTGATTGTAAATGGAGAACCATGGTCGAGTGGATTTATTTCTAGTGGGTTCCTGCAAGGATTGGTTCTTGGCCCTGTGCTATTTAACATTCTTATCAACGACCTAAAAGAGAATATAAAATCATCACTGATAAAGTTTGAAGTTGCCAAAAAGATTTGGGGTGGTGGTAACTAATGAAGTGTGAGTAGATTTAGGCTCCAGCACTGGGAGTCTGGGAAGTTTTCCCAGCCCTGGCTGGAGGGTTATTTCCTGTTCCACAAAGAGGGGAAGTTCCAGTCCCAACTCCTGTGCCTTGAAATTAGGCCCTATCTGATGCTACACCCCACATTTAGCATAGTGGTATGATTATAATATGATTAGGACATAATTATGATGCATTTTGTGCAAGATGCGTCATGTGCGGTGTCATTGGAAATATGATTTGTTGAATAGGATTATCTTATTTGTGTGCATGGATCATGCTGGTATCTGAAGTTATGGATATAGACTCTGTATTTCAAATGTGCTTACTCTGGGTAAGCCCCACAACTAATCTTTCAGGTACAACAATGAACAAGCCAGACAGCGCTGATGGCTCATCAACAAAGACAATGGACCGTGGAAGAGCTTAGCCCTCCTGTGAATGTGTCAGCCAGCCTATGAATCATGGCTACTATGACTCAGCAAGGCATGTAGGTCATGTGACCAGACCACATGACACTGAACTCCATTTTGGTACCTGTATTTTCCCACAAACTGGACTGGGAACTGACTTTGGAACAAAGGGTTCCTGCCATGTGGAAAAGCTACATAAGGTGGGGTGTGACATCTCTTGGCCTCATTCCCCAGACAAGAGAACTCATGGAAACACCTGAGGAACAAAGACTGAACTGGGGGAAGTGCTGGTCCCAGGGTAAAGGGATTTCTAGCTTGTGTATGGAAACTTGGTGGACTGCTTGTATCATTGTGACGGAGCAGGGAGCAGGGCAGATTTGACCTGGGAATGTTGCAGGGGGATTGCAGTGAGGAGGGGGGACTTCCCTTGAAGGAAGCTACCTGAGCTGTAACCTGAGCCAGGAACAGGGGTGGGGAGAATTAACACCTTCTGCCCGGGAGACTGAACAAAGGAGAGGAGCAGCGGGAGGAGTGGGGAGTTTAGTTTCGGTTTGGGCTGGGTGGTGCAACGCAGGGAACCCCAAGCTGGGGTCTAAGCTCCCTGAACCTCCCAGAGGGACCTAATTGAGGGGGTCTGGTCGTACCTACACACTCTGCTTGAGACTGTGTTCCTGTCCTTAAATAAACCTTCTGCTTTACTGGCTGGTTGAGAGTCGCAGTGAATCTCGGGAAGAGTGGTGCAGGGCCCTGACTCCCCCACACTCCGCAACTACTGGTGGCAGCGGCGGGATCTACTGCACCCCGTGGACGGTGCTTCCTGCAGTAAGTGACTGGGGAGCAGTAAAACGAAGGGGGATTGACGGGGACCAGGCGTGCTGAAGAGTGAGAGAGAGACGGTTATTACCCCTGGGAGTGTGTGACCAGCGAGAAGGACTTTTGCAGTAACAGGGTCCCCCGGGGGGATCGCAGCGAGTGGTCCCAGGGGCAGAGGAGTCTGCAGCTCGACCCTGGCAGAGAGGTGGTGACCTCGAGAAGGGCTGGCACACTAGGGGGCCCCCTGGGAACTGTGGGGAGCTGTGAGCACACAGGCCGGTGAGTGGCCAGCAGGAAGATGTATGCCAAGCGGCTTAAGAGCGACCTGGTGGAGCTGTGCAAGCAGAGGGGGCTGTGCATTGGGAGGCTCACCAAAGAACAGCTCATTGCCCGGCTGGAGGCGGAAGATCGCGCGAATGAACTGATCCCTGTGTCTCAGGGAAACAGCCTGGCAAATGCAGCGCAGGCACCAGTGTCTGTCCCAGCTGGGAGTGGTCAGCCGTCTGCTGAGGGCTTCCCGAGACCCCTCCTTCCTATGCCTAGGGGAAGGGTGGGGAGGAGCCCAGCAAATACCAAAGGCGCCGTGACCCCCCCGGCCAGCAGGGGATCCTCCCGGCGAAGCTCGCCGGCCAGCAGAGGATCCTCCCGGCGACGTTCGGCATCCGTGGAGCGGAATTGGCTGGAATGGGAGAAAGAGCTAAAACTGAGAGAGCTGGAGGATCGTGAACAACAGAGACAGCATGAAGAGAGACAGCGTCAGCATGAACGGGAGGAGAATGAGAGACAGAGACAGCATGAAGAGAGACAGAGACAGCATGAACTGGAACTGGCGAGATTGAAGGGCAGCGAACCCCCGGCTGCGGTGAGCGATGGGGGACCCAGGACTGCACGGAGCTTTGATAAGTGCATCCTGGCCCCACGCAAGGAGGGGGAGGACATGGATGACTTCCTGGAGGCCTTTGAGACGGCCTGCGAGCTGCACCGGGTTGATCCCGCGGACAGACTCCGGGTCCTTACCCCCTTACTGGACCCCAAAGCCGTGGCATTGTACCGCCAACTGGGAGAGGCAGAGAAAGGGGACTACGAATTATTCAAAAAGGCCCTGCTACGTGAGTTTGGGCTGACTCCTGAAATGTACCGGGAAAGGTTCCGGAGTCAAGATAAAACCCCTGAGATCTCATATCTGCAACTAGCCGTCCGCATGGAAAGATACGCCAGCAAGTGGGCTGGTGGGGCCCAGACAAAGGAGGACCTGATTAAACTGCTGGTACTGGAGAGCAACTGTATGAGCGGTGCCCATCCGACCTGAGGCTGTGGTTGGTGGACAGAAAGCCAGAGAACCCGCGACACGCAGGGCAGCTGGCTGATGAGTTTGTAAAGAGCCGGTCAGGGGGTGGCAGGGAGGAGCCCCAAAGGAACAGGCCCGCCGCGATGCAGAGAGAGAGTCACCCTGGGACCTCCCAAAGGGGGAATATGGGGAATCCCCTCCCACGGGGAATGCCCAGCATCAGGGACAACCGACCGGCTCGAGGGGACCCACGGGACATGAGCTGCTATTACTGCGGCCGAAGAGGCCACGTTCGGGCCCAGTGCCCCAAGCTCAAGGACAGACTGAGCAGACCGAACCCGCACCGGGTTAACTTGGTAGAGGCCCAGACGGACGAAGGGCAGGCTTCTCACGCAAGAGGGGCTGGCAGCTTATCAACTGCTCAAGAGAGAGAAGGGCCCCAGGCCAGCTTCTCTGGGGGGCCAGATGCTCCGGATTCAAAGTTCTCCGTTTACAGGGTTGGCGCGGGGCTGTCCCTGCGGAGCGAGTGCCTTGTTCCCCTGGAGGTGGATGGGAAGAAAGTTTATGGATACTGGGACACGGGCGCAGAGGTGACACTGGCCCGGCCCGAGGTGGTGGCCCCAGATCGGGTGGTGCCCAACACCTTCCTGACCCTGACCGGGGTGGGCGGGACCCCATTCAAGGTTCCCGTAGCGAGGGTACACCTGAAATGGGGGGCCAAGGAGGGCCCCAAGGACGTGGGAGTGCACTACCATTTGCCCACTGAGGTGTTGATGGGGGGGGACCTAGAGGACTGGCCAAGCAGCCCCCAGACCGCCTTAGTCGTGACCCGTAGCCAGAGCCGGCGAGGGGCACTACGCCCTGACCTTGGGAAGGATGTCCCACCGGAGGCACCGAACCCTTCCCGGGTGGGGAGGGAACACCCAAGGACAGGCCTCGGGGTGGCTGGGGCTTCCGACCCAGCCGACGAGAGGGAGCAGGTCCCCATCCCTTCCCCAGCCGCCGAGTTCCAGGCCGAGTTGCAGAAGGACCCCTCCCTGCGGAAGCTAAGGGGCCTGGCTGACCTCAGTGTGGTACAGACCATGAGGAGAGGATGCAAGGAGAGGTTCCTGTGGGAGAAGGGGTTCCTGTACCGAGAGTGGGCTCCCCCAGGGGAAGTGGAGTCGTGGGGGATCAGGAGGCAGCTGGTGGTTCCCCAGAAGTTTCGCCACAAGCTACTGTACCTGGCCCATGACATCCCTCTCGCAGGGCACCAGGGGATCCGGCGCACCAGGCAGAGGCTGCTACAGAACTTTTACTGGCCCGGGGTCTTCACCAACGTCCGGCAGTACTGCCGATCCTGTGACCCCTGCCAGAGGGTGGGGAAGGCCCGGGACAAGGGGAAGGAAGCATTGAGACCTTTGCCCATCATAGAGGAGCCTTTCCAGAAGGTGGCCATGGACATAGTGGGACCTCTCAGCAAGACGACCCGGTCTGGGAAGAAATACATCCTGGTGGTGGTAGATTTCGCCACCCGCTACCCCGAGGCAGTGCATTTATCGTCCATTGAAGCAGACACTGTGGCGGATGCGCTGCTGACCATTTTCAGCCGAGTGGGGTTCCCCAAGGAAGTCTTGACGGACCAAGGGTCCAACTTCATGTCGGCCCTACTCCGGTGCTTGTGGGAGAGATGTGGGGTCCGGCACAACTGGGCCTCAGCATATCACCCCCAATCCAACGGGCTGGTGGAGAGGTTCAATGGGACGCTAAAAATGATGCTGAAAACATTTATGAATCAGCACCCGCAGGACTGGGACAAGTATTTACCTCACCTGCTGTTTGCGTACAGGGAGGTACCCCAGGAGTCTACCGGGTTTTCGCCTTTCAAACTGCTATATGGAAGGCGGGTAAGGGGGCCCCTGGACCTGATGAGAGACGAATGGGAGGGGAAGGCCACTCCTGACGGAGAGTCGGTGGTGGAGTATGTCCTGACCTTCCGGGAACGACTTGCCGAGCTCATGGGCCTGGCCAGGGAGAATCTGGCCAGAGCCCAGAGGAAGCAGAAGGTCTGGTATGACCGCACAGCACGGGCCCGTGCCTTCGCCACTGGGGATCAGGTGATGGTCCTCATCCCCGTGAGGAAAAACAAACTCCAGGCCGCTTGGGAAGGGCCCTTCAAGGTTGTCAAGCAACTAAACGAGGTAAACTATGTGGTGGAGCTGTCGAACCGGGCACACCACCACCGGGTGTACCATGTGAATATGATGAAGCCATATTATGACAGGGGGAATATGGTGTTGGCCGTGTGTGGACATTGGGAAGGGCAGGGAGATGACCCTTTAGTAGATCTATTCCCTGGGACAAGAGTTGGCTTCCCCCTGGAAGCAATTCCCCTCTCTGATCGGCTAACCCCTGCCCAGCGAGCTGAGATCGGAGGGGTGCTGCATCTGTACCAACAGCTGTTTTCCAACCAGCCTGGACGCACTAATCTGACTGTCCACCGGGTGCAGACAGGATCGCACCCGCCTATAAAATGCTCCCCCTTCCGAGCCACAGGGAAAACTGCTCAGGACCTGGAAAGAGAGGTCAATGACATGCTGGCTTTGGGGGTGATCCAGCCGTCTTCCAGCCCTTGGGCCTCGCCGGTGGTGCTGGTCCCCAAAAAGGACGGGTCGATCCGGTTCTGTGTGGACTATCGGAAGCTCAATGCCATCACTGTAGCCGATGCCTACCCCATGCCCAGGCCGGACGAGCTCCTAGACAAGCTGGGAGGTGCTCGGTACCTTACCACCATGGATCTTACAAAGGGCTATTGGCAAGTGCCGCTGGATGCAGATGCCAGGCTGAAATCGGCCTTTGTCACCCCTCTGGGGCTCTATGAGTTCCTGACCCTGCCCTTCGGCCTCAAGGGAGCGCCGGCCACCTTCCAGCGCCTGGTGGATCAGCTACTGAGGGGGATGGAGAGTTTTGCCGTGGCGTATATCGATGACATCTGTGTCTTTAGCCAGACCTGGGAGGACCACATATCCCAGGTTAGACAAGTGCTGGACCGACTCCAGAAGGCTGGGCTGACCGTAAAACCGGAGAAGTGCAAGGTGGGGATGGCTGAGGTATCCTACCTAGGCCACCGGGTGGGAAGCGGCTGCCTAAAGCCGGAACCAGCAAAAGTGGAGGTGATCAGAGACTGGCCCGCTCCTCAAACCAAAAAGCAGGTCCAAGCCTTTATTGGGATGGCAGGGTACTATCGGAGGTTCGTGCCCCACTTTAGCGCCATAGCCGCCCCCATCACTGAGCTGTGCAAGAAGGGGAAGCCAGACAAAGTGGTCTGGACCGAGAAGTGCCAGGAGGCTCTCCGGGCGCTGAAGGAGGCTCTGGTCAGTGGCCCAGTTCTGGCAAACCCAGACTTTGACAAGCCCTTTATGGTGTTCACCGACGCCTCAGACACAGGACTGGGGGCGGTGTTAATGCAGGAGGATGAAAAGGGGGAGAGACACCCCATCGTGTACCTGAGCAAGAAGTTGCTACCCCGGGAGCAGAACTACGCGGCCATCGAGAAGGAATGCCTGGCCATGGTGTGGGCCCTCAAGAAACTAGAGCCATATCTCTTTGGGCGTCACTTCACCGTGCACACCGACCACTCTCCCCTGACCTGGCTGCACCAGATGAAAGGAGCCAACGCCAAGCTCCTGAGATGGAGCCTGCTCCTGCAGGATTATGACATGGACGTGGTCCATGTGAAGGGACGTGACAACCTGATAGCGGACGCATTGTCCCGGAGAGGGAGCCCTGAACTTCCCCAGGTCACTGGTCAGAGTGACCCCGCTCAGTTCAGTCTCGAAGGGGGGAGAGATGTGATGGAGCAGGGAGCAGGGCAGATTTGACCTGGGAATGTTGCAGGGGGATTGCAGTGAGGAGGGGGGACTTCCCTTGAAGGAAGCTACCTGAGCTGTAACCTGAGCCAGGAACAGGGGTGGGGAGAATTAACACCTTCTGCCCGGGAGACTGAACAAAGGAGAGGAGCAGCGGGAGCAGTGGGGAGTTTAGTTTCGGTTTGGGCTGGGTGGTGCAACGCAGGGAACCCCAAGCTGGGGTCTAAGCTCCCTGAACCTCCCAGAGGGACCTAATTGAGGGGGTCTGGTCGTACCTACACGCTCTGCTTGAGACTGTGTTCCTGTCCTTAAATAAACCTTCTGCTTTACTGGCTGGTTGAGAGTCGCAGTGAATCTCGGGAAGAGGGGTGCAGGGCCCTGACTCCCCCACACTCCGCAACAATCATCAGTCAGGGTGAGAAATTGCTAATTCAAATTCTATCCATCTAGTATGTTAGGCTCAGTTTGAGTTTTTGGTTATTTGCTAAGTAATCTGCTTTGATCTGTTTGCTATCACTTATAATCACTTAAAATCTATCTTTCTGTAGTTAATAAACTTATGCTTTATCTTAACCTGTGTATTTTGAGTGAAGTGTCTGGGGAAAATCTCAGCTTGGTTTGCACAAGCTTGTTGTGCATATCTTTCCCATATCGAGGGGAAGGCGAACTATATTAATGAGCTTACATTATACAGATCCCTATGCAGTATACGATGGTATAATTCTGGATTTCTACTACAGCAGGTGTGCAAGGTTGGGGAGCTGGGAAATTGGCTGTTGTCTTCTATCTGTCCTTGAGTGGCTTAGGTAAAGCATTCAGGTAGATTAGCTGGGTGTATGGCGCCACCTGCTGTCGTGTTAGGTGATAACAGGGCCTGGGGAGTATCCAGCAAAGGAGTGTGAGAAGGGCCAGCCCAGCTTGAGGGTTAGAGGGCACAGCAGTTCCCAGAAGCCCCCCAGACTGAACCCCGGGGGTGACAAAACCATCACACCCTAGATTACACAAATCTCAGCAGGTTTCCTCACATGCTGTCCCCTCCCTTTCTCCACCCTAGAGATTTCCTGCCTCCCACCACCTCCAGCAGCTCCCACCCTCCTATGCCTTTCTGCTTGGAGGGAGAGGAGCAGTAATCTACCACCAGCTCCCTAATAATCTCTTAGCTGAGCCAGCTCCATTGCAGCCATTTCCTTCCCCCTGGGAGGATGGGATGATCTGGAGCGAAATGTGGACGTTATTCTGTAGCCTGCCAGGGCGAGAAGGGCAATGTGAGAGAATTCAGACGGGGCTTTTGTCCATTCCACATGCCAATTCCCCCCAGGATTTTCCCTGCTAATGGACATTCTAGGTTCTGCCTCAGTGTGAAGCACAGAGTGACCTTATTCCAGTACAGGACTAGCCTCCTCCCACCAGGGTGTAACCCTCTGAGACATTGTGAAACCCTCCCAGTAGCAGAGTCTCTCTGTCACACTAAGCAAGTTTGCGTACAATACCAAGCTGGGAAGGGTTGCAAGTGCTTTTGAGGATAGGATTACAATTCAAAATGATCTGAAGTAAATATGATGAAATTCAATAAGGACAAATGCAAAGTATTCCACTTTGGAAGGAACAATCAGTTGCACACATACAAAATGGGAAATGACTGCCTAGGAAGGAGTACTGCGGAAAGGGCTCTGGGGGTCATAGTGGATCACAAGCTAAATATGAGTCAACAGTGTAACGCTGTTGCAAAAAAAAAAAAAAAAAAAAAAAAAAAAAAGCAAACATCATTCTGGGATGTATTAGCAGGAGTATTGTAAGCAAGACACAAGAAGTAATTTTTCTGCTCCACATTTCAGGAAAGATGTGGACAAATTGGCAAAAGTCCAGAGAAGAGCAACAAAAATTATTAAAGGTCTAGAAAACATGACCTATGAGGGAAGATTAAACAAACGCAATTTTTTTCAGTCTGGAGAAGAGAAAACAGAGGGGACATGATCACAGTTTTCAAGTACATAACAGGTTGTTAAAAGGAGGAGGGAGAAAAATTGTTCTTAACCTCTGAGAATAAGACAAGAAGCAATGGGCTTAAATTGCTGCAAGGGTGGTTTAGGTTGGACCTTAGGAAAAACTTCCTAACTGTCAGAGTGGTTAAGCACTGGAATAAACTGCCTAGGGAGGTTGTGGAATCTCCATCAGGGGGGATTTTTAAGAGAAGGCTGGACAAACACTTGTCAGGCATGGCACGCACCCCCTGCCACGCCAGCTCCACCATTTTTGCCAAAGCAAAAAAAAATAAATAAATAAGCGCTCCTCCTGCTGCGCACCCCAAAGGATCCTCTTGTGCACCCCTCTTTGGAGACCACTGGTTTAGATAATACTTAGTCCTGCCTTGAGTGCAGGGGACTGGACTGGACAACCTCTCGAGGTCCCTTCCAGTCCTACGATTCTATGAACCAAAGGCCAGAGAACAGAATCAAAGGAGTCACTTTGGGGGATTCTCCCTGTCGTTGTCCCCAGGGCAGCTGTCTCAGGTTTATAAAGTTGTTTGATGCTCCAGCCTTTATACAGTCTCTCCTGGGAGTGCCCCTTTCATGGGCTAGGCCTAGTTTTAGCTTTTGGCAAGCGTGACCCTGGGGGCTCTGACACTGGGCCTTCTTGCCTCAGCATCTTGTTTCTTTCTGTGGCTTCCCAGTGAGTCCAAATGAGTAGATACTCCTGATAGAGACTATGAACATAGGAATAGCCACTGCTCAGACCAATGGTCCATCTATCTCAGTGGCCAATGCCTGCCCCCCACTCCCCACCCCAAGCAGCTCAGAGGGAATGAACAGAACAGGGAATCATCAAGTGATCCATCCCCTGTCAACCATCCCAACTTCTGGTAAACAGAGGCTAGAGACACCATCCCTACCCATCCTGCCTGTGACACTGGCAAATGAGTGTTAGCTCTTGCAAAAGCCCCCATGTCTTAACTGAACATGGACAAACACACAGCTGGAATCAGTCTGGCTCACCTGTGCTAGTATTGTTAAGACAGGTATTAGAATGATAAGAATGTGTTTAGACTTTATTGAATGCTTGTGGGTTGCTGCCTGGGTTAACATCTGACTAGTTGCATTGTGAGCCTCTATGGCTATGTAAATCACCAGACAGGAGAGAGACTTTACCTATGAAGTGCTGATTGGCAACAGAATGCATTACACCCTGCCTGGCAGGAAAGGTCCATCAACACCAGATAGAGTATTATGGGATGTTAAAGACGACAAACGACTGTTGTTGTGCTCTTGACTTCCCATTAGCTGAGTTTGCGGCTCAGAGCACATGTCAGGAAGGGGATAAAAACCCCATACAGAAGGAACTGATTATCTGTATGCTGCTTGGACTCTCAGGGGCAAAGTTTCTAGGCATAAGCAAGAGATCCCCAGCTCCTTAGCCTGGGTTAGTCCTAAAGAACACGTAGAGCTTGATTATTATAGAAGCTTCTATATCCTTTTGAACTTTAATACTAACTTGTCTGCATCTTAATGATTACCTGATTTAACTTTGTAAGCAACTCTCATTTCCTTTTAAATAAATCTTAATACAGGTTATTACAGGCCTGGCTACAAGTGTTGTCTTTGTTGTGAGATCTAGATTCAATTGACCTAAGTGGCTGGTTCTTTGGGACTGGCAGTAACCTGAACATTGCTGTGATTCGTGGTGTAAGGCAGTGGTTCTCAACCAGGGGTCTGGGGCCCCCGGTGGGCCACGAGCAGTTATCAGGGGGGCTGCCAAGCAAAGCCGGCATTAGACTGACCGAGGCCCAAGACAGAAGGCTGAAGTCGCAGTACATGGGGCTGAAGTCCGGGGCCCTGAGCCCCACCACCCAGGGCTGAAGCCAAAGCCTAAGCAATATAGCTTTGCGGGGGCCCCTGTAGCATGGGGCTCCAGGCAGTTGACCTGCTTGCTACCCCCTAACGCTAGCCCTGGTTTTATATGCAGAAAACCAGTTACTGTGGCCCACGTGAGCTGTGGAGTTTTTATAGCATGTTGGCGGGGCCTCAGAAAGAAACAGGTTGAGAACCCCTGGTGTACGGGACCATCTGTCACAAAGGTAGGCTCCCCTGCGTGGTGAGATATATGGGATGACCCAAGGGAACTGTCTGTGATTCCATGTTAATGCTGTTACAGTGTCTGCAGCGTTTACACTAGATTCTTGGTTGGTAAAATCTACATATAGACCTCACAGCCAATTTGGGGTTTGTTTCCTGCTTCTTACCAGTCTGCCTGAGGCTGGTGCTCATGTTCTCGAGTCACTGAAGACAGCGTTACAGAGACTTACGGGCACAACGCCACCAGCAGCAATCTGCAGCAATGCAGAGCAGGCTTTACAGTGACACAGTGTGGGCCAAATGGTCTATGGACTCAGTCAAGCCCCAGTTCTCCTCCAGTGCATGTCAGCATCCCGGCAACCTTCTAGGAGGGTCAAGGCTGCCACTCCTTCAATCATGATGGATCTCCAGCATAGCATCCCCCATGCCGCATGACCCGCCTTGACTCCTGAGACAGAGGTGAGTGACAGAGGGTGCACAACGGATCCGGGGGTGGGGGGAAGGGTAGGGAAAGGGATAACAAAACACACCTTCTGGGGTCACCCCTCAGGAAGTAAAAATCACAGACATTGGGTTGGCAGTAAAGGGGAGGGGAGCAGGAGGGGAGGGAGTGGGAGCAGGAGGGAGCAGTACCCTCAAAGGCAATGCTGCCAGTGGGTCTCCCCACCACATCAGGCATGGTGCTGACAGGGGGCCATTCCCTCGGTCTGGGTGCCTGTGAAGGGCTATATAATCCCCATGCTGGCACAGAAGGGGTTCAACTGCTGCTTTAGTCTGGACTGGCCCAGCCCCTCCATACCTGCAAACCATGCCAGGACTGGAGCAGGAATTAACAGGAGAGACCTACTCTACTCAGACGGGAGCAACCCTAGGAAGGGAACTGTCTGTGGAGCATCTCCAGCCCCAAAGAGAGGGCTGGCAGCATTTGGGGCTCTGGCCTTCACTGAGGGAGGGTGGGGATCCCCGGAGTTCAAAGGGGGAACAAGCTGAAACCTGCGCTGGAGACCCATAAACTCTGCAGGGGACTGAGATACTCCCAGGGCCCCCAGAAGTAATAGGGGCCCATATCCTGATGGGATCTGTCCACAGTTTTTTCCCCCATTGCTTTTCTTTCATTCCTTTATTTACCCTTGTTTGCCGACAGTTGGCTCTTTTGCAGTTTCACCTGGTACCCCAAGAGAGGAAGAAGGTGCCCCGAGGCCTCAGCCAGAGGGTGGAGCCCTGACACACTAGAAGGACATGCCCCTGTAGCACCCCTGAGGCAGGGGGCAATGGGACTCACAGAGGTGCACCCCAGAAGGCCTGAAGCCCAGCCGTTGGGCACCAGTTTGATGGTCTGGATGGCCTCTCACTGCGGGCTGCCAGCAGCCTGGCACGTGGAGTAGATACGGGGTGGCCTGCAGAGCAGGAAGTGGGGCAGCGTCCCAGACAGCACACCGAGAAGGGAAATGGAGAGGGGACGAGGGGCACTGCAGTGAACTCAGCACCTGCCCTGAAGGCCATTGGCAGAAAATTGTCCTCTCCCTGGCCTAGCGGGTCAGTGACACAGAGATCCCAAGGGTCACTTGGTCTTTGCCAGCAGCTCTCACCTGAGACCTGACAAACCCATCACACCAAACATCTCTTGGAGAATGGACATGTGAGGTGTCTACAGAAAGCTCGTAACTGGCCAAGACTCAATCACAGAGATCAACGTATGGATCACGTGTAAGGAACAAAGCATCTATACAGAAAAATCTACTCTATGGACTTGGAATGGAAAATCAATCACTGAGAGGTAATAGGCCCTGGGACTGGCCCATCCACCCAAGAGGGAGTCGACACTTCTCACTAGTCAGCTGCAAGGTAATGCAAGGCTCAAGTGACCAGCCTTGCTCCCTCCCAAACTATCCATGGAAAACCATCGGGGCACCACCAAACACCTGGAACTGGGGTGGGAGGGAGCTGAAGGTAACACATATTTGATTGTCCCAAATCCAAAATATGAATAGTTTAAAGGCACATGTTACACGTGTATGGGGTGGAGGGGCAGGCCAAAGTGTATGGGGGCAGGGGGGCTGTTTGGAGGCGGGGCAGACTATGCAGAGCTAGGACATGGCTGGACCAAAGGCAGGGGGCCCGGCTGGAAGTAGCAGTGAGGGGCCCAGCTCAGGCTACACCACCAAGGTGGCATGCGCAAGACCATACGCTGCTGCTGCCTGTAATACGTGTGCAACAGCCTAGGACAGGAGACAGCTACTGGCTCCTACAGCGCCCAGAGAGGACTGGAGGGGATGGACAAGAAGGGGAGGCCGAGCTGCAAACGGTGGCAGGAGGAGGAGGAGGTGAAGGAGAGAGACATTTGTAGCATGACCATTATTCCCACTGCACCATAACAGAAAGTACAGGAGAGGGGAGCAGCACTTCAGAATCACCCAGCAACTACGCGGTGAGGGCACTGGATGGGGACTATTCCTGGCTCTGCCACAGGCCTGCTGGGTGACCTTGGGTAAGTCATTGCACTTCTCTGTGCCTCTGATTGCAAACTTGTGTGAGACCCACAACTGCCTATAGGGCTGCTAACTCCTCCCGCCAACATTGCTCTGTGCAAAAGTTAGGAAATTCACTTACAAAAAACTTTATGAACGCAGGAGTTAAGGTTGCCCGGAGCTGTCTGGTGCCCCTCCAGAACAGACATCAGCAAAACTCAAACTTGTCATAATCAGGAAATGCAGAGATAAGGTACACACCAATGTAATCCTAATTCTGACCCACGTGAGCAATGACCCTTTCTTTACTCCTACAACACACCTGTGTGTGATAGGCCATTTGAGATAGTGCCCATCACTAAAGTACTAGGGAAAATGAATACCATGGCACAGAATCAAGCACTTTATCTTTGCTAAGACAGAATTGGGTTTTAGGTGAGCTGCATTGTACAGGAACTAGTGACACCTGTTCTAGACTCAGACACTGAGTCTGCTCCCCAGAAATAGCCGCACACTTAGTCAATTGAACACCTCTTCACCCCTTTTTACAACTCTTTCATCCTTACTCACAGAAGTTCCAGCTAACGTTCTACATTCACTCACCCATCGTTAAGCACAGACTGCTCTCAGATCCCATCTCACTGCTGACCATTCCCATGGCAAACAGTCCCATTTCCTCCTGACAATATGCAAAGCTCAGTGCAGAAATGACACAGACTGGAAACTCAAGGTACACATGCACCTCTCTCCTTTCATCGCACACATGGGGGATTCAGACCCAGATTGTCTCATATCACAATCACGCTTCCACCAAGCTATTCTAACTAACGCCTCTACCTTTCAGTGCAGCTACACCTAACACAGGGAGTGCAGGCAGATACCGCCCAGTGGCTGTTGCCAGCTCCAGGGGGCAGAGTTAAGGTTGCATTGGCATGTACATTAGCTCTGTATTTTTGAGTTTTTGGAGGTTTGACTTTTGCAAGGCCCAACATACTGCTGGGCAACCTTAACTCTGCATTAATGAAGGTGTCAGTGACTAGATGAATGTTCAGCAAATATACAGAAAGTGATGGCTCCCCATCCCTACCTGCCATTCACACAGGCAGCAAAGCCCTGGGCAAGGCAACTTGTAGAGGCAAAGAGAAGGGGCTAGAGTCAGGAAGGGGTAGCAGTGAGGGAAGACCGGCAGCTGACAGTTGGAGAGTGAAGAGGTTCGGGATATGGTAGGGGGGCAGAAGCGGCTGGGACTGGGTAACCTGGGGCTGGCCAGTCTCCATGGGGGACCACATGCTCCTCCTGTGCCCCCTTCCACACCCTCTTGTGAGTAGAGAATGACCACCCTGTCCTCACCCCCGGAGGCAGCCGTGTCTCAGGACTCTCCCATGTTGCACCCACTAACTCTCTTCCCATTTAGGGTATAGCTCAGGGCAACAATTTCCCACCAAGATGAACCCAGCTGGCTGCGGGCTGTTCTGGTGCACAGGGGCCTCTGGTGGGTGAAAGGCAGAACTGCAGCACTTCTCAGACAATGTATCTTCTTCAGGCAAAAAAAAAATTCTGTGCTGGACGTGAATTCTGTACATACACTGTGAGTAACTCACACCCTGCACATAACAACCTGCTCATTCCCATCTCTTCTCCCTATGTCTCTGAGTCCCAGACCTGCTGCTGTCATTAATGCACACAGGCTTTCACTCCCGTCACTGCTGGCATGACCCAAACCAGTTACAGGACTGAACCCTTATTTTCCCATCACATGGGACAGACTCAGCTGAGGGGGAAGTGAAAGTGGGAGGGGGTACAAAGGGAAAAGGGTTGTTGTAGCCATTTTGGTCCCAGGATATCAGAGAGACGGATTTTTAATTGGTTCTAAAAGAAATGACCGCACCCACCTTGTCTCGCCAAGAGATCTGAAAGTGGCAGAAGGAGACAAACAGGAAGACAGAGCTCAGGACTCTAAACCAAACATTTATAAGCCCCTGGAAGAAACTACATTTCCCTTCTGTGCCTGGGTATGTTTGTGTCCTATATAAGGGACCACCCCATTCCTCTCACAGCAGCAAGGGGAGACTGCAGCCAGTCCCAGATGGTCCTTCCCCATCCTGGGATGTGTGTTGTGAGGAAGTTTGTGTGTGATGGGTGCATGAGCGGGGTCCCCAAACAGCTGGACCCATCTGCAGATTGGAAAGCCAGGGCAACCCCAGCACAGGATGGTGGCTCTGGGCAAGGGTAGCCGTTCTGGAGCTGGGCCTCTGCCCACTCTAGGTCCCATGGCAGATGGCTCTGGAAGCATCAAGTGGGTCCATCACTGCAGGGGAAGGTTGGGGTAGTGTCTGAGATCAGGGTGAGGATTGGGGGAGGGGGGAAGAAGGGGGTCCACGCCCAGGAATGGGGGATAGAATTCACCTCCCCAACCTTCTGCAGAGCCCAGAAACCAGGGATTTATCCAGTGAAGTGAATTTCACGTTGGGTGACTGAGCCAGCCATGGAAAGATCCTTGTGCATTAGGTTCCACACTGGCTCCAGGAGTTTACTAGTACTCCCTCCCCAGACTCCTGGGGACAGCCAGGGATAATTACTGGGTTATGGGAATTAGAAGATGAAAATTCATTAAGAACGATGATATTTGTATGTTTATTATTAAATCCCCAGACACCCACCAATTCCCGTCCTTCTTCCGATGAGCTATAAATATCTAAGGGACTCAGCTACTGATCCTGCAGTGAGTTCCTGCCCCTCCCCACTTTCTCTAGCAGCACTTTTAACAACAGGCTAGGGAAACATGTAAATACTTTGAACCAAATTCCGGAAGCTGCTGGGCATGCACAAGTTAAAATGAAACCAAGGTTCCATCTCTACAAGGACCTGACCCTTAGTGCAAAATAATAGACACTCACCAGAAATCTGAAATGGCCACTTCATAACTGATAGAACGTTATTTATCTATTGACTTCTGGGAATTACCAATAAAAGAAACAACCCAGTGAAGGTGATACTCTGAGGGAGAGATCTCATGTGTCTTTACAAATCGGTATAATCTAATCTGGGACTTTATACACTAACATGCCTTATTCGTAGCCTTATGGCGATTGCCTGGTATCACTATAGGGCAGAAATAAGGTTGGTGCCTTAGCTGTGAAATTCCATCCCCTAGCATATTGCAATTGCTGTTCAGTGGGTTTAGCAACATTCATTTTGTCAATTTCTTTTTTTAATTTCAATAGATGATGTATTTATTTTAAGCCCTTTTTTCAATGCTTACGATTTCAACGTTCAGAGCTGTGGGAAGTTATGGGGGTCATCAGACAACAATTATTTAATTACAGTAAATGAGATTCCCAAAGCCAAATCTTTATAACTGTTCAAACACAAATTGTCAATGTCACATGCAAAATATACAGTGTAAATATCCTTAAATCAAACTCTACTTTCTCCAGAAGCATTTCTGTATTTTACCTATATAAATTTTTTTCATCTGTGTGCGTGTATAGTGAAGTCAACATTTACTGCAATTTATTAATAAAAATCCAATCCTTTCAAGCGTACTTTTAAGTAACTAAATACTTGAATTCTTTCACTTCCTGGACTGTAGTGCTTCCTTTGAGGATAATTGCACCTTCCCTGTGATGTATTTTACTCTCAGTACCGTAACCCCACCGTGATGTAGCTCCTGTCTGGGAGCTCTGCTGAGGCCAGTGGCATTATGATCAGAAGGTGACACACTGACACATGAGCAGAGACACATGGGGGAGGGTGGAGGATGAGATAACATGGAGGTTATCAGGGTCGAACATGGCCCTACAGAGTGTGGGGAGCAAATTCCCTCTCAGCCTCTCCTCTCTCCCACCTTCCAGAGTCAGTAACTCTGATAAATCGCTCCCTGAAATCTAAATAGCCCCAGTATGTGAGAGAGTGATTAACGCAGGTGCCTTATGGGCTGCAGTGACAACCCCTGCCTGGATGAGGAAGTGCAATAGAAATGGGTTAGGCTGGGAGAGGGCACAGCTGATGTGGGACTGGGAGCTGAGTTCACCAAGAGGCCAGAACTCATGGGTGGGTTGGGACAAGAAACGAACAGGACTGGGGAGAGGCACTTCTGTGTAATTTCCCTGTTTACCATCCTGCCATGTATTTAATTTAGAAACCTTTCATTTACATTTAAGCACATTGGAGCTAAGCTGTGTTGATGCATTTCCACTTACAGTGGTACAGTTTGAATTAGGTGTTTAATCAGATGCTTATGCAACACAAAGCAGTCAATAATTTGGTGTGCTTTCATGAATTAACATGACTGTGTGCTGTGCATAGCTTTTAAAAAAAAGATGGTGTGAGCGAGTCTCAAAATTTCAGGCATTAAGAAATTGAAATTAGGTGTCAGTTCATTTCGCATGCGTTTCTCTCGTAATTTTAATTTTGAATCAGTATTAATACTATGTTGTTTAAATAGCGTTAGAGTCTATTTGCATAATCGTTTGCAAGATTTCATTGGATATTGTGAAACAGCAGTCTTAACCTTTTATTTTGAGATTACTAAATACAATCCAGCGCACCACTCCTGAAAGACTGCAAGCTCTGGCCGGTGACATGCTCCCTAGAGAGCAAACACCTGACGAGCCCTTTCACCCTAAAATTGCTTTGGCTCTTTGACATTGCTTTATGCACCACACCAGAAAATGCTATAGGTAACCAGTTAATTACAGCAGACCTTCACTAGGTATCGTTTTCAGCTTTGCAATTATTAGAGCTCATTCAAAAACTGGAACTGAAATAACCAAAGCAAGTTAAGAAGAGAGTGATATTGGGCACAGGTGGGGGTAAAACAATAAAGGGAAAGAACTGACTATGGGAAAAGGAACATCCCAAACTATCAGACCCCCGGACCACCAGTGTGATGCAGCCGTGAAACAGGTGAATGCAGTCCTAGGATGCATCAGGCGAGGTATTTCCCGTAGACCCAGGGAAGGGTTAGTACTGTTATACAAGGCACTGATGAGACCTCATCTGAAATACTGTGGGCCATTCTGGTCTCCCATGTTTAAGAAGGATAAATTCAAACTGGAACAGGTGCAGAGAAGGGCTACTAGGATGATCCGAGGAATGGAAAATCTGCCATATGAGAGGAGACTCAAAGAGCTTGGCTTGTTTAGCCTAACCAAAAGAAGGCTGAGGGGAAATATGATCGCTCTCTAGAAATACATCAGAAGGATAAATACCAGGGAAGGAGAGGAGTTATTTAGGTTAAGCACCAATCTTGGCACCTGAATAAATGGATATTGGCCATCAACAAGTTTTGGATTGACATTAGGCGAAGGTTTCTAACTATCAGAGTGAAGTTCTGGAACAGCTTTCCAAAGGGAGCACTGGGGACAAAAAACCTAACTGGCTTCAAGACTGAGCTCGATACCTTCATGGAGGAGATGGTATGATGGGACTGCCTACAATGGCATGTAGTCAGTCTGCAGCTGCTAGCAGCAAATATCTCCAAAGGCCGGTGATGGGACACTAGATGGGGAGGGCTCTGAATTACTAGAGAATTCTTTCCCAGGTGTCTGGCTGCTGGGTCTTGCCCACGTGCTCAGGGTCTAACTGATTGCCATATTTGGGGATGGGAAGAAATTTTGCCCAGACTCAGATTGGCAGAGACCCTGGGGTTGGTTTTTTTTGCCTTCCTCTGCAGCATGGGGTATGGCATGGGTCATTTGCAAGTTTAAATCAGTGTAAATGGTGGATTTTTTTTGTAATTTGAAGTTTTTAAATAATGATCTGAGGTTGTTAACTCAGCCAGAGGTTAGGGGGCTATTACAGGAGTGGGTGGGTGAGTTTCTCTTGCCTGTGATGTGCAGGAGCTCAGACTAGATGATCATGAATTTCCCTTCTGGCCTTAAAGTCTGGGAGTCTATGAACTGCGCCTTGCGTTGCACAGACACTGGTGGAGATCAGGTCCCCATCGTGCTGTGCATGGCAGAGAACCTGACTGAGATCAGCACCCCCATTGTGCTGGGCACTGCACAGACAGAGAGGGACAGTCCTTGCCCCAAAGAGATCACAATCCATATAGACAGTGGGTAGGAGGAAAACAGAGTGGGGCTGCGACTTCCTCAAGGTCACCAAGCAGGTCAGTGACAGATCCTGGAACAGACCCCAGTAACTCCAGAGCCCCATCACCCGCAGTTTGGAAAGGTCCCCAGACCCCAGCGTATTAGGCTGCAGGAAGAGGTGGTTTGTCCATGGAGGCACAGGCTGTCTTGGCAGGGCTGCTCAGCTGCCGTCCCTGCACACAGCTGGGGGGTGGTGTCCCCTTGGTCAGGAGAAGTCAGTGTCCAGTCCTGTGGGGCTGTGCTCCTGGCTCATACCCCAGCTCTCACTGCTGTCCCTCCATTACCAGCTGCACTGTTCAGTCAGCCCCAGGCCTCAGTGAGGTCACTGTCCCCCCGCACCCCAAAGCTTCGAACTGGGACATAGTGCACCAGTGCCAGAGTGCACTAGTGTAAATTCTGTCTATACTAAGGGTTTGCACCAGTGCAGGGGCGGGCAAACTTTTTGGTCTGAGGGCCACATTGGGTTTCCGAAATTGTATGGAGGGCCGGCTGTGACTCCCCAAACAGCCAAGCGTGGCCCAGCCCCCTGCCCTATCCGACCCCCCCACCCCCGGGACCCTGCTCCATCCAACCCCCGCGCTCCCTGTCCCCTGACTGCCCCCGGACCTCCCACCCCGACTGCCCCCCGCCGCCCCATCCAATCCTTCCTCTCATTCCTGATTGCCCCCCACGGGACCCCTTCCCCATCCAACCACCCATTCTCCCTGTCTGCCCCTGGAACCCCTGCTACTGACTGCACCCCACCGCCCCATCCAACCCCCCCCTCTTTCCTGACTGCCCCCACCGGGACTCCTACTCCCATTCAACCTCTTGTTTCCTGCCCTCTGACCGCTCCGACCCCATCCACATCTCTGTCCCCTGACCACCACCCCGAACTCCCCTGCCCTCTATCCAACCCCCCTTCTCCCTGACCCCTTACCACCTCCGGAAACCCCTGCTCCTGATTGCCCCATGCCACCCCATCCAACCCCCCCTCCTTCCTGACTGCCCCCCCGTTCCCTGCCCTCTGATCGCCCCAACCCCTATCCACACCCTCGCCAACTGACCACCACCCCGAACTCCCCTGCCCTCTATCCAACTCCCCCTGCTCCCTGCCCCCTTACCGGGCTGCCTGGAGCACCGGCGGCTGGCGGTGCTACAGCCACGCCGCCCAGAGCACCAGGACAGGCAGCGGCGCCGCCTGGCTGGAGCCTTCCACGCCACCGCGCAGCACAGAGCACCGGGTCAGGCCGCGGCTCTGCAGCTGCGCTGCCCGCCAAGAGCTCACAGCCCCGCTGCCTAGAGCATTGGGCCAACGGCGCGATGAGCTGAGGCTGTGGGGGAGGGAGAGCGGGAGCAGCAGGGGAGGGGCTGGGGGCTAGCCTCCCGGGCCAGGAGCTCAGGGGCCAGGCAGGAGGGTCCCGCCCATAGTTCGCCCACCTCTGCATCAGTGCCTAAAACACCAGTGTGGCAGAGACCTTCAGTGCCTAAAACACCAGTGTGGCAGAGACCTTCAGTGCCCAAAACAGCAGTACGGTGGCACTAGAACTGGGATCTATTTCTAGCTCTGTCATGGACAGCCTGCGTGACCTTGGACATGTCAATGTTTCTCCTCCCAACATTAGTCTCTTTACCCAGCTGCCCACTCACTGGGGTCTCCTTTCTCCAAAGCAGCTCACCACTCAAATCTGTGTGGTGTCCCCAGAGCTAAGGTTGTTACACTCTGGAATAGTCTTACAAGGGTGGCTGGGGAGTCTCGTTCCTTGGAAGTTTTTAAGAACAGGTAGGACAAACCTCTGTCAGAGATAATCTATATATACTTGGTCCTGCCTTGGCAGGAAGAGCTGGACTTGATGGCATCTTGAGATCCTGTCCAGCCCTACATTTTTATGATGCTATGCAATATATATGTATAAAAACACAGCATACAGAAAAAAACCCACCACAACATAATGTCAGGCAATTCAGAAAAACAACAGAAACCAAAAAACTACACTCCACAGCATAAAATGACAATACAAAGGAGAAGAAAGCAACACAATGCAAAGTAACACACCCTAGGACAAAAGTACACAACGCAAAAGAGCTCAACTCAAACCAACAGAACACAGACACCAAACAAGCTGAGGCAAAACAATGCACCATACAACTATGCAGCACAGCATGGGGCGATCACAGTTCCAAATGGCACCATGCAAAACAGCTCAGCGTAGAACACGACAGCACAAAAGAGAATTATTTCAATGTAGGCCTGGAAGGGATCCTGAGAGGTCGTCTCCTCAAGCCTCCTGTGCTGAGGTAGGACCAAGTATCCCTAGACATTCCCAGACTAGTGTACCTCTAACCTGGTCTTAGAAACCTCCAATGAGGGAAATTCCACAGGCTCCCTTGGAAGTCAATACAAGGCAAACACAGCCCAAAACAACGCTGTACACACACACGCTGGGCTTGGGATTAAGGGGAGAGGCCAGAATTCAAACAATCAGTTCCCAGCTCTGCCCCAAATTCTCCATGCAAACTTGAGCAAATTACTGTACTTCCACTCTCTGAGCTTCAGTTTCCCCCTCTGTAAAATGGAGAGTCACCTCCCACCATTGGTCTCTTTAGCCTTTGAGCTTTTTGTGGCAAGGACTGTCACTGTGGGCATGTCTACACTGCAATTAGACACAGGCGGCTGGCCCGTGCCCGCTGACTTGGGCTCACACGGCTCAGGCTGCGGAGCTGTTTAATTGTGGTGTCGATGTTCCAGCTTGGGCTGCAGCCTAAGGTCTGGCACCCTCCCACCTCACAGGGTCCTACAGCCTGGCTCCAGCCTGAGCCCAGACATCTACACTGCAATTAAACAGCCCCTTCGCCTGAGCCCTGTGAGCCAGTGTCAGCTGCCATGGGCCAGCTGGGGGGTTTTAATGGCAGTGTAGACATACCCTGGGTGTCTGTTCAGCACCTGTCGCTATGGGGACTCTGATCTTGGTCAGTGTCTGTACAGAGCCCTGCACAACATGGAGCCTGATCTCAGTCGGGAGCTCTGCAACTCCTGGCATTACAGGATCCCTGATTTTGTTTGGGGTCCCTGCAGCACCTGGTAAAATGTTGGGCCAGGATCTTTGTCAGGGTCTGTGCAGTGCCCAGTACAGTGGTGGGGCGTGATCTTGGTCAGGGTCAGTGCAGTGCCAGGCCCAACAGGGACACAAATCTCAGTTGGGGGTTCTGCAGCGCCCGGCAGAACAGGGCCCAGATCTCACTCGGGGTCTGAACAGCACCTGACACAACAGGGGAGTCTGACCTCACTCAGGGTCTCCGCGGCACCCGGTAGAACAGGGCCCAGATCTCACTCGAGGTCTCCGCGGTGCCCAGATCTCACTCAGGGTCTCTGCAGCACCTGGCACAAATGGGAGCCTGATTTCACTTTGTGTTGATGCAGGGCCCGGCACAACAGGGGGCCAGAGCTCAGTCAGGGTCACTGTAGCACCCGGCACAAGAAGGTCCCGGCTCTCTGTAGGGGTCTGTGCAGTTCCTGGCACAACGAGTGTCCCAAACTCTGTCAGGGTTTGTGCAGTGCCCGGCACATTAGGGCACCTGATCTCAGGTAAGGGCTGGGCCACGCTCAGAACGATAAAAGGCCTGATCTCAGTCAGACACCAGGGGAGAAAAGCGGGAAGATGTTTAAGAATTTGATATCAGAATTTCAGAACTGAGGAGAAAATGGGGCACAAACCAAATATTTGCCAATATAAGAGAGAAGCACCAACATCTGGGGAGATTTTATGTCACCATTCAACAGTTCAAGAGAAAAGAGGGGAAATTTGAGGGGATTATACAGCGATATTCAATCAACAACAGAATGGGACAGATTCTTCTTGCCGCACATTCACATGGCTGGCAGGGAGCCCTGGGTGATGTGGCTTTCACAGGGGAAAGGAGTGGGGTGGAGTCAGAAGGTCACTGGCTGTGGGGAGGGCTGGCAGTGGGGTCAGGGAATGTGACTAGCAGGCCGTGCGGGGGCTGCTGGGTGAGGGAAGTAACTGGGACTGGGAAACCTGGGGCTGTTCAGTCTCCATGGGGCTGCTTGCTCCTCCCTTCCCCTCTCGGGCCTTTCCATGCCCTGTTGCCAGCAGAGGGAGGCCCCCCAGCCCCGCTCAGCATATCCCTGTCTCAGGGCTCTCCCAGCGCCTGCCCATTTCAGAAATCACTCAGGGGACCGATTTCCCTCCTAAACAAAAAGGAACAGGAGTACTTGTGGTACCTTAGAGACTAACAAATTTATTAGAGCATAAGCCCGCGGGGATGCATACCGAAGAAGTGGGCTGTAGCCCACGAAAGCTTATGCTCTAATAAATTTGTTAGTCTCTAAGGTGCCACAAGTATTCCTGCTCTTTGTGCGGATACAGACTAACACAGCTGCTACTCTGAAACCTCCTAAACAAGGACAAATCACTGCAGGCAAAAATGGGGGGGTGGGGGAGGGAAGTCACCCAAAACCTGGGATTTGAACTGGCCATTGGCGAAGTAGAGGGAAAATGGGGCACAATCAGGGAGGAAAACAGAGACCTTATCGGGGATTTGAGAGAACGGGGGGGGGTCACCGTGGATGTTGCTCGTTGCTCTCTCGGGAGAAGGGGGGAAGGGCTGGAGAGGATGGGGGGTACCCACGGGAGGGGGCAGCGGTAAATACGAGGGGGTCACCGGCTCTTCTCCTCCCCGCCCCCCCATGTCCGGACTGCACAGACATTTTCCATCCGCCCCTTTCCCAGATCCCCCCTCCCGGCAGCCCCCGCCCAGCCACACGCCGGGCCCCAGTGGGGGCCGGTCCCCTCCCCCCGTGGGGCCCCAGGGCAGAGCCTGGCCGGGCCGGGGGCGTTGGACTCCTGCGGGGACAGCAGCTCCGAGCCCCCCGCGGGCGCTGCCCCAGGGAGCAGATCCCGGCGCTGCGAGATGCCGGGTCCCCCCCACGGACACTGGGGCAGAGTCACCGCCCGGCCCCGCCCCCGGGGCTCGCTCCGGTACCTGGAGGCTGCAGCGCCGCAGCGGGGGCGGCTCCGGCGGGCCGGGCACTGGAGGCGTTAATGGGTCTCCCCAGCACAGACGCCGCCACTCTCCCCGGCTCCGCAACGATCTGCGCATGCCCAGCAGCTGCTAACACCCCGCCCCCCATTTTCCCGCCCCCGGCCCTGGGCGGGGCTGCCGGAGCCCAACGCCTGGGGGGGGGCACGTGCCAGGTGCTCTGCGAGCGCTGGCTCTGCGCATGCGGGACCCCCGCCCCTCGCGATCCGCTCCCGGGAGAGTCAGGAACTACATCTCCCAGCCTGCCCCGCGGCGCTTCCGCCCTCTGCAGCCCAGGTAAGGGCGGGCCCCGGGGTCAGCCTGACCCCGCCCCCCGCTCATCCCCTCCCCCCGCAGAGACACCCCCCCAAGCCCCGCCGCCTCTCAGACCCGCCGGCGCCTCTGAGATCCGCCCCCCCCCAGCAGCGGCCCCTCCCCCCCGGCGCCTTCCCGCTTCTCAGGCGAACTCTCGTGTCCCGGGGGCGGAGCCTGGTCCCTGGCGGCCCCGCCCCTCGGCCAAGAGCTGCGCTGCGGGGGGCCTCGGCCTCGGGGTCTCTGGGTCGGGCAGCGCCGCTAACAACGGCCCCCCCCTCGACCTGCCCCGCCCCGTCCGACCGGCCCCCCGCCCCCCGTGACCTGCCCCGCCCCCCGCGTCTGACCGGCCCCCGCCCTGGCCCGTGACCCCCCCAGCACCCTCCAGTGCCCCGCTCCACACTCCCCTCACTCCCCTCTGACAGCAGCTCCCCAAAGCGCCCGGCTGCCATGTGAGGGGTTATCACTGTCTGTTTATGGAACTTCCATCTACTATCCCGGCAAACTGTCCCACTCCCCTCACTGCCTCGAGGTCAGCTCTCAGCGCCGGGCACGTTTCTCTCATTAGCAAATGGAAGAACAGGAGTACTTGTGGCACCTTAAGTATCAGAGGGGTAGCCGTGTTAGTCTGAATCTGTAAAAAGCAACAGAGGGTCCTGTGGCACCCTTGAGACTAACAGAAGTATTGGGAGCATAAGCTTTCGTGGGTAAGAACTTGCATCTGAAGAAGTGAGGTTCTTACCCACGAAAGCTTACGCTCCAATACTTCTGTTAGTCTCAAAGGTGCCACAGGACCCTCTGTTGCTTGTGGCACCTTAGAGACTAACAAATTTATTAGAGCATAAGCTTTCGTGGACTACAGCCCACTTCTTCGGAAGTCCACGAAAGCTTATGCTCTAATAAATTTGTTAGTCTCTAAGGTGCCACAAGTACTCCTGTTCTTCTTTTTGCGGATACAGACTAACACGGCTGCTACTCTGAAACCTGTCATTAGCAAATGGTTCTTTTTAGACCTGTTTCTTCCCCAGTTCTCAAAGACAGATCTAAACTATCCCGTGTGCAGGGCTGTAGTAGCCGGGGTGGTCCCGGGGTATTGGAGGTGCCCCCTCGCTTTATATACAAATGTTCGGTGTTATTCTCCATCCCAGTCCTTATGAATCCGAACATGTTATTAGCTTTTCTGCTGGCAGCTGTGCATTGAGTGGAGCTTTTCACTGATCTGTCTACAGCAACATGTAGATCCCTTTCTTGGGTTGTGTAGCCGATAATCTGTTCTGCTGATGCTGCTAGGTGCAATGCATGTTCACTGGGGGTTTCTCCCCTCGTCCTTATTTGTATTTCCTCTCCCTACTAATGTTGGGGTGTCCTTCTCCTATAGTATCAGAGGGTAGCCGTGTTAGTCTGGATCTGTAAAAAGCAATAGAGAATCCTGTGGCACCTTTAAGACTAACAGATGTATTGGAGCATCCAACAAAGTGAGCATTCACCCATGGAAGCTTATGCTCCAATACATCTGTTAGTCTTAAAGGTGCCACAGGACTCTCTGTTGCTTCTCCTATAGGTTACTGTAGCAATGATATCATCTTGGGGTCATATGTGTCAATTCGTTGCCATGGCATTCCTGTGGTCAGACATCTGTGGATGTTCTATCCGAAGGCCGGTGTTAGCTCATGTTCCTCTGGTCGGCTGGTGTCTTTACGGATGAAATTCCCCCTTAGACACTCTATTTCCAGTTCCCCAAACCTTAGGGGTGACCCTTAGGCCAGTTATCTGTGCCAGAGTTCATAGACCTCGAGCCTTATGCTAACTGCTGATGCCAGTGTCCTACAGGAGACAGGCCTGTGGGTTCCTTGCGTTACTGCTGCATAAAAGAAATGCTAAAGCTAGCTATATGGGCTACAGGTGATAGTTAATTTACCACCCAGTAATGTTTTAAAGTAGCTCTAGTTTTTCTCTCCAATGTGCATTGCTTTGCATTTAGAAAGATAAGGTGGGTGAGGTCATATCTTTTATTAGACCCACTTCAGTTGGTGAGAGAGATCCATTTCTGAGCTACACACAGATCTCTTCTTCAGGAGAATATCCTAAAAAATTGCCTTCCTTTCTCTCTAGTTATCTATTTCTAATTTAATATTCCCTGAGATTTTTTCCATGTCTCACTAATAATAAATATTAACATAAAATATCTTCAGATTTTGACCTTTTCTCAATTTTGAATATATTTAGAAAAGTTTTGCAGATGTTTCCCATTTTCTTTCAATTTGTCAAATAACACTCTCATTTTACCTCTTTACCTACTATTGACTATCGATATAAAATACTTCACATTTTTTCACTTTCCGCTCTACTTAGTGAAAATTGATCCAAAATTCTCCAGATTTTCACCCTTTTCTCTTCAATGACTTAACACAGATTCATAGATTCTAGGACTAGAAGGGACCTCGAGAGGTCATCGAGTCCAGTTCCCCGCCCTCATGGCAGGACCAAATACTGTCTAGACCATCCCTGATAAACATTTAACCTACTCTTAAATATCTCCAGAGATGGAAATTCCACAACCTCCCTAGGCAGTTTATTCCAGTGTTTAGCCACCCTGACAGTTAGGAACTTTTTCCTAATGTCCAACTTAAACCTCCCATGCTGCAGTTTAAACCCATTGCTTCTTGTTCTATCCTTAGAGGCTAAGGTGTACTGGTTTTCTCCCTCTTCCTTATGGCACCCTTTTAGATACCTGAAAACTGCTATCAGGTCCCCTCTCACTCTTCTCTTTTCCAAACGAAACAAACCCAATTCTTTCAGCCTTCCTTCATAGGTCATGTTCTCAAGACCTTTAATCATTCTTGTTGCTCTTCTCTGGACTCTCTCCAATTTCTCCACATCTTTCTTGAAATGCGGTGCCCAGAACTGGACACAATATTCCAGTTGAGGCCTAACCAGCGCAGAGTAGAGCAGAAGAATGACTTCTCGTGTCTTGTTCACAACACACCTGTTAATGCATTCCAGAATCATTTTGCTTTTTTTGCAACAGCATCACACTGTGGACTCATATTTAGCTTGTGGTCCACTAAACAGTACTCCTTCCTAAACAGTCTCTTCCCATTCTGTATATGTGAAACTGATTGTTCCTTCCTAAGTGGAGAACTTTGCATTTGTCTTTGTTAAACTTCATCCTGTTTACCTCAGACCATTTCTCCAATTTGTCCAGATCATTTTGAATTACGACCCTATCCTCCAAAGCAGTTGCAATCCCTCCCAGTTTAGTATCATCTGCAAACTTAATAAGCGTACTTTCTATGCCAATATCTAAGTCGTTGATGAAGATATTGAACAGAGCTGGTCCCAAAACAGACCCCTGCGGAACCCCACTTGTTATACCTTTTCAGCAGGATTGAGAACCATTAATAACTTCTCTCTGAGTACGGTTATCCAGCCAGTTATGCACCCACCTTATAGTAGCCCCATCTAAGTTGTATTTGCCTTGTTTATCGATAAGAATATCATGCGAGACCGTATCAAATGCCTTACTAAAGTCCAAGTATACCGCATCCACCGCTTCTCCCTTAGCCACAAGACTCGTTATCCTATCAAAGAAAGCTACCAGATTGGTTTGACATGATTTGTTCTATTCCCTATCACCTTACTATCTTTCAAGTGTTTGCAGATGATTTCCTTAATTACTTGCTCCATTATCTTCCCTAGCACAGAAGTTAAACTAACTGGTCTGTAGTTTCCTGGGTTGTTTTATTTCCCTTTTTATAGATGGGCACTATATTTGCCCTTTTCCAGTCTTCTGGAATCTCTCCCGTCTCCCATGATTTTCCAAAGATAATAGCTAGAGGCTCAGATACCTCCTCTATTAGCTTCTTGAGTATTCTAGGATGCATTTCATCAGGCCCTGGTGACTTACAGGCATCTAACTTTTCTCAGTGATAGACATAGACATCAGCTGTCAGATTTTGTCTTTTTCCATGTCATTATTAAATGTCTGTTCAAAAGCATCTCGTGTTTGGAGACGTTCCCATGTTTAGTTGCATCAAGTCCTCCTATTTTGGAGGGAATTTGTTGCCTTAGTCATTCTCCATCCTGGAGGTTGCAGGGAATTAAATGGTCAACTTTCTCCTCTCATTTGAGACTCATTTCTTTCCCCCTTTATCTTCATTAAAATGTTTGTTGAGGAAAGTGACTTGCTCCATATTTAATACACACCAAAGCCAGAGGCCTCCCCCTGTTTGGGGGAATGGTGTTGATATAAAATTATTCTGCTTAACTGCCAGGGGGCAAATTTGTCACGTACACATGGAAGATATACAGCACAGCTATGCTATATCTTAACTCAGGAAGTTCCTTCGAGAGGAAATGTAGCCAAACTCCAAACCTGGAGACAATGGAACTTTCTGTGCCTGCATCCTGTAGATAACTAACTGCTTGGTTTGCAAAATAACGCAAGGGGTGGGGCAAGTAGATGAACAATAAGGGGTCATAAGAAGGGCAGATACATGTAGCTTGCTAATTAGGTATGGTAATGATAGCAAATTTTGGCCAATCATAGAGCGATAGATTATCGTAGTCAACTGCATATAATGCTTTGGTGTAAGTGTTTTCTTTGTTTTTGCTGACTTATGAGCTCGAACCCAATTGCAATTGAAATTAACGGATCGCCCATCCCGGGGCTCCTTGCTTGATTAGCTGTGTCCGTCTCTCCTTATTCCTCAGCTGGAACGGACAGGAATTTCTATGACAGTGTCTCCCAGCTGCTCACAGGACAGTTGGCTGGACCCTTTTCTTTTCCTCAGGGGGCACAGGACGAGGGCTCAGTCTGTGTCTGGCTCCTTGCTGCCCAGGCTGTGCCCAGAGTGGCTGAGAATCTCCATGCTACTGTATTAGCCCCTCACTTTCCCCTCACCATGTTCACCAGCAGTATCCCAAACCCCCATGATGAATGGTCTCCATGAGGGTTTGTTTCACCCAGTGCTGAGATGTAGTCGTCTCTAGGCTGGGTCCCTATTGGCCATTATCTGCCAGTCACCGGGCATGGACATTTCTTACAAAATTTGGCTCCTCTATGCCATCCATTCTCCTGTTAAAGAAGCCTCGCCCAGGGATCCCCCCGCCCCACTTCTGAAAGGCTGGCAGGGGCTGCTGAGAACTTTCTATCCATTACTGATATGAAATCACGACAGACTTTGCTTCTCTCCCCATTTTCAAAACTGGAGGAACTTCAGGTTTTGGAGGGAAAACTGTTGCTGTGAATCCTTCTCCAAAGAAGGGGAGGGAATGAGGAAGGAGGAAAGGACTCTGGCCTAATCCCTCCTGAGCCATGTTTCTGGTCTCACTAAGACTAGTTTCCTGATTAGTTGCAGCTAAATTAACCCCCATGATATTTTATGTATAGTTGGGGTTATTTTTTCCAATATACATTACTTTACATTCATACACATTAAATTTCATTTGCCATTTTGTTGCCTGATCATTTAGTTTTGTGAGATCTTTTTGAAGTTCTTGACAGTCTGCTTTGGTCTTAGCTATCTTGAGCAGTTTAGTATCGTCTGCGAACTTTGCCACCTCACTGTTTACCCCTTTCTCCAGATCATTTATGAATAAGTTGAATATGATTGGTCCTCAGACTGACCTTGGAAAATCACAGCAGCAAGATGGAGTCTGGAGTCACATGGGCAAATCACATGTCCACGCATGACTCAGTTTGCAGGCCGGCGCCATTGTTTACATGTTAGTTTGAAAGTTCCCAGGAAAGCTCAGATGTGGATTGGCGTCTCCCAAAGTCCATTGTCAGATAAGTGTTTCTTGATTGGGCACCTACTGAGAATAGTCCTTTCTCAAGCCTTGAAGATTAACCCTGAGCCTCTGGCATGGGAGATGGGTTTCTGAGTCACATCCAGTGCACTCTTTGGGCCTCAGCTGAAACCACCGAGGCCAAGAGGGATGGTTTTGAGGTGGCAAACAGGGGCCTTGGAGGCTCTCAGCAGGTCTTGAGGGGTAAGGGGTTATTGGAATTCCTGGGGGAGCTCAAACCACCATCCTTGTGGTTAACAGCTAAATGCACTGACCCATTGGGCCACAGAGACACACGTCTGCTGTTACCAAGGTTGCTGCCTAGCAGTCTGCGCTTCTGCTTGCCAGTGCTAGAGCTCACAAGGCGCTAGTGTGGATGCTGGAGGCTGGGTGCTAGAGGCTGTAAGTGACAAGCCAGCAGAGTGGTGCAGTGGAAGTGTGCTGGGCCCATACCCCGCAGGTCGATGGATCGAAACCATCCCTTGCTAGACACGTGCTTGTTTCTTTTGGCTCTGGCCCTTCAAGCGAGGCGGCAACCAGCAGAGCACCAAGAGCCTAAGCCATGAGGCAAGAGGTGGCTGAGGCGGCAGCCTGCCAGGGAGCTCCCCGGCACCTCTGGCTGCCTGGGCTGAAGGCAAGAGGCAGGCCTGGGTGTGGTGAGGGCCTCCTGTCCCGGCCTGAGGCAGCAGTGCTTCCTCGTCCCCTTTTCCCACCCACACCGGCCGGCGGCTGCTGCGGGAGAACACCAGGGAGGCTCTCGGGATGCCAGGCAGCTCTGTGTGGCTGTCAGGGGAAAGAGCTGAGGCTCCCGACTCGACCTGCCATTGACTCGCGTGGCTCTGGGCTCCGTCAGCCGGGGCGGGCCAGGCTGCAGACGTGACTCAGGGTTGGGCAGCATGGCCGCACTTCCCTGATGAGGCATGAGGCAGGCCAAGAACTACGTGCAGCAAACAGGGAAGTGGGAGGGAGGCGTCTTTGAGCCGGCGTGCCTCGTCCGTTTCTCGCTTGGGCGGAGGCCAGTAGCGTAGCTAGGGGGGTTCAGGGGAAGCAGCCGCTTCCCCTCAGTAAATTTTTCATAACCGGCGCCTGCCGGGCCGGCACTGGGGTCCTGCAGGCAAGTTGGGGGGCAGCATGGCCTGACTCCGGAGGAGCCATTGGTGGGGGGCGGCAGGCGCAGCCAGAGGAGCGAAGGGACCAGTTTCTCGGCCGTCGCACCCCACGCGGCCCCAACATCGCTGCCGCAGCTGCCTCCTGCGGCGGCTCAGGGCTCGGCAGCCGAGCGCTCCGCAGTTGTCGGGCAGCTTCCCTCTCTCCGTCTGTTTCCTGCTTCCGGGCCGAGGGAAGCAGGAAGCTGCCGGGGAGAGGGGATCTGCCCGCCAGCTGCCCCTCGCCTGCCGCGGGCTCCTCCTCTGCAGCGCTGCCCACCGCGGGGCTGGGGCTTTCCCGGGGCTCTGCCCTGCATGCACCCAGCACTCCCGGGGCTGCTCCTGCCTCCCCAGGCTGGCCCCAGATCCCCTCTCCCAGAGGGCTGGGGTCCTGCTGTGGCTTGCACCCCTCTGCCTCCTCCGCAGGGTAGGCAGCCCCAGGGGGTTGAGGCCGTGCCCCCCCTGCCCCAGCTTCCCCCTCCAGGCTCCAGCAGCCCCCGCACTGCCCTGCCAGGCCTGTTCAGCCCTCGGTCCCCGCAAGGGGCTAACCTGGGATGGGGTTCGCGCCTGGCGTGCTCTGTGCTTGGGGCGAGGCAGAGATGGAGGAGCAGGCGTCCAGCAGCCCCACTGGCCGGACTACCAGCTCCACGGAGTCGCCGCCTCCTCGAGGCCAAGCGAGGCCGCGGAGACCCAGCGGGGCCTCGTGCCCTCCACAGTCGGGGAAGAGACTGAGAGTCCCTCCCCTTCGGCCCAGATGGGAAGGTGAGTGACCAAGCGCGCGCTGGGAGCTTGTCCCGGGGCCCAGTGCCCCATCCCTCTGCCCGATGCCCCCCGCAACACCCCATCTCGCCCAGTGCCCCCCAGGGCCTGCCAGGCAGATGGCACCAGGTCCTGTCCTCATGCAACCTTCCCCTACTGTGCAGGTGAAGGGGACGGCCCGGCCCAGGGGGAGCCACAGCAAAGTCCCGCCCGGAGCTGGTGCCGGAGACCAGCAGGGCTCTCAGCCCAGGCTCCGGCATCAGCCTGCAGTGGGGAGTGGAGCCACCTCCCTGCCGGCTCGGCTCAGCCCAGCCCCGCTCTTAAAGGGACGTGGACCCCACAGCGGCTCGGCCCGGCCCGGGGCATGGTGGGGGGTGTCAGGGTGCGTGCAGGGGACTCCCGGGTACCTGCAGGGCCCTAGCAATAGATGGGTCTGGAGGAGTCAGCCAAAGGGGGGGACGCGGAGCGGCCAGAGGAGGAGCCAAGGGGGGGCGTGGCCAGAGGAGGAGCCAAGGGGGGGCGTCTTTTTTATGTTTGCTCTCCCTGCTCTTAAAACCTGGCTACACCACTGGGCGGAGGCAGGAAGGGAGCAAAACGTGCATAACTGAAGATTTTGCACTTGGATTAAGCCCGAGTCCCCGGCGTGGCTGCTCGGAAACAGGCTTTTGTGGCGCGGCCCCCACACTCTTCCAGCCAGCAGGTGACCCCACTGTGTCCAAGAGGGAGCCTTCGAGGCGGCAAAAGGGGAACATCACGGCTCCCAGCAGACCTTGAGGAGCCCACGAGGAGCCTTCAGTGGCATCCCTGGGGGAGCATAACCCCCCTCCTTTCCATTAACAGCTGAACTCACTGACCCAGGATACCACAGAGACACCAACCAGCAGCTGGTTTGCCAGGGTCACTGCCAGCACCCTGCACCGCTTCCTGCCAGTGCCAGAGCTCGCAGGGCACTAGCCTGGAGCCAGGTGCTGCTTACGAAAAGCCAGCAGAGTGACAGAGGAAGCGTGCTGGGCCCATAACACAGGTTCATCAAAACCCTCTTCTGCCAGCACCAGGCCTCCTTCTTCTCACACTGGGACTGCAAGCGAGGGGGCGGCTGGCACAGCGCCAAGAGTCTAACCTGTGAGGCAGGAGGCGGCTGACGCCTGCAGCCTGCTGGGGAGCTCCCAGAAGATATTAAGGGACCCCATTGGATCCCCCCCAAATCCCCGCACTGGCCCCGCCCCCTCTCTGCCCCATTGGATCCCTCCCCAAATCCCCACCCTGGCCCCGCCTCTTCCCCAACCACGCTGCATTCCTCCTCCTCACGCCTGCCTCCCAGGCTTGCGCTGATCAGCCGTATGGCGGCGCAAACGCTGAAGAGACTGGGGAGAAGCAGGACGCGGCTTTTTTTTTTTTTTTTTCCCGCTCCGCCAGCAGCCCCGGACGTTGTGGGGCCCTCTTAGACACGGGGTCCCATTCTGGGGAATCGGCCGAATCGGCTTAAAGCTGGCCTTGTGAGCAAGGGTGTGAAAAGAAGAGGTTCAAATGTGTGGTAGGTGTTAGTTAGGTTGATCTGGCAAATTTAAAGAAAATACCAATGCTCGTAGACTGAGAAGACATTGGCTGTTTCTGATCTTTTACTGAGAGTTCATTGAGAAATATTTTCCTTAATGATGTTATGGAACATTGGGTGGGCTATGAAGGCACCATTCTTCCTGCTTTCGCCCTTCGAGACAACATAGCTCCATGGCATGGGCCAATGCGCACCTTCCAGTCAACTGCTAGAGAAGACAACACAGACAGGGATGGCAGCAGGGCAGACTGGAGCTCCACGAAGATGGTGGGACCAGGTCTCATCAACGGGGAGGTGGCCACCCCAGCATGCTCAAGGCTGAGCCAGCGAGTGTGGTGTGTGCTTCAGCGTGCCCCTACTCACTGCAAATGATGGTGGGGGGCAGTTACTTAGTTAGGTTGGTCTGGCAAATTTAGGGCTTGGCTACACTTGCAGATGTAGAGCGCTGGGAGTTAAACCAGCCTTCGGCGAGCGCAGCAGGGAAAACGCTGCCGTGTGTTCACACTGTCAGCTGCAAGCGCACTGGAGTGGCCACATTAGCCGCTCTTGCAACGCCACAGAGAGCAGTGCCTTGTGGTAGCTATCCCAGTGTGCAAGTGGCTGCAACGTGCTTTTCAAACAGGGGGCAGGGGTGGAGTGTGACAGGGAGAGTGTTGTGTGTACGTGGGGGGAGAGACAGTGTGTTTGGGGGGCTGAGAGTGTGTCAGCATGCTGTCTTGTGTGTTCAGACAGCAGCAGACCCCCCTGTCTCACACACACGCACAACAGCAGCATTACACGTCAGTAGTTAGGGTGCCTGGGGCTGCTTTAATGTACTCTAACTTGCAAGTGTAGCCAAGCCCCTAGACTTGCGACCTGACACCCAGGGTTAAAAGGCAGACATAGTGACCCCCTTACTGGCCTCAGGGAACCCCAAACCCTTGTTACTAAGGGCATTGAGGAGTCTCTGTCCCTTAATAACTTCTGGGAGCTCCACAACTCCAGGCTTACGATTTGATTCTTTCCAATGCTCCTCTCCAAAGAAGCCTTTTCCTTAGCAAGCAATTACTTGGATTTCCAAGAGAAGTCTCTTCTGTGTCCTAGAAAGACAGAGGAAAATGTGAGCCGAGGAGACAAAAGCCACACAACAAGGCACCACTGGGAATTGAACCCAGGATCTCCTGTTTACTAGGCAGGTGCTTTAGCCAGCTAAGCCATAGTGCCTGCCTCAAGGGTTTGGTTGCAATTGTTCCACTTGATGGTCTAAGACAACACCTTCAAATTCCAAAGTACAGCTGTTCCCCATTTCCCTCACGACTTGCAGACCTTCGGTGTCTGGCTCTCTGTGCACAGAAAACCACAGCTGAGTTGACAGGGCTTCTAACATGAGCTTCTCCCACCAGCCGCTCGGATCATATAAAAACAACAAGGAGTCTGGTGGCACCTTAAAGACTAACAGATTTATTTGGGCATAAGCTTTCGTGGGTAAAAACCTCACTTCTTCAGATATGGCTACTGCCTGATACGCTGATCATATAGTGGTTAGTAAGTGCTCTGAGTTTCAGTTGCAGCAATCTCAGCTCAGTTCTGAGTTGTGGTAACCTTTTCATCAGCTCCAGACTTCTCATTTGCCACTTTCCAAGACTTAGTCGCAAGGAAGGCTCTCTCGGTCTTGAACAAGCACAAGGATTGCGCTGCGAGGTCTTTTCTTTTTATGAGAAGAGATACAAAAAAAGGAGCCAAGCAGACAAGCTAGGTTCAGCAAGGAAGAACTGGCAGGCCAAGCCACGATCTCCTGGTTAGTAGGAAGGCTCTTCAGCCAGCTCTTGCCAAAGATGACTATCTAGACGCCTTTTAACAGCCACTGCAGATGTTCACCACAAAAGAGACAAAGAGATGCCAAAATAGAGTTCTCCACTGCCCAGAGACATCACATTATCAGGAGCTCCGTACACAGAGAGACCCTGATGGTGGAAAAAGGCTTTGGCAGAGACTCTTCTGATAGCCATTGCCATAGAGTGTTTAGCACTTTGTGTTCTGGCTTCAACAGCCACAGATGCAAATTGAGTGATGGGGACATTTTTCTTGTCTCCACATTTGTCGGGTGCCTCCTTTCAACACTTGTCACCGAAAGACCTGTTTCTTTGGCATGCAATGTACGGCTAGGCAAAGGCAGTCTTCTCCATTTCCTCAGCAGATCGACCAAGCTGTGGGGAGAGGAGACACATTCAGCCAGGCTGGATCCTCAATCTCCTCTTTACCCACCAAGTGTCTGTTAGGTGGCTTTCCCTTCACCCCCTCCCCTGGTTCTTGTCATGCAGGCAGAAATCAGGAGACCAGAAGTCCGAAATGCAGGCAGTGCAATTTTCATTGGGGTTAGTTTCCAGCAGGCATCTCCATAGCTCTACACGCCAGGAGAGTCTGTTTCCCAGTGTTCTGTTCCCAGATCTGACACCATACAACATTTATCCACGTCCCCCTTCCCCACTCCTCCTTCTTAGCAGGCCCAAATATACCTGCAGTGCACTCCTTGGACCCACCTGCTGTAGAATTTTAAGGGCAGCCTTAGCCTGAGAGTGAGACCAGGCCAGGCTCCAGATTGCACCAAGGATGCTCAGGTACTAAAACTGCAGCAGCCACTACGCTGGCTTTTCTGTAATTAGCAGACTTCAAACCCGTGCACAGAGACCCCAAGGGATTGCTAGTACATCACCTTAACCACTCAGTCACAACTATTTCATTCACAGCTATCTCTCACCATACCATAGCTCTGTTCTCACTGAACTATCACTTCCAATTGTTTGCTCAGACCAGCTTCCACAACACACTCACTTCTGTAAGTGTGTCCATGGCTGAACAGCAAGAGTTCCTGCCCAAGGAGTAATGGATCTAGGGGTTATAGTGGACCACAAGCTAAATAGGAGTCAACAGTGTGATGTTGTTGCAAAAAAGCAAATGTGATTCTGGGATGCATTAACAGGTGTGTTGTGAGCAAGACACGAGAAGTCATTCTTCCGTGCTGGTTACGCCTCAACTGGAGTATTGTGTCCAGTTCTGGGCACTGCATTTCAAGAAAGATGTGGAGAAATTGGAGAGGGTCCAGAGAAGAACAACAAGAATGATTAAAGGTCTTGAGAACATGACCTATGAAGGAAGGCTGAAAGAATTGGGTTTGTTTAGTTTGGAAAAGAGAAGACTGAGAGGGGACATGATAGCAGTTTTCAGGTATCTAAAAGCGTGTCATAAGGAGGAGGGAGAAAACTTGTTCATCTTAGCCTCTAAGGATAGAACAAGAAGCAGTGGGCTTAAACTGCAGCAAGGGAGGTTTAGGTTGGACATTAGGAAAAAGTTCCTAACTGTCAGGGTGGTTAAACACTGGAATAAATTGCCTAGGGAGGCTGTGGAATCTCCATCTCTGGAGATATTTAAGGTTAGATAAAGGTCTGTCAGGGATGGTCTAGACAATATTTGGTCCTGCCATGAGGGCAGGGGACTGGAATCGATGACCTCTCAAAGTCCCTTCCAGTCCTAGAATCTATGAATCTATGTATAAATTGCAGTGGGGGAGGTTTAGGTTGAATATTAGGAAAAACTTTTTCACTAGGAGAGTGGTGAAGCACTGGAATGGGTTCCCTAGGGAGGTGGTGGAATCTCCTTCCTTAGAGGTTTTTAAGGTCAGGCTTGACAAAGCCCTGGCTGGGATGATTTAGTTGGGAATTGGTCCTGCTTTGAGCAGGGGGTTGGACTAGATACCTCCTGAGGTCCCTTCCAACCCTGATATTCTATGATTCTATGATTTCCCTTCGATCTGGAGCATGATTTGAGTGTGTCTGTGGTTAGTGATATTGCTGTAGATTGTTCATTCCCTGCCATGATGATTCAGACAGTCCCTTTCCCAGTCATATCTCCAGCACATCAGTGATTCCAATAGGGCCGTCTCTGCACTACAGAGTTTTGTCGACAGTCAGAAAGCGCTATAAGAAAATCGGTTTTGCATGTTCACATGACGCTCCTGCGGTCGGCAGCTTTTGGCTGGTGTACACACTGCAATGCCACGTCTGGCAACAAAACTGTCCTGGTTTGGTGACAAAATAAAACCACCTCGACGAGAGGCCGAGAGCTTTTTGTGGCAAACTTAAAGCAAGAAAGTATCAGTGTAGACGCTGCTGGTTATTATATCACCATAACTGGCCTCCACCAGTATCCCACATGCCCGCCGTGAACTGGCTGCCCTGCATTCCTGCTACAGAGGCTGGGCCCCTCCCCGTCCATCACGCCAGGAAGCTCTGACAGCTGAGCCTGCTGCCCTGCTCCGGCATCCAGGAGCAAATCACTGCTGTGGAATGCGGCTCCCCCGCACTGCCAACACAGAGCCGGGGCAGGAGCTTCCTTACAGTGGGGGGGCCCCCGGCGTCTGAACTGCGGCCCCACCCCCTCACAACGCCCCTTTCCCCAAGGCCCCTCACTCACTCCACCCCTTCTCCCTGAGACCCCACCCCTCCCCTCCCCCGAGGCCACACCCACAGAACGCCTCTTCCCCCCAAGACTCCGCTTTGTCCCCCCTTCCGTCATTCATCCTTACAGCTGCTAAAAAGTGGTGGGGACATGGCCCTCTAACCCCCCATTTCCGGCACCCGAGAGCTAGGCAGGCAGCAGCGTGTGTGAGAGAGAGAGAGAGAGAGAGACTGCTGTGCTGTGCTGAGCTGTGCTGTGCCGTGCCATTGAGGGAAGCGGGGGCTGATGTCGGGGCTCTCCCCCTCCCCTGCCTCAGGACTGGTTGTTTCCAGCAGCTGTCTGAACACAGAGACAGCATGCTGACACACTCCCTCTTCCCCAGCACCCACATGGTCTCTGCCCCGTCATGCACACTGCAGTTGAAAAGCAGCTGCAATCTAGTAGGAGGCCCATGGAACAATGGGAGAGAGAAACCTGCATCATGTGATGCTATACTGGCCCATGAGGCATTGCAAACCTTTCTCAAAGCACCCTGCGGCCAGTTGCACAGCAGGATAGCTACCCACAGTGCACTGCTCTCTGTGGCAATGCAAGAGCTGCTAGCATGGATATGCTCTGGTGACACAAGAAGTAGAGTGTGGACTTGCAACAGCGGTTTAATTAAGACACTATAACTAGAGTGGCATAGCTCTGTGGTGTAGACATAGCCTGACACTGAGACAAGACCTAGCTTCCATTAACAGCAAAGATGCTCAGGCATTGAAACTAACGAACCACCAGCTCCTCTGTAGCTGGAAGGATTTGAACCTGCGCGGGGCAACCCCAATGGATTTCTAGTCCATCGCCTTAACCACTCGGCCACAACTACCTGCTTTAGGCATATGTTTTACTACACTCTAGTTCTGTTCTCACTGATCATTTCCAATTGTTTCCTCAGACCAGGTTCCACAACACACCGTGCCATTGTGTACGGGTGTTCATGGCTGAACAGCGAGAATTCCTGCCCATTTCCCTTCCGGCTGGAGCAGGATGAGAGTGTGTTTGTGTTAATGACATTGCTGTAGATTGTTGTTCATTTCCTGCCTTGATAATTCAGACAGTCCCTTTCCCATCATATCGCCAGCACATCAGTGATTGCAATAGCAGGGGGCAGGTTTTCTCTGAGGCACTGAGCTTTGCCAAGGGGTTGGTGGCTCCTTTCTTTCCTCACCATGGAGTAAACTCAGCTTTTTATTCCACCCTTGATGTTTCATGGACTAACAACAGCAGCAGAAAGAAAGAGCCGAGCCAATATCTCCCTGGCAGAGGTGAAGGTGCCATGTCCCTTCTGTCTGACCATCGCCATTGCAGGAGAGAAGGTTCACTGGAATCGAACGCCCTGGCTCAGACCAGAGACACAGGGAGGTTTTTTTGCTGTTCATGGATCTGTGCAAAGGAAATTGTGTTTCTGTGTGAAACTAGGGACGGAAATGAAACGCCCACAGGGTGGCGCTATGTCCTACTGCAGTGGTTTTCAAACTGCGTGTTGTGACCCAGTCCTGGGTTGCGGAATGGAAACCACTGGGTCACAGCGGTTCTGGTCAGCACCGTCAACCAGGCCATTAAAAGTCCGGTCGGCGGCGCTGCCCGGCTAAGGCAGGCTAGTCCCTACCTGTTCTGACACCGTGCTGCGAATGGGAGCTGGGGGGCGGTGCCTGTGGGCAAGAGCCGCGCGGAGCCGCTTGTGCACCTCCACCTAGAAGCTGGACCTGCTCCTGGCCGCTTCCTGGGCACAGTGCGCGGTGCCAGGACAGCCAGGAAGCCTGCGTTAGCACCCCCGCTGTGCCGCTGACCGGGAGCCCCCACTCCCCAATCCCCTGCCCCAGCCCTGAGCCCCCTTCAAACCCGGAGCCCCTTCCTTCACCCCAAGCCCCTCATCCCTGGACCCACCCCAGAGCCTGCACCCAGAGCCCTGACCCCCTCCCGCACCCCAACCCCTGCCCCAGCCCTGAGTCCCCCCAAACCCAGAGCCCCTTCCTTCACCCGAAATCACTCAGCCCTGTCCCCAGCCCGGAGCCTGCACCCTCAGCCCAGAGCCCTGACCCCCTACTGCTCCCCAATCCCCTGCCCCACCCTGAGCCCCCCTCAAACCTGGAGCCTCTTCCTTCACCCCAAACCCCTCATCCCTGGCCCCCGCCCAGAGCCTGCACCCAGAGCCCTGACTTCCTCCCGCACCCCAACCCATGCCCCAGCACAGAGCCCTCTCTCACACCCTGAGCCCCTCATTCCCATCCCACCTCCCAGCCCTCACCGCTGCACCCCAACCCAGAACCCCCCACACACCCCAAACCCCTCATGAAGAAGTGGGTTTTTTACCCACGAAAGCTTATGCCCAAGTAAATCTGTTAGTCCTTAAGGTGCCACTGGACTCCTGGACTCCTTGTTGTATTTATTAATGAAGTGTCAATAAAAGGTGAGAATCTGATCGTGTCAGTGTCACACTAGAGGGCGCTGTTTTGGTTTTAAGTTTGTTATCTAAACCCAGCCACCACCTAGCAGGTGTTTTAACCTCTTCTTCTCTTACCATTGCTCATTATCAGAGAAGGGGGGAGAGAGAGTGAGGAATAGAAACAGAGACCCAGTGACTGAAGCAAACATTTCTTTGCTCCTTGCTTGGCTCTGTCAGTTATTTGGGTACAAACTCACCCACCACCCACTGTCTCTCCGGGGCTCAATGGGGAGGAAGAGCTCAGCTGTCAGTGGTAGCTGGGGAGCTCGGGACATTACTGTTAGCTGGGACCCCAGACTCACTCCCCATCCAGCTCCATCCTGTCCTGTGCACCCCAAACCCTTCCCCTGTGTGATTCCTGCTGCAGCTCACATTCCCCAAGACTTTCCCCCACCCCAGACCCCTCTCCTACATTCCCCATCTGGACCCTCAATGCCCCCCAGACACTTTCTAAGAACAGAAGAACGGCCAGACTGGGTCATACCAGTGGACCATCTAGCCCAGTGTCCAGTCTTCTGACAGTGGCCAATGCCAGGTTCCCCAGAGGGAATGAACAGAACAGGTGATCATGAAGTGATCCATCTCCTGTTGCCCATTCCCAGAATCTGGCAGACAGGGGCTAGGGACACCTCAGAGCTTGGTTTTGCATCCCTGCCCATTCTGGAAGCTAATAGCCATTGATGGACCTATCTGCCATGAACTTATCTAGTTTTTTTTAAAACCCTGTTATAGTCTTGGTCTTCACAACATCCTCTGGCAAGGAGTTCCATAGGTTGACTGTGTGTTGTGTGAAGAAATACTTCCTTTTGTTTCTTTTAAACCTGCTGCCTATTAATTTCATTTGGTGACCCCTAGTTCTTGTGTTATAAGGAGTATATAACACTTCTTTATTTACTTCCTCTATACTAATCATAATTTTATAGACCTCTAGCATAACCACCATTAGTCATCTGTTTTCCAAGCAGAAAAGTCCCTGTCTTATTAATCTCTCCTTATATGGAAGCTGTTCCATGCCCCTAATTATTTCTGTTGTCCTTATCTCTACCTTTTCCAATTTCAATATATCTTCTTTGAGACAGGGTGACCAGATCTGAATGAAGTATTCAAGATGTGGGTATGTGTAGGGATGGGGCGTGGCCTCCCTCCCAGATGGATGGAGGGTCAGCTGCAACCCCCACAGTGGGCAGAGCTAGGACCCCCACGCCTGCCCCGCTGGAAGCAGAGGGGCGGAACAGGAACCGGAAGCATAAAAGGCAGAACCTCCAGCTCAGTTGGAGATGAGCCACTGGAGGGGAAGGACGTGTCCCACCTGCTGCTGGAGCTCAGACCTGACAGTGACTGAGACCTGGAGGGATTGCCAGAGCTGCCGGTTGCACTCAGAGACACTGAGGAGTCACTGGGTCTGCCCTTAGCTCTTTACCCCAGCGAGATGAATGACGACCCCGGGACCCAGGTAACACCCCCCTCCCCTCCAAACGGGAGTGTAGGAAGTAGCCCAGGGGAGCCGAATATAGTTTGTTGCTGACTGCTGGTGGCCAGCATGTTGCGGCCAGATTTTCCTGCTCACCCAGTGGTGGAATACTCCCTCCCCCACTCTTAGGGCCCTGGGCTGGGACGTGGTCAGTTGGGTGGGCCTGCATCCCCCTACCCCTGCCATCCCACCCCTGGGGTGGCAGCATCCCCAGCATAGGGCAAGAGACCTCTGTCGGCAGTCTGCCAGATCCAGGTCCCCGTCTGTTTGCTGCTGTGCCCTGTTTGAGGGTCTGGGCATATAGATGCAGTATTGCTCTGTCCTGAAGGAGGGCTTTAAACTAGGTTCGACGGGGACAGGTGAGCAAAGCCCACAGGTAAGTGGGGAACATGGAGACCGGGGAAATGAGTCGGAAACAAGAGGGAGTGTGGGCTATATTGGCAGAGAGAAAGGAGAGTCAGGACAAAACTGGGAGGAAAGATCAAACCAGTATCTTAGATGCCTATATACAAATGCGAGAAGTATGGGGAATAAGCAGGAAGAACTGGAAGTGCTAATAAATAAATACAACTATGACATTGTTGGCATCACTGAAACTTGGTGGGATAATACACATGATTGGAATGTTGGTGTGGATGGGTACAGCTTGCTCAGGAAGGATAGACAGGGGAAAAAGGGAGGAGGTGTTGCCTTATATATTAAAAATGTACACACTTGGACTGAGGTAGAGATGGACATAGGAGACGGAAGTGTTGAGAGTCTCTGGGTTAGGCTAAAAGGGGCAAAAAACAAGGGAGATGTCATGCTAGGAGTCTACTACAGGCCACCTAAACAGGTGGAAGAGGTGGATGAGGCTTTTTTCAAGCAACTAACAAAATCATCCAAAGCCCAAGATTTGGTGGTGATGGGGGACTTCAACTATCCGGATATATGTTGGGAAAATAACACAGCGGGGAACAGACTATCCAACAAATTCTTGGACTGCATTGCAGACAACTTTTTATTTCAGAAGGTTGAAAAAGCTACTAGGGGGGAAGCTGTTCTAGACTTGATTTTAACAAATAGGGAGGAACTCGTTGAGAATGTGAAAGTAGAAGGCAGCCTGGGTGAAAGTGATCATGAAATCATAGAGTTTGCAATTCTAAGGAAGGGTAGAAGGGAGAACAGCAAAATAGAGACAATGGATTTCAGGAAGGCAGATTTTGGGAAGCTCAGAGAGCTGATAGGTAAGGTCCCATGGGAATCAAGACTGAGGGGAAAAACAACTGAGGAGAGTTGGCAGTTTTTCAAAGGGACACTATTAAGGGCCCAAAAGCAAGCTATTCCGCTGGTTAGGAAAGATAGAAAATGTGGCAAAAGACCACCTTGGCTTAACCACGAGATCTTGCACGATCTAAAAAATAAAAAGGAGTCATATAAAAAATGGAAACTAGGACAGATTACAAAGGATGAATATAGGCAAACAACACAGGAATGCAGGGGCAAGATTAGAAAGGCAAAGGCACAAAATGAGCTCAAACTAGCTACAGGAATAAAAGGAAACAAGAAGACTTTTTATCAATACATTAGAAGCAAGAGGAAGACCAAAGACAGGGTAGGCCCACTGCTTAGTGAAGAGGGAGAAACAGTAACAGGAAACTTGGAAATGGCAGAGATGCTTAATGACTTCTTTGTTTCGGTCTTCACCGAGAAGTCTGAAGGAATGCCTAACATAGTGAATACTAATGGGAAGGGGGTAGGTTTAGTGGATAAAATAAAAAAAGAACAAGTTAAAAATCACTTAGAAAAGTTAGATGCCTGCAAGTCACCCGGGCCTGATGAAATGCATCCTAGAATACTCAAGGAGCTAATAGAGGAGGTATCTGAGCCTCTAGCTATTATCTTTGGAAAGTCATGGGAGACGGGAGAGATTCCAGAAGACTGGAAAAGGGCAAATATAGTGCCCATCTATAAAAAGGGAAATAAAAACAACCCAGGAAACTACAGACCAGTTAGTTTAACTTCTGTGCCAGGGAAGATAATGGAGCAAGTAATTAAGGAAATCATCTGCAAACACTTGGAAGGTGGTAAGGTGATAGGGAATAGCCAGCATGGATTTGTGAAGAACAAATCATGTCAAACCAATCTGATAGCTTTCTTTGATAGGATAACGAGCCTTGTGGATAAGGGTGAAGCGGTGGATGTGGTATACCTAGACTTTAGTAAGGCATTTGATACGGTCTCGCATGATATTCTTATCGATAAACTAGGCAAATACAAATTAGATGGGGCTACTATAAGGTGGGTGCATAACTGGCTGGATAACCGTACTCAGAGAGTTGTTATTAATGGTTCCCAATCCTGCTGGAAAGGCGTAACGAGTGGGGTACCGCAGGGGTCTGTTTTGGGACCGGCTCTGTTCAATATCTTCATCAACGACTTAGATATTGGCATAGAAAGTACGCTTATTAAGTTTGCGGATGATACCAAACTGGGAGGGATTGCAACTACTTTGGACGACAGGGTCATAATTCAAAATGATCTGGACAAATTGGAGAAATGGTCTGAGTTAAACAGGATGAAGTTTAACAAAGACAAATGCAAAGTGCTCCACTTAGGAAGGAAAAATCAATTTCACACATACAGAATGGGAAAAGACTGTCTAGGAAGGAGTACGGCAGAAAGGGATCTAGGGGTTATAGTGGACCACAAGCTAAATATGAGTCAACAGTGTGATGCTGTTGCAAAAAAAGCAAACATGATTCTGGGATGCATTAACAGGTGTGTTGTGAGCAAGACACGAGAAGTCATTCTTCCGCTCTACTCTGCTCTGGTTAGGCCTCAGCTGGAGTATTGTGTCCAGTTCTGGGCGCCGCATTTTAAAAAAGATGTGGAGAAATTGGAAAGGGTCCAAAGAAGAGCAACAAGAATGATTAAAGGTCTTGAGAACATGACCTATGAAGGAAGGCTGAAAGAACTGGGTTTGTTTAGTTTGGAAAAGAGAAGACTAAGAGGGGACATGATAGCAGTTTTCAGGTATCTAAAAGGGTGTCATAAGGAGGAGGGAGAGAACTTGTTCACCTTAGCCTCTAAGGATAGAACCAGAAACAATGGGTTTAAACTGCAGCAAGGGAGGTCTAGGTTGGACATTAGGAAAAAGTTCCTAACTGTCAGGGTGGTTAAACACTGGAACAAATTGCCTAGGGAGGTTGTGGAATCTCCGTCTCTGGAGATATTTAAGAGTAGGTTAGATAAATGTCTATTAGGGATGGTCTAGGCAGTACTTGGTCCTGCCATGCGGGCAGGGGACTGGACTCGATGACCTCTCGAGGTCCCTTCCAGTCCTATAATCTATGAATCTATGAATCTATGAAGACAGGCCAGAGCCTGCTGACTTTGCTGCCTGGGCATCTAGACTCGTTACTGCTCTGTCCTGAATACAGGCCAGAATCTCCTAACTGTTTAATGCTCCGCCCTGCCTGAGGGCCGGGGCTTATCAACATTGCTGCCTGTCATAACTAAAAGGGAAGGGTAACAGCCCTCCTGTGTACAATACTACTGGCCAGAGACACCAAAATCCTTTTACCTGTAAAGGGTTAAGAAGCTCAGGTAACCTGACTGACACCTGACCCAAAGGACCAATAAGGGGACAAGATACTTTCAAATCTTGATGGGAGGAAGGCTTTTGTTCGTGCTCTTTGTTTTGGGGGTTGTTCGCTCTTGGGACTAAGAGGGACCAGACATCAATCCATGCTCTCCAAATCTTTCTGAACAAGTCTCTCATATTTCAAACTTGTAAGTAAACACAGGCAAGGTGTGTTAGTTTTATCTTTGTTTTCTCAACTTTTAAATGTTCCTTTGGCTAGAGAGCTTATCTCTGTTTGCTGTAACTTTGAACCTAAGGCTTGAGGGGGTTCCTCTGGGCTCTTTAAATTGGATTACCCTGTAAAGTTATTTTCCATCCTGATTTTACAGAGATGATTTTTACCTTTCTTTCTTTAATTAAAAACCTTCTTTTTAAGAACCTGATTGATTTTTTCCTTGTTTTAAGATCCAAGGGGATTGATCTGGACTCACCAGGAATTGGAGGGGGGGAAAGGGAAGGGGGGAGAAATGATTAATTCCTCCTTGTTTTAAGGTCCAAGGGGTTTTGGATCAGTGTTCACTAGGGAATTGGTGGAGGAGTCTCTCAAGGCTACCCAGGGAAGGGAATTAGCACATTGGGAGTGGTGGCAGCAAAAGCAGATCTAAGCTGGTAGAGAAGCTTAGAGGTTTTCGTGCAGGTCCCCACATCTGTACCCTAAAGTTCAGAGTGGGGAAGGAACCTTGACACTGCCCTACCCTGATTGTAGGCCAGAGCCCTCCAACTGTTTGGTGGCCCACCCTTGTGGGGTCCCATGCGGAGCAGATAAAGCACACGACCAATGTGGTTGCAAGCTGAATCCGAATCCTGTTTATTACAAGCTTTCTTTTGTAGTTTTTCTCAACATTACATAATCCAATTAGACTATAATCACACATTTACGGATTGGACAAGAAGGAGAATCATGTGTTTATCCCATGTATAGCCCCACACTGATTGGTTCAACCGTTCCTTACATAAGGCCATGATTTATTACCTTGTTTACCTCATCTTATATAATCCCTAGACCACCAGGGGGCCTTACATAAGGCCATGAGCCGTTGCCTTGCAAGTGTCCCATCGTGACCCTTACCTCCTCATGGAACTTTCCATTAGGTTGGTGTAGGGATGATACATCCCCACACCTCCCCCCTTTTTCTTAAATAAGGCCTGTAGGAGGGTCCAACTAACATTAGGACAATTACTAGCCACCTGACTACTCTTTTTGAACCTATAAAACTGATGACAGGTGACATTCAACAACTGGGAAATATATAGAGAACTATTAAAAAACAGAATATTACATAAATACCCATGAAAACCATTGGGGTGTAAATAAGGATAGCCAATAAGACATGTTTTAAAGGGATCCGATGGGGTGGCCATGGACAAGCAAAAAGGGGCTTCTTGGCCAGTCTGGTTCGCCCAGGTGACCTAAACATTTTGTCGTGGGTTAACAAAAGGTACAGAGTTTGGACATACAAAGACCCCTGCTCCTATAATAAGGAGTCCGAACAAATAGAAGTACAGCATTATCAGGTGTCTAGGCTGTGACAAACAACAAGTGCAGGTCCGGTGTTACTACTGGATAAGCCTCGGGCGCAAATTCCCCCTCTATATGGGCTTCCCTAATAAGTCCATGCCAACTCCTTACGGGGTCCGTGGGGCCCGAGCTGCCCGGGATATGGTCCGAAGCATGTCGCAGGGTGGAAACATCAGATGAGTATGCCGGAGGCTTTGGAGCAAATGGGTTGGCGACATCCAGTGGCCGGTGCGTGGACATGTTATCCCGTCCAGTGCACCCAATCACGCAGCCCCACAAACCACAACGAGGACAGCGGGTAGCTACATCATCCGCTGGAGGGATCTTATCCGGTGGTTTTTTCCTATATGTCCTTTCAAAGTTAGATAAGCCTGGCTCCGCCATTCTTTCCAACCTATTCCAACTTTGGGGTACAAACATCATTGGTGACAGGAAAACCGGGCTGGTTCAGGGCTCGCAATGTGTGGGACTGCGGGGGATGGTTTTCACCGGCCAAATGGGACAACTGATTCAGCATGTCCTGTAGCTGAAGGCCCTGTTTGTACATTTCCGCCCGAAATTCTTGTAACTTATCCCCTTCTGGGCTCGAGACCTTCATTTTATCCGCGGGGTCGTCCGGTAATGGGACGATACTAGGATCAACTTCGGGTGCACTGGGGATGATAGTGTCCTCACCCCCAAAGAACTTATGGGCTCCCACCGGCAACACATAAGGCGGCTCCTCTTTTGGCCGAAAGAAGTCATTAATGGCCGACTGGACCTTGGCTTCTGCCGCAAGCGTCTTTATCAGTTTCTTAGATTTGCACCATATTTGGCTCAATGACACGGCCTCCTTGTTGCTGTGAGAGACCGACTTCCAGAGGTCAGAGCCTAGACTTTCCCAGACTGCCTTATCAAAGACAGTATCAGGAGTAACAAAAAACCCGCGTCTCTGCCCCCATTTCAACGAACGGGACAACGCATCAGAGGGAAGCTTCTCTCCCCGCTTTTCAGCTATGTGTAATAAAAAATCATGCACCGTCTCCTCCTCTGCAGACAAAGCAGAGCCCATTTTATCAAATGCAGCCGCTCACCTGTGAGCTCACAAACGTCTCTCTCGGACGACCAGGATCCGGTATCCTCCGGTACCTCCTGCCGCGGCTGCCACCTCCGCCTTTTCTCACCGAACGCTTCAGTCGGCTGTGAGCTCACGAACGTCTCTCTCGGACGACCAGGAGCCGGTATCCTCCGGTACCTCCTGCCACCTCCGCCTTTTCTCACCAAACGCTTCAGTCAGCTGCCTCGAAGTCCAAGCCAAATCACGTCGGGGTCACCATTTGTGGGGTCCCATGCGGAGCAGATAAAGCACACGACCAATGTGGTTGCAAGCTGAATCCGAATCCTGTTTATTACAAGCTTTCTTTTATAGTTTTTCTCAACATTACATAACCCAATTAGGCTATAATCACACATTTACGGATTGGACAAGAAGGAGAATCATGTGTTTATCCCATGTATAGCCCCACACCGATTGGTTCAACCGTTCCTTACATAAGGCCATGATTTATTACCTTGTTTACCTCATCTTATATAATCCCTAGACCACCAGGGGGCCTTACATAAGGCCATGATTTATTACCTTGTTTACCTCATCTTATCAAGGAAATCATTCCTCGCTTCGGCCTTCCCCAGTGGATGGAATCTGATAATGGAACACACTTCACATCTCAAGTGGTTCAAAAGGTATCAAGTGCTCTGCATATCCCCTGGAAGCTCCACACACCCTGGCGACCACAAGCCAGTGGAGTAGTGGAACGCACAAATCAGACACTCAAGCGACACCTCTCAAAGGTCTGTCAGGAGGCCTCTCTTAAGTGGCCTGATGCCTTGCCCCTTGTGTTACTTCGCATTCGTGCTCTCCCTAAGGGTACGATAGGGCTTAGTCCCTTCGAGATTATGTTTGGAAGAGCATGGCCTATGAATGGTACCCCAGTTCTGGCAGGGGAATGGGAAGTGGGGTGTGGTTTCTTGTCTCAGTACATGTGCTCTCTGTCTGCTGTTCTTTCTTCTCTTCACAGGTACACCAAAGATTCACAGCCTCTTCTGCTGGATACTCGGTCCACTCTCTGCAGCCTGGTGACTCCGTTCTCGTGCGGACCTGGAAGGACGAGCCTCTCCAAGAGAAGTGGAAGGGACCCCACACCGTCCTGCTTGTCACCCATACAGTGACAAAGGTCGAAGGACACAAGAACTGGATTCATCACTCTCGACTGAAAGCAGTACCCATTCCTAAACAGTGGACTGTCCAGCCTGTGGAGAAGACTGCTAACAATGATTTGGGACTTAAGCTGTTATTCAAAAGACAGTAAGGGTCACTGGAAATGCCTGGTGATCTTTCTGAACAGCCACAGCATACTCCCCGCGAGAACCTTGAGCATTGCTTTTTGCCAATGATACCCTGGCCATAGAGAAACGCATAAGTTCTGAGCGGTACCAGCTTCGACTGCTGGCTTTGCAGAACCGCCAGGCCCTAGATTATGTGTTAGCTTCACGGGGCGGTGTATGTGCCCTTATTGGAGAAGAATGTTGTACCTATGTCCCAGAGTTTTCACAGGACATTAACAAGCACATCTTGTCGGCTAAACAGGCCTTGAACCAGTGGAAGGCCCAGGAAGGGGAACCCACTATTTTGGATTCCCTTTGGGGTTGGCTAACTGGTTTAGGGGAACTAGGGGATATAGGGGGAAGCATTGTTCGCATCTTGCTCACAGGTGTGGTGATATGTTTTGTTCTTGTTCTTTTGCTCATTTGCTGTAAAGTGCTCATACGTAAGATTTGTACCTCCCATACCCCAGAAGTTCCCTTATACCCTCTCATTGATAATCCTGATTGCATGGAGCGTAATCGCATTTTGTCTTTAGAGTATGAGAAAACTCTGACAAAGGTTTGTTGAGTGTTCTCAAAGGAGGGATTGTTGGGGTCCACTAGGTATAGCTACCAGGTTACTCGGGAGAGCGGAAGGCCAAAAGTGCCGATGAAGCTCTTTTGCTCTGGGCCTACCTGAACCACAGTGACTCCATCTTGGGAACTCTCACCTACTTCTATGCTAACTGTTTACATGCTCTGAAGTAGGCTGAAGCAGAAATGTAATGTCAGCTTTTTAGCAGATGGCTGCAGTTTCACTCACACAAGCAGAAATAATAGAGATAAGGAGCGAGGGAAAGGAGGGGTAGTTAGTTTGCAGGCGTCTAATCCAAGGTCGCAAAGACTGGGAAAGTTTTCTCACAAGCTTATGTAGAGTTTATTATAACAGTTGTCTGGAAGGGATGAGTAAGGGGAACAGCCAGACAAAGAGATGTATGTAAACAGTTTGAAGTATAAAAGGTAAAAGTTGTTTGTATTTGTTGCACTTGATTTGAGACATGCTGGTCTCCTAGTGCCATTTCAGAGCTCTGAAATAAACTTGGCTTGCTTTCTCCCCTCGGTGTCTTTATTGGTGCTAAGCACACCGGGCGATGAACCCTGTTTGCCATCTCGGGACCAGTTCTGGGCAGGCAACACTATTATTCAATAAATAACTTTTATGGTTAAAAGCTGGTTGCTTCTCTCTCTCTCACTGAACTCTACTCTTTTGTGTTTTTAGCTTCCCCCAGTCACTCTGCAGCAACGCTTCTTGTACCTAAGCTAAAGATCCCTGCAGCGCCCAAAATACTGTGGGGTTTGCTCATCCAGTAGGTTACTGCCAATACAATTGTGATGTGAGAGTGGGGATAGGGACGTGCTGAATCTGGGTAACAGCTTGAAAGTGCTGCTTGACCCAGTCCATGGAGCCCAGGGGCATATAAGGGGGGGCAGCTTGAAAGTGCCGCTTCATACAGCCCAGTGAGTCCAAAGACATATAAGGAGTCAGCTTGACAGTGCTGATTGACCTGGTCCACTCAGACTTGCTCTGTTAATGTATGTGTGAGTGTGGGTGTGTTCATCCAGTTCTGGGGTTAGAGAAACCCAGCCCTAGAGAACCTAGGTCCTGCAGGAGAGCTCCATTGGGAGGGGACTTGCAGACGGGAGAAGTAGAGCTCCATATAAAAACACAAGTGACACAAGCAGTACATTGATAGAATTACAGACCCCCCCCCCCCTGAAGAGTGACCCAAATAAATGAGCATATACCAAAGTAACAGGCAAGGTTTCTTTCCTTAGAAATCAGGAGGGAGGCTACATCCACAGGAGCAGGTGTAGAAAGCGCAGTGTCAGGCTGGCAGGAAGTGCTGTGGGGCCAGGTGCTGAGAAAGCCCAGAGGGAGAGCAGCAGAGATGGCGGGGAGAGAGAGAGAGAAGCAATGAGGACAGAGTGCAAATGTAAAGGTGGGGTCTGGTCCTGCTATTGTGGGGAACTTCCCTGGCTTATATATGACCTTGGTGGAATTGGCTAGTGAAAGGATCTGAGTCCTCACTCCCTTATCCAGAGGCCTGCCTGACCTCGAGGACTCTCTTTCTACTCTCGTGTGTGGCAGAGACCTCGTAACCCCGACAAGGCTGGGCCCAGGCATCCTGGGGGGCTTGACCCCCAATCTTGCCATGGTCACTTAGAACAGGGGCTGGGGTGTCCTCACTCTGGGGTTCTCTCTCCACTCTGGACACTTCCCTGACCCACTCATCATTGCTTGTGCTACCCGGCAATCAATGTAAAACATAAGGAAAGATGAGAAGGTTAAAGGAAAACCCGTCACCCCGTTCTGTGGTGCAGGGAGATCACAACCAGCGTCTCTGGAATGTCAGGGCAGGTCACAGTCTCTCCTTCACATATCCTAGGCTCCTTCCCAGGCCCCGGCTGCGCTGCAGGGACACCACAGGCCGGACACTTGCTCTGGCAGTGGCCACGTGCTCTCAGGCTCTAGGTGGCAGGACCCTTCTTCCCAGCGTCAGCCCCCATGTAGGGGATACGATCCCTCCCCCCGAAAATCTGGCCTGAAAGGCCTCTTGACTGGCAGCATCTCCTTGTGCTGGGCCTTCTGCCCAGGGTCCCCCTCGCTCTGCCAAGCCGCTCACTGCTCCCACCTCCAGCCCCAGTGCTGCTGCGGCTTTGCCTCCATCTCCCTGGGCTCCTCTGGCCTCCCTGGCTCTGCTTGCTGCAGCTCTTATCCCAGCACAGAGCTGCTCCCTGGGCAGCTTCTACGGCTCATGCTGCTGCTGCTCGGCTCCCAGCACGGATCTGCTCTGGGTCTCTGGCTGGCAGAGCTCTGCTCCCCGGCTCTTCTCGGGCTCCCGCTCTCTCCTTAGCTCGGCCCCACTCTGGCCCAGGCAGTTCCAGCTCACATGGAGGATGGGACCCCCTGGCCTGGTGACTTCCTCATTAGACTGCCTGGCCTATCAGTCTGGCTAGCTTGGAGCTTTGGCCTCTCCCCATTTCCCCTGGGGATTGTCAGTCTCAGGGTCCTGATTTCCCGTTGACCCTTCCCCCCCATTGGGAGTAGGAACTAGAGAACCAAAAAAACCCACTAAGTTTTGGTAGGGGGCCAACAGTCCCTTACACAAGCCAGCCCCGTGAGGGTCACCGATGTCTAGAAAAAGCAGCACAAGCTGGTCCCATGGTGTAACAGTCAGCGCTCAGGACTCTGAATCCTGCAATCTGAGTTCAAATTTCAGTGGGCCCTTGTGTTGCTTTGCACTAAAGCCCTGGAGCTCACAGTGCTCATGTTCCCTGTCTCCATTTGTGCAAGAACAACCATTTGCCCTGCTGCTGGATGACTCATGCCTACTGGAGCCAGGTCGTTGATTGGGATGGCTGCAAGGGGTTGGGGCTCTAGAACTTGCAACGCTGGCTACTGATGCCAGCAGTCCTGCAGTTTGACCTGAAGGTTTGGATTCTTGCTGCTTCACCTGATGCCCACAAGTTTGGCCCTGTTGCCACACGTTCACTCTTCCCCACATGGAGCTTGAAGAAAGAAGTGCCAGGGCCAGGGTTATTAGGTCAGGGATAGGCAGGAGGGAGGAAGAGTCCCAGGCTGGAGCCCAGAACACCTTTCCTCCTCTGGGCACCTAGAGCAGAGGTGGCTGGTGCTGACCACTCCAAAGGAAGGCTTAAAAGCCGCAGGGCAAGAGGAGGGGAGGACCATGCCTATGTGTGGCCAGCAGGCAGCCACAAAGACACCCGGCCAGGCTGCTCCCTGCCATGCCAAACACCCACTGAAGGCCACCTGCAGACCAGCATGCAGGGCGGCTGCTGATGCTCTATGGCTAAAATCAAATGATGGTAGGAAAGCAGGGCCAGCCCCCTTGGTGGGGCCTTTGACCATTCCCACTGAAGGTGCTCACTTTGGCAGTGGGACAGGAGATTTTACCCCAAGAGGCTTTTCCCCAGTTGGTGAGAAGCAGAGAAACACCAAGGCTCCAAAGGTGCTAGTTAGGAGGCCCCCGCAAGCACAGGGACAGGCGCACATTCTACATGCTAGCCCGGGCAGCCGCCCATTTTCTTTGGCAAGTCAGGAATGGCAAAGGCTAGACTGGAAGCACCTGGGGCTCATTCCCCAGCCTTTGTGACACCCAATCCCCAACTCCCTCCCAGGGTTCTAGCTGAAGCCAGAGCATTGGCCTGAGTGGCCAAGAAGAGGTTCCAGCCCTGAAGAAACCAGGACTTTCAGCACAAAGGCAAAAGTGGACAAGCACAACTGCAAAGGAACTCAACCATTCAATCGCCTCATCTGAAGTCAGACGCCTTATCCATTAGGCCATGGAGTCATAGGAGAAAAGCCCCTCCAAGCACTTCTTTGGAAAAGGTGGACACTGTGTTTCTCGGGTCATCTACTGAGGGGGCTGAGACTCTCTGGGCACAAGAAGTCGCGTTCCCAGAGAGATGTGACACTTAATTCTCTGGAGCCAGGTGCAGGACTTTGGCAGGGAGGCTTAGGCATTGCTGGTAGTGCCTCACTCCACTCAACTGTTGGTGTTTTATATGACAGGCATCTGTAAAACCTACATAGAGGTTGAGTAGAATCTAGAAGTCGCTGTTGTAGATTTTAAAGAATCAAGTCTGTGTACTGTTTCAGTTGTCTTAAACACTTCTTGTCTTCTTCACTTAAGGATTCAATATAAATGCCTTCTGTCATAACTATAAAGGGAAGGGTAACAGCTGTCCTGTGTACAGTCCTATAAAATCCCTCCTGGCCAGAGACTCCAAAATCCTTTTCCCTGTAAAGGGTTAAGAAGCTCAGGTAACCTGGCTGGCATCTGACCTAAAAGACCAATAAGGGGACAAGATACTTTCAAATCTTGGGGGGGGGGGGGAGGCTTTTGTTTGTGTTCTTTGTTTGTGAGGTGTTCGTTCTCGGGACTGAGAGGGACCAGACATCAATCCAGGTTCTCCACATCTTTCTAAACAAGTCTCTCCTATTTCAAACTTGTACGTAAATAGCCAGGCAAGGCGTGTTAGTTTTCCTTTGTTTTCTCAACTTGTAAATGTACCTTTTACTAGAGTGTTTATCTTTGTTTGCTGTACTTTGAACCTAAGACTAGAGGGGAGTCCTCTGAGCTCTTTAAGTTTGATTACCCTGTAAGGTTATTTCCATACTGATTTTACAGAGATGATTTTTACCTTTTTCTTTAATTAAATGCCTTCTTTTTAAGAACCCGATTGATTTTTCCTTGTTTTAAGATCCAAGGGGTTTGGATCTTGATTCACCAGGAGTTGGTGAGAGGAAGGAGGGGGAATGGTTAATTTTTCCTTGTTTTAAGATCCAAGGGGTTTGGATCTTGATTCACCAGGAGTTGGTGAGAGGAAGGAGGGGGAATGGTTAATTTTTCCTTGTTTTAAGATCCAAGGGGTTTGGATCTTGATTCACCAGGAGTTGGTGAGAGGAAGGAGGGGGAATGGTTAATTTCTCCTTGTTTTAAGATCCAAGGGGGTTGGATCTGTATTCACCAGGGAATTGGTGAAGGTTTTTCAAGGCTTCCCAGGGTGGGAATCCATTGGAAATGGTGGCAGCGGACCAGGGCTAAGCTGGTAGTTAAGCTTAGAAGTTTTCATGCAGGCCCCTACATTTGTACCCTAAAGTTCAAAGTGGGGATCCAGCCTTGACACCTTCATTAGTCAACTTCTGGACTGAAGTCTTTGCTTCTTCTAGTACTTTTTCAATGTATAGATCTCCGATTGATCCAAATGTAGCTTCTATTGCTGGACAAAGATCTACTACTGTTGTAGCAGATGCCTGGATGGCATTGTTTAATGACCCAAGTGGTTTCAACAGTAGACTTACGAAAGAGAGAATGGCAATAGTCTTCTCTGAACGTAGTAGCAAAAGTAATCCACCAGCCTCACTACTTAGATCCATCCTATCTTGGTAGATACTTTCCAAAGCCAGTAATAATGGCTGGAGTAATTTTAAGACAACAGCCAAGGATTGCTCATGAGAAAGCCAGCGGGTTTTCCCAGGTTGGACTAATTTGAACTTCAGTCCCACTGTATCTTCTATATTTTCCAAGATATTCAGTCTTTTTGGACTCTTGCTGAAAAAAGAATATAATGAAGACATTAAATTTATAGCTTTTTAAATGTCTTTTGAAGATTCTGCAGCTCATACTAGTGCTAGTTGGAGTAGATGGCCTCTGCAGTGTGTATAGGAGAGATTAGGGTTACACTTTTCTCTGAGCAAAGCTTGTACTCCACCATGTCTTCCAGAGAAGTTTGCAGCTCCATCAAATGCACAAGCAGCCATCTGTTTGGGGTCTAATTGACAAGCATTTAACTCTTCTAAGATGTGGGTTGTCACAGATGCAGCCGAAGTGTCTTCTATAACTTGAACATCTAGAAATGCATCTACTGGCCAACCCCTGACATCAAGATAACGTACAGAATGACTTAATACTTGATGCCAATTTGCATCAGTGCATTCAACAGCCATGTATGCAAATTTTTTGAATGTGGTGAGAGAGTTCTTCACTTTTTCAACTGTTGAGTCTTTCACTGTTGCACCGCATGCTTCTAGCAAGGCAGTTGAGTTTCTTGCAGAAAGATAGTGAGCATTTGCTGGTCTTGTTCGGAATCAGTGTTCAACTTCAGGATGAACAAGTGACAATGCACTTAACATTGGCCTCCAGTTTGTAGTGTGTGGTATCTCTTGCTTAAATAGAAAGTAGGATGCCACACCCATGTTTGTTTGCATGAACGGTGTTGTGTCTCCAGCATTCTTAACAGCCTCATTAAGTACTTGTAAAATTGGCTTTGAAAGTGGGCTTATAAGGCTTTCTGCATGTTGATACACTCCAGAGGCCTGGTGTTTTGCAGCCTTTTCACGTAGTTTGTCAGCAATGGCTTTGCTGATCAGTTTGACAAACCAAGCTCCTCCACTTTTACCAGTTATAGCATTGGGAAGCTTTCCTTCTTCGTAAGCTTTTTTGCAAGAGGTGCACCAGTAGCCATCTTTTGTAACTTCAGTAAATGGGAGCACTTTGACCGTCAAACATCGGGAACTGCCTTTAGGTTTTGGAGACACTGTTTCTTCAGTAGGTAGCTGTATTTGTGCTTTGGGGTGGTCGGATGTAGATATACCACTTGAACCTTGAGATGACATGTTGATATATTCTTGGTTCTTGATGTGTTCTTCACCTTGGTTAGTTTTTGAGGCCTTTGAGTGGAAAAATTATTGTATTGTTTTTTGTCTTTTCATTTTCACTTTGACCTGCAACATATATAAGAGATATGAATAAAGTAAATGTTTTGTTAGGATAATGCAAATTTAACATAAGGATAATGCAAGTTATACCAAAACACATAACAGGTCTAGATTTCTAAAAAAAAATACAAATTAAAAAAAAATTAATTTAAATTGACTTTTGAAAAGTAAGCCCTCATGGGATAAGAGGGAAGTCCTCTCATGGATCAGTAACTGGTTAAAAGATGGGAAACAAAGGGTAGGAATAAATTATCAGTTTTCAGAATGGAGAGAGATAAATAGTGGTATCCCTGAGGGGTCAGTACTGGGACCATTACTGTTCAACATATTCATAAATGATCTGGAAAAAGGGGTAAACAATGAGGTGGCAAAATCTGCAGATGATACAAAACTATTCAAGATAGTTAAGTCCCAGGCAGACTGCGAAGAGTTACAAAGGGATCTCACAAAATTGGGTGACGGGGCAACAAAATGGCAGATGAAATTCAGTGTTGATAAAAAAGTAATGCACATTGGAAAACAATCTCAACTATACATACAAAATGATGGAGTCTGAATTAGCTGTTAACACTCAAAAGAGATCTTGGAGTATTCAGATAATTCTCTGAAAACATCCACTCAATGTGCAGCATCAGTCAAAAAGCAAACAGAATGTTGGATATCATTAAGAAAGGGATAGATAATAAGACAGAAAATATCATATTGCCTCTATATAAATCCATGGTACGTGCACACCTTGAATACTGTGTGCAGATCTGGTCACCTCATCCCAAAAAAGATATATTGGAATTGGAAAAGGTTCAGAGATGGGCAACTTAAAAGATTAGGGATATGAAACAGGAGGAGAGATTAAAATGACTGGGAATTTTCAGCTTAGAAAAGAGACAACTAAGGGCGGATATGATAGAGGTCTATAAAATCTTGACTGGTGTGAAGAAAGTGAATAAGGAAATATTATTTAATCCTTCCCATAACACAAGAACTAGCAGTCACCCAATGAAATGAATAGGCAGTAGGTTTTAAAAAAACAAAAGGAAGTACTTCTTCACACAACATAAGTCAACTCGTGGAACTCTTTGCCAAGGGATGCTGTGAAGACCAAAACTATAACAGGATTAAAAAAAGAACTAGATAAATTCCTGGAGAATAGGTCCATCAGTGACTATTAGCCAGAATGGGGAGGGATGCAACACCATGCTCTGAGTGTCCCTAGCCTGTTTGCCAGAAGCTGGGAATGGGCAACAGGGGATGGATCACTTGATGATTCCCTGATCTGTTCATTCCCTCTGAAGCACCTGGCCTTGACCACTGTCAGAAGACAGGATACTGGGCTATCTGGACCATTGGTCTGACCCAGTATGACCCTTCTTATGTAAAAATTAATTATAATAATAAAAATGTTTAGTACAGAAACTCCCCAACATAATGACCTCTCAAGATAGCAATGATGTGAGATAACAACTTTGGCAAATAATGCATTTTAAAAACCTTGGTCTACTAGGAAACATATTTATATAAGTTTCCATTCCCAGTCACAAATCTAGCATTCTGGAGCAAAGTCACTAAAATATAGTCCAACAAACAAATGTTTATTTAACATACCCCCCACACTTTTCCCTCCACCGCACCCCACTCACTGGCGTGGTCCCTGGTCAGTGGAGACTCAGAGTTCAGAGGTGCTTTCATGAGAGTACACCTCCCAGGTTGGGGGCAAGAAGGCACCTTGCTCGTTCCTCCAGCTGCTCACTGTTCACTCTGGCCACTGCTGTTTGTTGTGCCACCATTCACTCCACCACTCTGTTGCCAATGGCCCTGCGCAGTCACCTTCTGCTGCCACTGTGACCTCTGCGAGTTGGTCTCTTGAGGTTCCACCAGCTCTCAGTGATTTCAGCTGAGCTCTCAGTGGGGGAACCTCACTGCTAGTGCAGGCTGGGCCCTCTCTTCCACAGAAACACTGTCCCACAGCAGGTCTAAGCACTTAGACCTGATTATCAGTGATTTCAGCTGCAGTGGTCACTTAACAGAACAAAAGACTATCTATGGAGCCTAATCAGTTCTGTCTTTAAACACTGGAGAGGGACAGGTCCCCACCCTCTTTCTTGATGCCCTCAATCAGCACAGGCTAAGTACAGTTCTACTGGCCTTTACTCATACACTAAGAACAACAACATTTCATTCCCCCTGCCCAGCATTCAAGTGATTTGTAACCCAACCCCAACCAAAATCTATCACTTGGGCAACACAGTTCTGTTTGCTGGATACCTAGGTAGATTAGGTGTGAATGTAAATACAATCTGGTCCTGAAGCCTTTCCCCCCAGCCCCAGCTCATCACTAACTATCAGGGGGAGTTCATTTAGACTTCGCTAACAAATCATCATTTGAAATTATTAGGTTGGCCAACATCACTGAAATGAATGCACTGACATTGTCATAAAAAACAACAGCCGTATAAGGAAGCTAGTTTATGTTCATACTTTTCAAATCTATTATACTTTTAGATACATGTATTTTATCATACACTGTATATGCTTTTAAAGTGTGTATTAATGTTTCAATTTCAATTCCAATTTCCAAACATGTAACTAGTTCACAAAACTGGGGGGGGGGTGTTGGGAAAATTCAGGGGGGGGTGTAGGGAAATCACTGGAGGGAACTAGAGAAAGACATGACCTGGGATCTTTCTGCCCCTCTCTTTTATAGTCCAGTCACCCTTTGAAGTGGATTCATCTTATGATTACCTCTCAAAGCAACGTTTATTCAAACAGTAAAGAAGGCGACATGGAGCCTTGTGGTGAAGGAGGTTCCATGCGGTGCTTCCTAAACTGTAGATCGATCTGCACCTGCTCCCCTTCCTTGCCAGAGAATGACCACTTGACAAGTCATTGCCAGTCCACTTTGATAACACCTGGCTAGAGGCATCAGCTTGTGCTTTGTGTTTGAGAAAGCAGTTTGACCCCTCCCCAGACTTGTCTGGTAAACACATACTCCTTTGTTCAGGATACAGCTGTTTCACCACTTTTACAGCTCTGCTCCCAGCACAGGTCTGCTCTGGGGGCTGCTTCTGTGACTCTGCTCCCAGCACTGACCTGCTTCCTGGCTGCTTGTCTGGCTCCTCTGGCTGGCACAGCTCTCCTCCCAGCTCCACTCGGGCCCCTGCTTTTTCCTTAGCTCGGCCCTGCTCTGTCTGAATCTGACCCAGGCAATTCCAGCCAGGGCTGGCTCCAGGGTTTTTGCTGCCCCAAGCGGCACAAAAAAAAAAAAAAAAAAAAGCCGCGATCGTGATCTGCGGCGGCAATTTGGTGGGAGGTCCTTCGCTCCGAGCAGGAGTGAGGGACCATCCGCTGAATTGCCGCCGAATACCTGGATGTGCTGCCCCTCTCCAGAGTGGCTGCCCCAAGCACCTGCTTGCCAGGCTGGTGCCTGGAGCCGGCCCTGATTCCAGCTCACACGGAGGACGGGACCTTTCTGGCCTCCTGACTCCCTGATTAGTCAGCCTGCCCTGTCAATCAGGCTGACCTGGAGCATTGGCCTCTCCCCATTGTTCCTGGGGACTGTCATTCTCAGGGTCCTGATTTCCCATCGACCCTTCCCCCTTCTATTGGTAGGGGGAGCTGGTCAACCAAAACACCCTCACCACCAGAACACTCATCAATACTGTTAAGAATCTGATATATGGATTCTGAAGTCTTATCTGATTGCTTTACCTTTTAACAGTGCTCTTCTTCTTTTCTTTTACATTATTCCTTTCATTTTAGATGCTAAAGGATTGGCTGGCAGTGAAGGGCTGCGAGGTGCAGATGGACACCCTGATCGTCGGAGCCCTGGGTGCCTGGGACCCCTGCAACGAGTGTGTGCTGCAGACCTGTGGGATCGGTTGATGCTACACACGGCTCATGCGGCGCCTCATGGTCTCAGACGCCATCCGATGGTCCAAGGACATCTACACCAAACACGTCACCAGCCATCAACAGTACTAGGAGGCGTGAGCCAGAGTGACATCGTTCTTTGACTACAAGAAAGGGACCAAGAGACTTTCTCCATTGGATCATATGAATTGGAACCATAAACTCCCTGAACATTAAATCGCACCAAATGAGGGTCCATCCATCCTCATCATCATATCCACTCTTTATACTCCACACCCGAACATAGCCATTGAATGAACTTCATACCCCCATATCTCAATGCCTGTACTTTGACCAGTTAACCTTTTACCCCCAATCAGGGCTATTGCAGATTATGTATTCCTTATGCCACCGGATCTTAAACCAAACTTTGCACCCTCGATAATCTGTACGTTATTCCCTGATCACCAGAAGCTTCTATGCTTAAACTCTGTACCGTACACTTTAAAAAAAAAAAATCTTAATACATTTTTTGATCTATTAATGTGACTTGCTCCTTGGGGTCAGAAGAACATTTTGTATAGTGAGCAGAGTTTCAGATAACTTCTCACTGTATTGGACCTAGGTGTTGATTGGGAGCCAGAGAACTGGAATGCCATAAAGGGGGCTGTGGGATTTTTTTTTCCAGCTTCTTGATAACCAGTGTGGGGGATCAGGAGCTCAATTTGTGACTTGTTGGTGAATCTAATTTCAGTGTTAACCTCCAGTTTTGGGAGAATCTTCTCTTTGCAGCCTGCCCTGCCCTTAGCATTTTCAGTGATGGCTACCTTAGGCACCACAGGTCCCAGGAGATTTCCATTGAAACCTCCAGATATTTTCTACTTCTTCTTCCAATGTTCTGTGAACAATAACAACCTTCACTCCAATCACTTACAGGCTTAAAACCTGAGCACAGAATTAAGAAGTTAGAACTGATCAGGTTTGTTTTAATATCTTCATAAATATGTAAACAAATTAAAAACCCAGAATTCAGACTGTTTTGACTCCTTGGGGACCGTGTTACGTCTTTTGTATGATTATTTAGAAATCAGCACAGAGATTGTGACTACATTCATAAGTATCATGGCTGTGCAGAAATCTGGAAAAGTTGAACCAAGATTAACTAACAGAATAGTATCTGTCTGAGTCTGCAGAGAGTCTAATCTCCTTGAGAGAGGAAGTGTCCCTGAATCTGACCAATGCAGCAACATTTACCTGAGTCTGCAGAGAGCCTGAAACAATTGCTCTAAGATGGAGAAATTGTGTTCTTCACAAAATCCTATTTTTCTTAAAATCCTTTTGTCAGAAATTTTTCAACCAGTTCTAATTTAGGCACCTATGAAAACCCATCCCCTTTTGTTCCAATTTACTGTGAACAATAGGAAGTCGTGAGACATACCCAGGAGATTTCTGATGCATTGTAGATTTTATTGATTGATTGTTCAATGGACAGCACAAAAAAAAGGTTGTGCCGTATTATTACAAACATCCCAGGACCAGCGATACAGAAATTAACTAGCAAAAGAAGGGGACCTCGTTAAAAATAATAGGCTAGGTTGTGATCTCAGTGGGAAGACAAATCACCAGCTCCCCAGCTGGATTAAATCATTAGCTTATTTGGAGATAATTGGATAGATCCCCATCTGGTGTAAATCTGTGTCACTCCATTGAAGGCCAATGGATGAGCTGAATAGAAAAAAGAAAACGCATATAGCTCAAGTCTAAAACTGCAAAGAGCTCAACCACCCATGTGTCATGTTCTAATTGTCTCCACATTTATTGCGAAAAAATCTGGTCTTTACGCTTAAGAAGATGAATTTCCATTCTTGCCACTTGCTATTCTGAAGTAAATTAATGGAACTGCATTGAAATCAGTTGGACCAGATCCCCTGTTGGTATAACTAGTGTTAGCTTCATTGGAGTCCATGGGCCAGATCCGCAGCTGCTGTGAATCAGCTGTAGTTCCATTGGGGTCAATCGGGCCAGATCCTCAGCTGGTGTAATTGCCATAGCTCCATTGGAGTTAGTGAGCCAGATCCCCAAATGGTGTAAAGCAGTTCAGGTAGGCCTACTTATTGCAATGCTGATTTACACCAGTTGAGAATCTAGCCATAGTGCTGAGCAGGGGGATAGATATCAAGTGGGACAGATTGGCTGCATGACATTGACAGAGCCTTATGTGTATGGAGTGGGGTTGGGGCAGAAGAGAGGAAGCGAGGTTTGTGCTGGCTGGAGGATCCCCTACAATCTATCTGGTCTTTTCCAGGATCCTCCCTTTGTTGTTAACTAAGGCTAGGTCTACACTACCCGCCTGAATCGGTGGGTAGAAATCGATCTCTCGGGGATCGAATTATCGCTTGTCGGGACGCGACAATCGATCCCCGAATCGACGCTCTTACTCCACCAGTGGAGGTGGGAGTAAGCGCCATCGATGGGGAGCCACAGAGGTCGATTTTGCTGCCATCCTCACAGCGGGGTTAGGGGCTCCGATAGGTCGAATTCAGCTACGCTATTCGCATAGTTGAATTTACGTATATTAAATCGACCCCCCCCTGTAGTGAAGACCTGCCCTTAGGCCTGGTCTATACTACGAGTTTGGTCGAATTTAGCAGCGTTAAATCGAATTAAGCCTGGACACGTTCACACGGCTAAGTCCCTTTTTTTGACTTAAAGGTCCCTTTAAATCGGTTTCTTTACTCCACCTCCGACGAGGGGATTAGCAATAAAATCGGCCTTAGCGGGTCAGAATTGGGGTAGTGTGAATGGAATTCGACGTTATTGGCCTCCGGGAGCTATCCCACAGTGCTTCATTGTGACCGCTCAGGACAGCACTCTCAACTCAGATGCACTGACCAGGTAGACAGGAAAAGCCCCGCGAACGTTTGAATTTCATTTCCTGTTTGTCCAGCGTGGAGAGCACAGGTGACCACGCAGAGCTCATCAGCACAGGTAACCGTGATGGAGTCCCAGGCTCACAAAAGAACTCCAGCATGGACCGAACGGGAGGTACGGGCTCTGCTCGCCATATGGGGAGATGAATCAGTGCTAGCTGAACTCCGTAGCAGTAAACTACGAAATGGCAAAATATTAGAAAAGGTCTCCAAGGCCATGAAGGACAGAGGCCATAACAGGGACGCACAGCAGTGCTGCGTGAAAATTAAGGAGCCAAGGCAAGCCTACCACAAACCCAGAGAGACAAACGGAAGGTCCGGGGCACAGCCGCAAATGTGCCGCTTCTACGTGGAGCTGCATGCCATGCTAGGGGGTGCAGCCACCACTACCCCAACCGTGTGCTTTGACTCCTTCAATGGAGAAACACACAGGGAAGACGGTTCGGGGTAAGAGGAAGATGAGGATGAAGATAATGTAGATAGCACACAGCAGCAAGGAAGCGGAGAAACCGGTTTCCCCAACAGCCAGGATATGTTTACCTCCCTGGACCTGTAACCAGTAACCCCCGAACTCACCCAAGGCGTGCTCCCAGACCCTGAGGGCACACCGGGGACCTCTGGTGAGTGTACCTTTGTAAATATTACACATGGTTTAAAAGCAAGCGTGTTTAATGATTAATGATTAATTTGTCCTGGCAATCGCGGCCAGTACAGCTACTGGAAAAGTCTGTTAATGTGTATGGGGATGGAGCGGAAATCCTCCAGGGACATCTCCAGAAAGCTCTCCTTCATGTACTCCCAAAGCCTTTGCAAAAGGTTTCTGGGGAGGGCTGCCTTATCCCGTCCGCCATGGTAGGACACTTTACCACGCCAGGCCTGTATCATGTAGTCTGGAATCATTACATAACAAAGCATTGTAGTGTATGGTCCCGGTGTTTGCTGGCATGCAGACAACATCCATTCCTTATCGCTCTTTGTTATCCTCAGGAGAGTGATATCATTCACGGTCAACTGGTTGAAATGGGGCGATTTTATTAAGGGGACATTCAGAGGTGCCCGTTCCTGCTCTGCTGAACAGAAATGTTCCCTGTTGTTAGCCACGCAGTGGGGGGAGGGGTGAAGTGATCATCCCCGAGAATTGGGTGTGGGGGGGAGGGGGGGGTTAGTTGGGTTTGTGCTGCATGTTAACCCGGAAACCGCAGCCCCTCCTTTTACATTGCAAACCCATTTTAAATGGCCAACCCAATGGGTGCTTGGTATGGGAAATGAGGGCGCTACTGTTTGAAACCATTCCCACATGTTAAGAAGGTTAAAAAGCCAAAAGACTGTGGCTTAACATGGCTGCCTGCAAGCCGAAATCTGTTGCCTGGAACTGCGTGAGTGATCTCTCACACTAAACCGGCAGGCCCTCAATATAAGAGGAAAAATGCGACCTTGTAACGAAAGCACATGTGTTATACCAATAAAAACTAGCAGGATCTTATTAAAGGGGACAAGATAAAGATGCCACATTTATTATGATAATTTGATTTATGACCAATAACTAATATCTTAATCCTTATACACACACACACACTATACCTAATACCTATAGAGACACACACACACACATCCATCAGATGTTCTGCAGCTGCTGCATAGTTACCAGTCCTGCTTGAGTCTGTGGCTTGAGTTTGCAGCTTGGGTTCGTAGCTTGTGGCGGCTAACTGGCCAGAAAAGCCGGGCACAAGGATGAGCTGGGTCTCTGTTGGGCATGCACCGACGCCCTTCCATGTTGGCAGCAGAATGTTACCCTCCTCCAAAGTTTTCCATCTTACCTATCCTTTTTGTAGGCTTTAGTTTGAATCCAGAGTCTATAGGTCTTGCTGTGTCACGCTGCCTTCAGGTTTGGTGACTGATCACCCGTCAATTGCAGACATGACTTTCAGCCTTGGACCGGGCTTTGATCTTCCTTCTATTGTACCTTTTCTTTTTTTAGGGTGGATTCTTTTTACTTTGTTAGGGCTCTTGTCTGCATCTTCAGCCGTTGGTGTTTGAACTTTATTTAATCAGGACAGGCTGGGGCTAGAGGTTGATTCCATCATTCATACATACCTCATTCACACATCTAAAACTAAACTAATAAGATTACAGCAGGGTTTGCAAAAATGAAGGTTGCAGCAAGCCCTTACAAAATGGAGTAAGCATTTTAAAATGGGGTTTGAATTACAATATGGCAAACAGTGAACAGAAGTTACAATATAGACAAGTGTAATAAATGGTGAACTGAAGTTACAATACTGAAACAGTGCAAGTCTCAGTGATTTAAGCAGGAATTGGATTGATAGTGAAACTTACAAAGGCAACTGACTGAACAGCTATAGCTCTTAACAAGCATCTTAATTGTTAATTAGCCAGTTACTGGGGTAACCGGTTTTATGAATGAATATTGTTTCATTCATAAAACTTTACTTATGAAGTTACATTAATAAAGTGAACAATTAAAAACAATTTCATTCATCAGTACCACACATGTGCTGTGTAATATGAATAGCAAAATTTAATGTGAAAGAGCGTACCCATTGTTCACTAAAATGTGTCTTTTTTAACCACCTCTCCCTTCTCCACCAACTGCAAATGTTTCTCCTTCACAGAGGCTAGTGAAGATTAGAAGGAGAAAACGGCGGACTTGGGATGATATGTTCTCGGAGCTCCAGATGTCCTCCCACGCTGACAGAGCACAGCAGAATGTGTGGAGGCAATCAATGTCAGACTACAGAAAAGCACAATATGAACAAGAGGAGAGGTGGAGGGCTCAATCACGGGATGAACAGAGCAAGTGGTGGGCTGAAGATGATAGGTGGCGTCAGCTTGCAGACAGAAGGCAAGAGTCCATGCTCCGGCTGCTGGAGCATCAAACTGATATGCTCCAGCGTATGGTTGAGCTGCAGGAAAGGCAGCAGGAGCAGAGACTGCCGCTACAGCCCCTGTGTAACCAACAGCCCTCCTCCCCAAGTTCCATAGCCTCCTCACCCAGATGCCCAAGAACATGGTGGGGGGGCCTCCGGCCACCCAGTCACTCCACCCCAGATGATTGCCCGAGCATCAGAAGGCTGGCCTTCAATAAGAGTTAAAGTTTTAAACTGCAGTGTGTCCTTTTCCTTCCCTCCTCCCCCACCCATCCCGGGCTACCTTGGCAATTATCCCCCTGGTTGTGTGATAAATTAGTAAAGAATGCATGAATGTGAAGTAACAATGACTTTATTGCCTCTGCAAGTGGTGCTCGAGCGTGGGAGGGGAGGGTGGGGTGGTTGGTTTACAGGGAAGTAGAATGAACTGGGTTGCGGGGGGGGGTGAGGCGGAGGGTTCATCAAGGAGAAACAAACAGAAGTTTCACACAGTAGCCTGACCAGTCACAAAACTCGTTTTCAAAGTTTCTCTGATGCGCACTGCGCCCTGCTGTGATCTTTTAACCGCCCTGGTGTCTGGCTGCACGTAATCAACAGCCAGGCGATGTGCCTCAACCTCCCACCCCGCCATAAATGTCTCCCCCTTACTCTCTCAGATATTGTGGAGCGCACAGCAAACAGCAATAACAATGGGGATATTCTTTTCGCTGAGGTCTGAGCGAGTCAGTAAGCTGCGCCAGCGCGCTTTTAAACGTCCAAATACACATTCCACCACCATTCAGCACTTGCTTAGCCTGTAGTTGAACAGGTCCTGACTACTGTCCAAGCTGCCTGTGTACGGCTTCATGAGCCATGGCATTAAGGGGTAGGCTGGGTCCCCAAGGATCACGATAGGCATTTCAACATCCCCAATGGTTATTTCTGGTCCGGGAAGAAAGTCCCTTCCTCCAGTTTTTGAAACAGACCAGAGTGCCTGAAGACGCGAGTATCATGTACCTTTCCCGGCCATCCCACGTTGATGTTGGTGAAACATCCCTTGTGATCCACCAGGGCTTGCAGCAACATTGAAAAGTACCCCTTGCAGTTTATGTACTCGGTGGCTTGGTGCTCCGGTGCCAAGATAAGGATATGGGTTCCGTCTATGGCCCCACCACAGTTTGGGAATCCCATTACAGCAAAGCCATCCACTATGGCCTGCACGTTTCCCAGAGTCACTACCCTTGATATCACCAGGTCTTTGATTGCCCTGGCAACTTGGATCACAGAAGCCCCCACAGTAGATTTGCCCATTCCAAATGGATTCCCGACTGACCGGTAGCTGTCTGGCATTGCAACCTTCCACAGGGCTATCGCCACTCGCTTCTCAACTGTGAGAGCTGCTCTCATCCTGGTATTCTGGTGCTTCAGGGCAAGGGAAAGCAAGACACAAAGTTCCATGAAAGTGCCCTTATGCATGCAAAAGTTTCGCAGCCACTGGGAATCGTCCCACACCTGCAACACGATGCGGTCCCACCAGCGTGTGTTTGTTTCCCGGGCCCAGAATTGGCATTCCACGGAATGAATCTGCCCCAGTTACACCATGATTTGCACATTTCTGGGGCCTGCAATCGCCTCCTTGGCTAGTCCTGGTTTTGCTTTGGCATGTCCTGGCTCTGCATATGCTCCAGGAGAATGCGTGTGGTGTTCATAGTGCTCATAATTGCCACAGTGATCTGAGCGGGCTCCATGATCCCAGTGCTATGGCGTCTGGTCTGAAAAAAGGCACGAAACTAGTATCTGACGGACGGAGAGAGGGGCGAGTGACGACATGGCGTGCAGGGAATTAAAATCAACAAAGGTGGCTGTGCATCAGGGAGAAACTCAAACAACTGTCATACAGAATGGCCCCCCCAAAGATTGGGCTCAAAACCCTGGGTTTAGCAGACCGTTGATTTCATGGAGGGAAGGGAAGCAAATGAATTCAGAACAAATCTATTTTTTACATCTTAAGCTGGCAGATGACGGTGCAGCATGACTGATAGCCCTCGGCATCTTCTGGGTGCTTGGCAGAAAATACTGGGCGTTTGGCAGAAAATAGCATACTACGACTGATAGCCATCATCGTCGAGACTGTTCGATAGGATTGAGCATGTCTGCCCAGGTGCCCATGATTGACAGCCACTGCAGTATGATGACGAAGGATATCAATCGTAATATACCATCTTCTACCAAAAGGCAAGGGGCTGCTACTGTGTAGCAATGCAGCCCCACGTCTGCCAGCCTCACGTCTGCCAGCGCCCAGACTGCTGATGAAGGCTACCAATAATACTGCACCGTCTACTTCCAAAAGGCAATTAGCTGCTGCTGTGTAGCAATGCAGTACCATGTCTGCCGGCACTCAGATGACATATGGTGACGGTGAGCTGAGCTGAGCAGGCTCCATGCTTGGCATGTTATGTTGTCTGCACAGGTAACCCAGGTAAAAAGGCGTGAATCGATTGTCTGCCGTTGCTCTGACGGAGGGAGAGGGGCCTGACGACATGTACCCAGAACCCCCCGCCATACTGGTTTGCATCATTCAGGTATTGGGATCTCAACCCTGAATTCCAATGGGCAGCGGAGACTGTGGGATAGCTACCCATAGTGCAAAGCTCCAGAAGTCGACGCTAGCCTCAGTACTGTGGACACGGTCCGCCGACTTAATGCACTTAGAGCATTTTATGTGGGGAACACACAATCGGCTGTATACAACCGATTTCTATAAAGCCAGCTTCTATAAATTTGACCTAATTTTGTACTGTAGACATACCCTTAATTTGTTCTAGCTGAGTTGAGCTGCTCGCTGCCATGTCCTTTGTGTAGATTAATAGATTCCAAGGCCAGAAGGGACCACTGTGATCATCTAGTCTGACCTCCTGTATAGCACAGGCCAGAGAAAGTCTCCCAAAATAATTCCTTGAGCAGATGCTTTAGACAAACAAGGTAAAAGGTGGGAAAATGTGGGCACAGGTCTAGAGAGAGGCATTTCTCCTCCTTTTCCTCTATTATATTATAATTATTATTAATAATTAATAAGTGCCTAAGTGACAGGAGTACAGTGAGGTTAATTTGTTATTGATTGAATAGTTTATTTGCCAAAAGAATGCAATTTCAGAGTGTAAGGGATCAGACTCATCCCTGCGGCGCCTCCTGCTGGTCATCTGGGGAATCAGCTCAATCCAGCCCGGAGTGCCCTCTGCAGGCCAGTGACCTGCCTTGTCATTCACACTGGCCCTGTGTCTCTCCCAGGACCCTGGTGCCCCTTGCTCTGGGTGCTGCCCCTCCCCTCCCAGGGGAACCCCCACCCACGAACCCCACCTCACCTCAGTGTAAGGCTACTGCCAGTCATTGTCTAGCCCCCTGCCTGGGGCAGAATGCAGTATCTGCCTACTCATCACTGGCAAGGAGGGTTTGGACCTGCTGCCTTGGCCTACCTCTGGGCTGCCCTCTGCAACCCCCCAGTACCTTTGGCCCAGTGCAAGGCCACAGCCTGGGGCTTTCCAGGCTGGAGCTCCCCAGCTCCTCAGCCATTCCCCAGCCCTGCTCCACCCAGGTACTCTGTCTTAGCTCCCAGCAGCCAGGCCCTTCTCCCTCTGAAGGCAGAGAGAGACTACTGAGCTCCTGGCTCCCAGCCTCTTTATACAGGCCAGCTGGGTTCTGATTGGGGCGTGGCCAAGCTGCAGCTACTTCCCCAATCAGCCCAGTCTTCCCTGCCCCAGCCTTCTCCCAGGGCTGTTCCAAACCCCTGAGAGCAGGAGCGGGTGTCCATCCCGCTACACCCTCCCCCTTAAGATCACCACCCCTGGGGCTTGGGGTGTCTCCTGGCCTGGACCAGTCACCCATGCACCTCCAAAGTCACCTGCTTCTTTTCTGAGTCCTCTAGCCACTTCCGCAAGTGGGTCTCCTCCTCGACGACAACCTCATACTCTTTAGCGAGATCCACCGCAATCACTTCGGCCTCACGGAAGGCCCGCTCCGCAGCCTCCAACTGCGCACGCAGGCCAGATTCCCCCAGGTCCTCTTCCTTCAGGGTCTGGGTCCCCACAGTTCCCTTCTCTATTACTGTTTGGGTCCCAGCCTCCTGCCAGTCCCACTCAGTCTGGGTTTCCTTCTCTGCGATGGGCTCCATGACACTCTGGGTCTCACCCTCCCTCAGGGCTCCCTCTGTCCCGGTTGCCATCTCCTCTAGTTTTGGACCCTCCAGGCCCCCAGGCACCTCATCTGGCCGCTCCCCAGTTCCCTTGAGGGGGCAGTGGCTCCTAATATGTCCTGGGAGATGGCAGCCCCAACAGGCTCCCCGCCTCTTTCCTGCCTTCACTCCCCTTCGGTCCCTCTTGGGTCCCATTGTCCCAGCAGGGTGGACCTGGACCCTCCGACTTGAGCCTGGGCATGCCTACTGCAGGTGCCCTCATCTCTCACAGGCCAAACATGTCCTCAGCTGCCTGGGTTCCCTCACCCAGCAGATTAACTGTGGGACTTGTCCCTGTCCCTGTTTGGGGGGCGGTGTCCAGCCCCCGTCCCGGTAGGGACAATCCCTCTTTAAATGTCCCATTGCCCCGCAGGTGTAGCAAGCCCTGTGCATTGGCACAGGCCTCCTGGCCCTGGCGCTCCGCTGCTCATCCTGCAGTTGGCGGCTCCTCCTACCCTCCTGGCAGAGGAGTTTCACCAGGGCCCGCTGCTCCCTCACCAGCTGGGGCAACTGTTCCTGGAGGGCCTCCTGCACCTCCCACATGTCCTGTTGGGCCTCCTGGATCCCCTGCAGGTAGTCAGCCCCCTTCCTCCAGGGCACTGACACCGGGGCCCAACCAGGAACTGACTTTGGGGCCTCTGCATAGAAGAGCCCCCTGCACCCAGAATCCATCATCCCCTGGGTCACTTCAGTCCAGGCAATAGTCCTGCTGTCCTCACCCTGCCCCTTGTATCAGGGGCAGACTGCTTATGCCCGCATTCTCCACCACTCTGTAAGGGGTTGGACTCACCCCTGCGGCGCCTCCTGCTGGTTGTCTGGGGAATCAGCTCAATCCAGCACAGAGCGCCCTCTGCAGGCCAGTGATCCGCCTTGTCATTCGCACTGGCCCCGTGTCCCTCCCAGGACCCTGGGGCCTCTTGCTCTGGGTGCTGCCCCCTGGCAGTACCCACACACGCTGGGTCTCCCCCTCCCAGGGGAACCCCCACCCACAAACCCCACCTCACCTCAGTGTAAGGCTACTGCCAGTCATCATCTAGCCCCATGCCTGGGGCAGACTGCAGTATTTGCCTACTCATCACTGGCAAGGAGGGTTTGTACCTGCTCCCTTGGCCTACCTCTGGGCTGCCCTCTGCAACCCCCAGTACCTTTGGCCCAGTGCGAGGCCACAGCCTGGGGCTTTCCAGGCTGGAGCTCCCCAGCCTTTCCCCAGCCCTGCTCCACCCAGGTACTCTGTCTTAGCTCCCTGCAGCCAGGCCCTTCTCCCTCTGAAGGCAGAGAGAGACTGCTAAGCTCCTGGCTCCCAGCCTCTTTATACAGGTCAGCTGGGCTCTGATTGGGGCATGGCCAAGCTGCAGCTACTTCCCCAATCAGCCCAGTCTTCCCTGCCCCAGTTTTCTCCCAGGTCTGTTCCAAACCCCTCAGGGCAGGAGCGAGTGTCCACCCCGCTACATAGAGCAACCAAAATTATTCACAAATTTGGGTCAAAGTTGGTGAATAGTTTCAGCCATATAAAAAAATAGAATAAAACAAGGTCAAAATGTTTCACCTTTTCTTTTCAAGTGACATTTTATTTCAAAATTGGCTAAGCTGTTTTTTTAAAGCGTAAACAACCATGCAAAAATGCAACTCAGCTAAACAACATGACACAACTAAATTTTAAAAAAAGGAAAATAATTCCAGATCAATCTAAAACAAGTTATTGTTTTGGATTTTTCAGCCCTGCCCCTGCATAAAGCCAATCAGTTATTTGCTCAGCTCTATTTAGGAGCTTAAGTCACATTTTGAAAACTAAACATTTAGGCGTCCAAATCCCTTTGACTAAATTCCAATACAAGCCACAGTGGAATAGCTTCAGTAGGAGGGATGGAGGCAGCTCCGTGTCTGAATACCCATAGCTCATTTGTTTGGGCACTCCCCCAAGACAGATCCCTGTTCAAATCCCTTCTCCCCACCAGGCAGAGGGGGCACTTGAAGAAGGAGTCTCCTACATCCCAGGGGAGGGCTCTAAGCTTTAGACTAAAGGTCAGGAGAGTATTTCTCTTCCCCCAAGAAACATGTTAGACTCCAAACTCAAAGAGAACTTTCACAGCTGAGCACCCCAAGCAAAGGTAGGCACTGACCTCCGTGAGGGGGCAGGGCTTTGCACACAGCTCTCTTCTTGTCAACTCCCATGGCCTAGCTTGGTCCTCTTCCCACCCAGTGTGTGCTGGCTTTTATGTATCCCATTCTTAGGCATCTAACCCTCCCCATTCATTGCAGAGAGGCCTGGACACCTAATTCAGGCTTTGTGGATTCCAGTGATTTTCTAGGCACATAAAAGTTAGATGTGGTGACACTCAGTGCCTAAGGGCTGGTCTACACTTAAAACTTACATCAGCAGTACTACAACTCTCAGGAGTGTGAGTCCACATCCCTGAGAGATGTAGCTATGTCAACCAAACCCCTGGCAAAGACAGCGCCATTCCATTGACCAAGCTACCGCCTGTAGGGGAGATAGATGACCTACAGAATCCCTTCCATCGCTGTAATGAGTGTTGACATTGAAGAGCTAGAGCTGTGCTTTTGAAGCATTTTAAGTGTATACATAGCCTATGTCCCTTTGGGAATTTAGTCCTTTGTGCTCTCAGTTACTCTCAGTTCCTTGGTGGTGGAATAAAGTCAAGCTATTTCTAGCACTGAGACACACAATGTGAAAATGTATGAGACATTATAGTTTATTTATTTAATACTCATCACACAAAAGAAAAGAGGGCTGTAAAGTGTTGTTATCACACACAGCACAAGAAAAATTATTTGGAAATTAACAAGCAATAAAAATTCACCATTATATATATCAGGCCAGATTCTAACCTCAGTGTAAATGTGGAGTAGCATCAGCAGCTTCAGTAAAGTTATTCACATTTACCACGTGGTAAATAAGATTCTACGATTGCTCACAACTGGGCCCAACTTCCCTTTCTTACTTCCTATCCCTTTGTAAATGAGGAAATCCAGAGGAATCTTGCAGACACATTTGTTTGCCAGGCTTCTGCACAGTGTAAATTTCTGTGTTAGAGTGGTGCCATGTGATCACTGACAAACCAATATGTATGTATGTGTCTTACAAATTCTATCCATCATCATCACCACCACCTATTTTATATGAATCTATCTATCAAACCTATTGTATAAGAATCAATCATCATAACTGATTTATATGAATCAATCTATCCAGCTAAGAACATTTTACCAAATTCATCATCCTGTCACCAGAGATACATTCACAAAGGACTTGGCTCCCACCTGCCATATTATGCACCTGATGCCCAGAATCAGACCCCACGGGGATTCACCAAACTCCCACTCAGCTGTCACTGAACCCTGTAGATGCCTTATCACAGTCAACACCTAAGTTTTGGCAGTAAGATTTCCCTCGGTGCCTCTGGGTGTGCGCATGGCTGCCTTGCTCTAGGCATACAGATGCCTAAGCCCCACAGCAATGCACAAACTGGGGGAAGACAAGTGTTCCTCCGCATAGCTTGCCTGTGGGGCCCACTGCTGTAGGCTGTAAGCCAGGGGACTGGAGCCTGGTGTCTCTGAATTCAGTGGGGAGTGCTGCAGCCATCAGAATCTCACCCTTGCTCTCTCTCTCTTTCTGGCCAAATTTCCCTTTAATGCTTTAATCCGCAGTGGAGCAGTTTCAATGGGGGGGGGAGGATTGAAGCCCCCCATCCTCCCGCCAGGAGACTATCCCACTGCCTGGTGATGAGGGCACTCACCTCAGAGGTAGCAGATCCCTCTTCAAATCCCTTCTCCCACTGAGGCAACCAGGGGACTTAACCTGGGGTCTTCTCCATCACCGGTGAGCACGTTAACTACTGGGCTAACAGTTCTGAGGGAGACCATCTTCCTACTTCTTGCACCATGGCTGAGGCCCCACAGGTGAGGTAGGGAAGAATGCCTGCCTGCCTTTCCTAGGTCGGGAATTACTCTGGGGCTTAGGCACCTGGACACTGAGATGGTGGCTGCAGTGCGTATGCCCCAAGGTAGAAACGTAAGCACCTAGGGAAATTTCACTGCAACAACTTCGGTGCTGAGAGTTTGGACACTACAGGATTCTGCGGCAGCTGAGCAAGAGTTTTGTGATTCCCAGGGTGCCTAAATCGGGGACTCAGGCAATTAGGTGCCTAAATCCCTTAGTGAATCTAACCCAGGGAAACTAACTACTCCCTGCTGCACTTAGGTTCTAAGTGGTCACAGTATACAACATCGCAGGAAACGTGCTGGCCAGGGCCAGGCACAGATTTTCTGCCCTTCTTGAACAAACAGAGACGTGGATTTAAAACTCCTTGGTGGAGGAGGACACAATCTGCTGGATCTCCTCCCGAATCCTCTCCTTGTTGTTGGAGACATTCATCTTCGCTTTTTCGAGAAGTTCAATTATATCGGTTTTTGTGTAGAAAAACTTAAAGGTGGAAAACTTCTTTCTGAAGTGCTCTATTTCACCTAGGAATAAAACAGGAGGGTAAGTGCCAAAGAGAGGAAAACAGTGGTACTGCTTTTACACTTTTATGGCTCCCAGAAGCATAGAATCCAGGAACCTAAAGAGGCAGGAGAATAACATGGGCAACTCCTGAGGTTTTCATAGAATCACAGAAATGTTGGGCTGAAAGGGACCTTGAGCGGTCACTAACTCCAACATCCTGTACTGAGGCAGGACCAAGTGAATCTAGAGCATTTGTCCAAGCTGTTCCTAAAATCTACATCCCTTGGAAGCCTATTCCAGAGCGTAACTACCCTTAGGCCTGGTCCACACTAGGTGTTTATGTCGAAGTTAGCGCCGTTACATCGAATTAACCCTGCACCCGTCCACACCGCGAAGCTATTTAGTTCGACATAGAGGTCTCTTAAATTCGACTTCTGTACTCCTCCCCGACGAGGGGAGTAGCACTAAATTCGACATGGCCATGTCGAATTAGGCTAGGTGTGGATGGAAATCGACGCTAATAGCTCCGGGAGCTATCCCACAGTGCACCACTCTGTTGACGCTCTGGACAGCAGTCCGAGCTCGGATGCTCTGACCAGCCATACAGGAAAAGCCCCGGGAAAATTTGAATTCCTTTTCCTGTCTAGCCAGTTTGAATCTCATTTCCTGTTTGGACATTGTGGCGAGCTCAGCAGCACTGGCAACGATGCAGAGCTCTCCAGCAGTGATGGCCGTGCAATCTCAGAATAGAAAGAGGGCCCCAGCATGGACTGATCGGGAAGTCTTGGATCTGATCGCTGTGTGGGGCGATGAGTCCGTGCTTTCCGAGCTACGATCCAAAAGACGGAATACAAAGATCTACGAGAAGATCTCTAAAGACATGTCAGAGAGAGGATACAGCCGGGATGCAATGCAGTGCCGCGTGAAAATCAAGGAGCTGAGACAAGGCTACCAGAAGACCAAAGAGGCAAACGGATGCTCCGGATACCATCCCCAGACATCCCGTTTCTACGAGGCACTGCATTCCATCCTAGGTGCGGCCGCCACCACTACCCCACCACTGACCGTGGACTCTGAGGATGGGATATTGTCCACGGCCGGTTCCTCGGACATGTTAGCGGATGGGGAAGATGAGGAAGGAGATGAGGAGGACGAGGCAGTCGACAGCGCTTACAACGCTGATTTCCCCGACAGCCAGGATCTCTTCATCACCCTTACAGAGATCCCCTACCAACCGTCCCCAGCCGTTAACCCGGACACAGAATCTGGGGAAGGATCAGCCAGTAAGTGTTTTAAACATCTAAACATTTATTTATAACAGAACAGGAATATTAAGAATAACAAAAATGGGTTTCTCATGATTAGTTTGCCCTAGGCGCTTAACGTTTCAGTCCTGGGCAGTGCAACTATTGAAAAAAAGTCTAACAATGTCCGGTTTAGCATGATTGTTCTGCCCAAGCCGCTCTACTGTTTAGTCCCTGCCAGTGCAGCTACAGTAAAATGCGGTCTATATGTCCGGGGATAGAGCAGAAATCCTCCTGGGACATCTCGAGGAAGCTCTCCTGGAGGTAATTGGAAAGCCTTTGCATCAGGTTCCTGGGGAGAGCGGCCTTATTGGGTCCTCCGTAGTAGGAAACGTTTCTGCGCCACGAGACAAGCAAGTACTCAGGGATCATTGCCCTGCAGAGCAGGGCGGCATACGGCCCTGGTCTTTGGAGGCTTTCCCGAAGCATTCTTTCTTTCTCACTGTCTGAGATCCTCATCAGGGTGATGTCGCTCATGGTGACCTGCTTTGAATTAGGTAGGGGAATGTTAGTGTTGGGACTGCTTGCCCGTTCCTTTACTGAACTGTAACCGCTGGTTTGCAGCCACGTGGTGGAGGCGTGAGAGGGGCAGCATACAGGGATCTTTCCTGGGGACTGCCGCGAGGGGTGGGACAGGGGCAGAGTTCCTGCTTGCCGGATTGCTGGCAGCAGGGACTGGCATTGCTTTCAATGTGAAAGGAGGCCAGTGCTACTATTAAAGTTTTAAGCTGCCACAAGTCTACGGCTTACCATGTCTGCCTGCTACACAAATTCCGGTGTCCTGCCCCGCTTCTCAGATCTGCAGTGCAAGACCCCAGGCACTGAATGCGAAGGCCGAGAATTCGACCTTGCCCTGAATGCGCATGTGATAGGTGCTGTGCATGGTCTTGTTCACAGAGAAAGACTATGTTCATTGTTCACAACTACATTTATCTTTCTGAGAAATTCACTCCCTTTTTCCCATTCCCACAGCCACATCTGCGACTGTCTCACAACCTAGCCTGGCATCACACTCCCAGAGGCTAGCGCAGATTAGGCGTAGGAAGAAGAGGACACGGGAGGACATGTTCTCGGAACTTATGGGCTGCTCCCGAACCCAGGCAGCACAGCAGACCCAGTGGCGGGAGAACTTGTCCCAAATGCACCAAGCACACATGGAACAGGAGGAGAGGTGGTGGCAGGAAGACCAGCAGGCGACTCAAACGCTGCTTGGACTAATGAGGGAGCAAACGGACACGCTCCGGCGCCTTGTGGATGTTCTGCAGGAACGGAGGCAGGAGGACAGAGCCCCGCTGCAGTCTATCTGTAACCGCCCTCCCCCGCCACCAAGTCCCATACCCCACTCACCCAAAGTGCAAAGAAGGAGGGGCGGCAGAGTCCGTGCAAACTCTCACTCCACCCCTGTGGACAGCTCTAGTAGTAGAAGGCTCTTATTCCCCAAAATTTGACAAGTTCTTTCCTTCCCGCCTCACACAAGCCCCCATCCAAGTTTCACCTCCCAGTTTCATGTGTAGTTGCTAATAAAAAATACGTTTCTGTTAATTACTGTTTCCATCATGTTCTTTTGGAGGAGGGGGAAAGGGGGGGGAAGGGGGTTGGTAATTTGACAGGACAGTCACCTTTACCAGGGTACATAGGCGGGGGCAGGTCCAGCAGCAGGGCACATACACAGTGCAGTCACTAGTTATCCTGGTCAGTCTGGGAGGTGGTTTTCATGTTCTGTGGTGGGGGGTGGGTTGCTCTGTGACTTTGTGGCGGGGGAGGGCAGTTACAGATCTTATGCGGCGGTCCTTATCCTGGATCACAGAGCCACGCAGCAGGGGATCTGTAACCGTCCTCCCCCTGCCACAAAGTCACATAGCCCCCCCATACACACAGTCCCGATCAGAAGGGGTGACAGGCTCCGTTGAAACAACCAGTCCACCACTGCAGAGCCTGTCAATCCTGGAGTTTAGAAGCGTCATTTGCGTCAATACACTACACCCGCTCCCCACCACAGTCTGCGTCCCAGGTTTAAAACATTCCCGCGAAAACAGTAATAAAGAAAACGGTGTTCATTAACAAAGTAGAAGTGATTTTATTTCTAAACGTGTGTTGGAAGGGGGTGAAGGGGGTATGTAACTGGAGAGGATAGTCAACATTAACTGGGTAAAGAAACGGGGGCAGGTTCAGCTTCTCTGTACACAAACTTAAAAGTCACAGGTTACCCTGCTCAGTCAGGAACCTAGCTTTCAAAGCCTCCCGGATGCACAGCGCGTCCCGCTGGGCTCTTCTAATCACCCGGCTGTCTGGCTGGGCGTAATCAGAAGCCAGGCTATTTGCCTCAACCTCCCACCCCGCCATAAAGGTTTCCCTCTTGCTCTCACAGAGACTGTGGAGCACACAGCAAGCTGCTATAACAATGGGGATATTGGTTTCGCTGAGATCACAGCGAGTCAGTAAGCTTCTCCATCTCCCCTTGAGACGGCCAAAAGCACACTCCACCACCATTCTGCACTTGCTCAGCCGGTAGTTGAAGAGTTCTTTTTCACTGTCCAGGGCGCCAGTATAGGGTTTCATGAGCCAGGGCATTAGGGGGTAGGCTGGGTCCCTGAGGATGACTATAGGCATCTCCACATCCCCAAGAGTTATTTTGTGGTCCGGGAAGTAAGTACCTTCCTGCAGCCTTCTAAACAGACCAGAGTTCCTGAAAACACGAGCGTCATGAACCTTGCCCGGCCATCCGACGTAGATGTTGGTAAAACGTCCCCTGTGGTCCACCAGTGCTTGCAGCACCATGGAAAAGTAGCCCTTTCTGTTAATGTACTGGCTGGCCTGGTGGTCCGGTGCCAGAACAGGGATGTGAGTTCCATCTATGGCCCCACCGCAGTTTGGGAATCCCATCGCTGCGAAGCCATCTATGATCGCCTCCACGTTTCCCAGGGTCACTACCTTTGACAGCAGTACATCAACGATTGCCTTGGCTACTTGCATCACAACAACCCCCACGGTAGATTTGCCCACGCCAAAGTGGTTCGCGACTGACCGGTAGCTGTCTGGCATTGCAAGCTTCCAGAGGGCTATGGCCACTTGCTTCTGGACAGTCAGGGCTGCTCGCATCCAGGTGTCATTGCGCTTCAGGGCAGGGGACAGCAACTCACAAAGTTCAAGGAAAGTTCCCTTACGCATGCGAAAGTTTCGCAGCCACTGGGATTCATCCCAGACCTGCAGCACTATGCGGTCCCACCAGTCCGTGCTTGTTTCCCGGGCCCAGAATCGCCGTTCCACAACATCCACATGACCCATTGCCACCGTGATGTCCTCGGCGCTGGGTCCCGTGCTTTCTGAGAGGTCTGTGCTACTCTCAGACTTCAGGACCTCACCGCGGTGCCGTAGCCTCCTCGCCTGACTTATCTGCATCTGCCTCTGGGAAAGGTGGATGAGAAGCTGCGAGGCATTGAGAACGGCCACAACTGCAGCGATGGTCGCTGCGGGCTCCACGCTTGCAGTGGTGTGGCGTCCGCGCTGTCACTGACTAGAAAAGTGCGCGAACTGATTTCCCGCCGGCGCTTTCAGGGAGGGAGGGCAGGAGTGATGGACGGATGACGACAGTTACCCAAAAGCACCCTCGACACATTTTTTTACCCAGAAGGCATTGGCGGCTCCACCCAGAATTCCAATGGGCAGTGGGGACTGCGGGAACTGTGGGATAGCTGCCCACAGTGCACAGCTTCCAATGTCGACGCTTTCCCCGTTAGTGTGGACTCACAAAATCGAATTACTGTCCTTAGTGTGGACACACACGTTCGAATTTGCAATATCGATTCCAGAAATTCGATTTAAGTAAAATCGAACTACTCTCGTAGTGTAGACATACCCTTAGAGTTAGGAAGATTTTCCTTGCTTTTCCGCACAAAAATAACATATGACCAGACATCTAGCGAAGTATCAGAGACAATAAAGGGGAAGGAGTGTTGATCTGGTTAAGTAAAGAACACATCAAAGGTACTGAAGGAATTAGCTGAAGAAATCTTGGAGTCACTGGCAATAATATTTATGAACTCATGCATGAAAGGAAAGCTCCCAGAAGACAGGAGAAAAAGCTAATGTAGTGCTCATCTTTAAAAAGGGGGGAAAGGAGGAGCCAGGGAATTATAGACCAGTCAGCCTGACTTCAATACTTGGGAAGCTACTAGAGCAATGTATAAAACAGTCAATTTGCAAATACCTGGAGGATGAAGGGGTGATCACTAGCAGCCAGCCTGGATTTACCAAGAACAAATCATAGAATCATAGAATATCAGGGTTGGAAGGGACTTCAGGAGGTCATGTAGTCCAACCCCCTGCTCAAAGCAGGACCAATCCCCAACTAAATCATCCCAGCCAGGGCTTTGTCTAGCTAGGCCTTAAAAACCTCTAAGGATGGAGATTCCACCACCTCCCTAGGGAACCCATTCCAGTGCTTCACCACCCTCCTAGTGAAATAGTGTTTCCTAATATCCAACCTAGACCTCCCCCACTGCAACTTGAGACCATTGCTCCTTGTTCTGTCATCAGGTACCACTGAGAACAGTCTAGATCCATTGTCTTTGGAACCCCCTTCAGGTAGTTGAAGGCTGCTATCAAATCCCCCCTCACTCTTCTCTTCTGCAGACTAAACAAGCTCAGTTCCCTCAGCCTCTCCTCATAAGTCATGTGCTCCAGCCCCCTAATCATTTTTATTGCCTTCTGCTGGACTCTGTCCAATTTGTCCACATCCCTTCTGTAGTGGGGGTCCCAAAATTGGATGCAATACTCCAGATGTGGCCTCACTAGTGCTGAATAGAGGGGAAGGATCACTTCCCTCGCCTAAGCTAACCCATGGGAGATGCCCAGGAGAGGGGTGTGTGCTAAGCAGTGTGGGAATTGAGCACCCAAGTCCAGGGTGGAGGGAGGCGCCTGTCTCTGCTTGGGGTTCTCAGCTGTGGTGACAAAGACTCTATAGCCTGGTGGTTACAGCACTCACACGGGCTGTGGGGGGCCCAGCATCCAGTCCTCCTGCTCCGCTGACTCTCCAATTATGATTCCAAAATGGAATAGCTTCAATAGGGGAGGCTGAGGCAGCCTTACATCAGAATATCCCACAGATCAGTGGTTAGGGCACTGATCTAACAAGTAGCAGATCAAATCCTTTCTCCCGCTCAGGCAGAGGAGGGGCCTGAACCGGGGCCCTCCACATCCTCGGTGACTCTGTAACCCCTGGGCTAATAGTTATGAGAAAGGGCCTCACTCCCCCGCATTTGTCTTAGCACATGTTCGGGGCCCGATCCAGCAGGCAGCCAGAGGTGTAGGGAAGCCTGGGATGGGGCAACAGTGCTGTGCCCAGAGAGACAAACACAGGCACTGAGAGAACTTTCCTGCAAAAACTTTGGCAATGAGCAAGTTTAGGCTCCTACAGAGTCTATTGGCAGCTGAGCAAGGGTTTTGTGATTCCCAGTGAGGCCTGATCCTGACATTTAGGTGGCTAAACCACCAATGAAGCACCTAAGTCCCTTTGTGAATCTAGCCCGTAGAGTTTTAGAAGAGAGGTGTACAATTAAGTTACCTGGGCAATTTTTCATGTTGAAGAGTGGGAAGTGCATGACGATGGGAACGTCCTTTCCTTTGAAGATGTAGCAATCAGAGAGGTGACCTGGGTCCAGCTTTTCTAGATCTATCTTGGGAAATGGGATGTTATTTGTCTCACAATACTCGGCAGTTTTCTTGATGGTCTGGGAAGGAGGGAAACATGATTTAAAAATAAATACATTAAAATAATTACCATCTCCATTAATAAAATTTGATGCCATTAAAATGACCAGGTTGGGAAATTAAAAATATCCTAAGCTAAGAAATACAAACATTCCAAGGAACTGACTAATAGAGGGCCTCCAATGGAAACCAGAAACAACTCTGTTGCCATATCTCTGTAGTCAGAATCTTTGTAAAACAATGAATATACTGGGACTGAGGTTTTCAAAACCTCCTAAGGGATGTGGATACCTATTAAAATTAATCCCTTAGGTGGCCTTGAAAACTTGAGCCCAAGGTAATAAGCAGGAGTCAAATGCAGACATTTGGCTCCAAAAGCACCAGTGTTTGGTGTTTTTGTTTGTTTGTTTTCCCAAATTCACCTGCAGGAAACCTTGATTTCAATGAAAACAAAGTGTTATCGTAGCTGAGGCCACTAGAAGGAGACAATATCACCTATGGAGCATTAGCGATATGTGAGGTTGAGGTTAATGAGCTTGCAGAGTTGTAACTGAGTTATTGGAATTTAGTTCACATTTCTGCTGGCTCCGTCTCCTCATGCTAGAGTGTTCTTGGTTCTGTAGGTACTACCAGTAATAAAAAAGTGGTAAAACCTAACGACTATCATTTAGGTCATCAGATAGGACTGTGATAGACACAGGGGCACACCTGTGGAGTAAAAGGTTGGCATTTTACACAGAGTAAAACTGAACTTTAAGGAATTTCATCTTCTTCCATGATATCAAAAGGGAAAGAGAGGTCACATTGATAGGCTCGTAGTCGGTCATACTCCCTTACCCCAAACCCAAGCGACCTGGCAGAGAATAAGGTAAATATTCCCAGTGGATCTTATACCACCATGTGTCTCAAATTATGATCCACAAAGAACTTTCAGGGAATCCAAATTACTGCTGCTAACATCAGTGCAACCTCATTGGGTCACGGGCCAAGTCCTGGGAATTTGTGCCAGTGCTTGATCCTGATTGGGGGTTTGGGAGACGTCACAATAAATAACAGAAGTTACCTCGAAAGGATCCCCATCGCTGAAGTCAAAGGAGAGGATCAGTTTCACTTTCCTCTCTCGGCGCAGAACAAGGGGGTAGGCAGAATTTATGGCAATCCAGGTATCGATCAAGCTGATGATTTTGTCCTTGGTGAAGACAGGGGATTTGGATTTGGATTTGGGGTCACCTGCGAAAATACATCCAAATATTGTTTTAGGCTGTGATTTATCCAAGGGGTCACAATGAGGGCGGTGCCCAAATCCCCCTGATTTCCGTGTGCATTTTCAAAGGCTCCTAAACTGGCCAATAAACTCCTAGTGGGATTCCTAAGGCACCTAAGGAGGTTGGGCACTGTCAGGATAAGGACCCACAGCTAGCCTGTTTATGTGCTAGTTTAACTCCCTGGGAATCTAATGAGCACAGCTGGCCCTCATCTGAGCCCCCTGATTAGCCCAACTGCCTGATTGGCTGCAGGGATCTGCAGACCTGTTCTTATGAACAGTGGGAGGGCTCTGGCTGTTCAGAGAATTCACCCATGGCTTTGAGAGCTCCTGCTCCAGCTCCGTCCCCAGCCTTGCACCTGCCTTGCCTTGCACCAGGTAACAGCTCTGATCCCTGGCCTCTGGCTCTGGCTTTGACCAAACACAGCAACAATGTATTGACAACCATGTGTCCAAACAAAAGCCCCACATTCCCTTCAGTTGTATGTGAAATCCCTTTTATTTACTTGCCATGAACACTCAAAAAGGCAATTGGATCTGTTCAAAAAATGAAAAAAATCCCACCTGCCCCCAACCCCACAAAAAAGAGTTGAAATTTCAAAGTTGTTTTCATTCCACAGGGATGGAAGCTGATTTATTTCTCTTTTTCATGAAAAATGACAGAGATTTCAATCCAATAATTTCGCAGAATATTTTGACACATTTTTTCCATGAAAAAGTTGATTTTAGAAAATGGCAATTTTCCACTTTAATAAAATGTCATTTGAGAAATGTTGACCAGCTCCAGAGAGTACCTTTTGCCTTAAAGAAAATTGTGGACTCCTTGCAATATCCTTCTAATAAACCCTTGCAAAGTATGTTTGCACACCAGCTCTCAAACAGCAGCGAATGGAGAATGCAAAATATATATATATATATATATATATATATATATATATATATATATATATATATATATATATTCAGAAAAGTTTGTTGGAACAAAAAGCAGAAATTCCATTTTTACTGCCATTTTCATTCTTTCTCTTGTGCACAAGAATGTTCATAGGGCTGTGATAATTGTCAGAGTCCTCAACACCCTGCTCTGTGATCCTGAGAAAGTCACTTCTCATTTTTGCACATCAGTTGTCCATCTGTTCAATGGGAATAATAAGAGGTCTTTGCATTGCAGGAAATTCACAGCTGTAACTGGGGACTCAAGAAATATGGCAATGGGGGGGGCCAATAAGTAGATAGGTTACTAGATACAGTATTTGTGATCATTTTCATGACACTATCTTCAAAGCTCTTTGTGGGCTATAGCAGTAGTTTTCAAACTTTTTTTCTGGGGACCCAGTTGAAGAAGATTGTCAATGCCCGCGACCCAACAGAGCTGGGGATGAGGGGTTTGGGGTGTGGGAGGGGCTCAGGGCTGGGGCAGAGGGTTGGGGTGTGAGGGTGAGGGCTGCAGGGTGGGGTCGGGAATGAGGGGTTCAGGGTGTGGAGGGGGCTCTGGGCTGGGGCAGGGGGTGGGGTACAGGAGGGGGTCAGGCCTTGGGCTGGGGGTGCAGGCTCTGGGGAGGCAGGGATGAGGGGTTTGGGGTGCAGGAAGAGACTCCAGGTTGGGGGGGTTCAGGGCTGGGGCCCAGGATTGGGAAGCAGGGTTGGGGCATGGACTTACCTCCAGTGACTCCCGGTGAGTGGTGCAGAAGGGGTGCAGAGGTAGGCTTCCCGCCTGTCCTGACACCGCGGACCACGCTGTGCCCTGGAAGCAGCCAGCTGCGGGTCCCGCTCTAGGCGGAGGCACGCAAGCAGTTTGGCGGGACTCTCACCTGCAGACACTATCCCCCAGCTCCCATTGGCTGGGAACCATCCAATAGGAGTGTGGAGGCAGTGCTTGGGGCGGTGGCAGAGCGTGGAGCCCCATGGCCCCCCTGCCTAGCATCTGGACCTGCTGCTGGCTGCTTCCAGGGCACAGCACAGTGTCAGAACAGGTAGGCACTAGCCTGCCTTAGCTGGGCAGCACCGCCGACGGGATTTTAATGGCCTGGTCGGCGGTGCTGACCAGAGGAAGGCGACCCAATGCCTGACATGCCGTGACCCAGTACTGGGTTGCAACCCAGAGTCTGAAAACAAACTGGGCTATAATATAGCAATCCCTTCCCACTCCTCGCCCTCTGCTGCCCCGAGTGCATTTTGCTTACATGTGTACAGAAAGTTATTGGTTGTCCCCCAGGTCCGGTCATGGATACAGCTCCAGATTTTCCATAATAATTTACATATACTCCATATATTTCCTATTAGGCAAGAAAAATCAGAATAAAAATTGAATCAGAAAATAAGTTAAAACAAATTGCTAGAGGAATTCTGTAGACACGTTCTTCCTTTTTTCCTCTTGGTTGCCAGTAGGTGTAAGCGGGGGCCAAGATGGATATTTGTTGATCCAAAGGCACTCAGGTAGTGTAGTGCCTGTTGTACAGTAATTGCAATAAACACAGAGGTGATTCTTCCTCTGGGCTGCTGGACTCAGAAGAACAGGGTGTGCCTGTCTGGTTTTCTGGCTCCCAGACTGACTGACAGGCACTGTGCTGCCAGAATATCATGATGCAGGGACTCCTACATGTGAGGTCATTAGGAGTGGGTGCGGCCCCACTGACAATGGATGTTTCTTTGCATTTACACAGGCATAACTAAGGAGCAGCTTTGGTATCAGCAGATGGCCTCAGAGTCAAGGGCCCCAGGGTTTCCAAGCAGCTGAGGGGCAGCCCCATCACATGGACTGCCTGGGATCAGAGGGAACCCACAGCTCCAGGGTCTTTTTCACAGAGAAATTTCAAATGTTGGGATTTGGTTCTGAATCAGAATGAAACCAAATTTTGAAATATCGAACCCACCCCGTGAAACAGAATCACCTCTCTGCCCAGCTCCAGCCCCATCGGGGTAAGTGTGGTAGGTCAGAATGAAAGAAGAAAGGGCAATGGAATGACTCAGTGTCTGTGTCCAACTAGCACAGGGGTAGGCAACCTATGGCAGGCGTGCCAAAGGCGGCACGCGAGCTGATTTTCAGTGGCACTCACACTGCCCGGGGCCTGGCCACGGGTCCAGGGGGCTCTGCATTTTAATTTAATTTTAAATGAAGCTTCTTAAACATTTTAAAAACCTTATTTACTTTACATACAACAATGGTTTAGTTATATATTATAGACTTATAGAAAGAGATCTTCTAAAAACATTAAGGTTTGCATGCGAAACATTAAATTAGAGTGAATAAATGAAGACTTGGCACACCACTTCTGAAAGGTTGCGGACCCCTGAATTAGCAACTGGACTATGACTCTAATGGGGCAACTCATGGGCTTAAAGTTAAGCATGTGCTTGGCTGGATCAGGGCCTATGTAAGGAAAGAACGACCAAGTGGGATGAACTGATGGAAAATATTCAGTGAGATCTCTTTTAGAAATAATTCGTTCACCTTGGTTGCATTGCCATACCTAGCACAGTTGACATTGTCCTTCTTACTATGTTCGTAAAAAAATAAACAAAAATAACATTGCACTGTCAACAATTCTGTTGATCTTTAATAAAAAGTTAGTCATTAAATTTACTTTCTCAGAAAGTAGGATTAATCTTTGTTTACTCGAAGAAGCCCTAGGCTGCTAGATACTTACCTGCCACACTCCTTAAATATTTTATTAGTTACAGATAAGTTCTATATGGCCTTGTGTTCTCTTAAATTGCAGAAAAGTCACGCTGAGCCAGATTTAAAGAAAAATATTTAAGCACCTCGTGGGTTTTTGAAATGAGTGGGAGTTAGGTGCCTAGACGCTTTTGAAAATCCCACTCCAGGCTTAGACACCTTTAAAAATATGGCCTTGAAGCTGACGAGCACTCTTATTTACATTCTCTATTTCTTCTGTAGAATTCCTTATATCTTAACTATTATTAGGCTTGCAAAAAATAGGTTTTTATAAGTAAATGTCAATTTCACAGGACACACACGCACACACATTGACAAAAAATATCCATTGATGATGATAGAAATTTACAGAGAGGCAAAGCAAGACAAATTCTGCTTGAGAACTTCTTACAGTTTGATTTAATTATATTTACTTTATATATTTTGACATGTGATGTTTACAATTTGTGTTTTAATGGTTATACAGCTTGAATTTTTAATGTTTTCAATTTCAGTGCCTACTCTCATTAAATAATTATTGTCTGATCCCTCCATCAAATTCCCACAACTGTGAAAATGTAAATTGATAAAAATAGAAAAATGTTTACAAGTAAACATTGATATTAGCTGTCAAATTTACAAAACAATAAAAATTGAATTCTGCTAAACCTATTATTTTGGTTAGCAAAATGTATCAGATTGGAATCCTGGAATCTGTAATTTAACCAAAGCAACCAGAATTGCCAGCTACCATCAAGAATATATTATGGGTAATTGAAAATGTCAATCTACATAGTTTTAATTAAACAAATGATATCAAGGGAGTTAGGAGATACATCCCCATGGACTTTCAATGGGATTTTGGTGGCATGAGTGCCTTACATGAGAATATATAAAGGGCCAGACTGGGTCAGACCAATGGTCTGTCTGACCCAGTGTCCTGTCTTCTAACTCTGGCCAATGCCAGGTGCTTCTGAGGGAATGAACAGAACAAGGCAATCATCAAGTGATCCATCCCTTGTCGTCCAGGCCCAGCTTTTAGCAGTCAGAGGTTTAGGGACACCAGAGCATTGGGTTGAATCCCTGACCATCTTGGCTAATAGCCATTCGTGGATCTCCATGAACAGACCTAATTCTTTTTTTAACCCAATTACACTTTTGGCCTGCACAACATCCCTTGACAATGAGTTCCACAGGTTGACTATGTGTTGCGTGAAGAAGAACTTCCTTGTATTTTTTTTCAAATTGCTCCTTATTAATTTTATTGGGTGACCCCTGGTTGTTCTGCTATGTGAATAGATAAATAACACTTCCTTATTCACTTTCTCCACAACATTCATGATTTATAGACCACTGTTACATCTCCCCTCAGTCATCTCTTTTCCAAGCTGTACAGTCCAATCTTTTAAATCTCTTCTCATATGGATGTTGTTCCATACCCCTTATCATTTTTTGTTGTCCTTCTCTGTACATTTTCCAACTCTAATATAACATTTCTGAGATGATATGACCAAAGCTGAATACATTAGTCAAGGTATGGGCGTACCATGGATTTATACTGTGGTATTCTGATATTTACAGTCATATTATCTATCCCTTTTGTGATGTTTCCTTACATTCTGTTAGCTTTTTTGACTGCCACTGCACATTGAACAGATGTGTTCAGAGAACTATCCATGACGACTCCAAGACCTCTTTCTTGAATGGTAACAGCTAATTTAGACACATAGAATTATAGAAAATTAGGGTTGGAAGAGACCTCAGGAGGTCACCTAGTCCAATCCCCTGCTCAAAGCAGGACCGACACCAACTAAATCATCCCAGCCAGGGCTTTGTCAAGCCAGGCCTTAAAAACCTCTAAGGATGGCGATTCCACTACCTCCCTAGGTAACACATTCCAGTGCTTCACCACCCTCCTAATGAAATAGTGTTTCCTAATATCCAACCTACACTTCCCCCACTGCAACTTGAGACCATTGCTTCTTGTTCTGTCATCTGCCACCACTGAGACACAATCATTTTGTATATAGAGAATTGGGATTACGTTTTCCAATGTGCAATACTTTGTATGTATCAACACTTAATTTCATTTGTCATTGTGTTGCCCAGTCATTCAGTTTAGTGAGATCCCTTTGTAATTCTTTGCAGTCTGCTTTGAACTTAACTATCCTAAGTAGTAATGTTGTATCATCTGCAACCTTTGCCACCTCATTTTCACCCCTTTTTCAAGATCATTTATGAATATGTTGAACAGTACTGGTCCCAGTACAAATCCTTGGGGGACCCTGCTATTTACCTGTCTCCATTGTGAAAAATGACCATTTATTCCTACTTTTTGTTTCTTTTGTTTCTTGTCTTGTAACCAGTTTAGGGTTACCATATTTCAACAATCAAAAAAGAGGACACGGGGTGCCGCCCTAGCCCCGCCCCAGCCCTGCCCCCTCCCACTTCCTGCCCCCCTCAGAATCCCCCTACCTGTCCCCTGACTGCCCTCTCCTGAGACCCCCCTCACCCTAACTGCCTCCAGGACCCCACCCCCTATCTAAGTCTCCCTGCTCCCTGTCCCCTGACTGCCCCAACCGCTCTCTACACCCCCTTCTCCCGACAGCCCCCCCAGAACCCCCGACCAATCTAACCCCCCCCCGTTCCCTGTCCCTTGCCTGCCCCCCCCCAGGCCGAGAGAGAGCTGCGAGCGCCACGTGCAGCCAAACACTATGGCGCTGCTCTGCGGGGGAGGAGGGAGCAGGGGAGGGGGAGGGACACTGGCTGCTAGAGGCCCCAGTGGCTGCGAGCAGCTTTCAATCAGGCCCAGCCGTCCAATCAGCCGCGCATGAGGGGAAGGGGGAAATCCCGGACATTTCTATTTTATTAGAAATCCCCCCCGGACGGCCATTTAACGCTGAAAAAGCTGGACATGTCCAGGGAAACCCGGACGGATGGTAACCCTAAACCAGTTACATCCATCAGAGGGCATTCCCTATTATCCCATGACTGCTTACTTTGCTAAAAGTCTTTGGTGAGGGGCCTTCTCAAAGGCTTTCTGAAAGTCAATGGGATTGGTGCTCCTAAATCACTTCAGCCCTTTGGAAAAATCCCACTGTAAAAAAGTTAGGCTCAGATGTCTAAAGGGCTTTTAGCACTGCTCTGCTCAGGGTAGCAAGGCAGTGAGACTTAGGGTCCTAAGGAAAGGATTCACTAAAATATGAGGCCTGTTTACTCCCATTGAAATCAATGGGAGTTAGGCCCCTTACTTTAAAAATCGGGCCCTAAGTCACTTTTGGAACTGGAACTTAGCCATCTAAATCATATGGCAGGTTGTCAAAGGCACTGAGGTGCCCAAAGGTGCCGATAGCGTGTGATATTTTCAAACGTGCCCAAGTGAGTTAGCTCTGAAAATATGGGCTTTTTAGGCCTCTTTTTCTGGGACTGGGGGGTGGGTGGTCAAGCCTAATGGTCAGAGCTGGAGACAGGAACCAGAAATCAGAGCCAGAGAAGGGCAGAAGCAGGTCAGGAACAAGGCCGGAGCAATCGCAGCTGCAGGCCTGAGCATTGAACAGCCACTAGCTACGCACTACTGCTGGCAACACCACACAGCCAATGAAGTGATCTGGCCAATTTGAGACTTTGGGTGCAGTTCGCTAGCTAATCCCAGGCCCAGCTGCAGGGCCACAGTTCTGACACCTTTGGGAATCTCAGCCTTAACCAATAAAATACATCTATATGTAGTATCTACCCATATGCTCTCATATTAATTCCTCGATATCTAATCTCTATTACTTGATTTAATGATTGAAGGCATGCGGAGGCAATGCTCTGCATATCTTGTAGCCTCAGATCTCTCGCCCTTGTCCATCTGGATATGTCACTGTGAGTGGTAGATGTCCCTGTCGTTCAGCTATCTCCTCCCTGTGATGGGGAGAGAGAGGAGCGGGACACCCAGCTCTCATCTCATCTGACCTGGCCAGAGCACTCAATTACCTCTCCCAGTCTTTGGGGAAGATTAGGACAGTGGTTTTCAAACTCTGGGTTGCGACCCAGTACTGGATCGCGGCATTTAAGGCACTGGGTCGCTCTGGTCAGCACCGCTGACCGGGTCATTAAAATCCCGTCGGCGGTGCTTCCCAGCTAAGGCAGGCTAGTGCCTACCTGTTCTGAGACCGCGCTGCGCCCTGGAAGCAGCCAGCAGCAGGTCCGGCTTCTAGGCGGGGGGCCACAGGGCTCTGCGTGCTGCCCCCACCCCAAGCACCGCCTCTGCACTCCCACTGGCTGCTTCCCAACCAATGGGAGGTGGTGGGTGGTGCCTGAGGGCGAGAGTTGTGCGAAGCCACTTGCACATCTCCACCTAGAACGGGACCCACTGCTGGCCACTTCTGGGCCACAGCGCAGTCCGCAGTGTCAGGGAAGGCAGGAAGCCTGCCTCTGCACCCGTGCTGCGCTGCTGACCGGGAGCTGCCAGAGGTAAGTCTGTGCCCTAACCTCACGCCCCAATCCCCTGCCCCGGCCCTGAGCCACCCCAAGCTCCTCATCCCCGACCCCACCCCAGAGCCTGCACTCCCAGCCCAGAGCCCTGACCCCTTCCAGCACCACAACCCCCCACCCCAGCCCTGACCCCCCCCCAACCCAGAACCACTTCCTGGGCTAGGGTTACCGTATTTAAAAAATAAAAAAAGAGGACATTCCACGGGCCCTGGCCCTGCCCCTTTCCCACCCCCCGCCCCCGCCCCAACTCCACCCATTCCCTGCCCAACTCCGCCCATTCCCCACCCCTTCCCCAAAGTCCCTGCCCTAACTCCCCCTCCTCCCTCCCAGCCACGCAAAAAGGGCTGCCCGAGCGCTACCAGCTTCACGGTTTGCCGGGCAGCCTCCAGACCCTGCGCCCACGGCCGGCGCCTCCCCAGAGCAGCTGGAGCCTGGGAGGGGAAGCGCCCAGCCGGGGGCGCAGGGTCTGGAGGCTGCCCGGCAAACCATGAAGCTGGTAGCGCTCGGGCTTCGGGCAGCCCCCCTTGCCTCCGGACCCTGCGCCCCCAGCCGGGCACTTCCCCTCCCGGGCTCCGGCGGCTGCTGTGCTCCCTGAACTCCTGGGCTCTGTAAGCGCCGAGCTGCCCGAGCGCTACCGGCTTCGGGCAGCCCCCATGCCTCTGGACCTTGCGTCCCTGGAACCCGGGAGGGGAAGTGCCCCACTGGCGGCGCAGGGTCCGGAGGCAAGGGGGCTGCCCAAAGCCAGTAGCGCTCGGGCAGCTCGGCTTTAAACAGAGCCGAAAAGTCAGGGGAGGAGCACAGCAGCCGCGGGAAGGGAAGTGCCCGGCCGGTATTTTTCCCAGACATGTTCGGCTTTTTGGCAATTCCCCCCGGACGGGGGTTTGATTACCAAAAAGCTGGACATGTCCGGGAAAAAACGGACATATGGTAACCCTATCCTGCGCTCCAAACCCCTCATCCCTGGCCCCACCCCAGAGCCCGCACCCCCAGCCCAGAGCCCTGACCCCCTCCCACACTCCAACCCCCTGCCCATACTCTGAGCTCCCTCCCACACCCTGAACCCCTCATTCCCAGCCCCACCCAACAGCCTTCACTGCTGCACCCCAACCCTCTGTCCCATCCCTGAGCCCCTCCCACACCTCAAACCCCTATCCCCAGCTCCATTGGGTCACAGGCATCAACAATTTTCTTCATTTGCATCACCAGAAAAAAGGTTTGAAAACCACTGGATTAGGACATGGACATGAATTAATGGAGATGCAGGGCCAGATACTCAGCTGATGTAATTTGGAAGAACTCCACTCAAGCCCTCAGAGCTACTTCAATATATATCTGTGAAAATTTGGCCCTCAGCTTGACTAAGACTGATACAATGTTGTCTGGCTGGGAGAAGCCACTCCAAAAATACAGCCGAGATTTTTCAGGTCTCTTTGACTCTGGGTGTGTGTGTCTGGCCATTGTGGCTCTATTTACCCTTTCCCACAATTAAAAAAACCAGGGTTCACCCAATGAAATGAGTAAGCACCAGGTTTAATACAAACAAAATAAAATATTTTTGCGTACAATTCACAATTAACCTGTGGAACTCATTGCCATGGGATGTTGTGATGGCCAAAAGTACAATGGGCTAAAAAAAGAACTAGATAAGTTCATGGAGGATAGGTCAAATGGCTATTAGCTAAGATGGTCAGGGATGTAACCCCATGCTTGGGGCAGTCATAAATTTCTGTCTGCCAGAAGCCAGGAAGGGAAATCAGGGGTGGATCTCTCCAAAATTGCCCTGTTTTTTACATTCCTCCTGAAACTCTGGTACTGCCCACTGTTGGAGACAGATTAGTGGACTAGATGAACCATTGGTCTAACCCATTAGGGCAGTTCTTATGTTCTTATTTTAACTCTAAGGACCTAGGGGAAGATTTTTGAAAGAATTTAGGCACCTAAAGATGCAGATAGGTGCCTAATGGGATTTTCAAAAGTGCATAGGTAAAGCCTAACTACTATAGAATATAATGTGGTTTGGGCACTTAACCTGCTAAGACATATTTGAAAATGTCACTGGGTGCCAATCTGCAGCCTTAGATACCTAAATACCTTTGACATTTTTCTCCCCAAGACAGTGAGCTGGGGAGGCAGTGTGGTCTAATGGATAGCACACTAACATGGGACTCAAAAGCCCTGGGTTCTGAAACCAGCTCAAGCGCTAAGCTTCTCACTTCATAGTCCTGTACTTCTCCTACTGTAGAACAGTGGGAATGAGAATGACTCCTTTGTAATGTGCTTTGAGCTCTTCTCATGAAAAATGCTAGGTACTGTTGTTATTAACAATAGCTAGGATTGGCAGAATTTTATTTTTATTTTTTATAATCTCAATGGATAATATAGATGTTTTATCCAAGCCTTTTTAAAGGTTTTTATCAATTTAAATTTTCACTGCTGCAGAAATTATAGGGAGAGAGACTATTATCTAATGGCAGCAGATGTGGAGAGTCAGGAAGTTAAAGTTTTATAAACCATTAAAATGCAAATGTAAACATGCTAACATTCTAAATATACAAACTAAATATCCTCAAATCAACACATCTCCCCTGTTTTTGCTATTCATTTGTTACTCCATTTGTTGTACCAAGCCTAAATCAAAACCTAATCATTGGATCTTGACTCTAATAAGTTCTCAAGCAGCATTTTTCTTACTCTGCCTATCTGTACATTTTTATTATTATTATTGATGGAAATATTTTTTCATTGGGTTGTGTGTGTATTGTGAAATTGACATTTACCAATAAATATCTAATCCTTCCAAGACTAGCAATAGCCTTGCGGCTACCTGGTCTTCTCAAACCAGCTCTCTGCATCTCTTTTTCCTACTACACCAGGATAAGTGGTTATGAGCCACTCTTTTGGATGTCCACATTGCCAGTCTAGACCTTGCTATTGGGTTATTGGAAAGCACTCTCCATGGGGTTTATATAGTAAATCTCCCGAGAACTTGAAATGGAGGCAGACTTCAGCAACCTCTTCAATACGCTGGAAATCCTGATTTCAGCACATTGCATCAGGGCTCTGGGATCTGCATTGACTGCCTTGGGACTTCTAGGGTAGAATTTCAGACATTGGTTTGGATTTCTAACCACCGAAGTGCCCTAAGATGTAACTGAGAAAGCACTGCTCTTTGACATACCAACGAAGTTATGTTCTTTGGAGGAACTTCAGATGTAGTTTCTCAGGGTAAAAAGGGAGATGTTTGGAAAGATTCATTTAATCATATTTTTTAAGGCCAGAAACTGTTATGTGTAGTCTGACTTACTGCATAACACAGGACAGTGAATTTCACACAGTAGCTCCTGCTTTTGTCCCATAACTTCTGATTGAACTAGAGAAGATCTTGACAAAAGTGACTTCTTCTCTATATTTTAAAACTCTATTTGATGGAGACTTCACCACATGCCTACGTACATTTTCCAGTGGTTAACTGCCCCTCTGTTTAAATTTCACCCCATACCTCTAACCTGAATTTGCCTAGCTTCAGCTTCCAGCCACTGGAACTGGTTCTGCTGTTATCTGCTAGGGCGACGAGCCATTTGCTCTGAGAAATCTCCTCCCCAAGTGAGTGCTTATGCACTGTGGTCAAGTCACCTCTTGCCTTCTCTTTGTTAAACTAAACTTTTTGAACTTCCTTAGTCTCTCATTAAGAGCCTGATTTTTCTCAGATCTCAGGTTCTTTTCTGAACCCTTTTGAAGTTTTCAGCGTCCTTTAGAAGGGTCTCTGATGTTTAGCACCCAACTGTGCATTAGCTCTACTATTGTGGAACCGTCTCCAGAGCTCATCACTGCAAAGCAGTTAGTGGTGGCATGCTGTATGGGTCACAACATATTATTCTATATTTGGAAAGATTGTCAGGGGTGTCCAGAACTCTTTTGATTCTTACAGAAACAAAAATAAATCAATGACAAATAAATACATTTAAAAAACTTTTCAGAGAAGAAGCAAAATTTTTTACTTGCCTTCAATTTCTAGTGAGCATGGACCATAAGTCTTTCCTCCAAATTCCATTTCAAAAATCCTGTCAAGTGCATCACAGTCTGCCATTCTTTCTTCCAAGGTCTTTGAACCCCAGGTCTCACTCATTTCACAGCACTTCTGGTAGGAATCCTTGCTGTTCTCACCTGCTTAATGACAGGGGAAATGAGGTTAGTTTTGTGGCAGGCCATGGAAGGGTCATTAGAAGTGTTTGGGGGTATGGGGATGTTCCAAGGGGGACTAAGGCAGTTCCAGTACCCAGCTCACATTGAAAGGCAATAGGATTTGGGGTCCTAAATCCCTTAAGGCCTTTTGAAACCCTCAGCCTGTGTGTATTGGAACAGCCCTGGGGATTTGTAAAAATATTGGCAAATACACAGATGTTTCCATGGAAACAAGCACGCAGCAATTCTTTCACCTGGTAGCTGGGATTTCCTAAGATAAACCTAGTCCCGCTGGTCCACTTGCCTTTCAGGACTTTCTTCAGCTTCTTGAAGACTCCCTCACAGTCTTCCCCAGCTGAGGCATGAACCTGAAGCTCCAGGAGGAGGAGGATACCCTGACAAGTTGCGCAAGTGCAACTGATACCTGGGAGGAAAGAGAATATAATGTAGCCAGAAGGCAGCTGTTTGTCCTGTGAGTCCTGAGTGTGGAGAGAGGGAAGAGTCATGTTCCTGGTGCCCAAAGTTTCTTGGGAGCAGGGATGCACCAACCAGTGTAGGGTCAGACACCTGGCTGCTGAATCTCTTTGTACCTGGTGTCCTAGAACATAAGGCCCCAATTCAGCAGAAGAACTCACCTTCCAATGACACCTGGCTTGCAGTGTGAGCTACCTGGGGCTGACCAGGGCAGCTCAAAATATCTATCTATATTTAGATAGCTAGATAGATGATATCATCTATCTATCTATCTATTATGAAAAATTGCTGTTCAACCAAATTGGCATTTTGATTAAAAAAGAATGGGTTCTTAGGCAAAAAAACGGCAATACCAATTCTACTGATAGTTTCCAAGGTCAGATGGGACCATTGTGGTCATCTAGTCTGACCTCTTGTGTAACACAGTAAACTGTATTCAATTTTGTTTTACGTAAATGTTTCTGAATTTTGAAAATGAGCAATTTCCCACCTAGAACATTGTACCAAAAACTGAAATGTTTTAACATACCCAGTTTTTTAAAATAGAAAAAAATCAGACTAGGTTTTGTTTAATATCTGGAACACACCTGCCCCAAATTACATTCCTGATATGAAAGCATTTTGAGCCCTGTATAGATAAATGCACAGGCCAGGTAGAGGTGCATTCATTGGATCCCCATACTATCGATGTGAGATCAGATTTTCAAAGAAGCCTGAAGGATTTAGGAGCCCAACATATACTGGAATTTAATGGAATTCCAATATTCCATTAGGCTCCTTTAAAAATCCCACTAGGGACACTGACATTATTAATCAGCACCTTGAAGGACTGGGGCTTTTCAAGAAAACCTCAGGGAGGTAGGAATTTGACTTCCATTGGATTAAAAATTCTTTTGAAAATCCTGTCATTAAAGAATAGACTGTTGTCTGGTTTAGCAGGCCAATGCTCAAACCACAGATAAAAATGCCAGTGTTTACTATGCAGACAAGAAAACGTACAGTTGCTGTTCAGGTGTTTGAAAGTTAAGTGTTACTTACAATTTTTGAACAAGGCATTGTAAGTTGTTAGTTCTCCTTTATTGAGGTAGGTAGCAGAGCAGTACCATGAGAGGAGCAGAACAGGAAGAAGGCAGAATTGAGACCTTTCAAAGTTTTGGCCCAAGTGAGGGGGAATGGGGGCGTCATTTGAGCTCCCCTCCTCAGGTGCCAAAATGTTGTGGGCCGGTCCTGTCAGCCCTGCAGGAGGTAGGGTGACCAGATTTCCTGATAAAATCAGGACCGTCCCGATATTTAGGTGTTTGTCCCGATATTTCACTCCGCCAGCAGCACTCGGCTTTTTTTTTTTTTTTGCTCTGCCAGCGGACCCCCCATGTGTCCCGATATTTTCTTCCTCTCATCTGGTCATCCTAGCAGGAAGAGGCGAGCAGTTGCTTGATGCTTCACCTTAGGGCCGGCTCCAGGGTTTTGGCTGCCCCAAGCAGCCAAAAAAAAAAAACAAAAAACCAAAGCCGCAATCGCGATCTGCGGCGGCAATTCGGCAGAAGGTCCTTCGCTCCCAGCGGGAGTGAGGGACTGTCCACCAAATTGCCGCCGAATAGCTGGACATGCTGCCCCTCTCCTGAGCAGCCGCCCCAAGCACCTGCTTGCCAAGCTGGTGCCTGGAGCCAGCCCTGCTTCATCCCTTCAAGAGGCAGAGAGGCAGTTCTCAGAGCTGGGGCACTGCTGCTTGGGGCTTTAGCCCCTCAGGTGGAGGCAAGCTGGTTCTGGGGGCTTCAGCCCTGCGCTGGCTTCAGCTGCACATGCTTATTATAACAGGAAATTGCATCACTGTACTGCTGTGCAGACCTCTTGTGCTGTGATCTATCTGCATGCTGCACACTGCAGGCTGTGTTTACTGTCCCTAAGTCTCATTTGAATAGTTTTAGATTTAAGTGTTAACCCTATGTTAATTTCATGGATGACAATCACATCTTCAAACTGTAAGAAACGCAAATATGAAGCAGAAAACCGAGGTTTTCAGCCAGAAGGGAAAGAAGATTTTGCATTCACTAGTAAAGGTGGCAAACCCCTGTGCCTAATTTGCAATGCATCGCTCTCTCACTACAAATTGAGCAACTTGAAACGTCACCACAAAACAACTCACAATAACTTTTCATCTAAGTACCCTCCTGGATCAGAATTAAAATTACACCTCAACAGTCAACAGACACTACTTTCTGCATTCAGTAAGAAAGCTGACACAACAACTGAAGCTAATTTTGTTATGGCATGAAATATATTTTGTGCTAAACATCCATATTATAATGGAGAATTTGTTAAGAAGAATATTGCAAAAGTGATTTCAATTTTAGATCAAAGTAACACAAAACTTCAATGACTAATACAGCAAATTCCAATTTTGTGCCACACTATGTAGCAAAACGAGCTGAAGAATTCTCTAGCATTCAGCTTAGCTGTCGATGAATCCACAGATATTCAAGATAAACCACAACTAGCAATATTTGTTCACTATGTTTCTGCAGTTGTAATTGTGAAAGAAGAAATGTTGGACTTAATAGCGCTAAAAGAAACAACCTGTGGTGTAGATATAAAGAACGCACTTGACAAAGCATTGACAAATGCCGATGTACCATTGGATCAACTTGTCAGTGTTGCAACAGCTGGAGCACCTGCAATGGTGGAGGTAAAAGTAGGTCTTATCGGACTCTTGAAAAACGATCCCAAATTTCTGGAGTTTCTCCCTGTTCACTGCATCATCCATCATGAACATCTCAAAGGCAGATATTTCAGGTATGAAAATGTTATGAAAATAGTCCTAGAAATTGTCAATTTCACCCGCTTGAATGGGAAGACTCATCAACAATTCAAAAATCTCATTGAAGAGCTGGATCTTGAAGACAAATCTAATGACATCTCTTTCTACTGTATTGTGAGATGGTTATCAACCAGCAATGTCTTAAAAAGGTTTTTGGAACTGTTGAAGCCTATCAGTGCTTTCCTTAACTAAAAGGAAAAGTCCTATCCACAACTGAAAGATGAGCAATGGATGTAGGATCTGATGTTTTTCACTGATATTATGCAGCATCTGCAAACTTGCAACTTGGCACTCCAAGGGAAGGATAAGATTATTTCTAACCTTACTCAGACAGTCTTCAGCTTCCAGAACAAGTTAAAGCTTCTTCAAAGAGACATAGTGTCAAGAGACTTCAATCACTTTCCCCATCTCAAGAGTAGGGTAAACACATTGCCTGAAATCAAAGTAGAAGGTCACACATTCAAGGAATACAGAGGTAAAGTATAAGGACTGCTTGATGACTTTCAGGCCAGGTTTGAAGACTTGCAGAAGCTGAGATCCTGCTTCACCTTTCTTGTAACCCCATTCATGGTTGATGTGATCAATGATGGCTGTCCGATTCCCAAAACTGTGGTTACAGAAAGTAGTTAATGTTTTCACCCCTCAGCTTATCTACTGTAGAAATGGAACTCCAGGAAGACCAGGCTCTAAAGATGATGCATAAATCACAGTCTACAATTGAGTTCTAGAAGCAAGTTCCAGGAACAAAGTATCCTCAACTCAGGAAGAATAGTGTATGACTCATTTCAATTTTTGGCACAACATACTGCTGTGAATCATTGTACTCTAGGATGAAGTTCATAAAATTGAAACATTGTGAAGTCCTTACAAATCAACATCTGACCGAGCTCCTCTGTACCGCCTTGACAACGTATCAATCAGATTTCCAAAGACTTACAACCAGGATGGAGACTCACAAGGCCTCTATCGATAGCAGTAATTAGCCATGATACAGTAAGAAGAAATGTTAATAGTTTAAAAAATGCTTGTGTAAAGGTTGTGCATGTCTTGCATATCTCGAATGTCTGAAGATTATTGTATGTGGCTCAGAGGGTTAGTAAGTTTGGCCAACTCTGCTCTAAAGGTGCAAGCACAGAATGCTAGGGAGATATTCCCCACACATGCTCAAGTGTTAGCTGGTTTGGGGTTTGAGAGGCTTAGTGCTGACTTAGCTGTGAGGAGGCAATTTGGGCCCACTGGGATAAGTCCACCTACCACTGAAAGTAATAGAAACTGGTGGCCCTATCAGAAGCAAACACACAGCCCCTTAGTATTGTCTAATTTCCACCTCCCTGGCACCCACCTCACAAACCCTCCAGACTGTCAAAATTCAGTCATCGTCACCTGTCCACTTCATAAGTTCAGCATCATCTTTGGTCGCTCACCCTAGCTCTCCCTTGCATCAAGATTAAATTTCTCTTCCTCAGCCATAATTCCACCCTGGGAAACTCCTAGAAGAGGTTCATGACGCCCATGTCAGAAATTCTGTGTGGAGTTGGGTTCAGTGGCGGATGGAGCCCATAAGAAGTTGCAGCTAAGACTACACTGCCAACCCAGCTGTTGCTGGATCTTCCTAGTAAACAGCTATTGCTCATTCATGTTCCAGTGGTCTCTGCTTTAGGGTATGAGCTTCTTGGGGCTGGTGCATGCTAAGGAGACACCCAACGCCCCCTGTGGATCCATTGACACCCATTCTGGGAACTTTGTGCATCTAAGAAAATGTCTTCCATTGGATACAGGAAGCTGTGTGAAGGGTAGAAATTAATAACCTGAACTTTGGGATTTGGGGCTGGTCATGGGGCCTGGGAAGGAAGCCTGAAATTAATGATTTCACAGTAGACCTGGTTACAAATTTCCCAACTGCAAATTCTGCATCAGAAACTGTCATTTATTCAAATTTAAACTTCCCATGACAACATGTTGATTTTGACAAACTTTGGATAGTGTCTCTTTTGGTCAAAATTTGGAATATATTGATTTTGATGACATTTATTTTGAAGGGAAAGAGAATTGAAACAGAGTATTTTGATAGGTGGAAACATACCTTATCAGAATGGAATGTTTCAATTTTAGCCCCCGACGTTTATATTATATAGAAATGGCCCTCTAATTTTGTTAATCCATGTGCGGAGTAAATTTTCTTATGTGCACCAAGGTATGCGCAGATGTGCGCCACCAGTAGAAACAAAAAACCTAGATATAATATATATTTTTAAAAAGTTACCATAGGGATAATTATTCCAGCCAGGACAAGCTAGGCATTTAAGAACTCACTTGTCAAAGAATTAAATTTAAGTGTAGGAGAAATAAAAATGCATAGACCAGTTAAAACACTAAAATAACAGCACTTAGAAAGAATAAAATTACAGAGAATATATGTGCATTGCAGGAAGTACCAAGAAGTAACAACAACAATAATAAAAATATGTGTTGGGAGGTGAGTGTGAAAGAGACAGAGTGTGTGTATGTGTGTGTGTGTGTGTGACCCAGAGACAGTGTGTGTGTGACACAGATTCTCTGTGTGTGTGTGACACAGAGAAAGAATGTGTGTGTGCGAGAGACAGAGAGAGAGAGAGAGAGCAAGACACACACACACACACACACACACAGTGTGTGCTGGCTGCTGGGGAAGTTTCAGAGAGATGCCATGCACTGTCTCTTTAAGACACTCACTGAAAGCTCTCCTGCTCTGACCTGAGCCCTCGCTCTGTGGAGATGGGGTACATGGGCGGGGGGGGGGGAGAGAGATAGACAGAGACTGTGTGAGAGCTAGCTGTGGGGAAAGTCTCAGGGACTGTGCACAGTCTCTTTAAGAAAGGCACTCACTCATGGCCCAGAGGCTGGAGTCGGTTCAGACCTCAGACCACAGCAGTAGCTCCAAGTCCTGAGCCAGGCTGCCCCTCTCCCCTGCTCTGTGGAGATGGGGTACAGGGGAAGGGGGACACCCTGCCGCTCTGCACAGCCAGCAGGAGGGTCCCGGGGAGCAGCTGCAAGAGCAACGTGGCTGCAAAGCAGCTGGTGGAGAGGCACCTGAACACATGCTGCTAGATGTGCGCGCTCTGCTAATCAACTGCGCGGCACTTGAATCTCTCCTGGGCGGCCGCCCAACAATGCAGCTTACAGGGAACACAGCATAGAATATAAAGTCACATTTTTAAAAAGTCCGAACAAATCATGTGCATTTTATTAAAAGTTTTGATGGACCTGAAAAGATTTTTTTCAAATATTTTGAAATTGTTTGGTTTCATTCAGAAGGTTCAACCATCTGGAGTTCACAAGGCCACCTTTGAAATGCCTTCTGCTTGCAAACCTCCCACCGCTGAGAGATCAGAAAAACATTTTGGTTCTTTTCCTGACTCCCCACTCATTCCCTGTCTGGCCTTGCTGTAGTTAGTTAAGGCCAGATATTTAAAGGTAATTAGGCACCTAGCAATATTTTCAGAAGGATCTACTTGCCTAAAATAATTGATTTCAATAGGAGTTAAGCACCTAGCTTTGAAAATCCCTTTAGGTGATTAAATTTAGAAACTGGACAATAGGCTGAGATTTACAATAGAGATTGGGGAGTTCGGTACCCATATATATTAATGGCATTTTGGTACCTAACCTCCTTGGTTTCCTTTGAAAATCACAGCCAAATGACTTAAGGTGAAGACTTTCAAACACACCAATGGGAATTGGGCACTTGGCCAGGTTTTTAAAAGTATTTATGTGCCTAAATATGCAAATAGATGCCTAGTGTGATTTAAAAAACAAAACAAAATCAAACACCTGACTTGCATTAAAATTCATTATTGTTTGCAGAATTGTATCCATGTTGGCCTCAGGATATGAGAAAGGCAAGGTGGGCAAGGTAGTATCTGAAGAAGAACTCTGTGAAGCTCACAAGCTTGTTCCATCCACCAACAGAAGTTGGGCCAATAAAAGATATTACACCACCCATCTTATCTCTTTCAATAAAATGCATAGCTTCTCAGGCCAGAAGGACCCATTGTGATCATGTATTCTGATCTTGTCTATAGCATAGGCCATAAAAGAACTTCTGGACTCATCCAGGATTTGCTCCTGATGTAGCTATTTATAGATACTTATGAAGGTCTAACAGGATCCAACACCATATGTCAAATCTAGACAAATTCAGACCGGAAATAAGGCATAATTTTTTTAACAGTGAGAGTCATTAACTACTGGAAAAACTTACTGAGGATTATGGTGGATTCTCCATCACAGGCAATTTTTAAATCAAAATTGGATGTTTTTTTCTAAGAAGAACTGCTCTAGAAATTATTTTGGGGCAGTTCTCTGGCATGTGTTATACAGGAGGTTAGACTAGGTGGTCACAATGGTCCCTTCTGTCCTTGGAATCTATGACTGTCTTGTAGGTAGTTATTTCTGCCTTTTTTGGTTTAGCTTATATCTCATTGGAATTGGTTTAAGCTAATGTGTGAAAGCCTCTCTTAAATGAAAACAAGAGTGTCCACATGAGGCTTATGCTGGTATAACTATACCTGGGTAACTGGTAAAATTTCCCATGTAGAGAAGGTCACATATGAGCTTTCAGGGAGATTTTGTTCTGGGCAAATGTTAACATTGATTACAAAGGGGGAATGAGACCCATGACAATCAGATATGTCATTAATACAAATGGCTTGATTCCCCTCTGGCTTGATTTACACTTATAAGACATACCTTTGCCAGTCACAGGTGTGAAAAACCTCAACAACAAAACTATGCAAAAAAAAAATCAGTGTAGATGCAGCTATGAAGACAGAAGAATTCATCTGCCGACATAGCTAATGTTGTTGGGGAAGTAGTGGCCATATACTCTCTGAAAAACTCCTTCTGTTGTCATATCTACAAAGGGGGGCTGTGGTGCAGACATAGCCCCTCCCAATGCTGCAGATCAAAACTAGCTTCTTTCATGTCAGAGGGGTCATGGCAGGATAAATCCAGTGTGAGTTTTAAGAAAAACAGGCCCATAGTTCCAGAAATAGAATGACCCACCTGCTTCACGTATTGCATTCTGCTCTTCTCCTCTCAGTCCTCCAGAAAACGTTTTATAAACAAGCTCTCAACAACAGAAAACAAAACACGCACATTATGAGTCATTTCACATAGCTAAGGATACAAGCCATATAATCCAGATTAGTGGTTTTCAACCTGTGGTCCACAGATCCCTGGAGGTGCGCAGACTATGTCTAGGGGGTCCACAAAAGGTGTTATTACCATAGAATAGTGGTTTTCAACCTGTGATCTGTGGACCCTTTGGAGTCTGCAGATTATGTCTGAGGCTGGGTCTACACTACCCGCCTGAATCGGCGGGTAGAAATCGACATCTCGGGGATCGATTTATCGCGTCCCGATGGGACGCGACAATCGATCCCCGAATCGACGCTCTTACTCCACCAGCGGAGGTGGGAGTAAGCGCCGTCGACGGGAAGCCGCAGAGGTCGATTTTGCCGCCGTCCCTACAGCAGGGTAAGTCGGCTGTGATACGTCGAATTCAGCTACGCTATTCGTGTAGCTGAATTTGCGTATCTTAAATCAACCCACCCTGTAGTGTAGATGTAGCCTAAGATTTCCATAGAATGTCCATACGAAACTTGTTAGGGATCGGCAAATGAAAAAAGATTGAAAACCAGCAATCTAGAAAATCATATTTGGGTTACAAGGTTAAAAACTGAATCAATTTTTTCTAGGGCTGTCAAGCAATTAAAAAAATGAATTGCGATTAATCACGTGATTAAAAAAAGTAATCCTGATTAATCACACGATTAATCGCACTGTTAAACAATAATAGAATAACACATATTTAAATATTTTTGCATGTTTTCTACATTTTTAAATATATTGATTTCAATTACAACAAGAATACAAAGTGTACACTGCTCACTTTATATATATTTTTGATTACAAATATTTGATGATCTGACCCTACCTTCCATACACAGAAATTTCTGTACCTTTTAAATATGTAATGCCTGCAGGGGCACTTCCCCATAAACCTGAAAAGAAGAAGGAAAAGACCTTATTTACAAGAGTGCCCATAAAAATGCATCAAGGCGTTTCCCTTTAATTCTACATAAAGAGTTGCCTGGTCAGGAGCCCCATTAGTAGAAAAGTCAAGGGGGGCACTGGGAGGCCAGTCTCTAATGGGTTATGTGCTTTTGCAATTTCATTGGCACATTGTTCCATAACTGAAAAAGCTTATTGTAAGTAGAGGTGATCAACAAATTTCCAGTGTAATATTTTTTGCACCAGAAAATACTCTTTTGTCAAAATCTAAACTTTCCATGAAAACTTGTTGATTTTGACAAAATTTTATTTTAAAAATAAATGTGCGGTGAAGCATGTTGACCTTACCAGGACACAATGTTTCAATTTTTCATTTTGAAATGGGCTTTCATTTCTGAATTTATTGGCTTCTATAATACAGTGTAAATGAAAGTATAACAAACAACATCTAAAGAGTAGAAATAGGAAGGCAACATTTCAATTTTAAAGAAACAGAACATTTTGATTGACCTGAAATGGAACTCATTTTGTGAGAAAGGTCAAAATTTTGTTTTCATCCTGATTGAGAATACAAACAAATTTCCAAATTTCCTATGGAATGGAAATTTCAAATTTCGACCAGCCCTAATTAGTATTAGTATTTGTAGTATCACAGTGCCTAGGTCACCCAGCAATGAAACAGGACCTCATGGTGCTAGGCGCTGTACAGACACAAGACAGAAAGACAATCCCTGCCCAGAGAGTTTGATAACTTTTGGGATATCCCTGCCCTGTAGTAAGGTGAGAGGTGGGTGAGACAAGGCAATCTCAGGAGGCAGTAGTGGTCTTGTTTGTGGGTGTGCTAAATTTATTTGTTATGTTTACAATCCTGCTGGTCTTAGTGTTACCTCAGGATCATAGGAATGTAGGGATGGAAGGGACCCCAAGAGATCATCACTGAGGCAGGACCAAATATAACTAGACCACCTCTGACAAGTGTTTGTCCAACCTCTTCTTAAAAACCTCCAGTGATGGGAATTCCCCCACCTCCCTTGGAGGAGTACTCCAGAGCTTAACTACCATGAAAGTTAGAAAATTTATTTCACCCCCTAAGGATAATTAACTTCTGGTGTTATCTTACATTAGGAGATGCACTATGAAGAATTTTCAAAGGCAACCAGAGCCTAGGATGGACTGTGTTGGACTGGTACAGTACATATTTGAATGAAGCTGAAATTTTCACAGGGACTAAGGAAGTTGGACACCTATGGTAGGATTTTCAGAAGCACATAAATGACTTAGGAACATACATCCCCATTGACTTCCAATTGCCCTATGCTCCTAAATCACTTTGGTGCTTTCAAAAATCACAATCTCAAAGCCCATTGAATTTGTGCGGAAGTTGGTTACCTAACTCCCCTTTGTCCCTTTGAAAATCCCCCCCTACAAACACACATGCACAACTGCTCAACTCTTTTAAACCCTTTGGAAATTCCTAGACTAAATAAATAAATATGAAAAGACCAAGCAAACATTGGATATTAACAAATAGGAAGGAGAATGGCTTGGATTTTCAAAGGAGACCATGGGAGTTTGGTGCCCCAATCCCACCTGAATTCAACTAACTCCCCTAGGCTCCTTAGAAAATTTGAGCTCTAGTGACAGGGCAGTTGCTCAGGCATTAGGACACCTGACTTCTATTCCTTCACTTCCCATTTCTGACCTTTATGACCTTGGACAAGCCACTTCCCCTCCCGATGACTCAGTTTCTTTCTCTGTAAAATGAGTATGTTGATGTTCACTAAACTTTTGAAAAGCTTGTTGAGCTATGTGGACACGATGCACTACCTACATAAATACTAGCCATGACTCAGGAGGAGCTAAATGAGTCGAGGAAAGGATGAGATGGTGGAAGAAGGTTGAGAAAAGGGGGTTATATGTGAGTGAATGTCATGAGAATACAGAAGGAAGACTAAAAGGGTTTGAAGAAAGTCTGGGTAGATACAAGCAGCTTGCAGGAGAGCGCTGAGACTGGGATGATACTTAAATGGTTGGGTGGCTGGAAACATTACATATAGGTCTATAATATGAGGTAGATCTCACGCTGCATTGGAATAACATGGTGGATCTATCTATCTAATCTATCTATCCATCCATCCATCCCCATACACCGCCTCTATCTATCTATCTATCTGCTGAGAATCAGGGGCTTGAATGCTTACCTTGCAGGTAGTGGATATTTTTCTCTTTCCTCTGTTTTTCCAAATTTCCATCCTCGAATTTGCTTCCCAAGTACTTGGTGCATACAAATGCCCCTGGACCAGGAAAGCCACACTCATGAGGAGTGAATTCAAACCAGGTTCCTGTGAAACATAGGTGGGGTTTGAAAAAAGAGCCCTTTCAAATGCTAGCTTCTTGTTGTCCTTTCTTCACTGATGGCAATAATTTCTCAATTCCCCCACTGCTCTGTTTGCTCCACCAATGAATCCCACTCACTTTTCTGTCTGTTCCTCCACCCATGGTCATTTTCATGCTATTTTCTCTGGTGGCCTCCTCCATCTGGTGTTTCCTTCTTAAGCCAAAATGTGCTGTCTTTGGATGTCCTAGAAGTCCTCTGGTGGTCATCACAGCCACTCTCCACCCTCCCTCCCTCCCTCCCACCACTTTGACCCAAATGACAGGTTTCAGGGTAGCAGCCATGTTAGTCTGTATCCGCAAAAAGTAACTGTTTTTCTGTTCACTTTAACCTGTCTGGTCATTCAATGACAGACCTGCGGGTGGCTATATTACAACAGAAAAACTTCAAAAACAGACTCCAACGAGAGACTGCTGAGCTGGAATTGATATGCAAACTAGACACAATCAACAAAGGATTGAATAAGGACTGGGAATGGCTGAGCCATTACAAACATTGACTCTATCTCCCCTTGTAAGTATTCTCACACTTCTTATCAAACTGTCTGTACTGGGCTATCTTGATGATCACTTCAAAAGTTTTTTTTCTCTTACTTAATTGGCCTCTCAGAGTTGGTAAGACAACTCCCACCTGTTTATGTTCTCTGTATGTGTGTATATATATCTCCTCAATATTTATTCCACTTTGTATGCATCCGAAGAAGTGGGCTGTAGTCCACGAAAGCTTATGCTCTAATAAATTTGTTAGTCTCTAAGGTGCCACAAGTACTCCTGTTCTTTTGACCCAAATGTATCAAGAAAAAATGACTCATAACAAGTCAAATCTAAAAGTGATTTATTTACCTGCAGAGCTAACCAAAAAAGACAAATATCAATTTCACAACATTTTCTGATGTTTTCCAGGTTCTTTTCATTTTCAAAACGGATCCTTTTAAAAATTCATTTAGCAATTAATCATAAGCTTATTTGATAGTCATGTATATTGAAAATGTTTTCAGAGTTGCTATTGAAACAATTATGGGAAGTTTTCATTTACTGGAAAACCTGGTTTTTAGGAAATGAAGAACATTGATAACCCTTTTGGTAAAGTCCTTGATAAAACATTTGATTGAAAATTATGTATATATAAGTTGACAGGTTTATGCAAAAAAAAAAAAAAAAAAAAAAAACCACTTTTTCCAAAAAGGCCCTTTTTAGACTTTAAAAATACTCTGTTAGATTACATTCAGCTCTAGTAAATAGTGACTCCACCTATGAGTATTTAGAAAGGGCAAGAGGCAACATCAATATTTATTATTTATTATTATTTCATAAAGTACTTGAAATTTCAGCGATAGCTGCTCTCACTAAGAACACCAGTTTGTTATTGTTTTACCTGGGCTGTTTCCACCTTCTTCATGCAATTTCTTCGCTTCCACTGCTGCATAGATGGGGTAAGGATTTGTCCCACTTGTGGAGGTGACCTCGTGTTGAGATAACTTGGTCTGGTCACACTGGAAAGGTAAGAATTGATTAGCACATAAAGACACACGTTTTGGTGATGCTCCCAGCAATTCTGTTCCTGACGAATTAGTTCAGACTAGGAATTAGAAAAACCTTTTTTACTGAGACCGTTAGCTAAATTTTTCAAATGAAATACTATTTCAACACAAAAAGTTGAATGTTTCATTTCAAAGTGGACAAAACAAACACTTTAAACTTTTTCATAACTTTTTCTCATGATCTTTGTTGTTGTTGCCTCATTCTAGTATGCACAAACAACAGAGTATTTACAGTCCATGGCGGAGACTTTTCAATGGGCCTAAGGGAATTAGGCCCTGATTTTCAAAAATATTTAGGCACTTAAAGATACAGATCAACATGTAAAGGGCTTTTCCAAAGCACCTAAGCAAGGTAAGTACCTTAGGATATATCTATGCTGGAGAAGAAACGTCTGATTACCAGCTTGAGAAGACATACGTGTGCTGGCATGATACAATATCGATGTAGCTACAGCAGCAGGAACTGAGGGAGAAGTTATCTGCGGTGGGTGCACATGCAGGGTCTCTATCAGAGCTCATGTGGGTATGTTTCCTCTAGCTGGCAGTTACATTGCCAGGTTCAGTGAAGACATAGCCCGAGTTCCATAAAAATTAATAGGAATTTGGGAGCAGAAAAGCCAGGCAATTTTCCCCCCCGGTGAATAGTAAATTCAAAGAAAAAATCATTTTCAGAAAATTGAAATTATTTGTGAATTCAGGTCAAATTTGGTGAATTCTTTCATTTGAGAAAAAGTTATGAAAAAGTTTAAAGTGTTTGCTTTGTCCACTTTGAAATTAAACATTCAACTTTTTGTGTTGAAATAGTATTTCATTTGAAAAATTTAGCTAATTTTTTATAAAAGGAAAAACAAATAAAAAAAATACATCTCCAAAAATAACCTGAAAATTATTTAAAAAAATAGTTTTGGGTTGAATCAACTTTTGCAAAACATCCAATTCTGATTTAATAACGGTCAGTGATGGAGAATCCACCACAACCCTTAGTAAGTTGTTCCAATAGTTAATTACTCTTATTGTCAAAAATGTACACCTTTTCTCTTTTGGAATTTCTCTTACTTCAACTTCCAGCCATTGGATCATGTTAAACCTTTAGTCTGCTAGACTGAAGGGTCCATTATTGAAAATTCATGACTGTGATTGAAACTTTCATTTAAGCAGCCTTGAAGTCCTCTCTTTTGAAATGCTCAGATACTGCAGTGATCTTTGAGAGCTAAGGGGAAGAGGCTGAGAATTACAAAGTTTTCTGGGGGTTCAGATACCCTTGAAACTATTAGCAGGAGCTATTATCCTTCCTCTATTTTGCTCCTGAGTCCCAAGTACTGCCAAGAGAGAGAGAGAGAGAAGAATATATTAAGTAAATCCATTGACTTTTCAGTGCAACCACTCTCGATTTATCCAGCAACCCACCTCCTTCAACATGAAATAGAAGACCAAAAATGCCCAGACATCGGTCAGAGAGAAGAGTTCATCTTCAGCTGCCTGGCACAAGATAGAAAACGCCTTTGTAATATCACATGGATGATTGGGAAGTGTATTGCACAGGTGTTCTTCCAAGACCTGCAATTTCTTTGTCCAGTTCTTCTCTTTGTAGAGGAAAGACATGCACCTTTTAATGAAACAGAAGAGATATGGCTGAGGCTGAGGGAATAGGATGGGGAATCCATCCCCCTTCTAATCTTCATACCCTTTATTTTTAATAGAGGGAATTCTAATTATCATATTGACATTGTAACAAATCTGTGACTTAACAAGGACTTAATAATAGACTCATAGAATATCAGGGTTGGAAGGGACCTCAGGAGGTCATCTAGTCCAACCCCCTGCTCAACGCAGGACCAATCCCCAACTAAATCATCCCAGCCAGGGCTTTGTAAAGCCTGACCTTAAAAACCTCTAAGAAAGGAGATTCCACCACCTCCCTAGGTAACCCGTTCCAGTGCTTCACCACCCTCCTAGTGAATTTTTTTTTCCTAATATCCAACCTAAACCTCCCCCACTGCAACTTGAGACCATTGCTCCTTGTTCTGTCATCTGCTACCACTGAGAACATCCTCTTTGGAACCCCCTTTCAGGTAGTTGAAAGCAGCTATCAAATCCCCCCTCATTCTTCTCTTCTGCAGACTAAACAATCCCAGTTCCCTCAGCCTCTCCTCATAAGTCATGTGCTCCAGCCTCCTAATCATTTTTGTTGCCCTCCACTGGACTCTTTCCAATTTTTCCACATCCTTCTTGTAGTGTGTGGCTCAAAACTGGACACAGTACTCTAGATGAGGCCTCACCAATGTCGAATAGAGGGGAACGATCACGTCCCTCGATCTGCTGACAATGCCCCTACTTATACAGCCCAGAATGCCGTTAGCCTTCTTGGCAACAAGGGCACACTGTTGACTCATATCCAGCTTCTCGTCCACTGTAACCCCTAGGTCCTTTTCTGCAGAACTGCTTCCTAGCCATTCAGTCCCTAGTCTGTAACAGTGCATGGGATTCTTCCGTCCTAAGTGCAGGACTCTGCACTTGTCCTTGTTGAACCTCATCAGGTTTCTTTTGGTCCAATCCTCTAATTTGTCTAGGTCCCTCTGTATCCTGTCCCTACCCTCCAGCGTATCTACCACTCCTCCCAGTTTAATGTCATCTGCAAACTTGCTGAGAGTGCAGTCCACGCCATCCCTTCCAGATCATTAATGAAGATATTGAACAAAACCGGCCCCAGGACCGACCCCTGGGGCACTCCACTTGAAACCAGCTGCCAACTAAACATGGAGCCGTTGATCACTACCCGTTGAGCCTGACGATCTAGCCAGCTTTCTATCCACCTTATAGTCCATTAATCCAGCCCATACTTCTTAAACTTGCTGGCAAGAATACTGTGGGAGACTGTATCAAAAGCTTTGCTAAAATCAAGGAATAACACATCCACTGCTTTCCCCTCATCCACAGACCCAGTTATCTCCTCATAGAAGGCAATTAGGTTAGTCAGGCATGACTTGCCCTTCGTGAATCCATGCTGACTGTTCCTGATCACTTTCCTCTCCTCTAAGTGCTTCAGAATTGATTCCTTGAGGACCTGCTCCATGATTTTTCCAGGGATTGAGGTGAAGCTGACAGGCCTGTAGTTCCCCGGATCCTCCTTCTTCCCTTTTTTAAAGAGGGGCACTACATTAGCCTTTTTCCAGTCATCCATGGCTGTCTGTCACCATGGCCACTGAGAAAGTTATGGCAAAAATATGGATTGAGATCCTCTGCTGAAAGCCAAAGCCAAGGCCCCTGCCACTCTGAGCTATGGAGAAACTCCATTGCCTGCTTCTCTAGGACCTATGATGGCTGCATTAGCAATTCTGACTCTACCCAACAGTGGGCAGGGACAAGCACACTAATCAGGCCATTATAAGTCTGAACCAGAGCCCAGGGCCCTTCTTCAGCTAATGGGGAAGTTACTTTGGCAATACAGAGTGTGTGACATGGGGAGAAGCAATTATGATCCTGCCTAGCAGAGGAAAGTGGTAACACCAACACACACACACACACTGCCCATTTCACTTGGCCACCCTCACTCACCCCAATGAGGTGACTCTAAGAGTGAGATGTTATGCAGCAGGCACAAGAGACTCTGATTCTGCCCTGGCTGATCAGCTACAAGCGTCTGAACATTTTCCTTTCCCAGCTCTTTCTCCATTGACAACTCCACTCTTCTTCCTTCCTCCAAAGCCCCAAATCCGGGGCCCCGTTTGACTCTTCCCTCTCCTTCTCTCCCAATGAACCGCCTTAACCATTCCCACATGTTGCCCTTTTCTCACTGTCCTCACTGCTGGAACCCTACCCTCTGTGACCTTGGTGTTGTAAACATCACTTCTCTGGTCTCCGCTGATCCTCACGTCTACAGCCCTTGAGTTTGCCCAGAATGCCTCTGCATCTTCTAACCTTTTCACCCAGCACCACCAGCTCTCTATGCTTAGCCAGAAGGCAGATACCTATGGGGTAGGGCATGGGGTTAAGGCTCAAGAGACTGGTGTTCTAGTCCCAGCTCTACTGTGTGACCTTACATGTGTCACTTTATTTGTTTCACATTGCATGCTTTTCCTGACTTATCTACTTAAAGGAGGGATTTCCAAAAGTGACTTAGGAGCATTAGTCACTTAGGGTATGTCTGCCCTACAATCAGAGGTGTGACTGCAGCATGTGCAGACACATCTGTGCTGGTTTTGATCAAGCTAGTGTGAGTGCCAGTTGAATTGAAGCTGTGGCAGCAAGGCTGTCAGTGGGGGTGAGCTGCTTGAGAACATTACCCAGGATCCGAGGCAGGCTACAACAGCCCATGCTTTAGCCCAATAGCTTCACTGCTATCGGTGCCCAAGCAAGCCAGGTTAAAGCTAGCTCAGGTATGTATGCCTGTTACATCACATCCCCAGACTGCAGTGCAGACATACCCTTAGGCAATTTTGAAAATCTCACCCATTATGCCTGGAAAATGTACAGAGCTGAATAATAATAAGAATGCCCAGTGACCACCAACTCTGTGCAGGAAAACTGGTTCATTCTCATTTCTACTGACATGCACCTACCAGGTGGACCCTGATACCCCACACAGATACATGACGGCATCCAAAAGACCCTCCTTCTCCATCTCCACCAAGGTTCCCTGAAGGGCTATCATGGCCCGCAGGCCTCCGCCTGATCCTAGGACGGCGACATTGGGCATGTTATCCTGGGGAAGGGAAAAGAGGGAATGACAAATGAACTAGAATTGCTGAGACATCCCTGCTATTCAACTCTTGGTACAAATCCTTTCAAGAAATTCACAGAGAACACCTCAAATTCCCAGAATTGTTTGCCTTACATCAGGTATCATTCCTTATCTGATGCCTAATGACATGTGTCTCCAATCCCGAGTGAAGAACAAATGCATTTTATCCAGCATTTTCAGCCATAAGCACACAGTGGTAACCCAGTATCCCTGAGGGCACTTTGAATCTCTGGGCCTTTGTGCTTAAAAATCCTACCAACCAACAGATCAGGACCAGAATTTTCAAAGTGATGCAGATAAGTGCCTAGACGGCATTTCAAACACACCTAAGCAATTTAGGTGCCTAACTCCCTTTGATTTCCATACGCTCCATGATGTAGGGATTGAGGGGGTTTTTTGTTTTGTTTTTTGACCAAACGTGTAACGTAGAAGGACTATTTTTGGTGTCCAGAAATTAATCTATGAAATGCAGCTGCTCAAGAAATGATTTTTATTCCCATAAAAATTTTTGCTTTCTTTTTTGGAGGGCCAAATTGTTTAGCAAAAAAGGTAAAAAGCGTTGGTCAAAACATGAAAACACTAAAATTATCCCCCCCATTGCCTGTCTACCCCCCAACAAATGTTAGGATCTCATTATTTCAAAAAGTTTTGAAAGATTTTGTCAAAAAATTACATTTCTGTTATCACAAAAAAAAATTATTAAATGTGTTGAATGCAAAAAGTCAGCCTGCTGTAGTACTAATGCAAAAACAAGATGAATGACAAGTGAGTCACCAATGGATACTGAATCTGGAGCAGCAAAAAAACTCAAATCACTATCCCTGGAACTGAAGGAAGACTACTGTGAGGAGGAAGCAGTGGAAGACTCTTAGGCTTAGAATTGCAAAGCCATCAAAGGAGAGATGTTCCCAAATATGTCAGATCCACTGGAGCTCACATCCCACCACTTATTAATGATGGGTAACAATCCTGGGAGGTTCCTCACATGTCTCCACCATGCCAGTTAACGGAGTTAGGGCAGCAGTGGTTGGCTTTTACCCTCTATGCAGTTCAACCAGCAGAGGGGGCTATGATACATGTAGAAAGTATATTACATTGACTCTGTTCATTACTGACACTAATAATAAGGCTGACAAGTATCAATAACGCACCCAATTCTCTGTCCCTCTAACGCTATCTATGCACTACAGTGACGGTTCTAATGTCCCCTACCCATCTGTTCTCAGTTGCAGGCTCTGTCTGGCTTCAAAATCCCAGTGCTATATACACACACTGCAAAGGCTCTTCAGTAAGCGCTGACTAAATTCACTTGAATATGGAGCCCTGTAGTCATTAGGCTGAGCAAGCTCCTTACTGCTCTTATTAAGGGTGTTACTCCTTTAGCTACAGCCAGGGATGGGGCTTCTTCTTCTTTTAGCACTGAAGGCCCCAAGTTTGACTCCTGCCAAAGGACATAAGCGTTGTATGTCTGTGGCCATGGGTTGCCACACTGGTGCTTTGGGAATGTTGTGTTGCAAGCACATAGGTGGTGGGAGGGGAGGCAGGTTTGTATAATTTTTGGTGGTGCCCAGAACAGGTCCAAGTTCTGCCCCCCCAAACTGCCTTGTAAGCCAATATATATTTTTTAAAATAATGTAAAAATGTGAGGACTCTGGGGTGGGGCTGGGATGAGGGGTTTGGGGTGTGGGAGGGGCTAGGGCAGAGGGGTGGAGTGAAGCGCTGAGGGCTAGGGGGTCGGGCTGGGGATGAGGGGTTTGGGGTGTGGGAGGGGCTAGGGCAGAGGGGTGGAGTGAAGCGCTGAGGGCTAGGGGGTCGGGCTGGGGATGAGGGGTTTGGGGCATGGGAGGGGGCTCAGGACTAGGGCCCAGAGGGTTGGGGTGTGGGGTGAGGGCTGTAGAGTGGGGCTGGGGATGAGGGATTCATGATGCAGGAGGGGGTTCAGGGCTGGGACAGAGGGTTAGGGTGGGGGCGTGAGGACTCTGGCTGGGGGTGCGGGATCTGGGGTGAGGCTGGGCTGGGGATGAGCAGTTTGGGGTGCAGGTAGGCCCAGAGAGGAGGACTCCCCCCAGCCCTCTCCCCACTGGCAGCAGTGAGCTCCGGCTCCGGGGGAGGGGCCCTCCTCTCCCCCCGAGCAGCACACTCACCTCGCACCACTGTCACTGCATGTGCTCCTAGGGCCCCTCTCAGGTCCAGGAAGCCCCCTCACCTCCCCCGTGGTGGGTGCCAGGGGGTGCTGCGTGCGCCTCCTCCCCTGCTGCTGCCCCTCACTGTAGCCTCAGTGGGGGTGGGGGATGGGGCTACTCCTTGCCCAGCGTGGGGCAGGAGCGGTGACTGCGGGCAGGGGAGCCCCCTGTGCTGGTGGAGGGTCCCGCCAGAAAAGGGAAGGGTCTGAAGCAGAAGGGCAGGGGCAGGGGCAGCCTGCCCTGGCACTGGTGGATGGGGGCACTTGGACCCTGTGACCGCAGTTGATGCCGGGAGCCGCTGAGCGGAGGCAGCATGGAGCTGCAGGGGAGAGGCAGGGACGCTCGGGGACCCGGGGAAGGTGCATGGGGGAAGCAGGTGGGGCCAGGGGAGAGACCCCCCCAAACATTGGTGGAGCCGGGCCCCTGGGCCCTGAATATTGCTGGAGCATGAGCACCACAGGCCCGTATAACTCGCCGCCCCTGGTTGCAAGGGGAACATCTCCATGGGGCAGGATTTTGGAGGCATTTCCTCCCACTGTACCAGGCACCTCAATCACTACCCAGGTGGCTAACGTGCTAGATTGTTCTCCTTAGATTGGACTGGGGCATGATGGGACCCTACCTCTTCACAGGCAATGCCAAGGCTCTTGAGGCACGCCAGTACTTTTGGCTTTCTGTTCCTAATGGCTTCTTTCTCACCGTCCGAGAGCTCATTGGAAAGCCGAACAGTTTTATCATCCTGCCAAAAATAAAATAAAAGGCCAATAAAATATCTCATTTCTCCAAAGGCTGCCCAGAAGTGAAGATGTGGGGTTTGAGTGCAGATCTCACAAGTCCGTCAGTGGTTACCCAGGATTCACTCTTTATATGTGTATCATGCCTGTAGCTAGAAACCTCAGCCAAGGTCAGGGATACAAATGGGCAAAAGAATGACTTCTTGGTTCACTTAAAGTTCTCAGAAACTTGGTGGAAAAATGGTTTGGGTCGAACCAAATAAAAAAATTGTTAAAAGCTTTGTCAAACTCAAAGAAATCTACTTTGGGTCAACCAAAACAAGTGTCTGTACGACAAATAATTTACCTTTCTCAGCTGTGATCTTTCCATAGCTTCTTTCAGATTTCTCTGTAGAGCTCCTGATGATGTGGATTTTTTCCTTCAGTGGCAAACGGACCCTTCAGGGAGCGCCTCAATGGGAGGACCAAGTCAACCTCTGAAGCTGTTTTCTTCTTTCTGTGGCTGTTTCAAAGAAAAGGAACATTTAGTATAGCGCCATAGGGACATCAAGTGGGGTTCTCCAAAGGCATCTAAGGGAGTTAGGAGCCCAAATCCTACTGAATCTCAGCCTGCAAATGTAAAAGAAAAGAATCTAACATGGAGCTTGGTGGTTTAGAGGTTCCACTTTCCAAACATAAATAAGCAGAGTGAAAAAGGTTGGTGTTGTAACAGGTTCAGATTTAAAATAAAACAAAACACAAACCCTAGTGATAACATTTATCTCCTGCTACAACAGAAAGTGATGATTGCTCTGGTTCCCAAGCCTGTCCTTCTGATAAAGTTAATTATAATCAAAAATGGAGAAAATTCTTGTTGTTAAGATGCTTTCCAAGAGATCCAGTTGGAAAAGCAGACTCACAGAATCACCAGTGTCTGCCTGCTGGGGGCAGTGTGGTGGAGCTTGCAGGGTTGTGGTTAACAGAAATCAGGGTGCACTTGTGCAAAGTTCCCACCTAGCCCTGAGTAGCTGCTGAGTCTCAGTATATATCATGCTGGGTAGGGATTGGGCTACTCCGTTATCTATCATCGTAGCTCTGCATTATTATTAACCCAACGATCCAGGACCACAAGTAACAATGAGTACACAACGGCAGTCAGAGCACATGGGTAACTGCTAGAGCTGGTTGTGCAAATGCTTATGAGAGATACTTTTGCTGAAATTTGCCACTTTGTCAAAATAAAAATATTTAGTGGAATGTGACCGCTTTCAGAACTTCCCCGTTTCCTGCCAACTCGATGATCCAGCTCCTCAACATGGGGCTGAATGAGCTGCTGTGGGGCCTGGGCCTTCAGGCTCCTGGAGCTAGATTGACAAAGGAACGTAGGCATCGTTAGGTTGAGCAGCACCACCCCTTACTTTTAGATGCCTGGAAAATCCCTGGGATTCGCAAAGCCTGAATTGGGAGAGAGATGCCTCAGAATGGGATCCACAAAAGCTAGCCAATGGGAGGGCGTGTCCTAAACACTGCCCCTCTGCGGGAGTTCGGTGCCTGTCTTTGCTTAAAGCCTGGTCTTTAGGCCTATGCAAGGCAGCTTAAATTGACCTAATTCTGTAAGTGTCTACACTAAATTGTTGCTCCCACAGATTCAACTTGCCGTTACACTGACTTAATAACTCCATCTCCCCAAAAGGCAGGGCTTAGGTAGACATAGTTAGGGCAAAGCAGCGTCAGTGTAGACATTTCGTTGCTTATGTTGACTTTAGTGACCTCCAGGCGGTGTCCCACAATGCTCCACTGTGACTGCTCTGGCAACCATTTTGAACTCCGCTGCCTGACCGCCAGGTACAGAGGTATACACCCCTCCCCTTTTAAAACCCTGCAAATTTCCTGTTTGTGCCAAGTGGAGAGCTCATCTAGTGACTGCCCATGCCAGCTCCATTCTGCAAATGTGTTCCTGCCTGGAGTAAACAGGAGGTGGTTGTTCTAGGTCTGTGGGAAGAATAGGCTGTGCGAACACAGCTCCGATCCAGCCGTAGAAACATCGATATCTACTTGCTTATTGCTGGCGGAGAAGGGCTACACGAGGGACCTGCAGCAATGCTGTGTGAAAGTTAAGGATCTGTGGCAGGCGTAGCAGAAGCCAAGGGAAGCTAACAGTCAATCTGGTGCAGAGCCACAGACATGCCACATTTACAAAGAGCTGCATGCCATTCTCAGTGGTGAGCCCACCACCACCCCAAAAGGCCCCATGGATACTTCAGGGGAGCTGGAGTGAACAGTGAGGAGGAGGTGTTGGATGAGGAAGAGGAGGAGTATGGGGGACAGGCGACTAGGGGATCCTGTGGTGCATTGAGCCAGGACATGTTTTTGACTCCAGAGCAGTCGAGCCAATCCCTACAGGCCAGCAGAGGTGAGCCTGATGCAGGGGAAGGAACCTGTGGTTAGTGTGCAGTTTGCTTTGATATTTCAGGGGCACACCTGCTCATTTACTCTTTTTTAATCATGCTAGAAGAGGTAGTGAAATAACCAATAGAGGCAGAGTCACTATCTGCTTCTCATTCCTCTGTACAGTTATGCAGAGGGGGCCCTGCAAAACAGTTTATTTACGTTCACCGGGATGTGCTGTGAATCCTCCATAGAGAACTCGAGGAAACTGTCCTGAAGGTAGTCTGCAATCCTCTGCTGAAGGTTTCTGGGGAGGGCTGCCCTATTTCTTCTACTGCGGTAAGACAATTTCCCATGCCTCTCAGCAATTACTTCAGCAGGCACCATTGCCGCATACAAGCTAACAGCATACAGACCCACTCTGCAGCTGGATGCATGCAGGAGCTATTCTCTTCCACCCTCCATTACTCTCAGCTAAAATCAGCACTGCCTGTAGAAAATGGTTGCAGTATTCAGTTCAATTGTCCTATCCACATATACTCATGCCCGTGAGATACCCCCTCCCTTATTGTCCCAACTCTCCCACTTTCCCCTGGGCTATACGCACCCACCATGGCTGGGACTGTCTCTGTGCTCTATGAATCCCAAGGAGAAGTGAGAATGTGATGTTTGCAACTGGTGTGGATCCAGGGGAGTGAGTTCAGTACACCAAGCTTCCATTTATCTTGTGAATACACTCACAATAGTACCTCTGTGCATTGTATCTTTTGCAGCTGGAAATATTGCTACCAAGGTCTTTCCATCCTCACCAGCAGAGCAGCTCAACCAGATAAGGAGGAGATGGAAGAGGATGCGGGATGACATGTTTCAAGAGATCCTGTAGGCCTCTGGTGCTTTGGATACCAATCACAGGGCTTGGAGGATCATCCTTGTGGACACAATGGTCAGGGATATAGTGGAGATGAGAAAAGCACAGGAAAAGGAGAGAGACCTGCAGCAGGGGATGCTTGCACTGCTCAAGTGGCAAACAGAGATGCTGGAGACTCTTGTTGAACTTCGGGTGCAACAGACCTATGCTCTCCTCCCTCTGCAGCCCATAGAGAACAGCATTCCAGCACTTCCCTACACAGCACCACCCACATTCCACGTGGCATCTGGGGCTGCTGCTCTACCCCTACCAGTTCACCCCAGGGACCAAGCAGACAATTACAGCCGCACATACACTGACCTGTGAGAGACACAGTTGGTGTACATGCTTTTGAAATGGAAATGACTGTTCTTTCCCCTTCAAGGGTTTTTCTCCCTGTATTTATGAAGTTTCATTTAGTTACAAATATGTCTGTTTGCATAGGTTTGGAATAAAAGTCTAGTTATGGAAACTTAATTCTTCTTTATTAGTTCACAGCATATGCTGGCTGGATCTGATATCGTTCAGAGATAATAGCAATAGGTGCATTTGCAATGTTCTATTACTACACATGCACTACTCATTACAAGGTTCATACAAGGTCCCCCCAAGCAATTGAAACCTATCATATTGGTTCTGTGAGGTTAGCCTCTGCAGAACCAGATATGGAGCATGTTAAGGCTGTCCAAACTGATGGCAGGGAATGCTTGGGGCAGAGGGATACAGGGGTCCAGACCTCTCTGGTTAAGCAGAGTGTGGTCCCAAGAGCCAGTATGCTACCTGGCCAAATGACAGAGATTGTGCACGTGGGCAAAAGCAACTTCCTCATACCACTAGCTAAAATCCATGTGGTGTGGGAAGGTTTGGAAAGTGTTTTGACTGTGGGGGTAATGGAACACCTCCTAGTCGACCTGCTCCTTGGTAATGATTTTTTCCGTGTCGCTCAGGTTAAAATATTTGCAAGCAGCACAAGAGAGTGTTATGCTGGGACCCCCAAGGGAAAGGGTAAGGACTCAGGAACTGCTAAGAGAATGGGAGAGAGTCTCCTTGATTATTCTGCAGCTGGGGGCCCCTAGAACTGAACACAATTTACAACTGATGTGAAGTTCTTTATTGCAAAGGAAGAAATTTCCCTTTCAGTCAAAGGGCACTAGCACAATCTTGTACAAATATCTCCCTTCAGCAATCCTACTCTCCAGCATAACACAGAAAATGACACACATTGTCCATGAATGCCTCTTGACTAGGTTCAGCAGTAGCCTAGAAGAACTGCATCACGCCACTGAAGATGCCATCGCTTGGCTAGATGACTATGCACATGACAATAAAAAATACTCTCCAGCAAAGAAACGCCTCCCCATCCAGCTGCTCTGAGCCCTGCCTCAGACAAACACACACACACAAACATCACAGACCCCAGTGATATGAATGACAAAGTGTGGACTTCCCAGCCCCCAGGCTAGCAAAGATCACTCCTGGGAAAATTGATTCACAGAGCAAGCTGACCAGAAAAATTATTTTGACCTGCCAGAATTATTGAGAAAACTCTTCCTAATTCTAGACAGGCAGCACATAGATGTCCATTGTAATAGGGTGTTAATACCCAAAAGAGGAAGGCTATAGGTTGTAATATGCAATGTGGGCAACAGAGGGCGAGGGGTGGGGAAGGAGTTGCTGCACTGCATAAGTGGCACTAGAGCAGGGGTGGGCAAACTTTTTGGCCTGAGGGCCACATCGGGGTTGCGCAAATGTATGGAGGGCCGGGTAGGGAAGGCTGTGCCTCCCCAAACAGCCTGGCCCCCGCCCCCTATCCACCCACTCCCCCTTCCCACCCCCTGACTGCCCCCCTCAGAACCTCCAGCCCATCCAACCCCCCCCCGCTCCTTGTCCCCTGACTGCCCCTCTCGGGACCCCCGCCCCCTATCCAACCCCCCTGCTCCCTGTACCCTGACTGCCCTGACCCCTATCCACCTGAGAGCCTCCCGGGACTCCCACGCCCTATCCAACCACCCTCTGCTCCTCGTCCCCTGACCACCCCCTCCTGGGACCTCCCACCCCTAACTGCCCCTCAGGATCTCACCCCCTTATGCAACCCCCCTGCTCTCTGACTGCCCTCCCAACCCCATCCGCATCCCCGCCCCCTGACAGGTCCCCGGGAACTCCCACTCCCAACCCTCCCTGTTCCTCATCCCCTGACCATGACCCTGAAAACCTCCACCCCATCCAACCACCCCCTTGTCCCTGACTGCCCCCCAGGACCTCCCGCTCCCTTACCCAACCACCCCCTTACCAGCAGCAGGAGCTCGCATCCACGACACCCGGCCAAAGCCAGCCATGCTCCCCATGCTGCCCAGTGGGAGCAGCGGGCCACAGCACAGCCCGCGCAATGGCATGGCTGTGGCGGAGAGGGAAAAGCGGGGGAGGGGTTGGGGACTAGGCTCCCCGGCCAGGACCTCAGGGGCCGAGCAGGACGGTCCTGCAGGCCAGATGTGGCCCATGGGCCATAGTTTGCCCACGTCTGCACTAGAGGAACGACAATGTGTGGAGTGGGAAAGGGACGGCTCTATTGTATAGTGGGCACTAGGGGCAGCAGAGGGTGGGTGCGGGAGGGGCAGCTATACTGTATAATAGGCACTAGGGGCAGCAGAGGGTAGGGGAGGGGCGGCTATACTGTATAATAGGCACTAGGGGCAGCAGAGGGTGGGGGTGGGGAAGGGGCAGCTATACTGTATAATGGGCACTAGGGGCAGCAGAGGGTGGGGGCGGGGAAGGGGCGGCTATTCTGTATAATGGGCACTAGGGGCAGCAGAGGGTGGGGGCGGGGAAGGGGCGGCTATACTGTATAATGGGCACTAGGGGCAGCAGAGGTGGGGGAGGGGCGGCTATACTGTATAATGGGCACTAGGGACAGCAGAGGGTGGGGGCGGGGGAGGGGCAGTTATACTGTATAATGGGCACTAGGGGCAGCAGAGGGTCAGGGGCGGGGGAGGGGTGGCTATACTGTATAATGGGCACTAAGGGCAGCAGAGGGTGGGGGCGGGGAAGGGGCGGCTATACTGTATAACAGGCACTAGGGGCAGCAGAGGGTGGGGGCGGGGAAGGGGCGGCTATTCTGTATAATGGGCACTAGGGGCAGCAGAGGTGGGGGAGGGGCGGCTATACTGTATAATGGGCACTAGGGGCAGCAGAGGGTGGGGGTGGGGCGGCTACACTGTATAATGGGCACTAGGGGCAGCAGAGGGTGGGGGCGGGGAAGGGGCGGCTATACTGTATAATGGGCACTAGGGGCAGCAGGGGGCGGGGGCGGGGGTGGGGAAGGGGAAGTGTGACATTCTCTGAATAAAATATGACCAGATAGACTATTGTTGCACCCACTGTTATATATTTGCAACAAATCTGGTACAAAATGTGGCATGTAAGATGTCTATAAAAAGGTTATGATTTGCTGGTTATGATTATGCTATCTGGGTGCATGTATCATTTTTTATTTGAAGTTGGGAGTATTAGCTCCATACCTGGATTTCAAATATTTGCTCCTGGGGTATCGCTCACAAGGTAGCTGCCCAGCACATCTTGGAGGGACTATTTAAATTGAGTGGCCCAACAAGGGATACTTAACTCACAATGGACCATGGGAGATGCCCATATGGACTGTCCTGTAAACGTTCTGTCTGGGGGATAGGTGATGATTTCCTGCTGTGATTAAGCAAAATTATGCATGGATATGTAACTTGTCCATGTAACTCCACACACCATCTTGTTACTGTAATTTTCCACAGAGAGCTTTGTTTGAAACAATGGGTTTCCTTCCACGTGGCTGAATCTATTTGATCAGACTGGTTGTAAAGGAACACTCATCTTTAAACCCAGTGTATTTGGTGGTAATACAGGGACTGGAATGCCTAAGGAAACTGCTTTTATAACTTCTTGTTAGCCAGCATGGTAAAAGAGAAGTTTTCTTTTTTTGCTGGTTTGGTATACCTTAGGGGGGAATACCCACCAGTTTGGGGGTGTATCTGCCCCATTTCTCAGCAGTTTGACCTGAAATTGGTATTCTCAGTTGTGACCCACTAAGCAAGGTTACAGGCAGCTATAGTGTATAAAGGACACTATGGGAGCAGAGGCTAAGGGGCAGGGAAGGGGGGCTATGCTGTCTAATGGCCACTGTGGGCAGCAGAGGTGAGGGGTGCGGAAGGGGAGCTATACTGTATAATGGGCACTAGGGGCAGCAGAGGGTGGGGCTGGGGAAGGGGCAGCTATACTGTATAGTGGGCACTGGGTCAGTAGCTGGTGATTTAAGACAATATTTTAGTTTATAGATTATTCTGTCAGTCAATGTTTAAGTCCAGATACGCCTAGTATCATCCTCTGTGATATCCTGCCAAGTAACTCACAGCATCTGATCCAGCAATTCCCACCTCTAACACACAGCCCCTATTTGACCTTAAGCAGACCTTTCAGAAAGACAGCTGTGTCCCTTTGGAGATCCCAATGATGGGGAAGGCACCTGGGCTTGAGCTCAGTTATCCCCATGGTTAATTACCCTCTCTTAAAAATTTCCACTTTATTTCTAGCATGAATCGGTCTATCTCAGTGTCCAGTCACTGGGTCTCATTCTGTGTTTTTGCTGTCTGATTAGAAAGGCCTCTGACTATTCAAAATCATCCCCCCAAATAGGCTCCTAGAGGTCATGATCAAGACAGCCGTTAATCTTCTCTTGCATAAACTACATAGAGTGATCTTTTTTTAACTCTCACTCTAAGGTGTTTTTTTTCCAGACCAGAGTATCATCCTATTGCTTTCCTTTGTGGTAACATCCTTTTCAAGATGGGTCTATTGGAACTGGACACAGTATCCAGTAGTGTTCTCACTACTAACATTGTGCACATCAGTAATACCACCTCCCTGCTCATCTTGGATATATCCCTCCTTATACATCCAAGGATCATGTTCTCTCTCAGCTACCGTATCACAGTCACACTGTTATACCTCACCCATGCCCATGGTATCAGGGCACTTGGAAATCTCATCTGACACCTGCAATCTAAATAACGTATTAGACTTTGTACTGATAAGGAGACAGTGGTTGTTTTGTTTTATGTTAAGCAAAACACGAGACTTTGACTCTGTTAGCTAAGCTCTGTTAGTGACTATTTTTTGAGAGACAAGGTGTGTGATAATATCTTTTATTGCACCGAGTTCTGTTGGTGAGAGAGACAAGCTCGAAGATTTCAAAAAGAGCTCTGTGTAAGCTCAAAAGCTTGTCTCTCTCACTTATAGACATTGGTCCAATACAACATATCACCTTACCTACCTTTTCTCTCTACTATCCTGGGACCAACACATCTGCAACAAGTCAGTATACAACAATTATTTTTGTCCTCATCTTTTTCAAGGGAAAAAACAATACTTGATCTATTTACTTGGTAGGGAAACAGAAGATGGATCAATTTTAAACCCTCTTTTTTTCTGTCCTTTCCTTCTGCGCTTGGTTCACTCTAGCCATACTAGACTGTATGAGCAGCGAGGTGACTTTGCCTGCATATACAGCACTGGCGGGACCGATACTGGCATACTGTGAATACTGCATCCAGTTCTGGGGTCCATCTTCTGAAAAGGATGTTGAAAAAGAAGAATGTGCCGAAAAGAACCACAGAAGTGGTCTAAGGACTGAAGATAATGCTGGACAGTGAGAAAATTGAAGATCTTGGTCTGTTAATTGATCTTCAAGAAGATTGACAGGTAACTTGATTACAGTGTATAAGAATCTACATGCGGAGAAAAGACTGGATAGTCAGTGTCTCTTTCATCTAGTGGAGAAAGGCAGAGCAAGAACCAACGGCTGCAAGATAAAGCTAGACCATTCAAATTAGAAATAAGGCACCAGTTTTTAATGGTGAGGATGAGGAATTATTGGAAGAAATGATCAAGGGGAACAAACGCCACCTTCTCCATCTCTGGCTGGTTCCAATCAAGAGTAGATACCTTTGTGGAAGGTGCTTTATCCAAACAGAAGTGATTGGGGTCGGGGCTAGGGGAAGTGGGTGAAATTCTATGGCCTGTGTTATACAGGAGGTCAGGCCAGATGATGAAATGGCCTGTTCTGGCTTTAAAATGTATAAATCTAGGAATTGTTCTGGTGGGAGGCAGGGCCGGCTTTGGCTTTTTTGCCGTCCCAAGCAAAACAAAAAACCATTCAGGGCGGCCGGAGCACGAAGTGAAAAAAAAGGGGGGGGGGAGGAGGGCGGCCAGAGCCAGGGTGCAAACTTTCGGTGTCACTTACTTGGCGGCTCGCGGCTGCCTCCCCCGGCCGCGCTGGCTACCGGGACTCCCTGTGCTGCAGACATGCCCCAGTCAGCAGAGTGCGTGCCCTGGCTAGCGGGGACGAGGGGGAGGGAGCGGGGTGAAAGAGAGAAGGGGGGTGGCCTGGGCTTCCTTCAGCCGGGGTGCTTGCCACTCAGCCCCTCCCACTGCGCCGCCTGCCAGGAGGGCTCCACGCCGCTCCCACCTGCAGGTGAATTGAAGGTCGGCGGGGAGGGAAGGACTCGGGCTGCCGGGCTTGCTGCAGACCTGGCACCGGCTGGGGCAGACAGAGCACGCAGCCTGCTCCCAGGAGGGCGCTCCCCTCCTCCGCACCGCCACCCCTTACAGGGCAGCCAGAGCGGTGAACCAAAAAAAAAAAAAAAGGGCGGCCGTGCCACCCTAGGATTGGGCGGAATGCTGCCCCTTAGAATCTGCTGCCCCAAGCATGATCTTGCTCAGCTGGTGCCTGGAGCCAGCCCTGGTGGGAGGCAATTCACTGAGAGGGATTCAGAGAGTGAAACACACCAGCTCTACAGGGTGCAGAAGAGATGCGTCAAGGCAAGGAATGGTCTCAAATTTCCCTATGGGGGATACAGAGGATCCCACACCAAAACTACTTTCCGGAGAGATTCCCCCCACTCAAAACTGCTTTGTAAACCACCTCCCAGCATGTGCTCCCATCTCTCTCATAGCCGATCCCCAGAGGTTTATGAGTCTGCCAGATGGGGGACCTGAGCTGGGATTTTGAAAGAAGCCTTCCAGAGTTAGGTGCCCAAATCCCACAAGAGATCCTCTAACTCCCTTTGGCCCCTTTGCAATTCCCAGCTGTAGTCCTCCAGCAGTAGCAGCTCACGCACTTGGTTTCAATGGATTCTAAGTATCCCACGGGGGACCCAGGTAGTGCTGGTCAGACAGTCACCCCAGCTTTGCACAACACAAGATGCTGAATGTTGCTCTGTGGCGATCATGTCCTCTCATCCCAGCCTCTTTATTTTATACCCCTTTAAAGAGACACTTTTAAATGAGCAGAGATCCTGAGCCTCATTCTCTACAAGAACTGACCCACTCCTCTCACCTGCTTTGTGTTTTGAAATTCTGTTCTCAGAGGAGCCACAGTGGGGTCTGCTGAGCCCTCTGCTCAAAACTCTAGGTGACATTTTTTCCTACAGGCATGAATCCGGATTTACAGCCCCACCACCACTCTAACCCACTACTCTCCACTCCCCTCCCCGAGCTGGGGATAGAGACCAGGAGCCATGACTCCCAGCTACTCCAGATGTAGCCACTTGAATTCAGGAGAACATCAGCTGACTCTGAAGCTCAATATTACAGAACCCTCAGCACCTGACCCCAGCTGGATCATCAACTCACCTTGTCCTGGGGTGGGGACTACCGAACGAGAGATGGATCCAGATCTCTGCTGAGATGAAAAACATCCTGCTTTGGTGTCCATTATATAGAGCAGGAGCGGGCAAGTGGCCAGGGAGATATGAGAGATGACCTTAAGCAAATAAAGCCAGTCACAAGAAGTTCCTAGGAACTGGGAGTAAAAGGAAATAACCTTCTAAATGGGTTGGGGAGAAGAATTGTTAGGTGTGTTTGTCAAGATGTGGGCTTTAACCAGCTCTGCCAATGCCCCTTAATCCCAAGACACACTTCCTGCTGCTGCCCCTCACTCCCAATCCTCAGCCACCTACTAGCCCAGCCCTTTGTTGCCTCCTCACACAATCCTTCCGGAAGCCCTCTGTCCCGACCCTTAGTCCTCTGTCCCCACACACAACTCTGCTAGTGCCCCCGAATGTCTGACTCTGAGAACTGTTTCCATTCATTACATGGCTGTGTGCTGAGGGATCCCTGGAAAAGGGTATTCCCTTGTGGTTCAGCAGTGGGTGGGACACGTGAAGGCACGGTCCCGGCCCAGTTCCCTCTCCTCTAGCCCCCACTGCCTGCCTCAGCAACCCAATGAAATCCACTGGGGTCTTTCCTGTGGCTGTGCATCAGGCCCTATAGAGACAAAGGGAGTATGATTTTAGCCCCATTTAGCCAGAAGACGACGAGGTGAAGAGCCGAGTGGAGAAGGAAATGCTCATGAGGACAGCAGAGCACACCCAGGAGACCTGTACCGTCTCAGCCATTAAGGCCAGACGTGCCAAGACAAAATCTTCAGCCCAGCCCCTCATCCCCAGCTCTGGTCTGTCGTACAGGGGTGCTGGGCCCAGAGCTCAGGGCTTGGTTTGTAAACCAGGGCTCATGGCTTTGATTCCCACTGGACTAAGGGGTTCAGCTCTCAAGGGGTTCACTTCTCAGCACTGATGGCCATAGACTGGAGGGTGAAACTCTCCCATCTGTACCAAGCTGTTTCCACTGAGGCCTGACTGACATGCAGAGTGTATCAGCATGGACACCTCTCAGTCACTCATACAGTGAAAGGTGCATCCCCACACACAGCTATGTAAAGAATGGAAACAGTTCTCAGGGTCAGATATTAGGGTGAACAAGCAGAGCTGTGTGTGTGGATATGGAAGTCACAGATAACAGGAGGCTGAGGGTCAGGAGTGGTGGCTACTAGCAAAGCTGTGGCAGCCCAGTGTGGAAGCAGAGAAAAGAACTGACAGAAGGGAACTGCAATGCATGACGTTTGTTAGCAAGAGTCAGGCTAACTGTAACCCTGATAACGCGAGATTTGTAGAAGCGAGGATTGTGTGAGGCGGGTGAGAAAGAGCTGTGTAAGAAGTTATGATGACCTCAGCATAGATAAAGTGTAGAAGACCTTGGGTAGATAAGGTATAGAAAATAATTGTATGTTGGCAAGAGTCAAAACAACTGAGGAAATGAGATATCAAGATGGCCTATGTATAAACAAAAAATGCTGCTGTCTCTCATTATTTTTGTAATGAAAGGTATAAATGCTTGCTGTAATTAGTTACCAGAGAGAGACCTGTTTAGCTCTCTCCCTCTGCACATGTGAGAGTTAATAAAGCATCTGACTTGCTATACCTAAACAAATAGTGAGAACTCAGTTTCTCTCCGACACCAGGTCTGGGCTAGCAAGGGATGCGGGTTGTGATCGAGGGGCACTATCAGAACTGTTTAAAGCCCATATCTTGGCGAACACACTTGTTTCTCCACTCTCCAGCCCATCTGACAAGTTATTTCCCTTTACTCCCAATTCTTAGGAATTCTTGTGACTGGCTTTGTTTGCTGACTGTTATTGCCCATATCGACCTGGCTCCCTGCCCAGTTGGGCTCCATATCAGCCCTTGATTGCAATCTGCAAGGAAGGAAAAACCAGGGGTACTGGAACAATTTGTATAGTGGGGGTGCTGAGAGCCATTGACCCAAACTGTATAAACCCTGTCTATAATGGAAACCACTTCAAGCCAGAGGGTGCTGCAGCACCCCTCACACTTCTAGTTCCAGCTCCTATGGGAGAAGCTGGAGGAAACATTGACAAATAGCCTCCAGCATAGAATGCCAATTCTTCCCAAAGGGAAAATGGGGCACCACAAGGGGCTGGCCCCAGCCCTATTTCCCCCATGCGCAGAGCTCTCGTCTGAATCCAACCTGTTCCCCGCATGGGGCTGGTATTGCCACTTGCCCAAACCCTGCCCCCCCCTCCTTCGTGGCTGTCGTCACTGCTCGATACACTCGAGATCATGCCAGAGACATTCCGGCGGTGACTCTGGGAGAAGAGCTAGTTGGCCGGGGCCTAACAAGGGCAGTAGCCCAGCAATTGAACGATTTATTCTGGAGGTGGCTAGAACCCGAATGGCGTACGGAGCAGAAGTCACTGAGCAAGTCAATCTGGAGCATTTTATACATATCCTCCTGGCACAGAGAAGAACCTGGGTCCTTTGCCACCAGCCGGTGACCCTGAGTGCAGCCATGGCCCCAGGATGACCAGATCTCAAGAATAAAATATCAGGTCACATGCTGAGGGGGGCTGCCACAGACTCACATCCCCAACCGGAGCGATGGGGGACGGGGACACACAGCCCTAGAAAGCTGCAAGGGGGGCATATGGACCCTGCTGCAGCTCCTGCCACAAGCCGCGGGACAGAGGTGCAGGATCCTGGTTGCAGCCCCAGTTGTAGGGCAGGGAAACAAAGGGTTCCGGGTCTAGCCTTGGCTCCAGCCCCAGCTGCAGTCACAGATGGGGGGTCCACAGTCCTGACTTCAACTTCAGCTGCTGACAGCTGAAACAAACTAAGTCAGGGAGGTCCAGAATCAGTGACTGCCAGGCCCTCCCTGACTAAATTGTAGACTTAGTTGTAATCTGTATTTAAACATACCGATTAATGTGTATTTTAAACAAACAACAGGGGGAAAGGGCAGGGTTTTTTATTCATTCAATAAATCAACTTCACAATTTGCATACCTCTCGGATGTGCCAGAAGTCTCGTACTTCTTGGATGACTTTGCCAAAGTCATGACTTGCTTCTGGGCAATCACAAAGCTGTAGAAGTCCTTGCAACTCATCCAGAAATTCATTTTGACAAGGGTTTTACACCACACCAAGTCTGTACTGCTTCGATTCCGGACATCAGTCCATGCACCTTTCATGATTGAAAATACACGCTCTCTGTATGCATTGCTTACTGGTATACTGAGCACGTATCACACAATCTTTGTCTTGTTCAGGACTTCAGTGCTACCGTCCTTGTTTCTCAGCACTGGAGACCAGAGTTCCCCAACTGAATAGTTTCCAGGCTCCAACTTGGAGTTGATGTCAACATAGAGCTGAGCAAAATCCACTGTTTTCTGCAGGTTTACAGCTGTCACGGCCACAGACAGATCCCTGTATTCAAATTCCCTATTAACTTTGATGTCAAGCACTGGGTATGGAACAAGTAGCCAGTTGTTGAAAAATCAAACCATTTCTCCAGATAGTAGAACAACACATCATAAAGTGTCATGAAGTCTTTCTGGAGACATTCAGCAGTGAAAGGCAGTGTCTCAGTTAATGCACTTTCAACTTTGGAACCAAAGAATTTGTCATTCTTCTGTTGCTGAAGTTTAATTCTCAGATTATTCATTATGGCGTACACTTCACATGCCATCACACTGTCATTTTCCAACCAGAGCACAGTATCATCGAAGATTTTCAGGACTTTCTGGAGCCAGATGCACCTCAACTTTGCTAGGCCCCTCACCTTGTTCACCATTTTCCATGTCAGAGAACAACATCCATGGAGATTTTGGACACTCGTCACTGCCCAGAGAAACAAAGTAGCACTTAACAGCCTGCCACATATTTACAAGCTGTTTACAGCTGGGAAAAGACTGAATCAGCGTGTCAGAACATGACACAGTAAAGTGGCATTGTGACCAGGGTCCCAGTGGGGGCCAGCTGTGGTCACTCAATTAGGATGAACTGCAAAGAATGGGGCAGACAATCCCCATAAAGCTGGTGGATATTCCAATACTTAGATTTACCAAGCCAGCATAAAACAGCCTCTTTATTACCTTACTGGTTACTCAGAAGTCCAAACAACACAGTTCCCTTAAAGTGATCCAGCCTCAGGCCTCCATCAAGGTACCTAAGTCAAATATAATGAAGATTCCTGAAAATCTTATTTCATCATATAAAAGAAAAGGTTCTACAAATCCCAAAGGATTGGACACATTACATCCCAGGTTATTGACTATTACAGATCTTACCCAAACACATGCAATTCTTATTAACTAAACTAAAATTTATTAAAAAAAAAGAAAAGAAAGAGTATGGTTAAAAGATCAATATACCTACAGACATGAGTTCAATTCATTGAGGTTTAGATTGATAGCAGAGATGGTAAGCTTTGTAGTTGCAAAGAGTTCTTTTGGAAATAGTTCATAGGTTATAGTCCAATGTCATTGCAGGGTGTTCCAGTTTAGGACTGGGATCTCAGTCCTTACGGCCTAAGCTTCCCCAGTATGAAGCCTTAAGCAGATTTGAGATGACAGAATCAGGACCCAAGGATCTTTTATACAATTTTATGTTCTCTTTGACAAGTTGGGAGTTCCTCAGGGAAAAAAAGATATTAGGATGACTTTGAAGGAAGTCCATCACAGGTACTTAGCTATATGAATTAACATAAGCCAATTTGCTTGTTCCTCCACCATTCACAGTACATTTCAAAGAGATGAATAAAGAGATATCCTATGTTTATGTCATAGAAATTTCTGTCCATTCCAGCTGAGGAATAAGGAGAGGCGGACACAGCTAATCAAGCAAGGAGTCCCGGGAGGGGTGATCCGTTTATTTCAATTGCAATTGGGTTCGAGATGGAGGCAGCGGACACAACCACTCCCATGGTGCCGCGGGGCCGCCCTGGCTGGTGGGAGATAGGGGCAGCGGACACTACCACTCCTACCGTTTCCATACGTCCATATTTCCCGGACATGTCGGGCTTTTTGGTTCTTAAATCGCCTTCCAGGAGGAATTTCCAAAAAGCCGAACATGTCCAGGAAAATAGGGAGGCCTGGTAAGCCTAGAGTTACCTGCAGGAGCTGCCTGTCTGGGATGCTCGCCCGGCCCTGGCTAAATGTGGAACCCACTTCCCCCCGCTGTGTGTGGGGCGCTGTGGCTTTGATGGGCTCTGGCCGGCCAGGAAGTGATGTCATTCCTCTTCCGGCCGGGGGCGCGGCGCTGTGGGAGCAGGAGCCAAGCGGGCCCTGTTGCTGTGCTGCTCCCCTGGCCCTGGGGCTCCCGAGCTGCTCTGCTGCTCCGTGCACTGTTGCCCCGAGCCGCTCTCCCCGTGAATACCCGCCACCCTGCCTGCAGCCAGCCAACCCCCCCCCCCCGCCCTGCTTTTAGCCAGCCCCACACCAATAGGCGCTGACTTTACCCGGCGCTGGCGGGTGCTCGCACCCCCTGCTCCCAGTCTGCGGCCCTGCCCATATTCCAACCCCTTCCCCAAATCCCTGGCCCCGCCTCCTCCCCCAGGTGCGCCACATTTCCCCTCCCTCCCAGGCTTGCCGTGGAAACAGCTGATTTGCAGCAAGCCTGGGAGGGAGGGGGGAGAAGCGGAGTGGCGGCGCACTCGGGGGAGGAAGCGGAGTGGAGGTGAGCTGGTGGGGGAGGGCTGAAGGAAAGGAAGTAACCCTGCGGGGGGGGCGGGGGGGCGGACAGTGCAGAGGAACCGCTCCCTTCCCCAGCTCACCTCCGCTCAGGGGAGGAGGCAGAGTGGAGGTGAGCTGGGTCGGGGGTGCACGGCAGGGAACTGCCGGTGGGTGCTCTGTACTCACCAATTTTTCCCCATGGGTGCTTCAGCCCCGGAGCACCCATGGAGTTGGCACCTATGCCCACAACCCCTGCCCGCAGCCAGCCCTGCACCCTCTGCCCGCACCCCCTGCCCTGCCCGCAGCCAGCCCGTCTCCAGCCCCTGCCGCACCCCCTGCCCTGCCTCCAGCTAGCCCTGCCCCATGCCCCTGTCTGCAGCCGGCCCACGTCCACTGGTGCCCTGCAGTTCCCAGGGCAGTAACCCTGCACACCTGCTTCAATGAGGGGGGCAGGGAACAGCTGGGACCCACACATGTGAAACGGAGCTCATTTCTAGTTCAGGCCCATCTTTTTAAACAAGAACTTTAGGTAGGGTTAACATATGTCCGTATTTTCCTGGACATGTCAGGCATTCTGGTTCTTAAATTGCCGTCCCTGAAAATACAGACGGGTGGTAACCCTATTTAAATATCTAAAAATGTCCGGGAGGGCAGCTGCAACACCGCAGGTCCCCCCACGCCCCCGTGGGGTGTCCTCTTTTTTGAATATTCAAATATGGTAACCCTAACCACTCCCATGGCAGCCTCAACCGTTACTCAGTGTGTGGCCCCAGGATTTCCCCTCCCCTCCTTGGAGCAGGGCCCCCCCCAGGCTCCGTAGGGTTTGCAGGTGGGGTGCCAACCCCCAGGGTTGGGGTCCAGGGGAGGTTTGGCAGGTGAAGGGACCTGGGGGGAGGTTGCTGGGCGGGTTGGAGAGCAACAGCGAAGGGGAAGTTGGACACTTGCCAGGATACCAGGGAGACAAGGCAGGTGAGGTGATACCTGTTACTGAAGCAGCTTTGGAGCCACACGGGAGGGGTCTTCATGTCGGGGAAAGGTGCTCAGAGCGTCACAGTTCAATACAAGGTGGAACACTCTGCCCCGAGCACCAGACATTCCCCTACTTCCTGGAACAGTGGGGGCCTATCCCCACTGGCCTATGAACAGCCCCACTGTATCACCCAGAGGTAGCTGCATCTTAGCACCAAGACACCAGTGGTCACTGCTCCAGTGGAGATGGTACACACAGGCCACTGCCCTACGTGGCCACCAGACGTCACAGACTGTGCACTGTCTTAGCTGCCACCACAGGTTACTGCCCCACGAGGTGAAGTACTAACAGGCTACTACTCAAACTGGGTACCAGGGTCACTGCAGCAATGGCTGGAGGGATACATGCAGGGCACCTGGACTCTGCTAGGACATGGCACCAACTCCAGCCAGGCTGGATACCAGCAATTCGGGGCTGGAGCAGCTCCAGCTAGAGGCTGGGTGGAGGCAGGTGACCTTGGTCTCTGTGCTGAGCAGGCTGCTTTAGCTGCAAGGAGGGACAAGGAACCCCCTGGCCAGGGTTTTGCTGCCCAAGGAGGGGGAGATCTGTGGCAGTCTTTGGAGTAGCTGGTTCAGCAGCCGTGAGCCCGCACGCTTGTCCCTGCCTGAGCTCTCCAGGAGCACATTATGCCCAGGTGTCCGCACTGGATGTAGGCACCAGTGTAACGACAGGGCCAGACTCTGCTGAGTGCTGCCTGCGAGAGACGGGGCAGAGTCAGATGGGCAGATGGGGGCAGGAGATGACAGGGCCAGCGGCCATAAGCTGAACCCATCACACTTCCCGCCTGGGACGTCACCGTCCGTCCCTGTAGCTCTCCATCTGTCCCGCTGTCCGTCCAACCCTCAACCCCCATCCGCCCCCACTGTATGCCACACACCCCTTCATCCATCTGCCTCACACACTCACCTAGCTCCTCATGCATCCCGCTGGCCCTCTGATTGGCCGTGCAGAGCCCAGCACAAGGCGGCGTGGACAGGGCTGGATTAACCTTTTGTATTTGTGGGCTCCCTTGGGAATGGGGCATTGCACGAGGGGGGTTGATCCCCAGAGCGAGGGGCCAGCAAGGTGCAGGGAAAGGGGGGGGGGTCACAGTTCTGGTCCACGCAGCCCAGCACGAGGGCACTGTTAACAAACCGCAGCCGCCAGACCCATACTGGGCCACCCAGCCCTTTGCTGCCAGCGTGCTTTGCCATACCACCCCCTTATGCCCAGCAACTCCCATGCCCAGTGCCCCCTCACCCAAAGATCTGGCCCTCAGATCCCTATGCCCAGCACCCCCCACTAGCACTCCTCTCACAGCCCCCCCACACAACTGCCCAGCACCCCTTTTTCCTGAGGGAATTCAGCACCAAAAAATTAACAATTCTGTGCACTATTCTGTTCACTGCGGGGAGCTTCCCCCCACCAGCCCTGAACAGAATATCGCTGCCAGCCTCCAGCTCAGGGCTGATCCTTCACTTCCTCCCATGCAGCTCTTGGAGAAAGAGCTCCCTAGGCACCCTGAAGGGGAAAATCCACAAACAAATCTTCACTTTGCTCTCACACCTCTAGGGGCCCAGGCCAGCCCCGTATCGATCCCAGCCCATGTCGGGTTAGGAGTTCCTGCTGCTCCCTGCTGACAAACACTGACTTTGCGCTGCACTGGGGGGGCTCTCCCATTTTGCAAGCAGGTACTTCCTGTTTCTGGGAAGGAAGAACTACGGCCCTAGTGTTAACTCCCTGCTGCACCCTGCTCTGCACAACGCCAGAGCCTCACCAGGCGGGAGCCTCCTTTGCCAGCCACCCTGCGACAGGAGCAGGCTGTTTCCACAAGACATGGGGAGTTCAGAGCGACGGAGCAGAGGAAGAAGTCTAGAGAGACCAGTGGGAGCCCCATGTCCTGAGCTAAGAGAGCTAGTGCCTGATAAAGAGCCTTCGCGGTGGAGAGACGCCAGCAGTGGCAGTGGGAGGGACCAGGGGGCAGAGAGGAGCCCCGTGCCTGGCAGCAAGCAGTGGGTGAGAGGGAGGGGGTAGAAGGGAGACGAGCCAGCGGGCAGGGGGGGCCTCGGGGCGCATTGCAAGTGGAGGGGGTTGGGCTGGGACCCCTTTGGAGCATGTTACAGCAATAAAGTCTCCACAAAATCTCTAGGAAGATAGGGGGTGGGAGGAGCAACCCCTTTGGCCTGGCAGGCAGTATGCATCATTCCCAGTAGGGCAGAGACCATGTCCATAGGCAGATAGACCCAGCCTAGCCCATAGGAGACTGGAGGAGGGGAGCAGAGAAAGAGGATGCAGGTAACTGAACATGACAGGTGTTCATGGAAGGAGAGACGGAGTTTGAGTGTGAGTTGGCCAACACAGTAGAGAAGACAGAGAGAGAGAGAAACCTAGGAGGAAGGAAAGAAACTCAGAACAGGGAGTCACCCTCATGGATCCAACCTTCTGCAAGGGAGCATACACCACTCCTGGCCAGAGAGATGATCAACCCCCGCAAACGGCAACATCATCTCCCTTGAAGCCACAGCTAGTCAGGAAACCCACACCCAGGTAACGGGACGTCCCTGCCTGGAGCCAGGGGGGCTGTGACCAGAGCCCTCCCCAAACCAAACACTGATCTCACCGACAGAGACAGCTACTCTCGTCCCAGCTGGGCAGATCTTGCGTGGCATCAACAGGATTCACGCTGTCACTGCTCTTGCTCACTTTCCATCTCACCTCGGGGCTGGACTCCGTCCCCGCGACTTCTTTCCCCTTGGTATGAAACACAAGACAAGAAAAAAAGAAAACGCAATGGTGGCGAGGCTCCTCTTCCCACTTGGCTTCAACCCTCCTTCCATTCTGCCATCACAGCTACAATTAGGAATCTGCACCCTGGGCTCACACCTGGTTGTCTCCCCAATCCTTGGCCTTGTCCAGCATGTCTCCTTCCACAGTATTCACCTGGCCTCATCTTAGACTCCATCTTCATATTGCTCTTCTCCTTCCCAGAGCTCCTGCTCTGCTCCTCAGACCTGCCTTTCCTCAGTTCTGCAGGCAGAGGGGAAGGGGCATCATGGAAACACACACGCCCCATTCCAGACACCACATAGCATCCATAGGGCTACCAAACCATGTCACCTTCGTCCAAAAGCCACACCGCACCCCGAGGGAGCAAAAAGCCCTCGTGAGCCCAGCACACACAAAAGCCAGGAAAAGATTAACACCCACACCCAGCCCAGCCACATTGGGCACTTGCCCCCACTTCCTGACCACAGGTCCACGGGGCTCATGGATGGAGAAGTTTGGTGGGCAGCGGGGGCCCCTGAAGGACTAGCTCAGCATGTGAATGAGTGACTGGGATATATGTGGGGGGGCTGGACTGTGGGGTTGGGGTGTCCAGCAGGACCCAAGGGAAGGGACTAGGGGGATTAGGGGGAGAGGAGGGTGGGGTTACCAGGGTGCACTGTGGGGATGGGCAATTTAGAGACCCCAGAGGGGACGGGCGGGGGCGGGTTGGAGGCTCCACGGTGGCTGAAAAGGGGAACCCGGCAGGTTGGGGGTAGCAGAGAGTGGAGATGAGGAACCTCACACACTGGGGTGAACTGGGGGGAGTTTGCGGGTTGGGAGGGACATTGGGAGGGAGGAGGAGGGGAAGGCCCCACAGACAGGAGGAGGGTCTGTGGGGAGGGGGGGTTGAGGGAGCCCAGGGACTGGGCAGGTTGCGGGGGGGGCTGAAGGGGGTGTCGGGGATCTACGGAGCAGGAGGCGGGTGGGGGAGGGGGGACTGGGGGGCGAGTCACAGCGGACACTGGGGGGAACCCAGGGAGGGGGCGGGTGGGGGAGGGGCTGAGGGTGTCCCAGGGACGCAGACTCAGACGGGGGGCGGGGCCGGGCTCCTCCTGGCGGCGCGAGGACGACACGTGCCTGAGGACGGGAGAGGAACACGCTCCTCCCCACATTCAGCCGCATCTCCGGGCCCCGACCTTCTCCTCATGGTGTCCTGAGCGCTGCACTCACTTCCTGTTGTTACCGAAATATCGGGTCCACCTAGCTGAGAGCCAATAACAGCCAGACAGGGATAAGGAAGAGTTGCTTTATTCTGCAGAAGAAAGGAGAGCTTTGCACCTTAGTACAAAAACTCTGTCTTACACACATTTTACAGATCCTTTATACACATTCAGACAAAGGTCCTTGCAGTGTTAACACTTGATTGGTGGTTGTCAGACCCGTGCTTTTGCTATCTGGTCAGTGAAAACCGGCTTGGGACCAGCTCCAACTACCTTAAGGCCTTGAAGGGAAGACAGTTGAAAAGTTCAGGCTACTGTGTACTTGAAGTGTCTGCTTCCCCCTAATGGCCACTGGTTGACATAAAGGCTGCTCTGTTAAAGGGGGGGTCACTAGTAACTTTCACACTGTCCCCAACTTCCGCTTCCGGCCAGGCGCTGCGCATCGGCTGCCGGAAGCCCCCCCCCCCCCCCCCGCCCGAACAGACAGGGCCCGGCCCGCCCTGACCGCTGGGAGAAGCGGTCTCGAGAGCAGCCCGGCGCGCGGTGCTGCTGGCGCTGCGGTGGCTGATGGGAGCTGCAGGCCGGGCACACACATCTCATAGACTCATAGACTCATAGACATTAAGGTCAGAAGGGACCATTATGATCATCTGGTCTGACCCCCTGCATGCTGCAGGCCGCAATACCCTTCCCTGGACTCTACCGTTGAAGTCCCCAATCCTGTGTTTTAGTGACTTCAATCGGCTGAGACCCTCCTGCTAGTGATCCCTGCCCCATGCTGCGGAGGAAGGCGAAAAACCTCCAGAGGCTCAGCCAATCTACCCTGGAGGAAAATTCCTTCCCGACCCCAAATATGGCGATCAGTAATACCCCGAGCATATAGGCAAGAGTCTCTAGCCTGACCCTTGTTGGCCATTATGCTGTTCATGTACCATTGCTTGGTTTTCCTTGGCTACTATGTTTTATCATTAAACCATTCCCTCCATAAACTTATCCAACTTAATCTTAAAACCAGACAGGTCCGTCGCCCCCACCGTTTCCCTCGGAAGGCCGTTCCAATATTTCACCCCTCTGATGGTCAGAAACCTTCGTCTAATTTCAAGCCTAAACTTCCCCCCGGCCAGTTTGTATCCATTCGTTCTCGTGTCCACATTAGTACTAAACTGGAATAATTCCTCTCCCTCCCTTGTATTAACCCCTCTGATATATTTAAAGATAGCAATCATATCCCCCCTCAGCCTTCGCTTTGTCAGACTAAACAACCCAAGCTCCTCTAATCTCTTTTCATACGACAGGTTTTCCATTCCTCTGATCATCTTAGTCGCCCTTCTCTGCACCCGTTCCAGTTTGAGTTCATCTTTTTTAAACATTGGAGACCAGAACTGCACACAGTACTCCAAATGAGGTCTCACCAGCGCCTTATACAACGGAAGCAGGACCTCCCTATCTCTACTAGATATACCTCGCCTAATACATCCCAAGGCCGCATTGGCTTTTTTCACCGCCACGTCACATTGCCGACTCATAGTCATCCTGCGGTCCACAAGGACCCCTAGGTCCTTCTCCTCTTCCGTTATTTCTAACCAATGCGTCCCCATCTTGTAACTAAAATTGTTATTATTCGTCCCCAAGTGCATCACCTTACACTTTTTACTATTAAATTTCATCCTATTTCTGATACTCCAATTCACAAGCTCATTCAAGTCTCCCTGCAGAGTATCCCTATCCTCCTCCGAGTTTGCAACTCCTCCCACCTTCGTATCATCCGCAAACTTTATCAGCCCACTCTTGCAATCGGTCCCGAGGTCAGTTATAAATAGATTAAATAAGATGGGTCCCAAAACCGAACCTTGAGGCACTCCACTAGTAACCTCCCTCCAACCCGACAATTCACCCTTTAATACGACCCGCTGCATTCTCCCCATTAACCAATTCCCTATCCACCTCTGGATTTTCAAATCGATCCCCATGTTTTTCATTTTAACCAATAGTTCCTCATGGGGTACTGTATCAAACGCTTTACTGAAATCCAGGTATATTAGGTCCACCGCATTTCCCTTATCTAATAAGTCCGTTACTTTCTCAAAGAAGGAGATCAGATTCGTTTGGCACGATCTGCCCTTCGTAAAACCATGCTGTAATTTATCGCATTTGCCATTAACTTCAAGGTCCTCAACTAGTTTCTCTTTCAGAATCTTCTCCAGCACCTTGCACACTACTGATGTTAAACTAACAGGCCTATAGTTACCCGGGTCACTTTTTTTCCCTTTCTTGAAAATAGGAACCACATTAGCTATTCTCCAGTCTAACGGGACTACCCCCGAGTTTACAGATTCATTAAATATAGTCGCTAATGGGCCTGCTATTTCCCGTGCCAATTCCTTCAATATTCTCGGATGAAGATCGTCCGGTCCACCCGACTTAGTCCCATTAAGGCGTTCTAGTTTTGTTTCTACCTCGGATGCGGTAATCCCCCATCCCGTATGCCCCTCTGTAATGGTGCTAGTATCCCTAATACCTTCATTGGCCTCATTAAACACCGATGCAAAATATTCATTGAGATATTGCGCCATGCCTAGATTATCTTTAATCTCCTCTCCGGCTATAGTCTTCAGCAGTCCCACTTCTTCTTTCTTTGCTTTCTTCCTATTTATATGGCTGTAAAACCTCTTACTATTACTTTTAATTCCCCTCGCTAAGTCCAACTCTTCCCGGCCTTTGGCCTTTCTCACTCTATCTCTACATTCTCTGACTTCACTAAGGTAAGTTTCCTTGCTGATCACTCCCCTCTTCCACTCTTTGTACGCTTTCTGTTTTTTCCTAATTGCCCCTTTCAGCCGGTAGCTCATCCAGCTCGGTCTAAGTCTCTTGCTTAGTAATCTTTTTCCCTTTTTGGGGATACAGGCCTCTGACAGCTCTTGCATCTTTAACTTAAAGTAATCCCAGGCTTCTTCTGCCTTTAGGTCCCTTAATACGTTTGCCCAATCCACTTCCCTTACCAGTCCCCTTAATTTGTTAAAATTGGCCTTTTCAAAATTATAAACATCTCCCAGCAGCCACCGTGCCTCCTGTTCCCCTCCCCCCCCCCCCCGCCGGCCGCAGCTGGTGTCTGACCCTGCAGTGGGGGGGCTCTCCGAGGCCCCGCCCCTTCCCCGAGCCCCGCTCACTCTATTCCCCCACCCTGGGTCCTCCTCGCTGGCACTGGGGCGGGGCACCGGAGGGGGCTCCGGGCTGGGGCAGGGGGTTGAAACTTTCCCTGGCGCCGGTGGGTCCTTCGTGTCCCCCCCGGCCCCGCCCCAACTCCACCCTTTCCCCTGCCCCGCCCCCATTCCAACCCCTTCCCCAAATCCTGCCCTGGACCTGCATTCCCCCTCTGTGTTGGGGAGGGGCGCTCCGGCTGGGGGGACAGGTTCTGGGGTGGGGGCAGGGATGAGGGGTTGTGGGTCACTGGCTCAGGCAGGGGGGTTGGGTGCAGGAGGGGTTGTGGGGCGCTGGCTCCGGGAGGGGATTGGAGTGCGGGGGCGGGGCTCTGGCTGGGGGGACAGGTTCCAGGGTGGGGGCAGGGATGAGGGGTTGTGGGTCACTGGCTCCGGCAGGGGGGTTGGGTGCAGGAGGGGTTGTGGGTCGCTGGCTCCGGGAGGGGGTTGGGGTGCGAGGGGGGCTCTGGCTGGGGGGGCAGGTTCCAGGGTGGGGGCAGGGATGAGGGGTTGTGGGGCGCTGGCTCCGGGAGGGGTTTGACCTGGTGCAGGTGGGGGCAGTTGGAGGAGAGGAGGAGGGAACCTGCCTTAGCCCCGCTGCGCTGCTAACCGGACTTTTAATGTCCCGGGCAGCAGCGCTGATCGGAGCCGCCAGGGTGTCTTTCTGGTCAAAAACCCGACACCTGCAACCCCAGATCCCCCTAAGCCCAGCCAGCCCGGCTGCCCCAGATCCCCCTAAGCCCAGCCAGCCCGGCTGCCGTACTCCAACAGGCCAGATCAGGAGATCAGATGGCAACAAGCTCAGCAGGTGAGAAAGCCCCAGCTCAGCCAGACACAGGGACAAATGCACCCTGGGCCCAGGACACAAACGCTGACAGAGCACAACGCACATGAACCAATGCCACACACAGGTGCATTCACACACACATACACATACAGTTTGCAAACATACACGCACACATACATATGCACCCGTCACAGACACACACACGTCACAGACACACAAACAGACACACAAACACAGATACGCACCCAACACACGCATTTGTCAGACAAAGGCACTCCTACACACTGCTCAAACATACATGCATACATGCACTGCTCAGATACACTTCGACACACTGCTCACACACATTGATGCATGCTGCTGTCACATACACACTGCACACACACACTACACACACATTCTTGCAAACCCATACACACTGCTCACACAAATATACAACCGCACACACACTTATACACATTGGTCAGACACTGCCCAGATACACACTGCTCCCAATCTCCCCTCGAGCCCTCACCCTTCCTCCAGGCCCTGGGGCTCAGGTGGTGCTGGGCGGGGTGGGGGCAGGCCCCGGCTCCCTCTGGCTCTGCTGGGCCTGGGCATCTCCAGCAGCCAGGCCTGTCCCTTCCCTGGCTGGGTCGCTGCCCCTTGCGATGCCCAGGGACCAGGGCAGAGAACCTGGGCAGGGACTGACTGGGACAGAGGGTTGTGGTTATGGGGTATTCAGGGCACCAGTAAGGGGGTAGATTCACTGGGACACCAGGGTGGTGGCGTTAGAGGGAGTGGGGAATCTGGTTCTCAGTATCTCAGGAACCTGCCCTGTGCCCACCCAACCGCCCCCTGCCCCCAGCATCTCTGGGCCCTCGGTGGGAGGAGCTGCCCCACCCCAAATCCTCCACCCCCGCACCCAAACTGCCTGGCCGGGCTCCACATAATGACACCCGAAGGGGAAGGAGACTCAGGGATTCTCAGCACTGCCAGCAGCTGGATCCATCTCTGAGGGGAGTCCGAGGCATTGGGTGAGCTGAGAACAGACCCAACAGGCACCCCTGAGGGAGATGGAGACCCCAACTTTAACTTTTTTCTGCTCAGTTTCCCTGGCACAATGGGGCCCTTATCTCGGTTGGGGTCAGGACAGCGCCTGGCCCAATGGGGCCCTGATCTCGGTCGGGCTCTAGGCACCGCCCAGCACAATGGGGTCCTGATCTCGGTCGGGCTCTAGGCACCGCCCAGCACAATGGGGTCCTGATCTCGGTCGGGCTCTAGGCACCGCCCGGCACAATGGGGTCCTGATCTCAGTTGGGGTAATGAAGCTTTAGGGGTAGAATGGGCTGGCAGGGGTGTTAGCCAAATGGGCTCATTTCCCCCTGGAGCTGCCCAATTACCCCAAGGAGGCACGGAGAGACAAGAGGACAGATACCAGACCCTTTATTAGTCAGTCAGCTGAGAGGGTGCTCTACTCGGCTAGTGCCTGAGAAAGAGTCACACCTTACAAGCACAACTGGGCCCTTTTTTATACAGAGAGACAAACAACTTAGCGTGTCTAAATTCTGCTAACCTATGCATTGTTTAAATTCAGTTCTAGTAGTAATCAGGATACATCTGTTTAGCTTCCCGTCCTTCACATTCCTTTCCCAGGGTCCGTCCAACCCCCTCCCCTTTGCCATATATCTTCTATACATCCTGTATATGTGCAGCTTCATGCATGGGAAACAACAGTGAAAGCTGAGATAAGCATCTTTACTGGGATAACAAGCAGAAGCCGAGATAAACATGTTATTCAGTTTTTGGGCCTAACAAGATTCCCCCCTAAAAAGCATTTTGAGAGCCTTATGGCCCCCAATCCTCAGCCTTCACCGGCTGGTATTGGGCCATCATTTGTTGGTGTATAATTTGATTAACCATTCGTCGAACTAATGCAACTACACAGGGAGCAAAGCAAGCTAGGGTTAATAAAGTTGTAATGAAGAGTACAAAGAGAAGAAGGCCTTCTCGGAGCCATCCTAGTTGCGGTAACCAGGACGTGAACCAGTCCGTATTCCACCCACCCCATGTTTGGACCGGGACATGGGCTAACTTCCTCATTTCTTTCGTTAGCTGTTTTACCGCCTTTCCATTATCATCTATTTGTAAACAGCAATTAGATTCGTTTAATTTTGCACAGATTCCTCCTTCTTCTGCCAGCAAATAATCAAGAACTAGATGGTGCTGGTAGAGCGCATTTCTCATCTGAGTGGACTGATCGGCCAAAAGATCGAGAGCTGCAGCCGTCTGATTAGTTATTATTTCTAAGATGGCTTGCAGCCTAATTATCCGATTCAAGTTGTAAATGGGCTCCCTTGCCCCTGAGATCCACTCATTAGGATTCCATGTAGCTGGACCATAATGCTGTATAATTCTCTCAGGGGGCCACTCTTGAGCTCCCCACGTTTGGGAACTTCCAGCGGTCAATGCGGAATCAACAGACCGCCTTTCCCTAATCAAGTCGTCATATACCTTAATTCCTAATTTATTTCCCTGAATTTGGGGTAATAGAAAGAACAAGGGCCTAATGTACCCAACATAACATATTCCTGACCAATTTGGGGGCAATCTTCGATAAGCGTATTGCCCACATATCCAGTAATGGCCTTTTAGGGCCCATTGTCCGTTCGCAAAGGGGCCATCCCAGGCCTCAGGATAGTCCTCGGGGCCTGGTTCTTCATAATACAAAGGGTTACCCATCTCCAGGGGCCCCCCTAGTACAACAGATGTACCGCCAGGATTACAATAGTCACATTTCCATGCCCCGGCCCCTTCCCTCCAAGCACAATTACAACCAAATCTAGGGCTTTTGGTAGTAGACCAAAAATGGTTAAAATGGGTTACCCGAGTTCCATTAGAGTGTTGCCATGCCCACTGATACCAGCGTACCACGTGATCCTTACTGTCGGTATTATCTCGCTGGCAACTTAGAAAGAGGGCATCAAAGAACCCATCTTGTCCAACTGCCTTACAGCCTTCGCCAGTATGCTGTTGGTAGGAACATTTTACCCAGCTATGATTAGTAAGTTTCACGTGGGTATGGTTCCATCGTCCTTGATATTTAGAACAGTCATACGTATGGCAACTAGGGTGATCATAGCAGTCAAATCCTAGAGATAGAGTCCAGTCACATTGGCTCTCGCCCACATACACCCCTTCTTGTTTTGTTCGGTTGAGACAAAGGATCCCTACTCCAGAGGAATAGAGTCGCCAAGGGCTACTATCCTCAGTCCAAACTTCTGTTCCTTTGTGGACTATACTTAAATTACTAATCCGCCATTTAGCTTGCACTGGCTGGGCTACCCAAGGCCACTCATTCCAATCCCCTGGACCTCCACAAACCCAGCAGCTACTAAGATTGAAGGAACCCGCTATTGTTTCTCCTAGTTGTACAAACCTATTCTCCCAACCATAGCCATGATAGACACATATGAACAGAAATATTAATAATGAATTCATGATTGCTTTTTTCTAAACAGTCCTTTTAGTCCATCGAGTCCTTGATACTCCCAGATGGTGTCTCCGCCCGTGCCACCCCGGGCTTCCGGGGCCGGGGCGGGCAGAGGGCTGGTGTCCTCTTCCGTGGAATTGGTTCCCTGGTCAGGATTCAGAAACCGCTTTACCCGGGTGTGATGTGTCCATTTGTCGCTCCCGAGAATTTTAACTGCGGCCTGGCTGATGAGCGAAACGGTGTGTGGACCGTCCCACCTTGGCGTCAGGGGGTCGCGTTTCCACTTCTTGACAAGGACCTGGTCACCGATCCGGAACGGATGCACGGTCTGGTCCAAGGGGAGGGCCTGGAATGGCGCCGCGTATCGATGAAGCTGCAACAAGACAGATTGCAACCCGGAAACCTGTTTCCATAGTAAGTCATTTCCCACTTCCCAGGTTACATCCTCCCGGAATCCTGGGATAAGTATTCGGGGTGGAAATCCAAAGACTAGCTCAAAGGGCGAGAGTTTAAGACCCTTACGTGGGGCCCTTCGAATGCGGGTGAGGGCAAGTGGCAAGGCATCAAGCCACTTTAAGCTAGATTCTGTGCATATTTTAGTTAGAGTGTCTTTGAGAGTTCTATTCATCCTTTCTACTTGACCCGAGCTTTGCGGCCTCCAGGGTGTATGTAGTTTCCATTGTATACCGAGGGCCTGGGATACCTGCTGGACCACTTGTGAGACAAAGTGGCTTCCCCTATCAGACTCAATTACCTCGGGGAGATGGAAACGAGGAAGTATTTCATGTAACAGGGCTTTGGTAACTGCCCGGGCCTGGCAATGCCGGCTGGGGTAACACTCCACCCACCCGGTGAGTTGATCAACAAACACAAGCAGATACTTATAGCCCCTGCAAGGGGGTACCTCAGCAAAGTCAACTTGCCACCTTTGAAAAGGGAATATAGCCCATGGTCGGCCTCCCATCGGGGCAGGAGGGCCACATCCCTTCTGGTTCGTTCGTTGACAGATGGAACAATTATTAACAACTCTCTGGGCTTCCATGTGCATACTCAGTCCTTTAAGGGACCTGGTAGCCAAGTCAACCATTGCCCCAGACCCCAGATGTCCCTCTTTATGCAGGAGCTGAAAAATCTCCTGGAGTACTGGCCTGGGGACGAAAACCTCTCCCCCAGGCAATCTCCACCATCCAGAGGAATCCTGCCGGCCTCCTGCAGCCTGGGCATGACCCATTTCCTCGGTTGTGTCTTGGGGAGGAGGGGCTTTAGTCTCAGTATCTTGAACCATGAGAAGCCGCGAGGCCCCGTCTCGGGCGGCCTCCTTCGCGGCCTGGTCAGCCAGTTGATTATACTTTCGCTGTTCGGCCTCGGGAGCCCTCCCGTGGGCACGCACATGCATCACGGCAACCCGGAGTGGAAGCATCAGGGCCTCGAGCAGGGCTTTAATGAGGCTCCCATGTGCAATCTTTTGACCTGAGGCCGTAATGAATCCTCTCTCTTTCCACAGGGTCCCGTGTGCATGTACCACCATGTAGGCATAACGACTGTCTGTATATAGGTTAAGGGTTTTCCCAGCCCCCAAGTGAAGAGCCTCAATAAGAGCCACCAGTTCCGCCGCCTGAGCGGACAAATTGGGACTGAGTTTAAACTTGTATACCCCTTCATCCTTAATCACTACTGCCGCGCCAGTATATCGCTTGCCATCCACTACATAGCTGGACCCATCAACGTACCCCTCAACATCGGGGTTGGGCCAGGGCAAATCTGAAAGATCAGGTCGGGGTTTGGTTTCTTGTTGCAAAACTTCAATACAGTCATGAGTAGGACCAGCCTCTGGGGAAACCTGGGGGTCAGGCAGTAGGGTGGCCGGGTTAAGGGAACTGACTGTCTTAAAGGTCAGATTGGGGGCCAATAAGAGCCCTACTTCGTATCTAGTATGTCGGCTAGGGTTTAGATGCTTTTCCCCAGCGCCTGTTCCCAGTATCTGAGGCACCCCGTGGGGGACCACAACTTCAGTGTCTCCACCCAAGATTAACTTTTCAGCTTCCTGAACGAGGAGGGCGGTCGCTGCTACGGCCCGTAAACAGGCGGGCCACCCCTTGGCGACAGGGTCCAAGACTTTTGAATAGTATCCAATGGGTCGCCAGGTTGGTCCTGACCTTTGGCACAGGACCCCAGCTGCCACCCCTCCTCTTTCATGAACGTATAGGGTGAATGGCTTCCGGGAATCTGGGAGGGCTAGAGCGGGAGGCTGAACCAAGGCTTCTTTAAGCTCTCGAAATGCTTTTTCCATTTCCCTGGTCCATTTCCAGTGGAGCAGACCTTCTTTAGTTAAAGACTCATATAGTGGTCTGGCTTTTCCCCCATAGTCAGGGATCCAGAGTCGACAGAAGCCAGTCAGTCCCAGAAAAGCCCTTAGTTCTCCGGGGTTCCGGGGCTGAGGGCTGTCAAGTATAACCTGGATTCTTTCTTTGCCCAAACTGCGACTCCCTTGGCAGAGGTGGTATCCAAGGAAGGTGACCTGCTGCTTAACCAACTGAGCTTTTTCCCTTGATACTTTATACCCCTGTACCCCAAGGTGATTGAGGAGACCTACAGTTTGCTCCTTGCAGACTGTCTCTGTTTCAGTACTCAAGAGCAGATCATCGCAGTACTGAACTATGTTACATGCAGGATGGTTAGCCAGGAATGGGGCCAGATCCCTTTTTAGCTGGCTGCCAAAAATCTCTGGTGCACAGGTGAGTCCCTGTGGGACAACAGTCCAAAGATATTGGGCCCTGTAATGGGTGTCCAGATCCTCCCATTCAAAGGCAAACAACTTTTGAGATTCTAAATCAAGGGGGATGGAAAAGAAGGCGTCTTTTAAATCTATAACCGAGAACCAGCTGTGGTTCTTAGGTACTTGGCCTAGAATTGTGTGGGGATTCGGGACGACTGGGTAGGGGGCTTCTATCAATTTGTTAATCTGTCTCAGGTCCTGGACCAATCGGTACTGTGCATTGGGTTTAGGCACTCCCATTATTGGAGTATTGTATGGGGATGTGTCTTCCTTTAACCACCCGCACTGTAAGAATTTTTGAATCAGGGGTTTTAACCCGATCCGAGTGGTTAGCTTAAGGGGGTATTGTCGAATTCGGACTGGGCTGCTTCCCTCCTTAAGGGAAATATGCACTGGTGTAGCATTCCTGGCTCGGGCCACGCCTCCTTCCTCCGCCCAGACCTTGGGATTTACCCCCGGCAGCTGGCTTCTATCACTTCCCTTACATTCCAGGGAGTGATCTCTAGCATTTATGAGAGCCATCTGGTAATTAGAGGCTTGTTGCTTAGGGATTCTGACTTCCATTGTCCCGTTATTGAATGAGATCTCCGCCTGCAATTTAGTGAGGATATCTCGTCCGAGCAGCGCTATGGGGCAGGAGGGACTGCAAACAAACTGATGGGAAATTTGATGATCCCCTATTTTTACTAGGAGAGGCAGAGTTTTTTCCAAAGCTGTAGTTTGTCCCTCTATCCCCTGGACCATGGCACGTTCCCGAGCTCTACCTCGGGGAGCCTTATTAAGGGGGAGCAAACTAAGGGTGGCCCCAGTATCAATAAGGGCTTCAATTGGGCTGCCCTCCACTTTAATCTTCACCGTGGGATCCAGGCTGGCAGCTTGCGCCGCCAGGAGGGGCCGCTGGGTCCCCCGGCCCCCCTATGGGGAAGATTCCTCCCCTGAACGTCCCGTACCGTTGTAGAGGATGGGAAGGGACGGGGATTTATCTTTACGTTCCCTTCCCATGGCCTGTCGCCGGGGGCACTCATTCTTCCAGTGCCCCTCTTCCTTACAGATAGCACATTGATTTCGACCCAGGCGAGGGCCCCTCCCCTTCCCAGGTGGCCCTGGCCGTCCCTTAACCTTGCCCCCCCTCTCTGCATATCCCTCTCTTAGGGCCATGGCTAGAACGCGGGCCCCTCTCTTCCGCTCCTCATCATCCCTCCGATCATAAACCTTCATGGCTATTTCTAAAAGTTCCTCTATATTTTTGCCCGATGCCCCCTCCAATTTTTGCAGCTTCTTTCTAATGTCCTCGTAGGACTGCCCAATGAAAAGGGGTATTAGCACCCGTTTCCCGTTGCTATCCTCAGGATCGAGGTCTGTGTATCTTTTACAGGTATTACAAAGCCGTTCGTAAAAAGCAGCTGGGTTCTCATTCTTTTCCTGTTTTATATTATATAATTTGGCCCAATTTGGGGTTTTTCTAATGCAGCGTTTCATCCCCTGGACTATAGCCGTGGCGTATTGGCTATGAGAAGCCCGTCCTGCTGCGTCATTTTTCCAGTCAGGAGGGCTCTCAGGCAACCGCGTAGCTACCGTGGCTGAGTCTCCCCCTGTCTCAAGTACCCACTCGCGGGCTCTTGAGAGGACTAAACGCCTTTCTTCCGCGGTTAATAGAGTGTTAAGAGCGACCCTCATGTCACCCCAAGTAGGGTTATGGGCCATAATTAAGGTCTCAAACACTGCTGTTAGCGGGGCAGGATCCTCCGAGAACGGGGGATTTTGTTGTTTCCAATTATATAGATCACTAGTGGTAAAGGGGACATATATCATAGTGAGTTCACCATTGGGGGCTACAGCCTCCCGCAGTGGACATAAATATTTCTGCTGCAAGGGCATTTCGATTATCCCACCACTCTTGCCCGGGGAGCCAATAAGGGTAAATCTAGTATCCCCAGGGTTATAATCAGTTGACATCCTCCACTGTGTTACGGAGTTTTGATTTGTTATGTGACCAGTCTTGCTCCTGGTGCGGTCAGACACTGAGGAGCTCAGAGAGGTCGAAGGGGACTCCTGTTTGGAAGAGCCCTGGTGGCTTGGCTCACCCCTTTCAGCTGAGGCATTATCCTCAGAGATGGGGGGGGGGTTTCAATTGAGGATGCCAGAACGGGGAGGCCAGGATACAAAGGGGGAGGGGGCATAGAATCAGGGGCAGAGGGAATTACAGCCTGCGGACAAGATTTCTTAACAGGGGGACAGGGTTTCCTAATAGGGGCACGGGCCATTAAGATTTTAATATTTTGTGATCTACATTTTTGCAACCATGGGGGAGGATTGGCCACAAGGTCCTGCCAAATGTCTATAGAATCATAGAATCATAGAATCATAGAATATCAGAGTTGGAAGGGACCTCAAGAGGTCATCTAGTCCAACCCCCTGCTCAAAGCAGGACCAATTCCCAGCTAAATCATCCCAGCCAGGGCTCTGTCAAGCCGGGCCTTAAAAACCTCCAAGGAAGGAGACTCCACCACCTCCCTAGGTAACGCATTCCAGTGTTTCACCACCCTCCTAGTGAAATAGTTTTTCCTGATATCCAACCTGGACCTCCCCCACTGCAACTTGAGACCATTGCTCCTTGTTCTGTCATCTGCCACCACTGAGAACAGCCGAGCTCCATCCTCTTTGGAACCCCCCTTCAGGTAGTTGAAGGCTGCTATCAAATCCCCCCTCATTCTTCTCTTCTGGAGACTAAACAATCCCAGTTCTCTCAGCCTCTCCTCATAAGTCATGTGCTCCAGACCCCTAATCATTTTTGTTGCCCTCCGCTGGACTCTTTCCAATTTTTCCACATCCTTCTTGTAGTGTGGGGACCAAAACTGGACACAGTATTCCAGATGAGGCCTCACCAATGTCGAATAAAGGGGAACGATCACGTTCCTCGATCTGCTGGCAATGCCCCTACTTATACAGCCCAAAATGCCGTTAGCCTTCTTGGCAACAAGAGCACACTGTTGACTCATATCCAGCTTCATATCCACTGTGACCCCTAGGTCCTTTTCAGCAGAACTGCTACCTAGCCATTCGGTCCCTAGTCTGTAGCAGTGCATGGGATTCTTCCGTCCTAAGTGCAGGACTCTGCACTTGTCCTTGTTGAACCTCATCAGGTTTTTTTCTGCCCAATCCTCTAATTTGTCTAGGTCCCTCTGTATCCGATCCCTACCCTCTAGTGTATCTACCACGCCTCCTAGTTTAGTGTCATCTGCAAACTTGCTGAGAGTGCAGTCCACACCATCCTCCAGATCATTAATAAAGATATTAAACAAAACCGGCCCCAGGACCGACCCTTGGGGCACTCCACTTGAAACCGGCTGCCAACTAGACATGGAGCCATTGATCACTACCCGTTGAGCCCGATGATCTAGCCAGCTTTCTATCCACCTTACAGTCCATTCATCCAGCCCATACTTCTTTAACTTGGTGGCAAGAATACTGTGGGAGACAGTATCAAAAGCTTTGCTAAAGTCAAGAAATAACACATCCACTGCTTTCCCCTCATCCACAGAGCCAGTTATCTCATCATAGAAGGCAATTAGGTTAGTCAGGCACGACTTCCCCTTCGTGAATCCATGCTGACTGTTCCTGATCACTTTCCTCTCCTCTAAATGTTTCATAATTGATTCCTTGAGGACCTGCTCCATGATTTTTCCAGGGACTGAGGTGAGGCTGACTGGCCTGTAGTTCCCCGGATCCTCCTTCTTCCCTTTTTTAAAGATGGGCACTACATTAGCCTTTTTCCAGTCATCTGGGACCTCCCCCGATCGCCATGAGTTTTCAAAAATAATGGCTAATGGCTCTGCAATCTCACCCGCCAACTCCTTTAGCACCCTCGGATGCAGCGCATCCGGCCCCATGGACTTGTGCACGTCCAGTTTTTCTAAATAGTCCCGAACCACTTCTTTCTCCACAGAGGGTTGGTCACCTTCTCCCCATGCTGTACTGCCCAGTGCAGCAATCTGGGAGCTGACCTTGTGCGTGAAGACAGAGGCAAAAAAATCATTGAGTACATTAGCTTTTTCCACATCCTCGGTCACTAGGTTGCCTCCCTCATTCAGTAAGGGGCCCACACTTTCCTTGATTTTCTTCTTGTTGCTAACATACCTGAAGAAACCCTTCTTGTTACTCTTAACATCTCTTGCTAACTGCAACTCCAAGTGTGATTTGGCCTTCCTGATTTCACTCCTGCATGCCTGAGCAATATTTTTATACTCCTCCCTGGTCATTTGTCCAATCTTCCACTCCTTATAAGCCTCTTTTTTGCGTTTAAGATCAGCAAGGATTTCACTGTTTAGCCAAGCTGGTCGCCTGCCATATTTACTATTCTTTCTACACATCGGGATGGTTTGTTCCTGCAACCTCAATAAGGATTCTTTAAAATACAGCCAGCTCTCCTGGACCCCTTTGCCCTTCATGTTATTCTCCCAGGGGATCCTGCCCATCTGTTCCCTGAGGGAGTCAAAGTCTGCTTTTCTGAAGTCCAGGGTCCGTATTCTGCTGCTCTCCTTTCTTCCTTGTGTCAGGATCCTGAACTCGACCATCTCATGGTCACTGCCTCCCAGGTTCCCATCCACTTTTGCTTCCCCTACTAGTTCTTCCCTGTTTGTGAGCAGCAGGTCAAGAAAAGCTTTGCCCCTAGTTGGTTCCTCCAGCACTTGCACCAGGAAATTGTCCCCTACACTTTCCAAAAATTTCCTGGATTGCCTGTGCACCGCTGTATTGCTCTCCCAGCAGATATCAGGGTGATTAAAGTCTCCCATGAGAACCAGGGCCTGTGATCTAGCAACTTCTGCTAGTTGCCAGAAGAAAGCCTCGTCCACCTCATCCCCCTGGTCTGGTGGTCTATAGCAGACTCCAACCACGACATCACCCTTGTTGCTCACACTTCTCAACTTTATCCAGAGACTCTCAGGTTTTTCTGCAGTATCATACCGGAGCTCTGAGCAGTCATACTCCTCTCTTACATACAACGCAACTCCCCCACCTTTTCTGCCCTGCCTGTCCTTCCTGAACAGTTTATATCCATCCATGACCGTACTCCAGTCATGTGAGTTATCCCACCAAGTCTCTGTTATTCCAATCACATCATAGTTCCCTGACTGTGCCAGGACTTCCAGTTCTCCCTGCTTGTTTCCCAGGCTTCTTGCATTTGTTTATAGGCACTTAAGATAACTCAACGATCGTCCCTCTTTCTCAGCATGAGACAGGAGTCCTCCCCTGTTGCGCTCTCCTGCTTGTGCTTCCTCCCAGGATCCCATTTCCCCACTTACCTCAGGGCTTTGGTCTCCTTCCCCCGGTGAACCTAGTTTAAAGCCCTCCTCACTAGGTTAGCCAGCCTGCTGGCGAAGATGCTCTTCCCTCTCTTCGTTAGGTGGAGCCCGTCTCTGCCTAGCACTCCTTCTTCTTGGAACACCATCCCATGGTCGAAGAATCCAAAGCCTTCTCTCCGACACCACCTGCGTAGCCATTCGTTGACTTCCACGATTCGACGGTCTCTACCCCGGCCTTTTCCTTGCACAGGGAGGATGGACGAGAACACCACTTGCGCCTCAAACTCCTTTATCCTTCTTCCCAGAGCCACGTAGTCTGCAGTGATCCGCTCAAGGTCATTCTTGGCAGTATCATTGGTGCCCACGTGGAGAAGCAGGAAGGGGTAGCGATCCGAGGGCTTGATGAGTCTCGGCAGTCTCTCCGTCACATCGTGTATCCTAGCTCCTGGCAAGCAGCAGACCTCTCGGTTTTCCCGGTCAGGGCGGCAGATAGATGACTCAGTCCCCCTGAGGAGGGAGTCCCCGACCACCACCACCCTCCTCCTCCTCTTGGGAGTGGTGGTCGTGGAACCCCCATCCCTAGGACAGTGCATCTTTTGCCTTCCAATCGGTGGAGTCTCCTTCTGCTCCCTTCCCTCAGATGGGCCATCTAGTCCACTCTCCGCATTAGCACCTGTAGAGAGAACATGGAAACGATTCCTCACCTGTATCTCCATTGCTGGTGCATGGACGCTCCTCTTTCTTCTTCTGGAGGTCACATGCTGCCAAACCTCCTCACAATCCTTCTGTCCCTGCTGCGTCTGCTCTGAATCTTCAGAACATTGTGGCCGTAGAAGCATCTCCTGACGTCTGTCCAGGAAATCTTCATTTTCCCTTATGCAACGCAGAGTCGATACTTGTTTCTCCAGCCCTCGAACCTTCTCCTCCAATATGGAGACCAGCTTGCACTTTGTGCAGACAAAGTCGCTTCTGTCCTGCGGAAGAAAGACAAACATGGCACAACCTGTGCAGGTTACAACAGCTGATCGCTCACCTTCCATATCACCGTCCTCTTCGGAGCTTCCTCAACTGTTGCAGGAACTACTCGGAGAAACCTGCAGATGAAAGCCTCAGTGCGCTCTCCCTAGGCAAACTCCCGCTGTTAGCCTCTGCTGTTCGCCGCTCAGCTGGTTCGCTGCTGACTGCCCTTATATACCAGTCAGGCCCACTCAAGGCCCAGCTGGAACAAAGCACTCCCAATTCACACTTTTCAAACAAACAAGCAAGCAATCAAGCACACGGTCAAACTGACCAACTGTCCCAGCAGCAGACACTCAGATACTCACCAACACAGCCCCCCTAATGCAGCACTTAGCGTACCTCCTCTCGGACAGCTCCCAGGCAAACTCCCGCTGTTAGCCTCTGCTGTTCGCCGCTCAGCTGGTTCGCTGCTGACTGCCCTTATATACCAGTCAGGCCCACTCAAGGCCCAGCTGGAACAAAGCACTCCCAATTCACACTTTTCAAACAAACAAGCAAGCAATCAAGCACACGGTCAAACTGACCAACTGTCCCAGCAGCAGACACTCAGATACTCACCAACACAGCCCCCCTAATGCAGCACTTAGCGTACCTCCTCTCGGACAGCTCCCAGGCAAACTCCCGCTGTTAGCCTCTGCTGTTCGCCGCTCAGCTGGTTCGCTGCTGACTGCCCTTATATACCAGTCAGGCCCACTCAAGGCCCAGCTGGAACAAAGCACTCCCAATTCACACTTTTCAAACAAACAAGCAAGCAATCAAGCACACGGTCAAACTGACCAACTGTCCCAGCAGCAGACACTCAGATACTCACCAACACAGCCCCCCTAATGCAGCACTTAGCGTACCTCCTCTCGGACAGCTCCCAGGCAAACTCCCGCTGTTAGCCTCTGCTGTTCGCCGCTCAGCTGGTTCGCTGCTGACTGCCCTTATATACCAGTCAGGCCCACTCAAGGCCCAGCTGGAACAAAGCACTCCCAATTCACACTTTTCAAACAAACAAGCAAGCAATCAAGCACACGGTCAAACTGACCAACTGTCCCAGCAGCAGACACTCAGATACTCACCAACACAGCCCCCCTAATGCAGCACTTAGCGTACCTCCTCTCGGACAGCTCCCAGGCAAACTCCCGCTGTTAGCCTCTGCTGTTCGCCGCTCAGCTGGTTCGCTGCTGACTGCCCTTATATACCAGTCAGGCCCACTCAAGGCCCAGCTGGAACAAAGCACTCCCAATTCACACTTTTCAAACAAACAAGCAAGCAATCAAGCACACGGTCAAACTGACCAACTGTCCCAGCAGCAGACACTCAGATACTCACCAACACAGCCCCCCTAATGCAGCACTTAGCGTACCTCCTCTCGGACAGCTCCCAGGCAAACTCCCGCTGTTAGCCTCTGCTGTTCGCCGCTCAGCTGGTTCGCTGCTGACTGCCCTTATAAAATATAGGGATATTGGTCCCAATGCCCATCCCGGGTCACAATACTATGTACAGCTTGTACAATCCCTGGTTTGAGTGTCCCCCCCTCGGGCCATTCCACCCCGAATGTCGTCCATTCAAGAGTACAGAATTTCACAAGGTTGTCTTTACATAATACAATTCCATAGTCAGCCTGGCGTCTAAACGCCTTCCAGTTATCCAGCATACATCCCAGGGGTGTCCCGGAGAAAGTGCTTTGTCCAGACCCCATTATGCTTTACCCCAAAGTTTTCCCAGACAGAGGTATCAAGAGGGGGAAGGGGTAGGGATCTAGTCCTCACTCAGATATCCGCTGGGTCACGAGGTTCGGCTGACCCCCCTTGCAATCAAGATATCCTGGTCACCGGGTTTCCCCTCGCAGGAGTCTTGGGGCGGCTGAAGTCAGCTTAAGCCTCAGACCTGTCAGCGGCACTCATTCGTCTTTCACACAGATCCCTTAATCAGTTACAATCTCGGTTTCCAACACACCATTAAGAGGAGAAACAAGATTACCCCCCCCCAGAAACAAGAGTATTCCCTGAGGTTGTTCCAAGTCCCAATAATTGTTAAAAACGGCCCATGGACTTGTGGAGTTAGTTATGTTACTCATTGGCCGTTATTTGCTTACCCTTTAACCAAAAACACAATAACAAGACATTTACAAAGCTACAATAATGTTAACATACCTTCCTGTATACAGGCTGCCTAGGGGATTTCCACTGTCCAACCCACACCTCGGGGGCGTTATTCCTCAAACCCAGGAGGTAAACGCACTTACCGCCCGAAGTGGCCGCGTCCGGCAGTCAGACTTCCCCTCCTTCTGGAGCCGTCTTGCTTCCGTGTCCTTCGGAGTTCTCTTCAGAGAGGACGCAGCCGCCCCGGCCGACTGTGACAATCCGAGGCCCGAGCAAAGCGACAGCTCGAGGTGGCCACTCCTCGGAATCGCCCTCGGCCGTCGGTCAGTGCCCTCTACAGGGAGAGAAGTCCCGGCGGAGTCGCCATTTGTTAGCCAAATGGGCTCGTTTCCCCCTGGAGCTGCCCAATTACCCCAAGGAGGCACGGAGAGACAAGAGGACAGATACCAGACCCTTTATTAGTCAGTCAGCTGAGAGGGTGCTCTACTCGGCTAGTGCCTGAGAAAGAGTCACACCTTACAAGCACAACTGGGCCCTTTTTTATACAGAGAGACAAACAACTTAGCATGTCTAAATTCTGCTAACCTATGCATTGTTTAAATTCAGTTCTAGTAGTAATCAGGATACATCTGTTTAGCTTCCCGTCCTTCACATTCCTTTCCCAGGGTCCGTCCAACCCCCTCCCCTTTGCCATATATCTTCTATACATCCTGTATACGTGCAGCTTCATGCATGGGAAACAACAGTGAAAGCTGAGATAAGCATCTTTACTGGGATAACAAGCAGAAGCCGAGATAAACATGTTTTTCAGTTTTTGGGCCTAACAGGGGGAGGCGTTTGGGCTCAGGAGGATCCATGGAGGAGGCAGCTCCTCACCCCGCGCTGTCTCCACCTATCTCCCCCCCTCCCCACTGCAGGTGGATCCAGTGACAGACACAGCACTGGCCCCGAGGGGACCCTGCCCCTGGCTCTTCCTGACCCCTGTCCTGCTCGCCGCAGGCCTGGCCCATTTCAGACCACGTGACACCTACAAGCGGTTCCTGAGAGAACATGTTGATTTCCCCAAGACCAGCGCCACCAATGACCATCGCTACGGCAACCTCCTGCTGCGGTGCCAGAACCTGACTGGCCCTTTCTGCAACCCCCCCCCCCACACACACACACACACACACCCTCATCCAGCCCCACGCACCGAGGCAGAGCCCAGAGCAGCTGGATCCGCATGACCTGAGGCCAGGGAAGGCTGGTGTGCTTTGACACAGCCCTGTAGAGCTCAGGCACTGGCCAAGATCTGGGAGCAGGAGGTCCTCTACTCCCCCCTTTGGCTCCGGGGCAGCCCCGTCGTTGGGGGCTCTTCTCCTGCCCCATCCCTGCCCCGCTGGGCAGCACCCGCCAAGCATCTCCACAGGAACATTCAGCGGCTCCCCTTATCCCACAGGCCGGCAGCTTGAGACCTGGGGGGGGATTTCCCACCCTGGGCCCCCAGTTCCCATCCACATGAGTGAAAATCCGGGTGCCCAGCCCCCCAGCTGGCACTGAGACCCTCAGCCTGAGACTGGTGCCCACCATACAGTACAGTCGCCCCCTCCCCCCCACATCCATGGGGTATCGGGGGCAGGTTATGGGGAGAAGGTTGTCGCGGGGGGAGGTGCCTGGAACCTGTCACTGAGGTTTGTTTTCTTGCTGCTTCCTGCAATAAAACACTTTCCTGCCAATGCAGAACGAGTCGCTGTGTTTGGGGGCTGGGGGCATTTTCGGGCTCTCAATGGGGCCTATTTGTCTTGCTGAGCCTGACGCTGAGCCGGGGGTGTCAAGTCGCACGGAAAAGCTCCAGGAAGAAACAAAACCCGCACGGGGTGGGTGGGGTGTCCTGTTTAGGGGACGGACAATGGGGTCAGGGGTGTCACGAGGGGACTGAGACACACCCTGGTCCGTCCCCGAGGAGACAAACCTCAGCTGGGCCTCTCTTTGGAAGGAGGCTCCCAGCCAGCCTGGCTGGACATCGCTGCAAAGGCTGCAGGTGGGAAACTTCCTTAGTCAGGAACGTGTCCTCGTCACTGGCTCTCGGCTCTCCCAGGGGGCTCTGGGGTTAGTGAACGGAGAGGGACCGCGGGAGCTGGGGGCCCCGTCCCTCTGCCAGCAGCAGGTCTGTGAATGCAGCGTGTGCCTTGGAGCCGTGGCTGGGCACCGCAGGGGGACACTCGGGGGGGGGGGGTGCCTGTTGCTCCAGAAGGACGGCCAGGCTGGGTCAGACCCACGGGCCAGTGGCCTGTCTCTGACAGCAGCCGGTGCCAGATGGCCGGGGGGAATGGACAGACCAGGGCAATTATCGAGTGATCTGTCCCCTGCTGACCAGGCCTGGCTTCTGCCCACCCGCAGAGGTACAGCGGCGTCCATGTGGCAGAGAGGGGAGGGTTTGTGTCATCCATGCCTGGCGGAGCCGGGGAGCTGCCCCTGGCTGGCACAGATCCTCCCACTAAGGGCAGGGGTAGCTCACAGCCCTGGGCACCCCGGGGAAGTGTCACCCCCTGGTGTGGGGAAAAAAGCAGGAATAGAGGTGCACACAGCCCCTGGCATGAGGGTGAGTTGGGGACCCTGGTCTGGAGAGAGGGTAGTGGGAGGCACATGGAGACCCTGGCAGGGAAGAGATTGGGGGGAGATGCAGGGGACCCAAAGTAGAGGGGGCTGGGGCACCCACGGAGCTTGGGGGAGAACTGGGAGATGTGAGGAGCCCCTGGTGGGTGCTCTCATCTTGCCAGGACACACAGCTCTGCACCTGGCCACATTCTGCCGGAATATTTCCCATTGCCTCCCTCAGTTCTAAGGCACCTTGGGTGGAAAATTTTCCCACCTAGTCAGACACCCTCAAGTCCTGTCCCTCCACCACTTTCTCCAGCCTCAGCCCACGGGCCTCAGGGCTGTAAAACTGCCCCTGGGTGTGCAGGGTCCCCCCACCCGTCCCGGGGAGAGCAGCCTGCCACAGACCACAGGGAGGGATCCAGCAACAGCCCAACCACCAGCCAACACCCGGTGAGCCAGTGGGGCTGGGCAGCGCGGGACGGGCCCTCAGTCCCTGCCTGGGATGGGGTGGGGCCGGTCCAGGCTGACAGGGTCGTGAGAAGCCCCATTAGGGCCAGATATGGGCCTGTCCCAGGACAGTGGGGGTGTCAAAGCCCCGAGCCTGTGAGCACCAGTGGACACCAGTGAATGGGATATCCCTGAGCCCAGCCAGCCCAACCTGCCCCGGATATCCTAGGGTCCACCCATCCCGGCCTGCCCCATATATCCCCGGGGACCCAGCCAGCCCGGCCTGCCCACAATCCCGCTCTCAGGCCATGATTTCTGCAAAACATCGCTCATTTTTCTGTTTTTCTGTTTCTATTTCCCTCTCCCAAAAGAAGCAAACAGAAAGAATAAAACTGTAAACTCTCGGACTGTTTTCAGACACCACACTTGAGTGTCACTTCAAATCACTCCACCAGCGCTTAAAGTGCAAACTTCACTCCGAAGAACAAGCTGTGCGAACACCCTGCTAATGGCTGCGCCGCCAGGACATCCCCAGGATACAATCCCGGTCTGGGCTGTTGAACTGCCATGTCCCCTTAGTTCTCTAGCCTGGCGCGACTTTGACGCTGCTCTGCTGTCAGGACATCCACTCCTGGCCTGGTCACACAGACTTTAGCATGTGCAATCACTCCCTGCTCAGTACAGGAGCACTCGGACTAGTCACTCATGAATTACAGCCACACCCGCAAGCTCCTTGTCCCAGCTCTGGATCCAGCCAAACATTGAGCTCCAGAGATTGGCAGCTTCTGGCCTAGACCTTCGGGCACTTAGCTTCAGGGCTGTGTGGCCCGATGGTCAGAGTCAATAGTGAAGTGTACAGACCATCTCTGTGCACAGTGTAATAGAGTGGATTTGAAAAGTTCTCCTTTGTCTGTAAACTACAAGTGCCCATTTTAAATCAGAAGATTCATAATTACCCCGGGCTACTTCCCTGTGACACACAGGGCCACAAACATGCTGGTGAACAGGACAGGTTACTAATCACAGTGGGTGTTAGCCCCGTAGGGTCACCCCGAGAGTGGATTTGACCAATCAGGGGAAGTTACGGGAGCAGGGTGACCCATCCGGAAGTGGGTTGTATGTCCCCTCTGAGAACTCCTCCCATTGTCCTCTGCCAATTGAAGTGGGCGTCAGCCCTGTAGGACCACCCCGAGAGGGGCTTTGACCAAATAGGGGAAATGCCGTGGTGGAGTGACCTGCCCGCAAGAGGATCCTGTGATCTCTCTAAGCAGTCCCCCACACTGCCCTCTACCAATGGGCGAGAGTTTCACTCCCCACCTTAGGGCGTCTCAGAAGGGAAACGTGCACCAATCAGAACAGGTGTAGCCCAAAGGTCCAGGCCACGATTTCTGCAAAAAGCATCCTTGAACGAGACGCCTCTTCCACGCAGTGTTGTGTTGGGACTCCCAGGGCAATGCTGCCGGGCAGCAAACATTGAGCTCCAGAGATCGGCGGCTTCTGGCCTAGACCTTCGGGCACTTATAGCCTCAGGGCGGTTTGGCCTAATGGCCAGAGTGAAAATGGCTGCCCTCCCTCTCGGGGCTGTGTGGCCCAATGGCCAGAGTCAGTGCAGCTGCCGTTCTTGCAGGGCTGTGTGGCCCAGCGTTCACAGTTAATATAGTTGCCCCTCCTCTTGGGGCTTTGCAGCCTGGTGGCATGTTGGGGAGCTGGGCCAGCACCCAGGGATGGATGGCGGCCAAGGCAGGGGTCCCGGGTCCTAGCCCAGGGCCTTGTCAATGGTGAGTGTGTTTGCCACTGAGTCAGCAGGGATCCAACCAAAACATGCTGACGTCACTCAGGACAATGGCTAATCCCCCCCGGCTACTTCCTATGAGATGTCTGGAGGCCCTGGGCTGGGGGTCTCCGGGCTCCCGGCCTGGGTAACTCCCAGAGACTCCGATCTCCCATGCACGTCTGCAGGTGCCTGGGGATGCGCCTGGGTCTCGGCGCCTCGGGGCTCTGCAGTCAGGGGCTTCAGCAGCTTCTGGGCTGGAGCCTGCAATGTGCATCCTCCATTTTTGGCGTCTGCCTAGACTGAGCTGAGCTGCTCCCTTTCACATGGTGCTCCAGTTATAGCATGTCCAGCAGGGCTGCGGGTGGGGGCCTTGTCTTCCTCTGCCTAGACTATGGGGTTAACTCCTCCCAATCCAATGCGTGGCTGGTACAGCCCGGCACATACTGCTCTGCCCCTTCCGTCTCCTCCTTCCCATGCAACAGCTGCTTTGCCGTCTCACAAGAGATGTGATGAGTGGGGGCCTCAATCGGCTCCTGTTCGCCTCTGGAGTCTGTCAGAGGGAGAAAGGGCAGGAACACAAATTAGAACAAAACCTTGAAGGCTGAACATCTGGAGCAGGGCAGTTTCCCATGACACATCGCCCCACTTTGCTAATGCTCATTCGCAACTTCCCTGAGAGCCGGCATTTCTTAACAAGAGCACCCAACCCCCCAACCGCTGCTACCCTGGGGGCTGGCAATGGCTAAAGGGAGTCTGGGAGAATTTCTCCTCTCTCCGCATGGCTCTGATGACAGAGGGAATCACATAGGAGAAGCTGTGTGAATGTCGGGCTCTATGGAGTGGGGGTGGGACGTCAGACGTGCGCTTTGCCCCCTGCAAAGAGGTCAGTACAATACTCAGATCGCTCCCCTAGGCTCAGCTCTGTTTCTCGGAGGTCCTGAAAACCCTGTCCCACAAATCTTTGCGCACATTTCTGAAAGGACAGAGTCAAAAAGCCACCTGCACTGTCAGCAGGACAAACCTGGAATCCTGTCCGACCTCCTGGTTCTCTCTGTCGGCTGAGGTGGCTTGGGGCGACCCCTTCTGGACATCCGCGAGACAACCGGCCATCAGGTCAACCCGTTCCCTTCAATGGGGTTGAGCTGGGGGCCGAGTGGGGACTGAGAACGTTTCCCTGGGCAGACCAGACTCGGCAGGGCCTGACGGGCAGGGTCCGGACCAGGCGGGGCAACCGCAGGAACCATTGTGGGGGAAAGTATTGGACACGCCGAGACAAGGACCCGGCCATCAGGCAAGCCGCCTGGGGTTCGCCGTCCCCGGCCGCAGCGAGGGGCTGCTCCCCGCCAACGACAGGATCGGGCCCCTGGACGTCCGAAATATTTTTCTTTTCCTTTCTCATGACCTGCACCTCAACCCTCAGCCCAGATCTCCCTCCCAGACCCCACACCCCCACTGGCACCCCAGCACTCTGCCCCAGCCTGGAGCCCCCCTGCACCCAAAATCCCCCCCAGAGCCTGCACCCCTCACTCCCTCCCGCACCCCAATCCTCTGCACCAGCCCAGAGCCCCCTCCTGCACCCAAATGCCTCCCGAGCCTGCACCCCTCACTCCTCCTGTACCCCAACACTCTGCCGCAGCCTGGAGCCCCCCTGCACCAAACTCCCTCCCAGAGCCTGCACCCCTCACTCCCTCCCACACCCCTATCCTCTGCACCAGCCCAGAGCCCCCTCCTGCACCCAAATGCCGCCCGAGCCTGCACCCTTCACTCCTCCTGTACCCCAACACTCTGCCCCAGCCTGGAGCCCCCCTGCACCAAACTCCCTCCCAGAGCCTGCACCCCTCACTCCCTCCCGCACCCCTATCCTCTGCACCAGCCCAGAGCCCCCTCCTGCACCCAAATGCCGCCCGAGCCTGCACCCCTCACTCCTCCTGTACCCCAACACTCTGCCCCAGCTGAGAGCCCCCTCCTGCACCAAATTCTCCCCCAGAGCCTGCACCCCTCACTCCCCCTGCATCCCAACACTCTGCTGCAGATGTGCAGGCTGCTAGGCAGGAGTCTTAGTAACAGCAAGCTTGTATCTCTGTGGGGCAATGGGTCAGCACATTGGTCTGTTAATCCAAAGGTTGGTGGTTCGATCACACCCAGGGACGGCAGTTGCCCTGTGTTACTTCTCTGCTCCTCATGACCTGCTGGGAGCCTCAAAGGTCCCCTTTTGCCACCTCAAAAATGTCTCCCGTGGCCTCAGTGGTTTGAGCTGGTGGCTCGAAGAGGAGCTGGATGAGACTCAGAAACCCATCTCCCAGCAGCCATGCCGGGGGCTCGGGCTTAATCCTCAAGGTCGAGCGCAAAACCTTCAGCCGGGCTCGTTTCGCTCCCTTCCCGCTTCCGCCCGAGGGGCAAGGGAGAAACGGCCGAGACACACCGGCTCGAAGACGCCTCCCTCCCACTTCCCTGTAGGCTGCATACAGCTCTTGGCCTGCCTCATGCCTCGTCAGGGAAGGGCGGCCATGCTGCCCAAGCCTGAGTCACGTCCGCAGCCTGGCCCGCCCCGGCTGATGGAGCGCAGAGCCACGCGAGTCAATGGCAGGGTGAGTCGGGGCTGTGTAACCCGCCCTCCTGGGGCTCTGGGGCTGGGGAAGCTGGGGCTGCGCCACCCACTCTGGGGCTGGGAGGGAGGCTGGGGGCACGATGGGGCTGGGGCACTAGCCTGGGGTGGGAGCTGGGTGCTGCAGTGCGGGGGCTCTGGGGTAGTAGATTATTTTTATCAAGATACAAATTTCTTGGTCAAGATATAGTCAAGAGCTAGACTCCAGAGAAAATAATACACTGATGACAATAAGAACTATATAAAAGGATTTTGCAGTCACTATGGTCATAACTATGATGTGTCGTGTTTCACTCTATATCTGGTGCCACCTCCTTTCCCTTTGGCCTTGTAGGTGACCAAGGGTAAAGCTAAACATCTCCTCAGATACCAGGGAGTGTTTGTGTTCATTCCTGCGAGCTACACAAGGGTTTGATGTTGCTGTTTTCAATCCTCCAGCTCTGCTGGGATAAGGAACAGTTCAGGCTGTCACTGAACTGAAGGAGGGAGGTCATTTTGTGACAGGGAGAGGGACGCCTCCTCTTAAAGGTGTTTGTCTGGCTGGCAGCCCTGGTTCCCAGGTCTCTCCTGAGGGAAGAAAGTTTCTGTGCAAAATACCAAAAATTTTAAGGGAGAGGAGGGAAAGGCGATGGGCACAGGATGGGGCCAGCATGAACCACAACATGGTTCTTTTATGTGGGATGACTCTGAACATTGACTGATCCCCACTCCCTTGTGTTTGAAGAGATGGTTAGTTTTGCACTTGGGAAACTATAAGGCTGAAGGAATTTAATGGATGGTGACACTAGGATTCAAGGGATATTTAGTGTTGTAAAAAATGTTAAAAACACTTAGCTTCAACTTGAGCTGCCTGTTATTAACGGCTGGTTTCCCCAGGTCAGAAATGCCCTGGATTGCCTCATGCCTTGGTGGGAATTGTCCTGGGCTGCCCTTAGCTCCAGGCTGATGTTTCCGGGGAGGAGGGTGGAATTGATTGGTTTGCTGTTGGGAAGGGAGCCAGGCCAGTTGTGGGGGAACGAGACCTCCCAGCATCTTCCCAGCCCAATCCAGACTGCTGCCCTGCCCCAGCCTCTGTCCCCTGGGGGCCCTGCAGGTTTGACTCTGGAGCGTGGAGAGGGCAGCAGTAGAGGCAGAGGACAGACTGGGCTGGGCAGATGCTAGGAGCAGACACCAGAGGCCTATACTGGCTCCGTCCTCAGCACCGAACAATCAGTCCCCTCCCCCACCCCCGTGACAGCAGCCTGGGGCTAAGGGCAGCACCCACTGGGGGTTTCTCTTTTGCTCCCGCTGGGGTGAGCAGGGACCTGGGGGTGTTTCTAGCAGAGCCGTTGGAACCAAACTGGGGAACCAGCTTTTAATAACAGGCAGCTCAAGTTCTGACGAATTTTGTTACAATTTTCTTTATAATATAAAAGAATTCACCAGTAACCAGGCAGCAGTTATTGCAACTCTTTTCTCCTGCTCTTCCCTGCCGTAGAAAGAAATGGCGTTTTGGCTTTTCATGATACAGGAGTCAGGGTCCTTCCCTGTCCAGATCAATGTGCATAGAAGCAGCCTATTGTGTTTCATTTCTTAGCTCCTGGCGCCATCGAGTGGCCATTTCCTTCCCCTCCTTCCTGTCCAAAGCACAGACCCCAATTCCTCCAGGGAGAGGAGGACATCTTCCTTCTTTCCTTCCTGAACAGCCCCCTTCATTGGAGAGCCCTTTGCTGGGATCTGGATGGGGAACAGCCATTTTGAGGATTAATTTAACACCATATGTGGTGTTGGTTCATAGATTTTACAGCCAGACTAGATCACTATGTACATCCGCTCTGACCCATTCGTAACAGAGCCCAGAGAATCCCTGCAGTGACCCATACATCCCCCTAACATCTTCTGGTTGAACGAGGACGGGTCATTCAGAAAGTCAGCGTGTTTGGGTGTAAAGGGGTGAAATGATGGGAAAATTGCCCCTTCTTCCTAGTTTAAATTCTGTAACTTCTACATTGGACAATAATACTCAGCTCTTCACTGGCCATGAATGAAAACCAGGTCTGCCCTATGAGAGACAATAATTCTACCAGAGAACCACAAATGTTCAAACTATAAAAATGTCACCTCTGCATTATAGACCACACTCACTGCTGGGGAGCTACACCGGGACAGGGCTGACGCTCAGAGGAGCTCTGCGTTTCTGGGCGAAATGGAATTATTTGGCATTAATTCTATGGGGATGAAGGGGTTCTAGTTACCGGTGCCCTGTCCCTTTCAGGGATTGGAGCAATGCTGGAGAGGCTGACGGGCCCGGAGTTGGGGAGCCGTGTGTGTGCCAAGGAGAGTTGTTGTGCTCTGGTGACACAGAGCGGGGGTGGGGAGTTTGTAAGCTGTGGGGTTTGTATAGAGATAAAGTTTACTAACCCCCAAGTTAAAAGCTGTTCCTGCTCTGGGCTATACAGGGCGTTCTTGGTTGAGAGTACCCCTTTAAAAACTTTTTTGAATAAAAATCGATTTCCAGATCCATCTCCAGTATGTTCAGGAGCTCGCGTGGTGAGGGGCTTGAAATGAATTTAAACACTCAGCATTTTCCCATGAAAATGGGCGCATAGGGAGGCTGCCAGCTGTGGAGAAAGCAGGCAGCCAAACAATGTAAGAGTGGAGCAATGCACAACTTTAAATGAGCACATTCCCTAATTGATTAGCAACGTAACAACGAAACAACATTAACCGGGATAAATAAATAAAAATAAAATAAAATAAATGACTTAAAGTGAGGAATTACTGTATTATTTTGTCTGGAGTCTAGACATTGACTGTATCTTGACCAAGAAATTTTGATCTTGATAAAATAATCGACTGCCCTGGTGAAGGCAATGGACTTGACACACACTGGGGTGTCCCTACGCAGGTACAAGTACTAACAACAATGGCTGCTTTTTAGCCATAGTTTTTAATCAGGGCAGTAAATTGATACACACCCCTGTTAAATCATTTCTCAGCCCGAGTCCTTCACCCACATTCCTTAGGGCATTGGGCCACCACGTGGATGTTTCATTTCCTGCCTCAATTTCACACAGACACAATTTCCTTTGCACAGATCCATGAACAGCAAAACCTCCCTGTGTCTCTGGTCTGAGCCAGGGCATTCGATTCCAGTGAACCTTCTCTCCTGCAATGGCGATGGTCAGACAGAGGGGACGTGGCACCTGCATCCCTGACAGGGAGATATTGGCTCGGCTCTTTCTTTCTGCTGCTGTTAGTCCATGAAACATCAAAGGTGGAATTCAAGGCTGAATTCTCGCACCAACCCCCTGAAATATTTCAGTGCCCCAGAGAAATCCTGCCCACTGTTATTGGGATGATGGGATGGAGATTTGACTAGGAAAGGGTCTGTCTGAATTGTCACCCTGGGGAATGAAGAACAATCTACAGCAATGTCGTTAACACAAACACACTCTCATCCTGCTCCAGCCGGAAGGGAATGGGCAGGAATTCTCGCTGTTCAGCTAAGGACACATTTACATTGATGCGCAGTTGTGAGTGTGCTGGGGAAGCTGGTCTGAGCAACTGGAAGTGACAATTCAATGAGAACAGAATCATCATTGAGTGAAACAACTGTAGATCAGGTAGCTGTGGCCGAGTGGTTAAGGCCATGGATGGAGCCATCCGCCACGGCAACCGGGACAAGCGCTGCAGGAAGTGCGGCTACGCAAATGAGACCCTGCCCCATATCCTGTGTGGATGCAAACAGCACTCTGGAGCCTGGCGGCACTGCCACAACGCCGTCCAGAACCGGCTGGTGAAAGTCATCCCGCCGTCCCTGGGGTAGATCACCCTCGACTCTGCCATCCCTGGGACAGACAGCCAACTGCGACCCGACATCGAATTGCCGCCGCAGCTGTTCCTGCTCTGGGCTGTACAGGGCCTTCTTTGTTCAGCATATAGCTCAGTGGGTGACTATTTTCCTGCAGGGCAATGGGGTCCTAGTTCCAGTCCAAGTGATTCCCTTTAAAAAGTTCTTTGAATGAAAATCGATTTCCAGACCCATCTCCAGTGTGTTCAGGAATTTGCTGAATGCGGGGGCTTGAAATGAATTTAAACACTCAGCATTTTCCCATGAAAATGTATAAAAACCGAGCAGAGCTGTCCAGCAGCTGAAATCAGTTCCAGTCCTCGGCGTCTCTAAGAGGGACACTCTGTATTTGAGGCATGTGTGACACCTCTGGGAGTATCAGAGGGGTAGCCGTGTTAGTCTGAATCTGTAAAAAGCAACAGAGGGTCCTGTGGCACCTTTGAGACTAACAGAAGTATTGGAGCATAAGCTTTCGTGGGTCATCAGACGCAAGTAATGGAAATTCCCAGAGGCAGGTATAAATCAGTATGGAGATCAGGGCCGGCCTGATGGCACTCGGTAGGAATAGAAAAGACTTCCCTTCCCTTCCCTTCCTTTCTCAAGAGTCTTGTTAATCTCACCCATGAGACCTTCCAGCACCGGGTGGGCTCAAAGCACCAACCTTCCCCTCAGCAGCGGAAGGGGGGACCTGGCTCTATCACACGGAGGGAGGCTCTCCACCTCTGCTGCTGCCATCCTGCAGCCTTTAATATGGATTTGTTTTAGCTAACGCACCCCCCACCTCCCTAATCCAGCCATGAAACAAGGAGACAAGTCTCTAAGTGTGGACTCCGGTGGTGCAGTGGGTTAGCGCCCAGTACTTATAGACCAGTACTGTGTAGAGTGGGCACCTAGAGCAGAGGCAGCTGGTGCTGCCAGGGAAGGCTTAAAAGCCACAGAGCAATCGAGGGAGGGGCAAGAGGAGGGGAGGACCATGCCTATGTGTGACCAGCAGACAGGCAACAAGACACCCGGTCAGCCTGCTCCCTGTCATGCCAAACACCCACTGAAGGCCACCCAGAGACCAGCACGTGGAGCTTCTACTGATGCTCTGTGGCCAACATCGGAAGATGGTACAAAAGCAGGGCCAGATCCCCGGTGGGGCCTCTGACCGTTCCCACTCATGGTGCTCACTTTGGCAGTGGGGCAGGAGATTTTATCTCAAGAGGCTTTTCCCCAGCTGGCGAGAAGCAGAGAAACACTCAGACTCCCAAGGCACTATTTAGCAAGTCCCCTCAAGCACAGGGACAGGCGCACATTTGGAAGAGGGAAACTGCTCTACAAGTTAGCCCGGGCAGCCGCCCATTTTCTTTGGCAAGTCAGGAATGGCAAAAGCTAGACTGGAAGCACCTGGGGCTCACCTCCTAGTCTTTGTGACAGCCACTCCCCAACTCCTTCCTGGGGCTCTGAGTGAAGCCAGAGCATTGGCCTGAGCAGCCAGGAAGAGTTTCCAGTGCTGAAGGGAGCAGGAGTTTTAGTACAAAAGGAAAAAGTGCACAAGCACAACAGGACTTGAACTCTCAATCTCCTGATCTAAAGTCAAATGCCTTATCCATTAGGCCACATAGGACAAACCTCTCTAATTACTTCTTTAGAGAGGACGGACACTGTGTTTCTCAGACTCAGGTCACCCAATGAGGGGGGCCAAGACTCTCTGTGCACAAGAGACATGTGAGACTTAATTCTCTGGAGCCAGATGCAGGACTTTGGCAGGGAGGCTCAGGCACGGGGGATTGGGGTGCAGCAGACGGGCCGGCTGTCTAGGTGCGGAGATTTAGTGACCCTGAGGCACAGGAGGGAGGAAGAGGAGGAGGAATTGGCAGTGGCCATGGAGAAGAAGAGGAGGGGTGAAGGCTCTTAACAAGCCGGGCTAGCTCAGTCCGTAGAGCATCAGGCTCTTAATGGGCGGGGCCAGGGTTTGAGCTGCTGTCCAGGGACTCAGCTTTTAAGTTGCCTTGTGTGCCAGGAGCCAAACGATTCCTGGTGGTGCCCAGAGCCATGTGTGGGACAGGGAGGCTGAGACTTGTGGCACCTGCTCTGCGGCAGGGATCCTGGTAGCTCAGACTCAGGGAAGGCGTCTGCACTCAGAGGCGCCGACTTTCAGAGTTCCCTGGCAGTGCTCAACTCCTGCTCCACCTCAGGCTCTGCCCCCAAACCCCCACCCCTGTCCAGTCTCTCTCCACTCCTCCAGCACACCGGATCACTGGCAGGCAGGAGGCGCTGAAGAAGAGGAGGAGCTTGTTGGCCAGACCTGCTAGCCAGTTGGAGGCACGTGGAGCTGGGGGGCCGGAGCTGGCTGCCAGTGGGTGCTGGACAACTATTTTTTTTCCGTTGGTGCTGCAGCCCCACAGCTTCCATGGAGTCACTGACTTGGCTCCTTTGACATGCTAAAGAGAGAAGCAGCTGCCAGGATTATGGCTGATCTATGGGGCGCTAGGTGAGTGGCAGTGGCTTCAGGCGCTGAGAGTTTGGCTGACACCTCAGGGAAACAGTGTGAGGTGGTGTCCCAGGGATCTCTATGAAAGGAGCAGAACAGGATTTACTTGGGGTGGGGAGAGAATTGAGAGTGTCTCAGGGGGTTGTAGAGAGGTATTGTCCCAGTTAGAGACTGGCTAAAAGACAGGCCTTGCTGGGAGCAAGATTCAAACCTGAACAGGGGAACCCTAACGGATTTCAACTCCAACACTTTAACCACTCAGCCATCACAACCATGAAAACAACAATGCTTCCATGCCACAATGCCCCAGAAATTGGTGAATAATCACACTGCCCAGGCTTGAAATCATCTGAAATCCAGAATTCACACAGCAAACCTGGCTCCCAAAGCACAGGGGGGCTTTGGGGTTTGTTCTCTTTGCTTAGCCATGTGCAGTCGCACAGAGAGTGCTTTGAAAAGTCTCCCCTCCCACAGAGCGGGAATGGGAAATGATTCTGAACTGGAAGCTTGATGTGAATGAGGACGTCTGGACCACAGGGCCAGGGATTGGTCTTTGCTAGAGAAACCAGTGACACATGGAACCAGGCTAAGGAAAATGTTTCCTGGAGTCAATAACTGGAATAGCAGCAGTATTGTGCAGAGAAATGTCTCCCAAGAGGAGTTAGCGCATTGGTGGTTCGATAGCAGAAGTCACAGACACAGCGGGGGAGATCTAGCTTTGGTTTCTGGCCAACAGAGGGATGAGTTTTATTGTCTCCAAATTTCAGTAGAAAAATTCAGACCTAAACTGTATGGGGAGGGGGTTTCTCTGGTTTTCATTTGGTTTCGTTTGTTTTTCTCATTTGAAATGTCCTTGATAATTTGTCTGGGAAAACTGTTTGGACAAGGCCAAGGAAGAGTTAGAACAATTACAAATCTCCATGGGAGTGAGCGGGTCGCTCAGTGCAGGGGAGGGGTGGAGATTTTCAGGGAGGGGAGTTGAGGAGATAAATGAGGTTTTTGCTGCAGCAGAGGGAGAGGCTTGGCAGTTTCGTTTTTACCAAGTGACCCCTCCCCCACATTGTTCCCCTGCTGCTGCTGCCCCAGCTCAAACCCCACTGTCACCACGAGCATGTGACCTACAGCTTCCCGCTGACAAAGCCCTTATATATCAGGGTATGTCTACACTACGAAATTAGTTCGAATTTATAGAAGCCGGTTTTATTGAAATCGGTTGTATACAGCCGATTGTGTATGTCCACACAATAAAATGCTCTAGGTGCTCTAGTCGGCAGACCGCGTCCACAGTACGAGGCTAGCGTCGACTTCCGGAGCATTGCACTATGGGTAGCTATCCCACAGCTATCCCACAGTTCCCGCAGTCTCCGCCGCCCCTTGGAATTCTGGGTTGAGATCCCAATGCCCGGATGATGCAAAACAGTGTCGCGGGCGGTTCTGGGTACATGTCGTCAGGCCCCTCCCTCCCCCGTCACAGCAACGGCAGACAATAGATTCGCGCCCTTTTATCTGGGTTAGTTACCTGGGTTACCTGTGCAGACAACATGGAGCCCGCTCAGCACAGCTGAGCTCACCGTCACCATATATCCTCTTGGTGCCGGCAGACGTGGGACTGCATTGCTACACAGCAGCAGCTGCTAACTGCCTTTTGGCGGTAGACGGTGCAGTAGACTGGTAGCCTTCATCGGCGATCTGGGTGCTGGCAGCCGTGGGGCTTGCCTTTTGGCAGTAAATGGTGTATTATGACTGTTAGCCGGCCTATTACAAGTCGGGTCATCGCACATTAGCAGAGTCTTCCCTGAGCAGCAGCTCGTGCAATAGGCCTGAAGACCATCGTCATACACCGCCCCGTATTTGCTGCCAAGCACCCAGAAAGATGCCGAGGGCTATCAGTCACGCTGCACCGTCGTCTTAAGATGTAAAAAATAGATTTTCTCTGTATTCATTTGCTTCCCCCTCCCTCCGTCAAATCAACGGCCTGCTAAACCCAGGGTTTTCAGTTTAATCTTTGGGGGGGACCAGTCTGTGACAGTTGTTTGTGTCTCTCCCTGATGCACAGCCACCGTTCTTTATTTTAATTCCCTGTGCCTGTACGCCATGTCGTCACTCGGCCCCCCTCCCTCCTTCCCCTAGGCCGTCAGATACTACGTTTGCGCCACAGCTCGAGCCGCGAAGCGGTTCACGCCTTTTCTTTGAATTCTGGGTTGAGATCCCAATGCCCGGATGATGCAAAACAGTGTCGCGGGCGGTTCTGGGTACATGTCGTCAGGCCCCTCCCTCCCCCGTCACAGCAACGGCAGACAATAGATTCGCGCCTTTTTACCTGGGTTACCTGGGTTACCTGTGCAGACAACATGGAGCCCGCTCAGCACAGCTGAGCTCACCGTCACCATATGTCCTCTGGGTGCCGGCAGACGTGGGACTGCATTGCTACACAGCAGCAGCTGCTAACTGCCTTTTGGCAGTAGACGGTGTAGCATGAGTGATAGCCGTGGGGCTGGCAGCCGTAGGGCTGCATTGCACCAGCCCCTTCCAGGCGATGGTATATTATGACTGGTACCCGTCGTCGTCGTACTGGAGTGGCTGTCAATCATGGCCACCTGGGCAGACATGCTACTGTCTCGATGATGACGGTTACCAGTCATAATGTACTATTTTCTGCCAATTGCCCAATATTGTCTGCTAAGCACCCAGAAGAGGCCGAGGGCGATGCTGGGTGCTGGCGGACGTGGGGCTGGCAGACATGGGGCTGCATTGCTACACAGCAGCAGCCCCTTGCCTTTTGGCAGATGATGGTATATTATGATTGGTACCCATCATCATCATACTGGTATGGCTGTCACTCATGCTGCAGCGTCGGCTGCCACCTTAAGATGTAAAAAATAGATTTATTCTGTGTTCATTTGCTTCCCCTTCCTCCGTGAAATCAACGGCCTGCTAAGCCCAGGGTTTCCAGTTTAATCTTTGGGGGGACCATTCTGTGTGACAGTTGTTTGTGTTTCTCCCTGTTCCTGTACCTGTACGCCATGTCGTCACTTGGCCCTCCCTCCCTCCCTCCCTCCCTCCCGCCCTCCTTCTCCTGGTCCATCAGATACTACTTTCGCGCCTTTTTTCTGACCAGGCGCCATAGCTAGCACTGGGATCATGGAGCCCGCTCAGATCACCGCGGCAATTATGAGCACTATGAACACCACGCGCATTGTCCTGGAGTATATGCAGAGCCAGAACATGCCAAGGCGAAACCCGGACCAGGCGAGGAGGCGATTGCAGCACGGCGACGAGAGTGATGAGGAAATTGACATGGCCATAGACCTCTCACAAGGCACAGGCCCCAGCAATGTGGAAATCATGGTGTCACTGGGGCAGGTTGATACCGTGGAACGCCGATTCTGGGCCCGGGAAACAAGCACAGACTGGTGGGATCGCATCGTGCTGCAGGTATGGGACGATTCCCAGTGGCTGCGAAACTTTCGCATGCGTAAGGCCACTTTCATGGAACTTTGTGACTTGCTTTCCCCTGCCCTGAAGCGCCAGAATACCAAGATGAGAGCAGCCCTCACAGTTGAGAAGCGAGTGGCGATAGCCCTGTGGAAGCTTGCAACGCCAGACAGCTACCGGTCAGTCGGGAATCAATTTGGAGTGGGCAAATCTACGGTGGGGGCTGCTGTGATCCAATTTGCCAGGGCAATGAAAGACCTGGTGATAGCAAGGGTAGTGACTCTGGGCAACGTGCAGTCAATAGTGGATGGTTTTGCTGAAATGGGATTCCCAAACTGTGGCGGGGCCATAGACGGAACCCATATCCCTATCTTGTCACCGGAGCACCAAGCCACCGACTACGTAAACCGCAAGGGGTACTTTTCAATGCTGCTGCAAGCCCTGGTGGATCACAAGGGACGTTTCACCAACATCAACGTGGGATGGCCGGGAAAGGTACATGATGCTCGCGTCTTCAGGAACTCTGCTCTGTTTCGAAAGCTGGAGGAAGGGACTTTCTTCCCGGACCAGAAAGTGACCATTGGGGATGTTGAAATGCCTATCGTGATCCTTGGGGACCCAGCCTACCCCTTAATGCCATGGCTCATGAAGCCGTACACAGGCAGCCTGGACAGGAGTCAGGACCTGTTCAACTACAGGCTGAGCAAGTGCCGAATGGTGGTGGAATGTGCATTTGGACGTTTAAAAGCGCGCTGGCGCAGCTTACTGACTCGCTCAGACCTCAGCGAAAAGAATATCCCTATTGTTATTGCTGCTTGCTGTGCGCTCCACAATATCTGTGAGAGTAAGGGGGAGACCTTTATGGCGGGGTGGGAGGTTGAGGCAACTCGCCTGGCCGCTGATTACGCGCAGCCAGACACCAGGGCGGTTAGAGGAGCACAGCAGGGCGCGGTGCGCATCAGAGAAGCTTTGAAAACGAGTTTTGTGACTGGCCAGGCTACTGTGTGAAACTTCTGTTTGTTTCTCCTTGATGAACCCTCCAACCCCCCCCCCCCCCGACCCGGTTCACTCTACTTCCCTGTAAACCAACCAACCACCCCACCCCACCCTCCCCTCCCCCTTGCAGAGGCAATAAAGTCATTGTTTTTTCACATTCATGCATTCTTTATTAGTTCCTTACAGAGGTAGGGGGATAATTGCCAAGGTAGCTGGGATGGGTGGGGGAGGAGGGATGGAAAAGGACACACTGCATTTTAAAACTTTAACTCTTATTGAAGCCCAGCCTTCTGATGCTTGGGCGATCATCTGGGGTGGAGTGACTGGGTGGACGGAGGCCCCCCCACCGTGTTCTTGGGCGTCTGGGTGAGGAGGCTATGGAACTTGGGGAGGAGGGCTGTTGGTTACACAGGGGCTGTAGCGGCGGTCTCTGCTCCTGCTGCCTTTCCTGCAACTCAACCATACGCTCGAGCATATCAGTTTGATGCTCCAGCAGACGGAGCATTGCCTCTTGCCGTCTGTCTGCAAGCTGACGCCACCTATCGTCTTCAGCCCGCCACCTCTCCTCTCGTTCATGTTGGGCTTTTCTCATCTCCGACATTGACTGCCTCCACGCATTCTGCTGTGCTCTATCAGCCTGGGCGGACATCTGCAGCTCCGTGAACATCTCGTCCCTCGTCTTACGTTTTCTCTTTCTAATGTTCACAAGCCTCTGCGAAGGAGAAACATTTGCAGCTGGTGGAGGAGAAGGGAGAGGTGGTTAAAAAAGACACATTTTAGGGAACAATGGGTACAGTCTTTCATTACAAGGTCGCATATTTCGGCTTGCAGGCAGCCATCGTAGGCCACAGTGTTTTGGCTTTTTTAACCTTCTTAACATGCGGGAAAGATTGCAAACAGCAGCGCATTTCCCATATCAAGGATGAATTGGGTTGTCCATTTAAAATGGGGTTTCAATGTAAAAGGAGGGGGCTGCGGTTTCCCGGTTAACATGCGGCACAAACACAAGTAAACCACCCCCTTCACTTCACCCCTCCCCCCCACCGCGTGGTTAACAGCGGGGAACATTTCTGGTCAGAATAGCAGGAACGGGCGCCTCTGAATGTCCCCCTTAATAAAATCACCCCATTTCAACCAGGAGAGCTTTCTGGAGATGTCCCTGGAGGATTTCCGCTCCATCCCCATACACGTTAACAGACTTTTCCAGTAGATGTACTGGCCGCGATTGCCAGGGCAAATTAATCATTAAACACGCTTGCTTTTTTTTTGTAATGTTTACAAATAGTTACAAAGTTACACTCACCAGAGGTCTCCTGTGTGCCCTGAGGGTCTTGGGTGAGTTCGGGGGTTACTGGTTCCAGGTCCAGGGTCACAAACATATCCTGGCTGTTGGGGAAACCGGTTTCTCCGCTTCCTTGCTGCTGTGAGCTACCTACAGTACCTCCATCGTCATCTTCCTCGTTCCCCGAACCGTCTTCCCTGTGTGTTTCTCCAGTGAGAGAGTCATAGCACACGGTTGGGGTAGTGGTGGCTGCACCCCCTAGGATCGCATGCAGCTCCGCGTAGTAGCGGCAAGTTTGCGGCTCTGCCCCGGACCTTCCGTTTGCTTCTCTGGCTTTGTGGTAGGCTTGCCGTAGCTCCTTAATTTTCACGCGGCACTGCTGTGTGTCCCTGTTATGGCCTCGGTCCTTCATGGCCTTGGAGATCTTTTCTAATACTTTTCCATTTCTTTTACTGCTACGGAGTTCAGCTATCACTGCTTCATCTCCCCATATGGCGAGCAGATCTCGTACCTCCCGTTCGGTCCATGCTGGAGCTCTTTTGCGATCCTGGGAGGACTCCATGACGGTTACCTGTGCTGATGAGCTCTGCGTGGTCACCTGTGCTCTCCACGCTGGGCAAACAGGAAATGAAATTCAAACCTTCGCGGGTCTTTTCCTGTCTACCTGGTCAGTGCATCTGAGTTGAGAGCGCTGTCCAGAGCGGTCACAATGAAGCACTGTGGGATAGCTCCCGGAGGCCAATAACATCGAATTCCGTCCACACTACCCCAATTCCGACCCGCAAAGGCCGGTTTTATCGCTAATCCCCTCGTCGGAGGTGGTGTAAAGAAACCGGTTTAAAGGGCCCTTTAAGTCGAAAGAAAGGGCCTCGTTGTGTGGACGTGTCCAGGCTTAATTCGGTTTAACGCTGCTAAAGTCGACCTAAACCCGTAGTGTAGACCAGGCCTCAGAGACAAACTCCCCTAGTCTGCCCCTTCTCCCAGCTGAGCTCTCCCCCCACAGAGCCCAAGACAACCCCGACTTCGCCATGCTGGGGGCTCGGGCTTAACCCTCAATCCGCCGAAGCGGCAAGGGAGAAACGGATGAGACTTTTCTGTAGGCTGCTGTGACATTATTAATATGAATTCGGAATGTAGAGATCATTGTTGCCAACACTCTTGGAGTCATCGTGGATAGTTCTCTGAAGACGTCCACGCAGAGTGCAGCGGCAGGCAAAAAAGCAAACGGGATGTTAGGAATCGTTAAAAAAGGGATAAAGAATAAGTCGGAGAATATCTTATTGCCCTTATATAAATCCATGGGATGCCCACAACTTGAATACTGCGTACAGATGTGGTGTCCTCATCTCAAAAAAGATATACTGGCTTTAGAAAAGGTTCAGAGAAGGGCAACTAAAATTATTAGGGGTTTCGAACATGTCCCATATGAGGAGAGATTAAAGAGGCTAGGACTTTTCAGCTTGGAAAAGAGGAGACTAAGGAGGGATAAGATAGAGGTATATAAGATCATGAGTGATGTGGAGAAAGTGAATAAGGAAAATGTATTTACTTGTTCCCATAATATAAGAACTAAGGGGCCACCAAATGAAATTAATGGGCAGCAGGTTTAAAACAAATAAAAGGAAGTTCTTCTTCACACAGCGCACAGTCAACCTGTGGAACTCCTTGCCTGAAGAGGTTGTGAAGGCTAGGACTATAAAAGGGTTGAAAAGAGAACTGGATAAATTCATGGAGGTTAAGTCCATTAATGGCTATTAGCCAGGACGGGTAAGGAATGGTGTCCCTAGTCTCTGTTTGTCAGAGGTGGAGATGGATGGCAGGAGAGAGATCACTTGATCGTTACCTGTTAGGTTCACTCCCTCTGGTGCACCTGGCATTGGCCACTGTCGGCCAACAGGACACTGGGCTGGATGGACCTTTGGTCTGACTCAGTCTGGTCGTTCTTATGTTATAGCACTGACGTTGAAAACACTTCAAGGATATGCATGTATTGTTACCCGTAGTCATGAGGGCTGGCAGCCACAGGGCCACTCCCACCAATTAACAAATACAGAGAATTAAGTTTCAACCAATTATTTATTACGGGAATTTTTCCTACTTGGGGCCAGGGAACTGCCGTAGGGATGCGGTATTGGAAGAAACGGGGGATGGGGATATTCTGGGCACAGAGCGCATCTGCCCTGAAGCAGCAGTGACACCCTGTGGCCAGTTGGGGTAATACTCAAAGAGTGTTTCCCAGAGAGGAGAAGTGACAAGCTGTGGCCAGCAGGGGCAGCACCAGCCCCTTCCCAGTTGGGGGCGGGGGCTGAGATGGAGTAGACAGAAGATTGTGGTTGCTGCGCTCCCCTGTCACCATGAGTCCCTGCCACTCTCTGTGGCCCCACCCCCTGCAGCTCCTCAGTGAAGTGTCAGCCCCGCCTCCTCCCCGCTGAGGCCCCGCCCCCTGCCCAGGCCAGAGGCTAGAAGCCAGAGCCAGGAGGGGTGGCTGCTGTGCAGGTTTTGTTCTGCTCATGAAATGAACTAAAAAGATGTTTTGTCAAAATATGTTTTGGACTCAGCAATGACTAAAAAGTGCCCTTCCCCGCACCGGGCCACAGCTTTCTCTAGCAAATGTATTCAGAGAGATTTTTAAAATGAAGGTAAAGTTGTGGTTAACAGTTAGCACATTATGATTAAAGAAAACCAAATGAGCTAGAGTTATACACTTCGGTATTTGGGTCACCAACAGCAGTCGCTTTGTTATACCCTCTTTCCACGAGAGACTGTAGTGACCTTGAGTTGAGTAACTGTCTGAAAATAAAACCAAGGATGAGTTACAATTTCAGCATCTACAATGTATGTCCCATCATGGGAGTCCTTTGGAGGCTCAAACCCACAGCGTTGGGTGATTAACCCCACACACTGTTTGTCTAACTAGTGAGGTTTAACTGAGCCCTGTCTGGTTATGAGTTATGCTGTGACCACGTCTTACATTAATGATCCCACCAACTGGAGCTTTCCTGCCACTGCATTTGAACTTGCAGCCCTTTCATGAGAGCAGCCCAGAGTGTGCAGGAGTCTCTTGTCTCCTTGGCAGCCCTGGCTCCGTGCCCCCCGGACATTGTAAAAAGCAAATTTTCAACGTAGCTTTTCTGCCACAACCAGCAGCACCCTGGGTAGGACCATGGGGAAGACGCTTGACCGGCCCATGTCATTCCAAAGTTGGCTTCAGTGAGTGGAATGCAACGACAGTGTGTCTGTAACGCTAGCAAGGGACTGTAGCGCGCTGCCTGTTAATTCACTTCCAATGGGCCGAGGCAGATGTAGAAATATTCTCAGACTGTAAATGCCTTGGGGGCAGATCAGGGCTCCCTGGCATTGACAATGGGTGTAAATTGCAGGAAGGGCGGTTTAGGTTGGACATTAGGAAAGATGTCCTAACTGTCAGTGGTGAAGCACTGGAATAAATTGCCTGGGGAGGTTGTGGAATCTCCATCACTGGAGATTTTTCAGAGCAGGCTGGACAAACACCTGTGAAGGATGGTCTAGATAATACTTAGTCCTGCCATGAGTACAGGGGACTGGACTAGACGACCTCGCGAGGTCCCTTCCAGTCCTACGATTCTATGTCTGATATAAAGCTGAGATCTTATCTAGACGGTGAAATCTAAGGTGTTTATACCACTATCCGCTACCAGGTAATGGGGCATTGGTTTTCAGACACCCAGGGTATCAAGCTCCCCATGACTGTTTTGGGAAGGGAATTCTATTAATTTCTTTTCCAATGGTTTATCCCATAAAGATTCCTCTAAAATCTTTGGTCAAACAATACTGAAAATGCTCCATAATGCAGGGGGTGGTCTCCAAAGTCAGTGTCATGCGCTGCAAAGCAGAGTTGTGCTGATGTAAAATCTTGACAGCAGGGAGTGCAGCTCACGTCTGTGTTTATTACAAATCTAAAAGGCACCAACGTTTTTAAAGGGACCCAAGAGAAGTGTGTGTGTGTGTGGGGGGGGGGGGGGGACACCCAGTCCTAAGTGCCGCACGGCAGCAGCAAGCAGGGCCTTTCCAGTGAAAATAAATACCCAATGCACAAATGTCCTGGGAAAACCCAGGAACGAAGAGAAATGGAACCACGCGGGTGCCTGAAATGGACGAGCTGAGCTCAGTGCTGGAGCGGGAATGGGCTGAACTCACTTAAACCCAACCGGGCACATACTAGTCGATTTTGCATGATAAATCTCACACAGCAAGGAGCACAGACAATCAGTGAGGGTGAAGGACTGTAGTGTCAGTAACTGAAATGACCTTTTCTCCCCATCTCTCACTGTCTACGTCCTTCCTGTTTCCTCCTCTCCCCCCCGCCCAAATCTAACTCCCCTTCCAGCCCAGCTCTCTGTATCCCCATAAGGGAGAGGGGCCAGAGCCTCCATGAACTCCAGTGCTGGACTTTGCTAGTGATGTGAAAGATGCTCCAGTACTAGGGTGCTGGCTGTCAGTTTTAAACTAGAGGGATGCATAGATGGAGGAGAGGACAAGAAAATTGATCAGGAGGATCTGGGTTTAAAGGATCAAGGAAGCCCCCAAAATGGGAGTGAAGGTCTGTTCATAGCAGGAGTGTTGGGATTCAAACCCATACTGCCAAAGAGACTAGAGCCTTAAGCCAGCACCTTAGACTGCTCAGCCACACCACCAGCTCTAGTGAAAAAAACAGCTGCTTTGTCTTCTCCCTGTGACAGGGCTTGTCTACACTACCAAATTAGGTCAACACTGTTGAGTGGAGGAGGGAACCCCCAGCAACTCAGGGGGGTTTCTCGTAACAGAAAACATTTCTAGCTCACAAAGATGCAGCAGAGAATCTCATAGTTCCTGGGGAGACAGGTCAGGTTGCTAGGAAGATAACAGAATGCTGGGAATCATCAGGAAAGGGATAGATAAGAAGACAGAAAAGATCCGATTGCCTCTATATCAATCCATGGTACGCTGTAAGGTGTTTGCAGCTGTCCCTCCATCTGTCTGGGAGGGAGGCCACGGCCCTTGCAACAAGTCCTCTGAAAGGGCACAGTTCAGGGGGGAATTAGCACTGGGGTCTCCCCCATTCTGTGGGGTAGCACAGTACTGAGTCTAGGGGGGGCCCTAGCCTGTTCACAGGGTGGGCCACCAAACAGTTGGAGGGCTCTGGCCTACAATCAGGGTAGGGCAGTGTCAAGGTTCCTTCCCCACTCTGAACTTTAGGGTACAGATGTGGGGACCTGCATGAAAACCTCTAAGCTTCTCTACCAGCTTAGATCTGCTTTTGCTGCCACCACTCCCAATGTGCTAATTCCCTTCCCTGGGTAGCCTTGAGAGACTCCTCCACCAATTCCCTCGTGAACACTGATCCAAAACCCCTTGGATCTTAAAACAAGGAGGAATTAATCATTTCTCCCCCCTTCCCTTTCCCCCCTCCAATTCCTGGTGAGTCCAGATCAATCCCCTTGGATCTTAAAACAAGGAAAAATCAATCAGGTTCTTAAAAAGAAGGTTTTTAATTAAAAAAAAGAAAGGTAAAAATCATCTCTGTAAAATCAGGATGGAAAATAACTTTATAGGGTAATCCAATTTAAAGAGCCCAGAGGAACCCCCTCTAGCCTTAGGTTCAAAGTTACAGCAAACAGAGATAAGCTCTCTAACCAAAGGAACATTTACAAGTTGAGAAAACAAAGATAAAACTAACACGCCTTGCCTGGCTGTTTACTTACAAGTTTGAAATATGAGAGACATGTTCAGAAAGATTTGGAGAGCCTGTATTGATGTCTGGTCCCTCTTAGTCCCAAGAGCGAACAACCCCCAAAACAAAGAGCACAAACAAAAGCCTTCCCCCCAACCAAGATTTGAAAATATCTTGTTCCCTTATTGGTCCTTTGGGTCAGGTGTCAGTCAGGTTACCTGAGCTTCTTAACCTTTACAGGTAAAAGGATTTTGGTGTCTCTGGCCAGTAGTATTGTACACAGGAGGGCTGTTACCCTTCCCTTTTAGTTATGACAGGCAGCAATGTCGATAACCCCGGCCCTCAGGCAGGGTGGAGCAGCAAACAGTTAGGAGATTCTGGCCTGTATTCAGGACAGAGCAGTAACGAGTCTAGATGCCCAGGCCTCCAAACAGAGCAAGGCAGCAAAGTCTAGATGCCCAGGCCCTCAGACAGGGCAAGGCAGCAAAGTCAGCAGGCTCTGGCCTGTCTTCAGGACAGAGCAATACTGCATCTATATGCCCAGACCCTCAAACAGGGCGCAGCAGCAAACAGACGGGGGACCTGGCTCTGGCAGACGGCCGACAAACAGAGGTCTCTTGGCCTATGCTGGGGATGCTGCCACCCCAGGGGTGGGATGGCAGGGGTAGGGGGATGCAGGCCCACCCAACTGACCACGTCCCAGCCCAGGGCCCTAAGGGTGGGGAAGGGAGTATTCCACCACTGGGTGAGCGGGGAAATCCGGCCGCAACATGATGGCCACCAGCAGTCAGCAACACAACCAAACTATATTCGGCTCCCCTGGGCTACTTCCTACACTCCCGTTTGGAGGGGAGGGGAGTGTTACCTGGGTCCTGGGGTCGTCATTCATCTCGCTGGGGTAAAGAGCTAAGGGCAGCCCCAGTGGCTCCTCAGTGTCTCTGAGTGCAACCGGCAGCTCTGGCAGTCCCTCCAGGTCTCAGTCACTGTCAGGTCTGAGCTCCAGCAGCAGGTAGGACATGTCCTTCCCTTCCAGTGGCTCATCTCCAACTGAGCTGGAGGTTCTGCCTTTTATGCTTCCGGTTCCTGTTCTGCCCCTCTGCTTCCAGCGGGGCAGGCGTGGGGGTCCTGGCTCTGCCCACTGTGGGGGGGTGCAGCTGACCCTCCATCCATCTGGGCGGGAGGCCACGCCCCATCCCTACACACACCCACATATTGAATACTGCATGCAGATCTGGTCGCCCTGTCTCAAAGAAGATATATTGAAATTGGAAAAGGTAGAGATAAGGACAACAGAAATAATTAGGGGCATGGAACAGCTTCCATATGAGGAGAGATTAATAAGACAAGGACTGTTCTGGTTGGAAAACAGATGGAAAACTAATGGTGGATATGCTAGAGGTCTATAAAATTATGATTGGTGTAGAGGAAGTAAATAAAGAAGTGTTATATACTCCTTATAACACAAGAACTAGGGGTCACCAAATGAAATTAATAAGCAGCAGGTTTAAAAGAAACAAAAGGAAGTATTTCTTCACACAACGCATAGTCAACCTGTGGAACTCCTTGCCAGAGGATGTTGTGAAGACCAAGACTATAACAGGGTTTTTTAAAAAACTAGATAAGTTCATGGCGGATAGGTCCATCAATGGCTATTAGCTTCCAGAATGGGCAGGGATGCAAAACCAAGCTCTGAGGTGTCCCTAGCCCCTGTCTGCCAGATTCTGGGAATGGGCAACAGGAGATGGATCACTTCATGATCACCTGTTCTGTTCATTGCCTCTGGGGCACCTGGCATTGGCCACTGTCAGAAGACTGGACACTGGGCTAGATGGACCACTGGTATGACCCAGTCTGGCCGTTCTTCTGTTCTTAGAAAGTGTCTGGGGGGCATTGAGGGTCCAGATGGGGAATGTAGGAGAGGGGTCTGGGGTGGGGGAAAGTCTTGGGGAATGTGAGCTGCAGCAGGAATCACACAGGGGAAGGGTTTGGGGTGCACAGGACAGGATGGAGCTGGATGGGGAGTGAGTCTGGGGTCCCAGCTCACAGTAATGTCCCGAGCTCCTCAACTACCACTGACAGCTGAGCTCTTCCTCCCCATTGAGCCTCGGAGAGACAGTGGGTGGTGGGTGAGTTTGTACCCAAATAACTGACAGAGCCAAGCAAGGAGCAAAGAAATGTTTGCTTCAGTCACTGGGTCTCTGTTTCTATTCCTCACTCTCTCTCCCCCCTTCTCTGATAATGAGCAATGGTAAGAGAAGAAGAGGTTAAAACACCTGCTAGGTGGTGGCTGGGTTTAGATGACAAACTTAAAACCATCACAGCGCCCTCTAGTGTGACACTGACACGATCAGATTCTCACCTTTTATTGACACTTCATTAATAAATACAACAAGGAGTCCAGGAGTCCAGTGGCACCTTAAGGACTAACAGATTTACTTGGGCATAAGCTTTCGTGGGTAAAAAACCCACTTCTTCATGAGGGGTTTGGGGTGTGTGTGGGGCTCTGGGTTGGGGTGCAGCGGTGAGGGCTGGGAGGTGGGATGGGAATGATGGGCTCAGGGTGTGAGAGAGGGCTCTGTGCTGGGGCATGGGTTGGGGTGCGGGAGGGGGTCAGGGCTCTGGGTGCAGGCTCTGGGTGGGGGCCAGGGATGAGGGGTTTGGGGTGAAGGAAGGGGCTCTGGGTTTGGGGGGACTCAGGGCTGGGGCTGGGGCAGGGGATTGGGGAGCAGTAGGGGGTCAGGGCTCTGGGCTGAGGGTGCAGGCTCCGGTCTGGGGACAGGGCTGAGTGATTTCGGGTGAAGGAAGGGGCTCTGGGTTTGGGGGGACTCAGGGCTGGGGCAGGGGTTGGGGTGCGGGAGGGGGTCAGGGCTCTGGTTGCAGGCTCTGGGGTGGGTCCAGGGATGAGGGGCTTGGGGTGAAGGAAGGGGCTCCGGGTTTGAAGGGGGCTCAGGGCTGGGGCAGGGGATTGGGGAGTGGGGGCTCCCGGTCAGCGGCGCAGCGGGAGTGCTAACGCAGGCTTCCTGGCTGTCCTGGCACCGCGCACTGCGCCCAGGAAGCGGCCAGGAGCAGGTCCAGCTTCTAGGTGGACGTGCACAAGCGGCTCTGTGCGGCTCTTGCCCACAGGCACCGCCCCCCAGCTCCCATTCGCAGCACGGTGTCAGAACAGGTAGGGACTAGCCTGCCTTAGCCGGGCAGCGCCACCGACCGGACTTTTAATGGCCTGGTTGACGGTGCTGACCAGAACCGCTGTGACCCAGTGGTTTCCATTCCGCAACCCAGGACTGGGTCACAACCCGCAGTTTGAAAACCACTGCAGTAGGACATAGCGCCACCCTGTGGGCATTTCATTTCCGTCCCTAGTTTCACACAGAGACACAATTTCCTTTGCACAGATCCATGAACAGCAAAAAACCTCCCTGTGTCTCTGGTCTGAGCCAGGGCGTTCGATTCCAGTGAACCTTCTCTCCTGCAATGGCGATGGTCAGACAGAGGGGACGTGGCACCTTCACCTCTGCCAGGGAGATATTGGCTCGGCTCTTTCTTTCTGCTGCTGTTGTTAGTCCATGAAACATCAAGGGTGGAATAAAAAGCTGAGTTTACTCCAGGGTGAGGAAAGAAAGGAGCCACCAACCCCTTGGCAAAGCTCAGTGCCCCATAGACAACCTGCCCCCTGCTATTGCAATCACTGATGTACTGGGGATATGATGGGAAAGGGACTGTCTGAATTATCAAGGCAGGAAATGAACAACAATCTACAGCAATGTCATTAACACAAACACACTCTCATCCTGCTCCAGCCGGAAGGGAAATGGGCAGGAATTCTCGCTGTTCAGCCATGAACACCCGTACACAATGGCACGGTGTGTTGTGGAACCTGGTCTGAGGAAACAATTGGAAATGATCAGTGAGAACAGAACTAGAGTGTAGTGAGAAATCTGTCTAAAGCAGGTAGTTGTGGCCGAGTGGTTAAGGCGATGGACTAGAAATCCATTGGGGTTGCCCCGCGCAGGTTCAAATCCTGCCAACTACGGAGGAACTGCTGGTTCTTTAGTTTCAGTGCCTGAGCATCTTTGCTGTTAACGCGAGCTAGGTCTTGTCTCACTGTCAGGCTATGTCTACACCACAGAGCTATGCCACTCTAGTTACAGTGTTTTAATTAAACCACTGTTGCAAGTCCACACTCTACTTCTTGTGTCACCAGAGCATATCCATGCTAGCAGCTCTTGCATTGCCACAGAGAGCAGTGCACTGTGGGTAGCTATCCTGCTGTGCAACTGGCCGCAGGGTGCTTTGAGAAAGGTTTGCAATGCCTCATGGGCCGGTACAACATCACATGATGCAGGTTTCTCTCTCCCATTGTTCCATGGGCCTCCTACTAGATTGCAGCAGCTTTTCAACTGCAGTGTGCATGATGGGGCAGAGACCGTGTGGGTGCTGGGGAAGAGGGAGTGTGTCGGCACGCTGTCTCTACGTTCAGACAGCTGCTGGAAGCAACCAGTCCTGAGGCAGGGGAGGGGGACAACCCCAACATCAGCCCCTGCTTCAATCAATGGCACAGCTCAGCACAGCACAGCAGTCTCTCTCTCTCTCACACACGCTGCTGCCTGCCTAGCTCTCGGGTGCCGGAAATGGGGGGTTAGAGGGCCATGCCCCAACCACTTTTTAGCAGCTGTAAGGATGAATGACGGAAGGGGGGACAAAGCGGAGTCTTGGGGGGAAGAGGCATTCTGTGGGTGTGGCCTCGGGGGAGGGGAGGGTGGGGTCTCAGGGAGAAGGGGTGGAGTGAGTGAGGGGCCTTGGAGAAAGGGGCGTTGTGAGGGGGTGGGGCCGCAGTTCAGACTCCGGGGGCCCCCCCACTGTAAGGAAGCTCCTGCCCCAGCTCTGTGTTCGCAGTGCGGGGGAGCCGCATTCCACGGCAGTGATTTGCTCCTGGCTGCCAGAGCAGGGCAGCAGGCTCAGCTGTCAGAGCTTCCCGGCGCGATGGACCGGGAGGGGCCCAGCCTCTGTAGCAGGAATGCAGGGCAGCCAGCTCACGGCAGGCATGTGGGATACTGGCGGAGGCCAGTTACAGTGCTATAATGACCAGCAGCGTCTACACTGATACTTTCTTGCTTTAAGTTTGCCACAAAAAGCTCTCGGCCTCTCGTCGAGGTGGTTTTATTTTGTCACCAAACCAGGGCAGTTTTGTCGCCAGACGTGGCATTGCAGGGTGTTCACCTGCCAAAAGCTGCCGACCACAGGAATGTCATGTGAACATGCAAAACCGATTTTCTTATAGTGCTTTCTGACTGTCGACAAAACTCTGTAGTGCAGAGACGGCCCTATTGGAATCACTGATGTGCTGGAGATATGACTGGGAAAGGGACTGTCTGAATCATCGTGGCAGGGAATGAACAATCTATAGCGATATCACTAACCACAGACACACTCAAATCATGCTCCAGACAGAAGGGAAATCATAGAATCAGAGAATATCAGGGTTGGAAGGGACCTCAGGAGGTCATCTAGTCCAACCCTCTGCTCAAAGCAGGACCAATCCCCAACTAAATCATCCCAGCCAGGGCTTTGTAAAGCCTGACCTTAAAAACCTCTAAGGAAGGAGGTTCCACCACCTCCCTAGGTAACCCATTCCAGTGCTTCACCACCCTCCTAGTGAAAAAGTTTTTCCTAATATTCAACCTAAACCTCCCCCACTGCAATTTATTCATAGATTCTAGGACTGGAAGGAACTTTGAGAGGTCATCGATTCCAGTCCCCTGCCCTCATGGCAGGACCAAATACTGTCTAGACAATCCCTGATAGACATTTATCTAACCTGCTCTTAAATATCTCCAGAGATGGAGATTCCACAACCTCCCTAGGCAATTTATTCCAGTGTTTAACCACCCTGACAGTTAGGAACTTTTTCCTAATGTCCAACCTAGACCTCCCTTGCTGCAGTTTAAGCCCATTGCTTCTTGTTCTATCCTTAGAGGCTAAGATGAACAAGTTTTCTCCCACCTCCTTATGACATCCTTTTAGATACCTGAAAACTGCTATCATGTCCCCTCTCAGTCTTCTCTTTTCCAAACAAAACAACCCAATTCTTTCAGCCTTCCTTCATAGGTCATGTTCTCAAGACCTTTAATCATTCTTGTTGTTCTTCTCTGGACCCTCTCCAATTTCTCCACATCTTTCTTGAAATGCAGTGCCCAGAACTGGACACAATACTCCAGTTGAGGCGTAACCAGCGCGGAGTAGAGTGGAAGAATGACTTCTCGTGTCTTGCTCACAACACACCTGTTAATGCATCCAAGAATCACGTTTGCGTTTTTTGCAACAGCATCACACTGTTGACTCATATATAACTTGTGGTCCACTATAACCCCTAGATCCATTACTCCTTGGGCAGGAATTCTTGCTGTTCAGCCATGGAGACACTTACACAAGTGAGTGTGTTGTGGAAGCTGGTCTGAGCAAACAATTGGAAGTGATAGTTCAGTGAGAACAGAGCCATGGTATGGTGAGAGATGGTTGTGAACGAAATAGTCGTGGCTGAGTGGTTAAGGTGATGTACTAGCAATCCCTTGGGGTCTCTGTGCACGGGTTTGAAGTCTGCTAATTACAGAAAAGCCAGCGTAGTGGCTGCTGCAGTTTTAGTACCTGAGCATCCTTGGTGCAATCTGGAGCCTGGCCTGGTCTCACTCTCAGGCTAAGGCTGCCCTTAAAATTCTACAGCAGGTGGGACCAAGGAGTGCACTGCAGGTATATTTGGGCCTGCTAAGAGTGGGGGAGGCCCAAATATACCTGAGGAGTGGGGAAGGGGAACGTGGATAAATGTTCTATGGTGTCAGATCTGGGAACAGAACACTGGAAACAGACTCTCCTGGCGTGTAGAGCTATGGAGATGCCTGCTGGAAACTAACCCCAATGAAAATTGCACTGCCTGCATTTCGGACTTCTGGTCTCCTGATTTCTGCCTGCATGACAAGAACCAGGGGAGGGGGTGAAGGGAAAGCCACCTAACAGACACTTGGTGGGTAAAGAGGAGATTGAGGATCCAGCACCCAGTGGTGCCTGGCTGAATGTGTCTCCTCTTCCCACAGCTTGGTCGATCTGCTGAGGAAATGGAGAAGACTGCCTTTGCCTAGCCGTACATTGCATGCCAAAGAAACAGGTCTTTTGGTGACAAGTGTTGAAAGGAGGCACCCGACAAATGTGGAGACAAGAAAAATGTCCCCATCACTCAATTTGCATCTGTGGCTGTTGAAGCCAGAACACAAAGTGCTAAATACTCTATGGCAATAGCTATCAGAAGAGTCTCTACCAAAGACTTTTTCCACCATCAGGGTCTCTCTGTGTACGGAGCTCCTGATAATGTGATGTCTGCAGGCAGTGGAGAACTCTATTTTGGCATCTCTTTGTCTCTTTTGTGGTGAACATCTGCAGTGGCTGTTAAAAGGCGTCTAGATAGTCATCTTTGGGAAGAGCTGGCTGAAGAGCCTTCCTACTAACCAGGAGATCCTGGCTTGGCCTGCCAGTTCTTCCTTGCTGAACCTAGCTTGTCTGCTCGGCTCCTTTTTTTGTATCTCTTCTCATAAAAAGAAAAGACCTCGCAGCGCAATCCTTGTGCTTGTTCAAGACCGAGAGAGCCTTCCTTGCGACTAAGTCTTGGAAAGAGGCAAATGAGAAGTCTGGAGCTGATGAAAAGGTTACCACAACTCAGAACTGAGCTGAGATTGCTGCAACTGAAACTCAGAGCACTTACTAACCACTATATGATCCGAGCGGCTGGTGGGAGAAGCTCATGTTAGAAGCCCTCTGTCAACTCAGCTGTGGTTTTCTGTGCACAGAGAGCCAGACACCGAAGGTCTGCAAGTCGTGAGGGAAATGGGGAACAGCTGTACTTTGGAATTTGAAGGTGTTGTCTTAGACCATCGAGTGGAACAATTGCAACCAAACCCTTGAGGCAGGCACTATGGCTTAGCTGGCTAAAGCACCTGTCTAGTAAACAGGAGATCCTGGGTTCAACTCCCAGTGGTGCCTTGTTGCGTGGCTTTTGTCTCCTCGGCTCACATTTTCCTCTGTCTTTCTAGGACACAGAAGAGACTTCTCTTGGCAATCCAAGTAATTGCTTGCTAAGGAAAAGGCTTCTTTGGAGAAGAGCATTGGAAAGAATCAAATCATAAGCCTGGAGTTGTGGAGCTCCCAGAAGTTATTAAGGGACAGAGACTCCTCAATGCCCTTAGTAACAAGGGTTTGGGGTTCCCTGAGGCCAGTAAGGGGGTCACCATGTCTGCCTTATAACCCTGGGTGCCAGGTCGCAAGTCTAGGGGCTTGGCTACACTTGCAAGTTAGAGCACATTAAAGCAGCCCCAGGCACTCTAACTACTGACGTGTAATGCTGCTGTTGTGCGTGTGTGTGAGACAGGGGGGTCTACTGCTGTCTGAACACACAAGACAGCATGCTGACACACTCTCAGCCCCCCAAACACACTGTCTCTCCCCCCACGTAACACAACACACTCCCTGTCACACTCCACCCCTGCCCCCTGTTTGAAAAGCACGTTGCAGCCACTTGCACACTGGGATAGCTACCACAAGGCACTGCTCTCTGTGGCGTTGCAAGAGCTGCTAATGTGGCCACTCCAGTGCGCTTGCAGCTGACAGTATGAACACACGGCAGCGTTTTCCCTGCTGCGCTCGCCGAAGGCTGGTTTAACTCCCAGCGCTCTACATCTGCAAGTGTAGCCAAGCCCTAAATTTGCCAGACCAACCTAACTAAGTAACTGCCCTCCACCATCATTTGCAGTGAGTAGGGGCACGCTGAAGCACACACCACACTCGCTGGCTCAGCCTTGAGCATGCTGGGGTGGCCACCTCCCCGTTGATGAGACCTGGTCCCACCATCTTCGTGGAGCTCCAGTCTGCCCTGCTGCCATCCCTGTCTGTGTTGTCTTCTCTAGCAGTTGACTGGAAGGTGCGCATTGGCCCCGTGCCATGGAGCTATGTTGTCTCGAAGGGCGAAAGCAGGAAGAATGGTGCCTTCATAGCCCACCCAATGTTCCATAACATCATTAAGGAAAATATTTCTCAATGAACTCTCAGTAAAAGATCAGAAACATCCAGTGCCTGCATCAGTCTACGAGCATTGGTATTTTCTTTAAATTTGCCAGACCAACCTAACTAACACCTACCACACATTTGAACCTCTTCTTTTCACACCCTTGCTCACAGGGCCAGCTTTAAGCCGATTCGGCCGATTCCCCGGAATGGGGCCCCGCGCCTAAGAGGGCCCCACAACGTCCGGGGCTGCCGGCGGAGCGGGAAAAAAAAAAAAAAAAAAAAAGCCGTGTCCTGCTTCTCCCCCCTCCCTCCAGCGCTTGCGCTGCCATAGAGCTGATCAGTGCAAGCCTGGGAGGGAGGCGTGAGGAGGAGGAATGCAGCGTGGTTGGGGAAGAGGCGGGGCCAGGGTGGGGATTTGGAGAGGGATCCAATGGGGCAGAGAGGGGCTGGGGCTGGGGGCGGGGCCAGTGCCGGGATTTGGGGGGGATCCAATGGGGCAGGGAGGGGGCGGAGTTAGGGCAGGGGGGGCACGAGACAATTCGCATCCCGCCGTGGGGCCCTACACCTGCTAAAGCCGGCCCTGCTTGCTCATTCTGAAGGTCTGCTTTGTCTCCAGAGAGATCCATTCTCTTTCAGAACAGCCTTGCTCTTTGATGTGTCGGAGTAAACACTCCTCTTCACTCTATTCTCAGAGAAACACTAGTATTAACTGTTTGCTACTGATGGGTTTAGAAAACATTTGTCGAGTGGAAGATGCCATTTCTGGAGGATTGTTCCCAAGATGCAGTACTTTGTGTTCAAACATCTCCCAGCTTCCTTGGTAAAAGTAAGACCAAGGTTTCTTTGCAATATACAAGGAGAAAATAGCTTTTCACCCCAGATGGGACTTGAAACCACAATCTCTGGCTTGGGAAGCCAGTGCCTTATCCATTAGGCCACTGAGGCCCTGAAGAGCAACTGCCAGAGGGCTGGAAATTCCCTCTCATAATTGCACATTCCTCACATTCACTTGGAAGCCAAATACCCCCTTTATGCGCCTTAGAGAAATGTCTGCATCCCCTGGCAGCGAGGCAACTGGACAGGTTGCTGACACAGCTGAGCACCACCTTTCCGCCAGCCATCTTTAGAGAAGAACCCCACCCTAGAGTCCCCCATCCCTCCATCAGCACCTCCACGTCTGTGGCTCTGAGTGGCAGTAGGATGATTGGGGGAAATCCGGGGCTGGAAGCGGGTACGGTCAGCCTGTAAGGAGTAACCAGGTGGGGCAGACCCAGGGGGAGGCTGTGGGCTGCTGGTCGGTTGTTGGGATCCGAGCTCTAGATAAAAGCTGCACAGCGACCTGACACCCAGGGTTATAGGGCCGACATAGTGACCCCCTTACTGGTCTCGGTGAGCCCCAAACCCGTGTTACGAAGGGCACTGAGGAGTCTCTGTCCCTTAATATCTTCTGGGAGCTCCCCAGCAGGCTGCAGGCGTCAGCCGCCTCCTGCCCCACAGGTTAGACTCTTGGCGCTGTGCCAGCCGCCCCCTCGCTTGCAGTCCCAGTGTGAGAAGAAGGAGGCCTGGTGCTGGCAGAAGAGGGTTTTGATGAACCTGTGTTATGGGCCCAGCACGCTTCCTCTGTCACTCTGCTGGCTTTTCGTAAGCAGCACCTGGCTCCAGGCTAGTGCCCTGCGAGCTCTGGCACTGGCAGGAAGCGGTGCAGGGTGCTGGCAGTGACCCTGGCAAACCAGCTGCTGGTTGGTGTCTCTGTGGTATCCTGGGTCAGTGAGTTCAGCTGTTAATGGAAAGGAGGGGGGTTCTGCTCCCCCAGGGATGCCACTGAAGGCTCCTCGTGGGCTCCTCAAGGTCTGCTGGGAGCCGTGATGTTCCCCTTTTACCACCTCGAAGGCTCCCTCTTGGACACAGTGTGGTCACCTGCTGGCTGGAAGAGCATGGGGGCCGCGCCACAAAAGCCTGTTTCCGAGCAGCCACGCCAGGGACTCGGGCTTAATCCAAGTGCAAAATCTTCAGTTGTGCACGTTTTGCTCCCTTCCTGCCTCCGCCCAGTGGCGTAGCCAGGTTTTAAGAGCAGGGAGAGCAAACATAAAAAAGACGCCCCCCCTTGGCTCCTCCTCTGGCCACGCCCCCCCTTGGCTCCTCCTCTGGCCGCTCCGCGCCCCCCCCTTTGGCTGACTCCTCCAGACCCATCTATTGCTAGGGCCCTGCAGGCACCCGGGAGCCCCTTGCATGCACCCTGACACCCCCCACCGTACCCCGGGCCGGGCCGGGCCGAGCCGCTGTGGGGTCCACGTCCCTTTAAGAGCGGGGCTGGGCTGAGCCAAGCCGGCGGGGGGGTGGCTTCACTTCCCACTGCAGGCTGATGCCGGAGCCTGGGCTGAGAGCCCCGCTGGTCTCTGGCACCAGCTCCGGGCGGTGCTTTGCTGTGGCTCCCCCCGGGCCGGGATGTCCCCTTCACCTGCACAGTAGGGGCGGGTTGCATGAGGGCAGGACCTGGTGCCATCTGCCTGGCGGGCCCTGGGGGGCACCGGGCGAGATGGGGTGTTGCGGGGGGCATCAGGCAGAGTGATGGGCTACTGGGCCCCAGGACAAGCGCCCAGCACGCGCTTGGTCACTCACCTTCCCATCTGGGCCGAAGGGGAGGGACTCTCCGTCTCTTCCCCGACTGTGGAGGGCGTGAGGTCCCGCTGGGTCTCCGCGGCCTCGCTTGACCTCAAGGAGGAGGCAGCTCCGTGGAGCTGGTAGTCTGGCCGGGGGGGCTGCTGGACGCCCGCTCCTCCATCTCTGCCTAGCCCCAAGCACAGAGCACACCAGGCGCGAACCCCATCCCAGGTTAGCCCCCTGCTGGGGCCGAGGGCTGAACAGGCCCGGCAGGGCAGTGCGGGGGCTGCTGGAGCCTGGAGGGGGAAGCTGGGGAAGGGGGGGCACGGCCTCAACCCCCTTGGGCTGCCTGCCTTGCGGAGGAGGCAGAGGGGCTCAAGCCACAGCAGGACCCCAGCCCCCCGAGAGAGGGGATCTGGGACCAGCCTGGGGAGGCAGGAACAGCCCCGGGGGTGCTGGGCGCATGCAGGGCAGAGCCCCGGGAAAGCCCCAGCCCCGCGGCGGGCAGCGCTGCAGAGGAGGAGCCCACGGCGGGCGAGGGGCAGCTGGCGGGCAGATCCCCTCTCCCCGGCAGCTTCCTACTTCCCTCGGCCCGGAAGCAGGAAGCAGACGGAGAGAGGGAAGCTGCCCGCCAACTGCGGAGCGCTCAGACGCCGAGCCCTGAGCCACCGCAGGAGGCAGCTGCGGCGGCGATGTTGGGGCCGCGTGGGGTGCGATGGCCGAGAAGCCGTCCCTTTGCTCCTCTGGCCACGCCTGCCGCCCCCCCCCAATGGCTCCTCCGGAGTCAGGCCGTGCTGCCCCCCAACTTGCCTGCAGGACCCCAGTGGCAGCCCAGCAGGCGCCGCTTTTGAAAAATTTACTGAGGGGAAGCGGCTGCTTCCCCTGAACCCCCCTAGCTACGGTACTGGCCTCCGCCCAAGCGGCAAGTGAGAAACGGACGAGACACGCCGGCTCAAAGACGCCTCCCTCCCACTTCCCTGTTTGCTGCACATAGTTCTTGGCCTGCTTCATGCCTCATCAGGGAAGGGCGGCCATGCTGCTCAAGCCTGAGTCACGTCCGCAGCCTGGCCCGCCCCGGCTGACGGAGCGCAGAGCCACGCGAGTCAACGGCAGGTCGAGTCGGGAGCCTCGGCTCTTTCCCCTGACAGCCACACAGAGCTGCCTAGCATCCTGAGAGCCTCCCTCGTGTTCTCCCGCAGCAGCCGCCTGCCGGTGTGGGTGGGAAAAGGGGACGAGGAAGCACTGCTGCCTCAGGCCGGGACAGGAGGCCCTCACCACACCCAGGCCTGCCTCTTGCCTTCAGCCCAGGCAGCCAGAGGTGCTGGGGAGCTCCCTGGCCATTCGACACCTCAGCCACCTTTTGCCTCATGGCTTAGGCTCTTGGTGCTCTGCAGGTTGCCGCCTCGCTTGAAGGGCCAGAGCCAAAAGAAACAAGCACGTGTCTAGCAGGGGGATGGGCCCAGCACACTTACACTGCACCACCCTGCTGGCTTGTCACTTACAGCCTCTAGCACCCAGCCTCCAGCATCCACACTAGCGCCTTGTGAGCTGTAGCGCTGGCAAGCAGAAGCGCAGGCTGCTAGGCAGCAGCCTTGGTAACAGCAGACGTGTGTCTCTGTGGCCCAATGGGTCAGTGCGTTTAGCTGTTAACCAAAAGGATGGTGGTTTGAGCCCCCCAAGGACTGGGCCGTCCTTAGCCATAGGCAGAACAGGCAACCGCCTAGGGCCCCACGCTACCTGGGGGCACCGCTCTGCCCGGAGCCCGGACAGACGGGAAGCAGTGGAGCATTTAACAGCAGGGCTGCTGGGTCCTAGAGAGAGCCGAATGCAGCACAGTCTGAGGGAGGGGATTGGCTGCTGGGGTCTCTGGGAAGGGAAGGGGAGGGGTGGGGGAAGGAACTCACCTGTGAGTGTGACTCTTTCCCCCGGCGTGAGGTGAGGCAGGCTCGGCAGCTCTGGCACCAGTATCCTTTGTTGTCCCCAGGGCCGGCTCCAGGGTTTCTGCCACCCCAACTGGCAAAAAAAAAAAAAAAAAAAGCCGCGGCAGCACAATTGCGCCATTCTACTCTTCGGTGGCAATTGGGTGGCAGGTTCTTCACTCCGAGAGGGACTGAGGGACCTGCCACCGAATTACTGCGCTGCAGACCCAGACGTGCCGCCCCGATAGCGGCTGGAGTGCCGCCCTTTGGTATTGGCAGCCTCAAGAACCTGCTTCTTTAGCTGGTGCCTGGAGTCGGCCCTGTTTCCCACTTATTCTGTAGCTACATTGGTCATGGTTCCCCACTCCTTCACAATTCTGCAGTGCAATTTCCTTTGTTCCCCTTGCTTTTATCCATAATGGCTGTTCAGTAAAACCACTTTTCCCTGGCTGATGGAATTGATCTGCAAAGGGATTTATTAAATGCAGCATTGGTCAGAGCTGTTTTTTAAAAGATATTTAAACCCACTTGCTTTACTCAAAGGGAATATTTGTGCTTAGGCTTGTGCATCCAGTGTGCCTTCTTGGTGGCTAGTGTAAGAGGTAATAAGATCACAATTATTCCTTTGAGGTCATAGATTAGTCCAGGAAAGGAGAGACGAATTAGGTGGCCCATGCTAGGAGATTCCCTATGCATCTACCAGAGGGGGGGAAGAGAAGAGATGGAGGGCAGGGAATAAGTCAGTTCAGCCTGCTTATGGAGCTACAGCAATAACTGCAGTTGTGTATCCAGTTGTGTATCCCCACTCTATCACTGAATTGTTTTCTTCCTAACCAGGAGTCAGATTCTATTCTATTCATGTTCTTAAAACAATGCCCATCCCTGACTAAAGTGAGCCCTTGGGCCTTGACAATTTGTCCGTTATATGGACTGTCAAGGCTGTATCCCCACTTTGAACTTTAGGGTACAAATGTAGGGGCCTGCATGAAAACTTCTAAGCTTAACTACCAGCTTAGCTCTGGTACCGCTGCCACCATTCCCTCCCTGGGAAGCCTTGAGAAACCTTTCACCAGTTCCCTGGTGAATACAGATCCAAACCCCTTGGATCTTAAAACAAGGAGAAATTAACCATCCCCCCCTCCTTCCTCCCACCAACTCCTGGTGAACACAGATCCAACCCCCTTGGATCTAAAACAAGGAGAAATTAACCTTTCCCCCTCCTTCCTTTCACCAACTCCTGGTGAATACAGATCCAACCCCCTTGGATCTAAAACAAGGAGAGATTAACCATTCCCTCCCCTTCCTTTCACCAACTCCTGGTGAATACAGATCCAACCCCCTTGGATCTAAAAACAAGGAAAAATCAATCAGGTTCTTAAAAAGAAGGCTTTTAATTAAAGAAAAAGGTAAAAATCATCTCTGTAAAATCAGTATGGAAATTAACCTTACAGGGTAATCAAACTTAAAGAGCTCAGAGGACTCCCCTCTAGTCTTAGGTTCAAAGTACAGCAAACAAAGATAAACACTCTAGTAAAAGGTACACATTTACAGAGACTTGTTTAGAAAGATGTGAAGAACCTGGATTGATGTCTGGTCCCTCTCAGTCCCCAGAGCGAACGCACTCCCAAACAAAGAACACAAACAAAAGCCTTCCCCCCCCCCCCCCCCAAGATTTGAAAGTATCTTGTCCCCTTATTGGTCCTTTAGGTCAGATGCCAGCCAGGTTACCTGAGCTTCTTAACCCTTTACAGGGAAAAGGATTTTGGAGTCTCTGGCCAGGAGGGATTTTATAGGACTGTACACTCATTCCTTGGATTTAAGCAACTTATGTTAAATGATCACATTAATTTACATTTTGATAAAACAGCCAAAGTTTTATGGGTGGGGTAAAACATAGGAGTACTGTTAACTTTCTATAGCACTTTATGCTCTAAAAGAAGTTGGTGCCTAACATCCCTTAGGCTACCACTTTTTCACAGAGGCTTACAAACATGCTTTATTTGGTTATGTTGACTGAACTGTAAAACCCAGCTCAGCCCTTTGGCCCCCACACCAGTCAGCTGACTCCTGGGACAAGGGACCAGGCTGGATCAGAGGTGCTGGAACGATTTTTATAGTGGGGTGCTGAGAGTCAGTGAACCAATCTGTAAACATAGGATGGAAACCACTTCAAGCCAGGGGGTGCGCACTTCAGCATCATGGGCTGGAATGGTGGTGGTGGAGGGTCTGGCTGGAGTCAGGGGACAAAGAGACTTGGCTGGGGCGGTGCATGACTACCATGATGGGGTGAGAGGCTGAAGATCCTCACTGGAGTGAGAGAAGATAGGAGCCCAAATGATTGGACAACAGTATACGATTCACATAAAATAGAATAAAAAATAGAAAAAATAATACATTTATAAAAAGTGCAAAATAAATTTAAAATAGTAATAATGAATAAAATACAAAAATATTAACAGACTTAAACAAAGTAAAATAATAAAAACTGAAAAATAAAAGAATTGTAAAATACATAAAAACCATAAAAGGGGAAATAAAGTTAAAAGAAACTTAATATATATATATAAAACAATAAAATAAAAAAGGAAATACAAGTAAAATATATTAAAAAGGTAAAAATATAACTATTAAGAAAAAACACACACACAAAAAGAAAGAAAATAGAAGTACAATTGTAAAACCGAGGGCGAGAGTCCATGGGGCTTGTGCTCCTATATCATAGGTGAGGAGCTCTGATGTGTGCCCCCGTGTCCCCCTCTCTGTCCCCCATGTGGACAGGGCTAGACAGCAGTCTCACTCCGGCCATGCGGCCACCCCCGCCTGGGAGTGAGGGGCGGCGCCCTCCCGGGCTTCCGGACCCACAGACAAAGCCCGGGGGGAACCACTCCCATTTATACTTGCTGGACACGAGGCTCTTGCTCGTGTTGTACAGGAGGCTAAGCGACCCCCCTGTTATACACTGAGCAATGAGGGCTCCCTCCGTGTGGGGCAGAGGCGAGACCCTGCGCTCCAGGGACGAGGTAGCTGGTGGACAGACCCCGCCGGAGCGGGGAATGTCGGCAGGCGCCACTCTGCCTTGGACGGAGTCATCTCCACTTGAGCAAGCGAGACTCCCCGCAACCGCCAGGCACCTCTTCCGTCAGTGGACGGTGACCCTGACTCCGGGAGAGACCCCCGGGAGAGCGAGAGAGAGATGGGGTGTCCCTCGGCTGGGCCCCCTGGGGCGAGATTCAGCCCAGCCGCAGCGGGGTACACAAGGTACTAGGTGGAGAGGGGAAGGAAAGAGAAAGCCAGGCTGGAGGCCTCCGGGCTCTGCTCCCCTCTCTGCACCAGCCTGAGTGGGGGGCCTCAGGGCTTTTCCCAGCATGTACCCAGCTCACCCAACCTTGTGTCATGGGTCCGGGCCAAGCCTTCGGAATGAGGGGAGAGAAAAGGGCAACGCTGCCTCTGCCCAGGCTGTGCAGGGAATCACCCCGCCCTTCTGGAACTACCTCTGGGGATCCAGCTGGGATTGTAGCTCATTGAGACTTCCAGAGCCTGGCCCCATTGCGGTCACTCCATGAGGTAGAACAGAAACACCTGCCTTTAAAATTCAACTGTATCTAGGGTGACCCCACCTGTATTTCAAGTTCCGTAATAGAGGACACTGCTGCGGGGGGAGGGGGAGAGCTCAAGGGGGTATTTTGGGGTGCTGGAGGGGTGTGTGTGTGTACTGGGAGATGGTATTTGGGAGATGCTGGACAGAGTATTTGGGGTGTGTAAGAGCAGGGGTGCCTCTCGGGACCGGGGGACCTCCCGCAGGCATGCTGCCGAAGGCAGCCTGACTGCCGCCCTCAGGGCGACCGGCAGACAGCACCCCAGGCAGGCGCTTGCTGCGCTGGTGCCTGGAGCCGCCCCTGGTTGTCCCCCATAACGTCCATTCTTCTCCCCCCCACACCTCACGGAGCACTCCCCTTTTCTCCCCCCTAAGGAGCACCCTTCTCTCTCTCTCTCCTCCCCTCCGGCAGGGCTGGGTTGGGTGAGGTGTTGGGGGGGAGGGGGAGGCTAGCTGGCTGCCTGCTGAGGAATGAAAGTGAAAGTAACTCACTTCCTCAGCAGCCAGCCAGGATTGGAATGATCAGGCGTGGCTGGGCTGGGGACAGCCAGATAGCATGTGTGAAAAATCAGGACAGGGGGTTGGGATAGGGTGAGCAGATGTCCCACTTTTATAGGGACAGTCCCAATTTTGGGGTCTTTTTCTTATATAGGCTCCTATTGCCTATTATATAGGCTCCTATTTGAAAGTAGAAGGCAGCCTGGGTGAAAGTGATCATGAAATCATAGAGTTTGCAATTCTAAGGAAGGGTAGAAGGGAGAACAGCAAAATAGAGACAATGGATTTCAGGAAGGCAGATTTTGGTAAGCTCAGAGAGCTGATAGGTAAGGTCCCATGGGAATCAAGACTGAGGGGAAAAACAACTGAGGAGAGTTGGCAGTTTTTCAAAGGGACACTATTAAGAGCCCAAAAGCAAGCTATTCCGCTGGTTAGGAAAGATAGAAAATGTGGCAAAAGACCACCGTGGCTTAACCATGAGATCTTACATGATCTAAAAAATAAAAAGGAGTCATATAAAAAATGGAAACTGGGACAGATTACAAAGGATGAATATAGGCAAACAACACAGGAATGCAGGGGCAAGATTAGAAAGGCAAAGGCACACAATGAGCTCAAACTAGCTACGGGAATAAAGGGAAACAAGAAGACTTTTTATCAATACATTAGAAGCAAGAGGAAGACCAAATGGCGGAGATGCTTAATGACTTCTTTGTTTCGGTCTTCACCGAGAAGTATGAAGGAATGCCTAACATAGTGAATGCTAATGGGAAGGGGGTAAGTTTAGCAGATAAAATAAAAAAAGAACAAGTTAAAAATCACTTAGAAAAGTTAGATGCATGCAAGTCACCAGGGCCTGATGAAATGCATCCTAGAATACTCAAGGAGCTAATAGAGGAGGTATCTGAGCCTCTAGCTATTATCTTTGGAAAATCATGGGAGATGGGAGAGATTCCAGAAAACTGGAAAAGGGCAAATATAGTGCCCATCTATAAAAAGGGAAATAAAAACAATCCAGGAAACTACAGACCAGTTAGTTTAACTTCTGTGCCAGGGAAGATAATGGAGCAAGTAATTAAGGAAATCATCTGCAAACACTTGGAAGGTGGTAAGGTGATAGGGAACAGCCAGCATGGATTTGTGAAGAACAAATCATGTCAAACCAATCTGATAGCTTTCTTTGATAGGATAACGAGCCTTGTGGATAAGGGTGAAGCTGTGGATGTGGTATACCTAGACTTTAGTAAGGCATTTGATACAGTCTCGCATGATATTCTTATCGATAAACTAGGCAAATACAATTTAGATGGGGCTACTATAAGGTGGGTGCATAACTGGCTGGATAACCGTACTCAGAGAGTTGTTATTAATGGTTCCCAATCCTGCTGGAAAGGCATAACGAGTGGGGTACCGCAGGGGTCTGTTTTGGGACCGGCGCTGTTCAATATCTTCATCAACGACTTAGATATTGGCATAGAAAGTACGCTTATTAAGTTTGCGGATGATACCAAACTGGGAGGGATTGCAACTGCTTTCCAATACTGTAAGCTTATGTTTGTGTTGTTAAGAGCAAGTCAGACACAGGGGCACCAGTTTAATAATCCCGCCTAGGGCACCATAAATCCTAAGGATGGCCCGAAGAGTGCACTGGATGCGACTCAGAAACCCATCTCCCATGCCAGAGGCTCAGGCTTAATCTTCAAGGCCGAGCGCAAAACCTTCGGCCGGGCACGTTTCACTCCCTTCCCGCCTCCGCCCAAGCGGCAAGGGAGAAACGGACAAGACACGCCGGCTAGAAGACGCCTCCCTCCCACTTCCCTGTAGGCTGCTGTGACGTTATTAATATGAAGTGGGACTGTATAGATCAGTTGCCACCACTGTTATATATTTGCAGCAAATATTGTACAAAGGTTGTCATGGGAGGTGTCTATGACAAGGTTATGATTTGCTGGTTATCGTTATACTAGCTGTATGTGGGTACCAATTTCATATTTGAAGTCATGAATATGGGCTATGTACTTGTATCTAAAATGTATTTGATTCCGAGTAGCCTCAGTGATGCATTTGGTCAGCTTCTTGAGAAAGGACTATTCTCAGTAGGTGCCCAATCAAGAAACACTTAACTGACAATGGACTTTGGGAGACGCCAATCTACATCTGAGCTTTCCTGGGAACTTTCAAACTAACATGTAAACAATGGCGCCGGCCTGCAAACTGAGTCATGCGTGGACATGTGATTTGCCCATGTGACTCCAGACTCCATCTTGCTGCTGTGATTTTCCAAGGTCAGTCCGAGGACCAATCCTATTCAACTTATTCATAAATGATCTGGAGAAAGGGGTAAACAGTGAGGTGGCAAAGTTCACAGATGATACTAAACTGCTCAAGATAGCTAAGACCAAAGCAAACTGTGAAGAACTTCAAAAAGATCTCACAAAACTAAATGATCAGGCAACAAAATGGCAAATGAAATTTAATGTGGATGAATGTAAAGTAATGTATATTGGAAAAAATAACCCCAATTATACATAAAATATGATGGGGGTTAATTTAGCTGCAACTAATCAGGAAACTAGTCTCAGTGAGACCAGAAACATGGCTCAGGAGGGATTAGGCCAGAGTCCTTTCCTCCTCCCTCATTCTCTCCCCTTCTTTTGAGAAGGATTCACAGCAACTGTTTTCCCTCCAAAACCTGAACTTCCTCCAGTTTTGAAAATGGGGAGAGAAGCAAACTCTGTCGTGATTTCATATCAGTAATGGATAAATGGATAGAAAGTTCTCAGCAGCCCCTGCCAGCCTTTCACAAGGGGGGGGGGGAATCCCTGGGCGAGGCTTCTTTAACAGGAGAATGGATGGCATAGAGGAGCCAAATTTTGTAACAAATGTCCATGCCCGGTGACTGGCAGATAATGGCCAATAGGGACCCAGTCTAGAGACGATTACATCTCAGCACTGGGCGAAACAAACCCTCATGGAGACCATACATCATGGGGGTTTGGGATACTGCTAGTGAACATGGTGAGGGGAAAGTGAGGGGCTAATACAGTAGCATGGAGATTCTCAGCCACTCTGGGCACAGCCTGGGCAGCAAGGAGCCAGACACAGACTGAGCCCTCGTCCTGTGCCCCCTGAGGAAAAGAAAAGGGTCCAGCCAACTGTCCTGTGAGCAGCTGGGAGACACTGTCATAGAAATTCCTGTCCGTTCCAGCTGAGGAATAAGGAGAGACGGACACAGCTAATCAAGCAAGGAGCCCCGGGAGGGGCGATCCATTTATTTCAATTGCAATTGGGTTCGAGCTCATAAGTCAGCAAGAACAAAGAAAACACTTACACCAAAGCATTATATGCAGTTGACTATGATAATCTATCGCTCTATGATTGGCCAAAATTTGCTATCATTACCATACCTAATTAGCAAACTACATGTATCTGCCCTTCTTATGACCCCTTATTGTTCATCTACTTGCCCCACCCCTTGCGTTATTTTGCAAACCAAGCAGTTAGTTATCTACAGGACGCAGGCACAGAAAGTTCCATTGTCTCCAGGTTTGGAGTTTGGCTACATTTCCTCTCGAAGGAACTTCTTGAGTTAAGATATAGCATAGCTGTGCTGTATATCTTCCATGTGTACGTGACAAATTTGCCCCCTGGCAGTTAAGCAGAATAATTTTATATCAACACCATTCCCCCAAACAGGGGGAGGCCTCTGGCTTTGGTGTGTATTAAATATGGAGCAAGTCACTTTCCTCAACAAACATTTTAATGAAGATAAAGGGGGAAAGAAATGAGTTTCAAATGAGTGGAGAAAGTTGACCATTTAACTCCCTGCAACCGCCAGGATGGAGAATGACTAAGGCAACAAATTCCCTCCAAAATAGGAGGACTTGCTGCAACTAAACATGGGAACGTCTCCAAACACGAGATGCTTTTGAACAGACATTTAATAATGACATGGAAAAAGACAAAATCTGACAGCTGATGTCTATGTCTATCACTTAGAAAAGTTAGATGCCTGCAAGTCACCAGGGCCTGATGAAATGCATCCTAGAATACTCAAGGAGCTAATAGAGGAGGTATCTGAGCCTCTAGCTATTATCTTTGGAAAATCATGGGAGACGGGAGAGATTCCAGAAGACTGGAAAAGGGCAAATATAGTGCCCATCTATAAAAAGGGAAATAAAACAACCCAGGAAACTACAGACCAGTTAGTTTAACTTCTGTGCCAGGGAAGATAATGGAGCAAGTAATTAAGGAAATCATCTGCAAACACTTGGAAGATAGTAAGGTGATAGGGAATAGAACAAATCATGTCAAACCAATCTGGTAGCTTTCTTTGATAGGATAACGAGTCTTGTGGCTAAGGGAGAAGCGGTGGATGTGGTATACTTGGACTTTAGTAAGGCATTTGATACAGTCTTGCATGATATTCCTTGACTTTAGCAAAGCTTTTGATACGGTCTCCCACAGTATTCTTGCCGCCAAGTTAAAGAAGTATGGACTGAATGAATGGACTGTAAGGTGGATCGAAAGCTGGCTAGATCGTTGGGCTCAACGGGTAGTGATCAATGGCTCCATGTCTAGTTGGCAGCCAGTTGCAAGCGGAGTGCCCCAAGGGTCGGTCCTGGGGCCGGTTTTGTTTAATATCTTTATTAATGATCTGGAGGATGGTGTGGACTGCACTCTCAGCAAGTTTGCAGATGACACTAAACTAGGAGGCGTGGTAGATACACTAGAGGGTAGGGATCGGATACAGAGGGACCTAGACAAATTAGAGGATTGGGCCAAAAAAAACCTGATGAGGTTGAACAAGGATAAGTGCAGAGTCCTGCACTTAGGACGGAAGAATCCCATGCACTGCTACAGACTAGGGACCGAATGGCTAGGTAGCAGTATTGCAGAAAAGGACCTAGGGGTCACAGTGGATGAGAAGCTGGATATGAGTCAACAGTGTGCTCTTGTTGCCAAGAAGGCTAACAGCATTTTGGGCTGTATAAGTAGGGGCATTGCCAGCAGATCGAGGAACGTGATCGTTCCCCTTTATTCGACATTGGTGAGACCTCATCTGGAATACTGTGTCCAGTTTTGGGCCCCACACTACAAGAAGGATGTGGAAAAATTAGAAAGAGTCCAACAGAGGGCAACAAAAATGATTAGGGGTCTGGAGCACATGACTTATGAGGAGAGGCTGAGGGAACTGGGATTGTTTAGTCTCCAGAAGAGAAGAATGAGGGGGGATTTGATAGCAGCCTTCAACTACCTGAAGGGGGTTTCCAAAGAGGATGGAGCTCGGCTGTTCTCAGTGGTGGCAGATGACAGAACAAGGAGCAATTGTCTCAAGTTGCAGTGGGGGAGGTCCAGGTTGGATATTAGGAAAAACGATTTCACTACGAGGGTGGTGAAACACTGGAATGCGTTACCTAGGGAGGTGGTGGAGTCTCCTTCCTTGGAGGTTTTTAAGGCCCGGCTTGACAAAGCCCTGGCTGGGATGATTTAGTTGGGAATTGGTCCTGCTTTGAGCAGGGGGTTGGACTAGAAGACCTCTTGAGGTCCCTTCCAACCCTGATATTCTATGATTCTATGATATTCTTATTGATAAACAAGGCAAATACAACTTAGATGGGGCTACTATAAGGTGGGTGCATAACTGGCTGGATAACCGTACTCAGAGAGAAGTTATTAATGGTTCTCAATCCTGCTGAAAAGGTATAACAAGTGGGGTTCCGCAGGGGTCTGTTTTGGGACCGGCTCTGTTCAATAGCTTCATCAACGACTTAGATATTGGCATAGAAAGTACGCTTATTAAGTTTGCAGATGATACTAAAGTGGGAGGGATTGCAACTGCTTTGGAGGATAGGGTCATAATTCAAAATGATCTGGACAAATTGGAGAAATGGTCTGAGGTAAACAGGATGAAGTTTAACAAAGACAAATGCAAAGTGCTCCACTTAGGAAGGAACAATCACACAGGAAGGAATCTGTTTCACACATAAAGAATGGGAAGAGACCGTCTAGGAAGGAGTACGGCAGAAAGGGATCTAGGGGTTATAGTGGACCACAAGCTAAATATGAGTCAACAGTGTGATGCTGTTGCAAAAAAAGCAAAATGATTCTGGAACGCATTAACAGGTGTGTTGTGAACAAGACACGAGAAGTCATTCTTCCGCTCTACTCTGCGCTGGTTAGGCCTCAACTGGAATATGGTGTCCAATTCTGGGCACCGCATTTCAAGAAAGATGTGGAGAAATTGGAGAGGGTCCAAAGAAGAACAACAAGAATGATTAAAGGTCTTGAGAACATGACCTATGAAGGAAGGCTGAAAGAATTGGGTTTGTTTCGTTTGGAAAAGAGAAGACTGAGAGGGGACATGATAGCAGTTTTCAGGTATCTAAAAGGCTGCCATAAGGAAGAGGGAGAAAACTTGTACACCTTAGCCTCTAAGGATAGAACAAGAAGCAATGGGCTTAAACTGTAGCATGGGAGGTTTAAGTTGGACATTAGGAAAAAGTTCCTAACTGTCAGGGTGGCTAAACACTGGAATAAACTGCCTAGGGAGGTTGTGGAATCTCCATCTCTATAGATATTTAAGAGTAGGTTAGATAAATGTCTATCAGGGATGGTCTAGACAGTATTTGGTCCTGCCATGAGAGCGGGGAACTGGACTCAATGACCTCTCGAGGTCCCTTCTAGTCCTAGAATCTATGAATCTATGTTAAGTCATTAAAGAGAAAAGGGTGAAAATCTGGAGAATTTTGGATCAATTTTCACTAAGTAGAGCGGAAAGTGAAAAAATGTGAAGTATTTTATATCGATAGTCAATAGTAGGTAAAGAGGTAAAATGAGAGTGAATTTCATAGTGTTATTTGACAAATTGAAAGAAAATGGGAAACTTTTTAAAATATATTCAAAATTGAGAAAAGGTCAAAATCTGAGGATATTTTATGTTAATATTTATTATTAGTGAGACATGTAAAAAATCTCAGGGAATATTAAATTAGAAATAGATAACTAGAGAGAAAGGAAGGCAATTTTTTAGGATATTCTCCTGAAGAAGAGATCTGTGTGTAGCTCAGAAATGGATCTCTCTCACCAACTGAAGTGGGTCTAATAAAAGATATGACCTCACCCACCTTATCTTTCTAAATGCAAAGCAATGCACATTGGAGAGAAAAACTAGAGCTACTTTAAAACATTACTGGGTGGTAAATTAACTATCACCTGTAGCCCATATAGCTAGCTTTAGCATTTCTTTTATGCAGCAGTAACGCAAGGAACCCACAGGCCCGTCTCCTGTAGGACACTGGCATCAGCAGTTAGCATAAGGCTCGAGGTCTTTGAACTCTGGCACAGATAACTGGCCTAAGGGTCACCCCTAAGGTTTGGGGAACTGGAAATAGAGTGTCTAAGGGGGAATTTCATCCGTAAAGACACCAGCCGACCAGAGGAACATGAGTTAACACCGGCCTTCGGATAGAACATCCACAGATGTCTGACCACAGGAGGGCCATGGCAATGAACTGACCCCAAGATGAGATCATTACTACACTAACCTATAGGAGAAGCAACAGAGGGTCCTGTGTAGGGTTACCATACGTCCGGATTTCCCTGGACATGTCCGGCTTTTTGGTCCCCAAATCCCCGTCCGGGGGGAACTGAAAAAAAGCCGGACATGTCCGGGGAAATAGGGAGGCTAGGATCTCTGAATTTGTGTGTGTGGGTCGCCCGCTGTGACATCATCTCGGTGCGACACTTGGCTCCTGCCCAGGGCATGCTGGGGGCTGTAGTCCGGCCGGGCCTCACGCTCCAGGGAGAGCCGAGAGAGGGGAGCGGCCGAGAACTACAACTTCCCGCGGCCCCTGCGATGCGACCAACCTGCCCCTGAGAGGCAGCAAGCCGTCAGGGGAGGGGGGGCGCGGGCCCCTGTCCTTTGCGTGGGGGATGTCTCTGGGTGCCACTCAGCAGCCATCTCAGGGCTGGGGGACGCCCCCGGGGGGTTGTGGACACCAGCATATTGCGGGGAGCCGGCACTGTCCGGATTTGCATCCCCCTGGGGTGGAGCTGCGCTCCCGGCCCCGGGCACCAGTCACGTAGGGTTACCATACGTCCGGTTTTTCCCGGACATGTCCGGCTTTTCGGCAATCAAACCCCCGTCCGGGGGGAATTGCCAAAAAGCCGAACATGTCCGGGAAAAATACCGGACGGGCACTTCCCCTCCCGCGGCTGCTCTGCTCCTCCCCTGACTCAGACTTCGGCTCTGTTTAAGAGCCGAGCTGCCTGAGCCAGCGCTAACGACTTCGGGCAGCCCCCTGCCTCCGGACCCCGAGCCGCCGGCCGGGCACTTCCCTTCCCGGGCTCCAGCTGCTCTGCTCCGGCGGCGCAGGGTCTGGAGGCAAGGGGGCTGCCCGAAGCCGGTAGCGCTGGCTCGGGCAGCTTGGCTCTTAAACAGAGCCGAAGAGTCAGGGGAGGAGCAGAGCAGCTGGAGCCCGGGAGGGGAAGTGCCCGGCCGGGGACGCAGGGTCCGGAGGCAAGGGGGGCTGCCCAAAGCCCGAGCGCTACCGGCTTCACGGGTTTGCCAGGCAGCCTCCAGACCCTGCGCCCCCGGCTGGGCGCTTCCCCTCCCGGGCTCCAGCTGTGCTGGGGAAGCGCTGGCCGGGGGCGCAGGGTCTGGAGGCTGCCCAGCAAACCGTGAAGCTGGTAGCGCTTGGGCAGCCCTTTTCGCGTGGCTGGGAGGGAGGAGGGGGAGTTAGGGCGGGGACTTTGGGGAATAGGCAGGGAATGGGGGGAGTAGGGGCGGAGTTGAGGCGGTGTCGGGGGTGGGAAAGGGGCGGGGCCAGGGCCCTGTGGAGTGTCCTCTTTTTTTATTTTTTAAATATGGTAACCCTAGTCCTGTGGCCCCTTTAAGACTAACAGATGTATTGGAGCATAAGCTTTCGTGGGTGAATGCCCTGAGAAGCGGGAAGGCGCCGGGGGGGCCGTTGCTGGGGGTGCGGGTCTGAGAGGCGCCGGCGGGGGGGAGGGGCGCGGAGCTGGGGGGGTCTCTGCGGGGGGAGGGGCTGAGCGGGGGGCGAGGTCAGGCTGATCCCGGGGCCCGCCCTTACCTGGGCTGCAGAGGGCGGAAGCGCCGCGGGGCAGGCTGGGAGATGTAGTTCCTGACTCTCCCGGGAGCGGATCGCGAGGGGCGGGGGGTCCCGCATGCGCAGAGGCAGCGCTCGCAGACCACCTGGCACGTGCCCCCCCCAGGCGTTGGGGTCCGGCAGCCCCGCCCAGGGCCGGGGGCGGGAGAACGAGGGGCGGGGTGTGAGCAGCTGCTGGGCATGCGCAGATCGTTGCGGAGCCGGGGTGAGTGGCGGCGTCTGTGCTGGGGAGACCCGTTAACGCCTCCAGTGCCCGGCCCGCCGGAGCCGCCCCCGCTGCGGCGCTGCAGCCGCCAGGTACCGGAGCGAGCCCCGGGGCCGGGGCCGGGCGGTGACTCTGCCCCAGTGTCCGTGGGGGGGACCCGGCATCTCGCAGCGCCGGGATCTGCTCCCTGGGGCAGCGCCCGCGGGGGGCTCGGAGCTGCTGTCCCCGCAGGAGCCCAACGCCCCCGGGCCCGGCCCGGCTCTGCCCTGGGGCCCCACGGGGGAGATCGGGGGGCCCGGCTCCACTGGGGCCCGGCGTGTGGCTGGGCGGGGGCTGCCGGGAGGGGGGATCTGGGAAAGGGGCGGATGGAAAATGTCTGTGCAGCCCGGACATGGCCGGGGGAGGAGAAGAGCCGGTGACCCCCGAGGAGCGGGGAGAGAAGGGGGGGTTGAGATCCTCTCGTATTTACCGCTGCCCCCTCCCGTGGGGACCCCCCATCCTCTCCAGCCCTTCCCCCTTTCTCCCTAGACAGCAACGAGCCACATCCACGGTGACCCCCCCCCGTTCTCTCAAATCCCCGATAAGGTCTCTGTTTTCCTCCCTGATTGTGCCCCATTTTCCCTCTACTTCGCCAATGGCCAGTTCAAATCCCAGGTTTTGGGTGACTTCCCTCCCCCCGCCCCATTTTTGCCTGCAGTGATTTGTCCTTGTTTAGGAGGTTTCAGAGTAGCAGCTGTGTTAGTCTGTATCCGCACAAAGAGCAGGAATACTTGTGGCACCTTAGAGACTAACAAATTTATTAGAGCATAAGCTTTCGTGGGCTACAGCCCACTTCTTTGGTATGCATCCCCGCGGGCTTATGCTCTAATAAATTTGTTAGTCTCTAAGGTACCACAAGTACTCCTGTTCTTTTTGTTTAGGAGGGAAATCGGTCCCCTGAGTGATTTCTGAAATAGGCAGGCGCTGGGAGAGCCCTGAGACAGGGATATGCTGAGCGGGGCTGGGGGGCCTCCCTCTGCTGGCAACAGGGCATGGAAAGGCCCGAGAGGGGAAGGGAGGAGCAAGCAGCCCCCATGGAGACTGAACAGCCCCAGGCTTCCCAGTCCCAGCTACTTCCCCGACTCCCCCACCCAGCAGCCCCCCCACCGCCTGCTAGTCACATTCCCAGACCCCACTGCCAGCTCTCCCCATAGCCGGTGACCTTCTGACTCCAGCCCCACTCCTTTCCTCTGTGAAAGCCACATCACCCAGGGCTCCCTGCCGGCCATGTGAATGTGAGGCAAGAAGAATCCATCCTGTTCTGTTGTTTGAATATCGCTGTATAATCCCCTCAAATGTCTCTTCTTTTCTCTTGAACTGTTGAATGGTGACATAAAATCTCCCCAGATGTTGGTGCTTCTCTCTTATATTGGCAAATATTTAGTTTGTGCCCCATTTTCTCCTCAGTTCTGAAATTCTGATATCAAATTCTTAAACATCTTCCCGCTTTTCTCCCAGGGTGTCTGATTAACATCAGGGCTATTATCATCCTGAGCGTGGCGCAGGCCTTGCCTGAGATCTGGTGCCCCAGTGGGACGGGCACTGCACAAACCCTGACCGAGTTTGGGGCACTCGTTGGGCCAGGAACTGCACAGACCCCTGCAGAGAGCCAGGACCTTCTTGTGCCTGGTGCTACAGTGACCCTGACTGAGCTCTGGGCCCCTGTTGTGCCAGGCCCTGCATCAACATGAAATGAAATCAGGCTCCCATTGTGACAGGTGCTGTTCAGACCCCAAGTGAGATCTGGGCCCTGTTCCACCAGGCGCTGCAGAAACCCCAACTGAGATTTGTGTCCCCGTTGGTCCTGGCACTGCACTGACCCCGACCAAGATCACGCCCCACCACTGTACTGGGCACTGCACAGACCCTGATGAAGATCCTGGCCCAACATTTTGCCAGGTGCTGCAGGGACCCCAAACAAAATCAGGGATCCTGTAATGCCAGGAGTTGCAGAGCCCCTGACCGAGATCAGGCCCCATGTTGTGCAGGGCTCTGCACAGACACTGACCAAGATCAGAGTCCCTATTGTGACAGGTGCTGAACAGACACCCAGGGTATGTCTACACTGCCATTAAAACCCCCCAGCTGGCCCATGGCAGCTGACACTGGCTCACAGGGCTCAGGTGAAGGGGCTGTTTAATTGCAGTGTAGATGTCTGGGCTCAGGCTGGAGCCAGGCTGTAGGACCCTGTGAGGTGGGAGGGTGCCAGACCTTGGGCTGCAGCCCAAGCCGGAACATCGACACCACAATTAAACAGCTCCGCAGCCTGAGCCGTGTGAGCCCAAGTCAGCGGGCATGGGCCAGCCCCCTGTGTCTAATTGCAGTGTAGACATGCCCACAGTGACAGTCCTTGCCACAAAAAGCTCAAAGGCTAAATAGGCCAATGGTGGGAGGTGACTCTCCATTTTACAGATGGGGAAACTGAAGCTCAGAGAGTGGAAGTACAGTAATTTGCTCAAGTTTGCATGGAGAATTTGGGGCAGAGCTGGGAACTGAACCCAGATTATTTGAATTCTGGCCTCTCCCCTTAACCCCAAGCCCAGCGTGTGCGTGTACAGCGTTGTTTTGGGCTGTGTTTGCCTTGTATTGGCTTCCAAGGGAGCCTGTGGAATTTCCCTCATTGGAGGTTTCTAAGACCAGGTTAGAGGTACACCAGTCTGGGAATGTCTAGGGATACTTGGTCCTACCTCAGCACAGGAGGCTTGAGGAGACGACCTCTCAAGATCCCTTCCAGGCCTACATTGAAATCATTCTCTTTTGTGCTGTCGTGTTCTACGCTGAGCTGTTTTGCATGGTGCCATTTGGAACTGTGATCGCCCCATGCTGTGCTGCATAGTTGTATGGTGCATTGTTTTGCCTCAGCTTGTTTGGTGTCTGTGTTCTGTTGGTTTGAGTTGAGCTCTTTTGCGTTGTGTACTTTTGTCCTAGGGTGTATTAGTTTGCATTGTGTTGCTTTCTTCTCCTTTGTATTGTCATTTTATGCTGTGGAGTGTAGTTTTTTGGTTTCTGTTGTTTTTCTGAATTGCCTGACATTATGTTGTGGTGGGTTTCTTTCTGTATGCTGTGTTTTTATATGTATATATTGCATAGCGTCATAAAAATGTAGGGCTGGACAGGATCTCAAGATGCCATCAAGTCCAGCTCTTCCTGCCAAGGCAGGACCAAGTATATATAGATTATCTCTGACAGAGGTTTGTCCTACCTGTTCTTAAAAACTTCCAAGGAACGAGACTCCCCAGCCACCCTTGTAAGACTATTCAAGAGCATAACTACCTTAGCTCTGGGGACACCACACAGATTTGAGTGGTGAGCAGCTCTGGAGACAGGAGACCTCAGTGAGTGGGCAGCTGGGTAAAGAGACTAACATTGGGAGGAGAAACATTGACATGTCCAAGGTCACCCAGGCTGCCCGTGACAGAGCTAGAAATAGATCCAAGTTCTAGTGCCACCGTACTGCTGTTTTGGGCACTGAAGGTCTCTGCCACGCTGGTGTTTTAGGCACTGAAGGTCTCTGCCACGCTGGTGTTTTAGGCATTGAAGGTCTCTGCCACGCTGGTGTTTTAGGCACTGATGCAGAGGTGGGCAAACTATGGGCAGGACCCTCCTGCCTGGCCCCTGAGCTCCTGGCCCGGGAGGCTAGCCCCCATCCCCTCCCCTGCTGCTCCCGCTCCCCCTCCCCCACAGCCTCAGCTCACTGCGCCGCTGGCGCAATGCTCTAGGCAGCGGGGCTATGAGCTCTTGCCGGGCAGCGCAGCTGCAGAGCCGCGGCCTGACCCGGTGCTCTGTGCTGCGCAGTGGCGTGGAAGGCTCCAGCCAGGCGGCGCCGCTGCCTGTCCTGGCGCTCTGGGCAGCGTGGCTGTAGAGCCACCAGCCGCTGGTGCTCCAGGCAGCCCGGTAAGGGGGCAGGGAGCAGGGGGAGTTGGATAGAGGGCAGGGGAGTTCATGGTGGTGGTCAGTTGGCGGGGGCGTGAATAGGGTTTGGGGCGATGAGAGGGCAGGGAACAGGGGGGCAGTCAGGAAGGGAGGGGGGGGTTGGATGGGTTGGCATGGGGCAGTCAGGAGCAGGGGATCCGGAGGCGGTAAGGGGACAGGGAGAAGGGGGGGGGTTGGATAGAGGGCAGGGGAGTTCGGGGTGGTAGTCAGGGGACAGAGATGTGGATGGGGTCGGAGCGGTCAGAGGGCAGGAAACAAGAGGTTGAATGGGAGTAGGAGTCCCGGTGAGGGCATTCAGGAAAGAGGGGGGGTTGGATGGGGCGGTGGGGCGCAGTCAATAGCAGGGGTTCCAGGGGCAGACAGGGAGAATGGGTGGTTGGATGGGGAAGGGGTCCTGTGGGGGGGCAATCAGGAATGAGAGGAAGGATTGGATGGGGCGGCGGGGGGCAGTCAAGGGTGGGGGGTCCGGGGGTGGTCAGGGGACAGGGAGCGCGGGGGTTGGATGGAGCAGGGGTCCCGGGGGGGGGGGTCGGATAGGGCGGGGGGCTGGGCCACGCTTGGCTGTTTGGGGAGTCACAGCTGGCCCTCCATACAATTTCGGAAACCCAATGTGGCCCTCAGGCCAAAAAGTTTGCCCGCCCCTGCACTGGTGCAAACCCTTAGTATAGACAGAATTTACACTAGTGCACTCTGATTGGCACTGGTGCACCATGTCCCAGTTTGAAGCTTTGAGGTGCGGGGGGACAGTGACCTCACTGAGGCCTGGGGTTGACTGAACAGTGCAGCTGGTAACGGAGGGACAGCAGTGAGTGCTGGGGTATGAGCCAGGAGCACAGGACTGGACACTGACTTCTCCTGACCCAGGAGATGCACCCCCAGCTGTGTGCAGGGACGGCAGCTGAGCAGCTCTGCCAAGACAGCCTGTGCCTCCATGGACAAACCACCTCTTCCTGCAGCCTAATACGCTGGGGTCTGGGGACCTTTCCAAACTGCGGGTGATGGGGCTCTGGTGTTACCAGGGTCTGTTCCTGGCTCTGTCACTGACCTGCTTGGTGACCTTGGGGAAGTCACAGCCCCTCTGTGTTTTCCTCCTACCCATTGTCTACTTGGATTGTGATCTCTTTGGGGCAAGGACTGTCCCTCTCTCTCTGTGCAGTGCCCAGCACAATGGGGTGCTGATCTCAGTCAGGTTCTCTGTCATGCGCAGCACGATGGGGACCTGATCTCCACCAGTGTCTGTGCAACGCAAGGCGCAGTTCATAGACTCCCAGACTTTAAGGCCAGAAGGGAAAATCATGATCATCTAGTCTGACCTCCTGCACAACACAGACCAGAGAACCTCACCCACCCACTCCTGTAATAGCCCCCTAACCTCTGGCTGAGTTAACAACCTCAGATCATTATTTGAAAACTTCAAATTACAAAAAAAATCCACCATTTACACTAGTTTAAACTTTGCAAATGACCCATGCCATACCCCATGCTGCAGAGGAAGGCAAAAAAAAACAACCCCAGGGTCTCTGCCAATCTGAGTCTGGGCAAAATTTCTTCCCATCCCCAAATATGGCAATCAGTTAGACCCTGAGCACGTGGGCAAGATCCAGCAGCCAGACACCTAGGAAAGAATTCTCTGTAGTAATTCAGAGCCCTCCCCATCTAGTGTCCCATCACCGGCCTTTGGAGATATTTGCTGCTAGCAGTTGCAGACTGACTACATGCCATTGTAGGCAGTCCCATCATACCATCTCCTCCATGAAGGTATCGAGCTCAGTCTTGAAGCCAGTTAGGTTTTTTGTCCCCACTGCTTCCCTTGGGAGGCTGTTCCAAAACTTCACTCTGATAGTTAGAAACCTTCGCCTAACGTCAATCCAGAACTTGTTGATGGCCAATATCCATTTGTTCTAGTGCCAAGATTGGTGCTTAACCTAAATAACTCCTCTCCTTCCCTGGTATTTACCCTTCTGATGTATTTCTAGAGAGCGATCATATCTCCCCTCAGCCTTCTTTTGGTTAGGCTAAACAAGCCAAGCTCTTTGAGTCTCCTCTCATATGGCAGATTTTCCATACCTCGGATCATCCTAGTAGTCCTTCTCTGCTCCTGTTCCAGTTTGAATTCATCCTTCTTAAATATGGGAGACCAGAATGGCCCACAGTATTTCAGATGAGGTCTCATCAGTGCCTTGTATAACAGTACTAACCCTTCCCTGGGTCTACGGGAAATACCTCGCCTGATGCATCTTAGGACTGCGTTCACCTATTTCACGGCTGCATCACACTGGGGGCCCGGGGGTCTGATAGTTTGGGATGTTCCTTTTCCCATAGTCAGTTCTTTCCCTTTAGTGTTTTACCCCCACCTATGCCCGATGCCACTCTCTTCTTAACTTGCTTTGGTTATTTCAGTTCCAGTTTTTAAATGAGCTCTAATAATTGCAAAGCTGAAAACGATACCTAGTGAAGGTCTGCTGTAATTACCTGGTTACCTGTAGCATTTTCTGGTGTGGTGCATAAAGCAATGTCAAAGAGCCAAAAGCGATTTTAGGGTGAAAGGGCTCATCAGGTGTTTGCTCTCTAGGGGTATGTCTACACTACGAGAGTAGTTCGATTGTACTTAAATCGAATATGTGGAATCGATATTACGAAGTCGAACGTGCGTATCCACACTAAGGACAGTAATTCGACTTCGTGAGTCCACACTAACGGGGCAAGCGTCGACATTGGAAGCAGTGCACTGTGGGCAGCTATCCCACAGTCCCCGCTGCCCATTGGAATTCTGGGTCGAGCCCCCAATGCCTGCTGGGGAAAAAAATGTGTCGAGGGTGGTTTTGGGTAACTGTCGTCATCCATCCATCACTCCCGCCCTCCCTCCCTGAAAGCGCCGGCGGGCAATCAGTTCGCGCACTTTTCTGCTGAGTGACATCGTGGACGCCACAGCACCGCGAGCATGGAGCCCGCTGCGACCATCGCTGCAGTTATGGCCGTTGTCAACACCTCGCACCTTATCAGCCACCTTTTCCAGAGGCAGATGTTCAGAAATCGGGCGAGGAGGCTACGGCAGCGCGATAAGGACATGAAGTCTGAGAGTGGCACAGACCTGTCACAAAGCACGGGACCCCGCGCCGTGGACATCATGGTGGCAATGGGTCATGTTGATGCCGTGGAATGGCGTTTCTGGGCACGTGAAACAAGCACTGACTGGTGGGACCTCATAGTGCTGCAAGTCTGGGATGAATCCCAGTGGCTGAGAAACTTTCGCATGCGGAAGGGAACTTTCCTTGAACTTTGAGTTGCTGTCCCCTGCCCTGAAGCGCAAGGACACCCGGATGCGAGCAGCCCTGACTGTCCAGAAGCGAGTGGCCATAGCCCTCTGGAAACTTGCCACGCCAGACAGCTACCGGTCAGTCGCGAACCACTTTGGCGTGGGCAAATCTACCGTGGGGGTTTTGTGATGCAAGTAGCCAAGGCAATCGTTGATGTACTGCTGTCAAAGGTAGTGACCCTGGGAAACATGGAGGTGATCATAGATGGCTTCTCAGCGATGGGATTCCCAAACTGCGGTGGGGCCAGAGATGGAACTCACATCCCTATCCTGGCACCGGACCACCAGGCCAGCCAGTACATTAATCGAAAGGGCTACTTTTCCATGGTGCTGCAAGCACTGGTGGACCACAGGGGACGTTTTACCAACATCTACGTCGGATGGCCGGGCAAGGTTCATGACGCTCGTGTTTTCAGGAACTCTGGTCTGTTTAGATGGCTGCAGGAGGGTACTTACTTCCCGGACCACAAAATAACTGTTGGGGATGTCGAGATGCCTATAGTGATCCTCGGGGACCCAGCCTACCCGCTAATGCCCTGGCTCATGAAGCCCTATACAGGCACCCTGGACAGTGAAAAGGAACTCTTCAACTACCGTCTGAGCAAGTGCAGAATGGTGGTGGAGTGTGCTTTTGGACGTCTCAAGGGGAGATGGAGAAGCTTATTGACTCGCTCCGATCTCAGCGAAACCAATATCCCCATTGTTATTGCAGCTTGCTGTGTGCTCCACAATCTCTGTGAGAGCAAGAGGGAAACCTTTATGGCGGGGTGGGAGGTTGAGGCAAATTGCCTGGCTGATGATTACGCCCAGCCAGACAGCCGTGTGATTAGAAGAGCCCAGCGGGACGCGCTGTGCATCCGGGAGGCTTTGAAAGCTAGGTTCCTGAGTGAGCAGGGTAACCTGTGACAATTTTGTTGGTTTACAGAGAAGCTGAACCTGCCCCCGTTTCTTTACCCAGTGACTGTTCACAATCCTCTCCAGTTTCATACCCCGTTCACCCCCTTGCAATCCACATTTAAAATAAAATCACTGAAAATTTGTTAATGAACAACGTTTTATTTATTACTGTTTTCGCGGGAAAGTGTTGAAACTGGGACGCAGACTGTGGTGGGGAGCGGGTGTAGTGTACTCATGCAAAGGACGCTTCTAAACTCGAGGAATGCCAGGCTCCTGCTTCTACAGTGGTCCGCACTGGCGGACTGATTGTTTGAACGGAGCCTGCCACCCCTCCTGTTCGGGACTCTGTGTGTGGGGGCTATGTGACTTTGTGGCAGGGGGAGGACGGTTACAGATTCCCTGCTGCGTGGCTCTGTGATCCAGGATAAGGACCGCTGCATAAGATCTGTAACCGCCCTCCCACCGCCAAAAAATCTCATAGCCCCCCGCCCCCAACAGACAATGAAAACCACCTCCCAGACTGACCAGGGTGCCTAGTGACTGCACTGTGTGTGTGACCTGCTGCTGAACCTGCCCCTGTGTCTGTACCAACCACCTTTCCCCCCCCTTAAAACAGACTGTCCTCTAAAAAAAAACATGATGGAAACAGCAATTAACAGAAACGTATTTTTTATTAGCAAATGGACAGTTAGGGGATGAAACTGGGATGGGGGATTGGGTGATGCGGGAAGAAAAGGACTTATCAAATTTTGGGGAATGACAGCCTCCTGCCACTTGAGCAGTCTGCAGGGATAGAGTGACAGTTTTCACGGGCTCTGCAGCCCCTCCTTCTTGGTACTTTCGGTGAGGGGGGTATGGGACTTTGTGGCGGGGGACGGTGGTTACAGATAGACTGCAGCGGGGCTCTGTCCTCCTGCCTCCGGTCCTGCAGAACATCCACAAGGCGCCGGAGCGTGTCCGTTTGCTCCCTCATTAGTCCAAGCAGTGTTTGAGTCGCCTGCTGGTCTTCCTGCCGCCACCTCTCCTCCCGTTCGCTGTGTGCTCTCTGGTATTGGGACATGTTCTCCCTCCACTGACTCTGCAGGGTTGCCTTGGCTCGGGAGCAGCCCATAAGTTCTGAGAACATGTCGTCCCGTGTCTTTTTACGTCTACGCCTAATCTGCGACAGCCTCTGGGAGGGGGATGACAGGGTAGGTCGGGAGACAGCCACAGCTGTGGGATGGGAAAAAGGGAGTGAATTCCTCAGAAAGATAAATTTTTGGGTGAACAAAGAAAATAGTCTTTCTCTGTGAAAAAGACCATTCACAGCACCTATCACATGCGCACTCAGGACAAGGTCGAATTTTCGGCCTTCGCATTCAGTCCCTGGGGTCCTGCAGTGCAGATCACAGAATCGGAACAGCACAGCGGAATTGGGCTGACATGGTAAGCCGTAGACTTGTGGCAGCTTAAAACTGTAATAATAGCACTGCCCTACTTTCATGTTCAAAGCAATGCTCCTAGCGTTGTCCAGTTCCTGCTGCCAGCAATCCGGCAAGCATGAACTCTGCCCCTGTCCCACCCCCTCGCGGCTGTCCCCGGGAAAGATCCCTCTATGCTGTCCCTCTCCCGCCTCCACCGCATGGCTGTAAACCGGCGGTTACAGTTCTGTAAAGGAACAGGGAAGCAGTCCCAATACTAACATTGCCCTAATTCAAAGCAGGTGACCATGAGCGACATCACTCTGATGCGTATTTCTGACAGCGAGAAAGAACGCATGCTTCGGGAAAGCCTCCAAAGACCAGGGCCGTATGCCACCATGCTGTGCAAGGCAATGATCCTGGAGTACTTGATGGTAGCCTGGCGCGGAAACGTTTCCTACTACGGAGGACACAACAAGGCCGCTCTCCCAAGGAACCTCATGCAAAGGTTTTCCAGTTACCTCCAGGAGATCTTCATGGAGATGTCCCATGAGGATTTCTGCTCTATACCCGGATATATTGAGCGAATTTTACTGTAGCTGCACTGGCAAGGGCTAAACAGTACAGTGCCTAGGGCAAACCAATCAAGATTTACTGGACATTGTTAGATTTTTTTGCAGCAGTTGCACTGCCAAAGACTAGAACTTTAAGTGCCTAGGACAATCTAATCATGAAAAAGCCACAGTTAATATTTATATTCTTTTATAAATAAATGTTTACACGTTTAAACCACTTACCGGCTGATCCTTCCCCTGATTCTGGGTCCGGGTTAACGCCTGGGGACGGTTGGTACGGGATCTCTGTGAGGGTGATGAAGAGATCCTGGCTGTCTGGGAAATCAGCGTTGTAAGCGCTGTCGACTGCCTCGTCCTCCTCATCTCCTTCCTCTTCTTCCCCGTCCACTACCATCTCAGAGGAAGCGGGCGTGGACAATATCCCATCCTCAGAGTCCACGGTCAGTGGTGGGGTAGTGGTGGCGGCCGCACCGAGGATGGAATGCAGTGCCTCGTAGAAACGGCATGTCTGCGGCTGGGATCCGGAGCGTCCGTTTGCCTCTTTGGTCTTCTGGTAGCCTTGTCTCAGCTCCTTGATTTTCACGCGGCACTGCGTTGCATCCCAGCTGTATCCTCTCTCTGTCATTGCTTTGGAGATCTTCTCGTAGATCTTTGCATTCCGTCTTTTTGATCGCAGCTCTGAAAGCACGGACTCATCGCCCCACACAGCGATCAGATCCAAGACTTCCCGATCAGTCCATGCCGGGGCCCTCTTTCTATTCTGAGATGGCATGGCCATCTCTGCTGGAGAGCTCTGCATCGTTGCCAGTGCTGCTGAGCTCGCCACGATGTCCAAACAGGAAATGAGATTCAAACTGCCCAGACAGGAAAAGGAATTCAAATTTTCCCGGGGCTTTTCCTGAGGGCTGGTCAGAGCATCTGAGCTCTGACTGCTGTCCAGAGCGTCAACAGAGTGGTGCACTGTGGGATAGCTCCCGGAGCTATTAGCGTCGATTTCCATCCACACCTACCCTAATTCGACATGGCCATGTCGAATTTAGCACTACTCCCCTCGTTGGGGAGGACTACAGAAGTCGAATTTAGGAGACCTCTATGTCGAACTAAATAGCTTTGTTGTGTGGACGGGTGCAGAGTTAATTCGATTTAGCGCTGCTAAATTTGACATAACCTGCTAGTGTAGACCAGGCCTAGGAAGCATGCCACCGGCCAGGGCTTGCAGTCTTTCAGGAGTGGTGCGCTGGATTGTATTTAGTAATCTCAAAATAAAAGGTTAAGACTGCTGGTTCACAATATCCAATGAAATCTTGCAAACAATTATACAAATAGACTCTAACGCTATTTAAACAACATAGTATTAATACTGATTCAAAACTGAAATTAAAATTACGAGATAAACGCATGCGAAATGAACTGACACCTAATTTAAATTTCTTAATGCCTGAAATTTTGACACTCGCTCACACCATCTTTTTTTTAAAAACGATGCACAGCACACAATCAAGTTAATTCATGAAAACACACCAATTATTGACTGCTTTGTGTTGCATAAGCATCTGATTAAACACCTAATTCAAACTGTACCACTGTAAGTGGAAATGCATCAACACAGCTTAGCTCCAATGTGCTTAAATGCGAATGAAAAGTTTCTAAATTAAATACATGGCACGATGGTAAACGAGGAAATTACACAGAAGTGCCTCTACCCAGTCCTGTTCACTTCTTGTCCCAACCCCCCATGAGTTCTGGCCTCTTGGTGAACTCAGCTCCCAGTCCCACATCAGCTGTGCCCTCTCCCAGCCTAACCCATTTCTACTGCACTTCTTCATCCCCCTCGTCCAGGCAGGGGTTGGCACTGCAGCCCCTAAGGCACCTACTTTAATCACTGTCTCACATACTGGGGCTATTTAGATTTCAGGGAGTGATTTATCAGAGTTACTGACTCTGGGAGGTGGGAGAGAGGAGAGGCTGAGAGGGTGTTTGCTCCCCACACTCTTTAGGCCCCTGTTCAACCCTGGTAACCTCCATGTTATCTCATCCTCCACCCTCCCCCATATGTCTCTGCCCGTATGTCAGTGTGTCACCTTCTGATCATAATGCCACTGGCCTCAGCAGAGCTCCCAGACAGGAGCTAGATCACGATGGGGTAACGGTACTGAGAGTAAAATACATCACAGGGAAGGTGCAATTATCCTCAAAGGAAGCACTACAGTCCAGGAAGTGAAAGAATTCAAGTATTTAGTTACTTAAAAGTACGCTTGAAAGGACTGGATTTTTATTAATAAATTGCAGTAAATGTTGACTTCACTATACACGCACACAGATGAAAAAATTTATATAGGTAAAATACAGAAATGCTTCTGGAGAAAGTCGAGTTTGATTTAAGGATATTTACACTGTATATTTTACATGTGACATTGACAATTTGTGTTTGAACAGTTATAAAGATTTGGCTTTGGGAATCTCATTTACTGTAATTAAATAATTGTTGTCTGATGACCCCCATAACTTCCCACAGCTCTGAACGTTGAAATCGTAAGCATTGAAAAAAGGGCTTAAAATAAATACATCATCTATTGAAATTGACAAAATGAATGTTGCTAAACCCACTGAACAGCAATTGCAATATGCTAGGGGATGGAATTTCACAGCTAAGGCACCAACCTTATTTCTGCCCTATAGTGACACCAGGCAATCACCATAAGGCTACGAATAAGGCATGTTAGTGTATAAAGTCCCAGATTAGATTATACCAATTTGTAAAGACACATGAGATCTCTCCCTCAGAGTATCACCTTCACTGGGTTGTTTCTTTTATTGGTAATTCCCAGAAGTCAATAGATAAATAACGTTCTATCCGTTATGAAGTGGCCATTTCAGATTTCTGGTGAGTGTCTATTATTTTGCACTAAGGGTCAGGTCCTTGTAGAGATGGAACATTGGTTTCATTTTAACTTGTGCATGCCCAGCAGCTTCCGGAATTTGGTTCAAAGTATTTCCATGTTTCCCTGGCCTGTTCTTAAAAGTGCTGCTAGAGAAAGTGGGGAGGGGCAGGAACTCACTGCAGGATCAGTAGCTGAGTCCCTTAGATATTTATAGCTCATTGGGAGAAGGACGGGGATTGGTGGGTGTCTGGGGATTTAATAATAAACACACAAATATCATCGTTCTTAATGAATTTTCATCTTCTAATTCCTATAACCCAGTAATTATCCCTGGCTGCCGCGGGGAGTCTGGGGAGGGAGTACTAGTAAACTCCTGGGGCCAGTGTGGAACCTAATGCACAAGGATCTTTCCGTGGCTGGCTTAGTCACCCAACGTGAAATTCACTTCACTGGATAAATCCCTGGTTTCTGGGCTCTGCAGAAGGGTGAGGAGGTGAATTCCATCCCCCATTCCTGGGCGTGGACACCCCCCCCCCCCCCCCGCACAATCCTCACCCTGATCTCAGACACTACCCCAACCTTCCCCTGCAGTGATGGACCCACTTGATGCTTCCAGAGCCATCTGCCATGGGACCTTGAGTGGGCAGAGGCCCAGCTCCAGAACTGCTACCCCTGCCCACAGCCACCATGCTGTGCTGGGGTTGCCCTGGCTTTCCAATCAGAGAGGGGTCCAGCTGTTTGGGGACCCCGCCCATGCACCCATCACACACAAACTTCCTCACAACACACATCCCAGGATGGGGAAGGACCATCTGGGACTGGCTGCAGTCTCCCCTTGCTGCTGTGAGAGGAATGGGGTGGTCCCTCATATAGGACACAAACATACCCAGGCGCAGAAGGGAAATGTAGTTTCTTCCAGGGGCTTATAAATGTTTGGTTTAGAGTCCTGAGCTCTGTCTTCCTGTTTGTCTCCTTCTGCCACTTTCAGATCTCTTGGCAAGACAAGGTGGGTGAGGTCATTTATTTTAGAACCAATTAAAAATCCCCCTCTCTGATATCCTGGGACCAAAATGGCTACAACAACTCTTTTCCCTTTGTACCCCCTCCCACTTTCACCTCCCCCTCAGCTGAGACTGTCCCATGTGTGTTGTACTTAAAGTACTGCACAGGATCTTTTCAGGGGGAATAAGACAAAACGCCACATTTATTAGTAATACATGTATTCATTAACCCTGTATTATATGCATATAATATATTACACTTACACTCACACACACACACAAACACACTCCGTCTTGTTGTTACCAATTAGTTGCTCCCCTTAACTTCACTGGCCAGGTGAGTTAGATGGGGGAGGGGGTGGAGCCGGGCTTCTGCCGATCCGGATCGATGCTCCCATGTTGACAAGATGAGACCCGGGGTCCTCTGCAAGACACCTCACTTTTATAGCAGCTTTCCTCTTATGCAAATCTATACCAGATTCAAACTCTCTGTCTGTGTCCATTGGTCCTTTGTGCTGCTTTCTTTTGAGCGTTGTTCCAATGCTGCAAAGAGGGTGTTTCCAAAAGAAGGTGCTTGCTTCTAACCCCCGAGGCCGTCAGTATGTCTGCTTGTCTTTAATGAGCCCACTTGACACGTTTTATTGTCCTTGGGTCTGGCTCCCAGCCCCTCTCCAACAGTTGAGGCTGTCTGGAGGTGCTGCCTTCCATGCCTTGCTCATCCACACCTCATTCATTCAACAGGGCAATTGATTAAGAGTGGGGGGGGGGGGGGAGAGCTCTTGTTCTACTGCTAGCAAAAAGAAATTTTTTTTCTATCTTATTCTATCCTTAAGGGGCTATAATATTATACCAAGGGCAATGCAAAGTTTTTAAATGAGGCTTTGATACAAAGTCCCATGAAAACAGAGGTCACACGTGGGTAGACCCACCACAAGGTTATATGAAGAGGCACAATGTAAAGTCATATGAAAATTATCAGAGATTTATCTACATGTGATGGGAAAATAAGGGTTCAGTCCTGTAACTGGATTGGGTCATGCCAGCACTGACGGGAGTGAAAGCCTGTGTGCATTAATGACAGCAGCAGGTCTGGGACTCAGAGACATAGGGAGAAGAGATGGGAGTGAGCAGGTTATGTTATGTGCAGGGTTTGAGTTACTCATGCGGTAATTCTGCGCCACTGTGTATGCACAGAATTCACGTCCAGCGCAGAATTTCTTTTTTTTGCCTGAAGAAGATACATTGTCTGAGAAGTGCTGCAGTTCTGCCTTTCACCCACCAGAGGCCCCTGTGGCACCAGAACAGCCCGCAGCCAGCTGGGTTCATCTTGGTGGGAAATTGTTGCCCTGAGCTATACCCTAAATGGGAAGAGAGTTAGTGGGTGCAACATGGGAGAGTCCTGAGACATGGCTGCCTCCGGGGGTGAGGACAGGGTGGTCATTCTCTACTCACAAGAGGGTGTGGAAGGGGGCACAGGAGGAGCATGTGGTCCCCCATGGAGACTGGCCAGCCCCAGGTTACCCAGTCCCAGCCGCTTCTGCCCCCTTACCATATCCCGAACCTCTTCACTCTCCAACTGTCAGCTGCCGGTCTTCCCTCACTGCTACCCCTTCCTGACTCTAGCCCCTTCTCTTTGCCTCTACAAGTTGCCTTGCCCAGGGCTTTGCTGCCTGTGTGAATGGCAGGTAGGGATGGGGAGCCATCACTTTCTGTATATTTGCTGAACATTCATCTAGTCACTGACACCTTCATTAATGCAGAGTTAAGGTTGCCCAGCAGTATGTTGGGCCTTGCAAAAGTCAAACCTCCAAAAACACAGAGCTAATGTACATGCCAATGCAACCTTAACTCTGCCCCCTGGAGCTGGCAACAGCCACTGGGCGGTATCTGTCTGCACTCCCTGTGTTAGGTGTAGCTGCACTGAAAGGTAGAGGCGTTAGAACAGGTTGGTGGAAGCGTGATTGTGATATGAGACGATCTGGGTCTGAATACCCCATGTGTGCAATGAAAGGAGAGAGGTGCATGTGTATCTTGAGTTTCCAGTCTGTGTCGTTTCTGCACTGAGCTGTGCATATTGTCAGGAGGAAATGGGACTGTTTGCCATGGGAATGGTCAGCAGTGAGATGGGATCTGGGAGCAATCTGTGCTTAATGATGGGTAAGTGAATGTAGAATGTTAGCTGGAACTTCTGCAAGTAAGGAGGAAAGAGTTGTAAAAAGGGGTGAAGAGGTGTTCAATTGACTAAGTGTGCAGCTATTTCTGGGGAGCAGACTCAGTGTCTGAGTGTAGAACAGGTGTCACTAGTTCCTGTACAATGCAGCTCACCTAAAACCCAATTCTGTCTTAGCAAAGATAAAGTGCTTGATTCTGTACCATGGTATTCATTTTCCCTGGTACTTTAGTGATGGGCACGATCTCAAATGGCCTATCACACACAGGTGTGTTGTAGGAGTAAAGAAAGGGTCATTGCTCACGTGGGTCAGAATTAGGATTACATTGGTGTGTACCTTATCTCTGCATTTCCTGATTAGTACAAGTTTGAGTTTTGCTGATGTCTGTTCTGGAGGGGCACCAGACAGCTCCGGGCAACCTTAACTCCTGCGTTCATAAAGTTTTTTGTAAGTGAATTTCCTAACTTTTGCACAGAGCAATGTTGGCGGGAGGAGTTAGCAGCCCTATAGGCAGTTGTGGGTCTCTCACAAGTTTGCAATCAGGGGCACAGAGAAGTGCAATGACTTACCCAAGGTCACCCAGCAGGCCTGTGGCAGAGCCAGGAATAGTCCCCATCCAGTGCCCTCACCGCATAGTTGCTGGGTGATTCTGAAGTGCTGCTCCCCTCTCCTGTACTTTCTGTTACAGTGCAATGGAAATAATGGTCTTGCTACAAATGTCTCTCTCCTTCACCTCCTCCTCCTCCTGCCACCGTTTGCAGCTCGGCCTCCCCTTCTTGTCCATCCCCTCCAGTCCTCTCTGGGCGCTGTAGGAGCCAGTAGCTGTCTCCTGCCCTAGGCTGCTGCACACGTATTACAGGCAGCAGCAGCAGCATATGGTCTGGCACATGCCACCTTGGTGGTGTAGCCTGAGCTGGGCCCCTCACTGCTACTTCCAGCTGGGCCCCCTGCCTCTGGTCCAGCCATGTCCTAGCTCTGCATAGTCTGCCCCGCCTCCAAACAGCCCCCCTGCCCCCATACACTTTGGCCTGCCCCTCCACCCCATACACGTGTAACATGTGCCTTTAAACTATTCATATTTTGGATTTGAGATGATTAAATTTGTGTTACCTTCAGCTCCCCCCACCCCAGTTCCAGGTGTTTGGTGGTGCCCCGATGGTTTTCCATGGATAGTTTGGGAGGGAGCAAGGCTGGTCACTTGAGCCTTGCGTTACCTTGCAGCTGACTAGTGAGAAGTGACGACTCCCTCTTGGGTGGATGGGCCAGTCCCGGGGCCTGTTACCTCTCGGTGATTGATTTTCCATTCCAAGTCCATAGAGTAGATTTTCTGTATAGATGCTTTGTTCCTTACACGTGACCCATACGTTGATCTCTGTCATTGAATCTTGGCCAGTTATAAGCTTTCTGTAGACACCTCACATGTCCATTCTCCAAGATATGTGTTTGCTGTGATGGGTTTGTCAGGTCTCAGGTGAGAGCAGCTGGCAAAGGCCAAGTGACCCTTTGCCGAGGGATCGCTATGTCACTGTCTGACCCGCTAGGCCAGGGAGAGGACAACTTTCTGCCAATGGCCTTCAGGATGGGTGCTGAGTTCATTGCAGTGCCCCTTGTCCTTTCTCCATTTCCCTTCTTGGTGTGCTGGCCGGGGTGCTGCCCCATTTCCTGCTCTGCAGGCCATCCCGTATCTACTCCATGTGCCTGGCTGCTGGCAGCCCGCAGTGAGAGGCCATCCAGCCCATCAAACTGGTGCCCAACGGCTGGGCCTCAGGCCTTCTGGGGTGCACCTCTGTGAGTCCCATTGCCCCCTGCCCCAGGGGTGCTACAGGGGCATGTCCTTCTAGTGTGTCAGGGCTCCATCCTCTGGCTGAGGCCTTGGGGCACCTTATTCCTCTCTCGGGGTACCAGGTGAAACAGCAAAAGAGCCGACTGTCGGCAAACAAGGGTAAATAAAGGAATGAAAGAAAAGAAACGGGGGAAAAAACTGTGGACAGATCCCATCAGGATATGGGCCCCTCTTACTTCAGGGGGCCCTGGGAGCATCTCAGTCCCTTGCAGAGTTTACTAGGTCTCCATCGCAAGTTTCAGCCTGCTCCCCCTTTGAGCTCCGGGGATCCCCACCCTTCCTCAGTGAAGGCCAGAGCCCCGAATGCTGCCAGCCCTCTCTTTGGGGCTGGAGATGCTCCAGAGACTGTTCCCTTCCTAGGGTTGCTCCCCTCTGAGTAGAGTAGGTCTCTCCTGTTAACTGCTGCTCCAATCCTGGCATGGTTTGCAGGTATGGAGGGGCTGGGCCAGTCCAGACTAGAGCAGCAGTTTAACCCCTTCTATGCCAGCGTGGGGATTATATAGCCCTTCACAGGCACCCAGACCCAGGGAATGGCCCCCTATCAGCCCCATGCCAGATGTGGTGGGGCAACCCACTGGCAGCATTGCCTTTGAGGGTGCTGCTCCCTCCTGCTCCCACTTCTTCCCCTTCCCCTTTACTGCCACCACAATGCCTGTCACCTTCACTTCCTGAAGGGTGACCCCCAGAAGGTGTGTTTTGTTATCCCTTTCCCCCCAGGATCCATAGTGCACCCTCTGTCACTCACCTCTGTTTCAGGAGACAAGGCGGGTTCTGGGGCACGGGTGATGCTATCCATCATGATTGAAGGAGTGGCAGCCTTAACCCCCCCCCCTTGAAGGCTGACGTGCACTGGCGGAGAACTGGGGCTTGACTGAGTCCATGGACCATTTGGCCCACACTGCACTGTAAAGCCTGCTCTGCATTGCTGCAGATTGCTGCTGGTGGCGTTGTGCCCATAAGTCTCTGTAACGCTGTCTTCAGTGACTCGAGAGCATGAGCACCAGCCTCAGGCAGACTGGTAAGAAGCAGGGCACAAACCCCAAATTGGTTGTGAGGTCTATATGTAGATTTTACCAACCAAGTATCCAGTGTAAATGCTTCAGGCACTGTAACAGCATTAACATGGGATCACCGACAGTCCCTTTTGGTCATCCCATATATCTCACCACGCAGGGGAGCCTACCTTTGTGACAGATGGTCCCGTACACCAGGGGTTCTCAACCTGTTTCTTTCTGAGGCCCCCCCAACATGCTATAAAAACTCCACAGTGGGCCACAGTAACTGGTTTTCTGCATATAAAACCAGGACTGGTGTTAGGGGGTAGCAAGCAGGGCAACTGCCTGGGGCCCCATGCTACAGGGACCCCCACAAAGCTACATTGCTTACGCTTTGGCTTCAGCCCGGGTGGTTGGGCTCAGGGCCCCAGACTTCAGCCCCATGTGCTGGAACTTCAGCTTTCTGCCTTGGGCCTCAGTGAGTCTAATGCTGGCCTTGCTTGGCAGCCCCCCATAAACCTGCTTGTGGCCCGCCCGGGGCCCCAGACCCCTGGTAGAAAACCACTGCCTTACATCACGAATCTCAGCAATGTTCAGGTTACTGCCAGTCCCAAAGAACCAGCCACTTAGGTCAATTGAATCTAGATCTCACAACAAAGACAACACTTGTAGCCAGTCCTGTAATAACCTGTATTAAGATTTATTTAAAAGGAAACGAGAGTTGCTTACAAAGTTAAAGCAAGTAATCATGTAAATGCAGACAAGTTAGTATTAAAGTTCAAAAGGATATAGAAGCTTCTATAATAATCAAGCTCTACATGTTCTTTAGGACTAACCCAGGCTAAGCAGCTGGGGATCTCTTGCTTATGCCTAGAAACTTTGCCCCTGAGAGTCCAAGCAGCATACAGATAATCAGTTCCTTCTGTATAGGGTTTTTATCCCCTTCCTGCCATGTGCTCTGAGCCGCAAACTCAGCTAATGGGAAGTCAAGAGCTCAGCAACAGTCGTTTGCCTACTTTAACATCCCATAATACTCTCTCTGATGTTGATGGACTTTTCCTGCCAGGCAGGGTGTAATGCATTCTGTTGCCAATCAGCACTTCATAGGTAAAGTCTCTCTCCTGTCTGGTGATTTACATAGCCACAGAGGCTCACAATGCAACTAGTCAGATGTTAACCCAGGCAGCAACCCACAAGCATTCAATAAAGTCTAAATACATTCTCATCATTCTAATACCTGTCTTAACAATACTAGTACAGGTGAGCCAGACTGATTCCAGCTATGCATTTGTCCATGTTCAGTTAAGACATGGGGGCTTTTGCAAGAGCTAACCCCTCATCTGCCAGTGTCACAGGCAGGATGGGCAGGGATGGTGTGTCTAGCCTCTGTTTACCAGAAGCTGGGATGGGTGACAGGGGATGGATCACTTGATGATTCCCTGTTCTGTTCATTCCCTCTGAGGGGAGGCGGGGGGCAGGCATTGACCACTGAGCTAGATGGACCATTGGTCTGAGCAGTGGCCATTCCTATGTTCACAGTCTCTATCAGGAGTATCTACTCATTTGGACTCACTGGGAAGCCACAGAAAGAAACAAGGTGCTGAGGCAAGAAGGCCCAGTGTCAGAGCTCCTGGGGTCACGCTTGCCAAAAGCTAAAACTAGGCCTAGCCCATGAAAGGGGCACTCCCAGGAGAGACTCTATAAAGGCTGGAGCATCAAACAGCTTTGTAAACCTGAGACAGCTGCCCTGGGGACAACGACAGGGAGAATCCCCCAAAGTGCCTCCTTTGATTCTGCTCTTCTCTCGCCTTTGGTTCATAGAATTGTAGGACTGGAAGGGACCTCGAGAGGTTGTCCAGTCCAGTCCCCTGCACTCAAGGCAGGACTAAGTATTATCTAAACCAGTGGTCTCCAAAGTGGGGTGCACAAGAGGATCCTTTGGGGTGCGCAGCAGGAGGAGTGCTTTTTTTTTTTTTTTGCTTCGGCAAAAATGGTGGAGCTGGCGTGGCAGGGGGTGCGTGCCATGCCTGACAAGTGTTTGTCCAGCCTTCTCTTAAAAATCCCCCCTGATGGAGATTCCACAACCTCCCTAGGCAATTTATTCCAGTGCTTAACCACTCTGACAGTTAGGAAGTTTTTCCTAAGGTCCAACCTAAACCATCCTTGCAGCAATTTAAGCCCATTGCTTCATGTCCTATTCTCAGAGGTTAAGAACAACAATTTTTCTCCCTCCTCCTTTTAACAACCTGTTACGTACTTGAAAACTGGGATCATGTCCCCTCTCAGTCTTCGTCTCCAGACTGAAAAAAATTGGGTTTGTTTAATCTTCCCTCATAGGTCATGTTTTCTAGACCTTTAATAATATTTGTTGCTCTTCTCTGGACTTTTGCCAATTTGTCCACATCTTTCCTGAAATGTGGAGTAGAAAAATTACTTCTTGTGTCTTGCTTACAATACTCCTGCTAATACATCCCAGAATGATGTTTGCTTTTTTTTGCAACAGCGTTACACTGTTGACTCATATTTAGCTTGTGATCCACTATGACCCCCAGATCCCTTTCCGCAGTACTTCTTCCTAGGCAGTCATTTCCCATTTTGTATGTGTGCAACTGATTGTTCCTTCCAAAGTGGAGTACTTTGCATTTGTCTTTATTGAATTTCATCCTATTTACTTCAGATCATTTTGAATTGTAATCCTATCCTTCAAAGCACTTGCAACCCCTCCCAACTTGGTATTGTCAGCAAACTTGATAAGTGTGACAGAGAGAGACTGCTACTGGGAGGGTTTCACAATGTCTCAGAGGGTTACACCCTGGTGGGAGGAGGCTAGTCCTGTACTGGAATAAGGTCACTCTGTGCTTCACACTGAGGCAGAACCTAGAATGTCCATTAGCAGGGAAAATCCTGGGGGGAATTGGCTTGTGAAAGGGACAAAAGCCCTGTCTGAATTCTTTCACATTGCCCTTCTTGCCCTGTCAGGCTACAGAATAACGTCCACATTTTGCTCCAGATCATCCCGTCCTCCCAGGGGGAAGGAAATGGCTGCAATGGAGCTGGCTCAAGTAAGGGATTATCAGGGAGCTGGTGGTGGATTCTGCTTGGAGGGAGAGGAGCAGTAAATGCATAGGAGGGTGGGAGCTGCTGGAGGTGGTGGGAGGCAGGAAATCTCTAGGGTGGAGAAAGGGAGGGGACAGCATGTGACAAACCTGCTGAGACTTGTGTAATCTAGGGTGTGATGAGTTGTCACCCCCGGGGTTCAGTCTGGGGGGCTTCTGGGAACCGCTGTGCTCTCTAACCCTCAAGCTGGGCTGGCCCTTCTCACACTCCTTTGCTGGATATTCAGCCAGCTTCTCCAGGCCCTGTTATCACCCAACATGACAGCAGGTGGCGCCATACACCCAACTAATGTACCTGAGTGCTTTACCTAAGCCACTCAAGGACAGATAGAAGACAACAGCCAATTTCCCAGCTCCCCAACCTTGCACACCTGCTGTAGTAGAAATCCAGAATTATACCATCGTATACTGCATAGGGATCTGTCTAATGTAAGCTCATTAATATAGTTCGCCTTCCCCTCAATATGGGAAAGATATGCACAACAAGCTTGTGCAAACCAAGCTGAGATTTTCCCCAGACACCTCACTCAAAATACACAGGTTAAGATAAAGCATAAGTTTATTAACTACAGAAAGATTTTAAGTGATTATAAGTGATAGCAAACAGATCAAAGCAGATTACTTAGCAAGTAACCAAAAACTCAAACTAAGGCTAACATACTAGATTGATAGAATTTGAATTAGCAATTTCTCACCCTGACTGATGATACAAGCAGTCCACCAAGTTTCCATACACAAGCTAGAAATCTCTTTACCCTGGGACCAGCACTTCCCCCAGTTCAGTCTTTGTTCCTCAGGTGTTTCCAGGAGTTCTCTTGTCTGGGAAATGAGGCCAAGAGATGATGTCACACCCCACCTTATGTAGCTTTTCCATATGGCAGGAACCCTTTGTTCCAAACTCAATTCCCAGTCCAGTTTGTGGGAAAATACAGGTACCAAAATGGAGTTCAGTGTCATGTGGTCTGGTCACATGACCTACATGTCTTGCTGAGTCATAGTAGCCATGATCCATAGGCTGACTGAAACATTCACAGGAGGGCTAAGCTCTTCCACGGTCCATTGTCTTTGTTGATGAGCCATCAGCACTGTCTGGCTTCTTCATTGTTGTACCTGAAAGGCTCGTTGTGGGGGTTACCCAGAGTAAACACATTTGAAATACAGGGTCAATATCCATAACTTCAGATACCAGCATGATCCATGCACACAAATAGGATAATCCTATTCAACAAATCATAATATTTCCAATGACACCGCACATGACGCATCTTGCACAAAATGCATCATAATTATGTCCTAATCATATTATAATCATACCACTATGCTGAATGTGGGGTGTAGCATCAGATAGGGCCTAATTTCAAGGCACAGGAGTTGGGACTGGAACTTCCCCTCTTTGTGGAACAGGAAATAACCCTCCAGCCAGGGCTGGGAAAACTTCCCAGACTCCCAGTGCTGGAGCCTGAATCTACTCACACTTCATTAGTTACCACCACCCCAAATCTTTGTGGCAACTTCAAACTTTATCAGTGATGATTTTATATTCTCCTTTAGGTCATTGATAAGAATGTTAAATAGCACAGGGCCAAGAACCAATCCTTGCAGGAACCCGCTAGAAATAAATTCACTCGACCATGGTTCCCCATTTACAATCACAGTTTTTAATCTATTTAATGTATGCCGTGTGTATTTTGTATCATTCTAAGTTTTTAGTCAAAATATTGTGCTGAACCAAGTCATTTGCCTTACAGAAGTCTAGGTATAAAAGTTTATTAGATAATATTTGAAAAATAAACGATACAGAAAATTTGAAGTGTCAGTTATTGGTCATTGGGGGTAACATACAGCGTATAGGGGGATGTTAGTATTTTGGTGTTGGGCAGCACACATAATATATACAGACTGCAATGTTGAAGGAATTGGCGCGGGAAATAGCAGGCCCATTAGCGATAATATTTAATGAATCTGTAAACTCGGGGGTGGTTCCGTTAGACTGGAGAATAGCTAATGTGGTTCCTATTTTCAAGAAAGGGAAAAAAAGTGATCCAGGTAACTATAGGCCTGATAGTTTAACATCTGTAGTGTGCAAGGTGCTGGAGAAAATTCTGAAAGAGAAAGTAGTTGAGGACCTTGAGGTTAATGGCAATTGCGATAAATTACAACATGGTTTTACGAAGGGCAGATCGTGCCAAACGAATCTGATCTCCTTCTTTGAGAAAGTAACAGACTTATTAGATAAGGGAAATGCGGTGGACCTAATATACCTGGATTTCAGTAAAGCGTTTGATACTGTACCCCATGAGGAATTATTGGTTAAACTGGAAAAGATGGGGCTCGATATGAAAATCCAGAGGTCGATAAGGAATTGGTTACTGGGGAGAATGCAGCGGGTCGTATTGAAGGGTGAACTGTCAGGTTGGAGGGAGGTTACCAGTGGAGTTCCTCAAGGTTCGGTTTTGGGACCCATTTTATTTAATTTATTTATAACTGACCTCGGAACCGATTGCAGGAGTGGACTGATAAAGTTTGCAGATGATACGAAGGTGGGAGGCGTTGCCAGTTCGGAGGAGGATAGGGATATTCTGCAGGGAGACTTGAACAAGCTTATGAATTGGAGTATCAGAAACAGGATGAAATTTAATAGTGAAAAGTGTAAGGTGATGCATTTAGGGATGACTAACAACAATTTTAGTTACAAGCTGGGGACGCATTGGTTAGAAGCAACGGAAGAGGAGAAGGACCTAGGGGTCCTTGTAGACCGCAGGATGACTATGAGTCGACAATGTGACGTGGCGGTGAAAAAAGCCAATGCGGTCTTGGGATGCATTAGGCGAGGTATATCTAGTAGGGATAAGGAGGTGCTGCTTCTGTTGTATAAGGCGCTGGTGAGACCTCATTTGGAGTACTGTGTGCAGTTCTGATCTCCCATGTTTAAAAAAGATGAACTCAAACTGGAACGGGTGCAGAGAAGGGCCTAGGATGATCAGAGGAATGGAAAACCTGTCGTATGAAAGGAGACTAGATGAGCTCGGGTTGTTTAGTCTGACAAAACGAAGGCTGAGGGGGGATATGATTGCTCTCTTTAAATATATCAGAGGGATAAATATAAGGGAGGGAGAGGAATTATTCCAGCTTAGTACTAATGTGGACACGAGAACGAATGGATATAAACTGGCCGTGGGGAAGTTTAGGCTTGAAATTAGACGAAGGTTTCTGACCGTCAGAGGGGTGAAATATTGGAACGGCCTTCCGAGGGAAACGGTGGGGGCGAGGGACCTGTCTGGTTTTAAGATTAAGTTAGATAAGTTTATGGAGGGAATGGTTTAATGGAAAAACATATTAGCCAAGGAATACCGAGCAATGGCAGGTAAATAGTATAATGGCTAACAAGGGTCAGGCTAGAGACTCTTGCCTACATGCTCAGGGATTTACTGATCGCCATATTTGGGGTCGGGAAGGAATTTTCCTCCAGGGTAGATTGGCTGAGGCCCTGGAGGTTTTTCACCTTCCTCCACAGCATGGGGCAGGGATCGCTAGCAGGAGGGTTCTCTGCCAATTGAAGTCACTAAAACACAGGATTTGGGGACTTCAACAGCAGAGTCAAGGGAAGGGGTAGGGACGGTTTTGTGGCCTGCAGCATGCAGGGGGTCAGACCAGATGATCATAATGGTCCCTTCTGACCTTAAAGTCTATGAGTCTGAGTCCCCAATGGGGGGGTGAAGCGGTGGGCGGGATCAAGATATAGCCGACAAGCAGTGAGGGTCCATCATTCATAGAGAAAGTAGAGACAGTCATGGGTATAAGTAAGTGGGCTGGGTAATGGGAATGGGGTGACCCTCACATGGTGGGATTCAGGGCTCAGGGGATAAAGTCCAGCAGGGGGGGTTTCTAGGTCTCTTCCCCCTTGTGGGTGCACGAGGTCTCCCTGGCTCACTCCCGGTATTGGTGGTGGCCGGTGATGTGCTCTGTGTAGATGTCTCGAGACCAACGAATAGTGTCCGAGACCATTAGGTGTCTCATGAGCCGCGCGTAATGACGGCCCACCCCACAGGTCCTCAGCACATGTTCGTTACATGGGTCCCAGGCACCCAGGGCCCCAACGAGCAGAGCGTCGGTGTGCACCTCGTAGCCCTTTGCCCGCAGGGTGTCAGCCGGGGGGCGTACTTTTCGAGCTTCCGGGCTCGGGCTTCACGGAAGGCAGGGGTCCTGTTCTCGAATGGAATCGTTACGTCGACCAGGATCTTTTTTCCAACCTCGTCCGTGACGACGATGTCTGGGCGCAGCGGGCTGTTGGTGCCTGGGATGGCGCGGTTGACGGTGACATCTCCCAGGCGCGGGTCGATGGCCTTCACTAGGCGGTCTAGGTATATTACATCAATACTATTAGCTGCAACCGAACTTTTGATCTCATCCAATAACAATATCCAGTTAGTTTGATAGGATCTATTTTCTCTAAACCTTTGTTAATGGATACTAATTATATTACCCTCCTTTAATTCTTTATTAATGAAATCCAGTATCGGCTGCTCCATTATCTTGCCCAGTATTGATGTCCCTGACTGACACTCTTGTAATTAGCCAGGTTTATCTCTTTTATACTTTTTAAATATTGGCACAGCATTAGCTTTATTCCAGTCTTCTGGAATTTCCCCAGTGTTCCAAGTCCTAAGTAAAATCAGCATTAACAGTCCACCATGCTCCTCCACCAGGTCTTTTAAAGCTCTTGGCTACAAATTATCTGGACCGGCTGATTTAAGCATGTCTAACTTCAATAGCTGCTGTTTAACGTCCTCGTGAGTTATTGTTGGAATGGAAAGAGTGTCGTCATCAGCATCTTATGATACGAGTAAATCATCTGTTTTTCTCCAAATCTAGGAGAGGAATATTTATTGAACGCTTTTACCTCTTCTGCATTATTTTTGGTAATTCTGCCATTTTCCATCTAGTAATTGGCCCATCTCAGCATCATAGTCTGTGAAGTGTTCGTGCTTTCAAGGGCTGGCTCAGAGATACAGATAACAGTCATAGGTAGGGCCAGTGTTTGCTGGCAACGAAAACAGAGAGTAATTGACAAACATGAGCAATATATAATCCTTTACAGCCCGAAAGTGCATTGCGATAGAGGACAGGAGCCAGCTGTGTGGGGGAGGTGGGGCCCAGGCACTGGGCATTGAGAGCCTAGAGCCGGCTGTGTGCTGGGGAGACGGGGCATGAACCAGCTGTGTGCAGGGGAGATGAGCGGGGGAGAGGTGCTGTTGACGCAGTCGAGAGCAGGTGCAAGCGCCGTCCGCTCCTCAGCATGATGAGGGAGCCCAGCGTCCCACTGCCAAGTGGCCCGCCTCCCAAGGGGAAGCTCCGCAGTGTTTTTTCTGAGCCCAGACTTGTATGAGGAGGGAAGAAATTGGCAGCAAGTCTCAAAAGCAGCCAGCCCCCAGCCTTTGCCTGTGCCCTGGGGAGGAGTCAGGTGTCTCCAGGCAGAAATCTGGGGTTTGTGACCCTGTATCCCCACCCACCTTCTGTTAAGCCATTCTGGATATGAAGGGTGATTCCAGAAACGAAGAGTAAATTCAGGAAAAAATGCAGTAATAGCAGCAATTTCCAGAAAACACTGGCCCTAGTCATAACATTAAATACAATAGTCTCAAGATATAGACCTGTGTTCATCAGATCTGTCACTCTGCCTTCACATAGTTCACTCTGCTGGTGGGTTCTACCTCTTCCCCCATTCTGTGTCTGGCTTGTCTATTTAGATTGTAAATTTTTCAGGGCATGGGCCATCTACTAGTCTGGGTTTCTACTGTGCCTAGCACAACAGGGGCCCACAGTTAGTTGGCTCTTAGGCTCTAAGGTAATGAATATGATTTATAATAATAACTCTCCTGCCACTTTGAGCCAAGGAAGCCGACCTTGGGATGTTATGTCTTAAAAATGAGCTGGGGTTAAAACCATGGAATATTCCTTGTGACAAATATCCCACAAATTCCATGGACCTTCCTTGTTTTCTTTGCCTTCCCAGGGTTTCCAATTTCCAAACCTGATGTGATCTCGCAGCTGGAATGAGGGGAACAGCCGTGGGTCTCAGACCTCTATGGCTCTGAAAAAAAGTGCTCCGGAGAGCTGCCTGCACAGGTGAGGAATTGGGTAAACCATCTCAAAAACTGTCCGTGAATAGAGGAAACATTTGAGATGCCCTACAAAGACTCTCCAAATTGTAAGCTCCTCAAGTTCAGGATTGTTCCCTGCAGATGTGGAATCATTAGGCAGATGTCATTCATGGCTTCCCACCTATCCTGACTGACAGTTGGCAGCAGGTCCCTCCCCAATCTCACTTTCCCCTGAGAGTTCTGGTGAGATGCACACCCATAACTGATCCCTTCCTCTCTCTCCTCGGGGGAAGGGTTTGGGGAAAATCAGCTCCTGATAGGTTTGATCTCTCCCACACATATTTTGGTTTGTTCACACCTTTTTCCATTCCTCCCGCTGAGATTTCTTTTCTCTCTGGTGCAGGGAGTGACCTACGTCTGGATTCCCTCTGTCTCCCATCAGGTGACGGGATGGTGAGTGAGAACGAGGAGACACCCCAGCAGGAAGATGCTGAGCAAGTAGAATCACATGGGATGTTATCAGGAAGATCCAAGGGGAATGTGTCCGGGAGTTGTGCACTCCCAGAAAAAGAAAAAGCCTGTGAGACTCAGCACAGGCCAGAGGAAAACTTCAGTAGCCACTCAGATCTTATTACATGCGAGAGAATCAACGTGGAAGAGACATGCTACATATGCCACGAGTGTGGGAAAAGCTTCAATGGGAGCTCTGACCTTCTCACACATCAGAGAATCCACAGGGGAGAGAAACCCTACCTGTGCTGTGAGTGCGGGAAAAGCTTCACTCGGAGCTCACACCTTATCAGACATAGGAGCATCCACACAGGAGAAACGCCCTACACGTGCTCTGACTGCGGGAAAAGCTTCAATCGGCGCTCAAGCTTTATTAGACATCAGAGAATCCATGCAGGAAAAAAACCCTACACGTGCTCTGAGTGTGGGAAATGCTTCAGTTATAACTCAGTCCTCATCTCACATCAGAGAATCCACACAGGAGAGACACCCTACATATGCTCTGAGTGCGGGAAAAGCTTCAATCAGAGCTCAAGCTTTATTAGACATCGGACAATCCATACTGGATGGACACCCTACACATGCTCTGAGTGCGGGAAATGCTTCAGTTATAGATCAGCCCTTAGCACACATCAGAGAATTCACACAGGTGACAAACCCTATGGATGCTCTGAGTGTGGGAAACGCTTCATGGATAATTCAACCCTCATCACACATCAGAGAATCCACACAGGAGAGAGACCCTACATGTGCTCTGAGTGTGGGAAAAGCTTCAATCAGAGGTCAAACCTTATCAGACATCGGACAATCCACATAGGACAGACGCCCTACATGTGCGCTGAGTGTGGGAAAAGTTTTAAGCAGAGCTCTGCCCTGATCACACATCAGAGAATCCACACAGGGGATGTGCCCTACACCTGCTCTGAGTGTGGGGAATGCTTCAGTTATAGCTCAGCCCTCATCTCACATCAGAGAATCCACAGTGGAGAGACGTCCTACACGTGCTCTGAGTGCGGGAAAAGCTTCAAGCAGAGCTCAAGCCTTATTAGACATCAGAAAATCCACGCATGAGAGAACTGTAATAAATGCCTCGACTCCGGCTGGCCAAAGGTTGTTTTAAAAAAAATCACATTTGCGAATTCCCACATAGCGACCTTTGCACCATCTGCACCGTGGTCTCTCAGCTCCCCTAGATGAGTTGCCTGCGTCTGCCTTTTGCAGCTCCCCGTTCTTTGGGGTCAGTCCTGTGATTTTTTTTCTATCAACTCCTTTCCTTTTGAGTCGTAGGAGTGTGTCCCTCCAGCCAGGAATGTTCATCAGCTCCAGGTGGGGGAGAGAGATTTGATCCCAACAAGCTACACTGAGGCAAAAACTACCTGTGCCTTACATCCACTAGGACTGTACATGGCGTTGGCTGCTCACGTTAGTGATCTTGGTGTAAAAAGACAGTTCTAGTTATAGTGCAGATGCAGCCCAGGTACAGTGGTTGGCATTAGCTTTCCCCTTCACCTGACCTAAACTCCATCACTTTTCCTCGTCTAAACAAACCCTGAGCATCACAGTTATACTGTCCCCCCATTTCAAAGCAATTGTTAGGTATCAAGTTCCCCCTTTGGGAACAAATTGTTTCATTCCCAGTTGCTCTGACGTTGCTTCAGGTTGTGCTGGAGAGTAGATATTTTTATTACCATTTTGCTCACTTAAAATATATTGAACTATAACAGAGAGCAGGAACAGGGCACGGATAGGGAAAATGTCATTTCACCCTCTGTAAGAACAGAAGAAGATAGGGTAAGTCAGAGGGATTCCCTTATTCGCCATCACCATCCCAACCCCCCTGTTGTTAAACTGGTTAGGTCAATATTTTTTCCTAAGGGCTGGGAAGAGAATTTCCTAATAATGAGTTGGAACTAGGCAAAGTACCCATGCATTGGGCTCCCAAAGCAGTTGTGGCCCAGGCCCTGCAGGAGGTCACTCCTGAAGAGATCTCCTTCCTAATCCGTTAGGAATCATGTGTTTACTATTTGGGAAATGCAATCCCTATCTAGGTAGGGATGGGGAAAATGGAAGTGACATTTCTATTCAGCTCACCGCTGTCAGATGCTGCAAATGTGTAGAAAATGAAATCCGTGTTGAATGTGATATAGCTGCAGAAAGATACCTATTTTCAATAGATACCTGACATGTGGTGTCTTACAGGGATTCTAAATCACTCCTGAATTTAGTCCCTAATTTGAATCTGTGCCACCAGATTAAGGAAATAAAAGGGCATATTTGGGGGAGTTATACCTCATTCTCACTACTGATATATTGTGTGGTTGGTGAAGAATTCTACGCCAGAGAAGTGTAAAATTACTCCAAAAAAGGTCAAAGATTGGACAAGAACTCAGGTAGAAATTGCAGGTACTAGTGGTTGATTTTCACCCCAGAGATGGAAGCTATGGTGACCTGTGGCCCAGGTAAACTATTTTTAGAACACTGCTCCCTAGTTAAGTGGCATTGGTCACACTCCTAAAGGATGCCGTGATTAAATTGGGCACAACTGTCTTTTACCATTTGGATCCAAAGTTTCATGAAGCAGAGAGAGAAACAGCTGATTCCTTCAGAGCCATTCCATGAATATGGGTCCCAATCTGGCTGACTTGCTGGACAAGAAGCACTTCCATGCTGGGCAAATGATGGTAGCCAATGAGGGAATGTATCAGATTCCAAGTTCAGACTGCAGGATACATGAATGTTGAGTCCAGAGTCTGTGGTTTGGTCTCTTAGCTTTGCTATTAAGTCTTATGCATTTGTATCACTTCTCCACCTGCTGCTACTTTGAAAGATTAGAAAGTGTGAAAGGTGCTTTTTCTCATGATGCAATCTTCCCACATAGTGTGAGACCTCTTCCACCCACACTTCTGGGAGAAGACCCAGGGAGAAATGAATTAACAGAAATGGAAGGCTCCTAGGTTGCTGTAGAATGTGACTTCACACAAAGCTGACAGGATGGAAATGGGAATTAAGAGAAAACTGCCCTACAGGTTTATATTTTGTAATCTTTGAATAAGTTGTTGCCACCGACAATTAAATTAAACATGAAGTTAATTAGTGTAAAGTAAGAGGCTAATTATGTGATAACTTTCAGTGTTACAATATAATTCAGGTTTTCTTCTAGTTCTCTCCTGGCCCCCTCCTACTATATCGGAAATGGAGGCTAATCCTGAAAAGTAAAACCTCACTCCAAAGGAATTAGAGTGGGGGAACATGTGAGAGGAATAGCATGTATGAAAATAGAGACCCAATGTAGATGGTAATTATTTCTATTTCAAATGGAATTTATTTTGATAAACTTTCAAATAAATTTTCTGTTAAGAGGAAAATTGCTTGAAACAAGATGGGTAACCTTTTACTCAGTTAGAGGGTAACAGCCACAGAGTTCCCCAATCCACTTGTTTGCTAAAAAAGACACATCAGGCAGGAGAGGTCAGAATTTAAAATGGTGATGGATGCAGGATGATTGATTTTTGCAACCAGTTATTTTTATGGGTGCTGAGGCCCCTTTTCCTTTTGAGGAGGCCAGCTGTTAGAGCCCAGCTGTTTAACCCTCAGACCTGTCCATGGAAACCTCCCCATAACTGGCCTTATGTTTCTTTCATGTTTGATACCTTTGGGGTTCGCACTCTACATGTGGTTTACGGCAGCAGATACTTTGAGAAAACTGCTGGGTTAAGCAGGGCTATTCCTAACTGACGTTGGCCCAAATTCTGCCTCACTTCATCTAGAGTGGGACATGTCTGTGTTGTGGAAAATTGACCACACGGTTGATTTTGGATCAGACAGCCTGAGGCTCCTTTATTGATCAATCAAACATGCATGCATGGGGGAGTCAGCTAAGGCAGCCGAACACCCACCCAACAGATAAAATACGAGAGCTTATATAGGATAAAACCACAATTAGTAATACATACTTTCTTATCAACATTATTGCCATATTTGGAATACAATATCCTTAAAAGGGAATATAGCATAGCAAGCTTTCCTGTTATTCTTAGTTTGCCCTGTGCGGTTTCTTGCTCTGTCACCTGACATCTATTACTCATAGTCTGTTACAAAGGTTAATTCTACTTTTATAATTTTTACAGTTAGTTCTGCTTTTATGATTTCTGTCTACCCTTCTCCTTTTTACCTCCCTCCTTCCCTCCAGGTCACACATACAGTTCACTTGACCCTACATACACTTCACTTGACCAAAGTTTAGGCCTTAGTCCATTTTTCTTCCACATCTGTATCGAAGGATTAGTTCACACCTGATTTGCCCAGAGACCTCGCGGGAGGTGTGGTAAGGTGGGGTAAGCTGGAATCTATGACAATAAAGTTAAAGGTAAGGGTGGAAGTCCTTCAGCTTTCAGATCAACAAGCCTGTTCTGTTCATTCCGTCTGGACCATCTGGCACTGGTCACTCTCAGGTGGCATACTGGGCTGGATGGCCCATTGGTTTGACCTGGTATGACCAGTCTTGTGTTCTTATGTAAGTCATCTAAGAGAGACTGACTACCAGGATCCCAGGACTGATCCCCTCTCGGGAATGAAGCACAACGGCGACAGGCTATGCAGCCTTCACTAGTCTCCTGTACCTGAAAAGCCTGCTAGCCCGAAGTGCTGGGCCATCTACGCCATTACCTGGTTCCTCAACTGCAGCTACAGTTCCTACTCCATGTGACTCCAAAGCCAAAGAGCTGCAGAGATCCAACCCCTTGTAATCTTTGACATTTATTTTCCTTTTTCTATTTTTGTCTATTGTTTTTTTATGGACGTGGAGCCTTCCAGCCTGTCTATTCGATTGGGGTGTAACAGTGTCGCTCAGTAGGTGTGTGTGTGTGTGAACACCTTTGAAATCTACACAGGGAAGATGCTAAGAATAGTTCCCCAAATCTTAATAGCCTTAAAACTCTGCCCTATGAAATGACTTCAGGCAGCTCCTTTCCCTATGGAAGCATTGCAAGGAATTGAGCTGTCAGATATACATTGTTCAGGGAGAGCTGTTTGAACTTCTTTTCCTGCTGTCTCTCTAAGGTCTGTCTGCGTTTTGGGGCGAGAAAGTGAGGAGAAGTATTAGCAACACAATAGTGAAATCTAAAGAGAAAGTTAATTGGCTGTGGGCTAAATGTAAGCAATAATTTGGTTTCGGTATTGAAATATTCAGCTGGCTAAATCTGGGATGCACTGCCCGGGTGAAAATCTCTGATTGGGGTTTCGGCATCACTAAATATACACCTGCCTCCTTGGGTTGCTGGTTTAGGATTTATAAGGGCTGATTTTCTGCTGTATTCATCTGATGGTTTGACTAAATTTATGACTTGATTCCAACGCAATATCCTTGTTAACTCATTGATTTACTGATTTGCCCTGAACTTTCTCACTGTATTGTTTAACCCTTCGTTAGCTGAGTAGTATTTATAGTCATTTAGCCTTAGTGATGTGTATTCTTGGTTTTATTTGTTCATGTTAATAAAACATGTAACTGGGATCTTGAGTCATTTCTTTTAACAAGCAGCAGGGGCTGGAGCTGTGGAGAATGTGAGCGGAGATCAGCCACTCCCCATCTGAGCCTTCTCAGAGTCATCTAAATTAACACTAATAAATTTGTTAGTCTCTAAGGTGCCACAAGTACTCCTGTTCTTCTTTTTGCGGATACAGACTAACACGGCTGCTACTCTGAAACCTGTAAATTAACGCTGTTTCCCCCAAAGGGGAGCAATGGAGGGGGATCTATCTTAGCTCCAGCTGTGTCTGGGTGGGGAGGGAGAGCTCAGACCATCACAAGGGAAAATAAGCTCCTTACCCAGGCTTTCAGGAATTCAGGAGGGGGATCAGTGTGTCCGAGTGAGGAGAGATCAGTGAGGTGGGGCTGATCTGAGTAGGGGTCAGGGGTCTTGCTCTGCAGTCACTGTCATGGCCATGCCCAATCCTTACCCCAGTCTGGTTTCCCAAGGGGTTGGGCCTCGCCAGGCCAAGATGGAGGTTGGCGCTCTGGTTGGAAGGGCTGTAAAAGGCCGTGAACAGCTTGTAGATTTCAGCCAGCAGGGTGTTGGCAGAGTAAATGTGTGTGTGTTAACGGGACGTTGCTGAAAGAGGACAGGATGAAGGTGGTGCTGGCAACTGGAACTGCATCTCCTGCTTTTCAGAAGTCTGAGGTTGGCAGCTGTAGAGGTTCTGCAAGGGGCTGATATTGCACCAGACAATCTTAACTCTGCATTAAGGAAATGTTTTGCCCGTTAATTAATACTGCTCCCTGAGTACTAACTGGGCTGTGAGGCTGAGCCCCGAGCTAAATGCGTAGAAAGAAAACAATGAAAATATCCACTGTCCATGACTCATTTAAAACAACCCATGTCCCTCCTGTCTGCACTGGCAATGGTGAGAGGAAACCAAGCCAAGTGATTCATTCCCTCAGGAGAAGTTTAACCATTTTCCATTCTCTGTATCTTCACTATAAGGGAAAGGAACAAGAAAAGCAAATTGAGTCCATAGGGAGAAAGTGGCAGATTTATTTTCTCTCCAAGGCCCTGAGAGCAAACCCTGTTCTCCACATGACTCTTTTCTTTATATTTAACTCCTGCCCATTTGGCTGGATTCCTGCTAGTAACAACCCCTCGCTCTACTCCCTTCAGTGTCTCAAGGTGGTTACGATTAGATGAGTAATGTCCATCCTTTCCCCTTCAACCTGCCTCACACAGAGATAAGAAAGTTCTCCCTCACCAGGTGCCCTAGCCATGTGTCTGTGTGTCCATCACCATCTGTCCTTCCACTGGCAATCTTCTCAGATCACTGCACAGTGAAGAGAGCTGAGTGCCTGTAACCATGCCTCAGTGAGCCACAGCTGAGAGAGCCAAATTCAGGACAAACTGCTGAGAAATGGGGCAGATACACCCCGAGGCTGGTGTCTAATCCCCCATAGGATATACCAAACCAGCAACAAAAGGAAACTTCTGCTTCACCACACCGGCTAACAAGAAGTCAGAAAAGCAGTTTCCTTGGGCATTCCAGTCCTTGTATTACCTCCAAAAACACTAGACTTAGAAATGAGTGGTTCTTTAAAACCAATCTCTTCAAATAAGAGGTTCTTCTGATCCCACAGGACCAGGCACCCACCCAGGTCAATATATAACTTGGATATTTACCAAAAATCACATTGATGCCAATCCTTTAGTATCTAAATTCTAAAGGTTTATTTATAAAAAGAAAGGTGAGAATTAAAAGTGGTTAAAGGAATCAAATACAATAATTGCAAAGTTCTTGGTTCAGGCTTATAGCAGTGATGGAATAAGCTGCTGGCTTGATAAGTCTTTGGCTGCTTCCAAATCACTGGAAGGTCCTCAGTCCCTTGGTTAGAGGCTCCCATCTACCAATGTGATATATGCCATCATGTGCCAGCAATGCCCCTCTGCCATGTACATTGGCCAAACCGGACAGTCTCTACGCAAAAGAATTAATGGACACAAATCTGACATCAGGAATCAAAATACTCAAAAACCAGTGGGAGAACACTTTAACCTGTCTGGTCATTCAGTGACAGACCTGCGGGTGGCTATATTACAACAGAAAAACTTCAAAAACAGACTCCAACGAGAGACTGCTGAGCTAGAATTGATATGCAAACTAGACACAATCAACTCCGGTTTGAATAAGGACTAGGAATGGCTGAGCCATTACAAACATTGATTCTATCTCCCCTTGTAAGTATGCTCACACTTCTTATCAAACTGTCTGTACTGGGCTATCTTGATTATCACTTCAAAAGTTTTTTTTTTTTTCTCTTAATTAATTGGCCTCTCAGAGTTGGTAAGACAACTCCCACCTGTTTATGCTCTCTGTATGTGTGTATATATATCTCCTCAATATATGTTCCATTCTATATGCATCCGAAGAAGTGGGCTGTAGTCCACGAAAGCTTATGCTCTAAGGTGCCACAAGTACTCCTGTTCTTCTTTTTCCAGAGGTTTGAGCAGGAAAGAGGCTGGGGCAGGATAGAAGCACAGTGGAGATATTTCTGGGGCCTCTTATAGCTTCTGGCATGTGGAGGGAAACCCATGTTTCAAAGTCCTCAGCACAACCAATGGAAAATCACAGGTGAAAGATGGGAGCTTGGAATCACATGGGCAAGTCCCAGTCCATTCCTGATTTTGCTCAGTCATTGCAGGGTTGATACTTTGCAGGACACTTCAGATGGAACGTTCACAGAAAAGTCCGTTCAGTGTAGATGGGCATCTCCCATGGTCCATTGTGAGCTAAGTCACCTTTTGATGGGCCACTCACTGGCTAACTAACTTGTGGGTGTTACCTCAGGAGCAAACATATTTGAAATACAGGTATGGAGCCAATGCTCATAACTTCAAATACAAAAATGATACATGCATACAAATAGCATAATCATATTCAGCAAATCATAATCTTTTCATAGACATTTTACATGCCACATTTTGTACAAGATTTGTTGCAAATATATAACAGTGGTTGCAATCATGATCTATATGGTCATATTTTAATCAGATAATGTCACCTGATTTTTGCATCTCCCTATGAAAACACAACTGACGTGTGGCTTTGTACAGGGTGTCATGATGTTAACATTGGGGAATTCAATCTCTGTACTTGTGGGGGGTGTTGCTTCTTTACAGCTGACTCAAAGCTTCCAGCCTCGGGCTGCCCCTGCCTCACTGCCAGGCACACCGGGCTGTTAGCTGCACCCACTGTCCTTGCCAGGGCCCTGCTGAACCCTGGGCGGCTGCACTGCAGTGCTGGGGTGACTCTGCAGGGGGAGAAGCTGCTGTGGAGCAATGTAGAGGAAGGAGCCGGGGTCACTAGTCACATTCTGAACTGCCCAATGTTCCACATTTGGGAATGGCCGAGAACAATTCTAAGGGGAAGGGGAATGCAGAGCAGTGACACTGGAGGTGCCCAGACCTCCAATGGGGCCGGCGTGGAAATTCATAACGGGAAGATCATTTGCGAAATTAGTCGTCACTGACAAGATTTGTCTCTGGTCTTATTTCACATTATGGTGGTGTTTAGAGGAATCCGGACATAGTTTTTCTATATTAATTAAACACTTAATTTTATTTAACCAAGCCTAAAACTTAGTGTCACTTATTTTTTCTCTGTCCTAGCAAGAATGAATTGAATTTTGTGACATTCTGGAAAGTGCAGAGAAACTAAATGTGGGGAATTCAGTCTCTGTGTTTGTGAGCTGATGTTTTCCTCGCACAGGTCAGTGTCTGCATTGAAATACCAAGAGGGCTCTAAGGGCTGGTGGACGCTGGGCACTTAACTGGCAGAGCGACGTCTCTCAGGGTGTGAAAAATCCACACGCATCCCCGCCAAACCAGTATAGTTAAGGTGACCTAAGACATGCTTAGATAGTGCTAAATAAAAGGAAGAATTGTTCTGTCAATGCAGCTATTACAGGGATGGGAAAACCCCTCCAGTCACTGTCTACTCCAAAGTGCTATAGCAGTGTCACAGCAGCGGTTTAAGTGTAGACAGAGTGAAACTAGATCTGGCTCCAGTTCGCACTGTGGATGCTCAGGCACTAAGATCACAGCAATAATAACAGTTTTATGTTTCCATAGTTAGCAGGATTTGAACCTGCACAGGGAAACCCCAATGGATTTCTAGTCCATCACCTTAACCACTCAGCCACGACTACTTGATGTATGTTTGTTTTCTTACATGATGATTCTGTTCTCACTGAATTGTCACTTCAGATTGTTTGCTCAGACCAGCTTCCCCAGCACACTCATGGCTGCTCATCAGTGTAAGTGACTCCTTGGTGAACAGCGAGAATTCCTGCCCATTCCCTTCCGGCTGGAGCAGGATGAGAGTGTGTTTGAGTTAACGACATTGCTGTAGATCGTTCTTCATTCCCCACTCTGACAATTCAGACAGACCCTTTCCCATTCAACTCTCCAGCCCATATCCCAATAGTAGGGGGCAGGATTTCTCTGGGGCACTGAAATATTTCAGGGGGTTGGTGCATGAACTCAGCCTTGCATTCCACCCTTGATGTTTCATGGACTAACAACAGAAGCACGAAGAAAGAGCCAAGCCAATATCTCCCTGTCAGGGATGCAGGTACCACATCCCCTCTGTCTGACCATCGCCATTGCAGGAGAGAAGGTTCACTGGAATCGAACGCCCTGGCTCAGACCAGAGACACAGGAAGATTTTGCTGTTCCTGGATCTGTGCAGAAGAAATTGTCTCTCTGTGAAATTGAGGAGGGAAATGAAACGTCCACATGGTGGCCCAATGCCCTAAGGAATGTGGGTGAAGGGCTCAGGCTGAGAAACGATTTAACAGGGATTTGTATCAATTTATTGGCCTGATTAAAAACTATGGCTAAAAGGCAGCCATTGTTGTTAGTATTTGTACCTGTGTAGGGACACCCCGGTGGGTGTCAAGTCCATTGCCTTCACCAGGGGCAGTCGATTATTTTATCAAGGTACAAATTTCTTGGCCAAGGTATAGTCAAAGTCTAGAGTCCAGAGAAAATACACTGCTGATAAGAAGAAGCATATACAAAGATTTTGCAGCCACTATGGGCATAACTATGATGTGTCGTGTTTTACTCTATATCTGGCGCCACCTCCTTTCCCTTTGGCCTTGTAGGTGACCAAGGGTAAAACTAAACATCTCCTCAGATACCAGGGAGTGTTTGTGTTCATTCCTGCGAGCTACACAGGGGTTTGATGTTGCTGCTTTCAATCCTCCGGCTCTGCCGGGATAAGGAACAATTCAGGCTGCCACTGAACTGAAAGACGGAGATCATTTTTTGACAGGGAGAGGGACACCTCCTCTTAAAAGTGTTTATTTGGCTGGCAGCCCTGGTTTCCAGGTCTCTCTTGAGGGAAGAAAGTTTCTATGCAAAATACCAAAACTTTTAAGGGAGAGGAGGGAAAGGCAATGGGCACATGATGGGACGACCATGAACCACAACATGGTTCTTTTATGTGGGCTGACTCTGAACATTGACTGATCTCCACTCCTTTGTATTTGAAGAAATGTTTAGTTTTGCACTCGGGAAACTACAAGGCTGAAGCAATTTAATGGATGGTGACACTAGGATTCAAGGGATATTTAGTGTTGTAAAAAATGTTAAAAACACTCAGCTGCAACTTGAACTGCCTGTTATTAACGGCTGGTTTCCCCAGGTCAGAAATGCCCTGGGTTCCCTCATGCCTCAGTGGGAACTAAAGGGAATCGTCCCGTGCTGCCCTTAGCTCCAGGCTGATGTTTCCGGGGAGGGGGGTGGAATTGATTGGTTTGCTGTTGAGAAGGGAGCCAGGCCAGTTGTGGGGGAACGAGACCTCCCAGCATCTTCCCAGCCCAATCCAGGCTGCTGCCCTGCCCCAGCCTCTGTCCCCTGGGGGCTCTGCAGGTTTGACTCTAGAGCGTGGAGGGGGCCGCAGCGGAGGCGAGAGGACAGACTGTGCTGGGGAGATCCTAAGAGCAGACACCAGAGGCCTATACTAGCTTCCTCCTCAGCACCGAACAATCAGTCCCCTCCCCCACCCCCGTGACAGCAGCCTGGAGCTAAGGGCAGCACCCACTGGGGGTTTCTCTTTTGCTCCCGCTGGGGTGAGCAGGGACCTGGGGGTGTTTCTAGCAGAGCCGTTGGAACTGAACTGGGGAACCAGCTTTTAATAACAGGCAGCTCAAGTTCAGACGAATTTTCTTTATAATATAAAAGAATTCACAAGTAACCAGGCAGCAGTTATTGCAGTTCTTTTCTCCTGGTCTTCCCTGCTGTAGAAAGAAATGGCATTTTGGCTTTTCATGATACAGGAGTCAGGGTCCTTCACTGTCCAGATCAATGTGCACAGAAGCAGCCTGTTGTGTTTCATTTCTTAGTGCCATCGTTCCGGTTCTGGTGCCATCGTGTGGCCATTTCCTTCCCTCCTTCCTGTCCAAAGCACAGAGCCCAATTCCTCCAGGGAGAGGAGGACATCTTCCTTCTTTCCTTCCTGACCAGCCCCCTTCCTTGGAGAGCCCTTTGCTGGGGTCTGGATGGGGAACAGCCATATTGAGGATTAATTTAACACCGTATTTGGCATTGGTTCTTAGATTTTACAGCCAGACTAGATCACTATCCACATCCTCTCTGACCCGATTCGTAACAGAGCCCAGAGAATTCCCCCAGTGACCCATACATCCCCCTAACATCTTCTGGTTGAACGAGGATGGGTCATTCAGAAAGTCATCCTGTTCGGATGTAAAGGGGTGAAATGATGGGAAAATTGACCCTTCTTCCTAGTTTAAATTCTGTAACTTCTACATTGGACAATAATACTCAGCTCTTCACTGGCCATGAATGAAAACCAGGTCTGCCCTATGAGAGACAATAATTCTACCAGAGAACCACAGATGTTCAAACTATAAAAATGTCACCTCTGCATTATAGGCCACACTCACTGCTGGGGAGCTACACCGGGACAGGGCTGACGCTCAGAGGAGCTCTGCGTTTCTGGTCGAAATGGAATTATTTGGCATTAATTCTATGGGGATGAAGGGGTTCTAGTTACCGGTGCCCTGTCCCTTTCAGGGATTGGAGCAATGCTGAAGAGGCTGACGGGCACGGAGCTGGGGAGCCGTGTGTGTGCCAAGGAGAGTTGTTGTGCTCTGGTGACACAGAGCGGGGGTGGGGAGTTTGTAAGCTGTGGGCTTTGTATAGAGATAAAGTTTACTAACCCCCAGGTTAAGAACTATTCTTGCTCTGGGCTGTAATGACATTCTTTGTTGAAAGAAATAACTCAGTGGGTGACTATTTCCCTGCATGGCAATGGGTTACTAGTTCAAATCCAAGTGATTCCCTTTAAAACCTTTTTCGAATGAAAATCAATTTCCAGACCCATCTCCAGTGTGTTCAGGAGTCCGCTGAAGGGGGGGGGGGGCCTTGAAATGAATTTAAATGTTCAGCATTTTCCTATGCAAATGTATAAAAACCGAGCAGAGCTGTCCAGCAGCTGAAATCAGTTCCAGTCCTCGGCGTCTCTAGGAGGGACACTCTGTATTTGAGGCATGTGGGACACCTCTGTGGTGATGACAGGTGAAAAAATGTTGGATTCAATGAAAGATGGGACCATAGGAGGGGAAGGTGAATGGCAGCACTACACAGGGTCATAACACTCAGACACGGGGCTTCACTGTCACTACCCCTGTGTTTTCCATCATTTCTATCCTAAGAAACACACCCTCCCGCTCCCCCACACACTGTTATACAGAACCTTTTCCCCTTGAGCCAGGGCTGGCTCCAGGTACCAGCCCAGCAAGCAGATGCTTGGGGCGGCCAACGGAGAGGGGCGGCACGTCCGGCTCTTTGGTAGCAATTTGGAGGCAAGTCCTTCACTCCCTCTCTGAGGGAAGGACCTGCTGCTGAATTGCTGCCAAAGAATGAAGCGGCGCGGTGGAGCTGCTGCTGAAATGCCGCAGATCACAATAGCGGCTTTTTTTTTCCCTTTTCTGCTTGGGGCAGCAAAAACCCTGGAGCCGGCCCTGTCTTGAGCCCAACCAACGCTACCCCTACCCGGACTCCTACCCCCCACACACTGCACTGCACACAGCCTCTCGGTGACTCACCCAGATGGGGGCTTGTCTCTGCATCTCCCCAGCAGGGGAGCAGAGAATCGAAAGGGCCACAGAAGACCAATGGAGCTGGGCAGGAATAGAAAAGACTTCCCTTCCCTTCTCTTGAGTCTCGTTAATCTCACCCATGAGACATTCCAGCACCAGGTGGGCTCAAAGCACCAACGTTCCCCTCAGCAGCAGAAGTGGGGACCCAGCTCTATCACATGGAGGGAGGCTCCCCACCTCTGCTGTTGCCATCCTGCAGCCTTTAATATGGATTTGTTTTAGCTAATCCAACCCCCTCACTCCCTAATCCATCCCTAAAACAAGGAGACAATCCCCTCAGTGTGGATTAGTGGTGCAATGGGTTAGTGCATAGTACATAATATATATAGAACAGTGTTGTGTGGAGTAATGCTGAGGTTGTAAGTTCAAACCTCACTTGGAGCACTCATTTTCTTTAAGCAAATGGTTTCTGCCAATCATTTTGTCCTGCAGAAAATACAATTGCAGCTCAGAAGAAACTGAGGTCCCCTTTCTTTACAGAGAGCAGGGCAGACTCCACAGATCGACCAGGCTCTGGTCTCCACCAGCCACATGTGTCAGGAGGGGTCAAGCAGAGCCCAGAGCACGGCCCATCGTGTGATTCTTCATCCCCCGACTCCCCCTCAATCTTTGCTCTCACCTTTGTGCCACCCTCTTTGCTGTGAGACTCAAACCCTGTCTGGCTTTCTGTATGTTGGTGTGTTTTTTGTCTGTCGTGTTGATGTGCATGTGGGTCCTGTGTGATTTTGGTGGATGCCTTGCATAGCTTTGTGTGCGTGCATTTATGATTTTTGCATGAATATCATTTTTTGCTTAAAAACAACAAGGAGTCCGGTGGCACTTCTTAGTATTCTTTTGGTATGTGGTTTTTGTGCTTTTGCTGTATTTTTGGTGTGGATTTCTTCTTTCTATGTTTTCTGTGGCTTTCCCTTTATGTGTATATTGCTCTGTGTGTGTGTGTGTGGGGGGGGGGTTGTTTATGTCTGTGTGGGCCTGTGCAGTGTGTGATTTTCTCTTTCTCTGTCTGTGTTTGTCTCTCTGTTTCTATCTTCATGTGTAAATTCACTGGCACTTTTCGAAATCTCCACAGCTTTGCCAATTTTCACCAGGAATTTTTCTCCATCAACAAATTCTCACTTGTTCCCTACCAGTTGGTGACCATTGCCCCTGGGGACTGTCAGTCTCAGGGTCCTGATTTCCCATTGGCCCTTCCCCCTTCTATTGGTACTGGGAACTAGCCAACCAAAAAACCCCACTAAGTTTCAGTAAAGGGCCAACAGTCCCCGTACACAAGCCAGCCCTGTGAGGGTCATTGATGTCCAGAAAAAGTAGCCCAAACTGGTCCCATGGTGTAATGGTCAGCACTCAGGTCTCTGAATCCTGCAATCTGAGTTCAAATCTCAATGGGACCTTGTGGTAGAGACCTGGTGCTCAAAGTGTTTTCCTGTCTATAGCTGTATAAGAGTGAGTTGTTTACCTTGTGCTGGGTGATGCCTGCCCACTGGAGCCAGGTCTTTGGTTGGGATGGCTGCAATGGATTGGGGTCTAGAAGTGGCTATGGCTGCCTGTGATTGAGATTCTTGCTGCTTCACCTGATGCCCACAAGTTTGGCCCTTGTGTTTCCTGCCACACTTTTCCTCTTGTCCACATGGCACTTGAAGAAAGGAGTGTGAGTGATAGGCAGGAGGGAGGAAGAATCCCAGGCTGGAGCCCAGCACACCTTTCCTCCTCTGGGCACCTAGAGCAGAGGCAGCTGGTGCTGACAGCTCCAAGGGAAGGTTTATAAGCCACAGAGCAACTGAGGGCGAGGCAAGACGAGGGGAGGACCATGCCTATGTGTGCCAGCAGACAGGTAACAAGACCCCCAGCCAGGCTGCTCCCTGCCATGCCAAACACCCACTGAAGGCCACCCGCAGACCAGCATGTGGGGCAGCTGCTAATGCTCTATGGCCAACATCAGAAGACAGTAGGAAAGCAGGGCCAGCCCCCCCAGTGGGGCCTCTTACCGTTCCCACTCATGGTGCTCACTTTTCCAGTGCGCAGGAGATTTTACCCCAAGAGGCTTTTCCTCAGCTGGCGAGAAGCAGAGAAACACCCAGGCTCCCAAGGCGCTATTTAGGAAGCCCCCTCAAGCACAGGGACAGGCGCACATTTGGAAGAGGGAAACTGCTCCACACACTAGCCCGGGCAGCCGCCCATTTTCTTTGGCAAGTCAGGAATGGCAAAGGCTAGACTGGAAGCATGTGGGGCTTACGCCCCAGCCTTTGTGATTCCCAACCTCCAACTCCTTCCTGGGGCTCTAGTTGAAGCCAGAGCATTGGCCTGAGCATCCAAGAAGAGGTTCTCAGCGCTGAAGGGAGCTGGACTTTCAGCACCAAGGGAAAACTGCACAAGCACAGCTGCAAAAGGACTCTTGCCCTCAATGGCCTGAGCTGAATTCGGACACCTTATCCATTAGGCCACATGGTCAAAAGCCACTTGAGAAAAGCCTCTCCAAGCACTTCTTTGGAAAAGACGGACACTGTGTTTTCGGGTCATCTACTGAGGGGGCCGAGACTCTCTGGCAGGGCCAGCTCCAGGGTTTTGGCCACCCCAAGCAGCCAAACAAACAAAAAAAGAGCCGCGATCGCAATCACGATCTGCAGCGGCAATTCGGTGGGAGGTCCTTGGCTCCAATCGGGAGTGAGGGACCGTCCGCCGAATTGCTGCCGAACAGATAGACTTGCCGTCCCTCTCCGATGTTGTCGCCCCAAGCACCTGCTTGGTAAGCTGGTGCCTGGAGCCGGCCCTGCTCTCTGGGCACAAGAAGTCGAGTTCCCAGTGAGATGTGAGACTTAATTCTATGGAGCCAGGTGCAGGGCTTTGGCAGGGAGGCTCAGGCATGGGGGATTGGGGTGCAGCAGACGGGCCGGCTGTCTAGGTGTGGAGATTTAGTGACCCTGAGGCGCAGGAGGGAGGAAGAGGAGGAGGAATTGGCAGTGGCCGTGGAGAAAAAGAGGAGGGGTGGAGGCTCTTAGGAAGCCGGACTAGCTCAGTCCGTAGAGCCATCGGGCTCTTAATGGGAGGGGCCAGGGTTTGAGCTGCTGTCCAGGGACTCAGCTTTTAAGTTGCCTTGTGTGCCAGGAGCCAAACGATTTCTGGTGGTGCCCAGAGCCATGTGTGGGACAGGGAGGCTGAGACTTGTGGCGCCTGCTCTGCGGCTGGGATCCTGGTAGCTCAGACTCAGGGAAGGCGTCTGCACTCAGAGGTGCTGACTTTGAGAGTTCCCAGGGGTTGCTTGACCCCTGCTCCACCTCAGGCCCTGACTCCAAACCCCCACCCCTGTCCAGTCTCTTCCTCTCCCCACTCCTCCCGCACACCTGATCACTGGCAGGCTGGAGGTGCTGAGGGAGAAGAGGAGGAGCTTGTCAGCCAGGCCTGCTAGCAGGTGGGACGTGCAGGGGCGGAGCTGGCTGCCAGTGGGTGCTGGGCACCTATTTTTTTTTCTGTTGGTGCTGCAGCCCCATAACACCCATGGAGTCGGCCCCTCTGGCTGTATTGACTTGACTCCTTTCACACTCTATAGAGAGGAGCAGCAGCCAGGGCTGTGCGTGATCTATGGGGCACTAGGTGAGTGGCAGAGGCTTCAGGTGCTGAGAGTTTGCCTGACACTTCGGGGACACAGTGTGAGGTGGTGTCCCAGGGATCTCTATGGAAGGAGCAGAAGAGGATTTATTTGGGGTGGGGAGAGAATTGAGAGTGTCTCAGGGGGTTTTACAGAGGTATTGCCTGGGTTAGAGACTGGCTAAAACACAGGCCTCGCTGTGAGCAGGATTTGAACCTGCGCAGGGGAACCCTATTAGATTTCAACTCCAATGCCTTAACCATTTGGCCATCACAGCTGGGAGCCCAATGCTGTACCAATGCCACAGAAACTGGTAAATAATCACAATGCCCAGGCGTGAAGTCATCTGAAATCCAGAATTCACACAGTAAACCTGGCTCCTAAAGCACAGGGGGGATTTATGGTTTGTTCTCTTTGCTTAGCCATGTGCAGTTGCACAGAGAGTGCTTTGAAAAGTCTCCCCTCCCACAGAGCGGGAATGGGAAATGATTCTGAACTGGAAGTTTGATGTGAATGTAGATGACCACAGGGCCAGGCAGGGCCAGTGCAAGGAAATTTCGTGCCCTAGGCAAAACTTCCTCCTTGCGCCCCGCAACCCAGCCCCGCAGCAGCTCCCTGCTCCCCCCCCTGAGGCGCCCCTCCACGGCAGTTCCCCCCCGGCCCTAAGGTGCCACCCCCGTGGCAGCTTCCCCCCCGCAGGAGCTGTGCGGCAGCTCCCCACCCCAGCTCACCTCTGCTCCACCTCCGCCCCGAGCATGCCGCCCCCGCTCTAATTCTCCTCCCCTTCCAGGCTTGCGGCACCAAACAGCTGATTGGCGCCGCAAGCCTGGGAGGCAGGAGAAGTGGAGCAGCCGCTGCGCTTTGAGAGAGAGTCTGAGCTGTATGTGTCAGCGCACCGCCGGCAGCCCAGCCCAGGAACGCTGTAAAAAAAAATTGGGGGTGCCGCTTTTTGGCGCCCCGAAATCTTGGCACCCTAGGCAACTGCCTAGTTTGCCTTAATGGTAGCACCGTCCCTGGGGCCAGGGACTAACCTTTGCTAGAGAAACCAGTGATACACGGAGCCAGGCTAAGGAAAATGTTTCCTGGAGTCAATAATTGGAATAGCCACAGTATTGTGCAGAGAAATGTCTCCCAAGAGGAGTTAGAGCATTGGTGGTTCGGTAGCAGAAGTCAGAGATACAGCTGGGGAGGTCTAGCTTTGGTTTCTGGCCAACAGAGAGATGAGTTTTATTGTCTCCAAATATCAGTAGAAAAATTCAGACCCAAACTGTGTGGGATGGGGGTTTTCTCTGGTTTTCATTTGTTTTGTTTTGTTTTTCTCATTTGAAATGTCCTTGATAATTTTTCTGGGGAAATTGGACAAGGCCAAAGAAGAGTTAGAACAATTACAAATCTCCATGGGAGTGAGGGGGTCTCTCAGCACGGGGGAGAGGTGGAGATTTTCATGGCAGGGAGTTTAGGAGATAAATGTGAGGCTTTTGTTACAGCAGAGGGAGGGGCTTGTCAGGTTCATTTTTACCAAGTGACCCCCCCCGACACACACAAACACACAAGTTGCTCCCCCGCTGCTGCTGCCCCAGCTCAAACCCCACTGTCACCCCCAGCATGTAACCTACATCTTCCTGCTGACAAAGCCCTTATATATCAGAGACAAACTCCCCTAGTCTGCCCCTTCTCTCAGCTGAGCTCTCCCCCCACAGAGCCCGGGACAACGCCGACCTAGCCATGCTGGGGGCTAGGGCTTAATCCTCAACCTGCTGAAGCGGCAAGGGAGAAATGGACAAGACTTTTCTGTAGGCTTCTGTCATGTTATTAATATGAATTGGGAATGTAGAGATCATTGTTGCCAACATTCTTGGAGTCATCATGGATAGTTCTCTGAAGACGTCCACGCAGAGTGCAGCGGCAGGCAAAAAAGCAAACAGGATGTTAGGAATCATTAAAAAAGAGATGAAGAATAAGATGGAGAATATCTTATTGCCCTTACAGAAGTCTATGGGACGCCCACATCTTGAATACTGTGTACAGATGTGGTCTCCTCATCTCAAAAAAGATATACTGGCATTAGAAAAGGTTCAGAGAAGGGCAACTAAAATGATTAGGGGTTTGGAACAGATCCCATATGAGGAGAGATTAAAGAGGCTAGGACTTTTCAGCTTGGAAAAAAGGAGATTAAGGGGGGATAAGATAGAGGTATACAAAATCATGAGTGGTGTGGAGAAAGTGAATAAGGAAAATTTATTTACTTGTTTCCCTACTATAAGAACTAGGGGCCACCAAATGAAATTAATGGGCAGCAGGTTTAAAACAAATAAAAGGAAGTTCTTCTTCACACAGCGCACAGTCAACCTGTGGAACTCCTTGCCTGAGTAGGTTGTGGAGGCTAGGACTAGGGTTTAAATTAGGGTTTAAAAGAGAACTAGATAAAAATTCATGGAGGTTAAGTCCATTAATGGCTCTTAGCCAGGATGGGTAAGGAATGGTGTCCCTATCCTCTGTTTGTCAGAGGATGGAGATGGATGGCAGGAGAGAGATCACTCGATCATTACCTGTTAGGTTCACTCCCTCTGGGGCACTTGGCATTGGCCACTGTCGGCAGACAGGACACTGGGCTGGATGGACCTTTGGTCTGACTCAGTCTGACCGTTCTTATGTTCTGGCCCTCACGCTGAAAACACTTCAAGGATACGCATGTCCTGTTACCCGTAGTCATGAGGGTTGCAGCCACAGGGCCACTCCCACCAATTAACAAATAGACAGAATTAAGTTTCAACCAATTATTTATTACTGGAATTTTTCCTACTGGGGGCCAGGGAACTGCTGTAGGGATGCGGTACTGGAAGAAACGGGAGATGGGGGTATTCTGGGCACAGAGCGCATCTGCCCTGGAGCAGCAGTGATACCTGGTGGCCAATTGGGGTAATACACAAAGAGTGTTTCCCAGAGAGAAGTGACAAGCTGTGGCCAGCAGGGGCAGCACCAGCCCCTTCCCAGTTGGCGGCGGGGGCTGAGGTGGAGTAGATAGAAGACTGTGGCTGCTGCGCCCCCCCTCGCCATGAGTCCCTGCCACTCTCTGTGGCCCCACCCTCTGCAGCTCCTCAGTGAAGTGTCAGCCCTGCCTCCTCCCCTCTGAAGCCCTGCCCTCTGCCCTGCTCGAAGACGCTTCCCTCCCACTTCTCTGTAGGCTGTGCAGAGCTCTTAGCCTGCCTCATGCCTCGTCAGGGAAGCGTGGCCATGCTGCCCAAGCCTGAGTCACATCCACAGCCTGACCAGCCCCGGCTGACGGAGCGCAGAGCCACGCGAGTCAATGGCAGGTCGAGTCAGGGCCGCGTAACCTGCTCTCCTGGGGCTCCGGGGCTGGGGAAGCTGGGGTCACGCTGCCCACTCTGGGGCTGGGAGGGAGGCTGAGGACGCGATGGGGCTGGGGCACTAGCCTGGGGCGGGAGCTGGGTGCTGCGGTGGGGGGGGCTCTGGGCTCCAGCAGGGTTTGTGGAAGGGGCGGGGCAGGGGGTTAATCTCCCCCAGCTGGCGGTTCGCGCCCCGTCCATGGTGGTGGCATCACTATCCTGGCTATTGAAGGGTACATAGGGGTGTAACCAAGGGCGTCAGGGACGTATGGGGGGTCAGGCTGAAAATCAACCAATTCGGGAATCACAGAGTCTGGGGAATCCATTGGGAGGGAGTTGATACTAGGGGAAACAATACTTAAATGACTAATTTTGGCCTCTGAGGGACAGTAGAGAGTTGGTTCCGAGGTAGCCAGAGGAAGAAGCAGAGCTTGGGGTGGAGATTGGATGTGGTAGTAGGCAAACGGCAGGCCCTGTATAAGCAGCAAAGTACCGCTATTAATAAACAGCAGCTGATTGCAAGTATTATACTGGCTAATATTTTTAAAACGGTGGAAGTTAAGAGACTAGGTGGGACCTGGGCAATATCTTTGGAGGCAAAACACAAAACATAATGGGAAGAGCATAAGGTACCCACGCGGTAGGCAGTTTGAAATGCCTTGGCCTCACTGCGATATTCATTTTCTAGCAAATGGATTTGGCCTTGCAGACTTGAAATATTGGAGATTAGGGGAAGGAGGTAAGTTAAGTTCAGGTATTGGGTTGGAATTAGGGAGGTCCAGTCGAAGGGTGGAGGTTTACATAAAGTTGGGGGTTAGCAGGCCAAGTAATAAATTGGCTACCCTGTACAGTAGATAGGTTTAGATGAAAGGGGTATGGCATGTGGGGATTTGAGGGCAGAGCACAACCATTTAACACAATCCACCATAGGAATCACCACCTTCTCCTTCCCCATCTCCAGCTACCAAATAACTTCTTTACACCCCAACTGTTCTACGGGGGCAGCTATTAGGCTGGCCCAACTCATGCAATGGGAAAAGTTTCAGGCCAGATAATCAAGGAGCTCTGTGGTGGTTCCACTGGGGCACGAACCCAGGACCGTCTACTTGTAAAGTAGACGTGATAACCACTACACAATGGAACCTTTAATAGCTTGGGAAAAGGGGTTGTTACAGGCTCCAGGTCCCCAGGCCCACCAAGCAATTCTAGTACTTTACGGGCCAGATAAACGGAGTGGGAAAGGCACACTGTACCTGTGCGTGTAAAGACTTAACACATTTCATGAGCTTTTTACAATACGCTAAGACCTTTTCATTTGTGAGCTGTGTATCTAGACAATCGGGTGCCACAGGAGGGGCTGTGGGCATTCTCATTGGCCTTCCCATTAAAATTTTGTGGGGAGAGAGACCGTGTTTTTGGGCGGGGGTGCTCTTCATCTGCATTAAGACCAGTGGTAGAGAGGTTGGCCATTTGAGGCCGGTTTCTGCACAGATCTTTGCAATTTTATTTTTAAGCACTCCGTTTATTCGTTCCACTACCCCAGCACTCTGCAGGTGGTGAGCGCAGTGGAAGTGCTGGGTTATTCTTAGCGCCTTGCAAATTTGCTGCATGACTTGGCCCATAAAGTGAGTTCCCCAGTCACTGTTAATGGAAAGGGGTAATCCGAATCGGGGAATAAACTCCTGCAGCAGTTTCTTAGCAACTGTTATGGAGTTGTCCTTAGCACATGGATAAGCCTCTACCCACCCTGAAAATCTACAAACACATACCAAAACATATTCATAAGCACAGCATTTTGGCATATTAATAAAGTCTGTGTGTGAAATTGAGGAGGGAAATGAAACGTCCATGTGGTGGTCCAATGCCCTAAGGAATGTGGGTGAAGGACTCAGGCTGAGAAATGATTTAACAGGGGTTTGTATCAATTTATTGGCCTGATTAAAAACTATGGCTAAAAGGCAGCCATGTTGTTTGTACTTGTACCTGTGTAGGGACACCCAGTGGGTGTCAAGTCCATTGCCTTCACCACGGGTAGTCGATTCTTTTATCAAGATACAACCTTCTTGGTAAAGGTATAGTCAAGGTCTAGACTCCAGAGAAAATAATACACTGCTGATAATAAGAAGTATATAAAAAGATTTTGCAGTCATTATGGGCATAACTATGATGTGTCATGTTTCACTCTTTATATCTGGTGCCACCTCCTTTCCCTTTAGCCTTGTAGGTGACCAAGGGTAAAGCTAAACATCTCCTCAGATACCAGGGAGTGTTTATATTCATTCCTGCGAGCTACACAGGGGTTTGATGTTGCTGCTTTCAATCCTCTGGCTCTGCCGGGATAAGGAACAATTCACGCTGTCACTGAACTGAAGGAGGGAGATCATTTTTTGACAGGGAGAGGGAGCCTCCTCTTAAAGGTGTTTGTTTGGCTGGCAGCCCTGGTTCCCAGGTCTCTTCTGAGGGAGGAAAGTTTCTATGCAAAATACCAAAACTTTTAAGGGAGAGGAGGAAAAGGCGATGGGCACAGGATGGGGCCAGCATGAACTACAACATGGTTCTTTTATGTGGGATGACTCAGAACATTGACTGATCTCCACTTCCTTGTATTTGAAGAGATGTTTAGTTAGGGTTACCATATTTCATCAAGCAAAAAAGAGGATGGGGGAGCCCCGCCCCCGTCCTGTCCTAGCCCCGCCCCATCCTGGCCTAGCTCCGCCCCTGCCCTTTCCACTCCCTCCCACTTCCCGCCCCCCTCAGAACCCCTAACCCTCCCCCTGCTCCTTGTCCCCTGACTGCCCCCTCCTGGGACCCCTGCCCCTAACTGCCCTCCAGAACCCCACCCCTACCTAAGCCTCCCTGTTCCTCGTCCCCTAACTGCCCCCTCCTGAGACCCCCCACCCTAACTGCCCCCCCAGGACCCTACCCCCTACCTGTACCATGACGGTCCAAAACCTTATCCACCCTCCCCCCAGAAAGTCCCCCCTGAACTCCCGACCCCCCCGTTCCCAGTCTCTTGACTGCCCCCTACAGAACCTCCCTGCCCCTTCTCTGACCCCCTGGCCCAATTACCCTGCTGCTCAGACCAGCGTGCCGGGGAGGAGGAGCAGCGGGAGGAGCTCCAGACTGCCGGTGCGAACTGCCAGCTGGTGATTTGCGAATACAGGGGGGCGGGGGAGGGAGTAAGTGATCTCAGCTGCAGGGGAGAGGAGGAGGGGCTCTCTCTGGCTGTCGGAGCCCCTTGTAAGTGGCACAATCCGGCCGGCTGCCCTGTCAGCAGCACGCGCTCTGCATGGGGGGGGGGGGGGAGTCCAGACATTTACAGATTCACCCCGGACGCTATTTTTAACTCTAAAAGCCAGACATGTCCGGGGGAATCCGGATGAATGGTAACCCTAGTTTAGTTTCGCACTTGGGAAACTACAAGGCTGAACCAATTATATCAGGGGTCTCAAATTCCCAGCCCACAGGCCATCTGTGGCCCGTGAGCCTCCCCAATGTGGCCTATGGGGCTCCAGCAGTTTTGGGGCCGGGTATCTCCCTTGGCCCCACCTGCCTCCCCAGGCGCTCCCCCCCAGGGGCGCTGGCAACACAGCAGAGTTCAGCGCGGTCTGCCTGCTTGCTCCAGTGACTGCGAGCCCCTTCCTGCAGCCCTGGGACAGGGCAGGGTGGGGCGGGGATGTGCCTCCGCGCGCTGCCCCTGCCCCGAGTGCCCCTGCGGCCAGTGATATGGTGCGGGGGCGGTGCCTGAGGGCAGCAGCGTGCAGAGGCCCCCTGGCCCACCCTGTCTTGGAGCCCCAGGTAAGCGCCACACCCCCAAACTCCCTCCAGAGCCTGCACCCCCTCCCCACACACCCCCAGCCCCCAAATTCCCTCCCAGAGTCTGCACCACCTCCCCAAATACCCCCTCCTGCCCCCAAACTCCTTCCCACAGCCTGCCCCCTCTCCCTCTGCTCCCCCCAGCCCCCAAACTTCATCCCAGAGACCAACCTCTCACCTCTTCTGCACTCAAACTTGCTCCCAGAACCTGCACCTGAATACCCTACCCCAGACCTCCTCCCTCACCCAAACTCCCTCCCAGAGCCTTAGGCAGGTGCGGGGCAGAGTTTTGGGGGGTGGGCTCTGGGCGGTATGAGTGACATTATTGGCCCACTGGGAGGATTGGAGGACTGGCACTGGCCCTAAGGTAAATTGAGATTGAGACCCCTGCTGTAAGGGATTGGAGCAATGCTGGAGAGGCTGATGGGCACGGAGCTGGGGAGCCGTGTGTGCGCCAAGGAAAGTTGTTGTTGTGCTCTGGTGACACAGAGCCGGGGTGGGGAGTTTATACGCTGTGGTGTTTGTATAGAGATAAAGTTTACTAATCCCCAGCTTAAAAACTGTTCCTGCTCTGGTCTGTACATGGCCTTCTTCGTTCAGAGTATAGTTCCCTGATTAAATATTTCCCTGCATGGCAATGGGTTCCTAGTTCAATTCCAAGTGATTCACTTTAAAAACTTTTTCAAATGAAAATCGATTTCCAGACTCATCTCCAGTGTGTTCAGGAGTTCGCTGAATCGGGGTGGGGGGGGGGGGGGGAGCTTGAAATGAATTTAAACACTCAGCATTTTCCTATGCAAATGTATAAAAACCGAGCAGAGCTGTCCAGCAGCTGAAATCAGTTCCAGTCCTCGGTGTCTCTAAGAGGGACACTCTGTATTTGAGGCATCTGGGATACCTCTGTGGTGATGATAGGTTAAAAAATACTGGATTCAATGAAAGATGAGACCATAGGAGGGGCAGGTGAACGGCAGCACCACACAGGGTCATAACACTCAGATATGGGGCTTCACTGTCACTACCCCTGTGAGAGAGAGAGAGGGTCTAAGGCCAGCTCCGCACAGGGGGGCAGGAGAGAGAGGGGCTCAGGTCAGCTCCACAAAGAGGGGGGTCAGGGCTTCAGCCCTGCAGCTTCTGCCACTAGGGTAGCTGGGGACCTCACTGCTCCATCTCCTGCTGGGGTCGGGGCTTCTCCTCCCCCTAAACTGCCACTGCACCCACCAGCCCTAGCCAGGCTCCCTTGGGTCACCTGATGGCTGCTGTAGCCAGAGTGGAGCCTGAACCCCCACAGGTGGAGGCCATGGCCACCAGCCCAAGAGGTGCGGGGCGGTTCCCAGTGAGCAGGGGCGGGAAGAGGCAGGGTGGGTTAGAGCAGGGGTGGGGGCAGCTTTCCTGACTCTGGGCCCGGCGCCACGGTAAACCCGGTACTGCCAGCGCCAGGACTTTCCCACCCTCGCACTGTTCCTTCTCCCGAGGCTCTGTCCCTGCACCGCCCCTTCTCCCGAGGCCCCATCCCTGCACAGCCCTTTTGCCCAATCTCCATCCCCACGTCGCCCCTTCCCCAGAGGCCTTTCCTCATTGAACTCACACCGCCCCTTCCCGCTAGTCCCCACCCCTTTCCCCATATCCCCGGGCCTCTCCCTGAGGCCCCACCTCTGCACTGCCCCTTCCCTCTAATCCCCACCCCTGCACCTCTCCTTTCCCTGAGGCCCCGCCCCAGCCTCAACCGTTCCCCAGAGGTCCTGCACTTGCACCACCTGTTCCCCCTAATCGCTGCCCCTTTCCCCAAAGTCCCGCCCCGCCCCTTCCTCCAAGGCACCGCCCTCGCATTGCCCCTTTCCCCGCATTCCCAGCCTCCCGAGACCCTGGCCCTGCACTGCCCCTCCCCCCAGGCCCTACCCTTGAGCTTCCCTTTCTCTCCGATACCCTGCCCCTGCACCACCCCTACCCCCAATCCCCGCCCTCGCACCGCCCCTTTCCCATAATCCCAGCCCCCGCACTGCCCCTCCCCTCTAATCCCTGCCCTCACACCGCCCCTTTCTTGAAGTCCTCCCCTCACACTGCCCCTTCCCCCGAGGCTCTGCCCCGCACCACTCAGCGACCCAGAAGCAGGGCAGATCCGGGACGCAGAAAGATGCTTAAGAAAAAGCCTCCAGTCCCAGCCCCCTGCCTTGCCACAGACTTCCCGGGTGCCCTTGGGCACATCACTCAGCCTCTCTGGGCCTCAGTTCTCCCGTCCGGGAAATGGGGCTGGTGGTGCTTCCCCTCCTCGCACGAGCCTGGGAGGAGAACTACCCTGCAGATTAGGAAGATGTTCAGATATTGGGGTAATGGGGGAGGGGTGCAGGGGGAGTATATTAGCACTCTCGTTTGGTATCTGGAGTCTGTTTAGAAACAAAATATTTCCCAGAAGTCATTCCAAACCCAGTATTCACCCGTAACCTTGGGAAATATATAACAGAGCAATGTGGTTTTTTCCCGTGTAGCCAGCACCCAACCTGGCACCAGCCCCCAGCTGTGCCCCCTTCCTGCCACTGCGACCCCACCTCACCTCCTGACCCTGGCTGGTTGCCCAGGCCCCTCATAGCAGGGGGCTGTCCAGGAGAGTGCAGGGGGGTCTCCTTGCAGCCATGAGGGGGTGTCTGGTGGGTGCTGTCACCTCTGCCAGAGACCCCCAAGAAACCCACTAGCTTCCTCTGCATGGGAGGGAGGGGCTTCTACTTTGTGACTTGGGGGGGGGGGATTCTGTGATGTCACAGCCCGTGGACGGAGAGGTTCAAATCACGAGTCTGAAGTGGAAGGGCAACCCCCAACCCCCACTCAGATTCTGCTAGGGGGCTGGGCTGGGATCTCTAGGGAGGGAGACACAGGAAAAAAACAGCCACCACTATGGAACCCAGGAGTCCTGGCTCCCAGTTCCTTGCTCTCACCTCCAGACCCCGCTTAGCTCCAAGAGCCAGGGATAGAACCCAGGGGTCCTGGCGCCCAGCCCCCACCAGCTCTGACCACTAGACCCCCACTCCCCTTTTAGGCTCGCTGCCTCTTCTATCACCACCCCAACTGTCCATCCCTTTGCTGCAGGTTTTTGGGGTGTCACCTCTGCTCTGCACTCCCCCACTGCAGTCCAAGGCCTTCCCTCCCTCCAACCACATATCCTCTCCCCCCTCATGCTGGATCATCTGCTTGGCCCCCCACCCGTTCCCGGGGCGCACTGTGCGGCGTGGCTTGGGATTATGCAACGGCCCAGAACCAGACAATGCAGAACGGAAACCACAGGCCCTGCCCAGCCCCACTGGAGCTGCCCTTCAGGTGCATCGGAGCCCAGTGCCCTGTACCTGCACCCTCCTGCCCCACAGGGGTGAGCTGCACCCCCCGCCACACTCTGCAGAGGGGAGAAGGGTCAGGCCAGCCAGCCCGTTTAGGATGGGGGAATCGCCACCTCTTTTTCTCCACAGCCACTGCCTATTAGCAGGATTCCTCCTCCTCCTTCTTCCTGTGCCTCAGTGCAACTAAATCTCCACACCTAGACGGCCGGTCCATCCGCTGCACCCCAATCCCCCATGCCTAACCCTCCTGCCAAAGTCCTGCACCTGGCTCCAGAGAATTAAGTCTCACATGTGTCTTGTGCACAGAGAGTCTTGGCCCCCCTCATTGGGTGACCTGAGTCTGAGAAACACAGTGTCTGTCTTCTCTAAAGTACCTGGAGAGATTTTTCTTGTGTGACCACGTCACCTAATGGATAAGGCATCTGACTTTGGATCAGGAGACTGAGGGTTCAAGTCCCTCCGTGGTTGTCCTTGTACCATTGTGCTGAAAGTCCTGCTCCCTTCAGCACTGGAACCTCTTCTTGGCCACTCAGGCCAATGTTCCGGCTTCACCCAGAGCCCCAGGAAGGAGTTGGGGGGTGGGTGTCACAAAGGCTGTGTTTCCTTCTCTCGTTAGGGAGCAGAATGAATCCCTCTTCTCCATCCAGCTGGGCTCCCACCTTCCCCCTCTCCCACACGTTCATCAGAAAAAACAACGACTTCTGAGTGACGCCCAGTGCTTGGGGCCTAGACACCAGAAGTGACAGCCGGATCCCACCCTGGGCCAGGACGGTTTGTGTTAAAAGGCCCCATCGTTGCAGTGGATGCATGCCAAGGGTATTAGTTGGCTCAGTCTGGTGACCTAATGGATGTGGCCACACCACACACCCCTCATCCCAGGGCAGTCCCGCCTGAGAACCAGGATCCATGGAGTGACATTTCCCCCCGCCCCGACAGATGGGCTCTGCGGATGCTGGTGGAGGGCAGCAGGAGGGAAGTTTGCACTAGCGCTGCTTGGGCTGTATCTGCGCCAAGGATAAATGGAGGGGGTCACGCAGCCTGTGCCTGACACTCAACAGTGCTACATTCACGCCGAGCACAAGTCAAATGCTGCAGCAAGGGGGGTGAGTTCCCCATGAATTCCCATGTGAGCACACAGTGCCCCTGTCCTCCACACACACACACTGCCACTGTCCTCCACACTGCACACACAGGCCTGGTCTACACTACGACTTTAATTCGGATTTATCAGCTTTAATTCGAATTTACCCTGCAACCGTCCACACAACGACGCTATTTATTTCGATGTAAAGGGCCCTTTAAATCGATTTCTGTACTCCACCCCGACGAGCGGAGTAGCGCCAAAATCGATTTTAACATTTCGAATTAGGGATAGTGTGGCCGCAATTCGATGGTATTGGCCTCCGGGAGCTATCCCACAGTGCATCATTGTGACCGCTCTGGACAGCAATCTAAACTCGGATGCACTGGCCAGGTAGACAGGAAAAGCCCCGCGAACATTTGAATTTCATTTCCTGTTTGCCCAGCGTGGAGAGCACAGGTAACCACAGATAGCTCATCAGCACAGGTAACCATGCAGGCTGATAATCGAAAAAGAGCACCAGCATGGACCGTACGGGAGGTACTGGATCTGATCGCTGTATGGGGAGAGGATTCAGTGCTTGCAGAACTTCGTTCTAAAAGACGAAATGCCAAAACTTTTGAAAAAATCTCCAAGGGCATGATGGAGAGAGGCCACAATAGGGACTCAGATCAGTGCCGCGTGAAAGTCAAGGAGCTCAGACAAGCCTGTCAAAAAACAAAGGAGGCAAACGGTCGCTCCGGGTCAGAGCCGCGGACATGCCGCTTCTACGCCGAGCTGCATGCAATTCTAGGGGGGGCCGCCACCACTACCCCACCTGTGATCGTGGATTCCGGGTCGAGGATAGTCTCATCAGCAACACCTGAGGATTCTGCCGATGGGGGAGAGGAGGAGGAGGAGGAGGATGAGCTTGCAGAGAGCACACAGCACTCCGTTCTCCCCAACAGCCAGGATCTTTTTCTCACCCTGACTGAAGTACTCTCCCAACCCTCCCAAGCCAGTACCCAAGACCCTGACCCCATGGAAGGGACCTCAGGTGAGTTTACCTTTTAAAATATAAAACTTGTTTTAAAAGCAAACGTTTTTAATGATTACTTTGCCCTGAGGACTTGGGATGCATTCGTGGTCAGTTCAGCTACTGGAAAAGTCTGTTAACATGTCTGGGGATGGAGCGGAAATCCTCCAGAGACATCTCCATGAAGCTCTCCTGGAGGTACTCCAAAAGCCTTGCCACAAGGTTTCTGGGCAGTGCATCCTTATTCCGTCCTCCATGGTAGGACACTTGACCACGCCATGATTGCAGCAAGTAATCTGGTATCATTGCCTGACAAAGCATGGCAGTGTATGGTCCCGGTGTTTGCTGGCATTCAAGCAACATCCGTTCTTTATCTTGTTATGTAATCCTCAGGAGAGTGATATCACTCATGGTAACCTGGTTGAAATACGGGAACTTAATTAAGGGGGCAGAGGTGGCCGTTCCTACGGGCTGTTTGCCTGTGGCGGAAAATAAATCCTTCCCTGCAGTTAGCCAAGCGCAGATGGGAAATTGGCCTTGAGCTTTTCACATTTGGCTAGCAGGGATCTTCCCTGTTACCAGCCACACGGTGGGGGGAGGGGTACCATGATCATCCCAGAGAATTTATGGTGGGAGGGGGGCGGCGGCGGGGGGGGTGCTTAGTTTGGTTCCTGCAGGGATCTTCCCTGATACCAGCCACGCGGTGGGGGGAGGGGTACAGCGATCATCCCAGAGAATTCATGGCGGGGGGTGGTGGTTAGTTTGTTTTCTGCTGCTGCTGAATGTTAACAGAAAAACCGCAGCACTCTACAGGCTATGTTTGGTATGTGGGAAAGGAGGGCGCAGAAGCTGTAAGACAATGGCTTACCATGGCTGCATGCAAGCCGAATTCTGTTGCCCAGACCTGTGATCTCTAGCAGCAAAGCCACAGGCACTCAGCATTAAGAGGCAAAATGCGACCTTGCACAGAAATCACATGTGCCATGTAATGTGAATAGTGTTGGTCACCGTGAAAGAGTATAAGCATTGTTCTGCAAAATGTATCTTTTTAAACAATTCTCTCTTTTTTCCCCTCCCTACAGCAGCTGCAAATTCCTCAAGCCTCCCTCCTCCATCCCGAAGGCTATCACAGATAAGGCGTCGTAAGAAGAGAACGCGAGACGAGATGTTTTCTGAAATTATGGAATCCAGCCGCAGTGACAGAGCTCATCTGAATGAGTGGAAGGAAACGGTTTCAAAGTATAGGAAAGAAGCCAGTGAACGTGAGGACAGGAGGGACCAACGTGAGGACATGAGGGACCAACGTGAGGACATGAGGGACCAACGTGAGGAGAGGAGGGACCAACCTGAGGAGAGGAGAGACGCTCGAGATGAGAGGTGGCGGCAGGAAGATCAGAGGAGGCAGGATGCAATGCTGGGGCTGCTGCGTGAGCAAACAGACATGCTCCGGCGTCTGGTGGAGCTTCAGGAACGGCTGCAGGAAAACAGACTGCCGCTACAGCCCCTGTTCCACCCTCCCCCCTCCCCATGTTCCGTATCCTCCTCACCCAGACATGTAAGAACGTGGGGGGGGGGGAGGCTCCAGTAGACAGCCCAAGCAAAAGGCTGTCATTTTTTTAACCTTTTTTTAGTGGCCTTTTCCTTCCCACCGATCCTCCTCCCAAATCCCACCCGGGTTCCCTCCCTCTTTTTCTAATCTATTAATAAAGAATAAATGATTTTTAAATGATAGTGACTTTATTTGGTTTGAAAGAAAGCTGGGGGAAGGGGGAGAGTGGGTTCCTTATAGAAAATGAGTCAATAAAGGGGGCGGGTTTTCATGCAGGAGAAACAAACAGATATTTCACACTGTAGCCTGGCCAGTCATGAAACTGGTTTTCAAAGCTTCTCTGATGCACAGCGCTTCCTGGTGTGCTCTTCTAACCACCCTGGTGTCTGGCTGCGCGTAATCAGCAGCCAGGCGATTTGCCTCAGCCTCCCACCCCGCCATAAAGGTCTCCCCCTTACTTTCACAGAGATTGTGGAGCACGCAGCAAGCAGAAATAACAATGGGGAGATTTCTTTGGCTGAGGTCAGAGCGAGTCAATAATGATCGCCAGCGACCTTTTAAACGGCCAAATGCACATTCTACCACCATTCTGCACTTGCTTAGCCTGTAGTTAAACAGCTCCTGACTCCTGTCCAGGCTGCCTGTGTATGGCTTCATGAGCCATGGCATTAAGGGGTAGGCTGGGTCCCCAAGAATAACTATTGGCATTTCAACATCCCCAACGGTTATTTTCTGGTCCGGAAAGTAAGTCCCTTGCTGCAGCCCTTTAAACAGAGTAGTGTTCCTGAAGACGCGAGCGTCATGAACCCTTCCCGCCCAGCCCGCGTTGATGTTTGTGAAACATCCCTTGTGATCCACAAGTGCTTGCAGCACCATTGAAAAGTACCCCTTGTGGTTTATGTACTCGGTGGCTTGGTGCTCCGGTGCCAAGATAGGGATATGGGTTCCATCTATCGCCCCACCACAGTTAGGGAATCCCATTGCAGCAAAACCATCCACTATGGCCTGCACATTTCCCAGAGTCACTAACTTTCGTAGCAGCACCTGAGTGATTGCTTTGGCTACTTGCATCACAGTAGCCCCCACAGTAGATTTGCCCACTCCAAATTGATTCCCGACTGACCGGTAGCTGTCTGGCGTTGCAAGCTTCCACAGGGCTATCACCACGCGCTTCTCAACTGTGAGGGCTGCTCTCATCTTGGTATTCTGGCGTTTCAGGGCAGGGGACAGCAAGTCACAAAGTTCCATGAAAGTGCCCTTACGCATGCGAAAGTTCCGCAGCCACTGGGAATCATCCCACACTTGCAACACTATGCGGTCCCACCAGTCTGTGCTTGTTTCCCTTGCCCAGAATCGGCGTTCCATGGATAGAATCTGCCCCATTAACAACATGATCTCCAAAGCACCGGGGCCCGTGGTTTCACAGAATTCTGTATCCGTGTCCGTGTCCATGTCCATGTCCATGTCCTCATCATGCTTGTCGCTGCGCTGTCGCCGCCGCTGCCACTGCCTCCTCGCCTCCTTTTTCTGGTCCTGGCTCAGCATAAACTCCACAAGAACGCGCGAGGTGTTTACAATGTTCATGACTGCTGTTTTGAGCTGAGCGGGCTCCATGCTTGCCGTGGTATGGAGTCTGCAGTGTTCACCCAGGAAAAAAGGCGCGAAATGGTTGTGTGCCGTCCGTTGCAGGGAGGGCGGGAGGGAGGAGGTGAGGCTGTACCCAGAACCACGTGCGACAATGTTTTTTGTCCCATCAGGCACTGGGATCTCAACCCAGAATTCCAATGGGCGCGGGAGACTGCGGGAACTATGGGATAGCTATGGGATAGCTACCCACAGTGCAACGCTGCAGAAATCGACGCTAGCCCTGGTACTTGGATGCACACCGCCGAATTAATGTGCTTAGTGTGGCCGCATACATTTCGAATTTATACAACCTGTTTTCCAAATTCGAATTATATAAATTCGGATTAACCCCGTAGTGTAGACATACCCACAGACAGGGCCGTCCTTAGGATTTATGGTGCCCTAGGCGGGATTATTAAACTGATGCCCCTGTGCCTGACTTGCTCTTAACAACACAAACATAAGCTTACAGTATTGGAAAACTTGCCACATGCATGTTATTAAGCCCAGTTTAACTTAATTAAGCACACTGTAATGCTGATGGACTAGCACTAAAGAAGTAGCGCTATAGAAAAAAATCTGATTTGACAGAATGATGCAAATAATATAAATTTTTTAATTTGTCAACATTTTATTGGAAATGTATCTGAAGAGGTATTGAAACAAGGAGTTGTTTTTAATTCAAAGCAATCTTTCTGGCTTTTTTTGGCTGCAAAAGCAGTAATAATGTCATTGTATGACAAAGACAAAGTGATGTCTTGTTCGACTGCAGGAATAGCAAGACCAGTCAAGCATTCCTGACTCATTGTAGAACGGAGATAGTTTTTAATGAGCTTTAGTTTTGAGAAACTCCATTCTCCTGATGCTGCTGTTACAGGAATTGTCAGTAGAATACGAGTGGCAACGTACACATTAGGATATATGTCAACAAGTTTGCTGGTATGAATAAACTGTACAATGTCCATCACCGATTTTGCATGTGGCAACATTGGTGACAGTGTCCTCAATTCTTCGTCCAGTTCAAGTCCATTTAAATCAAAACTATCACCGTGCTTCAGGAGGCTCTCTAGGTTCTTGCGCTGTGACCTTGAGCTAGTGCGAAGACACCTCACAAGGCGCTCCGCCCTGACTGAGACACAATAGAGTTGGAAACCCAGGTCATTTTTACAAAGCCACTTTTTAGTTTTAAATGTATAGTGGGCATCAGTCTTAATGTTAGTTACAACTCATCAACCTTCTACTGTAAATAGATCAATGGCATTATCCAGTTTAATAAGCTGGGTTTCCAAGCAGTGGGAAAATATAACCCTAGTTTTACTCCTAGGTAAAGCACGAAGTGACCAAAATGAAGTCAGTACAGAATCATCTCATCTAGATTAAGGTAGCACAGAAATGTTACAGAAGTCCTATTGTGCCTCACTTTTGTTTGGAAAGACATTAGCAATAGCAGCACAGTTCCTTCCCCCACCCCTCCCCTTCCCTTCCCAGAGACCCCAGCAGCCAATCCCCTCCCTCAGACTGTGCTGCATTCGGCTCTCTCTAGGACCCAGCAGCCCTGCTGTTAAATGCTCCACTGCTTCCCATCTGTCCGGGCTCCGGGCAGAGCAGTGCCCCCAGGTAGCGTGGTGCCCTAGGCGGTTGCCTTTTCTGCCTATGGCTAAGGACGGCCCTGGAGATATCGCTCGATGCCTCCCCTCCCTCCCACACCCCGGGGGCTTTGCTGGCCAAGGGGAGTGGGGGTTGGTGGAAGGAGAGCAGAGGGGTCTATTAAAGGACCATTTGATTGGCCTGTCACACCGCAAGGTGAGAAACTGAGGCGAAGGGCACTGCCCAGTGTACTCTGGGGTGGGAGTTTTGCTTAAGATCGTAGATTTTAATTTATGATCATAGATTTGAGTTAACTGCGATTAATCGACAGCCCTAATTTTTACTATATTAATTAATCCCATAACTTTATTTACTCAAGCCTAAAACTTAGTGTCACTTAATGTTTCTCTCTCCTAACAAGAATGAACTGAATTTTGTGACTTTCTGGAAAATGCAGAGAGATTAAATGTGGGGAATTCAGTCTCTGTGTTTGTGAATTGATGTTTTCCATTCACAGTTCATTGCACTGAAATACTAAGAGAGATCTGAGGGCTGATGTACTTTGGACACTTAACTGGCGTAGCGACATCTCTCCGGGTGTGAAAAGCCACCCTCCTAACCAGTGTAGTTCAGCTGACCTAAGCCCTGGCATAGATAGTGCTAGGTGGATGGAAGAAGTCTTCTGTCAATCTGACTACTACAGCGATGGGAAAACCCCTGCAATCACTGTAGCGACTGTCTACTCCAAAGTGCTACAGCTGTGTTTTAAGTGTAGACAGCCTAAGGGCAGGTCTACACTACTGGGCTAAGTCGACCTAAGTTATGCAACTCCAGCTACGTGGAATTGACTTGTTTGCTGCTGAGAAGAGAGTCAGGCCAGTTCTCTGGGCACCAGAACTCCCAGCATCTTCCCAGCCCAACCCAGGCTGCTGCCCTGCCCCACTGGGGCCCTGCATTGTGAATCTAGAGCAGCATTTCTCAAATTCAGCCACCAGGGGATTTTCCTGCAGCCAGGACAGCCTCCTGGGCAAGGATGCAGGTGGGGGGAAAGCAGCAGCCCCTCTCTGCATGCACTGCCTGGGTGTTTGCTGGCGCTACCAGCACAGGATCGGCATCATGTACCACCCAGCCTCCTGGGGGCTCCATCTGCAGGCATGTGGGGCTGGGGTGTTCTTGATGGGGTAGGAACCTTCAACTTCTCAGGCAGCTGGTGAGGTCCCAACTCACCTACCAGGGGCTGAGAGGCTCTGGGGGAAGACTTTGGGCTTCAGCTTGCCAGGGCTCCAGGAGTGGGCTTGGGGCTTCAGTGCCCCTCCCACCCTCGCGTCAGCCCCAGGGCTCTGGGCTTCAGCCTTCCCACCTCCACCCCTCCCCGGCTCCAGCCACAGGCCTTCAGCAGCGGGCTCTGGGCTTCAGCCCATGGGCTATGGCTTCAGGCTACAACCCGCGGGGTGGTGGGGCTCCGGCTTGGGAAAATGGTCAGAGTGGCCACCAGCAAGAGTTGGTGGCCACACTCTGACGCCACCAAAACAATTGTGCTGAGTCCCCTGCTCCAGAGCATGAAGGGGCAGCAGCTGAGGCCAGCAGACAGCCTGGGCTGGGCAGATGCTAGGAGCAGAGTACCAGAGGTTGCACTGGCTCCCTCCTCAGCACCAAGCAATCAATCCCCGCACCCCTGCGACAGCAGCCTGCAGCTAAGGGCAGTGCCCGTGGGGGGTTTCTCGTCTTGCTCCCGCTGGGGTGAGCAGGGACCTGGGGGTGTTTCTAGCAGAGACGTTGAAACTGAACTGGGGAACCAGCTTTTATAACAGGCAGCTCAGGAATGGCATCAGATGAGCAGACTATTGCTTTAACGCTCGGCCACCTTGCCTGATGAACGGCCTCTTATTGCATTGCTTCTAAGGTCTCTGCTTCCTGCAGCCTTTCCCCCGAGTTCATTGGCTGGCTGGGCACGGGAGGGTCTGTACTATTGACAAAGACTAAGTGACAGGGACAAAATCCTCAAATCCTGCCTGGTGCCAGGAGCCAGGTTTGCTCTTCAAATTCTGTCGATCATAAATGTCCAGGTCTGGGAATGTCCCACAACAGCATTTAATGGGAAGCTGCCTCAGAACAGTTACACTGCACAGAGTGGGGAATTAGTGACATTTTGAGGATCGTTTGGGAAATTAGCCTTTGCTGACAAGGTTTGTCTCTGTTTCTATCTCACCTTCAGGTGTCATGTAGAGGGATCTTTGGCATATTTCTGCGAGGTTAATAACTATCTCCTCAACTTTATTTACTCAAACTTAAAAATTGGTGTCACCTGATTTTTGCATCTCCCTGTGAAAAAACAACTGACGTGGCTTTGTACAGGGTGTCATGATGTTAACATTGGGGAATTCAATCTCTGTACCTGTGGGGGGTGTTGCTTCTTTACAGCTGACTCAGAGCTTCCAGCCTCGGGCTGCCCCTGCCTCACGGCCAGGCACACCGGGCTGTTAGCTGCACCCACTGTCCTTGCCAGGGCCCTGCTGAACCCTGGGCGGCTGAACTGCAGTGCTGGGGTGACTCTGCAGTGGGAGACGCTGCTGTGGAGCAATGTAGAGCCGGTGCAGGAAGGAGCCACGGTCACTAGTCACATTCTGAACTGCCCAATGTTCCGCATTTGGGAATGGCTGAGAACAATTCTAAGGGGAAGGGAAATGCAGAGCAGTGACACTGGAGGTGCCCAGACCTCCACTGGGGCCAGCGTGGAAATTAATAATGGGAAGATCATTTGCGAAATTAGTCCTCACTGACAACATTTGTCTCTGTTCTTATTTCATGTTCTGGTGTTATTTATAGGAATCAGGACATAGTTTTTCTATATTAATTAAACCCTTAATTTTATTTAACCAAGACAAAAACTTAGCGTTACTTATTTTTTCTCTGTTCTAGCAAGAATAATTGAATTTTGTGACGTTCTGGAAAGTGCAGAGAGATTAAATGTGGGGAATTCAGTCTCTGTGTTTGTGAGCTGATGTTTTCCTCGCACAGGTCAGTGCCTGCATTGAAATACCAAGAGGGATCTAAGGGCTGGTGTACACTGGGCACTTAACTGGCAGAGCGACGTCCCTCAGGGTGTGAAAAATCCACCCTCCTAACCAATATAGTTAAGGTGACCTAAGCCCTGGTTAGATAGTGCTAAATAAAAGGAAGAATTGTTCTCTCAATGCAGCTATTACAGGGATGGGAAAACCCCTCCAGACTGTCTACTCTAAAGTGCTATCACAGTGTCTTAAGTGTAGACAGAGTGAAACTAGATCTGGCTCCAGTTTGCACTGTGGATGCTCAGGCACTAAGACTAGAGTAACAATAAAAGTGAAGTGCATCCGTAGTTGGCAGGATTTGAACCTGCGCGGGGTGACCCCAATGGATTTCTAGTCCATCGCCTTAACCACTCGGCCACAACTACTTGATATGCACTTGTTTTATTACATGATGATTCTGTTGTCACTGAACTGTCACTTCAAATTGCTCAGACCAGCTTCCCCAGCACACTCACAACTGCGCATCAATGTAAATGTGTCCTTGGCTGAACAGCGAGAATTCCTGCCCATTTCCCTTCTGGCTGGAGCAGGATGAGAGTGTGTTTGTGTTAACGACATTGCTGTAGATTGTTCTTCATTCCCCAGGGTGACAATTCAGACAGACCCTTTCCTAGTCAAATCTCCAGCACATCATCCCAATAGCAGTGGGCAGGATTTCTCTGGGGCACTGAAATATTTCAGGGGGTTGGTGCGAGAATTCAGCCTTGCATTCCACCCCTGGTGTTTCATGGACTAACAACAGCAGCAGAAACAAAGAACCAAGCCAATTTCTCCCAGTCAGGGATGCAGGTGCCACGTCCCCTCGTCTGACCATTGTCATTGCAGGAGAGAAGGGTTCACTGGAACCGAATGCCCTCCCTCAGACCAGAGACACAGGGAGGTTTTGCTGTTCATGGATCTGTGCAAAGGAAATTGTGTCTCTATGTGAAACTGAGGGAAATGAAACATCCACATGGTGGCCCAATGCCATAAGGAATATGGGTGAAGGACTTGGGCTGAGAAATGATTTAACAGGAGTTTGAATCAATTTATTGCCCTGATTAAAAACGATGTCTAAAAGGCAGCCATGTTGTTAGTACTTGTACCTGTGTAGGGCCACCCCATTGGGTGTCAACTCCATTACCTTCACCAGGGGCAGTTGATTATTTTTATCAAGATCCAAATTTCTTGGTCAAGGTCTAGACCCCAGAGAAAACAATACACTGATGATAATAAGAAGTATATGAAAAGATTTTGCAGTCACTATGGGAATGACTATCATGTGTCGTGTTTCACTCTTTATATCTGGCGCCACCACCTTTCCCTTTGGCCTTGTAGTTGACCAAGGGTAAAACTAAACATCTCCTCAGATACCAGGGAGTGTTTGTGTTCATTCCTGTGAGCTACACAGGGTTTTGATGTTCCTGTTTCAGGCTGTCACTGAACTGAAGGAGGAAGATCTTTTTTTGACAGGGAGAGGGACACCTCCTCTTAAAGGTGTTTGTCTGTCTGGCAGCCCTGGTTCCCAGGTCTCTCCTGAGGGAAGAAAGTTTCTATGCAAAATATCAAAACTTTTAAGGAAGAGGAGGGAAAGGTGATGGGCACAGGATGGGGCCAGCATGAACCACAACATGGTTCTTTTATGTGGGATGACACTGAACATTGACTGATCCCCACTCCCTTGTGTTTGAAGAGTTGTTTAGTTTTGCACTTGGGAAACTATAAGGCTGTAGGAATTTAATGGATGGTGACAATGGGATTCAAGGGTTATTTAGTGTTGTAAAAAATGTTAAAAACACTTAGCTTCAACTTGAATTGCCTGTTATTAACGGCTGGTTTCCCCAGGTCAGAAATGCCCTGGATTGCTTCATGCCTCGGTGGGAACTAAAGGGATTCATCCCGTGCTGCCCTTAGCTCCAGGCTGATGTTTCCGGGGAGGAGGGTGGAATTGATTGGTTTGCTGTTGAGAAGGGAGCCAGGCCAGTTCTGGGGAACGAGACCTCCCAGCATCTTCCCAGCCCAATCCAGACTGCTGCCCTGCCCCAGCCTCTGTCCCCTGGGGGCCCTGCAGGTTTGACTCTAGAGTGTGGAGGGGGCAGCAGTAGAGGCAGAGGACAGACTGGGCTGGGCAGATGCTAGGAGCAGACACCAGAGGCCTATACTGACTCCCTCCTCAGCACCGAACAATCAGTCCCCTCCCCCACCCCCGTGACAGCAGCTTGGGGCTAAGGGCAGCGCTCACTGGGGGTTTCTCTTTTGCTCCCGCTGGGGTGAGCAGGGACCTGGGGGTGTTTCTAGCAGAGCCATTGGAACTGAACTGGGGAACCAGCTTTTAATAACAGGCAGCTCAAGTTCAGACTGATTTTGTTACAATTTTCTTTATAATATGAAAGAATTCACCAGTAACCAGGCAGCAGTTATTGCAACTCTTTTCTCCTGTTCTTCCCTGCCGTAGAAAGAAATGGCGTTTTGGCTTTTCATGATACGGGAGTCAGGGTCCTTCACTGTCCAGATCAATGTGCACAGAAGCAGCCTGTTGTGTTTCATTTCTTAGCTTCTGACGCCATCGTGTGGCCATTTCCTTCCCCTCCTTCCTGTCCAAAGCGCAGAGCCCAATTCCTCCAGGGAGAGGAGGACATCTTCCTTCTTTCCTTCCTGACCAGCCCCCTTCCTTGGAGAGCCCTTTGCTGGGGTCTGGATGGGGAACAGCCATTTTGAGGATTAATTTAACACCATATGTGGTGTTGGTTCATAGATTTTACAGCCAGACTAGATCACTATGTACATCCGCTCTGACCCATTCGTAACAGAGCCCAGAGAATCCCTCCAGTGACCCATACATCCCCCTAACATCTTCTGGTTGAATGAGGACGGGTCATTCAGAAAGTCAGCGTGTTTGGGTGTAAAGGGGTGAAATGATGGGAAAATTGCCCCTTCTTCCTAGTTTAAATTCTGTAACTTCTACATTAGACAATAATACTCAGCTCTTCACTGGCCATGAATGAAAACCAGGTCTGCCCTATGAGAGACAATAATTCTACCAGAGAACCACAAATGTTCAAACTATAAAAACGTGACCTCTGCATTATAGGCCACACTCACTGCTGGGGAGCTACACCGGGACAGGGCTGACACACAGAGGAGCTCTACGTTTCTGGTCGAAATGGAATTATTTGGCATTAATTCTATGGGGATGAAGGGGTTCTAGTTACCGGTGCCCTGTCCCTTTCAGGGACTGGAGGAATGCTGGAGAGGCTGACGGGCACGGAGCTGGGGAGCCGTGTGTGCTCCAAGGAGAGTTGTTGTGCTCTGGTCACACAGAGTGGTTTTGCAGATTTTGTAAGCTGTGGGGTTTGTATAGAGATAAAGTTTACTAACCCCCAAGTTAAAAGCTGTTCCTGCTCTGGGCTATACAGGGCCTTCTTTGTTGAGAGTACAGCTGCCTGGTTAAATATTTCCCTGCATGGCAATGGGTTCCTAGTTCCAATCCAAGTGATCCCCTTTAAAAACTTTTTTGAATAAAAATCGATTTCCAGATCCATCTCCGGTATGTTCAGGAGTTCGGGAGGGCTTGAAATGAATTTAAACACTCAGCATTTTCCTATGCAAATGTGTAAAAACTGAGCAGAGCTGTCCAGCAGCTGAAATCAGTTCCAGTCCTTGGCATCTCTAGGAGGGACACTCTGTATTTAATGCATGTGGGACACCTCTGGGATGATGACAGGTGAAAAAATGCTGGATTCAATGAAAGATGAGACTATAAGAGGGGAAGGTGAACGGCAGCACCACACAGGGTCATAACACTCAGACACGGGGCTTCACTGTCACTACCCCTGTGTTTTCCATCATTTATATCCTAAGAAAGACACCCTCCCCCCCACACACACACTGTCACACACAACCTTCTCCCCTTGAGCCCTATCCAACCCTCCCCCTACCTCTGTCCCACACACACTTCATGGGATATAGTTTCTCGGTGACTCACCCAGATGGGGGCTTGTCTCTGCATCTCCCCAACAGGGGAGCAGAGAGCCTGAAGGGCCACAGGAGACAAATGGAGCTAGACAGAAATAGAAAAGACTTCCCTTCCCTTCCCAAGAGTCTTATTAATCTCACCCATGAGATGTTCCACCACTGGGTGGGTTCAAAGCACGAACTTTCTTCTTAGCAGCTGAAGGGGGAACCCCACCGCTATTGCTGCCATCGTGCAGTCTTTAATATGGATTTGTTTTAGCTAATGCAACCCCCTCAACCCCTAATCCATCTATGAAACAAGGAGACATGACCTTAAAGTGGGCTTCAGTGGGGCAATGGGTTAGTACCCAGTACTTATAAAACTGTACTGCATGGAGTGAGGTTGTGAGTTCAAACCTCAGGTAAAGCACTAGTTTTCTTTACGCAAATGGTTTCTGCCAATCATTTTTCCCTGTGGAAAATACAATTCCAGCTCAGAAGACACCGAGGTCTCCTTGCTTTACAGAGAGCAGGGCAGATTCCACAGATCTACCAGGCTCTGCTGTCCACCAGCCACATGTGTCAGGAGGGGTCAAGCCAAGCCCAGAGCACGGCCCATTCTGTGATTCTTCATCCCCCGACTCCCCCTCAATCTTTGCTCCCCAAACCAACTTTGTGCCACCCTCTTCGCTGTGAGACTCAAACCCTGCCTGGCTTTCTGTATGTTGGTGTGTTTTTTGTCTGTCATCTTGATGTGCATGTGGGTCCAGTGTGATTTTTGTGGATGCCTTGCATAGTTTTGTGTGCATGTGTGCATGATTTTTGCATGTATATTGTTTTTTGCTTAGTATTCTTTTGATACGTGATTTTTGTGTTTTCTTGTTGTGTGCTTTTGCTGTATTTTTTGGTGTGGATTTGTTCTTTCTGTTTTGTGTGTCTTTCCCTTATGTGTATATGGCTCTGTGTGGTTTTGTGCGTATGTGTGTGTCTGTGTGGTTTTTGTTTATGTCTGTGTGGGCCTGTGCAGTGTGTGATTTTCTTTCTCTGTGTGTTTGTCTCTCTGTTTGTATCTTCAGGTGCAAATTCATTGTAACTTTTCAAAATCTTCACAGCTTTCACAATTTTTCTCCATTAACAAATTCTCACTTGTTCCCTACCAGTTGGTGACCATTGCCCCTGGGGACTGTCAATCTCAGGGTCCTGATTTTCCATTGGCCCTTCCCCCTTCTATTGGTACTGGGAACTAGCCAACCAAAAAACCCCACTAAGTTTTAGTAAAGGGCCAACAGTCCCCGTACACAAGCCAGCCCTGTGAGGGTCATTGATGTCCAGAAAAGGTAACACAAGCTGGTCCCATGGTGTAATGGTCAGCACTCAGGACTCTGAATCCTGCAATCTGAGTTTAAATCTCAGTGAGCCCCTGTGGTAAAACCCTAGAGCTCAAAATGCTAAACTTTCTTGTCTCCAGCTATGCAAGAGCAAGTTGTTTCCCTTCTGCTGGGTGCCTCATGCTGACTGAAGCCAGGTCTTTGGTTGGGATGGGGTCTAGAAGTGGCTACTGCTACCACACTTTTCCTCTTGCCCACATGGCACTTGAAGAAAGGAGTGTCAATGATAGGCAGGAGGGAGGAAGAGTCCCAGGCTGGAGCCCAGCACACCTTTCCTCCTCTGGACACCTAGAGCAGAGGCAGCTGGTGCTGACAGCTCCAAGGGATGGTTTATAAGCCACAGAGCAACTGAGGTCGAGGGTCGAGGCAAGAGGAGGGGAGGACCATGACTATGTGTGGCCAGCAGACAGGCAACAAGACACCCAGCCAGAATGCTCCCTGCCATGCCAAACACCCACTGAAGGCCGCCCACAAACCAGCATGTGGGGCGGCTACTGATGCTTTGTGGCCAACATCAGAAGACGGTAGGAAAGCAGGGTTAGCCCCCGGTGGGGCCTCCGACCGTTGTCACTCAAGGTGCTCACTTTGGCAGTGGGGCAGGAGATTTTACCTCAAGAGGCTTTTTATAGATTCATAGATTCTAGGACTGGAAGGGACCTTGAGAGGTCATCGAGTCCAGTCCCCTGCCCGCATGGCAGGACCAAATACTGTCTAGACCATCCCTGATAGATATTTATCTAATCTACTCTTAAATATCTCCAGAGATGGAGATTCCACAGCTTCCCTAGGCAGTTTATTCCAGTGTTTAACCACCCTGACAGTTAGGAACTTTTCCCTAATGTCCAACCTAGGCCTCCCTTGCTGCAGTTTAAGCCCATTGCTCCTTGTTCTATCCTTAGAGGCTGAGGTGAACAAGGTTTCTCCCTCCTCCTTATGACACCCTTTTAGATACCTGAAAACTGCTATCATGTCCCCTCTCAGTCTTCTCTTTTCCAAACTAAACAAACCCAACTCTATACACTAGCCCCGGGCAGCCGCTTTGGCAAGTCAGGAATGGCAAAGGCTAGACTGGAAGCACATGGGGCTCACACCCCAGCCTTTGTCATGCCCAACTCTGAACTCCTTCCCGAGGCTCTAGCTGAAGCCAGAGCAGCCAAGAAGAGGTTTTAGTGCTGAAGGAGCAGGACTTTCAGCACAACAGGAAAACTGCACAAGCACAACCACAAAGAGACTCAAACGCACAATCGCCTGATCCAAAATCAGACGCCGTATCCATTAGGCCACACAGTCATAGGAGAAAAGCCCTTCCAAGCCCTTCTTTAGAAAAAATCAGATTTTTGAGGGAAAAAACCTATCTAAAGATCATTTTAATTAAGATACATTATATCTCTTCATGGAATAGGGATTATATATTCTAATTCTATAGTACGAGACAATATATTCATGTAATGTTTAAGAAAAGTTTTGTAAATGAATTCTAATAGTTCATGGAGTAGGGACCCAATCTTATGGGGATCCAGGGGCTTCTGAATAGATTATTTAAGTTAATCTTTCTATTTACCCAATGGAACTCAGTGCTCAGTCTAGAAAGGACCATCAAAGATGCTTAGTTTTGCAGTTCTCAAACTGTGGATTTGTCTCTCCAGAGATAACATGCTTGTTAACAGCAAAAATGTTTTTAAAGAAATAAATAATAGAGGTGAGAAATAACAGACCTCAACTCTATTGTCCCTCTGCTAATTTGTGTACACAGAGTCAATCCCTTACGTTTCTTTTAAAGTGAAAAGTTTTAAAAAGTTCAATGAATAAAAGATTGTTGGGTGCGGAATAGATCTGGAGATAAATGTGAGAAGCGAGGGACATATGCTTTTTTGTTAAAATATTATGTTTGCTGTTGAAGAAAACAATCCAGAATACTTAACATTGTTGTTTTAGTTAAATAAAACAATTGAAATGTCTGTCTGGTGATGTTCTCCTCCTAATAAAGCCTGGCAAGAAAATCCTCCAAATATTAATGATTGACCTGTTGCATTGGAGATAGTTCACCTCCGAATGACTTCATAAATATCTGCTTCAATTATCACTGGTCTACAATTTTTGAGAAGTTGTCTGCTTCAGAGATAAAATGTGCTATTTATTATGTATTTTGATGTGCTGAATTCAAATATGACAATTAAAACAACCGATTGGCTACTGTTTCTAAGATACATAAGTTTTTACATTTTATGTCTATGTATATTGTGTAGATAGTAGAGTTTTAATCATAAATTGTAAACCTAGGTCTTTTCATGTGTTTATGGTTGCTTTACATGATAATATTTCACCTGTCCTGTTTATGTAACACTTTAAAAATCAGCAAAAGGGTTATATAAATAAAATGTATTATGAAACAAAAGGCAAAAAACTATTATGTACATAGTTTAGTCCTATTCAGTGTCTACTCGGCGCTTCTTGGCTTATGTCTTGTATTCATTAAATGGAGCATCTCTTGTCACTGTCCAGCAATAGTCTGCAAGCATTGATGGGCTCCATTTGCCCTGATAGCATTTCTCCATTATTGCAATGTCCTGGTGAAATCGCTCGCCGTGCTCATCGCTCACTGCTCCGCAGTTCAGTGGAAAAAAATCTAGATAAGAGTGCAAAAAATGTATCTTTAGTGACATGTTGCAACCAAGGCTTCTGTATGCCTTGAGGAGGTTTTCCACCAACAACCTGTAGTTGTCTGCTTTGTTGTTTCCGAGAAAATTTATTGCCACTAACTGGAAGGCTTTCCATGCCCTCTTTTCCTTGCCACGCAGTGCACGGTCAAATGCATCATCTCGAAGAAGTTCACGAATCTGAGGACCAACAAAGACACCTTCCTTTATCTTAGCTTCACTTAACCTTGGAAATTTTCCACGGAGGTACTTGAAAGCTGCTTGTGTTTTGTCAATGGCCTTGACAAAGTTCTTCATCAGACCCAGCTTGATGTGTAAGGGTGGTAACAAAATCTTCCTTGATTCAACAAGTGGTGGATGCTGAACACTTTTCCTCCCAGGCTCCAATGACTGTTGGAGTGGCCAATCTTTCTTGATGTAGTGGGAATCTCTTGCACGACTATCCTATTCGCTGAGAAAACAGCAGTACTTTGTGTATCCAGTCTGCAGACCAAGCAAGAGAGCAACAACCTTCAAATCACCACAAACCTGCCACTGATGTTGGTCATAGTTTATGCACCTCAAAGGTTGTTTCATGTTGTCATAGGTTTCCTTCATATGGACTGCATGACCAACTGGAATTGATGGCAAAACATTGCCATTATGCAGTAAAACAGCTTTAAGACTCGTCTTCCATGAATCAATGAACAGTCCCAACTCATCTGGATCGTGAACGATGTTGAGGGCTGCCATCACACCATCGATGTTGTTGCAGGCTACAAGATCACCTTCCATGAAGAAGAATGGGACAAGATCCTTTTGACGGTCACGGAACATGGAAACCCTAACATCACCTGCCAGGAGATTCCACTGCTGTAGTCTAGAGCCCAACAGCTCTGCCTTAGTCTTGGGTAGTTCCAAATCTCTGACAAGGCATTGTGTTATGAGGTGTGGTTCAGAGGAAGAGGATGGGAGAATATGTGGGTCCTGCGACATTGATGGTTCAGGACCAGAAGTTTCATCCTCTTCCTCTTCCTCGTCTGACTCAAGTGAGAATGATTCTGGTGCATCAGGAACCGGCAGTCCTTCTCCATGGGGTACTGGGCGTATAGCTGATGGAATGTTTGGATAATACACAGTCCACTTTTTCTTCTTTGACACACCTTTCCCAACTGGAGGCACCATGCAGAAGTAACAGTTGCTGGGATGATCTGTTGGCTGTCTCCAAATCATTGGCACTGCAAAAGGCATAGATTTCCTTTTCCTGTTCAACCACTGGTGAAGCTTTGTTGCACAAGTGTTGCAGCATATGTGTGGGGCCCACCTCTTGTCCTGATCTCCAATTTTGCAGCCAAAATAAAGATGATAGGCTTTCTTAACCATAGTGGTTATACTGCGCTTTTGTGATGCAAAAGTCACTTCACCACAAACATAGCAGAAGTTATCTGCACTGTTCACACAAGTACGAGGCATCTCTGCTCACTTTGGCTAAACAGAAATGTGTCCCTTTGCTAAATCAAACACTGACAAATAAGAGAACAGGACACTATGATTTCTAAAGCTGATATAGGGCAATTTGTTCAGTAGAGTGAGGTAAGCTTCGTTATGATTGCATCATCCATGACTTCTAGGAATAACATGATGCAATTCATATCATGTATGATGCAATACCAGCTTCAGATTGCATCATTCATTGTTTTGCCTAAAAAGCAAATACTATCCAAACCCAGTCATAGATGTATTCATAGATCCAGTCAAAGATGTATTTTAGTCATTTCTGGTTTAAATTGAGATCCCTTCCCTTTATAACTCACTTAACCTCCGCCATTCCCAAGTCAAGGGTCGTATATGTTGACCCAATAGCATACCTTGAAAACTGCAGCCAATCAACAATTTTAAGCATCATTTTCATTCTCAGTGACCCAGAATTAGTAAAGTTTGACTCCATTTATTTCAGAAGCATTTTGGCTGTAGAGCAGTGTTATGAAAGGGAATTTCCATACCTTCTCAAATTTGCCTTCAGGGCCCCAGTGGCCTAATAGATAAGGCATTGGCTTCCTAAGCCAAAGATTACAGATTCAAGTCCCATCTGGAGTGAAAAACTATTTTCTTCCTCTATATTGCAAGGAAACCTTAGTCTTATTTTCACCAAGGAAGCTGGGAGATGTTGGAACACAAAGTACTGCATCTTGGGAACAAGCACCCAGAAATGGGATCTTCCACTTGACAAATGCTTTCTAAACCCATCAGCAGCAAACAGTTAATACTCGTGTTTGTCTGTGAACAGAGTGAAGGGGAGTGTTTACTCCGATACCTCAATGAGCGAAACAGACAGAAAGAGCAAGGCCGTCCTGAAAGGGAATGGATCTGTCTGGAGACAAAGCAGACCCTGAGAATGAGCAATGGTGTGAAAAGAAGAGGTTCAAATGTGTGTTAGATTTTCGAGGGCTTATCCCTTCACCCTCCCATTCCCTGGTCCTTCTCACATGAACAGAGAGCAACAATACCCAATGTCTGAAGGTGGAAACAATTAGATGTTTATTGGGTTGAACTTCCAGCAAGCATGATTCCAATTTCCTTCCTCAGTGTCCCCCTTCCCAGCTCTGACACCACAGAGCCTTGCCTGTATCCCTGTTCCCATTCCCGCCCTTAGCAAAACATAATGCCTATTCCCCACCCCCACTTCCTGACTGACTGCAGACTATATAGTAAAACTTGAGTTCTGCTTAGCTATATCTTAACCAATCATTTTATTGAAATTTAACTAACCAATCCTAACATACTGTAACTGATTATCTAACCAATTATATCCCACCACCACCTTCCCAGCTTATGGCTGCCCCTGCTGTTTAGCCAAAGGCCTTAGCCTAAGAAGGCCTGAGACTGTCATAGTGCGAGATGGCCTATAAACAGGCAGACTGTTTTTTTGATTCTTGTTTTGTACCTCTACAACTAGCTAAGTGATAAGAAGACACCTAAGTTCTTAAAGTCTAGGCCTTTGCAGACAGGCCTGAATATCCTAACAACCAGGTCTGCTGCATGAGAGACAATAATTTTACCAGAGAACTACACTCACTGCTGGGGAGCTACACCGGGACAGGGCTGACGCTCAGAGGAGCTCTGCGTTTCTGGTCGAAATGGAATTATTTGGGCATAAATTCTATGGGGATGAAGGGGCTCTAGTTACCTCTGCCCTGTCCCCTTCAGGGATTGGAGCAATGCTGGAGAGGCTGACGGGCACGGAGCTGGGGAGCCGTGTGTGCTCCAAGGAGAGTTGTTGTTGTGCTCTGGTGACACAGAGCGGAGATGGGGATTTTGTAAGCTGTGGGGTTTGTATAAAGTTTACTAACCCCCAGGTTAAAAGCTGTTCCTCCTCTGGGCTGTACAAGCCCTTCTTTGCTGAGAGTACAGCTCCCTGGTTGAATATTTGCCTGCATGGCAATGGGTTCCTAGTTCAATTCCAAGTGAATCCCTTTTAAAAAATGTTTCAAATGAAAATTGATTTCCAGACTCATCTCCAGTGTGTTCAGGAGTTTGCTGAATCGGGGGAGGGGGGAGCTTGAAATGAATTTAAACACTCAGCATTTTCCTATGCAAATGTATAAAAACCGAGCAGAGCTGTCCAGCAGCTGTAATCAGTTCCAGTCCTCGGCGTCTCTAGGAGGGACACTCTGTATTTAATGCATGTGGGACACCTCTGGGATGATGACAGGTGAAAAAATGTTGGATTCAATGAAAGATGAGACCATAGGAGGGGCAGGTGAATGGCAGCACCACACAGGGTCATAACACTCAGACACAGGGCTTCACTGTCACTACCCTGTGTTGTCCATCTTTTCTATCCTAAGAAACACACCCTTCCCCTCCCCCACACACTGTCACACACAACCTTCTCCCCTTGAGCCCAGTCCAAACCTCCCCCTACCCCTGTCCCACACACACTCCATGGGCTACAGTTTCTTGGTGACTCACCCAGATGGGGGCTTGTCTCTGCATCTCCCCAGCAGGGGAGCAGAGAGCCGAAAGGGCCACAGGAGACCAATGGAGCTCGGCAGGAATAGAAAAGAATTCCCTTCCCTTCTCAAGAGTCTCATTAATCTCACCCATGAGACATTCCAGCACCGGGTGGGCTCAAAGCACCAACCTTCCCCTCAACAACAGAAGGGGGAATCAGCTCTATCACACGGCAGGAGACTCCCCACTTCTGTTGTTGCCATCCTGCAGCCTTTAATATGGATTTGTTTTAGCTAACGCACACCCCGCCACTTTCCTAATCCATCCATGAAACAAGGAGCAAAGTCTTTAAATGTGGGCTCCAGTGGCGCAATGGGTTAGCGCACAGTACTTATAGAGCAGTGTTGTGTGGAGTGATGCTGAGGTTGTGAGTTCAAACCTCACCTGGAGCACTAGTTTTCTTTAAGCAAATGGCTTCTGCCAATCATTTTGTCCTGCGGAAAATACAATTCCAGCTCAGAAGACACCAAGGTCCCCTAGCTTTACGGAGAGCAGGCCAGATTCCACAGATCTGCCAGGCTCTGCTGTCCATCAGTGCCTGTGTCAGGAGGGGTCAAGCCGAGCCCAGAGCACTTCCCATATTGTCATTCTTCACCTCCTGACTTCCCCTCAATCTTTGCTCCCCAAACCGCCTTTGTGCCACCCTCTTCGCTGTGAGACTCAAACCCTGCCTGGCTTTCTCTATGTTGGTGTGTCTTTTGTCTGTCATGATGATGTGCATGTGAGTCCTGTGTGATTTTTGTGGATGCCTTGCATAGTTTTGTGTGCGTGTGTGTATGATTTTTGCATGTATATTGTTTTTTGCTAAGTATTCTTTTGGTATGTGGTCTTTGTGCTTTCTTGTTGTGTGCTTTTGCTGTATTTTTGGTGTGGATTTGTTCTTTCTATATTTTGTGTGGCTTTCCCTTTTGTGTATATGTCTCTCTCTCTCTTTTGTTGGGATGGCTGCAGTGGGTTGGGGGCTCTAGAACTTGCCACCCTGGCTACTGATTCCTGGTGGTGGGATTCTCGCTGCTTAATCTGATGCCCGCAAGTTCGGCCCTTGCACTTTATACCACACTTTTCCTCTTGCCCACATGACACTTGAAGGTGTGCCAGGGCCAGGATTAATAGTCAGGGCTAGGCAGGAGGGAGGAAGAGTCCCAGGCTGGAGCCCAGCACACCTTTCCTCCTCTGGGCACCTAGAGCAGAGGCAGCTGGTGCTGACAGCTCCAAGGAAAAGTTTATAAATTACAGAGCAACTGAGGGCGAGGCAAGACAAGGGGAGGACCATGCCTATGTGTGGCCAGCAGACAGGCAACAAGACACTCAGCCAACCTGCTCCCTGCTCCCTGGCATGCCGAACCCCCACTGAAGGCCACCTGCAGACCAGCATGTAGGGCAGCTGCTGATGCTCTGTCACCAACATCAGAAGACGGAAGGAAAGCAGGGCCAGCGCCCCTGGTGGGGCCTCTGACTGTTCGTACTCCAGGTGATCCCTTTGGCAGTGGGGCAGGAGATTTTACCCCAAGAGGCTTTTTCCAAGCTGGCGAGAAGCAGAGAAACACCCAGGCTCCAAAGGTGCTATTTAGCAAGTCTCAAGCACAGGGACAGGCGCACATTTGTGAGGTAAACTGCTCTACATGCTAGCCCGGGTAGTTGCCCATTTTCTTTGGCAAGTCAGGAATGGCAAAGGCTAGACTGGAAGCATGTGGGGCTCATGCCCCAGCCTTTCCTTTCTGGGGCTCTAGCTGAAGCCAGAGCATTGTCCTGAGTGGCCAAGAAGAGGTTCTAGCCCTGAATAGAGCAGGACTTTCAGCACAAAGGTAAAACTACACAAGCACTACCACAAAGGGACTTGAGCCCTCAATCATCTGATCTGAAGTCAGACGCCTTATCCATTAGGCCACACAAGAAAAGCCCCTCCAAATACTTCTTTGGAAAAGGTGGACACTGTGTTTCTTGGATCATCTACTGAGGGGGCTGATACTCTCTGGGCACAAGAAGTCGAGTTCCCAGCAAGATGTGAGACTTAATTCTCTGGAGCCAAGTGCAGGACTTTGGCAGGGAGGCTCAGGCATGGGGGATTGGGGTGCAGCGGACAGGCCGGCTGTCTAGGTGTGGAGATTTAGTGACCCTGAGGCGCAGGAGGGAGGAAGAGGAGGAGGAATTGGCAGTGGTCATGGAGAAAAAGAGGAGGGGTGGAGGCTCTTAATAAGCCGGGCTAGCTCAGTCCATAGAGCATCAGGCTCTTAATGGGCGGGGCCAGGGTTTGAGCTGCTGTCCAGGGACTCAGCTTTTAAGTTGCCTTGTGTGCCAGGAGCCAAACGATTCCTGGTGGTGCCCAGAGCCATGTGTGGGACAGGGAGGCTGAGACTTGTGGCGCCTGCTCTCTGGCTGGGATCCTGGTAGCTCAGACTCAGGGAAGGCGTCTGCACTCAGAGGTGCTGACTTTGAGAGTTCCCCGGGGGTTGCTTGACCCCTGCTCCACCTCAGGCCCTGACCCCAAACCCCCACCCCTGTCCATTCTCTTCCTCTCCCCAGCATACTGGATTACTGACAGGCGGGAGGCGCTGAAGGAGTAGAGGAGAGTTGTCAGCCAGGCCTGCTAGCAGGTGGGAAGTGCAGGGGCGGACCTGGCTGCCAGTGGGCACCTATTTTTTTTCCTGTTGGTGCTGCAGCTCCGTAGCACCTATGGAGTCAGTGCCTCTGGCTGCACTGACTCGGCTCCTTTCACACTCTGGAGAGAGGAGCAGCATCCAGGGCTGTGGGTGATCTATGGGGCATGGGGCGCTGGGTGAGTGGCAGAGGCTTCAGGTGCTGAGAGTTTGCCTGACACCTCAGGGACACAGTGTGAGGTGGTGTCCCAGGGATCTCTATGAAAGGAGCAGAAGAGGATTTACTTGGGGTGAGGAGAGAATTGAGAGTGTCTCAGGGGGTTGTAGAGAGGTATTGCCCAGGTTAGAGACTGGCTAAAACACAGGCCTCGGTGTGAGCAGGATTCGAACCTGCGCAGGGGAACCCTATTGGATTTCAACTCCAACACCTTAACCACTCGGCCATTACAGCTGTCAGCACAACAGTTGCCCAATGCCAGAAAACTAGGAAATAATCACAATGCCCAGGATTGAAGTAATCTGAAATCCAGAATTCACACAGCAAACCTGGCTCCCAAAGCACAGGGGGGATTTGTGGTTTGTTCTCTTTGCTTAGCCATGTGCAGTCGCACAGAGAGTGCTTTGAAAATCTCCCCTCCCACAGAGCGGGAATGGGAAATGATTCTGAACTGGAAGCTTGATGTGAATGAGGATGGTGGGACCACAGGGCCAGGGACTGACCTCTGCTAGACAAACCAGTGACACAAGGAACCAGGCTAAGGAAAATGTTTCCTGGAGTCAATAACTGGAATAGCTGCAGTATTGGGCAGACAAATGTCTCCCAAGAGGAGTTAGCGCATTGGTGGTTTGGTAGCAGAAGTCACAAATAGAGCGTGGAAGGTCTGCGGGTTGGGAGTGAGGGGCACCGGCAGAGTGGTGACTGGGGAGCTCAGGGGTGGAAGCTGCCCGTCCCCGTGGCTCGTGTGGCTGCCCCCGGGCCCAGCAATGGCTCTGGAGGGTGACTCACGTCATCTGGGGGGAGGTGACCCAGGCAGCGGGTGGGGCCGGGGGCGTCTGACTTACTGAAAAAATTGGTCTCTTTGCTCCATGGTGCTCGGCGGCCTGGGTTAGTACCGGCACCTCCCAGGAACAGGTCAGGGTTGGGGGGGTAGAATTTCCCTCCAAAGCTATTTTAGGGTCTGATTCTGCAAGTCCCCATGTACCCAGTGCAGGATGGCTCCAGGCTCCTCACCCAATCCAGTTCTGGTGTGTACAGCAGAGAATTGGAAGCAGCAAATCAGGGAGCCAGAGAAAGAGACTAGAAATACAACCATTTACTTCTGAAAGGAGAAAAGAAAAAGCCGACATTCCCGATCTGTGTAATCGGGCAAACTGCCCCTTGACGACTGCGAGGGGAAATCTCAGGGGCTGTGCTCACCTGTTCCCAGGGTCATGTCCTCCAGACAGATTTGTGGGAGAAAGGAAATCACCAGAGAGAGGAGTTGGGCCCAGTGTGGATTTTTTTGCTTTGGGAGGGAATTCAGGGCCTGGGACTGGAGCGTTAAGGATGGAGCGGGTGACGGCTCCTCTCCGCTTTCAGGCTGAAGGAATCCTGGGTTTGGTGAGTCCATGCGGGGGGGGCCGGGGGGGGGGGGGGGCTCACATCGCTCACAGGCAGAGAGGAGGAGAACTCCCCCCACAATGACACATCCAGATCCTGGAGAAGAAGAAAGAGAAAAAAGCCCAGCAGCAGGGGAAGGTGGCTGAGGAGGGGGTTCCCTTGTGTATGTTACGGAGCACTTGGGAAGCTGTGGCCATTCAAACACACTGAGCTTTACTAAAGAGCAAGGCCAGACTTCTGTGACTCGGAGAAAGATTTAGGTGTGATAACGGGCAAACAACTCAGCATGAAATCCCCGTGCAATGCTGTGGCCATCCTTGGCTGTATAGACAGGAGAACAGTGACTAGAAATAGGGCACTAGTGTTATCTCTGTGTACAACATGGATCAGATCAATACTGGATGCTTGCACACAGTCGTGTTGGCCACATTTTAAGACGAAGAATGAAAAATTAGATGGGGGCAGAGAAGAGCTACAAAAAAAAAAAAAAGAGCTGAAAAGTTGCCTTCCAGTGCGAGACAAGAGCTCAGTCTGTTCAGTTTATCACAGAGAAGACCCAGAGGTCACTTGATGACAGGGCGTAAATCCCCTCCCAAAGAGAAACTCCTGGGTACTGAAGGGCTCTTTAACCTAGCAGCGAAAGGCAGAACAAGAACCAACACCTGGAAGTTAATGGCAGAGAAACTAAAATGAGAAATAAGGGACACATTTGAAATCGGGCGATTAAACATTGGAACAAAGTACCCAGGGCAATGATGGATTCTCCACCCCACATGGAGGTGGCAGGAGGGGGCAGGAGGTGAAGCAAGTGCTCTCAGGTGAGATAGAAAACATGCTGGGCTTTCTCTCTGGTGCTTGGCTGGTGCCTTGCTCACATGCTCAGGGTCTCACTGATCTCCATTTCTGGAGTTAGGAAGGAATTTCCCCCAGGTCAGACTGGCAGGGTTGGAGTTTTTGCCATCCTCTGCGGCATGGGGCACAAGTCACTTGCCTGGATCAGCTGGGTACATCTCACCAAACCAATTCCCTGCAAGTGCAGGGGCCTCAGCTGCTGGTGCCCCTCTGCCTCTCCTGTGCTCCACCTGTGGCACACAATGGGATAGTCTCCTAAGGGCTGGAATATTTTGGTGTAATAAAGGGAGTATTTGGCTTCCAAGTTAATGTGAGGAATGTGTATATTGCAAGGAAACCTTAGTCTTATTTTCACCAAGGAAGCTGGGAGATGTTGGAACACAAAGTACTGCATCTTGGGAACAATCCCCCAGAAAGGGCATCTTCCACTCAACAAATGTTTTCTAGAATCATCAGTAGCAAACAGTTAATACTCACGTTTGTCTGAGAATACAGTGAAGGGGAGTGTTTACTCCGACACCTCAATGAGCGAAACAGACAGAAAGAGGAAAGCCATCCTGAAAGGGAATGGATCAGAGTGTGTCACAGTGTTAAAGGGAACAGCCTCTATCAGAGACACACTTTATAAGTGGAAGGTGCTCTAAGGATTGTAAAACTCTGAACTTGAGAGAAGGGCTTGCTAGCAAACCCTGTAGATGGGGGAGGTGCTCCGCCCAGGTGGTGGACTAGACCATTGCATCCTCTGAGGCCATGTCTACACTAGCACCTATGTTGGCAAAACTTTTGTTTCTCAGGGCTGTGAAAACACACACACACACATACACCCTGCCCCGAGTGACATATGTTTTGCCGGCATACGTGCTTTTGTGACTCATGTCTCCTGCCGACATGGCTACCACCACCCTTCGAGCTGGTTTTATTCTGTCAATGGCAGAGATTTCTCCCCTCGGCATAACCCGGCTACACGAGCGCTTTTACAGCACCTCGGCTGTATCGGCACAGCTGTGCCGCTGTAAGCTTGTCAGTGTGGACATGGCCTAAGTGTGCCATGGCAGACACTGTGTGGGGCATAAGTACTTTAACCATGAGTCGTGAAATGTCCCATTTTTTACAGGTCCCACAAAGTCGCCTTCATAATGCCTCTTCATGAGCTGCTTGACGGCTGGTGTTGTCCAGGGCCTGCTAGGTGCTTCCATCTTTAATCCACAGCCCCATTTAAATGACTCATCCCCTTTCATACAGTCTGCCCGATACTCTTAACCAATAGTTTCGGACTAAAATGTCAGACGTCCATTGGTCTCACTCCCTACGTCTTCACTACCCACTGTATCGGCAGTTAGCGATCGATTTATCGGGGATTGATATATCACGTCTCATTAAGACGCGATATATCGATCCCCGAATGCGCTCCCCATCGACTCCGGGACTCCACCAGAGCGAGCAGCGGTAGCGGAGTCGACGGGGGCGCCGCGAACGTCAATCCCACGCCATGTGGACCCCAGGTAAGTCTATCTAAGATACTTTGACTTCAGCTACGCTATTCACGTAGCTGAAGTTGAGTATCTTAGATCGATTCCCCCCCAGTGTAGACCAGTAAGGAGAAGCTTCTATTTAAAGATGTAGGAGGATGGGCGCTGTTGCACATTTAGTTCTGTATTATTTCTATACTTTATACTGTCCGATTCAGTTCTCTTACAGAAGTAAAACCCAAAGCAAAAAACATCATGGGATTAAAAAGGTACTTCTTTACTTTGCAGGCTACATCTATAAGGAACAAACTAAAGACTGGTAATCACTTCTTTCCCTTTCCCTTTTAGAATTGTACCTGCTAAAAAAAGAAGGCCTAGTGGTTAAAAGTATAAAATAAAAGACTTGAATAAAAATCAATGTGTGACCCTAAGCCCACCACTTTTGTGGCCCAACTTGGAATAATGACCCCGCCCAGTACTCTGAACGTTGGGGAAGTTTAGCTCTGGCTCTGGGAGTGAAACCCATGGCTTTGGTCCCTTCCTGAGATATTCTCATTTCTTTGCCTAGAGCCCACAGAATTTAAACAAATTTCTTTTCCTGCACAACGTAAATAGGTTAATAATTGGGACACACGATCTTCTGGCAAAGACTGACTGGCCTCTACTCAGGGCTCATGGAGGAAAATTGGAGCAGTGAGAGAAAGGAAAAAGTAGCTCCATGGTGATATCCCCTGCACTGTATACTCCCCTGGGTCAGTGTCATGTGAAGCAAACTCAAATTTCCAATGGAAAATAAAAAATTTCTAAGGGATGATGCACATTTGCTCATAAACCCAACACAACTACATTGAGCTGAACATGTGCTCGGCATCACTATCTGACCCTATCCCACAAATAACTGTGCAGTCATTTATCCCTCCCATGGCAACAATGGCCCATCTCCTGCAGTGTCCGTCTGATCACCAGAAGTCACTAGAGAATTCTCCTCTTTTTGGTCATGTCCAGCTGTGTCCTGGGCCCTCATCCCATCATGTTATCTGTGAACTTCTTGGGAATTTGAAATAGAAACTCCAAGGAACCTGCTAGATGGTTTGGTTGGCTCAGGATTTGCTGGGTCCCAGCCCACTACTCACTGCACACTTACTGAGCTGTCTGTGAAATAGACGTTATGGCAGGTTATTGTCTAAGACAATCATTAGACTGACATTGCTGATGATCAGGTTCAGTATGAGTTTCTCAGGCTGGTGCAGCAGCACGTTGGGTTCCCATGAACCAGCTCCTGCTATTCAGTTCAATCCCCTGCCAGACACCTGCATCAGTCTCCTCCTGTTAACCACAGACCAACAGGTTCCAATCACTGTATTGTTGAAATCATATCAGGATCCCACTTTAGTGTTAAAAGAATTTTAATCAGTTTTTGAGTCTTGGGCCAGATTCCCTCCCTGAGTGTGCTGGGCTCCGGCCTGGGACTCTTTCTCCCTCCTGCCTAGCTCTGACTACAAAGCCTGGCCCTGGCACTCCTTCTTCAAGCACCATGTGGGCAAGAGGAAAAGTGTGGTAGAAAGCACAAGGACCAAACTTGTGGGCATCATATGAAGCAGCAAGAATCCCAACCATCAGGTCAAACCACAGAACTGCAGGGATCAGCAGCCAGTTCTAGAACACTAACCCATTGCAGACATCCTAACCAAATGCCTGGCTCCAGTGGGTATGAGTCACCCAGCAGGAGAGGAAGGATTCCTTCTTGTGCAGGGCCGGCTCTAGGCACCAGCAAAACAAGCTGGTGCTTGGGGCGGCACATTTTTAGGGGCAGCATTCTGGCGCGGGCCATGCCACCCCTAAAAATGTGCCCCAGCCGCCCTAACTCACCTCTGCTGCTGCCGCTCACGCGCAGCTGCTCACCCTCCCTCCCAGGCTCTCAAACCCGGGAGAGAGGGGGAGATCCCGAGCAGCCGCGGCACATGAAACAGCTGATTTGCGCGCCGTGGCCGCTCGGGATCTCCCCCTCCCTCCTAGGTTTGAAAGCCTGGGAGGGAGGGGGAGACCCCGAGTGCCCGCAGCGCACAAGCTACTTCTCCCTCTCCCTCCCTCCCTCCTAGGCTTGAGAGCCTGCGGGGAGGAGGCAGGGCTGGGGATTTGGGGAAGGGGCGGAGTTGAGGTGGGGGCAGGGGTGGGGTAAGATAAAAACGGGGGGGAGCGGCCAAAATTGTTTTCGCTTGGGGCGGCAAGAATACTAGAGCTGGCCCTGTTCTTGTGCACCTGGAAACAGGAAAGTTAAGCACTTTCAACTCCAGGGATTTACCACAAGGTCCCACTGAGATTTGAACTCAGATTGCAGGAGTCAGAGTCCTGAGTGCTGACCATTACACCATGGGACCAACCTGTGGGCCCTTCTCTAGATATTGGTGAAACCTCTTCTTGGCTACTCAGGCCAATGCTCTGGCTTCAGCTAGAACCCCAGGAAGGAGTTGTGGTTTGGGCGTCGCAAATGCTGGGACATGAGCCCCAGGTGCTTCCAGTCTAGCCTTTGCCATTCCTGACTTGCCAAAGAAAATGGGCGGATACCCAGGTTAGCGATAGAGCAGTTTCCCTCTTCCAAATGTGCACCTGTCCCTGTGCTTGAGGGGGCTTGCTAAATAGCACCTTTGGAGCCTGGGTGTTTCTCTGCTTCTCACCAGCTGGGGAAAAGCCTCTTGGAGTAAAATCTCCTGCCCCACTGCCAAAGTCAGCACCTTGAGTGGGAATGGTCAGAGGCCCCACCAGGGGGGCTGGCCCTGCTTTCCTACCATTTTCAATAATGGCCACAGAGCATCAGCAGCCGCCCCATATGTTGGTCTGTGGGTGGCCTTCAGTGGGTGTTTGGCATGGCAGGGAGCAGGCTGACCCAGGACAGCAGCTGTGAGTGAGTGCAGTGAAGGGAGGGGCACAGCCAAAGAGCTTTTGGTGTCTGGATTTAAGAGCCCAAGGCAAAAGGCCACTGCCCAGCATACTGTGTGTGTGGGGGGGTTCCTACCCCACTGCCAAAAGGAGCCCCGTGAGTGGGAACGGTAAGAGGCCCCACCTGGGGGCTGGCCCTGCTTTCCTAGCACCTTGTGATGCTGGCTGCAGAATGAATGCTGGTCTGTGGGTTGCCTTCAGTGGGGGTTTGGCATGCCAGGGAGCAGAGACCAGGCTGGCCGGGTGTCTTTGTGGCTGTCTATCGGCCACACATAAGCATGGTCCTCCCCTCCTCTTGCCCTGACCTCAGTTGTTCTGTGGCTTTTAAGCCTTCCCTTGGAGCTGTCTGCATCTGCCGCATCTGCTCTAGGTGCCCAGAGGAGGAAAGGTGTGCTGGGCTCCAGCCTGGGACTCTTCCTCCCTCCTGCCTCTCCCTGACTATCAAGCCTGCCTCTGGCACTGCTTCCTTTAAATGCCATGTGGGCAAGAGGAAGAGGGTGACAGCTGCAGGTACAGGGACCAAAGTTGTGGACATGAGATGAAGCAGTGAGAAAAACAGCCATCAGGTCAAACTGCAGGAATCTCTAGCCAGACTGTTAAGTTCTAGGATCCCAACCTATAGCGGCCAATCCATTGAACCAGCTGGACCAAAGACCTATCTCCAGTGGGCATCAGTCACCCAGCAGGAGGGAAAAAAACACTCAATCTGGTGCATCCAAGGCTTTGCAGCAAACCAACATAGCTCCAGGAGGTCCCACTGAGATTTAAACTCAGAGTGCAGGATTCAAAGGCTGCGTGCTGACCATTACACCATGGAACCCACTAGACTTTTTTTTCTGGACCCCTTTGACTCTCAGCTGGCTGTCTTGCATTGCTTCCCACCAGCAGCTTCCTCTTGCAGGATTCTCTCTCCTCCTCCAGCGACTATAGTCCTGCTCTACCAGATCCGCGGGTCCTGCCCTGAGTCCGCACACCCCCCTGCTTTGTCTCCGTTCCCTGCAGGCCTCAAAAATGTCAGGGGAGGCCGCCCCTCCCTTCACTCAGTGGTCCCATTCATACCAGCGAGCTGCAGCCTCATCTCCTGGAACTCAGCCAGCTGTTGCTTGATCCAGTCATACCGTCACACGCTGACTGGCTCCCCTGCCTGGATGCTCTTGTGGAAATCCCACAGGCGATGCTGCAGGACTTCGCACTGTTGGTTTCTTTAATGTTGTGCTGTTTGCCCGACTGCCAGAACAAAGCTGCCAACTCCTCCCTCACCAACTCCCACCAACCCCCTGGTTGCCATAGAACCCTCTGAGACTTTCCTGTTCTGCCAACACCGCCAGGCCTCGCCGTCCTGCTCCTTTATCTTGCAAGCTCTGGAGGTTCATCTTCCAATATCCTCTGTCGTGGGTCAGGGAATTGCCCACACTGAGCACACGGTGAGAGCTGCGTGATCCGATCAGTCCATTGGCACCACCCTGCACTGGGCTGTCGACGTGCTCTCCTTCACGTAAATCCGGTCAATGTGACTCCTGGCCTGTCCCCGCAGAAAGGTGTACCCCATCTGCGGCTGGTTTGAGCTTGGGTCAGAGGAATAGGAGGCTACCGCCCGCCCTCCACTGGTTCCACTACTGAGAAACATGTCCTCTAAGCCGACCTTGCTACAGACCTGCGCCAGGTAGTGCTCATTGTAAAAATGTTTCCTCTGCTGGTGGGGAAAATGGGACCAGTGGTCCTCTGGCCAGCTGACACAATTAAAATCCCCCCCAACACCAAACATCATGAGGTCCAAAGGAAGGGAGCCAGTTCCTTCCATTGATCTTTCCTTTCACACCTTAAGTGGGGACCATACACACTAATATAGCGGTAACCAGTGCCACGTGCTACCAGATTTGCCTGTTACTTTGGTATATGCTCATTTATTTGGATTACTCTCGGGGGGGGGGGGGGGGGTTCTGTAATTCTATCAATGTACTGCTTGTGTCACTTGTGTTTTTATATGGAGCTCTACTTCTCCCGTCTGCAAGTCCCCTCCCAATGGAGCTCTCCTGCAGGACCTAGGTTCTCTAGGGCTGGGTTTCTCTAACCCCAGAACTGGATGAACACACCCACACTCACACATACATTAACAGAGCAAGTCTGAGCAGAACGAGTCAATCAACACTGTCAAGCTGACTCCTTATATGTCTTTGGACTCACTGGGCTGTATGAAGCGGCACTTTCAAGCTGCCCCCCCTTATATGCCCCTGGGCTCCATGGACTGGGTCAAGCAGCACTTTCAAGCTGTTACCCAGATTCAGCACGTCCCTATCCCCACTCTCACATCACAATTGTACTGGCAGTAACCTACTGGATGAGCAAACCCCACAGTATTTTGGGCGCTGCAGGGATCTTTAGCTTAGGTACAAGAAGCGTTGCTGCAGAGTGACCGGGGGAAGCTAAAAACACAAAAGAGTAAAGTTCAGTGAGAGAGAGAAGCAACCAGATTTTAACCATAAAAGTTATTTATTGAATAATAGCGATAACTACACAAGGAGCTAAACCAACATAACATACATTATTAACGGTTAATACCTAACGTAGAAAGGAAAATCGGGGGGGGATCTCACCGCTCCCTGAAGCTTGAACTGCTTGGGGTTCCCAGGTGATGGTGGTAGCTCAGGGTTCTGAGGGCAGGAGACAGACAGAACCCCCAGCATGATCAGTGGGGAGAAGATGGAGTCCCAGTGGAACTGATGCATAATTTGGATCTAAGCAGCAGAAAACTGACTGGAGGGTGAGTAGGGATTTTTGTAGAGAAAATACAATGGTCCAAGGGAGAACACTAGATTTGTTTATGGGTAAACTGATGACTCAAGGGGTTTCTTTAGGCTAGACAATAGGAGCTGATCACTCCTAGCTATGGGTGGTGTTTTCTTCCAGGGAGCTCACAATCCAACTAGACTGCTTCAGTAGTTTGGCTATCAATCAAGGATTCCTTACTAGGCTACACTTGCGAGTTGCAGCGCTGTAAAGCCGCCCCCAGCACTGTAACTCACTCCCCGTCCACACTGGCAAGGCATTTGCAGCGCTGTATCTCCGTGGTTGCAGCGCTGCATGTACTCCACCTCTCCAAGAGGAATAGCGAGTGCAGCGCTGCCGCTGCAGCGCCGCAGCGCCAGTGTGGCTGCCCAATGCGCTGTGAATGGCCTGCAGAATTATTCAGCAGTATCCCAGAATGCTTATTCTAGCCACTCTGGTCATCAGTTCAAACTCTACTGCCCTGGCCTCAGGTAACCAACCATGTGACCGACCCTTTACATTCCCGGGGAATTTTAAAAATCCCCTTCCTGTTTGCTCAGCCCGGCGTGGCGTGGAGTGTGATCAGCGAATCTTTCCAGGTGACCATGCCTCCACGTGCCAAGCGAGCCACAGCATGGAGCAATGGCGAGTTGCTGGACCTCATCAGTGTTTGGGGGGAGGAAGCTGTCCAGTCCCAGCTGCACTCCAGCCATAGGAATTACGATACCTTCGGGAAGGTAGGGTTACCATATTTCAGCAAGCAAAAAAGAGGATGGGAGGAGCCCCGCCCTAGCCCCGCCCCTGCCCCTCCCACTTCCCGCCCCCCCAGAACCCCCAACCCTCCCCCCCATTCCTTGTCCCCTGACTGCCCCCTCCTGGGACCCCTGCCCCTAACTGCCCCCCAGGACTCCACCCCCTATCTAAGCCTCCCTGCCTCTTGTCCCCTGACTGCCCCAACCCTTATCCACACCCCCACCCCCAGACAGACCCCTGGGACTCCCACGCCCCATCCAACCACTCCCCACCCCCTGACAGCCCCCCCAGAACTCCCAACCCATCTAAACCCCTCTGCTCCCTGTCCCCTGACTGCTCCGATCCCTCTCCCCACTCCTGCCCCCTGACAGCTCCCCCCCAGAACTCCCAGCCCCCCACCCCCCACCCCACTCCTTGTCCCCTGACTGCCCCCTCCTGGGACCCCTGCTCCTAACTTCCCTCCAGAACCCCACCCCCTACCTAAGACTCCCTGTTCCTTGTCCCCTAACTGCCCCCTCCTAAGACCCCCCCCAACTGCCCCCCAGGACCCTACCCCCTACCTGTACCCTGACTGCCCAAAACTTTCTCCACTCCCCCCAAAAAGCCCCCCCCGTTTCTTGACTGCCCCCTCCAGAACCTCCCTGCCCCTTCTCCTGCCCCCTGGCCCCCTTACCCTGCTGCTCAGAACAGGGTGTTGGGCTCTGTGCGAGCTGGACACGTGGCTGCGCTCCCCAGCACAACACACAACCCGGTCCCTGGCCCTGCACAGTGCTGCCGGACCGGGACACTGGGCTGCAGGGGAGGAGGAGCTGCCGGCTCAGAATGCAGGGAGGGAGGGGGGGAGGAGGAGCTCCTCTACAGCTGCTCCGGAGTCCAGCCCGTGACTTTCCTGCAGCCCTCCCAGCCGCTCTCTCTGCTCTGCCGGGGAGGGGGGAAATCCCGGACATTTTGAGTGATTTACAAATTCCCCCTGGACGCTATTTTTAGCACAAAAAGGAGGACATGTCCGGGTAAATCTGGACGAATGGTAACCCTAGGGAAGGTATCAAAGGACATGATGGAAAGGGGCCATGACCAGGATGCCCTGCAGTGCAGGATTAAAGGGAAGGAGCTGCAGAGTCCCTACCGCAAAGCCCGCGACGCAAATGGCCGCTCGGATGCTCCCCCTGTGACCTGCTGATTCTACAAAGAGCTGGATGCGATACTTGGGGTTAACCCCACCTCCACTCCGAGCACCACCATGGACACTTCAGAGCCGGTGTGGGGGGGGGAGGAGGAAGAGGAGGAGGAGGAGGAAAACAGGAGTGATGGTGGTAGTTCGGATGGAGACACCCTGCAATCCCTGGAGCCATGCAGCCAGGAGCTCTTCTCGAGCCAGGAGGAAGGTAGCCAGTCGCAGCGGCCGGTACTTGGTGGAGGACAAAGAGAAGAGCAGGTTCCCGGTAAGCGGTTTTTTTTTTCGGGAAGGAATTATTTTGGTGCAGGCTCTTTGGGAGAGGAGGGTTAGGCATGCATGCCTAGATACGGAATAGTGCATTGATGTGGTTTATCACATCGCAGTAATCGGCCACGGTAATCTCCTCGAATGTCTCATCCAGAACGTGTGCAATGCGCTTGCGCAGGTTTATCGGAGAGCCACCGTGGTCCTTGTCCCAGCCAGGCTAATGTGTCCTTGCCACTGTGCCGCGAGGGGCGGGGGGACCATTACTGCACACAGGCAAGCTGCATATGAGCCAGGGCGGAAGGTGCATTGCAGTAGAAGATTCTCCCTTGCTTCCCAGGTCATCCTCAGCAGCGAGATATCGTCCAGGACGAACTCCTGAGGAAAATGTTGGGACAATGTTCAGTGTAGGTGCCCCCTGAAGCTGTTGGCTCTCCCCAAGGCACAGAAACCCAGAGGACAGTGCAGCCCTGAAACAATCAGTCCCCCTTACTCACCATTTTGAGGCTCCCGTGGGATATGTGTGCTCTGTTTCGGACGGGAAAATTATGCTATTGTGTAGACCCTGTGTGTTTTCTACTCCTTAAGTGCGGGGGGAATCATTACTCTGTCTGGTATAAACAATGCTGCCTCTGTTAGATGTTGTGTTTTGCCTATACAGCTGCATCAACCTTGAGACCTCAGCCGTCCCTCTTATCACCTGCTCAGAGACTGCAAAGACTCAGGAAGAGACCGCGAAAAACCAAAGAAGACATGCTGCAAGAAGTGATGCGGCAATCTATTAAAGAGAATGAGAAAGCACAGAACTGGAGGGAGAGAGAAAGCAGGATCCACCAGGAAAACGCAGCGCACCGGCAGCAAAGCACGGAGCACCGGCAGCAAAGTACGGATCGGCTCATAAGCATCCTGGAGCGCCAAGCAGACACTATCCAGGAGCTGGTAGCCATGCAGAAAGAGAAGCAGTACCGCAAATGCAAACACCCCCCCACACACAGCCCTTGTCCCAAAACCCTTTCCGTTGTGCCCCACTGTCACCTCCAACCCACTTTCCCCAACTTCCGTGTTCTTCACACCACCCGCTGCCTCCAACACCAGTATCTTCACCACCCAACCCTGAAGACCATGACCCTTACCCTCTGCACTCAACCCCCATCACCATGCAGTATAGCCATCCTGAAGTGCAGCACTCACTGCACAGCACACCAGACAGGACATACACGAATCTGTGATTGTACTGTTCCCCACTCCACCCCCTTGTTTCTTTTCAACAAATAATTTTTTTTCTTCTCAATAAATGGATTCTTTGGCTTTGAAAACATTCTTTATTATTGCATAAAGTAAAAGATTCCTTAGCCCAGGAAATAAACAGGCACTGCAAGTCTGCTTGTCTGCTTAGCAAACACTGATTCCTAAAGATTGGATCTACTGCACTTCACTCCCGTTCTGGGCACCAGATATCACTGCTGGTTTTCAGCCTCAAATTGCTCCCTCAAGGCATCCCTAATCCTTGCAGCCCCACGCTGGGCCCCTGTAATAGCCCTGCTCTCTGGCTGTGCAAATTCAGCCTCTAGGTGTTGAAAGATGGTGCCAAAGGTGGACGGAAACAAAGAGATTTCTGGGATGCGAAGTGATGCATCACAGGGCATTGGGACAGGACCCAGAATCCCCCACACCCACTTCCCCGCACCCACAACCCACGGTGCAAGAATGGGAAAAGGTGTTCTGTGGGATAGCTGCCCATAATGCACCGCTCCCAATAGTGCTGCAATTGCCACAAATGTGGCCATGACAGTGCGCTGGGCAGCTCTCAGTTTGGACAGACTGCAGCGCTTTCCCTACTCAGCTGCACGAAGTCAGGTTTACCTCACAGTGCTGTACATCTGCAAGTGTAGTCAAGGCCTAGAATTGGTCTGATAACTGCTGAGCTGGGTGTGGGCAGGTGTAGGTTCATTAGCATCTGGAGAAGAGATTCCCATGATGCACTGCTTCCCTGCTTTTCTGGTCCCAGAGTTCAGTGTGGTTCTCTGTTCTCCAATCTGTATGCAAATTGAGATGTCTCCCTGCCCCATCTCTCATGCAGATGAGACTAGGGGATTTGTCTCTGCTCTCCATTTTGTATGCTAATGGAGATGTCTTAATCTTGTCACCCTTGTCAGGAGGGGTCTAGGTGTGTCTTCCAGTGCCCTTCATTGCTCTCTGCAAGTCTTTTCTCTCATAGGTTTTGGTTTAAGCAGAGGCTGGGGGGTGGTGTCTTTCATGAGTCAGACAGGCTGGATACTGCACCCTGGTTCCCCAAGAACACAGAGCTGACTGGTACCACACGGAGCACAAAGTCCACCAGTAATTAGCTTCCCTAGTCAGAGCTCCACCACCTTCTGTACTCAAACCACGAATGTGAACAAGAAGACTCCAACCCCATTGTTCTTCCCTGGCCTGGAGGACCAGAAAGACGGGTCCTTCTTCCTATCACCCTCTGCCCATCGAGCTACCCTAAAGCCATTAATGGGCATTTCCTGAACCCCCACCGTGTCCAAGTCCAGCTGCTCCAAGGCACTGTACATCAGGCCCCTCCTCCAGGGCACCCGAATCCCTGCCACGTTCCACTTTTACAGATGCCCCTTCCCCAGTACTGCCCTCGCTCACCTGCACAGAGGAGTTTTCATCCCCAGTCCCTGTTCCCTCTGGCACCATTGCCAAAGGCTGCCCTGCCCCACTCTCTTCCTGCCATATTGGCTTGACCAATAAGTCCTATGGAAGAGACAGCTCCTGTCCCTCATTGTTAAAGGTCAGGTGGGCCAACTAGGGGCAGAAGCCCACGCTCTGTTGTCCTACGGGGGAGCTCAAGATCAGGTACTTGTGTCAGGTAGAGGTGCAACTGCGCTCCCAGAAAACAAGCCACCCCTGCACAAAGAGGGATGAAAAGGCTGCTGAAGTCCGGGATTGAACCAGAGACCTTTAGATCTTCAGTCTAACGCTCTCCCAACTGAGTTACTTCAGCAGCTGCATAGCACCCTTTGGCCTGCTGCTGCTTCTCTGTCCAGAATATTTTTATCAGCTGTTAGGTATAAAGAAGTAAGAAATGTTGGTATTGTTTAATATGTTCAATTAGTTGTTTTAATAATGAATTTCTAAAATAATGATAAGTGAATCACCAGCTTTAATAGAATTTAATATGGAGTATATGAACTATGACCTTTGGACTCCATCCTTGTAAGCAAACTTGTTTACAACTTAGACATTGGAGTCCTCTGGCTCAAACCGGAGAGAACCAGTTTTTCCTGCCAAAAAGGCCTCATGAGAGCCTGCGTGGGGCTGTCCATTCCAGTGGCAGCAGGTGCATGGTCGGGTCTTCCTAACACTCCAGAGCTAGAGAGAAGAGCACCATCTATCCTGCAGTGAGGTTGAGGAAGGAGAGGCCTGTCATCACTATCCCTGTCACAGCGAACTGAATCCATTTTACCTGTGGAAGGTCCCTCTTCCCAGAGGGTCTCCCCACCTGTGACGAAGTCCAGCCGTCGTCGGGACTCCCAGTGGTCCTCCTCGAAGGCTCTAAATCAGCCGGAGAGTAAAAGGTCCCGGGCTTTGCACCTGCACGCTGTGTCCACTGCACCTCAATCATAGGAAAGGTTTCTGTACTGGGGTTTCTTTTATTGTTTTCTAAATGCCAAGGGAGGTTTTGTGGGTCTGAGCTTCAAGCTCCTAATGTCAGTCACTGAATCACTGAATGGTTAAGTTTGTGTTTCTTCCCCCCCGCATTTTCCCCACCTTTGCCCTTAATATACTTACCCTTGTTTGCACCATATTACCTTGTCTCTCTTTATTTTTATTATATCACACAGGGTATGCTAAATCTACTGGTGATGGACATGGAAGGGAGCCGAGTCTGCTCTTCTGAGAAAAAGGGCTTTCCTTTTCTATCTTTCCCCCTACAATTTTTTCTAGTATTTTCTCTCTGAAGCGTTACCTTACTCCGCTTGGGGTAACACAGCCATGGCACACAAAAAGGACGTCATTGTGAGCTGCGGGAAGTGCAGAGACCTGGCCCCAGCCACACTGCTGGGGGGTGTTTCCCCACTGCCCCCCAAGCCAGCCCCCTCCCCTGTGGAGGCCTGGGGCCAGTCCACCCCCATGCAGAGGTCTGGGTGCCCAGAAACCCCCCCTATGGGGGGGGCTGCCTAGGGCCCCAGAATAGCTAGGGACTGCCCTGCTCCTGACGTATTGAGGTACCACCCCTCTAAGTAGTAAGTTGCCGCCTCTCACCTTGTACATGTTGGTTTGATCAAAACAACCCCATCCATCTATTATCCTTTTGCCATCTTTGGGATGGGTCAGCCTATTCCTTGTTATCTGTGTGGAATGGGCAGGTATTGGAGTGTTCTGGTACCTTTTAGGTATGTATCTTCTTGCAGCATCAGCCCTTTCCTTGCCAGCTTCTGTGAGCAGGGCCTGCCTCTGGCTCACAGCTTAACTTTGCTTTATGTTAGCAAAGTCTTGACCATTACTTTAGGTGTTTTTTTTTTAAATGGTTTATGTTTCAGGGCCTCATCCTACTACAGCAGTCTTCGAGCCGGCATGTCTCATCCGCTTCTCCCTTGCTGTTTGGGCGGAGGCGGGAAGGGAGCAAAACGTGCCCGGCTGAAGGTTTTGTGCTTGGCCACGAGGATTAAGCTTGAGCCTCCGGGATGGCTGCTGGGAGATGGGTTTCTGAGTTGCATCCAGCACACGCTTCGGGCCACCAGTTGAAACCACTGAGGCTAAGCGGGGTGGTTTGAGGCGACAAAAGGGTGCCTTTGAGGCTCCGAGCAAGTCCTCAAAAAACAAGGAAGTAGCACAGGATCCCCACTGTCCCTGGGTGGGCTTCAACTACTGTCCTTTTGGTTAATAGCCAAATGCGCTAACCCATTGCGTCACAGAGATACACCTCTGCAGTTACTAAGGTTGTGCAGCCTGCACATCTGCCTGCCAGCATGAGAGCTCGCAAAGCGCTAGTGTGGATGCTGGAGACTGGATGCAGGATGCAGTAGGCAAAGAGCTAGCGCAGCAGCATGCTGGGTCTATAACCCAGAGGTCAATGGATTGAAACCATTCTCTGCTAGGTATGCTCCTTTTTCTTTTTGGCTCTGGGCTTTCAAGCAAGGTGGTGACCAACAAAGCACCAAGAGCAGGCTGAAGGCAAGAGGCAGGCCTGGGTGTGGTGAGGGCCTCCTGTCCCGGAATGAGGCAGCAGTGCTTCCTTTCTGCCCCCTCCCTCCACCCCATCGGCAGGCGGCTGCCGCGGGAGAACACCAGGGAGGCTCTCGGGATGCCAGGCAGCTCTGTGTGGCTGTCAGGGGAAAGAGCCGAGGCTCCCGACTCGACCTGCCATTGACTCGCGTGGCTCTGTGCTCCATCAGCCGGGGCGGGCCAGGCTGCAGACGTGACTCAGGCTTGGACAGCACGGCCGCCCTTCCCTGATGAGGCATGAGGCAGGCCAAGAGCTTTGTTAGGATTACCATATTTCAGTAAGCAAAAAAGAGGACGGGAGGAGCCTCGCCCCCGTCCTGCCCTAGCCCTGCCCCCGTCCTGCCCTAGCCCCGCCCCTGCCCCTTCCACTCCCTCCCACTTCCTGCCCCCCTCAGAACCCCCAACCCTTTCCCTGCTCCTTGTCCCCTGACTACCCCCTCCTGGGACCCCTGCCCCTAACTGCCCCCCAAGACTCCACCCCCTACCAAAGCCTCCCTGCTCCTTGTTCCCTGACTGCCCCCTCCTGAGACCCTCCCCCCATCCTAACTGGCCCCCTAGGACCCTACCCCCTACCTGTCCCCTGACTGCCCCAACCCTTATCCACACCCCCACCCCCAGACAGACCCCCAGGACTCCCATGCCCCATCCAACCACTCCCCACCCCCTGACAGCCCCCCCAGAACTCCCAACCCATCTAAACCCCTCTGCTCCATATCCCCTGACTGCTCTGATCCTTCTCCCCACCCCTGCCCCCTGACAGCCACCCCCAGAACTCCCAAACACACACTCCTTGTCCCCTGACTATTCCTCCTGGGACCCCTGTTCCTAACTGCCCTCCAGAACCCCACCCCCTACCGAAGCCTCCCCGTGCCTTGTCCCCTAACTGCCCCCTCCTGAGACTCCCCCACCCTAACTGCCCCCCCAGGATCCTACCCCCTACCTGTACCCTGACTGTCCAAAACCTTATCCACCCCCCCCGAAAGCCCCCCCTGAACTCCCGACCCCCCCCCACTCCCTATCTCTTGACTGCCCCCTCCAGAACCTCCCTGCCCCTTCTCCAACCTTCTGGGCCCCTTACCCTGCCGCTCAGACCAGCGTGACGGAGAGGAGGAGCAGGGGGAGGAGCTCCAAACTGCCGGTGTGAACTGCCAGGTGGTGATCTGTGAATACAGGGAGGGAGGGGGGGAGGGAGTAAGTGATCTCAGCTGCAGGGGAGAGGAGAAGGGGCTCTCTCTGGCTGTCAGAGCCCAATGTAAGTGGCACCATCTGGCCGGCTGCCCTGTCAGCAGCACGCGTTCTGCATGGGGGGGGAGTCCAGACATTTACAGATTCCCCCCGGACGCTATTTTTTCTCTAAAAGCTGGACATGTCCAGGGGAATCCGGACGAATGGTAACCCTAGCTTTGTGCAGCCTACAGAGAAGTGATAGGGAGACGTCTTCGAGCTGGCATGTCTCGTCCGTTTCTCCCTTGCCGCTTTGGTGGAGGCAGGAAGGGAGCGAAATGTGCCCGGCTGAAGGTTTTGTGCTTGGCCTTGAGGATTAAGCTCAAGCCCCAGCATGGCTAGGTCGGGCTTGTCCTGGGCTCTGTGGGGGGAAGGCTCAGCTGGGAGAAGGGGCAGACTAAACGATTTTGTTTCTGATAGATAAAGGCTTTGTCAGCGGGAAGCTGTAGGTCACATGCTGGGGGTGACAGTGAGGTTTGAGCTGGAGCAGCAGCAGGGGAGAAGTGTGTGTGTGTGTGTGGGGGGGGTTACTTGGTAAAAGTGAAACTGCCAAACCTCTCCCTCTGCTGCAGCAAAAACCTCATTTATCTCCTCAACTCCCCTCCATGAAAATCTCCACCTCTTCCCCGGTGCTGAGCGACCCCCTCACTCCCATGGAGATTTGTAACTGTTCTAACGCTTCCTTGGCCTTGTACAAACAGTTTTCCCAGACAAATTATCAAGGACATTTCAAATGAGAAAAACAAAACAAATGAAAACTAAAGAAACCCTCACCCCACACAGTTTGGGTGTGAATTTTTCTACTGAAATTTGGAGACAATAAAACTCATCCCTCTGTTGGCCAGAAACCAAAGCTAGACCTCCCCCGCTGTTTCTGTGACTTCTGCTACCGGACCACCAATGCGCTAACTCCTCTTGGGAGACATTTTGTTGCACAATACTGCTGCTATTCCAGTTATTGACTCCAGGAAACATTTTCCTTAGCCTGGTTCCGTGTGTCACTGGCTTCTCTAGCAAAGGCCAGTCCCTGGCCCTGTGGTCCAGACATCCTCATTCACATCAAGCTTCCAGTTCAGAATCATTTCCCATTCTTGCTCTGTGGGAGGGGAGACTTTTCAAAGCACTCTCTGTGCAACTGCACATGGCTAAGCAAAGAGAACAAACACCAAATCCCCTCTGTGCTTTGGGAGCCAGGTTCGCTGTGTGAATTCTGGATTTCAGATGGGTTCAAGCCTGGGCATTGTGATTATTTACCAGTTTCTCTAGCACTGGGGCAATTTATGCTCCCAGCTGTGATGGCTGAGCGGTTAAGACGGTGCAGTTGGAATCTAATAGGGTTTACCTGTGCAGGTTTGAATCCTGCTCACAGCTAGACCTACATTTTAGCCAGTCTCTAACCTGGGTTGACAGAGCAATACAGACACTCTCCAGAGCATGGAGCAGCATCCACCCATACAGCCAGGCAATGACCATTTTGCACAGTACAGCCTGGAGCCAAGGGGGAGGCAACAGCTGCTGTTCCAGCTCCTCGGGGACAGGCCCTGTCAGCCAACAGACACTTCTCACTCAGTCACAGCTAAGGGCGTCGGGTTTCTTTGGTGGGAGTGAGGAGCAGTGGTTCGTTTTTCGCACTCCTCTGCTGTGTGAAAATCGGGGAGGGGAGGCAGAAGCCCCACTTCCCTCCCTAAATGACATCCAGTGGGGGAAGCCAGGACAACAGGGTGGGGCGGCAAGTGGTGGCCAGACTCTCACTGCCAGGGTCTAGTGTAGCTCAGGGTCCAGCTCAACTCCCTCCCCGCGCTACTGGCCCCCAGTCACCTTCCACCACCAGGTTAACCTGGGAACTAAGGCAGGAACAGGGTGAGGAAGCAAGTCAAGCTGAGCAAGGCAGGCAAAAGCCAGTCTTGTCTTCATGGGCCGCTCACACCGACGTCCTTTTTGTGTGTCACGGCTGCAAAAAAATCCTGGACAAAGAAGCAGCAGGCCACAACAGTATAGTATAGCTACCAAAGTAGCTCAGTTGGGAGAGCATTAGACTGAAAATCTAAAAGTCCCTGGTTCAATCCCAGGCTTTAGCAGGCCTTTACATCCCTCTTTGTGCAATGGTTGCTTGTTTACTAGGTGCACAGTGGTTCCTGCACCCAAGATGAATCCCTGATCTTGGGCTCTGCAGCAGGAAAAGATAGTTTGGGCTTCTGCCCCTAGTTGTCCCACCTGACTCACAATAATGAGGGATGGGAGCTGTCTTTCCCATGCTGCTCTAGGTCAGTTCTGTGATGGGGTTAAATGCCATTTAAGTAACGCACTTCCAAGTCACTAACTACCTAACCCACTTTTGCTAATCAAAATTCATTTGGCTGAGTGTCCCCCTGTAGGCAAGCCCTGAATTCGATGCTCTGATCCATCTCTTCAGTGCCCGGGGTTTGTGGCACAGAAAGGGCAGCAGGCCAGAGGCCGGGCAGTGTCTGCACCAGGCTAAGCAGACACTTCTAGGCAGTGGGGCTCTCTTACTTTTTATAGTGGTGGAGCTGAAAGCCTGCGAACTGTACCCATGTGTGTTCACAAGCAGTGTGAAAACGTGCAATTCCTGCTCACACTACACAGGGGCAGCACAGCTCCGGGGTTCTCCAGAATCACACAATAATGCGGCTTTGTTCCCACCGCACCTGGAGCTTTTCACAGTGAGACGTGGGGGTGCTGCAGCACCCGCCGCACCCCTCGTTCCCACACCTCTGTTCTCTGCAGGGAACTTGTTATGCCACGGGGGAGGGGGGCAGGGAGACGGTTCAGGAGACCCAGGCCCACACCCCGAGCACTGCAGCTCCAGGGCTGTGCTCGGGATTCATTTCTGCTCTCTGATAAAACTGCCCCAAGCTCTTCTGTCCAACTAATATTCATCCAGGCTCCCCAGCGCTGTTAGTATCTGTACCGAGCTTTCGCCAGCCCTGCCCCAGGAGAGCTGGGCACTCGCCTGCTCTAGGAGAGCCAGGCAGGCCTGAGCGGGACGGCAAAGTACAATAGAAGGTGACCCTCGGCCAGTGGTGCCAGAACAATCTGTATAGTGTGGGGGGCGGGGTGCTGAGCCACTGAACCAACCATAACCCCTGGGTGTGATGGAAACACCCCCAGCACCCCCAGTTCCAGCACCTCTGCCCAGGCAGCTCCCCCAGCCTGACACACACACACATGGCTCCTGCACCCGCCCCACCACAGGTCTCCTCAGCCCAGAGGTGAGCCCACTGGCAGCTCCGTCCCCAGCCTAGTGGGGAAACAGAACCCCCAGAAATTACCCTGGGACCAGCACGATCTGCCTCCACCCCACCCCGCCCCGCCTGTACTTGGAGTGAGTCAGTTTCCCTGTCCCAACGTGTGCCCCCCTCACGTGTCTCTTTTCTTCCCCAGTTCCCTCCAAACCACCCGATTTCCCCGGCACCCCGGACTGCATCTCTGCCAACCCCCTTCTCCCCTCCTGACCCCAATATCCCCTGCCCCTACGGGTCTATGGGGCTGGGTCTCACAGACACTCCCCGCCCGGCTGCTGCTGGCCCAGGAGGGAGCTGGGAGATGGAATCTCATGGAAGGTTCTAACAGTGGTCAGTGGCGCGGAGCCACGGGCGCTGGGGCTGTGACGTGCGCTGACATGTTCACTCCCGGCAGGCAACTCACTCACTGGAGACTAGAAGGACAGAAGGTGTCACGTGGCCGTGGGCGGGGCTATGCAGATGAGCAGTGTCTGGTGGCAGCAGGGAGAGCAGTGAGATGAACCGAAGGAGCCGGGCAGAGAGAATTCTCTGTGTGTGAACAGAATTCGGTGTGGGGAGTTTGTGCTGTGAGTGCTGGCACCGGAGTCACTTCAGGGCAGTGATTGCCACTGAGCTACACAGTGACCAAAGGCATGTGAATGGGGTGTGGGTCCTGGCTGGGAGCAGCTCCTGTGGATATGGAAAGCAGTGGGAGTAAGAGGGCAGCGTGGTATTGGCGGGTGAAAGCTGCTTCCTGGCTCTCTGAGTTCTGGCTAAGTGAAAACATTCTCTAAGTTATGGCTGAAGTGAAAGGTAGGTTTTGTGCTCGGCAGTTTATTATCACATCTGTTTCTATCTGATGACTTTATTTTTTTCTTTTTTTTTTTGGTATGTTGGTGCATATTCCCAGGATCCCTTATTTGCTGGTGCTTTAAAAAAATGTCTACATTTGTGCTGGTTTCTTTCTTTGATATGCATCCGAAGAAGTGGGCTGTAGTCCACGAAAGCTTATGCTCTAATAAATTTGTTAGTCTCTAAGGTGCCACAAGTACTCCTGTTCTTCTTTCTTTGTGTGTGTGTCTGATGAGCTTTACAACCGGCTACTTGTCAGCTCCTCTAACTCTTGTCTGTCTTCAGATTCACAGCCCCTTCCTCCCTATCTCACTTCAATAACATTGTCACCCAAAGACAAATCTGACACTGAAGTGAATGAATCCTCATTCATTCCCCAAGCCCTCACCTCGCCTGTTCCCCTAAAGCCCTGCCCCTGCACCGCCGCTTTCCTTGAGGCACTGGCCCTTCCTCTGAGGTCCTCCCCTCATGCTGTCTCTACCTCTGAGATCCTGGCCTCACATCGCCTGTTCCCCCAATCCCTGCCCCTTTTCCTAAAGTCCTGCCTTGCCCTCCCCAGCCCTTCCTCCAAGGCATCGCCCTCGCATTGCCCCTTTTCCCCAATACCCCACCCTCACTCTGCCCCTTCCCCCGAGTCCTCACCCCTGCACCGCCCCTTCACCTGAGGCCCCCCTCACACTGCCTCTTGCCCTGAGGCCCCGTCCCTGCACCACCCAGTGACCCAGGAGCAGGCCAGACCTGGAGGCAGGAGACAGAAACATGCTTAAGGAAAAGCCTCCAGTCCCAGCCTCCTGCTCTGCCACAGACTTCCCAGGTGCCCTGGGGCATGTCACCCAGCCTCTCTGGCTCTCAGTTCTCCCATCAGGGAAATGGGGCTGGTGGCGCTTCCCGCCTCACACGAGCCTGGGAGGAGAACTACCCTGCGGATTAGGAAGATGTTTGGCTCCTGGGATAATGGGGGAAGGGTGCAGGAGGAGCATATTAGCACCATCATTTGGTATCTGGAGTCTGTTTGGCATGAGGCCCGGGTGCTTCCAGTCTAGCCTTTGCAATTCCTGACTTGCCAAAGAAAATGGGCGGCTGCCCAGGTTAGCATGTAGAGCAGTTTCCCTCTTCCAAATGTGCACCTGTCCCTGTGCTTGAGGGGGCTTGCTAAATAGCGCCTTGGGAGCCTGGGTGTTTCTCTGCTTCTCGCCAGCTGGGGAAAAGCCTCTTGGGGTAAAATCTCCTGCCCCACTGCAAAAGTGAGCACCTTGAGTGGAAACGGTCAGAGGCCCCACCAGGGGGCTGGCCCTGCTTTCCTACCAGCTTCTGATGTTGGCCACAGAGCATCAGCAGCCATCCTGCATGCTGGTCTGTGGGTAGCCTTCAGTGGGTGTTTGGCATGCCAGGGAGCAGGCTGGCCAGGAGTCTTTGTGGCTGTCTGCTGGCCACGCATAGGCATGGTTCTCCCCTCCTCTGAGCAGCCAGAAATGCAGAGTCAGTCTGTGCTTAGAAAGCAGATACACAGGAGCGTTAATGAGACCGACAAGACATGAGAAAGATGGAGAAAGGACCTATGAAGACAGCACACACCTCAGGGACACTGCCTGGCTGGGGGGGAGGGATAGCTCAGTGGTTTGAGCATTGGCCTGCTAAACCCAGGGTTGTGAGTTCAATCCTTGAGGGGGCCACTTAGGGATCTGGGGCAAAATCAGTACTTGGTCCTGCTAGTGAAGGCAGGGGGCTGGACTCGATGACCTTTCAAGGTCCCTTCCAGTTCTAGGAGATGGGATATCTCCATTAATTTAATTTAAGGGAGGTGGAGGCAATTGAAATGTGCTTGGGAGGATGGCGATGATTTCTCAGGGACGTAGCCCCACATTGCTGTGTTGTCCACTATCCCGTTTAACCTTCCAAATCAGCTGGGCCAGGAGCACATTCCCAGGCGGTTCTCCCCTAGGTAGATAGCAGTGATGTCTCGTGTGTCCTCACGGGAACCAGCTCACAAAAAAAGAGCCAGGAGCTGGTCCCAGCGCATCCCACATCTGCTGTGTGGAGAGAAAATCACCTCCAGCCCAAGGCCCAGCTGCAAACCCCTGGCTGAATTACAGGCTGTTTTGGGAGCCCACTGCACAATGCTGTGCCCACAAATCCATATCCCAGCCATAGGTGTACTTCAATATAATCTAAATGAGAGACATGGGGAAGGAGCAGACAGGGTTAAAACCTGTGGCGCTTATGGCCCACCTCATGCATTGGCTTCCCCTCAGGCAGGGGACTTATATCCTATATCACCTGCACCCTATAGCCTGGATCTCTGACACCCCCAGACCCAACTGGGGAGCTGCTGTTGCAGTCCCTCTACGGAAGAGGTGGGAGCCATACTCTCCAGTGGCAATATTTCCGAGGTGGATACAGACTCTATGACTCAGGAAGACTGGGGGTTGGCTCTGCATCTCCCCTATCAGGGAGAACAGAGGCTAAGGGGGCTGGGGTGACCATACGTCCCGATAAAATCGGGACCATCCCGATATTCAGGTGTTTGTCCCGCATCCTGACAGATCTATGCTTGGGATGCAATTTGTCCCGATATTTCGCTCTGCTGGCAGCACTCAGCTTTATTTTTTTTGGCTCCGCCAGCGGACATTCCCCCGCCATGTATCCCGATATTTTCTCTCTCGCATCTGGTCACCCTAGAGGGGGCACAAGAAGGGCAAAAGGTGACAAACAGGAACAGGAGAGATTTTCTTCTTGTTACAATTCTTCCAAATCTCATCCCTGAAAAGCTCCAGCCAGGGGGAAGCTCAGCCCACCACCCACTCAGTGAGTTACATGGATCATCCTGCCCCAGGGACCAATGGCTGTTAGAATAGAGATATTCAGGCTGCCTGTAAAGGCCTAGACTTTAAGAACTTAGGTGAATTTTTATCACTTACAGGGATATAAAACAAAGAATCAAAATCACAGTCTGCCTGTGTCTGGGCCTTGTCTCACTAGGAGTAGGGTTACCATATTTTGTGCCTCCAAATGGAGGACACTCCACGGGACCCCGGCCCCGCCCCCAGCCCCGCCCACACCCCCACCCCAACTCCGCCCCCTCCCCAAAGTCTCCGCCCCCTCCCCTGCTTCCCGCGCAGGAAGCCTGAAGCAGGTAAAGGGGGGGGGAGGAGGTGCGGCCCAGGCTGGGTCGGCTCGGGCCCTGGGGTGCCGGCCCCGGCCGACCACCCCCGGCCCGCCCAGCACTGCCGGCCGGTCCCCGGCAGCCCGGCGCACCCCCGGCCCCGCGACCCCAGACCGGCTCCCGGACCGGCCCCCCGGCTCAGCGCACCCCGCGGCTCCCGGCTCGGCGCACCCCCCAGCCCCGCGACCCCGGACCGGCTCCCGGACCGGCCCCCCGGCTCAGCGCACCCCGCGGCTCCGCGGCCCGGCGCACCCCCGCGGCCAGGCGCACCCCCCCGGCTCCCGGACCGGCCCCCCGGCTCGGCGCACCCCCGCGGCCCGGCGCACCCCCAGGCCCCGCGACCCCGGACCGGCCCCCTGGCTCGGCGCACCCCCCCGGCCCGGCGCACCCGCCAGCGGCTCCGCGGCCCGGCGTACCCCCGCGGCCTGGCCCGGCGCACCCCCCAGCGGCCCGGCCCGGCGCGACACCGGCTCCGCGGCCCAGCGCACCCCCCGGCGGCCCGTCCCCGCGGGCCCGGACCGGCTCCCGGCCCCGCGCCCCCTGCTCCCTGCCCGGCCCCGCGCCCAGCCCGGCCGGCTCCCGGCCCGGCACCATGCCCCCGGCCCCGCGACCCCGGCCCCGCACCGGCCCCGGCCAAAGAGGCCCCGGCCGAGCCCTCCCGATTTTCCCGGACATGCCCGGCTTTTGGGGATTTCCCCCCGGACGGGGATTTGAGCCCCCAAAAGCCGGACATGTCCGGGAAAATCCGGACGTATGGTAACCCTAACTAGGAGAGTCTGAGGCCTTGTTCTTAGGCTAAGGCCTTTGGCTAAGCAGCAGGGGCAGCCATAAGCTGGGAAGCAAATGGTCACATCCTCACATCCGAAACCAGTCACACTGAAATAAGGTGATGTTGGGCTGTTAGGAAAATGAGCCTGTCCTGATAGGGCCCATCACCACCAGATAAAGAAACAGATCTTAAGAGAGCATCTCAATGGTTGTGGTTGTGAAACCCTCATTTCTGTAGGTTTTATCTTTGTGGCCCCCACTTTTCTATTGTCTGTCTGTCTGGTTCCCTAATTGTTTCTGTCTGCTGTTTAATTAATTTTGCTAGGTGTAAGTTAATTAGGGGAGTGGGATATAATTGGTTAGAGAATTATCTTACAATATGTTAGAATTGGCTAGTTAAATTTCAGTAAAATGATTGGTTAAGGTATAGCTGAGAATATTACTGTATAGACTGGGGTCAAACAGGAAGTGGAAGGGGATATTGGAATCATGTTTGTTAAGAGGGGGGGACGGGAACAGGGAATAGGGACACAGGCAAGGCTCTGCGGTGTCAGAACTGGAAAGGGAACCCTGGGGAACAGACTCTATCGGCGTATACAGATAAGCCCGACTGGTGTGAAGGGTTTTGAAATATGCTTGGAAACTAAACCCGGTAAACATCACATTGTCTGCGCTTCGGACTTCTGGTCTTTTGCTGCTTGCTGTCTGTGAGAAAAGTATCAGGGAAGTGGGCGGGGGAAGGGAAAGCCCTCTAACAATGGCTGCCTTGCTCCTCTCCCGCCCCAGGCTCAGGGGTCAAAGGATGGGCAGGACTCCAGGCTCTGCTTGAGGGATCCTGGCACAGGGCTGGTGGGGGAGAAAGTACTGTAGATTCTGACCTGCTCTCTGGTTGATAATTGAAGGGGGCATTTTTGACTCCTCCCCTGGGCTGGAATTCTACATTCCACAGGGCTAAATGAGTGGATGAAGCCATTTGGTTAATGAAAACCAGTGCTCTAGGTGAGGCTTGAACTCACAACCTCAGCATAGCTCACCTCAGCACTGCCCTATAAATACTATGCACTAACCAATTGCACTACTGGAGCACCTGTCAATAGCTATTGTCCCAGGCCACTAGGTTGATAAAGGCAAGGAGTGACCCCAAAACATTCTCAGTGGAGTTGTGAGCGGGTAGTGACAAGTGTTGATTCTTGGTGGGGTGGATTCTTCTTAAGGCTTCCAGGCACCATTTCACCCTTTTGTTCGTCTCTGTGGAATAACAGAGCTGATTAAGACTCAATGTAGAGTCTTGCTGCAGGCCAACAGATCGGAAATCACTGATAACCAGCTCTAAGCATTAGTTCTGCTTTGGGACAGTGTCTCTCATGCAAGAAACTGCCTAGTCTGTGCTAGCAGTGAGGCTCCCTCACTAACAGCTGAAATCAGTGAGAGCTGTGTGAAGTGCAGGGACCCAGGGGTGCTTGAGCAGGAGGGAACAACACCCCATGACTTTTAAAGTGGGAGGGCTCTGCCTTACCACTTTGTAATGACCGTAAGGGCAAGTGAGGGTAGGGAGGGGGCGGAGAGCAGTTAGCAGGAGGCAAGGTCTTGGGCAGCGCTGACTTTATGACCCACGGGACCCAATTGGAATACTTGGCGGCAGTCCGGGGCTTTGGCAGCACTTCGGCGGCGGGGTCCGCTCTGGGTTTTCCGCGGCACCGAAGGACCCCCCCCGCCACCGAAATGCTGCTGAAAACCCCCGGAATGGGGCCCCTTTAGGCGCGGGCGCAGGGCCCGCTTCAGCACGGGGCCCGATTCCGGGGAAATCAAGTGAATTGGCTTAAAGCTGGCCCTGGTCTTGGGGGGATGAGGCAGCGTAGGAGCGGGGCCTTGGGGAGAAGGGGTGGTGCAGGGGCGTGGCCGTGAGTGGAAAGGATGGGGTTACTGTAATGGCTCTGGTGGCTGCTACTTTTGGGGAGTCTGCGCGGCTTCTGGTGGGACAGCAAGACATCCCAGAGGAGAGAGAGTGGCCAGCAGAGTGGTAACAGGGTGGAATGGCAAGTGACCGGCAATGTGGCCAGACAGCAGAGGGAGAAAGGGGCTTTCCCCCCAGGAGGTGAGCAGTGAACTCCACAGCTGCTGTCCTGGGTAAATGAAAACCTAGAGTTCCAGCTGCGGAGCTGGAACTCTACGTTTTCATTGACCCAGGACAGCAGCTGTGGGTGAGGTGCAGTGAAGGGAGGGGCACATCCAAAGAGCTTTTGGTGTCTGGATTTAAGAGCCCAAGGCAAAAGGGGTGGGTGCTCAGCACCGTGCGGTCCAGAGGAAGGGAGCCAGGTCCTTCCATTGATTTTTCCTTTCACACCTTAACTGGGGACCATACAAACTAATATAGCTATACCCAGTGCCATGGAGCACACAGCCCATGAGCAATGCCTTCCCTGGTTGGAGCTCCACCACCTTCTGTACTCACACCGTGAATGTGAAGAACAAGACTCCAGCACCATCATTCTTCTCTGGCCTGGAGGACCAGAAAGACGGGCCCTTTCTCCAATCACCCTCTGCCCACTGAGCGACCCTAAAGTCATTAATGTGCAAGAGCCTCCTCCTGGGTCCCCAAATCCCTGCCATGTTCCATGTGGGCACTTTCAAAGATGCCACTTTCCTAGTACTGCCCTTGCTCAGCTGTACGGAGGAGCTTTCATCCCCAGTCCCTGCGCCCTCTGGCACCATCTCTGAGGGCCACCCTGCCTCACTCTCTTATCGCCATATTGGGTTGACCAATAAGTCATGTGGGAAAGACAGCTCCGGTCCATCGTTGTTAAAGATCAGGTGGGCCAACTAGGGGCAGAAGCCCACACTCTGCTCTCCTGCTGGGGAGCTCAAAATCAAGGACTCGCCTGACGAAAAGGTGCTGCTGCGGTCCTAGAAAATAAGCCACCTGTGCACAAGGAGAGATGAAAGTGCCTACAAAAGGCCAAGATTGAACCAGGTACCTTTAGAACATCAGTCTAATGCTCTCGAAAGTGAGATACTTAAGCGGCTGCATGGCACCTCTTTGCCTGCTGCTTCTCTGTCCGGGACGTTTTGGCAGCCGTGGTACACAAAAAGGACGTCATTGTGAGTGGCCCATGAAGACAAGACTCACCTTTGCCTGCCTTGCTCAGCTTGACTTGCTTCCTCACCCCGTTCCTGCCTTAGTTCCCGGGTTACCTGGTGGCAGAAGGGGGCTGGAGGCCAGTGGCATGGGGAGGAAGTTGAGCAGGACCCTGAGCTACACTAGACTCTGGTGGCAAGAGTCTGGCCACCACTTCCTGCCCGAGCCTGTTGTCCTGGCTTCCCCCACTGGATGTCATTTAGGGAGGGAAGTGGGGCTTCTGCCTCTCCTCCCCAATTTTCATTCCACAGAGGAGTGGGAACAGAAAAACGAACGGCCGCTCCACACTCCCACCGAAGAAACCCGACGCCCTTAGCTGTGGCTGAGTGTGAAGTTTCTGTTGGCTGACAGGGCCTGTCCCCGAGGAGCTGGAACAGCAGCTGCCGCTTCCCCCTCGGCTCCAGGCTGTGGGAAATGCTCATTGGCTGGCTGCATAGGCGGATGCTGCTCCGTGCTCTGGAGAACGTCTGTATTGCTCTGTCAACCCCCCACCTTCACTGAGCCAGTCTGGTAAGGTCCCAAGTGCCCCTCCGGCTTGGCAGCTGAACGTCTGTGCAGACATCAACCCCCCTGCCAGCCACCACAGCCAGCAGCAGCGCTAGCTCCCCCAGCACCACAGGGGCACTCAATGCACTTCCTGTGGGGAAATCGCTCCTTGTCATCCAGCTGCTAGAATGAGAGCCAGGAGAGAGCAGTGTCTGGCTCACCTTGGTGGGGAGAAGAGACCTGGTGAGTGCTGATCTCCTTCAGTCTCCCCCGCAATGCTGGTCAGTTTTATTGTCACTGTAATAGTCAGTGCTTTCCTTCAGGGACGTCCATAGAGGGGTGCTGGGCCCAGGACAAATCTCCCCTTTGAGCCCCAGGTCCTGTCCCCACCCCACCCTGCCACTTCCCACCTCTGGTTTGCCTCTTTCCACCTTCCGCCCCCTCTCTCGAGTGATGCCGGAAGCTGGCAGGCTGGGGTAGCTGATACCACTTTCCGCTGGTGAGTGTGGCTCCGACCCCCGCTGTTGGCACCAAGACCCCCGGTATCCCCCTTGGCCAGCCTGGCTCCCCCCACCGTAATCCCACCCTCCCGGGCCTGCCTAGCGCCCCCCACATGACACACACACAGAGCCATCCCTAGAGTCTAGCAATTGAGTAAACTCCCATGGGACAGCGCAAAGCACAGGGTCTGGGGCGGCCACCCTAACTCGCCATACCTAGGGACAGCTCTGCTTCCATTGTACGTTACAGTGGCTCGTGATGCAAACCAGAGGAAGTTATTGTACATACCTCTGCTTCTCAATGAGAAAATAAAAAGGTTTATTTTCTTGAATTAGTCTATAGACCCAAGAGACTTTTTTCCTTAGATATACGAATAAGTTGATAAAGTGGCTATGTTCGGGTGTGAAGTATAAGGAGTGGATATAATGGTGAGAATGGATTGACCCACATTTGATGACTTTCAGCGTTCAGGAAGTTTATGGGTCCAGGTCATATGATCCAAGGGAGAAAGTCTCTTGGTCCTTTCCTCGTAGTCCAAGCACAATGTCACTCTGGCTCACGCATCTTGGTCCCGCGGCTGGCCGGTGAAAACCCCTGCTACACTTGATCTTAGCTCTCACACAACACAGAAACAAGGCTGATGACCTCGGACACTACACAGCCCCTCAGTCCCCAACCGCTTTCTACCTCACAATGACGAGCTCCCAGACACGCACCAAACACCATTCACGTGACTTTGAGAACTAGGTAACTCGAAGTGAGGGTCACTTCCCCTAAATGACTTCAATGGAGGAATTCAAAGCAAGAACCGTTAACACACCATTCTGTTCAAAAGACAGAGAAGTCTTTCAGCCTCCTTCCTCTCACTGGTTTCCCTGTACACTCCTAATTTGCATATACCCACCCACTGACCTGCAACTAACAATCTCTCCCTGTTAATTCTTACAGCAAAACAGGTCAAAGAAAGCATACGCAAGCGCTATACCGCAGCCCCAATGCTCTTTTCTGCTCCTTCCCACAGAACTAGCTCAAACGTACAGTCATCAGGCACACATAAGACACAGTTTCACTCCATAGCAGTCCAATTCCTTGCTGTTTCTTGTCTAACCACTGCACACCTATGGTATACCCTACCCTGAGCTGATTCTTGACTTTTGGGCTCACCTGAGCCGTGTCTCTGTAGCGCAATGGGTCAGCGCGTTCGGCTGTTAACCGAAAGGCTGGTGGTTCGAGCCCACCCAGGGATGGCGGTAAGCCTGTGCTACTTCCTCGCTCCTTGAGACCTGCTGGGAGCCCCAAAGGTCCCCTTTTGCCACCTCAAAACCGTCCCTCTTGGCCTCGGTGCTTTCAGCTGGTGGCCCGAAGAGCGCGCTGGATGGCATTCAGAAACCCATCTCCCAGCAGCCATGCCGGAGGTTCGGGCTTAATCCTCAAGGCTGAGTGCAAAACTTTCAGCCGGGAACGTTTCGCCCCCTTCCCTCCTCCGCCCAAGCAGGCAAGGGAGAAATGGACGAGACACGCCGGCTCGAAGACTGCCTCCCTCCCACTTCCCTGTAGGCTGCGCAGAGCTCTTGGCCTGCCTCATGCCTCGTCAGGAAAGCGTGGCCATGCTGCCCAAGCCTGAGTCACATCCGCAGCCTGGCCTGCCCCGGCTGACGGAGCGCAGAGCCACGCGAGTCAACGGCAGGTCGAGTCGGGAGCCTCGGCTCTTTCCCCTGACAGCCAGACAGAGCTGCCTAGCGTCCTGAGAGCTTCCCTCGTGTTCTCCCGCAGCAGCCGCCTGCCGGTGGGGCGGAGGGAGGGAGCAGAAAGGAAGCACTGCTGCCTCATTCCGGGACAGGAGGCCCTCACCACGCCCAGGCCTGCCTCTTGCCTTCAGCCCAGGCAGCCAGAGGTGCCGGGGAGCTCCCTGGCAGGCTGCCGCCTCAGACATCTCTTGCCTCATGGCCTAGGCTCTCGGCGCTCTGCTGGTCGTCTCCTCGCTTGAAGGCCCAGAGCCAAAAGAAACACGTGCGGGCGTAGCAGAGGAGGGTTTCGATCCATCAACCTCTGGGTTATGGGCCCAGCACGCTTCCGCTGCGCCACTCTGCTGGCTCTTTGGCCTGGAGCTCCCAGCCGCCACTATCTGGATTAGCGCTTTACGAGCTCTAGGGCTGGCAGGCAGATGCGCAGGCTGCTAGGCAGCAGCCCTGGTAACAGGATTTTACAGTTTACCCTGGATAAGCTTTCTACAAGGTAAAACGGATTGATTTGGGGTTTGGACCCCATTGGGAGCTGGCTATCCGAGTGCCGGAGACGGGAGCACTTCTTCAACAGTTTTCACTTAAGTCTGCAGCTTGTGGGGGATGTGGTTCAGACTTGGATCCGTGTTTGCAGCAGGCAAAGCGCGTCTGGCTCAAACAGGCAAGGTACCGAAATCCCAAGCTGGCAGGGAAAACGGACTCGGAGGTAGTCTAGGCACATCAGGTGGCAGCCCCAAAGGGGTTTCTGCGACCCGACCCGTCACACCCGGCTTTTAAAACAATCCTCCAGCAAGACAAAGAAACCCACATCTATAGACTCAGAAAACACCCCCAAGAAGTTGGAGCAATATTTTGTCACAAAGAAATCAAAACGCCAATGAGTCCAGGCTATTCTTAAAAACAAACAAACAAAAAATGCCTTATCAAACCAGCCTCTTCACAGTGAAACTCTTCCTGTTTTTCTCCCCAAAAGCAGATGCCCTGTTCCCAGAGACGCTGCAATACCAGGTCAATGCGTGAGGTGGACAGAGCAAGCTCCTATTCCAGCCTCTTGTTTCAAAAATCAATGTAACATGCAGTCCTCAAATAAAGGACATATCAGATATGAAACTGATAAGAACAGGTTTTACAATTTTTATTAAAGTTAATGTTTAAAATTAAATATACACGAGTTAAGATGCTGTGCTTCTGGGGGTTAGGCTTGATTTATGAGGGATTTCAGGTATTGATTGCAAGGGTGAAGAGATACATACATATCACCCATAACCAGCATAGAGCCAGATTGGGGTGCAAGAGTTTTTAAAGTGTCAGTGGAGAAGTGGGCTCTGGTACGCCACCCATGGAACGTATAAGGAGTCCAAGTCAGTATCGGTGTAGCGAATGAATACGTGTCAGAGAAGGAAGTTGGTTATTTCCCTGCTCAGCGGTCTCGATTACTCTATGTGGTATTGACGGCGTCGTGTAATGCGTTCCGTACAAATGTCTCTATTAAGATGATGTTAAAAAAAAAAAGTGAACGGTACAGAGTTTAAGCATAGAAGTTTCTCATTATCAGGGAATAACGTACAGATTATCGAGGATGCAAAGTTTGGTTTAAAATCCCGTGGCATAAGGAATACATAATCTGCAATATCCCCCATTGGGAGGAAAAGGTTGATGGGTCAAAGTAGAGACATTGAGATAGGAGGGGATGAAGTTCATAAAGTGGCTATGTTCGGATGTGAAGTATAAGGAGTGGATATGATGATGAGAATAGATTGACCCACCTTTGGTGACATTTAGTGTTCAGGAAGTTTATGGGTCCAGGTCATATGATCCAAGGGAGAAAGTCTCTTGGTCCTTTCCTCGTAGTCAAAGCACGATATCAGTCTGGCTCACACCTCTTGGTTCCATGGCTGGCCGGTGAAGACCCCTGCTACACTTGATCTTAGCTCACACACAACACAGAAACAAGGCTGATGATCTCAGATGCTACGCAGCCGCTCTGTCCCCAACCACTTTCTACCTCACCATGACAAGCTCCCAGACACGCACCAAACACCATTCACGTGACTTTGAGAACTAGGTAACTCGAAGTGAGGGTCACTTCCCTGAAATGACTTAAATGGAGGAATTCAAAGCAAGAACCGTTAACACACCATTCTGTTCAAAAGACAGAGAAGTCTTTCAGCCTCCTTCCTCTCACTGGTTTCCCTGTACACTCCTAATTTGCATATACCCACCCACTGACCTGCAACTAACAATCTCTCCCTGTTAACTCTTACAGCAAAACAGGTCAGAGAAAGCATACGCAAGCGCTATATCGCAACCCCAATGCTCTTTTCTGCTCCTTCCCACAGAACTAGCTCAAACGTACAGTCATCAGGCACACATAAGACACAGTTTCACTCCATAGCAGTCCAGTTCCTTGCTGTTTCTTGTCTAACCACTGCACACCTATGGTATACCCTACCCTGAGCTGATTCTTGACTTTTGGGCTCAACCCAGCTGTGTCTCTGTGGCGCAATGGGTCAGCGCGTTCGGCTGTTAACCAAAAGGATGGTGGTTCGAGCCCACCCAGGGACGGTGGTAAGCCTGTGCTACTTCCTCGAGACCTGCTGGGAGCCTCAAAGGCCCCTTTTTGCCGCCTCAAAACCGTCCCTCTTGGCCTCGGTGCTTTCAGCTGGTGGCCCGAAGAGTGCGCTGGATGGCATTCAGAAACCCATCTCCCAGCAGCCATGTCGGAGGTTCGGGCTTAATCCCCAAGGCCGAGCGCAAAACTTTCAGCCGGGAACGTTTCGCCCCCTTCCCTCCTCCGCCCAAGCAGGCAAGGGAGAAACGGACGAGACACACCGGCTTGAAGACTGCCTCCCTCCCACTTCCCTGTAGCTGCGCAGAGCTCTTGGCCTGCCTCATGCCTCGTCAGGAAAGCGTGGCCATGCTGCCCAAGCCTGAGTCACATCCGCAGCCTGGCCTGCCCCGGCTGACGGAGCGCAGAGCCACGCGAGTCAATGGCAGGTCGAGTCGGGAGCCTCGGCTCTTTCCCCTGACAGCCAGACAGAGCTGCCTAGCGTCCTGAGAGCCTCCCTCATGTTCTCCCGCAGCAGCCGCCTGCCGGTGGGGCAGAGGGAGGGGGCAGAAAGGAAGCACTGCTGCATCATTCCAGGACAGAAGGCCCTCACCATACCTGCTGGGAGCCTCAAAGGGCCCTCTTTGCCCCTTACTACACCCGCCATCACAGAGACCCAGCTGGATTGAGCGCAAATATCAGGAATCAGCTCAGGGTAGGGGATATTACAGACTGTATGTGTTATATGCTATGCAATGTCAAAATATTAACATCCCCCTATATTCTGTATGTTACCCCCGATGATTATTAACTGAAGTTTCAACTCTTTGTATCATGTATTTGTAAACATTTCCTTGCAGCCTATACCTGTAATCCCTCATAAATCAAGCCTGACCCCCAGATGCGCAGTACCTTCCCTCTTAACTTTTGAATGCATCCAAAGAAGTGTGTATTCAACCACGAAAACTCATGCTCCTATATGTCTGTTAGTCTATAAGGCACCACAGGACTCTTTGTTGCATTGGAATTGAAATCCACTAGGGTTCATCTGTGCAGGTTTGAATCCTGCTCACAGCAAGGCCTGTGTTTTAGCCAGTCTCTAACCTGGGCAATACCTCTATACAAACCCCTGAGATGCTCTCAGTTCTCTCCCCACCCCAAGTAAATCCTGTTCTGCTCCTTTCATAGAGATCCCTGGGACACCACCTCACACTGTGTCCCTGAAGTGTCAGGCAAACTTCCAGTAGGTGAAGCCTCTGCCACTCACCTAGCTAGCACCCCATGTCCCAAAGATTAGCCATAACCATGGCTGCTGCTCCTCTCTCTAAAGTGTGAAAGGAGCCAAGTCAGCGACTCCATGGGTGCTCCGGGGTTGCAGCACCAACAGAGAAACAAATAGGTGCTCAGGGCCCACCGGCAGCCAGCTTCTGCCCCCGCTACAGGTCTTGCTGACAAGCTCCTCCTCTTCCCCTTCAGCGCCTCCAGCCTGCCAGTGATCAGCTCTTCAGTGGTGTGCAGGAGGCACTGGCAGGGGAGCGGGAGGAGCGGGGATGGGAAGAGGTGGGGGAGGGAGAGGAATGGTGTAGGAAGGTGCAGGGCAGGAAGAGACAGGACAGGGGTGGAAGTTTGGGGGAAGGGGTGGAGTGGGGGCAGGGCTTGGGGGTGGAAAGGGGGGGATTTGTCCCGTGCACAGCACCCCTCTCGGGATGGCCCTGAAGGGAAGCACGGACTGTGACAGTGACAATAAAACTGAGCAGCATTGAGGGGGAGACTGAAGGAGATCAGCACTCATCACTCCCCCAAGGTGAGCCAGACACTGCTCTCTCCTGGCTCTCATTCTAGCAGCTGGACGACAAGGAGCTATTTACCCACAGGAAGTGCATTGAGTGCCCCTGTGGTGCTGGGGGTTGGGGCTAGCGCTGCTGCTGCCTGTGGGGGCTGGCAGGGGGGTTGATGTCTGCACAGACTCTCAGGCAGAGGGGGCACTTGGGACCTTACCAGACTGGCTCAGTGAAGACGGTGGTTGACAGAGCAAAACAGATGCTCTCCAGAACACGAAGCAGCATCCGCCCATGCAGCCAGGCAATGAGCATTTCCTACAGCCTGGAGCCGAGGGGGAGCGGCAGCTGCTGTTCCAGCTCCTCGGGGACAGCCCTGTCAGCCAACAGACACTTCTTACTCACCACAGCTAAGGGCATCAGGTTCCTCCGGTGGGGGTGTGGAGCAGCCGTTCGTTTTCCTGTTCGCACTCCTCTGCGGTGTGAAAATCGGAGAGGAGAGGCAGAAGCCCCACTTCCCTCCCTAAATGACGCCCAGTGGGGGAAGACAGGACAACAGGGTGGGGCGGCAAGTGGTGACTAGACTCTTGCTGCCAGGGTCGAGTCTAGCTCAGGGTCCAGCTCAACTTCCTCCCCACACCACTGGCCCCCAATCCCCTTCCGCCACCAGGTCAACCCAGGAACTAAGGCAGGAATGGGGTGAGGAAGCAAGTCAAGCTGATCAAGGCAGGCAAAGGCCAGTCTTGCGTTCATGGGCCGCTCACAATGACGTCCTTTTTGTGTACCACGTCTGACAAAAACATCCCAGACAGAGAAGCAGCAGGCCATAATAGTACCACACAGCTGCCAAAGTAACTCAGTTGGGCGAGCATTAGACTGAAGATCCAAAGGGCCCTGGTTTAATCCCAGCCTTTGGCAAGCCCTTTCATCCCTGTTTGTCCAGGGGTGGCTTGTTTTCTGGGAGCGCAGCGGTGCCTACACCCAAGTCAAATCCCAGGTCTTGGGCTCTGCAGCAGGAAAAGATAGTGTGGGCTTCTGCCCCAGTTGGCCCACCTGACTCATAATAATGAGGGATGTGAGCTGTCTTTCCCACACAACTTATTGGTTGACCCAATCCGGCGGGAAGAGAGTGAGGCAGGGCGGCCCTCAGAGATGGTGCCAGAAGGGGCAGGGATTGGGGATGAAAGCTCCTCTGCACAGCTGAGCGAGGGCAGTACCGGGGAAGGGGCATCTGTTAAAGTGGCAACATGGAATGTGGCAGGGATTCGGGGGGCCAGGAGGAGGCACTTGATATTCAGTGCCTTGGAGCAGCTGGACTTGGACATGTTGGACATTCAGGAAATGCACATTAATGACTTTAGGGTAGCTCGATGGGCAGGGGGTGATTGGAGGAAGGGCCTGTCTTTCTGGTCCTCTGGGCCAGGGCAGAATGATGGGGTGGGAGTCTTGTTCTTCACATTCGCGGTGCGAGTACGGAAGGTGGTGGAGCTCTGGCCAGGGAGGACATTGCTCGTGGACTGTGTGCCCCATGGCACTGGTTACCGCTATATTAGTGTGTATGGTCCCCAGTTAAGGTGTGAAAGGAAAGATCTATGGTAGGAACTGGCTCCCATCCTCTGAACCTCATGGTGTTTCGTATTGGGGGTGGATTTTAATTGTGTCAGCCAGCCTGAGGACCGCTGATCCCACTTTCCCAACTATCAGAGGAAACATTTTTACAATGAGCACTACCTGGTGCAGGTCTGTAGCGAGGCTGGCTTAGAGGACATCTTTCTCTGTAGTGGAACCAGTGGAGGGTGGACGGCAGCCTCCTATTCCTCTGATCCGAGCTCACACCACCCATATATGGGATACACCTTTCTGCGGGGACAGACCAGGACTCGTATTGACCGGATTTACGTGAAGGAGAGCACGTTGACAGCCCAGTGCAGGGTGGTGCCAATGGACTGTTCGGATCACACAGCTCTCACCGTGTGCTCAATGTGAGCAATTCCCTGATCTATGGCAGAGGATTTTGGAAGCTGAACATCCAGAGTTTGCAAGATAAAGGGGCAGGGCCGTGAGGCCTGGTGGTGTTGGCAGAACGTGAAAGTATCAGAGGGTTTCTGTGGCAACCAGGCAGATTGGTGGGAGTGGGTGAGGGAGGAGTTGGTGGCTTTGTTCTAGTGGTCAGGCAAACACCACAACATCAAAGAAACCAATGGTACCAAGTCCTGCAGCATCACCTATGGGATTTCCACAAGAGTATCTAGGCAGGGGAGCCAGTCAGCCTGTGACTGTATGACCGGATCAAGTGACAGCTGGCTGAGTTCCAGCTGTCTCAAGACAGGAGAGAAAGTCCTGTGAGAGGAAGGAGCTGGTGGGAAGCAAGCAGTAAGTGCAGCATCCAAGCCAAGCAGCTGAGAGTCACAGGGGTCCAGAAAAATAAATAGCAGCAGGTCCCATGGTGTAATGGTCAGCACTCAGGACTTTGAATCCTGAAATCTGAGTTCAAATCTCAGTGGGACCTCCCAGAGCTATGTTTGTTTGATGCAAATCCTTGGAGATCAATGTGCTTGGTTTCCCTGTCTCTGGATGCACCAGGTTGATTGTTTTTTCCCTCCTGCTGGGTGACTGATGCCCACTGGAGATAGGTCTTTGGTCCAGCTAGTTCAATGGATTGGCCACTATAGGTTGGGGCCCTAGAACTTAACAGTCTGGCTAGAGAGTCCTGTGGGTTGACCTGATAGTTGTGTTTCTTGCTGCTTCACCTTATGCTCACAAGTTTGGTCCTTGTACCTGCAGTTGCCACCCTCTTCCTCTTGCCCACATTGCACTTAAAGGAAGGAGTGCCGGGGCCAAGCTTAATACTCAGGGCTAGGCAGGAGGGAAGAAGAGTCCCAAGTTGGAGCCCAGCACACCTTTCCTCCTCTGGGCACCTAGAGCAGAGGCGTCTGGTGCTGACAGCTCCAAGGAAAGGCTTAAAAGCCACAGAACAACTGAGGTCAGGGCAAGAGGAGGGGAGGACCATGCTTATGTAACCCTTCTGCCCCTCTGCATTGGCAGCAACAAGGGCCGGGTTCAGTATCTAGGGGTACTGTTTCAATAACGCAAGGCAAAACTGGCTGGAGCCCCCACCCAGTGACCTGGGACAATTACATACCACCCCCCAGGTGCCTCTAGGAGGCAAAACTTCCCATCTCACAAGCACGGAGTCTGAGTGTAGCAAAAGCCTTTTAATAAAGGAGGGAAACAATGTGGCATTATGTTGGGGAAACACCATAAACAGGATTCATAACACAAACCATGAGCAAAAGACCCACCTCCAAGTAAATTTGGCAGTGTCCTTTTCCCCTCAGGGTCTTAAGTCCAATCACCCCAAAGTCCAACAACCCCAAAGTCTCTGTCCCTGGTCAGTGCCGCCCCAGAGTTCAAAAGTTTATCTACAGAGTTTTACCCCCCAGCCTGGGTGGAAATGGGATGGGCACACGGGGTGTTAAGGGGCACCTTACGTGGTCCGAGGCCGACTACCCGTCTCTCTGTGGAGTTCTGCTGCAGCCTTCACCACGAATGGCTCCGCTCTATCAGCCGCGCCGCTCTGCTCTGCTCCTCCAGCCATCCCCGCAAACTCCTCCGCTCCACTCGCTCACTCGCTCGCTGGGCCGCTCCAATCATCCCACAAACTGTTCAGCTCTGCCAGCCGCTCCAACAGTAGCATAGGTAGCGGGGTGCAGGGGAAGCAGCCGCTTCTGCTCAGCAAATTTGCCCAAAGCGGTGCCTTTCCAGCTGTGGCCGGAGGAGTGAGGAGGGGCACAGGCTGGCCACCCGCAGTGCAGCCGGCAGCCATGCGGGGGCAGCAGGTGTGCAGCTGGAGGTGCGGGGGGCTTGGCAGGCTGGCCGCCCGCAGGCCGCAGCACAGCCGGCAGCCATGGGGGGGGCGGCGGGCGTGCGACCGGAGCAGCGGGGGGGCGTGCAGCATGCAGCCCATAGTGTGGCCGGCTGCTGCGGCTGGAGGCGGGGGGGAGGCGCAGCATGCGGACGGCTGCTGTGCCCAGGGGGGGGGGGGGAAGCACAGAATGCGGACGGCTGCCATGGCCGGAGGAGCACAGGCTGGCGGCCGGCAGCCATGGGGGGACGGCGGGCGCAGCCTGAGGAGCTGGGGGGCGCAGCATAGTGGCTGGCAGCCGCGGCCAGAGGAGTGAGGGTGGGCCACAGGGGTGGCACGGCAGGGCCGGAGAAGCCATGAGCAGGGAGGGACGGTGCAGCCGGAGGAGCCAGTCAAGGGTGGGGTGGCGCGGAGCGGCCGGAGGAGGAGCCAGCCAAGGGGGGCATGACAAGAGGAGAAGCCAAGGGGGGCGCCTTTTTCAGGTTTGCTCCCCCTCCTCTTAGAAGCTGGCTACGCCACTGCGCTCCACTCCACCAGCCGTCCCATGAACCGCTCCAGCTGCCCCCGCAAACTGCTCAGCTCACTGTTGCGCAAGCTGCTCCACTCTGCCGGTTGCTTAGCAATATATCTTCATTCTCCCCCACTAATTAACATAGCACTCAGGGATCTCAGCTCAGCAATTTTAGCTCTTTTAGTGATTTCAGCTTGTAGTAGGGGAGCCCCAGTACGGGTGCACCATTGGCCCAAAGTGAATTCAGGTCAGCAATGTCTAGCTAGACTCCTAACAGAAGCAAAATTAGCTCTGCTATTCAACAGTGGAGAGAGCGGATACCTAGGTCGCCTAATGGGTTGCACCGGCCCTGCTTATGTGTGGCCAGGAGACAGTCACAAAGACACCCAGCCAGCCTGCTCCCTGCTCCCTAGCATGCCAAACCCCCACTGAAGGCCTGGTTACGACTGGTAACCATCCTATTACAAGTTGGATCATTGCACATTAGCAGAGTCTTCCCTGAGCAGCAGATCGTGCAATAGGCCTGAAGGCCATCGTAGTACACTAACTGCCAAGCGCCCAGTATTTGCTGCCAAGCACCCAGAAGATGCCGAGGGCTATAAGTCATGCTGCACTGTCGTCTTAAGATGTAAAAAATAGATTTGTTCTGTATTCATTTGCTTCCCCCTCCCTCCGTCAAATCAACGGCCTGCTAAACCCAGGGTTTTCAGTTTAATCTTTGGGGGACCATTCTGTGTGACAGTTGTTTGTGTTTCTCCCTGATGCACAGCCACCTTTCTTGATTTTAATTCCCTGTACCTGTACGTCATGTCGTCACTCGGCCCGCCCTCCCTCCCTCCTTCCCCTGGTCCGTCAGATACTAGTTTCGCGCCTTTTTTCAGACCAGGCGCCATAGCTAGCACTGGGATCATGGAGCCCGCTCAGATCACCGTGGCAATTATGAGCACTATGAACACCATGTGCATTGTAGGATCCTGACACAAGGAAGAAAGGAGAGCAGCAGAATATGGACCCTGGACTTCAGAAAAGCAGACTTTGACTCCCTCAGGGAACAGATGGGCAGGATCCCCTGGGAGAATAACATGAAGGGCAAAGGGGTCCAGGAGAGCTGGCTGTATTTTAAAGAATCCTTATTGAGGTTGCAGGAACAAACCATCCCGATGTGTAGAAAGAATAGTAAATATGGCAGGCGACCAGCTTGGCTAAACACTGAAATCCTTGCTGATCTTAAACGCAAAAAAGCGGCTTATAAGAAGTGGAAGATTGGACAAATGACCAGGGAGGAGTATAAAAATATTGCTCAGGCGTGCAGGAGTGAAATCAGGAAGGCCAAATCACACTTGGAGTTGCAGTTAGCAAGAGATGTTAAGAGTAACAAGAAGGGTTTCTTCAGGTATGTTAGCAACAAGAAGAAAATCAAGGAAAGTGTGGGCCCCTTACTGAACGAGGGAGGCAACCTAGTGACCGAGGATGTGGAAAAAGCTAATGTACTCAATGATTTTTTTGCCTCTGTCTTCACACACAAGGTCAGCTCCCAGATTGCTGCACTGGGCAGTACAGCATGGGGAGAAGGTGACCAGCCCTCTGTGGAGAAGGAAGTGGTTCGGGACTATTTAGAAAAACTGGACGTGCACAAGTCCATGGGGCCGGATGCGCTGCATCCGAGGGTACTAAAGGAGTTGGCGGGTGAGATTGCAGAGCCATTAGCCATTATTTTTGAAAACTCATGGCGATCGGGGGAGGTCCCAGATGACTGGAAAAAGGCTAATGTAGTGCCCATCTTTAAAAAAGGGAAGAAGGAGGATCCGGGGAACTACAGGCCAGTCAGCCTCACCTCAGTCCCTGGAAAAATTATGGAGCAGGTCCTCAAGGAATCAATTATGAAACATTTAGAAGAAAGGAAAGTGATCAGGAACAGTCAGCATGGATTCACGAAGGGGAAGTCGTGCCTGACTAACCTAATTGCCTTCTATGACGAGATAACTGGCTCTGTGGATGAGGGGAAAGCAGTGGATGTGTTATTTCTTGACTTTAGCAAAGCTTTTGATACTGTCTCCCACAGTATTCTTGCCACCAAGTTAAAGAAGTATGGGCTGGATGAATGGACTGTAAGGTGGATAGAAAGCTGGCTAGATCGTCGGGCTCAACGGGTAGTGATCAATGGCTCCATGTCTAGTTGGCAGCCGGTTTCAAGTGGAGTGCCCCAAAGGTCGGTCCTGGGGCCGGTTTTGTTTAATATCTTTATTAATGATCTGGAGGATGGTGTGGACTGCACTCTCAGCAAGTTTGCAGATGACACTAAACTAGGAGGCGTGGTAGATACACTAGAGGGTAGGGATCGGATACAGAGGGACCTAGACAAATTAGAGGATTGGGCAGAAAAAAACCTGATGAGGTTCAACAAGGACAAGTGCAGAGTCCTGCACTTAGGACGGAAGAATCCCATGCACTGCTACAGACTAGGGACCGAATGGCTAGGTAGCAGTTCTGCTGAAAAGGACCTAGGGGTCACAGTGGACGAGAAGCTGGATATGAGTCAACAGTGTGCTCTTGTTGCCAAGAAGGCTAACGGCATTTTGGGCTGTATAAGTAGGGGCATTGCCAGCAGATCGAGGAACGTGATCGTTCCCCTTTATTCGACATTGGTGAGGCCTCATCTGGAATACTGTGTCCAGTTTTGGGCCCCACACTACAAGAAGGATGTGGAAAAATTGGAAAGAGTCCAGCGGAGGGCAACAAAAATGATTAGGGGTCTGGAGCACATGACTTATGAGGAGAGGCTGAGAGAACTGGGATTGTTTAGTCTCCAGAAGAGAAGAATGAGGGGGGATTTGATAGCAGCCTTCAACTACCTGAAGGGGGGTTCCAAAGCGGATGGAGCTCGGCTGTTCTCAGTGGTGGCAGATGACAGAACAAGGAGCAATGGTCTCAAGTTGCGGTGGGGGAGGTCCAGGTTGGATATCAGGAAAAACTATTTCACTAGGAGGGTGGTGAAACACTGGAATGCGTTACCTAGGGAGGTGGTGGAGTCTCCTTCCTTGGAGGTTTTTAAGGCCCGGCTTGACAAAGCCCTGGCTGGGATGATTTAGCTGGGAATTGGTCCTGCTTTGAGCAGGGGGTTGGACTAGATGACCTCTTGAGGTCCCTTCCAACTCTGATATTCTATGATTCTATGATTGTCCTGGAGTATATGCAGAGCCAGGACATGCCAAGGAGAAACCCGGACCAGCCGAGGAGGCGATTGCAGCGCCGTGAAGAGAGTGATGAGGAAATTGATATGGACATAGAACTCTCACAAGGCACAGGCCCCAGCAATGTGGAAATCATGGTGTTACTGGGGCAGGTTCATGGCGTGGAACGCCAATTCTGGGCACGGGAAACAAGCACGGACTGGTGGGACCGCATCGTGCTGCAGGTGTGGGACAATTCCCAGTGGCTGCGAAACTTTCGCATGCGTAAGGGCACTTTCATGGAACTTTGTGACTTGCTTTCCCCTGCCCTGAAGCGCCAGAATACCAGGATGAGAGCAGCCCTCACAGTTGAGAAGCGAGTGGCGATAGCCCTGTGGAAGCTTGCAACGCCAGACAGCTACTGGTTAGTCGGGAATCAATTTGGAGTGGGCAAATCTACTGTGGGAGCTGCTGTGATCCAAGTTGCCAGGGCAATGAAAGACCTGGTGATATCAAGGGTAGTGACTCTGGGCAACGTGCAGGCAATAGTGGATGGTTTTGCTGAAATGGGATTCCCAAACTGTGGTGGGGCCATAGACGGAACCCATATCCCTATCTTGGCACCGGAGCACCAAGCCACCGAGTACATGAACGGCAAGGGGTACTTTTCAATGCTGCTGCAAGCCCTGGTGGATCACAAGGGACGTTTCACCAACATCAACGTGGGATGGCCGGGAAAGGTACATGATGCTTGCGTCTTCAGGCACTCTAGTCTGTTTCGAAAGCTGGAGGAAGGGACTTTCTTCCCGGACCAGAAATAACCATTGGGGATGTTGAAATGCCTATCGTGATCCTTGGGGACCCAGCCTACCCCTTAATGCCATGGCTCATGAAGCTGTACACAGGCAGCCTGGACAGGAGTCAGGACCTGTTCAACTATAGGCTGAGCAAGTGCCGAATGGTGGTGGAATGTGCATTTGGATGTTTAAAAGCGCGCTGGCGCAGCTTATTGACTCACTCAGACCTCAGCGAAAAGAATATCCCCATTGTTATTGCTGCTTGCTGTGCGCTCCACAATATCTGTGAGAGTAAGGGGGAGACATTTATGGCGGGGTGGGAGGTTGAGGCAACTCGCCTGGATGCTGATTACGCGCAGCCAGACACCAGGGCGGTTAGAGGAGTACAGCAGGGTGCGGTGCGCATCAGAGAAGCTTTGAAAACGAGTTTTGTGACTGGCCAGGCTAAGGTGTGAAACTTCTGTTTGTTTCTCCTTGATGAATCCTCCGCCCTCCCCCCCCCTGTTCACTCTACTTCCCTGTAAACCAATCACCCCACCCTCCCCTCCCTACTTCGAGCACCGCTTGCAGATGCAATAAAGTCATTGTTATTTCACATTCATGCATTCTTTATTAATTCCTCACATAAGTAGGGGGATAATTGCCAAGGTAGCCTGGGATGGGTGGGGGAGGAGGGATGGAAAAGGACACACTGCATTTTAAAACTTTAACTCTTATTGAAGGCCAGCCTTCTGATGCTTGGGCAATCATCTGGGGTGGAGTGACTGGGTGGCCAGAGGCCACCCACCGTGTTCTTGGGCGTCTGGGTGAGGAGGCTATGGAACTTGGGGAGGAGGGCTGTTGGTTACACAGGGGCTGTAGCGGCGGTCTCTGCTCCTGCTGCCTTTCCTGCAGCTCAACCATACGCTCGAGCATATCAGTTTGATGCTCCAGCAGACGGAGCATTGACTCTTCTGTCTGCAAGCTGACGCCACCTATCATCTTCAGCCCGCCACTTGCTCTTTTCAGCCCGCCATTCAGCCCGCCACCTCTCCTCTCGTTCATATTGTTCTTTTCTCATGTCTGACATTGACTGCCTCCACGCATTCTGCTGTGCTCTATCAGCGTGGGAGGACATCTGCAGCTCCGTGAACATATCGTCCCGCGTCCTCCGTTTTCTTTTTCTAATGTTCACTAGCCTCTGCGAAGGAGAAACATTTGCAGCTGGTGGAGGAGAAGGGAGAGGTGGTTTAAAAAAGACACATTTTAGAGAACAATGGTTACACTCTTTCGTTACAAGGTCGCATTTTTCCTCTGCCTGCCGGTTTGGTATGAGAGATCACTCACACAGTGCCAGGCAACAGATTTCGGCTTGCAGGCAGCCATGGTAAGCCACCGTCTTTTGGCTTTTTTAACCTTCTTAACATGTGGGAATGGTTTCAAACAGCAGCGCATTTCCCATATCAAGGATGAATTGGGTTGGCCATTTAAAATGGGTTTTCAATGTAAAAGGAGGGGCTGCGGTTTCCAGGTTAACATGCAGCACAAACCCAAGTAAACCACCCCCCCACACACACACCCGATTCTCTGGGATGATCACTTAACCCCTCCCCCCACCGCGTGGTTAACAGCAGGGAACATTTCTGTTCAGAAGAGCAGGAATGGGCACCTCTGAATGTCCCCTTAATAAAATCATCCCATTTCAACCAGGTGACCGTGAATGATATCACTCTCCTGAGGATAACAAAGAGCGATAAGGAATGGATGTTGTCTGCATGCCAGCAAATACGGGGACCATACGCTGCCATGCTTTGTTATGCAATGATTCCAGACTATGTGCTACTGGCCTGGCGTGGTAAAGTGTCCTACCATGGCGGACGGGATAAGGCAGCCCTCCCCAGAAACCTTTTGCAAAGGCTTTGGGAGTACATGAAGGAGAGCTTTCTGGAGATGTCCCTGGAGGATTTCCGCTCCATCCCCATACACGTTAACAGACTTTTCCAGTAGCTGTACTGGCCGCGATTGCCAGGGCAAATTAATCGTTAATCATTAAACATGCTTGCTTTTAAACCATGTGTAATATTTACAAAGGTACACTCACCAGAGGTCTCCTATGTGCCCTCAGGGCCTCGGTTGAGTTCGGGGGTTACTGGTTCCAGGTCCAGGGTGACAAACATATCCTGGCTGTTGGGGAAACTGGTTTCTCTGCTTCCTTGCTGCTGTGAGCTACCTACATTACCTCCATCCTCATCTTCCTCGTTCCCCGAACTGTCTTCCCTGAGTGTTTCTCCATTGACGGAGTCATAGCACACGGTTGGGGTAGTGGTGGCTGCACCCCCTAGCATGGCATGCAGCTCCGCGTAGAAGCGGCAAGTTTGCGGCTCTGCCCCGGACCTTCCATTTGCTTCTCTGGCTTTGTGGTAGGCTTGCCGTAGCTCCTTAATTTTCACGCGGCACTGCTGTGTGTCCCTGTTATAGCCCCAGTCCTTCATAGCCTTGGAGACCTTTTCTAATACTTTGCCATTTCTTTTACTGCTACGGAGTTCAGCTAGCACTGATTCATCTCCCCATATGGCGAGCAGATCCCGTACCTCCCGTTCGGTCCATGCTGGAGCTCTTTTGCGATCCTGAGACTCCATCACGGTTACCTGTGCTGATGAGCTCTGCATGGTTACCTGTGCTCTCCACGCTGGGCAAACAGGAAATGAAATTCAAACGTTTGCGGGTCTTTTCCTGTCTACCTGGTCAGTGCATCTGAGTTGAGAGTGCTGTCCAGAGCGGTCACAATGAAGCACTGTGGGATAGCTCCCGGAGGCCAATAACATCGAATTCCGTCCTCACTACCCCAATTCAAACCCGCAAAGGCCGATTTTATCGCTAATCCCCTCGTCGAAGGTGGTGTAAAGAAACCGGTTTAAAGGGCCCTTTAAGTCTAAAGAAAGGGCTTCGTCATGTGAATGTGTCCAGGCTTAATTCGATTTAATGCTGCTAAAGTCGACCTAAACCTGTAGTGTAGACCAGGCTTAATCAGCTCTGTTATTACACAGAGAAGAACAAAAGGGTGAAATGGTGCCTGGAAGCCTTAAGAATCCACCCCACCAGGTACCAACACTTGTTGCTACCCGATCTCAACTCCACTGAGAATGTTTTGGGGTCACTCCTTGCCTTTATCAACCTAGGGGGGGTCTCAGAAAATAACAACTAACAGGTGCTCTAGTGGTGCAATTGATTAGCACACAGTACTTATAGGGCAGTACTGCGAGGAGCTATGCTGAGGTTGTGAGTTCAAACCTCACCTAGAGCACTGCTTTTCATTAAGCAAATAGCTTCACCCACTCTTTTGGCCCTGTGGAATGTAGAATTCCAGCCCAGGGGACACTGAGGAGGGGAGGAGTAAAAAATGCTGCCTTCACTTATTACCTCCTCTCCAGAGTACAGGTTAGAATCTACAATCCTTTCTTCCCCCTCCCCCCCCAGCAGCCCCTGTGCCAGGATCCCTCAAGCAGAGACTAGAGTCCTGCCCATCCTTGACCCCTGAGCCGGGGTGGGAGAGGAGCAAGGTAGCCATTGTTAGAAGGCTTTCCCTTCCCCCACCCACTTCCCTGGTTCTTGTCAAGCAGAGAGCAAGCAGTAAAAAACCTGAACTCCAAAGCACAGACAATGCAATGTTCACGTGGGTTAGTTTCAAAGCAAGCATATTCCAAAGACCTTCACAGCAGTCAGGCTAATCTCTATACGCTGATAGAGTTTGTTCCCCACTGTTCCCATCCCAGCTCCAATGCCACAGACCGCTTACCCCTCGTCCCCCTTCTCGGCTCCAATGCCATAGAGCCTTGCCTGTGTCCGTTCCCCGTTGCCTGTTCCCATTTCTTCCCCTTAGCAAACATGATTCCAGTTTCCCCTTCCACTTCCTGACTGACTAAAGTTTATGCAGTAATATTTTCAGCTATCCCTTAACCAATCATTTTACTGAAATATAACTAACCAGTTCTAACATACTGTAACATAATTCTCTAACCAATTATATCCCAATCCCCTAATTAACTTACACCTAGCAAAATTCATTATACGGCAGATGGAAACAATTAGAGGACCAGACAGAGGATGTGACTTCCTGCTTCTCAGCTCATGGCTGCTGCTTCGTTGCTCTTTTAATCTGGCTGCAGATGAAGGCCTTATACTTACAGGAGGAGGAGGAGGAATCCTGCCAATAGGCAGTGGCTGTGGAGAAAAAGATGAGGGGTTTGGGGGACTTTTTGGGCCTCTTTTTTACCTGTGTAACCCTCTGTCCATCAGAGTTGGCAGCAACAAGGGCCGGGTTCAGTATCTAGGGGTTCACTTTCAATAACACAATGCAAAACGGGCTCGAGCCCCCACCCAGTGACCTGGGACAATTACACACCGAGGCAATACTTCCCCTCTCACAAGCAGAGTCTGAGTGTAGCAAAAGGAGGGAAACAAAAGACAGCATTACGTTGGAGAAACACCATAAACAGGCTCCATAACACAAACCATGAGCAAAAGACCCACCCCCCAAGTAAGTCTGGCAGTGTCCTTTTCCCCTCAGGGTCTTAAGTCCAGCAACCCAACAGTCACCCCTCCCACAGTTTCTGTCCTTAGTCATTGAAGCCCCCACAGTTCAGAAGTTCCTTTGCAGCATTTACCTCCCAGCCTGGGTGGAAGTGGAGGGAGGTATGGGGGGCATCTTATATGCTCCTCTGCTTGGGTTGACAAGCGATTGCCACACCTCTCCGTGGGGTTCTGCTGCAGTCTTCACTGCCAGCTATGGCACTCCACCAGGTGCCCTGCTATCCGCTCTGCTCACCACTCTCACCACTAGCCATTCTGCTAGCACCCCCACCCAACACAGCTCTCAGTGATTTTAAAAGATGGTAAGGGAGCCTCAGTGCTAGTGCATCACTAGCTCAAAATAGATGTAATACTTAGAACTAAATATCAGTGGTTTCAGCTCTGTAGCATATAATAAGACTCTCAAGGAATTTAAAATCAAGCTTGTTATTGCACAGAGGGGAAAGAAAGAATAAAAGTGGTGCTTACAGCCCTCATAAAGCACCCCCCAATATACACACATCTACCACCAACCTCTCTAAGGTCACTGGGCTTTGGAACCCATGGCCCTTGCCTACCGAGTGCTACTTAGTTGAAGGCGAGTCCCTCCGTCATAAAATGCCAAGTATAGTTCTACTATCCTTGATTCACATAACCAGGACTCCCACAGCAGCCAAAGTGACCATTTGGGCAAGCAGTCCATCATGCTAAGCGGGATGGGTGTGCACATGCAAACGAGATCAGCCCCAGAAGTCCTTTTCCACAGCTCACCACTGGATGTCAGGGTAGAGCTCATTCTGACTCTGCTTACACCTGCCTGCTTGTTTTTGTCGTGGAAGGGGCAAATGCTCTCAGGAAGCCCAGCTACCTCAGTTGGTCTAACGGCTGAGAGCGGGATCAAGGTCTGGTCTGGTCTGGTCTGGTAGGTACCAGGTTTGTGTCTATGTGAGAACTCACACCCACAGCCCCTGTTGTCCGAGCTCTGAACTCCCAGTCTCTGCTCTGCTGGTGCCCCTCACTCCCAACCCGCAGCCCCTGATATCTGAGCACTGGATCATTGAAACCAGCATTTAAATACAGCCACTACATGTAGCCACCAGTGGATTTTTTTGCAACCACCACAGCCTCAAAGCATGGGTGGAGATTGAGGGCAGAGAAGGAAAGCAGCAGCCCCATAATGCAGCACCAGCTGTTGCTCCTGAATAGCCGTTCCCACCCAACAATATTGTTAATCTTTTCAGCTATACTCTTAGCCCAGCAGAAGAGTCTGTCCTATCTCGGGGCCTCTCCTTTTGTCCCTCCAGACCCACGAACATGATACAGTTCTGCAGTGACCTAGAATCCTACTTTCGATGTCTCTGACTCAAAGAATATTTCCAACATACCTCCGAACAGCATACTAACCCACAGAATCCTCCCTGCCAGCACTACAAAAAAAAAAAAAAAAAAAAGGATTCTGCATGGACTCCTTTGGATGGTCGAAACAACAGACTGGACTTCTACATAGATTGCTTCTGTCAATGTGCAAAGGCTGAAACTGTGGAAAAGCAACATCACTTGCCCCATAACCTCAGCCATGCTGAACACAACGCCATCTACAGCCTCAGGAACAACTCTGACATCATAATCAAAAAGCCTGACAAAGGAGGTGCTGTGGTCATCATGAATAAATTGGAATATGACCAAGAGGCTGCTAGACAGCTCTCTAACACCACATTCTACAGGCCATTATCCTCTGATCCCACTGAGGATTACCTAAAGAAACTACACCATCTGCTAAAAAGCTCCCTGACAAAGCACAGGAACAAATCTATACAGACACATACCTAGAACCCCAACCAGGGGTATTCTATCTGCTACCCAAGATCCATAAACCTGGAAATTCTGTATCAGAGGGGTAGCCATGTTAGTCTGAATCTATAAAAAGCAACGGAGGGTCCTGTGGCACCTTTAAGACTAACAGATGTATTGGGAGCATAAGCTTTCATGGGTAAGAACCTCACTTCTTCAGATGCAAGTCATCTGAAGAAGTGAGGTTCTTACCCACGAAAGCTTATGCTCCCAATACATCTGTTAGTCTTAAAGGTGCCACAGGACCCTCCGTTGCTTTCTGGAAATCCTGGACACCCCATCATCTCAGGCATTGGCACCCTAACATCAAGATTGTCTGGCTATGTGGACTCTCTCCTCAGGACCTATGCTACCAGCACTCCCAGCTTCTTCGAGACACCACTGACTTCCTGAGGAAACTACAATCAATCGGTGATCTTCCAGAAAACACCATCCTGGCCACTACGGATGTAGAAGCCCTGAACACCAATATTCCACATAAAGATGGACTACAAGCTATCAGGAACAGTATCCCTGATAATGTCACAGCTAACCTGGTGGCTGAACTTTGTGACTTTGTCCTCACCCACAACTATTTCACATTTGGGGACAATATATACCTTCAAATCAGCGGCACTGCTATGGGTACCCGCATGGCCCCACAATATGCCAACATTTTTATGGCTGACTTAGAACAACGCTTCCTTAGCTCTCGTCCCCTAACGCCCCTACTCTACTTGCGCTACATTGATGACATCTGCATCATCTGGACCCATGGAAAAGAAGCCCTTGAGGAATTCCACCATGATTTCAATAATTTCCATCCCACCATCAAGCTCAGCCTAGATCAATCCACACAAGCGGTCCATTTCCTGGACACTACTGTGCTGATAAGCGATGGTCACATAAATACCACCCTATACCGGAAACCTACTGATGGCTATACTTACCTACATGCCTCCAGCTTCCATCCACGACACACCACATGATCCATTATCTACAGCCAAGCTCTAAGATACAACTGCATTTGCTCCAATTGCTCAGACAGAGACAAGCACCTACAAGATCTCTATCAAGCATTCTTAAAACTACAATACCCACTTGCTGAAGTGAAAAAACAGATTGACAGAGCCAGATGAGTACCCAGAAGTCACCTCCTACAAGACAGGCCCAACAAAGAAAATAACAGAACACCACTAGCTGTCACCTTCAGCCCACAACAATGATGGGACGCCTGGGAACCTCAGGAAATTTTAGCTCCTTTACTACCTCTCACTCCCATGGGTGAGTGTGTTTTGACTATTAATGAGCTTTCTCTCCCTTTCCTTGTTGATACGGGAGCTTCGCTCTTTGCAGTTCATACTACCAATTTGCCTGCGGTTCCCCGCTTCGGAAAAACTGTGTCTGCTGTGGGTATTATGGGAGTCCCAACCCCTTATCCCCTTTCAAAACCTCTACCGGTCCAAGTTGGTCCCCTTTCCACGGATCATGCATTCCTTCTCTCTGATTCCACTCCGGTAAACCTTTTTGGTCGGGATCTGTTATGTAAACTTGGCTGTACCATCTATTGTTCCCCGGATGGTGTCTACTTACAAATCCCCAGTCCTCTCTGAGTGATTCTGTGGCCTCCCTGCCGTCTGAAACTCCCCTTTCCACTCCAGTTCCCTGTTACCCATTGATCCCATCCCTTGAACACCTAATTTTGCAGGTCCCATCCTCTCTGTGGCAAACCCACCCATCTGAAGTGGGCCACTTAAATACTGACCCCATCTGCATTACTGTTGACTCCTCCAAACCCCTGCCTCACCTGTCTCAATACCCTTTAAACCCCAAAGCAGAGGTTGGCATTGCTCCGGTCATGACCACCTTGTGGGAACAAGGCATTATTGTCCCCTGCTCCAGCCCCTGTAACACCCCTATCCTCCCAGTTTGAAAAGCTGATGGTAAATCTTGGCGGTTTGTTCAGGATCTTCAAGCCATTAACTGCACTGTTATACCTGCCTTTCCTGTTGTCCCTAACCCAGCAACGTTTCTGGCTTCTATCCCACCAGGTGCAACTCATTTTACTGTTGTTGATTTGTGCTCTGCTTTCCTTTCTGTCCCAGTTCACCCTGACTCCTAGTATCTTTTTGCCTTTTCTTACAAGGGGCAGCAGTACACATGGACCATGCTCCCTCAGGGGTATATGAAAGCCCATCTTATTTTTCCCAAGCATTAGCCCAAGACCTTGCTGACCTTGTTTTTCTGTCCAGGTCCACACTAGTCCAATATGTAGATGATCTACTCCTCTGTTCCCCTTCATTGTCTACCTCAGAAACGGATTCTTTACTGCTCCTTACTGCCCTAGCAAAGAAGGGTCACAAGGCTTCTCACTCTAAGCTACAGCTCTGTCAAGCCTCTGTCATATTCCTTGGCTTCCTCCTCTCCCAGGTTTCCCATACACTTTCTCCTGCCCGTGTCCAAGCTATCCTCAGTTTTCCTAGACCCCGCTCCCCATGCCAGGTCCAAAAGTTTTGGGGGCATGGCTGGATTTTGCAGGCAATGGATTTTCCAATATGCCTCCCTTGCAAAACCTCTCCAGGAACTCACCTGAGTCTCTGTGCCTGACCCCATGCCGTGGCCCCCTGAGGCCAAATCTGCCTTTGTTTCCCTCAAACAGGGTTTGGCTTCTGCCCCCGCCTTAGGGCTGCCTGACTATTCTAAGCTTTTTACCCTTTTCTGCCACGAACAATCTGGGTATGCACTGGGAGTCCTCACTCAGATGCACAGAGACAAAAACTGCCCAGTGGCTTATTTTTCTGCCATTTTGGATCCTGTTGCCCAAGGCTTACCCACCACCTGCGTGCTGTGGCTGCTGCAGTACGCCTAGTCGAAATGTCTGAATCCCTTGTCCTCCGCTCTCCTCTACCCTCATGGTACCTCACTCTGTGGAAACTCTCCTGCTACAATGTAACACAGGCCACCTCTCCTCCACCTGCCTTACCAGGTATGAACTTCTACTGCTGTTGGCTTCATATATCACCATAAAGTGTTGTTCTCAGTTAAACCCTGCCACTCTCCTTCCTCCATCCTGTCTCATGATGGTGATCCCCACGACTGCCTTGCAACTGTCTCTGCTGTTACCATCCCACGCTCTGTCCTTTCTGATGTCCCTCTCCCTAACTCTGACCTTGTTTTGTTTACTGATGGTTCCTGTTTTCGAGACAATCAAGGTCGTCTCCTGGCAGGATATGCTGTAGTGTCACTCTCTGAAACTCTAGAAGCTGCACCTTACCTTCTGTAACCTCAGCGCAAGTTGCCAAATTAGTTGCCCTCACCCGTGCCTGCTTTTTGGCAGAGGGATGCTCCGCCACCATTTACACTGACTCCTGCTATGCTTTTGGGGTTGTACAAGACTTTGGCACCCTCTGGCAAGCTCAGGGTTTCCTTACCTCCGCCGGTACCCCTATCAAAAATGGCCCCTAAATTACTGCTCCCCTGTATGCAGTTTTACTTCCGTGTGCCCTAGCTATTGTTAAGTGCCCTGGCCACTTGATGGCGGATACTAATGTTGCTAAGGGTAACGCATTTGCTGATGCCTCTGCTAAACATGCTGCTGCCATAAAACCTTCCCTAGATGCATTTCTAGGTTCTCTTTCTGTTTCTATACCACCTCCGTCCCTTACTAACCTCACCCTGCTCCAAGACTCTGCCCCAGAACCCGAAAAAAGACTCGTGGGTTGCCCAGAGTTGCTCTCTACATCCTGATTCCCTTTGGCGTTTGCCTATTGGTGCCTTTGTGGCCCCCTTTTCACTCTACCCATCGTTGGCTGCCCTGCTACATGGTGTTTCGCATGTCGGAAAGGAGTGGATGGTCTCTGCTGTAACTAAGGCAGGACAGTGGGCCCCCCATTTCAGCTCTTTTGCAGCCCATCACTGTGCCGCCTGTACCACTTGCCAAAGCCACAATATTGGTAAACCTGTAAAGGTGGCTCAGGGGTTCCAGGGCCTGCCCCAAGCACCATTCTTGCATTGGCAACTTGATTTTGTACAAATGCCTAAGTGTCAACAATATGAATTTATTTTGGTTATGGTATGTTTATTTTTTGGTTGGATCGAAGCCTTTCCTTGTTGCAAGGCTGACTCACTCTCTGTTGCCAAATGTTTGTTAAATCATATTATGCCTGCCAAGGGAATTCCTGCCACTCTGTCCAGTGATCAGGGTACACATTTTACCAGACAACTTGTTCAACACCTGGATCGTGTATTACATATCACACACCTGTTGTACTGTCCCTATCACCCACAGAGCGCAGGTGCAGTTGAAAGATGAAATGGTATACTTAAGAATAAGCTTCCTAAAAATTGTGACTCTACAGGGTTAAGCTGGCCAGCGGCTTTACCGCTGGCCCTTATGGAAATGCGATCCACTCCATCCCAAAGGCATAAATTGAGTCCCTTTGAAATTGTTATGGGGCACCCTATGCAAGCTATGGCTACCATTACTCCAGTCCCAGACTTGAACTTGACTCACAGTATGCTCCTTCAATATTGCAAGGGATTAATGCAAGCCGTAAGTCACTTCCATTCACTGGTTCGAGCCGCCTGGCTGACAGAACCCACCTCTGACGCTTGCCATGACCTCAAGCCAGGTGATTGGGTCTACGTACGGCAGCATCATCGAAAACACACCTTGGAGCCCCAGTGGAAGGGTCCTCATCAGGTACTGCTTACTACCCAGATTGCTGTTAAACTATCTGGCATCGCAGCGTGGATACATGCTTCAGTGTCAGAAGGCACCATCACCAGCGAACCAATCATCACCTCAGAACCACGCAGAGTCAATTTTTGACTCCAGAAGAAGATGTAGAGGAACAGCCTGTAATACCTTACAATCTACGCTCTCGTAAGGGTTGCCAGAAGCAGACGATGACCTAAAGCAAGGCCCAAGAAGCAGTAGCAAGCCTAGTGCCTGCTGCCTGGCGGATGTAAAACTGTGACTGCGGTTCCCTCAGTTGAGGTTGTCAGAACCAGAAGGGCCTTGCCTCCAACATGCGCCTCTGGTGGTGCCTGTTCCTCGGCTGCTGGTGTCTTAAGGTCTGGTGAGTCCACAATGACAATTCTTTTATCCAGCAGCAAGTGTGGATAGCTCAGACCCTTAATATTTCTAATTGCTGGGTCTGCAGCCACATCCCAGCCCACTCTTAAGCTGGTGTTCCTGTCCTGGCAATCCCACTCAATTCTCCAGACCTCACTGGAGGACCTCGTCTGTTTAACAAAACATGGAACAGCAACGACACTTGGGAAGCAGTGGGAATAAATGTATCTAAATGGATAAGTGTGGTGGAGGGAAAAAGTCATTGGTGTTGGGTGTGTAATGGGACAGGGCTGGATCTGGGAAAAAGCCGTTGCCTATGGCATATTTGTGCCAATGGTGTATGGGATTATTCAAATAAAACTAAAGAGTGGCCAGCCGGGTATGGGGATATGAATTTTTTCTCGACCTGGGATCAAACAGAAAAATCAATCTCATGTTCCCCCTACAGTAATCTTAGTGAAAACAATACAATCTTTCAGTGCCATGCAAATAACACCACTCCTCATAAGGAGAATTATCCTGTGCCCTTTGGAGGATATTACTCCTCCTTTGCAGGCACCTATGTGACAAATGGGTACAACCAACCCTTCCTGGCCTTAATAGGCCATCATTGGGTTTGTGGGACCAAAGCTTATACTGCGTTACCAGCTAACTGGTCAGGTATCTGTTATCCCGCCTGACTCTTCCCACAATTCCGAGTGCTAAGGTCCTTCCCACGAGAACGCCTCCATAATTTTAGGCGAAGAAGGGATTTACCAGATACCCAATGGTATGTAAATAACATAAGCCCCTTAACCTGGGAAGAGGCCATTGGCGGTTCCCTTATCCCACTTGGGGGTTACCTTATCCCACTTGGGGGAGTAATACACCATGCAAAAAGGCTCCTGAGGTTACAAGCAGTAGTTGAAATAATGGCAAATGAAACCGGAGAGAGTTTAAGAGCCCTGGCCAAAGAAACAGGGGTGAGCCAACAGATGGCCCTCCAAAACCATCAGGCATTGGACATGGTGCTGGCGGCCAAAGGAGGGACCTCTGCTCTCATTGGAAAAGAATGTTGTGTGTTTATACCTGACGACACCAATGAGGTAATAGATTACGCTAGCCACTTAGAACATATCACATATCTTCCCCATGAAGAGCTGAGTTCTTTATGGAAGTGGCTAAGTAACCTGTTAAATTTCTCTGGCATAGGAAACTGGTTGTTTCAGGGAGCCCTGACTATCCTGTTTGGAATCCTAATGATTTTTGTATGTTTTCAGTTAATCTCCTGTTGTATCCAGAATTGTGTAAGGTATGCCGCCAGGTGACTGCCCCAAAACAGAGTGCTAATGTGATGATTTTGAATATCGCTGATGAACAAAGAGATAAAGAACGGTTAATATGTGGAACCCAGTAATTGTTAGTCATAGCGTAGCTTGACCAAAAGGAGGGATTGTGAAAGTAGAATGAATTATATTGTAAAAATAGAATGGATTAAAGAAATGCTGTATGTACCTTTAAGCAGAAATAAGGAATGTTGAATACAGGTATCAGGAAAAGGAACCTTAAGGCATAAACAATGAGTCCACTTAAGCTTATGGTGGAACATTAGCTGGAGATCTGTAAAAGTTAGTAAGGAAATTGAATATGTATGTCTAGCCTCAGGTAAACTTGTCAGTTCTGCTTTCTTTGTCCTCTTCTTAAATTCACGCCCTTTTTATCTGTAAAATAAGGTAGTGTGGGTCTTGGATGGTGCTCACATTATCTGAATGTATTAGCAGAGCGCTGTGCTAATAAACAGAGTGGTCTAACAAGTTGTGAGTCCTGAATCTAACTTTGACAATCCAATGAAGTAGGCTATAGCCCACGAAAGCTTATGCTCAAATAAATTTGTTAGTCTCTAAGGTGCCACAAGTACTCCTGTTCTTTTTGTGTATACAGACTAACAGGGCTGCTACCTTGAAACCTTTAGAATTTAGATACTAAAGGATTGGCATCAATGTGATTTTTGGGAAATATCTAAGTTATATATTGACCTGGGTGGGTGGCTGGTCCTTTGGGATCAGAAGAACCTCTTATTTGAAGAGATTGGTTTTAAAGAACCACTCATTTCTAAGTCTAGTGTTTTTGGTGGTAATACAAGGACTGGAATGCCCAAGGGAACTACTTTTATGACTTCTTGTTAGCAGTATCTGCCCAATTTCTCAGCAGTTTGTCCTGAATTTGGTTTCTCAGCTGTGGCCCACTGAGGCATGCTTACAGGCACTAAGCTCTCTTCCCTCTGCTGTGATCTGAGCAGATTGCCAGAGGAAGGACACATGGTGTGTGGACACAGACACATGGCATGGGCACCTGGTGAGGGAGAACTTCCCTATCTCTATCTGAGGCAGGTTGAAGGGAAAAGGATGGACATTACTGACCTAATGATAACTACATTGAGAAGCTGAAGGGAATAGAGCGAGGGTTTGTTACTAGCAGTAATCCAGCCCAATGGGGAGGAGTTAAATATAAAGAAAAGGGTCATATGGAGAACAGGGTTTGCTCTCAGGGCCTTGGAGAGAAAAGAAATCTGCCACTTTCTCTCTCTGAACTCAATTTGCTTTTCTTGTTCCTTTCCCTTAGAGTGAAGATACAGAGAATGGAAGGGGTTAAACTTCTGTCCTGAGGGAATGAATCACTTGGCTTGGTTTCCTCTCACCATTGCCAGTGCAGACAGGAGGGACATGAGTTGTTTGAAAATATCCACTGTCCATGACTCATTTAATTGTTTTCTTTCTAAGCATTTAGCTGTGGGGTCAGCCTCACAGCCCAGTTAGTACTGAGGGAGCAGTATTAATTAAAGGGCAAAACACTTCCTTAATGCAGAGTTAATGTTGTCCGGTGCAATATCAGCCCCTTGCAGAACCTCTACAGCTGTAAAACTCAAACTTCTGAAAAGCAGGAGATGCAGTTACAGTTGCCCACACCACTTTCATCCTGTCCTCTTTCAGCAACGTCCCGTTAACACCCTGCTGGCTGAAATCTACAAGCTGTTCACTACTTTTTACAGCCCTTCCAACCAGAGCGCCAACCTCCATCTTGGCCTGGTGAGGCCCAAGCCCTGGGCAAACCAGACTGGGGTAAAGATTGAGCATGGCCATGACAGTGACTGCAGAACAAGACCCCTGACCCCTACTCAGATCAGCCCCACCTTACTGATCTCTCCTCACTCGGACATGCTGCACCCCTTCCCCAAATTCCTGAAAGCCTGGGTAGGGGAGCTTATTTTCCCTTGTGATGATCTGAGCTCTCCCTTCCCACCTGGACACAGCTGGAGCTAAGATAGATCCCCCTCCATTGCTGCCCTTTGGGAAACACAGTGTTAATTTAGAGGACTCTGAGAAGGCTCAGATGGGGAGTGGCTGATCTCCGCTCACATTCTCCACAGCTCCAGCCCCTGTTGCTTATTGAAAGAAATGACTCAAGATCCCAGTTACATGTATTATTAACATGAACAAATAAAACCAAGAACACACATCACTAAGGCTAAATGACTATAAATACTACTCAGCTAACAAAGGGTTAAACAATACAGTGAGAAAGTTCAGGTCAAATCAGTAAATCAATGAGTTAACAAGGATATTGTGTTGGAATCAAGTCATAAATTTAGTCAAACCATCAGATGAATACAGCAGAAAATCAGCCCTTATAAATCCTAAAACAGCAACCCAAGGAGGCAGGTGCATATTTAGTGATGACGAAACCCCAATCAGAGATTTTCACCAAGGCAGTACATTCCAGGTTTAGCCAGCTGCATATTTCAATACCAACACCGAATTATTGCTTACATTTAGCCCACAGCATCAAAGCTCATTAGTGAAATCTAAGGAGAAAACTATTGTGTCGCTAATACTTCTCCTCACCCTCTCGTCCCAAAACACACAGACAGACCTTATAGAGACAGCAGTAAAAGAACTTCAAACAGCTCTTGCTGAACAATGTACATCTGACAGCTCAATTCCTTGCAATGCTTCCATAGGGAAAGGAGCGTGCCTGAAGTCATTTCATAGGGCAGAGTTTTAAGGCTATTAAGATTTGGGAAACTATTCTTAGCATCTTCCCTGTGTAGATTTCAGTGTTCACACACTCACACCTACTGAGCCACACTGTTACACCCCAATCGAATAGACAGGCTGGAAGGCTCCACGTCCATAAAAAACAATAGACAAAAATAGAAAAAGGAAAAAAAATTGCAAAGATTACAAGGTGTTGGATCTCTGCAGCTATTCGGCTTTGGAGTCACATGGAGTAGGAACTGTAGCTGCAGTTGAGGAACTAGGTAATGGCATAGATGGCCCAGCACTTCGGGCTAGCAGGCTTTTCAGGTACAAGGAGACTAGTGAAGGCTACATAGCCTTTTGCCATTGTGCTTCATTCCCGAGAGGGGATCAGTCCTGGGATCCTGGCAGTCAGTCTCTCTTCGATGATCGTTATATGGGAATTAGAAAATGAGATTAAAACAAAAATCTTTGGCCAGTCGTAGTCAAGGCATTTATTACAGTTCTCTCCCATGTGGATTTTCTGAGCTCTGATTGAAGCTTTTCCCACACTCAGAGCATGTGTAGGGCTTCTCTCCCATGTGGATTCGCTGATGTGAGATGAGGGCTGAACGATGAATGAAGCGTTTCCCACACTGAGAGCATCCATAAGGTTTCTCACCCGTGTGGATTCTCTGATGTGTGGTATGGGCTGAGCTATAACTGAAGCATTTCCCACACTCAGAGCATGTGTAGGGTGTCTCTCCTATGTGGATTCACTGATGTGAGGTGAGGGTTGATCTATCAATGAAGCGTTTCCCACACTGAGACCATCCATAAAGTTTTTCACCCGTGTGGATTCTCCTATGTGCGACAAGGTTTGAGCTCCAATTGAAGCTTTTCCCGCACTCAGAGCACGTGTAGGGCGTCTCTCCTGTGTGGATTCTACTATGTGTGTTCCTCATTCAACGCACAGAGGAAGTTTTTGCTGTCACACTGGGCAGACTTTAAAACATAGCAGGGTTTATTAGTCAACCAAAACACAGCATTGGAAAGTCCTTAGCTTAGCACAGAGAAGCAAAGAAGACAATATAGTCCATACTGGCCAATGCCCATGAGCCATGCTGCTGTAGAAAACAGTTGTGTTTCCTTTCACTGTGCCTGTCCATTTGTCTTTGCTCTGGCAGAGCTTTCTGCATCTGTGAGCCCAGTTCTTCCTGCTCCCAAAAACATGACGAGCCCATGTATGCTTTACTCAGCCAAGGGGAGATCCTCCCGTGGACAGGTGACAATTATTTCCTTGTCTCTGTCGGGTCCATTGATGTAGGTTGGCCCCAGCCAGTCCATAATGACCCATTCATATCACCCCATGACAGCTACGTGACAAACACCTCATGTCTCCTGCTCTTTATAATCATAGCAATATCAATGAGAGAGGGAAACTGAAGTGTGTATTGGCATCATAGAAGTATCACCAAAATTCCCACCTCTATCATATACACACTGCTCACAGCCTTTGGAGAGAAAGCGTTAGTCCAGTGAACACAGTGGAGGACAAGCTGCAATCCTCAAACCCTGGTCAAAAAGGAGAGGCATGTGGGTCCCCACCCGTAGACAGGAGCTGGCTAGAGGCCTGATACCTGAGAGGCCATTCCTTGAGCACACCATGGAGGCAGGTCTAAGGTTTAGCTACCCCAGAACTGTGACATCACAAAAGCACATTTGGGGGAATTAGAAAATCTAGTGACTCAGGTGTAATGGGAGGGAGAATTAAACTCCCCCAGTGTGTGGAGATGGCTGGGGAATTAAACACTAAAATTCAGGAGCAACAGCCTCTAATTCTTCTGGAAAAGGAGAATGTAAGAAACAAGAACTGGGCCACACAACCTCAGGAGGGACAGGCTTGAAGATCCAAGGAGCCTGGAGGAAAGAGCTTGTGGCTGCTGCAGATGGAGAGAGAGGGGGACAAGATTCTCTCCAAACTCACTTCTGTTGACCCCGACCTCATTTTATGATCTAGGACCTAGTCTCATGTCTCATGGGCAATTTTATACTCACTCGAGGTAAAATGTCATTATTAGAGTATTGCTTATTAGTTTGGAACATGCATTGAGTGGCAAGGAGGTGAACATAGATAAATGGGTTATTAATCTTGCTACAGTTAAGGGACTTATATTAGGTTGAGGCTTTGTGGGAGTAGTTATGCTGAAGTGTGGGATTTACAGGAATAGGCCTAAGAAGAGAATCCCAGGTCAGATATTTTTCACCCTCATTTCGAGAGACTAACAAGGAACCACAAACAGGTGCAATACGCCACAGGATTCTGTAAGAAGGAAGTTGGGATGGGCTTTAGCAATTAGGTTGCTATGCAGTATCTCAGCAGTTGAGCTGCATTCATATATTGGAATTATTAATAAATAAGTGATGTAAATAATGAGTATTAATGCTTGATGCTTAATTATGGACTTCCCAAAGGCCACATATGGGTTGGGGCAGCTATTGACATTATTGTAATCAGAGTAAAGGAGCAGATATGGTATATAGCCATCCTGTTACCATAAGGAAGCGGATAAAATCTCTCTCCTAGTTACCATTTTTTAATTTTGTCAGGTCCCCAAGACAGTGTAAACTGAAGCAGGGCCTCCCTTCTGATGGGCTCCCTTGCCCCTCGATCTTTGTTTCCAATGGTGTCCATAACTTATAAGTATGCACAGTACAAGACCCTCTTTACTATACTTATCTTAGTCTATCGTTATGTGTATAGATCCTTGCCTATGATTCCAATTATAACTGTCTGTATTAAATCAAGTTTCTGTGTGTAACAAAATTCTATCTTCTCAATTAACTTTGAGCAGCCATGTACAAGGTCAAGTTGAACCCGAATACATAGGTGTAAAAATTGTACAGGCAACACTACCACCCTGTGACATCATCAACAAAGTGCCCATTTGTGCCAGGGTAATGGCCCTGCTCTGGGAGGGAGGAATGCACCAAGGACTCAGGATCAGTGGCCGGGGTCGCTGTGCTGCTTCTTAGCTCTAATCCTGCACACACCCTCCCCATGTCCTGGCACCCCAGAATTTTATCTACTGCCCCTCTTCTCCTCCCCTCCCACGGCTCTGTTCTCCCTTCACCGGTGGGATACTGAAAAGTAACATTATACACTCTCATATCAAACGTGGAGATCATTGACTGTCACAGAAGCTATGCATGAGTCATACACCTATTTACTCCATTTAGAATTCTACAGGCAGCATATTTTCCTTTTAAAATGGGGAAGGCATGGAAACTGTAGTTATCAATGTATCCAATAAGGATACATTAAATGCAATTTTAAAATGACTGACAGCACTGAAAAGGCACATGTCCAAAAATTATACTAGTGGGTAGGAGATAAGGCAAAAAAAGGGGGGGCAAGGAAACTTGTCAAAACTTTTATGACAAATAAAGGTATAAAGTTACTACTACTCAGGTTCTTTAGAGACCCCACAGCTTCTAATAACCAAGGGGACAGGACTCCTTACCCAGCAAGACCACCGTCTCATAGTTCTCCTGCATGACATCCCTGTAGAAGGCTCTCTGAGTGGGGTCCAGCAGAGCCCCCTCTGCCCTGGTGAAATTCACAGCCGCCTCCTCGAAAGTCACTGGCTCCTGAAAAAACAAGAGTCCAACACTCAGTATCTGCTGCCCCAGTCATAGCCCCACTATTCACGGAACAGCAGCCCCAGGTAAATGAAAGCTCCAGGAGGCACATGTTAACAGAGTCCCACCCCACCTTGCTTAGAGCAGCCAGGAGGCATCAGAGGGTAGAAAGAGACAACCTTTGTGTTTCCCAGCTGACAGATACCTACTAGCCAGACCTTGATACTACTACCGGTAGTCACGGCTTGATATAGGAGATGGGGCTATCTCTGGACCCTGCTGGTGGCTCCCTGGTAGGAATCCCAACACTCTCCAAATAAAATATATGGAAGAAAGCAGAAGTCAATAGTAAAGAATATAAGCTAGAAGGTCAGAATTGTAGAAAATTGGTAAGGGAAGCTATCAGAAATCAATGACCAATCAATGAAAATAAGAAGGAAGCTTTTAAAAGTATATTAAGTACAAAATTAATCCTAACAATGGTAGTGTTAAATTACTAGACAGAAACAGCAGAATTATCACAAATAATGCAAAAGTGTTCAGTAAATATTTCTCTCCTGGATTTGGAGAAAAACAGATGATGTACTCATATCATAAGACGTTGACGACGGCACTCTTTCTATTCCAACAATAACTCACGCGGACATTAAACAGCAGCTTTAAAGTTAGACATGTTGAATTCAGAGGGTCCAGATAACTTGTATCCAAGAGTTTTAAAAGACCTGGTAGAAGAGTGTGGTGGACTGTTAATGTTGATTAGGACTTGGAACACTGGGGAAATTCCAGAAGACTGGAATAGAGCTAATGCCGTGCCAATATTTAAAAAGTGTAAAAGAGATAAACCTAGTTAATTATAAGAGTGTCAGTCTGACATCAATACTGGGCAAGCTAATGGAGCAGCCGATACTGGATTTCATTAATAAAGAATTAAAGGAGGGTAATATAATTAGTACCCATTAATAAAGGTTTAGAGAAAATAGATCCTATCAAACTAACTGGATATTGTTATTGGATGAGATCAAAAGTTCGGTACCTAAACTTCTGTAAGGCATATGACTTGGTTCAGCAGAATATTTTGACTAAAAACCTAGAATGATACAAAATAAACACGGCATACATTAAATAGATTAAAAACTGTGATTTTAAATGGGGACTCGTGGTCGAGTGGATTTACTTCTAGCGGGTTCTCTCAAGGATTGGTTCTTGGCCCTGTGCTATTTAACTTTCTTATCAATGACCTAGAAGAGAATATAAAATCATCACTGATAAAGTTTGCAGTTGCCACAAAGATTGGGGGTGGTGGTAACTAATGAAGTGTGAGTGGATTCAGGCTCCAGCACTGGGAGTCTGGGAAGTTTTCCCAGCCCTGGTTGGAGGGTTATTTCCTGTTCCACAAAGAGGGGAAGTTCCATTCCCAACCCCTGTGCCTTGAAATTAGGCCCTATCTGATGCTATACCACATATTCAGCATAGTGGTATGATTATAATATTATTAGGATATAATTATGATGGATTTTGTGCAAGATGCGTCCTGTGCGGTGTCATTGGAAAAGTTATGATTTGTTGAATATGATTATCCTATTTGTGTTCATGGATCATGTTTGTATCCAAAGTTATGGATATTGACTCTGTATTTCAAATGTGCTTACTCTGGGTAACACCCACAACTAATCTTTCAGGTACAACAATGAGGAAGCCAGACAGCGCTCATGGCTCATCAGCAAAGACAATGGACCGTGGAAGAGCTTAGCCCTCCTGTGAATGTTTCAGCCAGCCTATGGCTACTATGACTCAGCAAGGCATGCTAGATCACATGACATTGAACTCCATTTTGGTACCTGTATTTTTCCGCAAACTGGACTGGGAATTGAGTTTGGAACAAAGGGTTCCTGCCATGTGGAAAAGCTACGTAAGGTGGGGTGTGACATCATCTCTTGGCCTCATTCCCCAGACAAGAGAACTCCGGGAAACACCTGAGGAAAAAAGACTGAACTGGGGGAAATGCTGGTCCCAGGGTAAAGGGATTTCTAGCTTGTGTATGGAAACTTAGTGGACTGCTTGTATCATCAGTCAGGGTGAGAAATTGCTAATTCAAATTCTATCCATCTAGTATGTTAGGCTTAGTTTGAGTTTTTGGTTATTTGCTAAGTAATCTGCTTTGATCTGTTTGCTATCACTTATAATCACTTAAAATCTATCTTTCTGTAGTTAATGAACTTGTTTAATGCTTTATCTTAACCAGTGTATTTTGAGTGACGTGTCTGGGGAAAATCTCAGCTTGGTTTGCACAAGCTTGTTGTGCATATCTTTCCCATATCGAGGGGAAGGCGAATTATATTAATGGTCTTACATTATACAGATCCCTATGCAGCATAAGATGGTATAATTCTGGATTTCTACTACAGCAGGTGTGCAAGGTTGGGGAGCTGGGAAATTGGCTGTTGTCTTCTATCTGTCCTTGAGTGGCTTAGGTAAAGCACTCAGGTAGATTAGCTGGGTGTATGGCGCCACCTGCTGTCGTGTTGGGTGATAACAGGGCTTGGAGAGGCTGGCTGAATATCCAGCAAAGCAGCGTGAGAAGGGCCAGCCCAGCTTGAGGGTTAGAGGGCACAGCGGTTCCCAGAAGCCCCCCAGACTGCACCCCGGGTGTGACAACCCATTACACCCTAGATTACACAAGTCTCAGCAGGTTTCTCACATTCTGACCCCTCCCTTTCTTGACCCTAGATATTTCCTGCCTCCCACCACCTCCAGCAGCTCCCACCCTCCTATGCATTTACTGCTCCTCTCTCTCCAAGCAGAATCCATCACCAGCTTCCTGATAATCCCTTACCTGAGCCAGCTCCATTGCAGCCATTTCCTTCCCCCTGGGAGGATGGGAGGATCTAGAGCGAAACATGAACATTATTCTGTAGCCTGCCAGTGTGAGAAGGGCAATGTGAGAGCATTCAGATGGGGTTTTTGTCCATTCCAGAAGCTGATTCCCCCCAGATTTTTCCCTGCTAACCAACATTCTAGGTTCTGCCACACTGTGAAGAACAGAGTGACCTTATTCCAGTACAGGCCTAACCCCCTCCCACCAGGGTGTAACCGTCTGAGACATTGTGAAACCCTCCCAGTAACAGAGTCTCCCTGTTACACTTACCAAGTTTGCGGATGACACCAAGCTGGGAGCGGTTGCAAGTGCTTTGGAGGATAGGATTACAATTCAAAATTATCTGGACAAACTGGATAAATGTTCTGAAGTAAATAGGATGAAATTCAATAAGGACACATGCAAAGTACTCCACTTTGGAAGGAACAATCAGTTGCACACATACAAAATGGGAAATGACTGCCTAGGAAGAACTCAGCAGAGATTTTCTCATTGACTTGCAGTCACAATGTTTCATCTTGATCCCAGTTTTAGGTATCAACAAAATGCATTTATTGTATTTTTACATGCAATGTGAAACAGATACCTCTAGTTGGGTAGAGGGATAGTAGTAGGTCTGTCACTAAACCACATTGCCTTTCATCAGTAACCACCTGAGCAAGGTAGTAACCAGTGGCCAACAGGTGAAAGGCCCATCGTCCATGCATAGAACACTTCAGCAACTAGACCTTAGGAATGGAAGAGGTTAATGTTCAGTTTCTCCGAGACGGTTACTTCCAAAAACTTGTATATAGAGTGGGATGAAAGTTTTTTGGATGAATATTTTATTTGCTGAAATACTTTGGTTGACCCCAAATTATTTTTTGGTTTTGTTTCAGCAAGAAAATGGGGGGGAAATTATTAATCTTGGGTCAACCTGAATGTCTATTATTGTTATTATAAGGTTGGTTAGGCTAGCTAGCAAGGGGGAAAAAATTTGCATGTCTATTTGTGTAAAAGGGGTATGCAGTCTGGACTTTGAGGTGCACAGTGGAAACATGCCCACATTCTGCTACTAGTCAGTGGGAAAATTTGATTTTTATATGGTCTCCCAAGCCCTTCCCAACATCATGTAGAAGATGGGGGAATCAGGAAAAAACCATGAATTTGTTTAAATTGGAAGTGAAGAATAATTAAGTTTTTTTTTAATGTAAAATCACTTCTCCCTGACTGGGAATTGTACCAGGCCATGGCAGTGAAAGTGCCAAATCCTAACCACTAGATAACCAGGGAGCTGGTGTTGTTTTTCTTCTCACTTATGCTGCACTTTGAGACTATTTTCTGTCCCATTTCTGAAGCTGCTCCTTTGTCCATTCCCTGAGGGGCTAAGAGCAGAGAGTTCAGGAACCCCTGTGCTCAGGGGTCACAACCTGAGCCCAACCCAAGGTACTAAAACAAACTCAAATGATACTTCCTCCAGCAGGATGACAGAACCACACAAGGAAAACCCATGAGGAACAATCCTCCTCTGCCTTCATTTACCCCATCATAACCCTCTCAGCAGCAGCCTACCTGGATCCTCTTCCAGGAAGGAAGCTGAGTTGATAGGAGCTCTGGCATAGAGACCAAGGGAGAGGTGTTGCTCACCCTTAGTGTGAGCTGATCGCATTCTGACTCCGTGTAATGGGGCTCTGAGCTTTGCCATCTTGTGAGTTCTGTGTCCTCAACAAGCAACCAAAGTGCTGAGCTCCCTGGACCCTCCTGCTGGGAGCACGGTGATTGCACAACAGCTGCAAGCCCTTTTCCCCTCTCCTTATCCTCCTTGGCTTCCCCAGACCTTCCTCACAAATGGTTATATCAGATGCTGGAGGGATCTAAGTACCTACAGGTTTCACTCACCCTCCTTTTAAGGCAAACAGTGATTCTCTTCTCTGACGCTCAGGCTCCTTTTGAGTTTTTCAACAGGGGGACCTGATTTCCTGTGAAAATGTGTGTCTGGTGTGCAGGGAACTGGCTTGTCTGCCCTCTCTCTGGGAGCGGAGACATTTTTTCTGACTCTCCCCCATTAGATGAGTCCAACAGCACCTCCCCATGGTGGGAGAATCCTAAATTCCATCCTCCCTCCCTGATTTCTCTGACCAGCTGATGGCGACAGCATGCTAAATCAACCCCAGCTCTCTGGTCTAGAAAGCAGCATCTAACCAGCCTTGTAACAGCTCCGGTTTGCTCACTGGAGACATAACAAATCAGGAAAGAAGGCAAATGTCAGAAAGGGACCCTCAGCTTCACAAATAAACACCCACAAGGATCATTCTACACTGAGACTGGGTAGATGACTCACTTCAAATCCAGCTAGCCCAGTCAGTAGAGCATGATGCTCTTATGCTTACTCTCATAAATTCAAGCCCCACGGGTGGGCGGTAATGACAGCCCTTAGGTGTCACTCTTCTGTTAATAGTCACAGCCCAAAATGAAATAAACTCTCTATGATCTTAGGCAGGTAATGTTTCTTCCTCTCTCTGAGCTTCAGTAAAACATGAAGAGAACAAACTGACATTTGCATCCTCTGTTAAGAGAGGATTTTCTCCTCTTCCATTCTACCCCAGGCAAGAAGAAGGGATAATAAATAGGATGATGGTCAATTGTTCTCTGTGTACACTGAAGGTAGGACAAGAAGAAATGGGCTTAATTTGCAACCAGGCAGATTCACATTAGATATTGGGAAAAGCTTTCTAACTCTAAGGGTTGTTAAGCTCTGGAATAGGCTCCAAGGGTGTCTGTGCTTGAAGGTTTTTAAGAACAGGTTGAACAAACCTCTGTCAACAATAGTCTACATATACTTGGTCCCATAGACAACCTGCTCTCGCTCTGGCTCCCTCCTTCTGACTGGGCCGACTTTTGGGGGCACTTGACCCCACATGTCCCCCGACACATCACCTCTGCTTGGCCGTGCCTCAGCAGAGAGGGCTGGAGTTGATGACCTCTCCAGGTCCCTTGCAGCCATACATCTCTATAATTCTATACCATAGCAATATAATATAAACAACAAGAAAAGTGAAAGCACAACAATATAACATCTAATAATTCAGCATGAAATGACATTCCACAGCACAAAGTGACAATACGTAGGAGTACAAAGCCCTACAATTCAACACCATGCAAATGAACGTGCCATACGGCAAAATGATGCCCTGCAAAAGAGCTCAGCTCAAACCAACACAACACGAAGCCAGTGCAAAAATGATAGAATGTGAATCAATGCATCAGAGTGCAAAGTGACACTATGCAAAACAGCTCAGTGTGGAACAACGACAGAGCACAAAACCACACAATAGAATTATACAGAAAGGTAGGGTAGTGAGGGACCCCGAGAGCCAGGAGCAAGTATCCCTAGGCCATCCCTGACAGGTGTTTGCATAATCCCTTCTTAAAATCCTCCAATGAAGGTGATTCTGCAACTTCCCATTGGGACCTCTGCCATGCAATCGACAACACTTGGCTTGTGATTAAGGGCCAGGCTGTAACTCAGAACATTTGGATTCAGTTCCCAATTTGTCCCCATTATTCTCTGTGCAAACATGGACAAATTACATCACATCTTTGAGCCTCAGTTTCCCCATCTGTAAAATGGGAACCACCCTCCCACACGCCATCTATTTTGCCTGTGAGCTCTTGGCAGCAAGGGCTCTCTCTCTCACTGTGAGTTGTACAACACCTGGCAGAATCAGGGTCCCCACACTCGGTTGGGGTCTCTGCAGTGCCTGGCACAACGGAGGCACCCACTCTTGCAGGGGGATTAAAGGGATTAAAGGGAAGGGCTAACCATCACGCTTCACATCTCAAACTGCTGTGTGGCTGGGGATTCAGGAGGGACTGTTCTCATGTAATAACATATGGAAAGGGTCATTGTGCAGTTGGTGGGGAAGGGGTTAGAGTTTCCTTTACCATTTCTGGCATTGGCCACTCCCACAGACAGGATATCTGCTGGGGGAGGAGAAATACAAGGCTTAATGGGTCATGGATCTAATCAGATGAGGCCGGGGGGTGGGGATTTAACCACCTCCTCCCGCAACCTCCAATATGTAAAATCATAGAATCATAGGAGTGTAAGGGGCCTTGAGAGGTCATCTAGTCCAGCCCCCTGCACTCATAAATATAATGTAGATCATCCCTGACAGGTGTTGGTCTAACCTGTTCTTAAAAACCTCCACTGACAGAGATTCCACAACCTCCCTGGGAAATTGACTCCAGTGCTTAAACTACCCTGGCAATTAGGAAGTTTTTCCTAATGTCCAATCTAAACCACGCTTGCTGCAATTTAAGCCCATTGCTTCTTGTCCTATACTCAGATTAAGAATAATGTGTCTCCTTCATCCTTGTAACAACCTTTTATGTACTTGAAAACTGTTATCATGTCCCCTCTCAAACATTTCTTCTCCAGACTAAACACACCCAATTTTTTTCAATCTTCCCTCATAGCTCACATTTTCTAGACCTTTAATCATTTTTGTTGCTCTTCTCCACACTTTCTCCAATTTGTCCACATCTTTCCTGAAATGTGACACCCAGAACAGGACATAATACTCCAGCTGAGGCCTAATCAGTGTGGATTCCCTCCAGAAACAAAGGGCTGCAATTAAAAAACCCAGGGAACCCCTCAAAACCCAAAAGGATTCTTTTTAAAATCAGTATTGATAATTATACAAGAAACAGAAAAATCTGAAATTTGATAGCTGCGTTTAATGATTAAAAAGAAAAGGATGCAAATATGAGCAATTTGAGATCCACTCTCACAAATTAGAGGAAATGCCGAGCAGGCAGGTGGCATGGCCCCCACCTGCTTCAGCACCCAAAGCACCGGCCCCCTGCACCCTGAATACCAGGCAGGCATCGCAGCCCCCAGTGCTCAGAGCACCGGTCCCCAGCATTCACGAGTACTGGCCCCAACCGCCTGGAATCCTGCAGGCTGACCCCCCTAACCCCTTTGGTATGATCCAGTAAGGCTGTTCTTCTGTTCTTAGAAAGTGTGTGAGGGGCATTGAGGATACAGAGAATTTGAGCTGCAGTAGGTGAAGCTGGGACAACAGGGTGGGACGGCAAGTGGCGGCCAGAATCTTGTTGCTGAGGTCGAGCTGACCAACTTCCTCCCTGTGACGCTGGGCCCCAGTCACCTTCAGCCACCAGGTAACCCAGGAACTAAGGCAGGAATGGGGTGAGGAAGCAAGTCAAGGTGAGCAAGGCAGGCAAAAATTCATCTTGCCTTTATGGGCTGCTTGCAATGATGTCCTTTTTGTGTGCCATGGCTGACAAAAGCATCCCAGACAGAGAAGCAGCAGGCCAAAATTGCCTTGCAGATGCTGAAGTAGCTCAGTTGGGAAAGCATTAGACTGAAAATCTAGATCTGGTTCAATCCCAGGCTTTGGCATGCTTTTTCATCCCTCTTTGTGCAGGGGTGGGCTGTTTTCTGGAAGCCTTTTCTTTACCCAACATGAGTCCCTCATTTTGGGCTCCACTGCAGGAAAAGACAGCATTGGCTTCTGCACCCAGTTGGCCCACCTGACCTTTCTTTCTTCTCTTGCTCTTTCTCAGCAAGGGGAAGAAAAAGAAGCAAGGGTGACTTAAGGATGACTCCCTGCGCACTGGTTACAGTCCTCTGCTCTTCCAGCTGACCCATCAAAGGGCTGCCACCACTTTCTCCAGTTCTCATCAGTATGTGACAGGATGAGCGCCACCCAAATGGATGGAATTTGGTTGGCGGGTCAGGGCAGAGTACTGTGATGGAGTTTCTGTAGTGTAGTGGTTATCACGTTTGCCTAACACGCAAAAGGGCCCCCATTTGAAAGCAGGCAGAAACATAGTGGCTTCCTTTTCCCAGCTCCCCTTGCTGTCCAACAAGGCACTCCTCCTTCTGCCACTGGCCTGTCCCTGGGATAACCCCAACCCACGCATGATAGAGGGTCGTGACATCAGTGGAGAAAGTGCCTTGGCATCAGCCTGGGAAAGCTAGAGGAATTAGGCCAGTGACCTTTCAGAGACTTGTGGCTTGGCCTCCTCTGCCCTTGGAGGTTGGCTGCCTCCTCCTGCTGGCCTCCTTTGCGTTACTTGCCAAAGGAGGAAGTGAGGCAGGAATGGGGCAAAAGAGGAAGTTCATGCTGAGGAAGGTATGGCAGGAGCTAAGTGCCTCAGTGTGGCTAAGTGGGGTTAATAGAGCACCACCATTCATTCTGCAAAGCCTGGGGAGGTGCAGTTGGCTGCTGGGAGGTAGAATCCAGTACCTGCCTCTTGGCTTCCAGGGATGGCTATTTGCAGTCCAGGAGAAGAAAGATGGTTCTGTGTGCAAGGAAAACAAGCAAAGCTATGGGAGGAAATTTGGGTGCGGGCTCTCCCCCCCTCCGCTGGGGGAAGGGGTTGGGGTGCAGGAGGGGTGGCACTTACCCCGGGCGTGAAGCTCCCAGAGTGACCGGCACACACAATCCTCTGGCAGCAGCTCCTAGGTAGGTGGGACCGGGTGTCTCCATGTGCCACTGCCTGCAGGCACTGCCCCCAGAGCTCCCATTGGCCACAGTTCCTGGCCAATGGGAGCTGTGGAGTTGGTACTCAGGGCAGGGGCAGTGTGTGGAGACACCCCCACACACACACACAGGGGATGCCGGGACATGCCAGCCACTTCTGGGTGCGGCATGGAGGGATGGAGGCAGAGTGGGCAGGGAGCCACCTTAGTGCTGCTGGCACATCTTTGCACACCCCTTGGTGGGAGGGGAGCAGAGGGCCTCCATGCGCTACCTGGGGTGGGGGCAGAGCACGGAGCTGCCACCCCTCCCCCCGATGAGGGGTGTGCAGAGATGTGCCAGCAGCCGGCTACTTCTGGGAGTGGCCTGGGGCCACCGGCCATGGCAGGCAGGCAGCCTGCCTGCCTAAGCCCTGCTGCACCACCGGCCTGGACTCGGGGGCAGGTTGTCAGATGACATTTGTCCTGCATTTTGGGGGTCCCCCATCATTGGGGGCCCTGGGCCACCACACAGTTTGTTTCATGGTAAATCCACTCCTGGCCTGCTACAGCCCTCTGATCTACCGTCTAAACTATTGAAGGGAAGCTTATTTGCAACTGCTACTGCCTGTTCCTACAAGTTAACCTATCCATGCACAGTTTTGCAGCAGTAACAAACTGGGCCAGTAAGTCAAAAGTTGATGGACTGACACCATTCTCTGCTAGCAACAGGCTCCTTTGTTTTTCTTCTGGACCTTCAAGCGAGGCAGGGGCCTGCAGAGCAACAAGAGCCTGGCCCCTGAGGTCAGGGAGCTGCTGAGGCTGCAGCCTGCCAGGAGGGTCCCCAGCACTTCTCGCTGGCTGGGCTGAAGTCAAGGGGCACTCCTATGGGAGGTAAGTGCATCATTTCCTGGCCTGAGGCATTGGTGTTTCTTTGTCCCCTTTTCCTACCCAGAGAGGCAGGCAGCTGCTGTGGGGACACACGAGTGAGGCTCTCAGGAAATCAGTCAGCTAGGTGTGGCTGGCAGGGGAAAGAGCCGGGCCTTCCATCTCAGCCTGCCATTGGCCCACATTGCTCTGTGCTTGGCCAACCATGGGAGGAGGGACTGTGGCTGCAGCTCAGGCTTCGGCCCCATGGCCATGCTTCCCTGGCAGGGTACACCACAGGCAAAGAGCTGAGCAAAGTCTACATAGTAGCAGGAGGGAAGGAAGGTGGAGCCTGCACATCTCGTGGGTTTCTCCCTCGCTACTCAGGCAGAAGAAGGAGGGGAACGACAAGGACCCGGCTGAAGATTTTGCACTTGGACTGGAGGATTAAGCCTGAGGCCCCATCGTTGCTGCTCGGACATGGGGTTTTGTGGTGCTGCCCCCAATGGTCGCCCATCCACTAGGTCAACACATTGAAGCCAAGGGGACCCGCTTGGAGGCAGTAAAAGGGGCCATTTGCAATAGCCAGCAGTTCTCAAGGAGCATCCGACATGTACGCCCTGAGTGCCGTTACCCTCTGGGCGTGTCCCAACTTTGTTTTGCTTTGTCAGCATGAAAAGGGTTTTGTTTATGAATCTGACAGTTTTCAAAAGTTAACCTTCACTGCTGTTTCAGGACACAGGGTGGATAAGCCTGATTTATCTGCACTGGATTATTGCAATCTGAGGCCTCTCCTTCCTTTTTGGTTACACAGACAAGTTCGTACCCTGAGTTAGGTAGAAGCAGCATGGCCACCATTTATCAGTCCATTTCTCAGATGCAGCCGTGGACCCCAACAAATGTGCGTGATATGCAGAAATTTTGGGGTCTCCAATTTTTGACTGGGATAGAAAGCCCCCTCCCACACCAGTGTTTCCCATTACATTGCTAGTCCACAAACCCACTCCTCTTGGCTCCAGTTTTTTGAAGACTGATGACTCAAGATAGGTTTCTCTTCCAGAAATACTTCCGTTGCCTCAAGACATAATGCAATTGCAAATGAAAAGGATTCTCTTTTATTAATCACAGGGTTTTTTTATTCAAAGAAAAACTCTAGAGCGAAACCTCAACGTTAATGAAAAGGTGATATTAAGAAAATGTCAGTTTCTTTTTGGGGGGCATTGCAAACTTGTTTGCACCTTTATTAAATATTAAAATATAGTTATAAGAATGTTACAGCTGAAATGTCCAAAATATTACAATATATAGTATATCTGGTTTTGTTGCAAAATGTTAAAACTCACCAATTTCAACAGGTTCCTATTGTTGTTGCCCAAGCACAACCAAATATAAAAGTTTAATACCCTCAGTGTGTTTTGATAGACCTGCCTTTAAACTTCATTTGGGTTTCCTTTTATGCTATTTTTGTTTGTTATGTTATGTTAAAAAGATATGGTGGTTGTTAAAGCTTGTGCTTTCAAACCGTTAACAAAAGTTGAATTGCTATCACAGGGAAATTAAGAAACTTGGGTAAATATTCTGTTACTAACTTATTTGCTAAAACAGAGAACTCAGCAGGAAGAGCAATTCACTTTCTCATAGAATCATAGAATATCAGGATTGGAGGGGACCTCAGGAGGTCATCTAGTCCAACCCCCTGCTCAAAGCAGTACCAATCTCCAAGCACCTATTTTAGCAGTTAAGCCCTATATTTAGTATAAATAATTAGTAATGCACATGTTAAGTGAAAATGAATGTCTATACAGCAACTGCAAAAGCATGTAAAACAGACACATTCATACTAAAGTATTGGGAAAATTAAAAAAAAGCATAGTTTGTAGTATAATAGACTTGGTACCTATTACATGAAGGAAAGTTAACCTGTGTATTACATTTCAGTTATTGAAAACAAGAGAAGTGTAAAACAAAGAAGCAAAAACTTTATTACATTAACCAACTTATCCTGTTTAAGGATGTATCCCAAAGACATGAAAGGACATCAGAGCACAATGAAACCCCTGAATGTTGGAAGAAGAAAAGATAAAGTGCCTTATAAATAAAAGACTTCTCAACTACACCTCGGTCTACCACATACGGACGATTGAGTATGCAGTTGTCTATAGTGACATTATAGAAATCACTACCTGGGCCAGATCTAACAGTTATTTAAACTGTAAATTATTAAGCAACGTGAGTTCCTTTGCCTGTGATTTTAAATGTTTATCACTGGAAAATGGCTAAAATTTCATTACTATATAAAAGGAACTGTAACTTTCTTATCAGGAATATGCATGAGACTTAGTAACTGGGCAAAAGGCTATTCCACATTCTGGTATCTCTCAAATTAGGAGGCTCCGAATTTGAAATGGAATTATGGGTTTCATGTCAAGATTATCTGAATCTGGAGTATCCATTTTGAACAGAGTAAAATATATATAAACATTAACTATTGAATCAATGCAGCTTCCACTTCTCTGTCTCTCCCAAGGAAATACCGTTTCTGTACAAAGTACCCAAACCTTTTAACAATAAGAAGTGAAATGAAATAGCCACACGATGGTATCAGAATCTAAGTAATTTGTTAGTCTCTAAGGTGCCACAAGTACTCCTGTTCTTTTTGCGAATACAGACTAACACGGCTGCTACTCTGAAACCTAAGAAATGAGAAGCCATGTTCTTGTTCAATGTGCATTGAAGCTGAAAAGGGAGATGTTTTCTCTTTGACTCCTAGGCCTCCAACTCTAATTCACTAAATACCCCTTTCCTCCCACAGCCAGGAATAGAACCCAGGAGTCATGACTACTAGCCCCCTCACCCTTCTCCCTGTGACAAAGAAGAAACTCTGAGACCCCTGTGCTGTCCTTTCACCACCTTGCCTGGGCTACACTTGAAACCCAATGGGGTTTCTGTGGGCAGTTCTGAATCTTCCTTCCAGGAAGGGTGTACAAATAATGCAATTAACCAACCAGAAGGGGCAGCAGGTATTAGTATAGGAGCTATTGAAATAATCATAGTAAAGTACTTTAGGGAAACAGTTATTAATGAAGTGTCAATAAAAGGTGAGAATCTGATAGTGTCAGTGTCACACTAGAGGGTGCTGTGATGGTTTTAAATTTGTCATCCAAACCTAGCCACCACCTAGCACATGTTTTAACCTCTTCTTCTCTTACCGTTGCTCATTATCAGAGAAGGGGAGAGGGAGTGAGCAATAGAAACAGAGACCTAGTGACTGAAGCAAACATTTCTTTGCTCTTTGCTTAGCTCTGTCAGTTATTTGGGTACAAACTCACCCACCAGCCACTGTCTGTCCTGGGCTTAATGGCCAGGAAGAGCTCAGCTGTCAATGAGACTTGGGGAGCTTGGGAGATTACTGTGAGCTTTGCATTCCTGATGTGTCACAATCATGGGGCTATTCTGTCTCAGTCCCTTTAATTGACACAATGCTATCTACACCAAGGTTAAGTTGATATAACTGCATTGCTCAGGGGAATAATTTTTTTACATCCCTAAGCAATGTAATTACACTGACCTAATTTTGTAGCGTAGACCTGTCCAAAGAATCACACACACACACCTTGGGAGTAAAACTTCACCTGCTCCTCTGTTTTACAGAATCCAAACACAAGCAACTCGTGTCAGGCCCCAGTGGGGGTTGGTAGGGAGTCAGGTGTGGGCAGACACCATGGCTTAGTCCCAGGCAGGCATCCTGGCTTAGATGGCTAAAGCCCCTGCCTTGTAAACAGGAGATCCTGGGTTCAACTCGTAGTGGTGCCTTGTTTAGTGGCTTTTGGGGCACCTGGTATTGGCTACTGTCAGAAGACAAGATAAAGAACTAGATGGACCTTTGGTCTAGCCCAGTGTGGTTGTTCTTGTGGCTTAAATTACACTCAGAGGCACACAGCATGAACACAAATAGCTGCCTCACAGCTTTAGCTCCATAAGCCCAAGCCAGATGACCTAGGCCAGCCATGCTGCAATCTTTATCACAGGAGAGATGTACTCTAAGGGTACGTCTCCATTGCAATGTAAGCCCAGGTGTGGCATGCTGTGCTCAAAGCAGCACCTTGAAGCCCCATATTCACCACTGTCATATAATGATGATATAGTTTGTACAAAGTCTGCCTTGTGAGGTATCATTTCAAAAGTCTTGAGCTCTTGAACATTAATGTCTTCTTGCATTCTATGTGCTAGCATTGTCTGGGAAGTTATGAAGTTTTGCTCTGTGTGCGTTACTGAAATATGTTATAAGGTTGGGAAATGCCCACCACCAGCCTTTCAGGTGCAACAATGGAGGAGCCAGACTCGCTGCTGGCCCATTAAAGGTATCCACACTCCCAAGGACTATCCCAGGAACTTATAAACCTCTAAGGATGGAGATTCCACCACCTCCCTAGGTAACCCATTCCAGTTCTTCACCACTGTCCTAGTGAAATAGTGTTTCCTAATATCCAACCTACACCTCCCCTACTGCAACTTGAGACCATTACTCCTTATTCTGTCATCAAGTACCACTGAGAATAATCTAGATCCATCCTCTTTGGAACCCCCTTTCAGGTAGTTTAAAGCAGCTATCAAATCCCCCTCATTCTTCTCTTTTACAGACTAAATAATCCCAGTTCCCTCAGCCTCTCCTCATAAGATCCTTTCCCCTAATCATTTTTGTTGCCCTCCCCTACACTCTCTCCAATTTGTTTCTGTAGTGGGGGGGGGGGAGAAAACTGGATGCAATGCTCCAGATGTGGCCTCACCAGTGCCGAATAGAGGGGAATAATCACTTCCCTTGATCTGGTTGCAATGCTCCTACTAATCCAGCCCAATAAGACCAGTTACCCATATTGAATGCAGACTCAGCGATATTTGCTAAATTGGTTACTGTCCATTCAGTAGGTTATTTCCTACTTATTCATAAATAATGAAGATGCTCTAAGCAGATAGGAGAGAGCTGTCCCATCCGTGTAGTTAATCCATCTCCCCGAGAGGTGGTAGCTATGTCACTGGGGGAAGCTATATCAGTGGGTGTGCAAGCTGTGGTGTCTACATCTATATATAAAGTTTAATCAAACCCCATTTTTAAAACCACTGTGGTCTGGGAATGGAAAAGGAGCTCTTTGAGGCAGGGCCTGTCCTTCAAAATCCTTAAGATCACTGACTTACATACAGACATGTCATTGGGGTATAGCTCAGTGGTAGAGTGTTTGACTGCAGATCAAGTGGTCCTTGGTTCAGATCCAAGTGTCCCCTTGCAAGCCTGTTCCTTTAACAAAAATAAGTGCATATCCATTATGTTCAGGAGTTCCACTGAATAGGGATACCTGAAATGAATGGAAACACTCAATGTTTTCCTGTGCAAATGCATAAAAACCTAGCAAATATGTCCCTCAGCTGAAATCAGTTTCAATCGTGTAAGTGTCTAGTTTATGTTTTCATCAATTTCATCCTTGGCCTCCATGGGCTACAATATGTAGAAGAAAAAGAACCACATCCACTTGGGAGGAATGGACTAGTTTGTATTACATTTGGTAAGTAAGTTGCCATTGGGACTGAAAATTCTACTGGAGGTGCATAGGAACCTCTTAGAAAAATAAAATAACCAAGATTTACCAAACTACCTGTTACACATTCAATCCTTTCTTCCTGCACACAATATAAATTGGGGCTCTAATAAATGTCAACCTTCCTTTAACACAGATCATTGTTCCTTGTAACTTTCAGATGCATTCAAATGGCAGCTGTGGGCTCTGAGAAGCAGGATGGGCCCTCTATGATAAAGTCCATGCAACATTCCCTGCTCATCCCAGCCCTGGTATGTTGCCAGTAGCCTGCTGTCCCTGGGTAGCAGCAAAAGATGTTTCCCACCATTCAAGGGACCCCAGCCTAGGACTAAAGTCAGTTTCAGGCTTCTCCTCTCTCCCTTCTTGGAATCAAGATCATGTTTTTACCATGAGTTAAAGCAGTCCGAACACCCAGAGTCTGGATCAATGTCACAAGTTCCCAGTGTCTCCATGAAAGACAATTTGTTACATCCCAGATGAGTGGAGTTAAATTGGTTCTCAGCCTGAGTCTTTTGCTCTTAATCCTGAGGATATTGTCCCACCATGGGGCCATTTCCCGCCTCTCTTTCATATAGAAGCACAATTTTCTTTGCACAGACACAGGAACAACAAGATCTTTCTCTATCCCTTCTGCAAAGCAGGGTGCCAGATTCCATGGAAACAATGGACAAGCAGGGGGCCCTGGGCACATCCAGCCCTGGTAGTGAGATGTTCCCTCCCCTCTTTCTTTATGCTGCTGTTGTTATTTCATGGATTGTGTGGAATGGGAAAAAAGCTGAATTCACTCCAGGTGGAGGGAAGAAAGAACAGTGAAAATCTCAGGACCCAACCCCTGCTACCAGGATCACTGAGGTGCTGGGAATCTGCATGGGAAAGGGATTGTGTGAATTTTCAAAGTGGAGAATGAATAAGAATCTACAACAAGATCTACCTCATTGATCACTGACACAGGCTAATCCTGCTGCAGATAGAAGGGAAACCGGGAGCGATTCTTTGCTGTTCAGCCATGGAAACAGTGACCCAACTGCATCGCAGTGAATGTGCTGGGGAAAGCTGGACTTTACAGGCAGGTGGAAATAGCAGATCCTAAAAATAACTGGAGCTCTCCACACCACTTCTGCCACCAGGGTCAGGTGTTGAGCTGTTCACAGCATTCCCCACCACCATGACCTTCCAGCAGGGGATTGCAGCACCCCCGACCCAATGCAGGGGAGAGGCCTGATTCTTCTATCTCTGCACCCTGAGTCCAGGGCACACACTCTCTCTGCCCAACACATAGAATCTGGCCCTGCTGCAAAGTGACTCCAAAGAACCACCAACCGCCAGGACAGCAGGTTTTGCCCTCAGAGCAGGGAATGTGTCTGCCATGCTGCTTATAGGCCACTGGATGCTCTGGAAAGAGGAGGGCTTTGAGTGTAACCCATAGCATACACTGACCATCTGGGGATGTAGCTCAGTGGTAGAGCACATACTTTGCATATATGAAGCCCTGGGTTCAAACCCCAGCATTTCCTGGCACTTTTTTTAACCCTGCTGCTTTGCTCATGCCCAGCTGGGATGTGGCCCAGCAGTCTCCCTGCATGAGTTTCAATTCAGCTCAGTGAGGGACAAGTGCCAATTGAATGGAAGGTCTGTGGGGGTTTCTGCTCTTAAGTCACCTTGGTACATTTAAGATTCCCACATGCTGTGCTGCTTGGGACAATGGTAGATGAGAAGGGCGAATCCTTCAGCACTGGAGGGAAAGATCCCATCTGCACAGACTGAGAGGCAAGGAAACAGAGGGGCAGTCAGTGCTCAGAGAGGAGAGACATCAGTGATTTACACCCAACAGGGGACACTGTCTCTTTGGCCTGGTCTACACTATGAGTTTAGTTTGAATTTAGCAGCGTTAAATCAAATTACCCCTGCACCTGTCCACACAACAAAGCCATTTACTTTGAAATAAAGGGCTCTTAAAATCGCTGTCTGTACTCCTCCCCGACAAGGGGAGTAGCGCCGAAATTGACATTGCCATTTTGAATTAGGGTTAGTGTGGCCACAATTCGACGGTATTGGCCTCCGAGAGTTATCCCACAGTGCACCATTGTGACCGCTCTGGACAGCAATCTGAACTCGGATGCACTGGCCAGGTAGACAGGAAAAGCCCTGCGAACTTTTCAATTACATTTCCTGTTTGCCCAGCGTGCAGAGCACAGGTGACCACGCAGAGCTCATCAGCACAGGTAACCATGCAGTCCGAGAATCGAAAAAGAGCACCAGCATGGACCGTACGGGAGGTACTGGATCTGATAGCTATATGGAGAGAGGATTCCGTGCTAGCAGAACTACGTTCGAAAAGACAAAATGCCAAAACTTTTGAAAAAATCTCCAAGGGCATGATGGACAGAGGCCACAATAGGGACTCACTACAGTGCTGCATGAAAATTAAGGAGCTCAGACAAACCTATCAAAAAATAAAAGAGGCAAATGGTCACTCCGGGTCAGAGCCGCAGATATGCCGCTTCTACGCTGAGCCACATGCAATTTAGGGGGCGCCGCCACCACTACCCCACCTCTGACTGTGGATTCCAAGCAGGGGGTAATCTCAGCCATGCCTGAGGATTCTGCAGATGGGGAAGATGATGATGAGGAGGATGATGACGAGCTTGCGGAGAGCACACAGTACTCCGTTCTCCCCAACAGCCAGGATCTTTTTCTCAGCCTGACTGAAGTACCCTCCCAACCCCCAGACAATGAGGCCATGGAAGAGACCTCCGGTGAGTGTACCTTTGTAAATAGAAAACATGGTTTAAAAGCAAGCATTTTTTAATGATTAATTTGCCCTGAGGACTTGGGATGCATTCACGGCCAGTACAGCTACTGGAAAAGTCTGTTAACGTGTCTGGGGATAGAGCGGAAATCCTCCAGGGACATCTCCATGAAGCTCTCCTGGAGGTACTCCAAAAGCTTTTCCACAAGGTTTCTCGGCAGTGCAGCCTTATTCCGTCCTCCATGGTAGGACACTTGACCACGCCATGCTAGTAGCAAGTAATCTGGTATCATTGTATAACAAAGCCTGGCAGCGTATGGTCCCGGTGTTTGCTGGCATTCAAGCAACATCCATTCTTTATCTTGCTGTGTTATCGTCAGGAGCGTGATATCGTTCATGGTAACCTGGTTGAAATATGGGAATTTAATGAGGGGACAGAGGTGGCCATTCCTACTGGGCTGTTTGCCTGTGGCTGAAAAGAAATCCTTCTCTGCAGTTAGCCAAACGGGGGGCGAGGGGGAGAGGGAATTGGCGCTGAGCTTTTCATATTTGTCTAGCAGGGATCTTCCCTGATACCAGCCACGCGGTGGGGGGGAGGGGTAAAGCGATCATCCCAGATAATTCATGGCGGGGGGGGGGGGGTTAGTTTGGTTTCTGCAGGGATCTTCCCTGATACCAGCTACACGGTGGGGGGAGGGATAAAGCGATCATCCCAGAGAATTGGATGCGGGGGGGTTAGTTTGTTTTCTGCTGCTGCACGTTAACAGGAAAACTGCAGCACTCAACGGGCTTTGCTTGGTATGTGGGAAAGGAGGGCACTGCTTTAAGGCTGCAGAAGCCGAAAGACAATGGCTTACCATGGCCGCATGCAAGCCGAATTCTGTTGCCCGGACCTGCGTCTGTGATCTTTAACACCAAAGTCGCAGGCACTCAATATTAAGATGCAAAATGCGACCTTCTACTGAAATCACATGTGCTATGTAATGTGAATAGTGTTGTTCACCATGAAAGAGTATAAGCATTGTTCTGTAAAATGTATCTTTTAAAATACTTCTCTCCCTTTTTTCCCCTCCCTCCCCCCCCTCCAGCAGCTGCAAATTTTTCAAGCCTCCCTCCTCCGTCCCGAAAGCTATCTCAGATAAAGCGGTGAAAAAAAAGGACGCGAGATGAAATGTTCTCGGAAATCATGGACTCGACCCACAATGAAAGAGCTCATCTGAATGAGTGGAAGGACACGGTATCAAAGTACAGGAAAGATGCCAGTGAACGTGAGGACATGAGGGACCAACGTGAGGACAAAAGGGACCAACGTGAGGAGAGGAGAGATGCTCGAGATGAGAGGTGGCAGCAGGAAGATCAGAGGAGGCAGGATGCAATGCTGGGGCTGCTGCGTGAGCAAACGGACACGCTCCGGCATCTGGTGGAGCTTCAGGAACGGCAGCAGGATTACAGAGTGCCGCTACAGCCCCTGTATAACCACCCTCCCCACTCACCATGTTCCATAGCCTCCTCACCCAGACGTGTAAGAGCGGGGAGGCTCCGTGCACCCTCCCACTCCACCCCAGTGGACAGCCCAACCAAAAGGCTGTCATTATTTTAAACTTTTTTAGCGGCTTTTTCCTTCCCTCCTATCCTCCTCCCAAACCCCACCCGGGCTACCTTGTCAGTTCTCTCCCTCTTTTTATAATCAATTAATAAAGAATAAATGATTTTTAAATGATAGTGACTTTATTTCCTTTGAAAGCAGGCTGTGATCTAAGGGGGAGGGTGGGTTGTTTACAGAGAATGAGTCAATAAAGGGGGCGGGTTTTCATCAAGGAGAAACAAACAGAACTTTCACACCATAGCCTGGCCAGTCATGAAACTGGTTTTCAAAGCTTCTCTGATTCGCACCGCTTCCTGATGTGCTCTTCTAATCGCCCTGGTGTCTGGCTACATGTAATCTGCAGCCAGGCAATTTGCCTCAGCCTCCCACCCCGCCATAAAGGTCTCCCCCTTACTTTCACAGAGATTGTGGAGCACACAGCAAGCAGCAATAACCATGGGAATATTGGTTTGGCTGAAGTCTGAGCGAGTCAGTAACGTGTGCCAGCAACCCTTTAAACATGGAAATGCACATTCTACCACCATTCTGCACTTGCTCAGCCTGTAGTTGAACAGCCTGTAGTTGGACTACTGTCCAGGCTGCCTGTGTATGGCTTCATGAGCCATGGCATTAAGGGGTAGGCTGGGTCCCCAAGGATAACTATAGGCATTTCAACATCCCCAACGGTTATTTTCTGGTCTGGGAAGTAAATCCCTTGCTGCAGCCATTTAAACAGATTATTGTTACTGAAGACGCGAGCGTCATGAACTCTTCCCAGCCATCCCACGTTGATGTTGGTGAAACGACCCTTGTGATCCACCAATGCTTGCAGCACCATTGAAAAGTACCTCTTGCAGTTTATGTACTGGCTGTCCTCGTGGTCCGGTGCCAAGATAGGGATATGGGTTCCATCTATCGCTCCACCACAATTAGGGAATTCCATTGCAACAAAGCCATCCACTATGACCTGCACATTTCCCAGAGTCACTACCTTTTGTAGCAGCAGCTCAGTGATTGCTTTGGCTACTTGCATCACAGCAGCCCCCACAGTAGATTTGCCCACTCCAAATTGATTCCCAACTGACCGGTAGCTGTCTGGCATTGCAAGCTTCCACAGGACTATTGCCACTCACTTCTCAACTGTGAGGGCTGCTCTCATCTTGGTATTCTGGTGCTTCAGGGCAGGGAAAAGCAAGTCACAAAGTTCCATGAAAGTGCCCTTATGCATGTGAAAGTTTCTCAGCCACTGGGAATTGTCCCAGACCTGCAACACTATGTGGTCCCACCAGTCTGTGCTTGTTTTCTGGCCCAGAATCGGCCCCATTAACAACATGATATCCAAAGCGCTGGGGCCTGCGGTTTGAGAGAATTCTTTGTCCATGTCCATGTCCTCATCACTCTCGTCACCGCGCTGCCGTCGCCGCCTCCTCCTCACCTGTTTTTTCTGGTCCTGGTTCAGCATAAACTGCATGATAATGTGCGAGGTGTTTACAATGTTCATGACTGTTGTCTTGAGCTGAGCGGGCTCCATGCTTGCCGTGGTATGGCGTCTGCAGTGTTCACCCAGGAAAAAAGGTTGTCTGCCGTTGCTTTCATGGAGAGAGGGGTGAGGCTATACCCGGAACCACCTGCGACAATGTTTTGTGCCCCATCAGGCATTGGGATCTCAACCCAGAATTCCAATCAGTGGGGGAGACTGCAGGAACTATGGGATAGCTATTGGATACCTACCCACAGTGCAACGCTCCGGAAGTCGACGCTAGCCTCGGAACATGGACGCACACCAACGAATTAATGTGCTTAGTGTGGCCACATACACTCAACTTTATAAAATCGGTTACCAAAAATCGAATTCTGTAAATTCGGAGTAATCCCGTAGTGTAGACATATCCTTTGAGGCGAGTGCAGCTTGCTTGGGATGGTGGTGATTACGGATAGAAAAAAAGGCTGGAGGCAATGACAGATGAGACCATAGAAGGGGAAGGGGAATAGCAGCCCCACAGCATGCTCAGATGCCCCAGTTATTGCACCCTGGCCTGTTGTAGAGAGAGAAAAGACACAGCCCTCCTACAGTGATCCCATGGACAAGAATCTGGTTGGGAGTGGGGTGAAGGTTCCCTCTGGGCAAAGGGGAGCTGAAATCCCTCACTGTCCTGGAATTTAAGTAATGCAAGCTTCAAACCCTGCAAGGGGGTGGGCTGAGGTGCATCAGCAGAAGGTTGGGCTGGACAGGGGCAGCCTTAGCCCCCTTGTGCTGCTGGTGGTGGTGGCAGGCGTCCCCGGGCTGTTTTAAATTGCCCAGGGGCAGCAGGCAGGACCAGAGGGGACACTCCCAAGGGCCTAATGTTGCTTTGCACAATGATAAGTCTTGGAACAGGACAGAAATGAAACTGTAGCAGAACCTAAGGAATGAAAAGCCTCCGGATCCTTGTGTGTGCCCTGACTCATAACGGAAACTGTAATTTGACTCGCTTTGTGTCTGCAGCTGGTAAAATATCAGGACACTGGGTTTGAGGCGGCTTTTGTCTTATTAAAATGTAACCAGCATGTTACACTTGTATTTTTAAAGGTGGTTTCCCTAAGCAATCCAAAGTTGATCTTCCCACAGCTGGCTGATGGTGGGCAGCAGGGGATCTCCCCAATCTGGGGGAATCTCTCTGGGCCCCACTGTTAGTTCTCCATCCCTTCTCCCCATAACCATGCACACCACTCCCCTCCCCATTATGAATGTTTTAGAGCGACCCCTCCCTCCCTTTATGGGATACAGACTCTCTGTGACTGAGACTGACTGGGGCGCCCCTCTGCATGGCCCCAATAGGGAAGGAAAGAGACTGGGGTGGGGGAGGAGATGGGCAGAAGGAGTCAAATGGGGCCAAACCAGAATATAGGAGATTTTCTTCCTGTTAAAATGTACTGGAGTCTCATTGCTGAAAAGCCGCACCTTGAGTTAGGTTTGATACATCAGCCTTTCAATTACCAGGCAAAGGTGTGAACCACAGAGACTGATAACTGCTTGCTTCCCAGCTTTGTGTAAGAAGACCCTGCAATGGTGCAACTGGTTAGTGCAAATGGGAATACTGCTGGGGTTATGAGTTCGAGCCTTACCTAGAGTACTTGTTTCTGTTACCTGTGTAGTTTCCCCAACTTGCTTTACCTAATTCATATGGAAAGTGCCTTATTAGGAAAAAGGAGAGTATTTTCTAAAATGTGGAAGTGGGTGAACAGCTTGGAAACATCCACCCTCTGCTGCCATTAGTTGCAGTAGATTGTTCACTGGCAGGGCAAATTGATTTATTTGCTGCTGAGAAAGCTGCCAGGAAAAGTCTCTGAGCACCAGATCTCCCTGCTTCTTCCAGCACACCCCTGGCTCCTTCCCTGCCCCAGTCACTGCTCTAGGAGGATCCTATATGCACTAAGGCTAAAGCTTTTCCAAGTTGTCTTAGCGCAGTTGGCAGGATGTCAGGCGATCCTGAGTTCAAGCCTCAGAGAAGGCAATGGTTTTTACTCCCTGCTTCAGATTTTCTACAGGAAATCAGAGAAAAGAAACTATAGGAGAGTGGTTTCTAGACACCCTCCCACCCATCTAAGACACACACAGAGACTTTTCTAAGGCATTAACTTTTCCTTCTCTACGGAGTATGTATTCTCCAGAGGGCAAAATAAAACAAAAACATGCAAGTCTAAGCCTAATACAGTATGAAACTCAATACAGATAAAATCTCACCCTCAGAGATCTTCCAATAAGCTTCTTTCACAGACTAGCCTTATTTCTAGTCTGGGCCCAATCTTTTCGCCTGGTATAGTCCTTATTCCAGCTCAAGTGTTAGGTAGGGGACTTCTCATGACTGCAGCCACCTTTCTTCTGTCCCACCCCCTTATATAGCTTTGGTACAAGGCAGGCATACTTTGTCTCTCTCCTGGGGAAAAGCCCCAGGTTTAAGATGGATTCCTCTACCAAGTGACATGGTCACATGTCCTGTGAGACCCCAAGCCTTCATTCTTCCTGCCCTGACTCACAGATGGTGCAGGAGAGAGCCATCTACAGTCAATTGTTCTGGTTAATGGGAGCCATCAAGATTCCAAACCTCTATTAATGGCCCACACTTTGCATAATTACAACAGGACCTCAGAGTTTATTTCATATTTCTAGTTTCAGATACAAGAATGATAGGTTCATACAAGTAGGATGAACACACACAGTATAGTATAAGCTTTGTAATGATACCTTACAAGAGATCTTTTGCATGAAGCATATCCCAGTTATATTATATTCACACTCATTAGCATATTTTCATAAAATCACATGGAGTGCAACGTCACAGAAGGGAAAGGGTTTTACTGCAGCACCTGGGAGCAGTTGAATTTCATGTTCAGGCTGTGGTATGAGTTACTTCAGGTTTCTCGTAAGCACACAGGGACCTTAGCGAGTGCTCTCGATACAGGAAAAGCCCAGATATGATAAAGTGATGGGGATTGCATTTTCCTTTTTTATTTTTGTATTTCCAATGACATTTCTGTTTGTGATTTCATTTTGCTTTGTATAACTGTGTTTTCTCCTGGATTTGATATTTAACTAAAAAAAGAATAAGGCCTCAGGGTGCTGGATGGAGGAGCAGGCTGGGGCTAGGACTGCTAAGAAAGCAAGAGTAGCAGGTTTTCTGTATTGTTTCCTGCCCTCTTTTTCTTGACTAATTTCTCTTCTGCATGAAATTTGCCTCTTTTGCATGTGAGCCTGGCTAGCTCAGTTGATAGAGCATCAGACTTTTAACCTGAGGGTCCAGGGTTCAAGTCCCTGTCCCTAGTCAGACAGAGGGACACTTTCTCTTGTGTCTGATGAAGTGGGCATACACCCACAAAAGCTTATGCTCCAATACTTCTGTTAATCTTAAAAGTGCCACAGGACCCTCTGTTGCTTTTTACAGATTCAGACTAACACAGCTACCCCTCTGATACTTTCTCCCTATGATATCCCCCAAGAACTTCAGAAGGACTTTCCTTGACTTCAGGTTTGCCTGGGAAGAAAGGCCTCTGGGCCTGCAGCAAAGCACTGTGTGCTGACTTCTTGAGCAAATGCAGGGCTGGCCAGACAGCCATTTTCCCACTGGGTCCTCCCTGCCAGAAAAAATTGTCCCCACAGAATCCTCCCTGCCAGAAGTCAGCAGAGGTCAAGGGCTCCCCTGCTGGTCCCATGGTGTAAGGGCCAGCACTCAGGGCTTTGAATCCTGCAATCAAAATTCAAGTCTCAGTGGGACCTTGGGGTCCTTTCGTTGCCAGCTAACCATACTGGGATTTCCAAAGCTTCATCTTGCTCTCTCAAATGACATGGTAGCTTGTCTTTTGCCTGCTAGCTGTTGTGACTTGAGCACAAGAGGGGACGTTTGATCCAGAAGTCTGGCCGTGCCTGGAGTCCTGTAGATAGGGATGCGAGCTGCATTTCCTCCAAGTCCTGAAGCTGGGCTGCAGCCTGGCCTAGGAGGCAGCCCTATTGGTTGACCTACTGGCCTAAAGTCACTTGGGCGGTGTTGGTGTTCCCCAGGAATGCTGAAGAGCGGGCCTAAGGGAGGGAGGCTTAATACTCCTCCCTATCAGTCAGGGCAGAAGAGGAGGGCTGCAAGAGTGGGCAGGTTGATGGGCTGGGCCTTCTAGCATTCGGTTGGGGATGAGGTGGGGAATGCAAACTGGGAGAAGTGGTTGGTTAGGTGGAAAGTGCTTGTAGGATGGTTTCATCCACAAGAATGGCTGCCCTCACAGCAGCGGCAGCCACAGCAGGGAGGCCCCCGCTTCGGCTCAGTCTGAACAGAGGTCAGCGTACCCCTGGGTGAGACAGGCCAATTTTAGGGAGCTTCCTCTGAAGGAGAGCAACTGTCCCCAGAACTTACTGACAGGAGCTTTAAAGTATTTGCAAATGTTCGTGGCCGGCATGTGCAGAGCAAAGGCTGCCCAGGGGCACTGTGTCAGGTTCTGGCACCGCTTGAGACAATGGACCACCTTCAGCCACCAGGTAACCCAGGATCTAAGGCAGGAATGGGGTGAGGAAGCAAGTCAAGCTGAGCAAGGCAGGCAAAAATTCATCTTGCCTTCATGGGCGCTCGCAATTATGCCCTTTTTGTGTGCCCTGGCTGAGAAAGACATCCCGGACAGAGAAGCAGCAGGCCAAAAAAGTGCCCTTTAGGTGCTGAAGTAGCTCACTCGGGAAAGCGTTAGACTGAAGATCTAGAGATCCCTGGTTCAATCCCAGGCTTTGGCATACTCTTTAGTCCCATTGTTTGCAGCAGTGGGCCATTTTCTGGAAGTGAAGCAGTGCCTTTACCCACCATGAGTCCCTCATTTCGGGCTCCCAAGCAAGAAAAGACAGTGTGGACTTATGCACTGAGTTTGCCCACCTTAGCTTTCTTTCTTCTCTTGCTCTTTGTCAGCAAGGGGAAGAAAAAGAAGTCCTCCTTCAAGCTGGAGTCAGAAGGGTGATGTAAGGATGACTTCCTGAGTGCCGGCTCCAGTCCTTTGCTCTAGCAGCCAACCTATCGAAGGGCTGCCACCACTTTCTCCACATTCACCCATCGGTGTGTTCAGAATGGAGAGGGGTAACTAGTGGTGTTCCCCAATGGTCAGTCCTAGGACCAATCCTATTCAACTTATTCATAAATGAAAGGGGTAAACAGTGAGGTGGCAAAGTTTGTAGACGATACTAACCTTCTCAAGATAGTTAAGACCAATGCAGACTGAAGAATTTCAAAGAGATCTCACAAAACTAAGTGATTGGCCAACAAAATGGCAAATGAAATTTAATGTGGATAAATGTAAAGTAATGCACATTGGAAAAATTAGCCCCAACTATACATACAATATGGTGGGGGCAATTTAGCTACAACTAATCAGGAAAGAGAGCTTGAAGTCATCATGGATAGTTCTCTGAAGATGACCATGCAGTGTGCAGCGGCAGTCAAAAAAACAAACAGGATGTTAGAAATAATTTTAAAAAGGATAGAGAATAAGATGGAGAATATCTTATTGCCTTTATATAAATCCATGGTACACCCACATCTTGAATACTGCGTACAGATGTGGTCTCATTTCAAAAAAGATATACTGGCATTAGAAAAGGTTCAGAGAAGGGCAACTAAAATGATTAGGGTTTGGAACGGGTACCATATGAGGAGAGATTAAAGAGACTAGGACTTTTCAGCTTGGAAAAGAGGAGACTAATGGGGGATATGATAAAGGTATATGAAATCATGAGTGATGTGGAGAAAGTGAATAAGGATAAGTTATTTACTTGTTCCCATAATATAAGAACTAGGGGCCACCAAATGAAATGAATGGGCAACAGGTTTAAAACAAATAAAAGGAGGTTCTTCTTCACACAGCACACAGTCAGCATGTCGAACTCCTTGCCTGAGGAGGTTGTTAAGGCTAGGAGTATAACAGGGTTTAAAAGGCTAGGACTATAACACGGTTTAAAAGAGAACTAGATAAATTAATATGTTTCAGAGTGGTAGCTGTGTTAGTCTGTATCCAGTGGCGTAGCCAGATTCTAACATCAGGGGGAGCGAACACATAAAAAAGGCACCACCCGACATATCAAATTACTAATTACATACTTTTAAATTCATTATACATATTTATTTGTACTTAAAATAAAAACACAAGAACGATCCAGCCACGGAAGGGTTTGCACAGCTGGCATTTTGCATGAGAACTTTAGATTATACTTAGATATACTTTAGATTCTAGAAAGTAAATGACAGACTACAGTAGTTTATAATTGTCACAGGTTTAAAAAAAATACTGGCCATTTTTTCCAGTTACTAATTTCATTTTAAAACCAATCAATGAAATGCACTTTATTTATAACAGATCATAATACTAAAGTCACCAAAAAGGCATGACAAATACAAGTTTTATGAGAATTGGTGAGCAAAGATCTCATAGCTCTTCGGGGTTGAACAAAGCAGTAATTTCCCTTAAAGAGAAGATGCAATGAAACCCTCCTGTACCCACAACTGATGTCTGAAAAGCATCAGTCACTCTGCAGATCAAAGAAAGAAAGAGCAGCCAGTATTCAGACAGATGGGATCCTTATGACCTATATAGGAGAAGTGCACTTCCTAAGTAAACTGTAGCTGTATTATTTTTACAGAATCTCCTGATTTCAAAGCCAATCTTGTGATTTTTGGTGAGCCTGACTCAGGGTTTTTGAACATTTGGGGTTGGCCATTCTGCAGACTGAGAGCGGGACACCCTCCTCCACACCCAGCACATCCAGACTGGTCTAAAGCAATGACTCTTTCTTCTCCTTCCTGATGCTGTAATGCAGCTGGGACTCCCCATTCCTAGACGTGCTTTTCCACAGACAGTGAATTCCCCACAGGGCTGAGTCCCCACAGGGCTGTTCTGGAGGCTCCAGTCCCCCACCCCAGGACAGATGGGGCAGTAACCTCACATCACCCCTTTGTGACTCCCAGGAACCCTGCAGGGACAGCAGCTCCATGCTGAACCCTAGGGCCCCCTAAAGTACCTGGGCGAAGGGGGGCAGTTCAACCCCCATCTCCGGGGGCTCCTGCTTCCTGGAGGTGACTATATTCTCACAGCCCCTCCCATTTACAGAGACACTCCATAGCCCTCCCCCTCACAGCCCCTCCCTTCACATATAAAGGGACTTGTTTGCTGCTGCCTGACATTACAAACCCAGGTGTGAGATTTATGGATGTGGAATTCTCCCAACCACATATTAAACCCCCTATTAGCAAGTCTTTCTTCTTCCTGACAGCCAGGTACTTTGCATCAACACAGACACTAGCTTTTAGATTTTCAGCTGCTACCAATTCCAAGGCTGGACTCTGTCTTACAGAGATACCACACAAATCCAAAGAGTCTGAGGGTGAGAGTTTGCTTGCTCTCCCCCGCATCCTCATGCATTTAGCCATAAAACTGTTCTGCTCTGACACACCAGTAACCAAATCTGTCCTCAGACCCTGAAGCACAGACTGCTCACTTAAAGAATTAGCATGGAGACATTCCTGTTCCAACACCATTGTCTTCCCAACAAGCTGGCCAAACCCAGCCACTTGGTTATAGGGCTGCTCAACTTCCTTAACAGCTCTTACTCCATCTGAGACCTTTTCAAAGCTATCCACACTGGATCTTTCAAAAGGAAAGTCAGTGCGATCCACTTAGAACAGAACATTTTTGGCTGTTAGGAACTGAAACTTCCTTGATTAAATCACTTTCATACCCTTTAGTTGTAGCTAACTGCTTGCACAGATTACCATGAGGATTTCTTTCCTTAGCAGCTTTTCTAAGTAACATTTCATTCCTTTTAGAAATTTAGCCTTTACCTTCTTCACCTAGAGCTTGCTCTAAAGGAACACTTTCCTGATCAACAACAGACTCTTTCTGGGTCTTACTCATATCCAGGATCACCACTGGCCCCTCAGGCGGATTTTTACATAATCCCCTTTTAGGCAAACTCTTAGACTCACTAGGTAAAAGGTTAGAAGCATTCTCCTTCCCTTTGCCACACATAAGCTCAGGAATTCTTTACTTCTAGCTACAAGTTGTCAAACTGTCAGTAGGCAACACAATCAAATCACCTTCATGCTCTCCTTGTGCCCTAGCTAGGATATCACCCTGATTAGACAGAGTTGCTACACCCATTTCCAACCACACATTAGCAATAGGCAAAATACAAGCACCAGAATTGTCTGATCTCTGGGATTTTGCGAAGACACTAACTGGATGCAACCTAGTTACAGTGCCATTTTCCCCAGCAGACACAAACTTAGGACCATTTCCTTCCTGGGCTTTAGTTGAATCCAGAACCAACTTTGAGACAACTGTACTATTCTCAACCATCACAGGCTGAAAGGCACCTTCTGTTTGCTTCACAGACAAAGAAGAGTTGGAGATACATTCTCCCTTTGCCAGACACACAGCTTGGCATCTCATTTCCCTTGTCCCAGCACACAGGGCTGTTCACAGACAACTGTTTGGAGACTGAAGTAGCTTCCTTCATAGGCAAGTCAATACCCCTGACAGACACAGGCACATTTCCTTCACCGTTACTATTCTCCACACTGGAAACAGGTAAGGTATAGGGCCACTCATCTTCCACTATCCTTGCCTTCCGAAACTGCTGACTAGACAAAGCCATCAGCTCACAAGGCTGCCTAGGCTCATCCAAACTTTCCTTACCAGGCAAATTGCCACTTCCAACAGATAAACTGCTGCTCTTCTCACTACACTGAGCTACTTCCAGCAAATCACAATTACCTTTTTCAGGTTCACTTTTACAAGCTATACTTGCCAATAATTCATCACGCATCAAAGATCTACCCTTTCCTTCCTCCGTTAGGGCTTTAGGGCTGACCATAAACTTTAATCTGCTCCAGAGAAACATTTTCCTGACCAATGAAATCTTTCTGCTTTTGATCTAACTCCAGATTTACTTTTGAGACACTGGATAGACATTCAGACACTTCGTTCACAGACACACTGCTTTCTTGTACAGACAAACAGCTACTATCCACCAGGTTAGAATCCCCCTCTCCATGGCCATAGCAAAACTGGTTAAACACAGAAAACTGCCCAGAGTAATACCACATATCAACATAGTTATAAACTGGATTTTCAAAAGGGTACAATTTCTGCTGTTCTTCCCTTGCCTTTTTTTTTTTTTTTTTTTTTTTTGACTTGGAGCTGAAGTCTGGCCATCTCCTGTTGCATCTGGTGAATCCTCTCCTCAGCAGCCTCCTTCTCCAGCTGGGCCAAGGCTTGCTTCTCTCTCATTCGAATTTCTGCCGGTTTTTACTCATGTTCAAACTGCAGGCTGTCTTTCAGGGCTTGCAGTTTACTTGCTGCCTTTTGCATTCTAATTGCTTCTGCAGTTACTGTAGCATCAGGTAAGGGCTGTGCTCCTGCCTCCTGATCACTGGCCATTAACAGCTCTCTCAGTTCTTGATTTGTAGCTTTCTTTCTAAAGCTTATCCCCTTTTCTGAACACAAATCTTTCAGGGCTTTTTTGTCAAGACCCTCATATGCTCTTTGCTCATCCATTGCAACTGCTCTTTAACCAACCAAACTCTCAGTACCAAAATTCAAATTTGGATAGCGTGGGGTTCTGAGCCAAACCTTAATTGACCTGGTTCTCTGGATCCTAGCATGACTACACCACTGTGACGGTGCTGCCCGTGGGAGCCAGCTGAGGTCACTCAATCAGGGTGAACTGCAAACAAAATGGGGCAGACAAACCCCAAAAGCTGGTGGCTATTCCAATATTTAGATTTACCAAGCCAGCACAAAACAGCTTCTATAGTACCTCACTGGCTACTTAGAAGTCCAAACAACGCAGTTCCCTTAAAGTACCCAGCCTCAGGCCTCCATCCAGACACACCTGTCAAACATATGATGATGATTACTGAAAATCTTATCTCATCATATAAAAGAAGAGGTTATTCCAATCCCAAAAGATCAGCCACATACCCAGGTTCAATTACAACTTAGATCTTACCCAAAATACACGCTAATAGCCAATTCTTATTAACTAAGCTGAAATTCATTAAAAAAGAAAAGAGAGAGAGTGTGTTGGTTAAAAGATCAATATACATACAGACTTGAATTCAATTCTTGAGGTTCAGATACATAGCAGAGATGAGCTTGTAGTTGACAAAAGTCCTTTTAATTATAGTCCAATGTCCATATTCAGGGTGGCTCCAGTCAATGACTGGGGATCTCAATCCCTGTGGCTTAAGATTTCCCCCTCTTGAAACCCAAAGCAGATCTGAGATGAAGTAGGATCAGGTCCCAGGGTTCTTATACATTTCCAGCAGCCTTTCTGCCTAAGAAAACAATAGGCCTAACTCTCCTTCTTCCAAACATCCTGGCAATTAGCACAGGGTAATTTATCCATTAAACAGTTCAGATACAGGTTACCACAACCTTTGAAGAGACATATAGACAATAATACTATTTCACTCAAGTATCATCATAAATGTTAATATTCCTTTTTTTATCTTCGAATCAAAGCTATAGCGATAGACAAGACTTATTTGCTTACATAACAAGACCTGATCAAACATCTACCCTTGAGATCTCTAACAATGCAGACTTGCATTTCGAAGCTCTATTCATTTACCTATCTTCCTGATCAGTCACTGAAGTTCACCCATAGGTCAGGTCAGTCAGTGAGTTAATTAACGCTTTCTGGCCCTGTCACCTTCCAATGAAATATTATATTACACTCATAACGTCAAAGAGGCCAACAAGAAACCTTCTAGTTCGGGCTCATTCATGCACTACATTTACCAGTTGTCCTGGGCTCATTGCCCACGACCTGCACATCTGCTGGCTGTCAGGCATAATGCCCTTTGACTCCCTGCCTTGCCTACAATCCTGTTTCTCAAGATCAAACCCAAGACCAGAAACTTGCTGCAGCTTATGCAGCCCTGTAGAGCATTCAGAGACACAAAGAGAAGATCCATAGGTGACTTTGGCAAACTCCATAAGAATGGCCAGAGTGGGTCAGACCAAAGGTCCATCTAGCCCAGTATCCTGTTGTGACAATGCGGTTCTGGCGGAACCCAACTGAGAGTGCCAACTCAGGACAAATTGCTTAAACAGGGCAGTTGCAGCCCAAGGCTGGGGTTTTTTCCACCTCTAAGGCAAACCAAACCAGCCAGACTAAGGGAACTTCGGTCTCACCCCACTGGCTAACCGCAAGTCTCTCAAGCAATCTCCTTAGACACTCCAGTTTCTCAGTATAACCACCAGTGCCACTCGTACGGGGACAAATGGTTATGAAAACCAATACCCAAGTAACAGAAAAAGGTTCTCCTGATCCCAAGGGACCAAGCCCCAGACCCAGGTCAATATACAAATCAGATTTTTCCCACAAATCACGCTGTTGCCAATCCTTTAGAATCTAAAATCTAAAGGTTTATTTATAAAAGGAAAAAGATAGAGATGAGAGTTAGAATTGGTTAAATGGAATCAATTACATACAGTAATAGCACAGTTCTTGGTTCAGGCTTGCAGCAGCGATGGAATAAACTGCAGGTTCAAATCAAGTCTCTGGAATACATCCCCTGCTGGGATGGGTCCTCAGTCCTCTGTTCAAAGCTTCAGCTTGTGGCAAAGTTTCTCCAGAGGTATGAAGCAGGATTGAAGACAAAATGGAGATGAGGCATCAGCCTTATATAGTCTTTTCCAGGTGTAAGAACACCTCTTTGTTCTTACTGTGGAAAATTACAGCAAAATGGAGTCTGGAGTCACATGGGCCAGTCCCTGCATACTTTGCTGAGTTACAAGGCGTATCTGCCTTCTCTCAATGGGTCCATTGTATAGCTGATGGTCCTTAATGGGCCATCAAGCAGGCTAGGCAGAGCTAATCTCAGCTTGTCTGGGATGTCACCCAGAAGCATAGCATAAATTTGCCATACAGACAGTATAGAGCCAATATTCATAACTTCGACTACAAAACTGATACACACACATAGAGAGCATAATCATAACCAGTAAACCATAACCTTGTCCTAGACACCCCATTTGACCCCCTTTATACAAGATTTGGGTGCCACTACAGGACCTTGATTGCAACAATGATCTATACGGTCCCAGTTTATGTCAATAACGTCACACCCCAAACGCAAAATTGATGCAGGAAGTGATGACACAAACATCACTGACTGCATCCCAAGAGCTCCCCATCCTGGGTTCTGTCTCACTACAGCTAGTATTGGGTTAGAAGCCATACCAGTGTATAACAGAAACGGTTTATCAAAATCATGTTCAACTACATGATTGAACCTCTTTACAAACCCAAGGTAAAACTTAGTTAGAACAATAGTGGATTGGATCTGCTCTGGCAGCATCATCCCTGTATGTCTCATGTGATCTTTCCAAGAGCTAAAGAAAACCGCTACTTTATCCATACAAGCTCGGGCAAATGTTTGGAACCCAATTAACATCGAATAAATGCAGATATTAATGTTCTTCATAGTACAGGAATCTTGGCATTTAGCCATGAAAGCAATATGGTAGTGTGCCTTAGTCTTCCTTTTCATACAGCACATTAGGTCTGGAATGTCTTTTCCCCTGTGAAAAGTTCCCATATTGTTTACAGGCATTAACTGTGAAACATCAATATAGCAAGACCTTTTAACATAACGTGTGTTCTCATGTATTCCTTTTAACATGTTCAAGGGATTCTCCAAAAGATTAGGCACATTGTACATTTTTACAGTTTGTGGCAATAGCAACACATTCATTACAAAATTTAGCAATAACAACAAGTTCATTGCAAGTGTCCATCTACAATCGTTTTTGTCATGCCACACCTTTGGCTCAATACCATTGGAGTTTGGGCATTTTAGGGTTAACCTGTGGCTTCCCTTTGCAAAATTCAGTTTTCTCTTTCCTCCTTGTCCTGCAGGATCAAACCCTGATTTCTCTTGCTTAACAGAATTCACTGGCTGATGGGGTGGGCCCTCTGTGCTAACAGCTATTAGCAAGTCCTTCCCCTCCCAGCCAGGCAAGTAATTTGCACTACCCCAGACCAGAGCCAGTCCACCAGTTTTCATATTTGTAACTGCTATCATTTCCAAGGCTGGACTCTGTCTTAAAGAGATACCACACAAATCCAAAGAGTTTGCTGGTGAGAGTTTGCTTGCTCTCCTCCGCATGCTCAAGCATTTAGCCATAAAACTGCTCTGCTCTGACTCATCAGTAACCAAATCTGTCCTCAAACCCTGAAGCACAAACTGCTCATTTAAAGAATCAGAAAAGGGACATTCCTGTTCCAACACCATTGTCTCCCCAACAAGTTGGCCCCACACAGCCACTTGGTTATAGGGCTGCCTCAATTCCTTAACAACTGTTACTTCCTCTGAGACCTTCTCAAAGCTACCCACACTGGATCTTTTAAAAGGACAGTCAGTGGATCCATTCACAACAGACAATTTTTGGCTGCTAGGAACTGAAACTTCCTTGATTACATCACTCTCACACCCTTCAGTTGCAGGGAACTGCTTGCACCGAGTGCCATGAGGATTCCTTTCTCCAGGAGCTTTTCTAAGCAGCAATTCACCCCTCACAGAAATTCTGCCCTTACCCTCTTCACCTAGGGCTTGCTCTAAAGGAACACTTTTCTGAGCAACCACAGCCTCTGTCTGGGTCTTACTTACATTCAGGATCACCTTTGGCCCATCAGGCAGATCCCTACACAATCCCCTTTCAGGCGAACCCATAGACTTCCTAGATAAAAGGTTAGAAATATTTCCCTTCTCTTTGCCACACACAAGCTTAGGAATTTTTTCCTTTTTGCTACAAGTTGTTAAACTGTCCGTAGGTACCACAACCAAATTACCTTTCTGCTCTCCTTGTGCCCTGGCTAGGGTATCACCCTGATCAGACAGAGTTGTTACACCCTTCTCCAACCACACATGAGCAACAGGCAAAATACAAGCACCAGAATTGTCTGATCTCTGGGATTTTGCTAAGACACTAACTGGATGCAACCTAGTTACGGTGCCATTCTCCCCAGCAGATGCAAACTTAGGACCATTCCCTTCCTGGGCTTTAGTTGAATCCAGAACCCACTCTGAGACAACTAAATTACTCTCAACCATCACAGGCCGAAAGGCACCTTCTGTCTGCTCCACAGACAAAAAAGAGTTGGAGACGCATTTTCCTTTACTAGACATACAGCTTGGGACTTCATTTCCCTTGTCCCAGCACACCGGGCTGTTCACAGACAACTGCTTGGAGACTGGGGTAGCTTCCTCCATAGGCAAGTCAATACCCCTGACAGACACAGGTACATTTCCTTCACTGTCACTATTCTTCGCACAGGAAACAGATAAGGTATAGGGACACTCATCTTCCACTCTCCTTGCCTTCCCAAACTGCTGACTAGATAAAGCCATCAGCTCACAAGACTGCCTAGGCTCATCCAAAATCTCCTTGTTCTCCTCTCCCTTTGCTTGATCTAATTCCAGATTTACTTCTGAGACATTAGATAGACATTCAGAAACTTCATTCACAGCCAAACAGTTACTTTCCAACGACAAACTTTTGGAGAAACCCTCCATAGGCACAACCTTAGGATTAATCCCCTCTTGTGCCTGGTTTGTATTAACTTGACTGGCCATAGCTTTAATATCATTTCCAATCATAATATCCTTAGGGATTATGTCTTTTACTCCCACAACCATGGTGCCCTCCAATCCCTTCCATTTCAGGTGGATTTTAGCCAAAGGCACCCTGACAAAATACTTAGATAAGGCTACAACAGTTACATCTTCACCTGGCAAATAATCTTCCTTCCTGACAAGACTTGCTTTAACCAGAGTAATATCTGCTGCGGTATCCCTCCATGCCATACACCTCACTCCATTCACTTCTGCACTGCTAATAAACTCTGCGTTATTTCCCCCATATTTAGCTTTAATGTGAGTTTTAAGGTCAAATTCTTCAGAGACCACAGAAACAGCATTTGCACACAGGGCACCAATGCTGGGCTCTGTGTGGCTTGCCTGTGAGTTTACAACAACAGGGTTAGCATTGACCATGGCATTTGGGTTTGCTGGTTTTGGGCTGCCCTTCAGTGTCGGGCAGTCTGGTCTCATGTGGCCCAGGATACCACAGTGATAGCATGTAACCTGTTCCGTCCTGGGATGTGAGTTCCTACCCTCCGGGCCCCCTTGAACTCCTTTAGAAGAGTCAGGTTTATTTTTAAATCCTTCCCTCCTCTTGAACTGGGGAGAATGGTGATTAGTTTTTCCCGGGGTTTTACACCCTTCTCGAGCCCTGTTTTGGGTATGGGCATCCGCAATCTCTGCTGCCCGTAGGACTGACTCAGGGTCCCTGTCGCACACAGCTGCTCTCACATTGTCAGGCACAATGTCTAAGAACTGTTCCAAAGTTATTAAATCCAGCAGTTTTTCAAAACTCCCATGTGCCTTGGCTCCCATAACCCACTTTTTAACAAAACCCATCAGCTTATGAGCACATTCTACAAAAGTACAATCCTTAAACATTTTAAACTCTCTAAACTTAACTCTGTAAGATTCAGGAGTAACCTTGAACCGCCTTAACACAGAATCCTTAAACCGCTCATAATCTAAGGCTTCGTGTTCCCCCAAGTCATTGAATACCTCCCTGGCTTTTCCAGTCAGTCTGGTCAGAAGGACAGGCATTCGCTGACCCTCAGGGATCTGGTACAGATTGCAGAGGCGTTCAAAGGTAGACAAAAACTCCTCTATATCCTCAGTATCATTGTAAATGGGACACATCCTTTCCCAGTTTTTCTCATGGCGGGGGGGAAGTGGAGTACCAGGCGGGGATGACTTTCTCCGCTCTTCCATTACTTGGAGCTGAAGTCTGGCCGTCTCCTGTTCCATCTTGTGAGTCTCCTGCTCCATCCTGTGAGTCTCCTGCTCAGCAGCGAGCAGCTCTAGACGCCCCTTACGAGCTCTCTCTTCTCTCTCATCAGCCTCCTTCTTTCTTTGATCGGCTTCTTTCTCTCTCTCAGCAGCCTCCTTCTCTAATTCTGCTATTTTTTGCTTCTCCAGCAATCGAAGATCTGCTAGTTTCTGTTCATGCTCAAATTGCAGTTTACTTGTCGCCTTTTGCATCCTAATCTTTTCTGCATCTTCTGTAGCCTCAGGTAAGGGCTGTGCTCTTGCCCCCTGATCACTGGCCATTAACAGATTTCTCAGTTCTTGATTTGTAGCTTTCTTTCTAAAACTTATCCTCTTTTCTGAACACAAATTTTCCAGGGCTTTTTTGCCAAGTCCCTCATATGCTCTTTGCTCAGCCATTGCAGCAGCTCTTTAACCAACAAAACTCTCAATCCCAAAATTCAAATTTGGACAGCGCGGGGTTCTGACCCAAAGCTTAATTGACCTGGTTCTGTGGATCCAAGCATGACTATGCCACTGTGACAATGCAGTTCTGGCGGAACCCAACTGAGAGTGCCAACTCAGGACAAATTGCTTAAACAGGGCAGTTGCAGCCCAAGGCTGGGGTTTTTTCCACCTCTAAGGCAAACCAAACCAGCCAGACTAAGGGAACTTCGGTCTCACCCCACTGGCTAACCGCAAATCTCTCAAGCAATCTCCTTAGACACTCCAGTTTCTCAGTATAACCACCAGTGCCACTCGTACGGGGACAAATGGTTATGAAAACCAGTACCCAAGTAACAGAAAAAGGTTCTCCTGATCCCAAAGGACCAAGCCCCAGACCCAGGTCAATATACAAATCAGATTTTTCCCACAAATCACGCTGTTGCCAATCCTTTAGAATCTAAAATCTAAAGGTTTATTTATAAAAGGAAAAAGATAGAGATGAGAGTTAGAATTGGTTAAATGGAATCAATTACATACAGTAATGGCACAGTTCTTGGTTCAGGCTTGCAGCAGCGATGGAATAAACTGCAGGTTCAAATCAAGTCTCTGGAATACATCCCCCGCTGGGATGGGTCCTCAGTCCTCTGTTCAAAGCTTCAGCTTGTGGCAAAGTTTCTCCAGAGGTATGAAGCAGGATTGAAGACAAAATGGAGATGAGGCATCAGCCTTATATAGTCTTTTCCAGGTGTAAGAACACCTCTTTGTTCTTACTGTGGAAAATTACAGCAAAATGGAGTCTGGAGTCACATGGGCCAGTCCCTGCATACTTTGCTGAGTTACAAGGCGTATCTGCCTTCTCTCAATGGGTCCATTGTATAGCTGATGGTCCTTAATGGGCCATCAAGCAGGCTAGGCAGAGCTAATCTCAGCTTGTCTGGGATGTCACCCAGAAGCATAGCATAAATTTGCCATACAGACAGTATAGAGCCAATGTTCATAACTTCGACTACAAAACTGATACACACACATAGACAGCATAATCATAACCAGTAAACCATAACCTTGTCCTAGACACCCCATTTGACCCCCTTTATACAAGATTTGGGTGCCACTACAGGACCTTGATTGCAACAATGATCTATACGGTCCCAGTTTATGTCAATAACGTCACACCTGTCCTCTGACAGTGGCCAATTCCAGGTGCCCCAGAAGGAACTAACAAAACAGGCTTCCTGAGAGCACCTGCCCCCTTCCACCACAAGAGCAAGCAGGCAGGTGAGTCCCAGGAACCCCTTTGTTCCTGGGACGTGAGTCACCTTTTTCTCCACCGCCACTGCCCATCAGCAGGATTCCTCCTCCTCCGTCCTGGGCCTCAGTGCAACTAAATCTCCACAACTAGACAGCCGGCCCATCTGCTGCACCCAATCTCCCATACTTAAGCCTCCCTGCCAAAGTCCTGTACCTGGCTCCATAGAATTAAGTCTCACATCTAGCTAGGAACTCTGCTTCTTGTGCCCAGAGTGTCTCTGCCCCCTCAGTAGATGACCCAAGAAACACAGTGTCTGCCTTTCCAAAGAAGTGTGTGGAGAGACTTTTCTTGTGTGGCCTAATGGAGAAGATGCCTGACTTCAGGTCAGGTGATTGAGGATTTGATTCCCTTCGTGGTTGTGCTTGTGCAGTTTTCCCTTTGTACTGAAAGTCCTGTTCTCTTCTTGGCTGCTCAGGCCAATCCTCTGGCTTCAGCCAGAGCCCTGGGAAGGAGTTGGGGGTTGGGCATGACAAGGGCGCGGCCCCAGGTCTTCCAGTCTAGCCTTTACCATTCCTGACTTACCAAAGAAAATGTGTGGATTCCCGGGCTACAGTGTAGAGCAGTTTCCTCTTCCAAACCTGCACCTGTCCCTGTGCTTGAGGGGGCTTGCTAAATGGAGCCTGGGTGTTTCTCTGCTTCTCACCAGCTGTGGAAAAGCCTCTTGGGGAAAACTCTCCTGCCCCACTGCAAATGTGAGCACCTTGAGTTGGAACAGTAAGAGACCTCACCAGGGGGCTGGCCCTGCTTTCCTACCACCTTCTGATGTTGGCCACAGAGCATCAGCAGCCACCCTGCATGCTGATCTGCGAGTGGCCTTCAGTGGGTGTTTGGCATGCCAGGGAGCAGGCTGGCCAGGTGCCTTTGTGGCTGTCAGCTGGCCATGCATAGCCATGGTCCTCCTCGCCCTTGGTTACTCTGTGGCTTTTAAGCCTTCCCTTGGAGCTGTCAGCACAAGCCGCCTCTGCTCTAGGTGCCCAGAGGAGGAAAGGTGTGCTGGGATCCAGCCTGGGATTCTTTCTACCTCCTGCCTATCCCTATGAAGCCTGGCCCTGGCACTCCTTTCTTTAAGCACCACATGGGCAAGAGGAAAAGTGTGGCAGCAAGCACAAGGGCCAAACTTGTGGGCATCAGGTGAAGCAGCGAGAATCCCAAACATCAGGTCAAACCGCAGGTCCTCTGGAATCAGTAGCCAGGGTGGCAAGTTCTAGAGGCCCAACCCACTGCGACCATCCCGTCAGACCATCCCGACCAAAGATCTGGCTCCAGTGGGCGTGAGTCACCCAGCAGGAGGGAAAAGACTCGCTCTTGCGCAACTGGAGACAGGGAAGGTGAGGTGTTGGTCCTGCTTTGAGCAGGGGGTTGGACTAGATGACTCCTGAGGTGTCTTCCAACCCTAATCTTCTATGATTCGCTCTCTGATTCATGAAACTTTGGATCCAAATGGTAAAAGACTGTTGTGCTCAATTTAATCATGGCATCCTTTAGGAGTGTGATCAATGCCACTTAACAAGGGAGCAGTGTTCTAAAAATAGTTTACCTGGGCCACAGGTCACCAATGCTTCCATCTCTGGGATGAAAATCAACCACCACTTCCTGCAATTTCTACCTGAGTTCTTGTCAAATCTTTGACCTTCCTTGGAGTAATTTTACACTTCTCTGGCATAGAATTCTTCACCAACCACACAATATATCAGTAGCGATAGTGAGGTATAACTCCCCCAACTATGCCCTTTTATTTCTTTAATCTAATGGCACAGCTTTAAATTAGGGACTAAATTCAGGAGTGGCTTAGAATCCCTGTAAAACACCAAATGTCAGGTATCTATTAAAAATAGGTATCTTTCTGGAGCTATATCACATTCAACACCAGTTTCATTTTCTACACATTTGTAGCATCTCCCAGGAGTGACCTGAACAGAAATGTCATTTCCATTTTTCCCATCTCTACCGAGATAGGGATTGCATTTCCCAAATAAAAGGCAACATGCACCTGGTCAGGAAGGAGATATCTTCAGGAGCAACCTCCTGCAGGGCAGGGCATGGCCCACAACTGCTTTGGGAGCCCAATGCATGGGTATTTTGCATAGTTACAAGTCATTTACTAGGGAATCCTCTTCCCAGCCCTTTAGAAAAAATATTGACCTAACCAGTTTAACAACAGGGGGATTGGGATGGTGATGGAGAATAAGGGAATCCCTCTGACTTACCCTATCTTCTGTTGTTACAGAGGGTAAAATGACAATTTTTCCTATCCCTGCTCTTTATTATAGTTCAATATATTTTAAGTGAGGAAAATGGTAGTAAAAATATCTGCTCTCCAAAGCAACTTGAAGCAGCATCAGAGCAGCTGGGAATTAAACAATTTGTTCCCCAAGAGGGAACTTGATGACTAACAATTGCTTTGAAATGGGGGAACAGTATAACTGTGATGCTCAGGGTTTGTTTAGACTAGGAAAAGTGATGGAGTTTAGGTCAGGTCAAGGGGAAAGTTAATGCCAGCCACTGCTCCTGGGCTGCATCTGTACTACAACTATAATTGTCTTTTTACACCAAGATCACTAACTTGAGCAGCCAATGCCATGTACAGTCCTAGTGGATGTAAGGCACAGGTGGTTTTTTCAATCAGTGTAGCTTGTTGGGATCAAACCTCTCTCCCCCCTGGAGCCGATGAACATTCCTGGCTGAGGGACACACTCCTACAACTCAAAAGGAAAGGAGTTGATAGAAAAGATCACAGGACTGACCCCAAAGAAGGGTGAGCTGCAAAGGCAGAAGCAGGCAACTCATCTGGTGGAGCTGAGAAGCGACGGTGAAGATGGTGCAAAAATCACTATGTGGGAATTAGCAAATGTGATTTTTTTTTAAAATTTTTTTGGCCAGCCCTAGTCAAGGGATTTATTACAGTTCTCTCTCATGTGAATTTTCTGATGTCTAATAAGGCTTGAGCTATTACTGAAGCTTTTCCTGCACTCAAAGCATGTGTAGGGTTTCTCTCCTGTGTGGATTGTCCTATGTGCGATAAGGTTTGAGCTCTGATTAAAGCTTTTCCCACACTCAGAGCATCTCTCCTGTGTGGATTCTCTGATGTCTGATAAGGCGTGAGCTCCACCTGAAGCTTTTCCCGCATTCAGCGCATGTATAGCAGGCCTGCACAATATATGGGCTCTGGGAAGCATGTGGCCTGCACGGGCTCCCTGGGTGGCCTGCGGGGGGTGAGTGGGCAAGCAGCGGAGTGGAGCAAGCCAACGGCTGCCTGGCTGGCTGGCCAGGTGGTGAAGAGGCCAGTGGCGGGGGGGCAGGTGAGCTGGCGGTGGGGGAGAGGGGGCTGAGGAGGCGAGCAGACGGCGGGGGGTGAGTAGGCGAGCCGGGGGCATGGGGGGATGATGAGCCAAGTGGGCGGGCAGTGGCGGGGGGAGCTTTATACTTGGAGGCATGAGGAGGTGAGTCGGTGGCTGGAGGGGGGCATCCATTTTCAGTATTTTCATTAAAATAATTTTAAAAAATTATTGTTTGCTTTAATTGAAAAATTCTTAATGAAGTATCACCTCCCCCCCCCCACCTTCCTTTTCAGCTCACAGCTGTTTCGGCGGGGTGGCACTGGGAAAGGAGGGTTTGTTTCCACGGGGCTGGGCAGCACTGGGGGGGGGTTGGCAGGGCTAGGGGATTTCGGCCCTCAGCTGTTTTCTCTGGAGTAATACGGCCCTTGCCGCTTTACGAGATGTGCAGGCCTGATGTATTTGGCATCTCCCCTTTGTGGATTCTCTGATGTCTGATAAGGCATGAGCTCCAACTGAAGCTTTTCCTGCAAGCGATAACTAAAGCTCTTCCCGCACTCAGAACATGTGAAGGGTGTCTCTCTTCTGTGGATTCTACAATGTGAGATAAGTTGTGAGTGCTGACTAAAGCTTTTCCCATACTCAGACCACATGTAGGGCTACTCTCCGGTGTGGATTCTCTGATGCGTAATAAGGTTTGAGCTCCGATTGAAGCTTTTCCCGCACTCAGCACATGTGTAGGGTCTCTCTCCTGTGTGGATTCTCTGATGCGTGATAAGGTTTGAGCTCCGATTGAAGCTTTTCCCGCACTCAGAGCATGTGTAGGGTCTCTCTCCTGTGTGGATTCTCTGATGCGTAATAAGGTTTGAGCTCCTATTTAAACTTTTCCCGCACTCAGGGCATGTGTAGGGTCTCTCTCCTGTGTGGATTCTCTGATGCGTGATAAGGTTAGAGCTCCGATTGAAACTTTTCCCGCACTCAGAGCATGTGTAGGGCATCTCTCCTGTGTGGATTCTCAGATGTCTGATAAGGTGTGAGCGCCCGCTGAAGCTTTTCCCACACTCAGAGCATGTGTAGGGCGTCTCCCCTGTGTGGATTCGCTGATGTGAGATGAGGCTTGAACTATCAATGAAGCTTTTCCCGCATTCAGAGCATGTGTAGGGCATCTCTCCTGTGTGGATTCTCTGATGTGTGATAAGGGTTGAGTGATGACCAAAGCTTTTCCCACACTCAGAGCACATGTATGGCTTCTCTCCTGTGTGGATTCTCTCATGTGTGATAAGGTGTGAACTCCGATTAAAGCTTTTCCCGCACTTAGCACATGTGTAGGGCTTCTCTCCTGTGTGGGTTCTCTGATGTGTGATAAGGTCTGAACGCTGACTAAAGCTTTTCCCGCACTCAGAGCATCCATAAGGTTTCTCACCTGTGTGGATTCTTCTATGTTTGCTCAGGGTAGAGCTGTGATTAAAGCTTTTCCCACACTCAGAGCATGTGTAGGGTGTCTCTCCTGTGTGGATTCGCTCATGTGAGATGAGGCTTGAACTATCAATGAAGCTTTTCCCGCACTCAGAGCACATGTAGGGCTTCTCTCCTGTGTGGATACTTTCATGTGTGATAAGGTGTGAGCTCCGATTAAAGCTTTTCCCGCACTCAGAGCATGTGTAGGGCATCTCGCCTGTGTGGATTCTCTCATGTGTGATAAGATTTGAACACTGACTAAAGCTTTTCCCACATTCAGAGGATGTGTAGGGCTTCTCTCCAGTGTGGGTTCTCCAATGTGTGATAAGGGCAGAGTTCCAACTGAAGCTTTTCCCACACTCATGGCATGTGTAGGGTCTCCCTTCCAAGTTGATTCTATCGCATGTTATAAGGTCTGAGTGGCTACTGAAGTTTTCCTCTGGCATCTGCTGAGTCTCACAGGCTTTTGCTTTTTCTCGGAGTGCACAACTCTCGGAAACATTCCCTTTAGATCTTCCTGATAACGTTCCATGTGGTTCTACTTGCTCAGCATCTTCCTGCTGGGGTTTCTCCTCCTCATTCTCACTCACCATCCCATCACCTGAATGGGAGACACAGAGAATCCAGACATAGGTCACTCCCTGCGCCAGAAAGAAAGGAAATCTCAGAAAGAGGAATGGAAAAAGGGATGAACAAACCAAAATATGTGTGGGATAGATCAAACCTATCAGGAGCTGATTTTTCGCAAACCCTTCCCCAGAGGAGAGAGGAAGGGATCAGTTTTGGTCCGCATCTCACCAGAACACTCACGGGAAAGCAAAATCAGGGATGGACCTGCTGCCAGTTGTCAGTCAGAATAGCTGGGAAGCCATGTGTGACATCTGCCATAATGATTCCATTCTGCAGGGAACTATCCTGAACTTGGAGAGCTCACAGGGTCTTTGTAGGGCATCACAAATGTTTCCTGCATTCCTAAACAGTTGTTGAGTTGGTTTAACCAATTCCTCACCTGTGCAGGCAACTCTCAGGAGAACTTCTTTCTCAGACCCCTGGAGGTCTGGGACCCACGGCTCTTCCCCTCGTTCCAGCTGCAAGATCACATCAGGTTTGGAAACTGGAAACCCTACTCCAGGCAAAGAAAACAAGGGAGGTCAGTTGAATTCGTGGGATACTTGTCACAAAGAATATTCCATGGTTTTAATTCCAGCTCATTTTTAAGCAGTAAAATACCAAGGCCATCTTCCCTGGCTCAAAGTGGCAGGAGAGGTATTATTATTATAAACCATATTCATTGCCTTAGTGCCTAAAGTCCAACTAACAGTGGGTCCCCATTGTGCTAGGCACAGTACAAACACAGAACAGTAGATGACCCATGCCCTGAAGAATTTACAATCTAAATAGACAAGACAGAGACACGGATTGGGGGGAGGAGTAGAATCCACTGTTAGAATAAGGATATTCAGGCCTGCCTGTAAAGTCTATACTTTAAGAACTTAGGTGTATTTTTATCACTTAGCTAGTTACAGAGGTATAAAAACAAAGAATCAAAATCACAGTCTGCCTGTGTCTGGGGCTTTTCTCACTAGGACAGTCTGAGGTCTTGTTCTTAGGTTAAGGCCTTTGGTTAAGCAGCAGGGGCAGCTATAAGCTGGGAAGCGTAGGGTCACATCCTCACATCCCAAACCAGTCACATTGAAATAAGGTGCTATTGGGCTGTTGGGAAGACGATCCTGCCTGGATAGTGCCCATCACCACCAGATAAAGAAACAGATCTTAAGATGGTTAAAGAAAACTTAGTTTGATAGCATCCTGTCTGGCAAGAAATCACTTATCAATGGTTGTGGTTGTGAACCCCTCATTTACGTATTGTTTTATCTTTATGGCCACCACTTTTCTATTGTTAATCTGTCCGGTTCTCTAATTGTTTCTTTCTGCTGTAAAATTAATGTTGCTAGATGTAAGTAAATTACGTAGTGGGATATAATTGGTTAGAGAATTATGTTACAATATGTTCGAATTGGTTAGTTAAATTTCAGTAAAGTTATTGGTTAAGGTATAGCTGAAAATATGACAGAATATAGGGTCAAACAGGAGGGGGAAAGGAAACTGGAATCATGTTTCTTAAGGGGGGAAAACAGGAACAGGGAATGGGGACACAGGCAAGGCTCTGTGGCATCAGAACTGGGATGGGGGAAACAGGGAAAATGCGTTATCAGAGCTGGGAAAGGAACACTGGGGAACAGACTATCACGTATAGAGAGAAGCCCGACTGGTGTGAAGGGCTTCGGAATATGCCTGCTTGGAAACTAACCCCAATAAACATTATCTGCGCTTCAGACTTCTGGTCTTTTGCTGCTTCCTGTCAGCGTGACAAGAACCAGGGAAGTGGAAAGCCCTCTAACAAAACTGACATGACCTGATAACCAACAGGTAAGTCTTTAAGGAAGGTTTTAATACATTTTGGAACTGATCAGGGATTCCCACAAGGACTGATGAAGGGGCGATGGTAAATACACATTTTGATCCTTTTCTTGTTTTATGTTTTCTCCATAAGGTGCACTGTCATGGATCCATAGGATCTGTGCAATGCCCTGGCTTTTAAACAGTCCTTGGAAGGTGCCCCTTGAGTGCACTAGACCCCCGAGGGGTCCCACTCTTCCACAAGGATAGGCCATGTAGCTTCAATACCTGAGACTGAGCCTCTGGCTTCAACACTCCTATTTCAACCTGTCAGCTCGGTCAGCAGGTCCAGCTGAACGACACTCCTGTTCAGAGACTGCTCCTCAGTCAATGCACGGAGCAAGTTTTTGCTGTGACACTTGACTTTTAAAACATAGCAGGGTTTATTAGTCAACTGAAACGCAGCATTGGAAAGTCCTTAGATTAGCAAAGGGAAGCAAAAAAGACAATATAGTCCATACTGGCCAAAGTCCTTGAGCCACACTGCTGTAGTAAACGTTTTGGTTTCCTTTCACTGTGACTGTCCATTTGTCTTCGCTCTGGTAGAGCTCCCAGCATCTGTGAGCCCAGTTCTTCCTGCTCCCAAAAACATAACGAGTCCATCTATACTTCACTCAGCCAAACGGAGATCCTCCCATGGACAGGTGACAATTATTCCCTTGTCTCTGTCGGGTATTCCATTGATGCAGGTTGGTTGAAACCAGTCCTTAATAACCCATTCATATCACCCCATGACAGATACATGACTCCTGCTCATTATAATCATAGTAACACCAATCACAGAGGGAAACTGAGGTGTGTATTGGCATCATATCACCAAAAGTATCACCAAATTCCCACCTCTATCACACACACAGTGCTCACAGCCCTTGGAGAGAAAGCAAAGCACAGGAACTGGACGGTAGTCCAGTGAACACAGTGGAGAACAAGCTGCAATCCTCAAACCCTAATCAAAAAGAAGAGGCATGTGGGTCGCTACCCATACAGAGGGGCTGGCTAGAGGCCTGATACCTGAGAGGGCATTGCTTGAGCACACCATGGAGGTAGGTCAAAGGCTTAGCTACCCCAGAACTGTGACATCACAAAAGCACGTTTTGGGGAATTAGGAAATCTAGTGACTCAGGTGTAATGGGAGGGAGAATTAAACTCCCCCAGTGTGTGGACAAGGCTGGGGAATTTAACACTAAAATTCAGGAGTAACAGCCTCTAATTCTTCCGGAAAAGAAGAATGTAAGAAACAAGAACTGGGCCACGCAACCTAGGAGGTACAGGCTCAAAGATCCAAGGAGTCTGTAGGGAAGACAGCTTCTGGCTGCTGCACATGGGGAGAGGAGTGACAAGACTCTTTCCAAACTCTCACTCCTGATGACCCCAACCTGATTTTATGATCTATGACCTAGTCACATGTCTTGTGGGCAATTTTATACTAGCTAGAGGTAAAATGTCATTATCAGAGTATTGCTTATTAGCTTGGAATATGCATGGAGGGGCAAGGAGGTGAATATAGATAAATGGGTTATTAAGGGCAGGGACTACACTACAGCCGGGATCAAAGCTCTGAGATCGATCCACCGGTGGTCGATGCAGCGTGTCTATTAAAGACCCGCCAAATTGACTGCAGATCGCTCTCCAGTCGACCCCTGTACTCTCCCCTGACGAGAAGAGTAAGGTAAGTAGACCTGCAGTAACTCGACCTAAGGTACATCGACTCCAGCTATTCACGTAGCTAGAGTCGATGTACCTTAGGTCGAGTTACTGCAGGTCTACTTACCTTACTCTTCTCGTCAGGGGTAGAGTACAGGGGTCGACTGGAGAGCGATCTGCAGTCAATTTGGCGGGTCTTTAATAGACACGCTGCATCGACCACCGGTGGATCGATCTCAGAGCTTTGATCCCGGCTGTAGTGTAGTCCCTGCCCTTAATAACCCATTTATCTATATTCACCTCCTTGCCCCTCCATGCATATTCCAAGCTAATAAGCAATACTCTGATAATGACATTTTACCTCTAGCTAGTATAAAATTGCCCACAAGACATGTGACTAGGTCATAGATCATAAAATCAGGTTGGGGTCATCAGGAGTTATTCACGTAGCTGGAGTTGCGCAGAGTAGGTTGAGTTACTGCGGTAGTGTAGACATAGCCTAAGCTTGCTACAGTTAAGGGCCTGTTATATTAGGTTGAGGCTTTGTGGGAGTAGTTATGCTGAAGTCTGGGATTTACCCAAATAGGCTAAGGAGAGAATCCCAGGTCAGATATTTTGCACCCTTATTTTAAGAGACTAACGAGTAACCACAAGCGGGTGGAATATGCCACAGGATTCTGAAAGAAGGAAGTTTGGGGCAGGCTTTAGCAATTAGGTTGCTATGCAGTATCTCAGTAGTTGGACCGCATTCATATATTGGAATTATTAATAAATAAGTGATGTAAATCATGAGTATTAATGCTTGATGCTTAATTATGGACTTCCCAAAGGCCACATATGGGTTGGGGCAGCTATTGACATTATTGTAATCATAGTAAAGGAGCAGATATGGTATATAGCCATCCTATTACCATAAGGAAATGGATAAAATACCTCTCCTAATTATCATTTTTTCATTTTGTCATGTCTCCGAGACAGTATAAACTGAAGAAGGGCCTCCCTTCTGAGGGTCTCCCTTGCCCCTCGATCTTTGGTTCCAATGGTATACATAACTTGTAAGTATGCACAGTGCAAGACTCTCTTTACTATACTTATCTTAGTCTAATTGTTATGTGTATTGCTCCTTGCCTATGATTTCAATTATAACTGTCTGTATTAAATTAAGTTTCTGTGTGTTTCACCAAATTTCATGTTCACAATTAACTTTAAGTTGCCATGTACAAGGGCAGTTGTACCCCAATACGTAGGTGTAAAAATTGTACAGGCTACCCTACGACCCTGTAAAAAGCAACAGAGGGTCCTGTGGCACCTTTAAGACTAACAGAAGTATTGGGAGCATAAGCTTTCGTGGGTAAGAACCTCACTTCTTCAGATGCAAGTAATGGAAATCTCCAGAGGCAGGTATAAATCAGTATGGAGATAACGAGGTTAGTTCAATCAGGGAGGGTGAGGTGCTCTGCTAGCAGTTGAGGTGTGAACACCAAGGGAGGAGAAACTGCTTCTGTAGTTGGATAGCCATTCACAGTCTTTGTTTAATCCTGATCTGATAGTGTCAAATTTGCAAATGAACTGGAGCTCAGCAGTTTCTCTTTGGAGTCTGGTCCTGAAGTTTTTTTGCTACCACCCTGTGACATCATCAACAAAGTGCCCATTTGTGCTTGGGTATTGGCCCTATTATGGGAGGAAGGAATGCAGCAAGGACTCAGGGTCGGTGGCCAGGTTCACTGTGCATAGAGATGGGGAGGTTATATGGGGAGGGGGTAATGAGTGGGAAAGGGAGGTCAAGAGTTAAAATAATAATATTTGGGGGGGAAATGTATAATGAAGTGAAACTGAACAGAAATAAAACTGGACTGTAAGCTCTAAAGAAACAAGGCTTGGGTAGGGATTCGAGGTTAAAGGTCTGGGATCCATCACAGCTCTAGATCCCCAAACCTCTCTCCCTCCCACTGACCCACCCAGCCCACTTCCTGGGTGTCCTTCCTCCACACTCTCCTCCCCTTCTTCCCATTACCCTCAATTGTCACCACTTCCCAGCACCTTGGGAGCTTCTTGTGTTCCCTCCTCTTCTCTTACTACCTCATCCCTTCCTGCTGCTTCTTAGCTCTAATCCTTCACATACCTTCCCCATGTCCTGGCACCCTAGAATTATCTACTCCCTCCTTTTTCCACCTTCCCACAGCTCTGTTCTCCCTTCACCCATGAGGTTCTGAATGGCAACTTTATGCACTCTCCTATCAAAAGATGAGCTCATCTGACTGTCACACAAGTCATGCATGAGTCCTATAACTATTTACTCAATTTAGAATTTACAGGTGGCATATTTTCCTCTTAAAATGAGGAAAAGGCATGAAAACTCTAATTATTAATGTCTCCAATAAGGATCCATTAAATGTAATTTTAAAATGACTGACAGCACCAAAAAAGCACATGTCCAAAAATTATTCTAGTGGGTGGGAGATAAGGCAAAAAAAGGGGGGCAAGGAAATGTCTCAAAACTTGTATGATGAATAAAGGTATAAAGTTATTACTACTCAGGTTCTTTAGAGACCCCATCGCTTCTAATAACTGAGGGGACAGGACTCCTTACCCAGCAAGACCACCGTCTCATAGTTCTCCTGCATGACATCCTTGTAGAGGGCTCTCTGAGAGCGGTCCAGCAGAGCCCCCTCTTCCCTGGTGAAATACACAGCCACCTCCTCGAAAGTCACTGGCCCCTGAAAGAGCAAGAGTCCAACACTCAGTATCTGCTGCCCCAGTCACAACCCCACTATTCACAGAACAGTAGCACCAGGTAAATGGAAGTTCCGGGAGGCATATGTTAACAGAGTCCCACCCCACCTTCCCTAGAGCAGCCAGGAGGCATCAGGGGGTAGAAAGAGAGAACCTTTGTGTCTCCCAACTCACACATGGAGGCAGGGTCTTCACATTTATCATATACCTACTAGTCACGGCTTGATATAGGAGATGGGGCTATCTCTGGACCCTGCTGGTGGCTCCCTGGTAGAAATCCTAACACTTTCCAAATAAAATATATGGAAGGAAGGGGAAGTCAATAGTAAAGAATATAAGTTAGAAGGTCAGAATTGTAGAAAATTGGTAAGGGAAGATATCAGAAATCAATGACCAATCAATGAAAATAAAAAGGAAGTTTTTAATAGTATATTAATCCTAACAATGGTAGTGATAAATTTCTAGACGGAAATGGCAGAATTATCAAAAATAATGCAGAAGAGGTAAAAGTGTTCAATAAATATTTCTCTCCTGGATTTGGAGAAAAACAGATGATGTACTCATATCATAAAATGTTGACGATGACACTCTTTCCATTCCAACAAGAACTCACGAGGACGTTAAACAGCAGTTATTAAAGTTAAACATGTTTAAAAAAACAGGTCCAGATAACCAGGTCCAAGAGTTTTTAAAGACCTGGTGGAGGAGCGTGGTGGGCTATTAATGTTGATTTTAATTAGGACTTGGAACACTGGGGAAATTCCAGAAGACTGGAGTAAAGCTAATGCTGTACCAATACTGAAAAGTGTAAAAGAGATGACCCAGTTAATTACAAGAGTGTCAGTCTGATATCAATACTGAGCAAAATAATGGAGCAGTCGATACTGGATTTCATTAATAAAGAATTAAAGGAGGGTAATATAATTAGTGCCCATTAAGAAAGGTTTAGAGAAAATAGATCCTAGAAAACTAACTGGATATCCTTATTGGATGAGAACAAAAGTTTGGTCACAGCTAATAGTATTGATGTAATATACCGAGACTTCTGTAATGCATATGACTTGGTTCAGCACAATATTTTGACTAAAAAACTAGAATACTACAAAATAAACACAGCATACATTAAATAGATTAAAAACTGTGACTGTAAATGGGGATCCATGGTCAAGTGGATTTATTTCTAGCGGGTTCCCACAAAGATTGGTTCTTGGCCCTGTGCTATTTAACATTCTTATCAATGACCTAGAAGAGAATATAAAATCAGCACTGATAAAGTTTGCAGTTGCCAGAAAGATTGGGGATGGTGGTAACTAATGAAGGTGGGAGGGATAGCTCAGTGGTTTGAGCATTGACCTGCTAAACCCAGAGTTGTGAGTTCAATCCTTAAGGGGGCCACTTAGGGATCTGGGGTAAAATCAGTACTTGGTCTTGCTAGTGAAGGCAGGGGGCTAAACATGATGATCTTCCAGCTCTATGAGATAGGCATATCTCCATATATTATAAGTGTCAATAGATTCAGGCTCCAGTACTGGGAGTCTGTGAAGTTTTCCCAGCCCTGCCTGGAGCGTTATTTCCTGTTCCACAAAGAGGGGAAGTTCCATTCCCAACTCCTGTGCCTTGAAATTAGGCCCTATCAGACACTACACCCCATATTCAGCATAGTAATATGATTGGAACATAATTATGATGCATTTTGTGCAAGATGCATCATGTGCTGAATATGATTATCCTATTTGTGTGCATGGATCATGTTTGTACTGAAGTTATGGTTGTTGACTATGTATCTGCATTTCAAATGTGCTTACTCTGGGTAACACCCACAACTAGCCTTTCAGGTACAACAATGAAGAAGCCAGACAGTGCTGATGACTTATCAACAAAGAATATGGCTAATGGACCATGGAAGCGTTTAGCACTCAGCAGGGCATGCTACGGTATGTGACCAGACCACATGACAATGAACTCCATTTTGGTACCTGTATTTTTCCACAAACTGGACTGGGAAATGACCTTGGAAAAAAGGGGTCCCGCCATATGGAAAAGGTACATAAGGTAGGGTGTGACATCATCTCTTGGCCTCATTCCCCATACAAGAGAACTTATGGAAACACCTGAGGAAGTAAGACTGAACTGGGGGAAGTGCTGGTCCCAGGGTAAAGGCATTTCTAGCTTGTGTATGGAAACTTGTGGGCCTGCTTGTACCATCAGTCAGGGTGAGAAATTGCTAATTCAAATTCTATCCATCTAGTATGTTAGGCTTAGTTTGAGTTTTTGGTTATTTGCTAAGTAATCTCCTTTGATCTGTTTGCTATCACTTATAATTGTTGGGATATGTTAGGGTTAAGTAAAAGAGCTGGGAAACTGCTAATGTGCTGACATGGCAGTAGGGGACAAAGGCATAAGCAGGCAGTCATTCTTTGCTTAATAAATAAGTTGCCATAGTTTTCCTTTCCCTGTTGCTTGTAAGAATTGATAAGGATGCAGCTGCATGAGAAATCTAGTTGTCGGAATGAATGTCCTTTGTGTGAAAGAAAGTAAAATAAATGTTATCTCCCCTTCCTTCCTTTCCCAGCTACATAAACAAGCCCTGGCTTATGGCCCCTTCCTCCCTCCCCTGAGAACTGCTCATTGTCCCTTCCTCCGTCCCCTGAGAACTGCTGATTAAGGAAATTTGTAGCAACACATTAATGCAAAGAACTGTATTTTCAAGGTAAAAATGTCTGTATGACATGTGTAATCCTGTGAATAATAGATAGGGGTGGGTATACTAACAGTATGAGTGTTTCTATTACTTAATAAGGGTTTTGGGGGTGTTGTAATGGATGTAGGCGTGTACATACTAACCGAGATAAAAGGAGTGTGATGTAACTAATGCAGTGCTCACTCGACAATTGGGTCGAGGGGAACAAGTATCACAATAAAGAAGCCCGTACTCAGATCCGTCTCTGGGGTTAACCTGCCTCTTTATTCTTCTAAAAATAATCATTTAACATCTATCTTTCTGCAGTTAATAAACTTGTTTTATGCTTTATCTTAACCAGTGTTAAGTATTTTGAGTGAAGTATCTGGGGAAAATTTGAGATTGGTTAGCACAAGCTTATTGTGCGTATCTTTCCCATATCGAGGGGAAGGCAAATTATATTAATGAGATTACATTGCAGAGAGCCCTGTGCACTATAAGATGGTATAATTCTGAATTTATACTACAGCAAGTGTACAAGGTTGGGGAGCTGGGAAATCGGCTGTTGTCTTCTATCTGTCCTTGAGTAGCTTAGGTAAAGCACTCAGGTAGCTTAGTTGGGTGTATGGCACCACCTGCTGTCATGTTGGGTGATAACAGGGCCTGGAGAGCCTGACTGAATCTCCAGCAAAGCAGTGTGAGAAGGGCCAACCCAGCTTGAGGGTTAGAGGGCATAGCGGTTCCCAGAAGCCCCCGAGACTGCACCCTGGGGGTGACAACCCATGACACCCTAGATTACACAAGTCTCAGAGGGTTTGTCACATCCTGTTATTTCCTGCCTCCCACCACGTATAGCAGCTACCACCTTCTTATGCCTTTATTGCTCCTCTCCCTCCAAGCAGAGCACAACACCAGCTCCGTGATAATCTCTTACCTGAGCCACCTCCATTGCAGCCATTTCCTTCCCCCTGGGAGGATGGGATGATCTGGAGCAAACGTGGATGTTATTCTATAGCCTGACAGGACGAGAAGGGCAATGTGAGAGAATTCAGATGGGGTTTTCATCCATTCCACATGCTGATTCCCCCCAGGATTTTTCCATGCTAATGGACATTCTAGGTTCTGCCACACTGTAAAGCACAGAGTGACCTTATTCCAGAACAGGCCTAGCCCCCTCCCACCAGGGTGTAGCCCTCTGAGACATGGTGACACCCTCCCAGTAACAGTCTCTCTGTTACACTTATAAAGTTTGCGGATGATACCAAGCTGGGATGGGTTGCAAGTGCTTTGGAGGATAGGATTAAAATTCAAAATGATCTGGACAAACTGGAGAAAAGGTCTGAAGTAAATAGGATAAAATTCAATAAGGACAAATGCAAAGTACACCACTTAGGAAGGAACAATCAGTTGCACACATACAAAATGGGAAATGACTGTCCAGGATGGAGTATTGTGGAAAGGGATCTGGGGGTCACAGTGGATCACAAGTTAAATATGAGTCAACAGTGTAACGCTGTAGAAAAAAAGCAAACATAATTCTGGGATATATTAGCAGGAGTACTGTAAGCAAGACACGAGAAGTAATTCTTCTGCTCTACTTCGCACTGATTAGGCCACAACTGGAGTACTGTGTCCAGTTGTGGGTGCCACATTTCAGGAAAGATGTGGACAAATTGGAGAAAGTCCAGAGAACAGTAACAAAAATGATTAAAGGTCTAGAAAACATGACCTATGAGGGAAGATTGAAAAAATTGGATTTGTTTAGTCTGGAGAAGAGAAGACCGAGAGGGGATATGGTAATAGTTTTCAAGCACATAAAAGGTTGTTACAAAGATGCGGGAGAAAAATTGTTCTTTTTAACCTCTGAGGATAGGATAAGAAGCAATGGCTTTAAATTGCAGCAAGGGCAGTTTAGGATGGAGATTAGGGAAAAAACTTCCTGTCAGAGTGGTTAAGCACTGGAATAAATTGCCTAGGGAGGTTGTGGAGTCTCCGTCCTTGGGGATTTTTAAGAGCAGGCTGGAGAAACACCTCTCAGGGATGGTCTAGATAATACTTAGTCCTGCCTTGAGTGAAGGGAACTGGACTAGATGACCTCTCAAGGTCCCTTCCAGTTCTATGATTCTATGAACCAAAGGCCAGAGAAGAGCAGAATGAAAGGAGTCACTTTGGGGGATTCTCCCTGTCATTGTCCCCAAGGCAGGTCTCTCAGGTTTACAAAGTTGTTTGATGCTCCAGCCTTTATACAGTCTCTCCTGGGAGTGCCCCCTTTCAAGGGCTGGGCCTAGTTTTAGCTTTTGACAAACGTGAACTCAAGGGCGCTGAGACTGGGCCTTCTTGCCTCAGCATACCTAGCTTTTTTCTGTGGCTCCCCAGTGAGTCCAAATGAGTAGATATGCCTCAGAGACTGTGAACATAAGAAGGGCCCACTGCGTCAGACCAATGGTCCATCTAGCTCAGTGGCCAATGCCAGGTGCTTCAGAGGGAAAGAACAGAACAGGGAATCATCAAGTGATCCATCTCCTGTCACCCATTCCCAGCTTCTGGCAAAGAGAGGCTAGACACACCATCCCTGCCCATCCTGCCTGTGACACTGGCAGATAAAGTGTTAGCTCTTGCAAAAGCCCCCATGTCTTAATTGAATATTGTTATGGGGCAAGGGCAGATGGCTACAGTAAAGTAGTGAGGAATAGGTATGTTAGCCCCAGGCTAAACAGATCCCTGGTACCATGGTAACCAAATGACAGTTGCTCCAGGTTAATCAAGACACCTGGAGTCAATTAAGATCCTTCTAGAAGGCAGTGGAGACAGCTAGATTGATCGGGACACCTGAAACCAATCAAGGGCTGGCTTGAACTAGTTAAAAGCCGACCATTTAGTCAGTGAGGTGTGGGTGTTAGGAGCTATGCTGTTGGAGGACCGAAGCAATACAAAGCTGTATCAGGTGCAAGGAAGGAGGCCCTGAGGTAATTGTGAAGAAGATATTGAGGGGGGCAGGCTGCTGTGGGGAAGTGGCCCAGGGAATTGTACACATCCTATTTCCAAAAAGTCAGCTTCCATAACTGCTAATTTTAGGGTCCCTGGGCTGGAGCCTGGAGTAGAGGGTGGGCCCAGGCTCCCCCCTCCCCCTCCCTCATTAATTACTGAGACTGGGAGACAACAGAGACTGTGTGAGGGAGGGCTGTTTCTCCTCACCTCCCTTGCTAGCTTATGATGAAAATGGCTCAGTAGACTGTGACCCTTGCCTCTAGAGCGAGAAGGGCTACATGGAGGGTCACAGTGAGTCTCTGAGGCTAGCAAAATCTGCCAGGAAATGCAGGACCCACCGAGTCAAGGACAGAACTTTGTCACAATATGGACAAACACATAGCTGGAATCTGTCTGACTCACCTGTGTTAGTATTGTTAAAACAGGTATTAGAATTGTAAGAATATGTTTAGACTTTATTGAATGCTTGTGAGTTGCTGCCTGGGTTAATATCTGACTAGTTGCAGGGGGTTGGACTAGATGACCTTCTGAGGTCCCTTCCAACCCTGATATTCTATGACTGGCAGTAACCTGAACATTGCTGTGATTCGTGGTGTAAGGCAGTGGTTCTCAATCAGGGGTCTGGGGCTGGCTGGGGGGCCACTAGTAGGTTTCAGGGGGCCCCCAAGCAAGGCCAGCATTAGACTCGCTGAGGCCCAGGGCAGAAAGCTGAAGTGCCCAGCGCATGGGGCTGAAGTCCAGGGCCCTGAGCCCCACCACCAGGGGCTGAAGCCAAAGCCTAAGCAATGTAGATTTGTGGGGCCCCTGTGGCATGGTACCCCCAGAGAGGAAGAAAGTGCCCCAAGGCCTCAGGCAGAGGGTTGAGCCCTGACCCACTACTGGCTTAGAGGTTTCTGCCAGTCAGGAAGGGGTAGCAGTGAGAGAAGACTGGCAACTGATGGTTGGAGGGGTGAAGAGGTTTGGGGTATGGTGAGGGAAGAAGCGTCTGGGACTGGATAACCTGGGGCTGGGCAGTCTCCATAGGGGACACTTGCTCCTCCTGTGCCCTTTCCACACCCTCTTGTGAGCAGAGAATGACTTGTCCCCACCCCCAGAGGCAGCCTTGTTTGAGGACTCTTCCAAGTTACACCCACTAACTCTCTTTCTAGTTGGGGTATAGCTCGGGGCAATAATTTCCCACCAAGATCAACCCAGCTGGCTGTTGGCTGTTCTGGTGCAACAGAGTGGGCGAAAGGCAAAACTGCAGCACTTCTCGGGCAGAATTTATTTTCTTCATGCAAAAAAAAAAAAAAAGAGAGAAAATTATGCGCTGGACGTGAATTCTGTGCGCATGCAGCGGCACAGAATTCCCACATGAGTAACTCACACCCGGCACAAACATAACCTGCTCACTCCCATCTTTTCTCCCTAAGTGTCGAGTCCCAGAGTTGCTGCTGTCATTAATGCACACAGACTTTCACTCCCATCAATGCTTGTGAGACCCAATCTAATGACAGGACTGACCCCTTATTCTCCCATCACAGGGGACAGTCTCAGCTCAGGAAGGGTGAGAGTGAGAGGGGCTACAAAGGGGAAAGAGTTGTTGTAGCCATGTTGGTCCCAAGATATTAAAGAGAGGTATTTTTAATTGGTTCTAAAAAAAAATTAACTCACCTATCTTTTCTCTCCAAGAGATCTGAAAGTGGCAGAAGGAGACAATCAGGAAGACAGCGCTCAGGACTCTGAACTAAACATTTTCAAGCTCCTGGAAGAAACTATATTTCCCTTCTGCCCCGGGTATGTTTGTGTCCTATACGAGGGACCACCCCATTCCTCTCACAGCAGCAAGGGGAGACTGCAGCCAGCCCCAGATTGTCCTTCCCTATTCTGGGATGGGAGTCGTGAAGACCTTTGTGTGTGGTGGGCATACAGGGTCGGTGCCCAGGCAGCTAGACCCATCTGCAGAGTGGAAAGCCAGGGCAACTCTAGCACAGCATGGGGGCTATGAGCAGGGGTAGCAATTCTGGAGCTGGGCCTCTGTCCCCTCTAGGTCCGATGGCAGATGGCTCTGGCAACATCAAGTGGGTCCATCACTGCAGGGGAAGGTTGGGGTAGTGTCTGAGATCAGAGTGAGGACTGGGGGGTGTCCATGCCCAGGAATGGAATTCACCCCCCCACCCCTCTGCAGAGCCCAGCAACTAGGGATTTATCCAGTGAAGTGAATTTCACTCTGGATGAGACTGAGCCAGTCACTGAAAGATCCTGGTGCCTTAGGTTCCACCCTGGCCAAAGGAGATTACTAGTACTCCCTCCCCAGACTGCTGGGGGGGCAGCCAGGGATAATTAGTAGGTTATGGGAATTAGAAGATGAAAATTCATTAAGAACTATCTGTGTGTTTATTATTAAATCCCCAGACATCCACCAATCCCCATCCTTCTTCCAATGAGCTATAAATATTTAAGGGACTCAGCTACTGATCCTGCAGTGAGTTCCTGCTCCTCCCGCCTCTCTCTAGCAGCACTTTTAAGAACAGGCCAGGGAAACATGGAAATACTTTGAACCAAATTCCGGAAGCTGCTGGGCATGCACAAGTTAAAATGAAACCAAGGTTCCGTCTCTCCAGGGACCTGGCCCCTAGTGCAATATTATAGATACTCCCCAGAAATCTGAAATGGCCACTTCATAACTGATAGAATGTTATTTATCTATTGACTTCTGGGAATTACCAATAAAAGAAACAACCCAGTGAAGGTGATACTCTGAGGGAGAGATCTCATGTCTTTACAAATCGGTATAATCTAACTTGCGACTTTATACACTAAAATGCCTTATTCGTTGCCCTCTGGCGATTGCCTGGTGTCACTACAGGGCAGAATTAAGGGTGGGTGCCTTAGCTGTGAATTTCCATCCCCTAGCATATTGTGATTGCTGTTCAGTGGGTTTGGCAAAATTCATTCTATTTCTTTTTTTTATTTCAATTGAGGATATCGATATTTGTTTTTAAGCCCTTTTTTCAATGTTTACAATTTCAATGTTCAGAGCTGTGTGACATTATGGGGGTCATCAGACAACAATTATTTAATTACAGTAAATGAGATTCCCAAAGCCAAATCTTTATAACTGTTCAAACACAAATTGTCAATGTCACATGTAAAATATACAGTGTAAATATCCTTAAATCAAACTCTACTTTCTCCAGAAGCATTTCTGTATTTTACCTACATAAATATTTTTTCATCTGTGTGTACACTGAAAACATTTTACTGCAATTTATTAATAAAATTCCAGTCCTTTCAAGCGTACTTTTAACTAATGAAGTACTTTAATTCTTTCACTTTCTAGACTCTAATGCTTGCCTTGAAGATAATTACACCCTCCCTGTGATGTATTTTACTCTCAGTACTGTAACCCCATTGTGATTTAGCTCCCGTCTAGGAGCTCTGCTGAGGCCAGTGGCATTATGATCAGAAGTTCACACTCTGACATATGGGCAGAGACACATGGTGGAGGAGGCTACCAGGTTTGAATATGGCCCTACAGAGTGTGGGGAGCAAACTCCCTCTCAGCCTCTCCTCTCTCCCACCTCCCAGAGTCAGGGTATGTCTACACTACGAAATTAGTTCGAATTTATAGAAGCCGGTTTTATAGAAATCGGTTGTATACAGCCGATTGTGTGTGTCCCCACATAAAATGCTCTAAGTGCTCTAGTCGGCGGACTGCATCCACAGTACAAGGCTAGCGTCGACTTCTGGAGCATTGCACTATGGGTAGCTATCCCACAGTTCCCGCAGCCTCCGCCGCCCATTGGAATTCTGGGTTGAGATCCCAATGCCCGGATGATGCAAAACAGTGTCGCGGGAGGTTCTGGGTACATGTCGTCAGGCCCCTCCCCCTCCATCACAGCAACAGCAGACAATAGATTCGCGTCTTTTTACCTGGGTTACCTGTGCAGACAACATACCATGGCAAGCATGGAGCCCGCTCAGCTCAGCTGAGCTCACCGTCACCATATGTCCTCTGGGTGCCGGCAGACGTGGGACTGCATTGCTACACAGCAGCAGCTGCTAACTGCCTTTTGGCGGTAGATGGTGTAGCATGACTAATAGCCGTGGGGCTGGCAGCCGTAGGGCTGCATTGCACCAGTCCCTTGCCTTTTGGTAGAAGATGGTATATTATGACTGGTATCCGTTGTCGTCATACTGCAGTGGCTGTCAATCATGGGCACCTGGGCAGACATGCTACTGTATCGATGATGATGACTATCAGTCGTAGTATACTATTTTCTGCCAATTGCCCAGTATTGTCTGCTAAGCACCCAGAAGAGGCCGAGGGCGATCTGGGTGCTGGCAGACGTGGGGCTGGCAGATGTGGGGCTGCATTGCTACACAGCAGCAGCCCCTTGCCTTTTGGTACAAGATGGTATATTACGACTGGTATCCATCGTCATCGTACTGCAGAGGCTATCAGTCATGCTGCACCGTCGGCTGCCAGCTTAAGATGTAAAAAATAGATTTGTTCTGTATTCATTTGCTTTCCCCCTCCCTCCGTCAAATCAACTGCCTGCTAAGCCCAGGGTTTTCAGTTTAATCTTTGGGGGGACCATTCTGTGTGACAGTTGTTTGTGTTTCTCCCTGATGCACAGCCACCTTTCTTGATTTTAATTCCCTGTACCTGTACGCCATGTCGTCACTCGGCCCTCCCTCCTTCTCCTGGTCTGTCAGATACTAGTTTCGCGCCTTTTTTCTGACCAGGCACCATAGCTAGCACTGGGATCATGAAGCCCGCTCAGATCACCGCGGCAATTATGAGCACTATGAACACCACGCGCATTGTCCTGGAGTATATGCAGAGCCAGGACATGCCAAGGCGAAACCCGGACCAGCCGAGGAGGCGATTGCAGCGCGGCGAAGAGAGTGATGAGGAAATTGACATGGACATAGACCTCTCACAAGGAACAGGCCCCAGCAATGTGGAAATCATGGTGTCACTGGGGCAGGTTGATACCGTGGAACGCCGATTCTGGGCCCAGGAAACAAGCACAGACTGGTGGGACCGCATCGTGCTGCAGGTGTGGGACAATTCCCAGTGGCTGCGAAACTTTCGCATGCGTAAGGGCACTTTCATGGAACTTTGTGACTTGCTTTCCCCTGCCCTGAAACGCCAGGATACCAGGATGAGAGCAGCCCTTACAGTTGAGAAGCGAGTGGCGATAGCCCTGTGGAAGCTTGCAACGCCAGACAGCTACTGGTCAGTCGGGAATCAATTTGGAGTGGGCAAATCTACGGTGGGGGCTGCTGCGATCCAAGTTGCCAGGGCAATGAAAGACCTGGTGATATCAAGGGTAGTGACTCTGGGCAACGTGCAGGCAATAGTGGATGGTTTTGCTGATAGGGGATTCCCAAACTGTAGCGGGGCCATAGACGGAACCCATATCCCTATCTTGGCACCGGAGCACCAAGCCACCGACTACATAAACCGCAAGGGGTACTTTTCAATGCTGCTGCAAGCCCTGGTGGATCACAAGGGACGTTTCACCAACATCAACGTGGGATGGCTGGGAAAGGTACATGATGCTCGCGTCTTCAGGAACTCTGCTCTGTTTCGAAAGCTGGAGGAAGGGACTTTCTTCCCGGACCAGAAAGTAACTGTTGGGGATGTTGAAATGCCTATCGTGATCCTTGGGGACCCAGCCTACCCCTTAATGCCATGGCTCATGAAGCCGTACACAGGCAGCCTGGACAGTAGTCAGGACCTGTTCAACTACAGGCTGAGCAAGTGCCGAATGGTGGTGGAATGTGCATTTGGACGTTTAAAAGCGCGCTGGCGCAGCTTACTGACTCGCTCAGACCTCAGCGAAAAGAATATCCCCATTGTTATTGCTGCTTGCTGTGCGCTCCACAATATCTGTGAGAGTAAGCGGGAGACATTTATGGCGGGGTGGGAGGTTGAGGCAACTCGCCTGGCCACTGATTACGCGTAGCCAGACACCAGGGCGGTTAGAGGAGCACAGCAGGGCGCGGTGCGCATCAGAGAAGCTTTGAAAACGAGTTTTGTGACTGGCCAGGCTACTGTGTGAAACTTCTGTTTGTTTCTCCTTGATGAACCCTCCAACCCCCCCCCCCCCGGACCCGGTTCACTCTACTTCCCTGTAAACCAACCACCCCACCCCACCCTCCCCTCCCCAATTCGAGCACCGCTTGCAGAGGCAATAAAGTCATTGTTTTTTCACATTCATGCTTTCTTTATTAATTCCTCACAGAAGTAGGGGGATAATTTCCAAGGTAGCCTGGGATGGGTGGGGGAGGAGGGATGGAAAAGGACACACTGCATTTTAAAACTTTAACTCTTATTGAAGGCCAGCCTTCTGATGCTTGGGCGATCATCTGGGGTGGAGTGACTGGGTGGCCGGAGGCCCCCCCACCGTGTTCTTGGGCGTCTGGGTGAGGAGGCTATGGAACTTGGGGAGGAGGGCTGTTGGTTAAACAGGGGCTGTAGCGGCGGTCTCTGCTCCTGCTGCCTTTCCTGCAGCTCAACCATACGCTCGAGCATATCAGTTTGATGCTCCAGCAGACTGAGCATTGACTCTTGCCGTCTGTCTGCAAGCTGACGCCACCTATCATCTTCAGCCCGCCACTTGCTCTTTTCATCCCGCCATTCAGCCCGCCACCTCTCCTCTCGTTCATATTGTGCTTTTCTCATGTCCGACATTGACTGCCTCCACGCATTCTGCTGTGCTCTATGAGCGTGGGAGGACAGCTGCAGCTCCGTGAACATATCGGCCCGTGTCCTCCGTTTTCTCCTTCTAATCTTCCCTAGCCTCTGCGAAGGAGAAACATTTGCAGCTGGTGGAGGAGAAGGGAGAGGTGGTTTAAAAAAGACACATTTTAGAGAATAATGGGTACACTCTTTCATTACAAGGTCGCATTTTTTCTCTGCCTGCCGGTTTGGTATGAGAGATCACTCACGCAGTGCCCCAGGCAACATATTTCGGCTTGCAGGCAGCCATGGTAGGCCACAGTCTTTTGGCTTTTTTAACCTTCTTAACATGCGGGAAAGGTTTCAAACAGCAGCGCATTTCCCATATCAAGGATGAATTGGGTTGGCCATTTAAAATGGGTTTTCAATGTAAAAGGAGGGGCTGCGGTTTCCCGGTTAACATGCGGCGTAAACCACCACCCCCACACACACACACGATTCTCTGGGATGATCACTTCACCCCTCCCCCCACCGCGTGGTTAACAGCGGGGAACATTTCTGTTCAGAAGAGCAGGAACGGGCACCTCTGAATGTCCCCTTAATAAAATCACCCCATTTCAACCAGGTGACCGTGAATGATATCACTCTCCTGAGGATAACAGAGATAAGGAATGGATATTGTCTGCATGCCAGCAAACACCGGGACCATACGCTGCCATGCTTTGTTATGCAATGATTCCAGACTACGTGCTACTGGCCTGGCGTGGTAAAGTGTCCTACCATGGCGGACGGGATAAGGCAGCCCTCCCCAGAAACCTTTTGCAAAGGCTTTGGGAGTACATGAAGGAGAGCTTTCTGGAGATGTCCCTGGAGGATTTCCGCTCCATCCCCATACACGTTAACAGACTTTTCCAGTAGATGTACTGGCCGCGATTGCCAGGGCAAATTAATCATTAAACACGCTTGCTTTTAAACCATGTGTAATATTTACAAAAGTACACTCACCAGAGGTCTCCTGTGTGCCCTGAGGGTCTTGGGTGAGTTCGGGGGTTACTGGTTCCAGGTCCAGGGTGACAAACATATCCTGGCTGTTGGGGAAACCGGTTTCTCCGCTTCCTTGCTGCTGTGAGCTACCTACAGTACCTCCATCCTCATCTTCCTCGTTCCCCGAACCGTCTTCCCTGTGTGTTTCTCCATTGACGGAGTCATAGCACACGGTTGGGGTAGTGGTGGCTGCACCCCCTAGAATGGCATGCAGCTCCGCGTAGAAGCGGCAAGTTTGCGGCTCTGCCCCGGACCTTCCATTTGCTTCTCTGGCTTTGTGGTAGGCTTGCCGTAGCTCCTTAATTTTCACGTGGCACTGCTGTGTGTCCCTGTTATGGCCCCGGTCCTTCATGGCCTTGGAGACCTTTTCTAATACTTTGCCATTTCTTTTACTGCCACGGAGTTCAGCTAGCACTGATTCATCTCCCCATATGGCGAGCAGATCCCGTACCTCCCGTTCGGTCCATGCTGGAGCTCTTTTGTGATCCTGGGACTCCATCACGGTTACCTGTGCTGATGAGCTCTGCGTGGTCACCTGTGCTCTCCACGCTGGGCAAACAGAAAATGAAATTCAAACGTTCGCGGGTCTTTTCCTGTCTACCTGGTCAGTGCATCTGAGTTGAGAGTGCTGTCCAGAGCGGTCACAATGAAGCACTGTGGGATAGCTCCCGGAGGCCAATAACGTTGAATTCCGTCCACACTACCCCAATTCCGACCCGCAAACGCCGATTTTATCGCTAATCCCCTCGTCGAAGGTGGTGTAAAGAAACCGGTTTAAAGGGCCCTTTAAGTCGAAAGAAAGGGCTTCATTGTGTGGACGTGTCCAGGCTTAATTCGATTTAACGCTGCTAAAGTCGACCTAAACCCATAGTGTAGACCAGGCCTCAGTAACTCTGATAAATCGTTTCCTGAAATCTAAATAGCCCCAGTATGTGGGGACAGTGATTAACGCAGGTGCCTTGAGTGCTGCAGCACCACCCCCCTGCCTGGACGAGGGGGATGAAGAACTGCAATAGAGATGGGTTAGGCTGGGAGAGGGCACAGCTGATGTGGGACTGGGAGCTGAGTTGACTGAGAGGCCAGAATTCATGGGGGGTTGGGACAAGAAATCAACAGGACTGGGTAGAGGCACTTCTGTGTATTTCCCCCCTATTTACCATCCTGCCATATATTTAATTTAGAAACTTTTAATTTAGAAAGAATTTTAATTCACATGTAAACACATTGGAGCTAAGCTGTGTTGACGCATTTTCACTTACAGTGGTACAGTTTTAAATGGGTGCTTAATCAGATGCTGTCATAACTATAAAGGGAAGGGTAATAGCTCTCCTGTGTACAGTACTATAAAATCCCTCCTGGCCAGAGACGCCAAAATCCTTTTACCTGTAAAGGGTTAAGAAGCTCAGGTAACCTGGCTGACACCTGACCCAAAGGACCAATAAGGGGACAAGATACTTACAAATCTTTGGGAGTGGGAGGAAGGTTTTTTGTTTGTGCTCTTTGTTTGGGAAGTTATTCGCTCTTGGGACTGAGAGGGACCAGACATCAATCCAGGTTCTCCAAATCTTTCTGAACAAGTCTCTCATATTTCAAACTTGTAAGTAAACAGCCAGGCAAGGCATGTTAGTTTATCTTTGTTTTCTCAACTTGTAAATGTACCTTTTGCTAGAGCGTTTATCTCTGTTTGCTGTACTTTGAACCTAAGGCTAGAGGGGAGTCCTCTGAGCTCTTTAAGTTTGATTACCCTGTAAAGTTATTTTTCCATCCTGATTTTACAAAGATGATTTTTACCTTTTTTCTTTAATTAAAAGCCTTCTTTTTAAGAACCTGATTGATTTTTCCTTGTTTTTAGATCCAAGGGGGTTGGATCTTGATCCACCAGGAGTTGGTGGAAGGAAGGAGGGGGATGATTAATTTCTCCTTGTTTTAAGATCCAAGTGGTTTGGATCTGTATTCACCAGGGAATTGGTGAAGGTCTCTCAAGGCTACCCAGGGAAGGGAATTAGCTTTGGGATGGTGGCAGTGGACCAGATCTAAGCTGGTAGTTAAGCTTAGAAGTTTTCATGCAGGCCCCCACATTTGTACCCTAAAGTTCAAAGTGGGGAAGCAGCCTTGACAGATGCTTATGCAACACACAGCAGTCAATAATTGGCGTGCTTTCATTAATTAACTTGCCTGTGTGCTGTGCTTGCTTTGAAAAAAAAAAAAAGATGGTGTGAATGAATGTCAAAATTTCAGGCATTAAGAAATAGAAATTAGGTGTCAGTTCCTTTCTCATGTGTTTATCTCCTAATTTTAATTTCAGTTTTGAATCAGTATTAATGCCATGTTGTTTTAATAGCATTAGAGTCTATTTGTATAATCGTTTCCAAGATTTCATTGGATATTGTGAACCAGCAGTCTTAACCTTTTATTTTGAGATTACTAAATACAATCCAGCGCACCACTCCTGAAAGACTACAAGCCCTGGCCGGTGACATGCTCCCTAGAGAGCAAACACCTGACGAGCCCTTTCGCCCTAAAAAGCGCTTTTGGCTCTTTGACAACAGAAAACGCTATAGATAACCAGGTCATTACAGCAGACCTTCACTAGGTAGTTCTACCATCTATGTGCCAAAAGTCAAAGGGTTCTGTTTGTTTTACCTTTCTTTCAGCTTTGCAATTATTAGATCCCATTTAAAAGCTGGAATTGAAATAACCAAAGCAAGTTAAGAAGAGAGTGGCATTGGGCATAGGTCGGGGTAAAACAATTTAGGGGGAAGAACTGACTATGCAAAAAGGAACATCCCAAACTATCAGAGCCCCAGAGCGTCGTCCAAGTGAACCCACCCCAGCCAGGCATATCAAGCTGGGCCCCTGAAAAATCACCCATCCCATCTGGCAGTGAATGCTGCGTGTTCCAGATGGAACTATGGGGTGTGCGTCTGCTCTGCTGACGTGCTGCTCTAGTACGGAATGCATCACGGCCACAGGGACCAGAGACACGAACTCCTAGAAAACAAATCCCAAATACAACTCCAACATCCCCTCCCCTCCCCTCCCCCACCTCCATATGGCCATTCTCAGCCTATTGCTAACAGTTCCTTCCAGCCTTCAGCACTATAAATAAATAAAACATGGTGTTACAAAAGGTAGATGATGCCAGAGAAACTATATCTCCTTCCGTGAGAAGGTAACTAATTTTTTGGACAAAGGAAACGTAATAGCTCTAATCTATCTGGATGTCAGTAAGGCATTTGATACAGTTCCACATGGGAAACTATTCCTTAAATTGGACAAGATGGGGATTAATATGAGAACTGAAAGGTCGATAAGGAATTGGTTACAGGGGAGACTACAACGGGGTCATACTGAACGGTGAGTTGTCAGGCTGGAGGGAGGTTACTAGTGGAGTTCCTCCGAGATCAGTCTTGGGACTGATCTTATTCAACATTTTTATTAGTGACCCTGGCACAAAAAGTGGGAGTGTGACACAAAGCTGGGAGGGATTGCCAACATGGAGGAGGACAGGAATATCATACAAGAAGATCCTTGAAAGCTGGAGTAACAGAAATGGGATGAAAATTAATAGTGCAAGAATTTTTGCAATAAGCAATAAAAAATTGGTACTGTTATAAAAGGCACCAATGAGACCTCGTCTGAAATACTGTGGGCAATTCTGGTCTCCCATGTTTAAGAAGGATGAACTCAAAGTGGAACACATGCAGAGAAGGGCTACTAAGACGGGTGGGCAAACGATGGCCCGCGGGCCGGATCCAGTCCCTCAAGGCTTTGGATCCGGCCCACAGCACCACCGGTGCCACATCCCTGCGACCCCTGGGGTGGGGTGGGGTAGAGGGCTCCATGAAACAGGGAACCGCTGCCAATGGGAGCTTCGGAGGAGGAACCTGGAGGCGAAGCAAGGGCAGCGCTTCCTGGAGCAGTGCGGGGCCGGGGACAGGGTAGGCTCCCACGGAGCCGCTTGAGGTAAGCTGGGCCGGAGCCCGAACCCCTCCTGTACCTGCCCCAACTCCCTGCCCTAAGCCCCCTGCCTGCACCTCGCACTCCTCCTGCACCCCAACCCCCTGCCCTGAGCCCCCTTGTACACCCCACACTCCTCCTGCACCCCAACCCCCTGCCCTCCCTGCTGCATCCTGCACCCCTGTGCACCCCAACCCCCTGCCCTGAGCCCCCTCCCGCAGTCCACACCCTTCCTGCATCCCAACCCCCTTCCCTGAGCCCCCTCATACACTCCGCACCCCTCCTCTGCCCCAATCCCTGGCCCTGGGCCCCTTCCTGCATACTGCACCCCCTCCCACACCCAACCCCAGCCCTGCATACTATTTCCCCACCCAGATGTGGTCCTCGGCCCATAAAGTTTGCCCACCCCTGTACTAGGGTGATGCAACGAATGGAAAATCTGCCTTATGAGGGGAGACTCAAAAAGCTTGGCTTGTTTAGCCTAACCAAAAGAAGGCTGAGGGGAGATATGATTGCTGTCTATAAATACATCAGAATGATAAATACCAGTGAAGGAGAGGAGTTATTTAGGTTAAGCAACAATTTTGGCCCTAGAACAAATGGATATTGGCCATCCACAAGTTTTGGCTTGAAATTAGGCGAAGGTTTCTAACCATCAGAGTGAAGTTTTGGAACAGCCTCCTAAGGGAAGCAGTGGGGGCAAAATCCCTAACTGGCTTCAAGACTGTGCTCGATACCTTTATGGAGGGATTGATATGATGGGACTGCCTACTGTTACAGGAATGGGTGAGTGAGGTTCTGTGTCCTGCGATGTGCAGGAGGTCAGACTAGATGAGCATGATGGTCCCTTCTGGCCTTAAAGTCTGTGACTCTGTAAACTATGCCTTGCATTGCACAGACACTGGTGGAGATCAGGGCCCCATCGTGCTGCGCATGGCAGAGAACCTGACTGAGATCAGCACCCCATTGTGCTGGGCACTGCACAGACAGAGAGGGACAGTCCTTCCCCCAAAGAGATCACAATCCAAGTAGACAATGGGTAGGAGGAAAACACAGAGGGGCTGTGAGTTCCCCAAAGCCACCAAGCAGGTCAGTGACAGAGCCAGGAACAGACCCCGGTAACACCAGAGCCCATCACCCGCAGTTTGGAAAGGTCCCCAGACCCCATTGTATTAGGCTGCAGGAAGAGGTGGTTTGTCCACGGATGCACAGGCTGTCTTGGAAGGGAAGCTCAGCTGCAGTCCCTGCACACAGCTGAGGGGGGAAGGGGGTGTCCCCTAGGTCAGGAGAAGTCAGTGTCCAGTCCTGTGGGGCTGTGCTCCTGGCTCATACCTCCAGCACTCACTGCTGTCCCTCCATTACCAGCTGCACTGTTCAGCCAGCCCCAGGACTCAGTGAGGTCACTGTCCCGCCCACAAGCCTTCAAACAGGGACAGGGTGCACCAGTGCCAATCAGAGTGCACTAGTGTAAATTCTGTCTAAATGGTTTTAGGCACTGGTGTAAAACCTATGTGATATATGTCATCATATGCCAGCAATGCCCCTCTGCCATGTACATTGGCCAAACCGGACAGTCTATATGCAAAAGAATAATTGGACACAAATCAGATGTCAAGAATTATAACATTCAAAACCCAGTCGGCGTTTCGGGGGGAGAGAGAGCTCAGTGGTTTGAGCATTGGCCTGCTAAACCCAGGGTTCTGAGTTCAATCCTTGTAGAGGGCCACTTAGGTATCTAGGGCAAAAATCAGTACTTGGTCCTGCTAGTGAAGGCAGGGGGCTGGACTCGATGATCTTTCAGGGTCCCTTCCAGTTCTATGAGATAGGTGTATATATCTCCATATATTATTTTTATTTTAACACTTCAATCCCCTAGACACTCAATAATAGATTTAAAACTGGCAATTCGTCAACAAAAAAACTTCAAAACCAGACTCCAATGAGAAATTGCAGATCTGGAATTAATTTGCAAACTGAACACCATCAAATTAGGCCTGAATAAAGACTGGGAATGGATGGGTCACTACAAAAACTAAAATTCCACATGCTAATTTCCCCCTACTGTTACTCACACCTTCTTGTCAACTGTTTGAAATGGGCCACCCTGATTACCACTACAAAAGTGATTTTTCCTCCTGTTGATGATAGCTCACTTCCACTTTAATTGAATTGCCTTGTTAGAACTGACCCCCCGACTTGGTAAGGCAACTCCCATTTTTTCATGTTCTGCGTATATATATTCTGCCTACTGTATTTTCCATTCCATGCATCTGATCAAGTGGGTTTTATCCCACAAAAGCTTATGCCCAAATAAATGTGTTAGTCTCTAAGGTGGCACAAGTACCCCTCGCTGTTTTTGCTGATACAGACTAACATGGCTACCACTCTAAAACACCAGTGTGGCAGAGACCTTCAGTTCCCAAACCAGCAGGACAGTGGCACTAGAACTGGGATCTATTTCTAGCTCTTTCATGGACAGCCTGGATGACCTTCGACATGGCAGTTTCTCCTCCCAACTTTAGTCTCTTTACCCAGCTGCCCACTCACTGGGGACTCTCTCTCAAGAACCACTCACCACTATAATCTGTGTGGGTGTCATCAGAGCTAAGGTAGTCCAGCTCTGGATTAGTCTTACAACAGTGTCTGTGGAGTCTCTTTCCCTGGAAGCTTTTAAGAACAGGTAGGACAATTCTCTGTCAGAGATAATCTACATAGACTTGGTCCTGCCTCAGCAGAGCGAGCTGGAGTTGATGACATCTTGAGGTCCTCTCCAGCCCTACATTTCTATGATGCTATGCAATATATACATATAAAAACACAACATACAGAATAAAACCCACCACAACATAATGTCAGGCAATTCAGAAAAAAAAAAAATACACAACCTACACTCCACAGCATAAAATGACAATACAAGGGAAAACAAAGCAAAACAATGCAAACTAACACGTCCTAGGACAAAAGTACACAATGGAAAATAGCTCAACTCAAACCAATGCAGCACAGGCACCAAAGACGCTGAGGTAAAACAATGCACCATAAAACTGCAATACAACATGGTGCATCAGCATTCCAAATGGCACCATGCAAAACAGCTCAGCGTAGAACATGACACAGCACAAAACAGAATTATTTCAATGTAGGCATAGAAGGGATCTTGAGAGGTCGTCTACTTAAGCCTCCTGTGATGAGGCAGGACCAAGTATCCCTAGACAATCCCAGACTGGTGTACCTCTAACCTGATCTTAAAAACCTCCAATGAAGGAAATTCCACAACCTCCCGTGGAAGCCAATGCCATGCGAACACAGACTAAAACAATGCTGTGTACACACACACGGCTTGTGGACAAGGGAAGAGGCAAGAATTCAAAATCTGGGTTCAGTTCCCAGTTTTGCCCCAAATTCTCCATGCAAACTTGAGCAAATTACTTCAGCTCTTTGAGCTTCAGTTTCCCCATCTGTAAAATGGAAAGTCGCCTCCCACCATTGGCCTATTTAGCCTTTGAGCTTTTTGTGGCAAGGACTCTCTGTCACTGTGGGCATGTCTACACTGCAGTTAGACACCGGCGGCTGGCACGTGCCCACTGACTTGGGCTGACACAGCTCAGGCTGTGGGGTTGTTTAACTGTGGTGTCAATGTTCCGGCTTGGGCTGCAGCCCAAGGTCTGGCACCCTCCCATCTCGCAGGGTCCTACAGCCTGGCTCCAGCTTGAGCCCAGACATCAACACTGTAATTAAACAGCCCCTTTGCCTGAGCCTTGTGAGCCTGAGTCACCTGGCATGGGCCAGCTGTGGGTTTTTCATGGCAGGGTAGAGATACCCTTGGTGTCTGTTCAGCACCAGTCACAATGGGGACCCTGATCTTGGTCAGTGTCTGTGCAGATTCCTGCACAACAGGAGGCCTGATCTCAGTCAGGAGCTCTGCAACTCCTGGCATTACAGGATCTCTGATTTTGTTTGGGGTCCCTGTAGTATCTGGCAAAATGTGGGGGCAGGATCTCTGTCAGGGTCAGTGCAGTGCCAGGCCCAACGGGGACACAGATCTTAGTCCAGGTCTCTGAAATGCCCAGCACAATGGAGGCAGAGCTCAGTTGGGGTCTCCACAGCACCTGTCACAACAGTGGGGTCTGACCTCTTTTGAGGTCTCTGCAGTGCCTGGCAGAGCAGGACCCAGATCTCAGTTGAGGTCTCTGCAGCTCCAGGAACAACAAGGTCCCTGATTTTGTTTGCTGTCTCTGCAGCACCTGGCACAATGGGAGCCTGATTTCACTTGGTTTCTTTGCAGGCACTGGCACAACAGGGGCCCGGAGCTCAGTCAGGGTCACTGTAGTACCCGGCACAACAAGGTTCCTGCTCTCTGTAGGCGTCTGTGTAGTTCCTGGCAGAATGAGTGCCCCAAACTCGGTCAGGGGTCGTGCAGTGCCCAGCACACTGTGGGTCGTCATCTCAGACAAAGCCTGAGCCACGCTCAGTCCGATAAGAGCCCTGATCACAGTCAGACACCTGGAGCGAAAAGCAGGAAGACTTTCAAGAATTTTATATCAGTATTTCAAAACTGAGGAGAAAATGGGCCCATTTCAGAAATCACTCAGGGGAACGATTTCCCACCTAAACAAGGACAAATCACTGCAGGTAAAAATGGGGGGAAACACCCCAAACCTGAGATTTGAACTGGCCATTGGCAAAGTGGACAGAAAATGGGGCACAATTGGCGGAGGGGAACAGAGACCTTCCCAGGGATTGGAGGGAAAGGGGGGGGGGTGTCACCCTGGATGTTGCTCGTTGCTCTCTAGAGAAAGGGGGAAGGGCTGGAGAGGATGGGGGGTCCCCACGGGAGGGAACAGCAGTAAATCCGAGGGGATCTCAGCCCCCCCCCCCTTTCTCTCCCTGTTTTGCGGAGGGTCATCTGCTCTTGTCCTCCCCCGGCCATGTCCGGGCTACACAGACATTTTCCATCCGCCCCTTTCCCCAGGTCTCCCCCCAGCCCGGTCTCACTGCCCCCGGCAGCCCCCGTCCAGCCCCACGCAGGGACCCCCGTGGGGGCCGGTCCCCTCCCCCCGTGGGGCCCCAGGGCAGAGCCTGGCCGGGCCGGGGGCGTTGGGCTCCTGCGGGGACAGCAGCTCCGAGCCCCCCGCGGGCGCTGCCCCAGGGAGCAGATCCCGGCGCTGCGAGATGCCGGGTCCCCCCCACGGACACTGGGGCAGAGTCACCGCCCGGCCCCGCCCCCGGGGCTCGCTCCGGTACCTGGAGGCTGCAGCGCCGCAGCGGGGCGGGCAGAGCCCGGGGCGGCCCCAGCGGGAGCAGGGCGCGGGCCGGGCACGGGGGGTTAATGGGTCTCCCCGGCACAGACCCTCCTGCTCCGCCCGGCCCCGCAGCGCCAGGGAGCAGCAGCGGGTGAGCGCTGCTTCTGCGCATGCGGGACTTGCCCCCGATCTGCGCATGCCCAGAGCTTGAGCGGCACAAAACCCTTCTCCGGCCACGGGAGAGGCTCCAACGGCCCCGCACGAGCCAGGCAGAGCCGCAGCGCCCCGCGCGCGTTTGCAGCCGGGCTCGGGCTCGGGCTCGGGCTCATCCTCCCACGTCCCTATGTCACTTCCGCTCCCGGGAGAATCAGGAACTACATCTCCCAGCGTGCCCCGGAGATCGCTTCCGCCCTCTTCATCTCAGGGAAGGGAGGGTTTCAGTAGCTGTTACTGCGCATGCTCCTTTCCAGCCCCTTTTGTTCTTTCCTCCCTCCTGGCCAACGTCACTATTGGTGCTGCCTCGGTGTGATCCGGCCCGGGGGGCTTTCTCCTGAGCCCCCCGGTGAGTGAGAGACCCCGGGCGGGGGGGGGCGCAGGGGCCGGGCAGGAAAGTGACTCTCCGCCCCGGGAACCTGGGAGAAACCTCGGAGCTGCCTCAGCCCCAGTGGAGCTGCAGCAGGATCTGCCCCCGGCACCGCTGGGATTGGGGGGGGGGCAGAGACGGGGGCCCCGGGGGGGTCCCCTGTGGGTCAGTGGGATGCGGGGGGCGGGCGAGTTGAACTGTCTCTGTGCAGCAGGAAATCCCCGGGGGAGAAGTGGCGGGTGGGGGGAGGGGAGTAAATTGGATCCTGTCCCTGTTTGTGCCACTTGCCTCTTACACCCCGATACAAATTCTCTCCAGTTCTGCCCCTTTCCTCTCTCAGTATCTCACACATGGTTATAAAATCCGGGGAGAGAGATTCCCCCCTTTCCCCTCAACAGATCAGTTCTCTCCTCTCCCCCGATTTCCCCCTGGTCTCTCCATAATTCTGATTTTCCACCTTGAATTGCAGTTTGTGACACATTTTCTCTGCAAATCTCAAAGATTGATATAAAATACCCTAAACATTTGCCCCACTTCTTTCTAGTTGTCTATTTCTAATTGAATATGCCCTGAGATTTTCGCCCGTCTCTCTGATTTTAAAATACAAAAGAAATTTCAGATTTACCCCTTTTCTCAGATTCTTGGAACATGGATATAAAATGTTTTCAAATGGTGCCCATTTCCTTTCTCTTCATTTAACAAATGTTGATGGGAAACACTCTCAGATTTCCAGCCTTTCTCTTTCATTTCTATGTTATTATCAAATGTCAATTAAAAATCCTTTCATGTTTGGGGCTGTTCCCCATGTTTCTAAATCCCAGCAAATTCTTCTTCCTTGGAGGGAACCTGTTGTCCTGAGTCCTTCCTCCATCTGGGAGGTTGCAGGGGATTAAATTGCCCGTGATCATCTCTCCCCACTCCTTTGAGAATCATTTCTTCCCCCCACCCTTTTATCTCTGTTAAAATGTTTGCCAATGAAAGAGAGCAGCCACATATTTAATATACATCAAAGCCAGAGGCCTCCCCCTGTTTGGGGATCAGTGGCCCCCACCTGGTAACAGGAGAGTTGGCTGGACTCTTTTCTTTTCTCCAGCTGGCACAGGATAAGGGGTTGATTCCTGCAGTGCTAAGATGTAGCCACCTCTGGGGTGGATCCATGGTGACCATTATTTGCTGGTGACAGGCCATGGACATTTCTTAGCTTTCTTGCCCTCCAGGCCTTCCATTCTCTTGTTCAAGAGGCATCCTCCAGGGCTCCCTCTCCCTGTGTGACTGGCCAGCAGGGGGTGGTGATAACTTTCTATCCACTTCTCAGACACTGTGAGGTAACACTGTTGCTCTGGGGGCAAGGGGTGTCTGTGTGGGGAGATTACAGCTGGAGCTGAAGGGGCATTGTGGGAAGGGGAGGTGTTTGGGTGAATGGACAGGGGGTACCCTAGTCAGGTTGGTGGGTTCGGGAGGTTTGGGGCTTCAGGGGGTGGGTTCTGATGTGCCCAGCCCTGAGGCTATGGGTCCTGGAGGTGGGTATCGCTGAGGGTCTGTTGGCTGCAGAACAGTGGGGGTGGGGGTCTCTTGGGGAGGAGGGGCAGGGGGTTAGAGGGAGCCTGGTGCTGTGCCAAGGGCTCTGTCTGGGCTTCCCCTGCTGGCTCCTGGGATCGTTGCCATGCCCAGTGCACAGAGCTAGCGGGGGCGGGGGGGTGGAACTCTGGCACTAGGTCAGGGAATGCCAGGGAAGCAGAGTGAGGGGTCCCACTGTAAAGCATCAGGGGGTCCTGCTGGGCAGAGGAGGGGGTCCCAGACAAACTGCATGGTAGATCCTGCTGGAGGGCAGGGCAGGGGGGTCCTAGGCAGGCAGTGAGGGACTGAGTTCCAGTGGGGGGATTCCTGGGGGGGGGATCCCTGGCTGCTGGGGGCTCTTGGTGGGGGGAACCCTTTGGGATTCCCAACCTGGCAGTCATGGTCTGGTGGGGATTCCTTGGCCAGTGGGGCTTTGAGGGGTATCTGGGGTCCCTGGCCAGGGACGCTGGGGGCTGTGTCCCAGGAATATCTGGTGGGACCCTGGCTGGGAGGTGTCTGGGGGCTCTGGCAACTGCTACTAACCATGATCCTTTTCCCTGATCAACTTGTGCCAGAGTCCTGGCTCCAAGCACCGCCCAGCATTCTCCAGACACATGCCCTGTCACTGTGATATTTTCTATCCACTTACCAAACACTGTTAGTGTGAAATCACAGATTTTGCTTTTCTCCTCTTTTGAAAACTGCAGGAACTTTCGGTTCTGTTTGGAAAATTTGTGGCCCCCAGTCCTTGTTCTCAATCTGGGGGTGAGGGAGGTGGGAAGGGGGTTAGCACTGCCACACAATGGTCTCTTCTACAGCATTCTGGACTCATTCTTTCTGAAATCTGGTTTCATTGAGACAAAGGTTAATCAAGAATCACTGTATGGAAAGACAAGGAGTGACTCCAGATGGACAGTGGGGCAAATGAGATCAGCAATTCTCCCTGTGAGGCGCGGCTCTCGTTACTGCTCTCCCCAGATTGCTAAAGAAGGGAAGCTGCTCAAATGCTCTGTCCCTCTCTGCTCAGGATATTTGGGTTCAGCTTCCTGGGTCACACGCTGCAGCCTCCATTGTGATCTGGGAGACCAGGCTTAGCAGCTGCTGCTTCCCCACCGGGGGTTCTGTGCTGGGAAGTGACCTTAATTAAAGCTGCTTCTCTGTCCGGCCCAGGTGATGGCTTTCTCCGGCAGGTACTAGCCCCATAGGGCAGCCCTGAGCCCTGTTAATACTAAATTCTGAGCCAGACATTCCAAGTAACTGAAAGAAACAAAAGGAAAATGCTGGGGCTCTGGCCTTAAAATGACTCTACACAAACAGACACCCCTCATTTCTTGTCCCATTAGCAATTGCAGGAGCAAATCCAGCCATGGGGAGCAAACAACCCAGGAATGGGACCTTCCTACCAGACAGGCAGGGAGAGAGGACAGAGAAAAAGAGATAGGAGAGACTGAAAGGGGCCGTGGGAGAGGAGAGTTTTGAGAGAGATTTCCAGATCTCTAATGTGCCCAGACAGATGTATTACTGCACCCTGGATAGAGTCACTTTCCTCTGGAAAAGGTGAGGATCAGACAGAGGAAAATCCAGTTTCTGACTCCATATCCCTCCTGCTGGGGTGTGGCTGCTGTGGTGTCAGTGTCTGAGAGAATCCCCCACAGTGAATCCTTTGGTTCTGTTTTTTTCTAGCATTGTATTCAGAGACTTTGTTATGGGATGGGGAGAGGGAGAAGGGAGGTTAAAAATGTCTCTGGGTTTAGCCTGGCAGGGGGGGCCAAGTCTACACTGTATAAAGAGATCAAGCCTTTCTCAAGCATGGTAGAATCTAGGGTGTCTGTCTACAGGAAAAGGGCCTGGGGGAATCATGCTGTGAAATTAATTAAAGCCTGTTCTGAAACCTCCACAACTGCCCTTTTCACCCTGCCAGGCTGCAGAATGATGTCCATGTTTCGCTCCAGTTCATCCCGTCGTCTCATTGGACAGGGGAGAGAAATGGCTGCAGAGGAGCCAGTCCAGGTATGTATTATCAGGGGGTGGTTGGTGGGTTCCTGCAGGTGGGAGAGAGGCAGCAAATACACCGGAGATGGGAAGGTTGCACAGTCTGGTTTGGAGGTTGGAGCGGGGCAGGAAATGCACAGGGTGGAGAAATGGAGGAGGACAGCGTGTGGAAAACCTGCTGGGAGTTGTTTAATAAGTGGCTTAGATTCTAGGAACAGACCCATGAGGTTCGGTGGTGGAAATGACCTAATTTGTTGAACAGAAAATAACCGACCTACATGGAGCTAGGAAAACTGACCAAACTCATAGTGCTGAAGCCTGATCTGACTAACTAGTGGCTGCTGTGAGATAGAGAGGGGGCACCCACCAGTCAGGCTTAGAGGAGATTCCCCTCCCTTCATATCCAGCTCTTCAGAATGAGGAGGGTGTTGGGCTTCCTACCAGGGAGCTCTCCCTGGACCCTGCTTGGGGCTGCATCTCCTGTATCAGTCTGTGGCTAATAGGTGTGTGATGGATCTGCTGGGAAAGCGGAGGGGCTCTGTCTTCGTCCCCTCACCTGCTCCTCACCTGGTGTTTCCTGGATGCTCTGAGCAGGGTGGGAGTGGGACTTTGTTGACTGCAATTCACCGAGGGCTTCCCTTTGATGGGCTCCTCTCCCCCACAAATAGTGAGGCTGTGAGTGGAGCAGCAGGTTCTGAGTGTTGGACTATTGCTATTTCAGGGGCTGGTGACCTTCGAGGAGGTGGCTGTGTATTTCACCAGGGAAGAATGGGCTCTGCTGGACCCCACACAGAGAGCCTTCTACTGGGATGTCATGCAGGAGAACTATGAGAATGTGACCTCAGTGGGTAAGAGTTACTGTCCCCTTGGTTCTTGGAAGGGGAAATGAAGAATTAAGGTTCACGCCAGCCCCATAATGCCACCTCTACTCTGCCCAGTTTCAGCATCACCCCAAAATGCCAGTGACACCTCCCCCCCACCGCTGCAGAACACTTTGGGAACAGAGCACAGGAGCAGTATCGTGCAGTGTCAAATATCTCCTTTTTGCTCAAGTAAAACTGAGCGTTAGGTGCGGCATAATCAACAGAAGCTTCCTACCCCTGAGCCTTCTCCACCCAAACCTGAATGCGCTTGGGGTGTAACGAGCAGGCTGCTGGAGTCAGAGCTGCTGGTCTAGGCTTGCGTATCACACAGACACTCCGTGCGTCCTTGAAGGAAGCTCAGTGGCAGATTTAATGTTAGTGGGGCCCTGTGCTCAGCTGCATTTTTGGTGTCCCTCCTTGGGACCCAGGCAAGAAAAAGAACATTCTCTCTTATCTCCCCCCCCACCCCGATCTTTCATTCTTTTTTTTTCTTCATCCTCCTCCTGTTAGTAATAGGAAGTAAATGAAAATAAAGTGAGGTACCTTGATTGTTCTTGTAGTCCAACTGATTTTTCCACAGACCACTTGAAAATCGCTGAGGGTCTCGGTGCACCACTTAAGGATCTTTCCAGATATTGTTTGTACCGTTAGCTAACTATTGTAAAGTGCTTTGGATAAGAGCCCTTTATAAAAAAAATGTGAAAAACGTTGGGGTGCAGGGTCTGGCCAGGAGTTAGGGTGTGGGAGGGGGCTCCAGGCTGGGGCAGGGGGTTGGGGTGTGGAGCGCTTACCTGGGGCAGCTCCTGTTTCATGTGAGTGATGCAGGTGGGGATGTGGGGGGGCAAGAGTCAGGGTGGGCAGGAGTTAGGGCTGGGTGTGTGTGAGGGGCTGGGGGTGTTTGGGGGGGAAGGGGTTATGGGCATTTGCAGGAATCAGGGAGGGCAAGGAACTGGGGTGTGTTTGAGAGGGGTGAAGGAGTAAGGGCTGGGTGTGTGTGAGGGGGTCAAGAGTCAGAGAGGGCTGGGAGTGTGTGAGGGGGTGCAGGAGTCAGGGGCCTGCGGGGGGTGTGAGGGCAGGAGGTATGGAGGGTTGCAGGAATCGGAGGGCAGGGGACTGGGGTGTGTGTGAGAGGAGTTAAGGAGTCATGGCTGGGCGTGTGTGAGGGGGTGCAGGAGTCGGGGACGGCAGGGTGTTCAGGGTGCAGGAGTCAGGGCTGGGGGTGCAGGGTCTGGGAGGGAGTTAGGGTGCAGGAGCAGGTTGGAGATTGGGGTGCAGGGTCTGGCCACGTTTTAGGATGCAGGAGGGGGCTCAGGGTTGGGGCCGGAGGTTGGGGTGTGGAGTACTTACCTGGGGCAGCTCCCATTTGGTGCGAGGGGTGCAGATGGCAATGTGGGAGGGGGTGCAGGAGTTCCCATTTGGTGTTCAGGGTGGGGGTGAGGATGTGGGTGGGGTTCAGGAGTCAGGGCATGGGGTGTGAGGGCTGGGTATGTGTGCGGGGAAGCAGGAGTCAGGTCTGGGGACTGGGGGTGTGGGCTGGGGTCATGGGGGTGCTCTCAGCCCCCTACCCTGAGAGGCTCACAGCAGGGGTTGGGGGTGCGGGGGGTATGTGATAGGGGAGTGCTTTGTAAAGCAGTGAGCAAGTGACCAGGGCTGCTAACAGGGAGTTTCGTGAGGGAGTTTAGAAGGGGAGTGGGAAGGGGGCGAGGTACTCTTGCCATTCTTTAAAACATTTAAGCTATAATACAAACTTCTTGATTTAAACAAAACCCCTATTGTTAACCTAGGTAGCTATAAGAGAGAATGCAGACAGAAGCCCAGCAGCAGAGTGGGGGCTATCCTGTTTATTGCACACAATGTAGCATGTATGATTACCTGCCCTGTGGGCAGGTGGCGTATGTGTGCATTCGGTGCAAGGAGCTCCTGGCCCTCAGAGACCACGTACGGACTCTGGAGGCCAGGGTGGTGGAACTGGAGACGCTAAGGGAGGCAGAGAAGTATGTTGATGAGGCTTTCCGGGAAACTGTAGATGTCTCCCACCTCTGGATAGACCGCCCCTGCGCTATTGAGGAGGATGAAAGGCCCAGGAAAGGAGAGCAGTCAATGGGAGCAGAGGGAAACCTTCCCATAGTTGGGACCCTCCTTCCAGATAGTGTTGAGGTAACCTCTTACACTGAGGTTACCTCACCAGGGGAGGGAACTCCAGTCATTAAGAAAAGGCAGCTGTAAGTAATGGGAGATTCGATCATTAGAAACAAGGATAGCTGGGTTTGTGATGACCAGGAGAACCGTATGGTGACTTGCCTGCCTGGTACAAAGGTTGCTGATTTCTCGAGGCATCTAGATAGATTTATGTGTAGTGCTGGGGAGGAGCCGGTGGTTGTGGTACATGTAGGCACCAATGACATAAGGAAGGGTAGGTGAGACGTCCTGGAGGCCAAATTTAGGCTCCTAGGAAAGAGACTGAAATCCAGGACCTCTATGGTGGCATTCTCAGAAATGCTTCCAGTTCCACATGCAGGGCCAGGTACGCAGGCAGACCTTCAGAGTCTCAATGCGTGGATGAGACAATGGTGTAGAGAGGAGGGGGTTACATTCATTAGGAACTGGGGAAACTTTGGGGATGGGGGGAGCCTATACAGGAGGGATGGGCTCCACCTAAACTGAAGTGGAACCAGACTGCTGGCACTTAACATTAAAAGGTTGCAGAGCAGTTTTTAAACTAAGAGATGGGGGAAAGCCGATGGCTGCAGAGGACCATGTGGATCGGACAGAGACTTCTCTTAGAGGAGAGTCTAGTGATAGAGATTTTATAGTTTTAGTCAGGAAGAGAGGCTGGAAGAGGATAAAGTAGGGGCCAGATCAGACGAGAAGCATTCACACACACAAGAATCTGACACATCAGAAAAGGGCAGACAAATAAACAGTGATAAGTTTTTAAAGTGGTTGTACACAAATGCTAGAAGTCTAAATAATAAGATAGGTGAATTAGAGTACCTCGTGTTAAAACAGGATATCGACATAATAGGCATTACAGAAACCTGGTGGAGTGAGGACAATCAGTGGGACACAATCATTCCAGGGTACAAAATATGTCGGAAGGACAGAGCAGGTCATACTCGGGGGGGGGGGGGGGGGGGGGGGAATGGCACTGTATGTTAAAGAAAACGTAGACTCAAATGAAGTAAAAATCTTAAATGAAACCGGATGTTCCATAGAATCTCTATGGATAGTAATTCCATGCTCTTATAAGAATATAACAATAAGCATCTATTATCGACCACCTGTCAAAGACCGTGATAGTGAGGATGAAATGTTAAGGGAGATTAGAGAGGCTATCAAAATAAAGAACTCAATAATAGTGGGGGATTTCAATTATCCCCATATTGACTGGCTACATGTCACCTCAGGACAAAATGCAGAGACAAAATTTCTCGATACTTTAAATGACTGCTTCTTGGAGCAGCTGGTACGGGAACCAGCACGGGGAGAAGCAACTCTTGATTTAGTCCTGAGTGGAGCGCAGGATCTAGTCCAAGAGGTAACTATAACAGGACGGCTTGCAAATAGTGACCATAATATAACAACATTTAACATTCCTGTGGTGGGAAGAACAGCTCAACACTGTGACATTTAATTTCAGAAAGGGGAACTATGCAAAAATGAGGGGTTAGTTAAACAGAAATTCAAATGTACAATGACTACAGTGAAATCCCTGCAAGCTGCATGGACACTTTGGAAAGACACAATATTAGAGGCCCAACTTAAATGTATACCCCAAATTAAAAAACACAGCAAAAGAACTAAAAAAGAGCCACTGTGGCTTAACAACGATGTAAAAGAAGCAGTGAGAGATAAAAAGGCATTTTTAAAAAGTGAAAGTCAAATCCTAGTGAGGTATATAGAAGAGACCATAAGCACTGCCAAATTAAGTGTAAACATGTAATAAGAAAAGCCAAAAAGGAGTTTGAGGAACAGCTATCCAAAAACTCAAAAGGTAATAACAAAATGTTTCTGAGGAATTGGCACAGATTGAAGTGTCACTAGAGGAGGTTTTGGAACTAATTGATAAACTTAACTGTAACAAGTCACTGGAACCAGATGGTATTTACCCAAGAGTTCTGAAGGAACTCAAATGTGAAATTGGGGAACTATTAGCTATGGTTTGTATCCTGTCCTTTAAATCAGCTTCTGTACCCAGTGACTGGAAGATGCTAATGTAACACCAATATTTATAAAGGGCTCTAGAGGCGATCCTGGCAATTACAGACCGGTAAGTCTAACGTCTGTACCAGGCAAATTAGTTGAAACAATAGTAAAGAATAAAATTGTCAGGCACATAGAAGAACAAAAATTGTTGCTCAAAAGTCAACATGGTTTCTGTAAATGGAAATCATGTCTTACTAATCTATTAGAGTTCTTTGACGGTGTCAACAAACATGTGGACAAGGGGGATCCAGTGGACATAGTGTACTTAGATTTCCAGAAAGCCTTTGACAAGGTCCCTCACCAAAGGCTATTACATAAATTAAGTTATCATGGGATAAGAGGGAAGATCTTTTCATGGATTGAGAACTAGTTAAAAGAAGGGAACAAAGGGTAGTAATAAATGGTAAATTTTCAGAATGGAGAGGAGTAACTAGTGGTGTTCCCCAAGGGCCAGTCCTAGGACCAATCCTATTCAACTTATTCCAACACCTGGAGAAAGGGGTAAAAAGTGAGGTGGCAAAGTTTGCAGATGATACTAAACTGCTTAAGATAGTTAAGACCAAAGCAGACTGTGAAGAACTTCAAAAAGATCTCACAAAACTAAGTGAATGGGCAACAAAATGGCAAATGAAATTTAATGTGGATAAATGTAAAGTAATGCACATTGGAAAAAATAACCCCAACTATACGTACAATATGATGGGGGCAAATTTAGCTACAACGAATCAGGAAAAAGATCTTGGAGTCATTATGGATAGTTCTCTGAAGACGTCCACGCAGTGTGCAGTGGAATTCAAAAAAGCAAACAGGATGTTAGGAATTATTTAAAAAGGGATAGACAATAATACAGAGAATATCTTATTGCCCTTATATAAATCAATGGAAACAACTAATTTAGACCCCATCATTTTATATGTATATTTGGGATTATGTTTTCCAATGAGCTGCAATATGTGCTATCCTGACATTTAGTACTGCTGAGATCCTGCATTCAGTAATATCCCTGCCCTTCCTGTTCCCTTTCTCCACTGAACCCCACCAGCCCATGCTTACTGTTCTCAGCTTCCCCAGGACTCTCTTTGTCTTTGGACCTGTCTGTCAGCAAGAAGCAGAGCCAGGGAGACTTGCCCTCTCTCTGGAGACTTCGATTTCTGGGACGTGGATTTAGTTTCTCTGTGTTTTAGGAGACTCTTTGAAATTGAGTGTCTGTGACATTAACCACAGTACAGTCTGGACTGTTGAACAGCTGTGCCCCTCAGTTCCCCAAGCTGAGGTGCCTTTTACACTGCTTTACTGCAAGAGCAGCCACTCCTGGGCAGTTAACACACAGTCTCCAGCATATAACTCGCTCCCAGCTACACAGTATTGAGTGCTGCTAATCAGCGACTCACGAATTACAGTACACCACAGGAGAACCCCAGAAAATTCTGTGGTCCCAGACTTTGCCCAGAAATGTGCATCTTGCATTGTCCAGCATACTACCGAACAATGCAAGCTCATATGAAGTCTGTTATTTCATCAGTGGAAAATGACATGCACCAGCCTTGTTATCCCAAATGGAGTTTCCAACACACTTTAATCCAAACACACTGGTTAGATAAAACAACAATAAAACAAAATTATTAACTACTGGGAAAAAAAGATTTTAAGTGACTACAGGTAATGAGGCATAAAATAAGAATTGTTTACAAAAGAAATGCAAGATAAAACACAAACTAATGTTTAACTTAACAAGCTAAAATGGATTTAAAACAAATGTTTCTCTCACCATGTGCTGAGACAGGCTGGCTTTCCTTTCAGCCAGGACTCCCCCTAGCCCGCCCCTGCCGCCCAAGTTCAGTTCTTCAGAAGTTGTCGTGAGCAGAGGGAAAAGGGAGAGAGATAGAGTCTCATGCATTTTCCTCACCTCTTTTTGTAACTCAGTCCTTTGTACTAGAAACAACTTCAGTTCTCAGCTGAGTCACGGTGACAGGCTGTCATTCATATGAGCTTCAAGTGGTCCCTATGATGCACTGTAAATGTCTTCTTCACACCTTCCCCCTGCTGGAGAATGGCTATTTGACCAGCTGTTTCCCTTGCTGTCTCTGAGGAACTTAGGGTTAGGTTGCAACTTTTTCAGTAATATTATACCGTAAAATCTCATAACTTTACATACAGTGTTGCTACATATTTTAACAGGAGGATATTCAGTAGATTGCCTTTTCAAATGATACCTCACAAGCCATACAGTGATAAATGAAGGGGAGGGGAGGGATCTCCCTTTTATAAACACCCATCCAGCAAGTTTGCTGTAAAATCCCTGTTGGTGTCTGTTCTCTGCTTGCTTTACCTGTAAAGGGTTAACAAGCCCACAGGTAAAAGAAAAGGAGTGGACACCTGACCAAAAGAGCCAATGCAAAGGCTAGAACTTTTTAAAATGGGAAATAAACTTTCCCTTTGCCTGTTCTCCGGAGAAGGGACACAGAGTAGCAATGCTGTGTAAGACTTGAACCAGGTATGAAAATTCATCTTCCATACCTAGAAGAAATTATTTGGATAGGGAATGTTTAGACAGACACAATCAGGTCTATTTTTTATTTTGGCTTTTGGATCTCCTCTGTGCTATCCCAGATGCTTTAGTTTGCTTGTAACCTTTAAGCTGAACCTCAAAGAAAGCTATTTTGGTTGCTTACAAAAATTAATTGTTTCTTTTAAGATCTAGCAAAAAGTCTAAGTTCCAGATGTATTCTTTTCCTTTTAGTTTTTAATAAAATTTACCTTTTAAAAGAACAAGATTGGATTTTTGGTGTCCTAAAAGGTTTGTGCATGTTGTTTGGTTAGCTGGTAGCCACAGCTAATTTCCTTTTTTTTTTTTTTCTCAGCTCTTCCCCGGAGGGGCTGTGTGAAAGGATTTGAGGGTTCTCTACAGGGAGGAATTCCCAAGTGCTCCTTCCTGGGTCCAAGGTTTTTTTTATTCATTTGGGTGGTGGCTGCATTTACCAAGCCAAGGTCAGAGAGAAGCTGTAACCTTAGGAGTTTAATTCAAGCCTGGAGTGGCAAGTATTAATTTTTAGAATCCTTGCGGGGCCCCACTTTCTACACTCAGAGTGACAGAGTGGGGATTCAGCCCTGACACATACTATGTACAAAATTTATCATAATTTTGTAGAAGAATGAACATAGAGGTACAGACTGACACAGTGTCTGTGTGTGTGTTCCCAGCAGATATGTGGGTATTTCAATCCGTCATAATCAGAGTGTTCGGCATCTTCAAGGACCTGGGGAGCTGGTCCTGGGAATTCACTGGTTTATTAAGTGTGACACTGTATGAAATTGTGAGACACTTTATATTATTATTATTTTTATTATTAATACCAATATGATTACATTGTAATGAATCATGTTAGATATGCCATGCAAGGTGTCAGTGAAAATGTTATGATTTTCCAAGTATGATAATTTTGTTTCTATCTTTGTATTACCTTTGTAATGTGAGTTATGGATATGTAGGTATATCTGTATTTCCAGACTTGTGCAGTGTTTCTGGGTGACACACCCAGACATATTGGCATCAGCACTGCCTAGCCTGTTTAATGGCCCATCCAGGGTCATCAGCTGTACAATGAGCCCATGGAAAGAACTAAGGGGATACACCTATTGAGTCAACAAGATATGCAGGGGTATGTCTGTGTACTGAGAACTCCAAGGCTTTTCCATGCCATGTGCTGTGAAGCTTGTGTTTGGGACACAGGAAGTACAGGCCACAAGGCAAAGGAAATATAAAGGGCAGCTGCATCATCTGGATTTTCTCTTCAATCCCTCTTCCTACCAGGGCTACCCAGAGGATTCAGGGGGTCTGGGGTCTTTGGCGGCAGGGGGCCCCTGCCGCCAAAGACCCGGCACTTCGGCGGTGGGTCCTGGAACGGAAGGACCCCCCGCCGCCAAATTGCAGCCGAAGATCCGGAGCAGAAGAAGCTCTGGGGGCCCGGGCTCTGCGAGAGTTTTCCGGGGCCCCCGGAGCGAGTGAAGGACCCCACTCCAGGGGCCCCGAAAAACTCTCATGGGGGCCTGGGGCAAATTTTCCCGCTTGCCCCCCCAGGCAGCCCTGCTTCCTACCTCTGTTTAACTTCAGTGTTAACCATCAGTTTTGGGAGCATCTGCTTTCCCTTTTTTAGCCTGCCCTGACCTTAGCATTCTCAGTCAGGACTCCCCAAGGCACACCAGGTCACACTAAGTACTGAAGTTAAATTAATAGAATGCTTTTTATGACAAAGTCTTATGCAATCAACTGAACTCCTTTGTTTTCTTTCATCTGAGCAGGGTTTCCAGTTTCCCAACCTGATGTGATCTCCCAGCTGGAACAAGGGGAAGAGTCATGGGTCCCAGACCTGCAGGGTTCAGAGGAAAGACAGACCCTGAGAGCTCCCTTCACAGGTGAGGAAACAATAAACCAACTCAGAATCTGAAAGTGCCTGAAGGAAACATCTGGGATGCCCTACAAAGCCCTTGGGAGTTCTCTCAGTTCATTATTGTTGCCAGCAGAGGTCATATCCTCAGGGTAACTATAGCTCATGGCTTCCCATAGATTCTAGCAGACCACCAGGCAGTAGCTTCCTCCCTTCCCCCTGACAATTTGGATGGGATGTGAAAGCTAAATTGATCCCCTCCTCTCTCCTATTTTGCGGAACAGTATGGGGGAGTTCAGTTCCTGATTTTTTTATTTGACCTCTCTCCAGCACTTGTTTTGTTTTGGCTTTCCCCTTTCCATCCCTGTTTCAGATTTCTGTCTCTATCACTGTAGGTGATATAATGGCATGTGAGAAAGAGGAGCAGAATTCTCAGCAGGAAAATGTTGAGCAAGTGGATAAACACAGAGCATTATTGCAAAGATCAAAAAGGAATGTGTCCAGGAGTCATGAGCAGGAAATATCCTGTGAGATTCAGCACAGACCAGAAAAAGAGCAAGGAAACCAGGCAGGGGTGAAAGTGGGTAAATGTATTTCCTGTCCGGGAACTCAGAAGGACTTAAAGGAAACCACAACAAAGCAGGAAATCCTCAGGGGAAAGAGAAAAAATACATGCACTGAGTGTGGAAAAAACTTATGTGACTACTCAGCCCTTATAAAGCATCAGAGAATCCACACAGGGAAGAGGCCTTATGAATGCAGTGAGTGTGGGAAAAACTTCACTAGCAACTCCGACCTTTCTAAACATCGGAGAATCCACACAGGGGAGAGGCCCTATGAATGCAGTGAGTGTGGGAAAAAATTCACTCACAGATCAAACCTTTTTCATCATCAGAGAATCCACACAGGGGAGAGGCCCTATAAATGCAGTGAGTGTGGGGAAAGTTTCACTAGAAGCTCAGCCCTTTCTGTGCATCAGAGAATCCACACAGGGGAGAGGCCCTATGAATGCAGTGAGTGTGGGAAAAACTTCACTAGCAACTCCGACCTTTCTAAACATCGGAGAATCCACACAGGGGAGAGGCCCTATGAATGCAGTGAGTGTGGGAAAAAATTCACTCACAGATCAAACCTTTTTCATCATCAGAGAATCCACACCGGGAAGAGGCCCTATAAATGCAGTGAGTGTGGAGAAAGTTTCACTAGAAGCTCAGCCCTTTCTGCACATCAGAGAATCCACACAGGGGAGAGGCCCTACCAATGCTGTGAGTGTGGGAAAAATTTCACTCACAGATCAAGCCTTTTACAACATCAGAGAATCCACACAGCGGAGAGGCCCTATAAATGCAGTGAGTGTGGGAAAAGTTTCACTAGAAGCTCAGCCCTTTCTGTACATCAGAGAATCCACACAGGGGAGAGGCCCTATCAATGCTGTGAGTGTGGAAAATGTTTCATTAACAACTCACACCTTATTAGGCATCAGAGAATCCACACAAGGGAGCGGCCCTGTGGATGCAGTGAGTGTGAGAAGACCTTCTCTTGGCATTCAGCCCATGTTAGCCATCAGAGACTCTGCAAGGGAGATGAACACCATAAAAACCTCTAGGGCTATCAATAATTTTTTTCTTTAATCGATGCTTTTCCTGATTCCCGCATAGTAACTTTTAAAAACTGGTTGAACTGTTTGCAGCACTGTTATCCCTCAGCTCGTCCTGATGAGTGGCCCATTTATGCCTTTTGTAGTTCGCCCTCTTTTGAGGTGGGCCCATTTGTACTTTCTATCAACTCCATTGTCTCATGAGTAATTTGAGTGTGCCCTTCCTATCAGGAATCAGGGAGCATTACATTTATACCATTCCTCCTATTGCAAAGTTATTGTTAGAATCACCAATGATACAGATTATATCATTGCCAGTTGTTCTCACATTACTCTGGGTTCTGCTGAAGAGCAGTTATATTGGGAACTTTTCATATTATATTTAAATGAAGAGAAGCAGGGCAAAAATAGTCATTTCAGCCTCTGTGACACTGGAAGGTGATGGGATGACGCAGAGATTCCCTCCTTCCCCATCACTGCAGAACTGTTAGCTTTTGGCTGAGCGCTGCAGAGTTTATTTTCATCACATTCTATCCGTCCACTTCTCAAAGTGTCACGTGAGGAAGAGTTCTCAGCTGTCTGTGCTTGGAGATGATGCTTTGACTTCTTTAATCCTAAATCAGAGTCGCTATGACTGGAGATGAAAGTGTCAAAGACCTGGAAGGGGAATTTAAATGGATCCCAAACAGAGTGTGATTATTTGGAGTTTAAATCCCAGGTTTCATCTATTGGTAAAGCCACTTCTGACAAGGTGGCTGTTTTGTCCCCGATTATGGGGATGCTAGGACACTAAACATTTTGTAAATAACGTAACTGACTATTGAGACAGCGCTGAGTGAAGCAGGTTTGAATGGTTCAGAGGAGAATGTGATGAGAGAATCTCTTGTCCTGATTCTGAATAATCAGATGTAACCTACTGTGGAATTTCACTTGACACTTTCATTGTCATGTATTCTATCTCTCTCTGATGTGGGTTTCTCTCTTTCCTGAAGGCTGTTTGGTCGCCCAATTGGATATTAGTTCAGTTTGATAGGATGTAGCTCAGATTTATTGGAGAATTTAAGACAAATGACCATTTGCTAAAGTCCTCATTTCTCACTTCAGCTTTACTTCATTTCCCCATCCCTCCATGATGACATGGAGAAAGTTCAAGTGCAGTTCTGTCAACATTAGAGAACACTCCAATTTACCGGACAAAAAAAAAGTGATGATTTAAAATCTCCACTCAGAAATGGTGAACAACAGCAGAACCCCAACTAACTGAAGGAAGTGCGTATGATCACAGTGTAGTTCAATTATTTAAATCAGTATTTTCTAAGATGATCTGGAAAGAGAATTCCACGGTAAGTGATTTGAACTTGGCAAAATGCCCATGTATTTGCTTCCTGAAGCATTTTTGTAACCCAGGCCCTACAGAAGATCTCTCCTAGCTAATCCTATGGTATGTGGAATGCTCCCCTTCATGATGCAGATGTTGAGGAAATAGAAGTGGGGTTTTTTTGTTTGTTTGTAGGTGCTAAAAATTTGTATAAAATGAAATCAGTGTCGGAAATCTAATAGCTGCAGAAAAATAGCTATTTTTAAATAGAAATTCTATCTCTAGTGGCTAACAGAGTTTCTGATTCAGCCCTGTATCCAGTCCTTTGCCTGGAACTGTGTCACCAAAGTAAAGAAAAGCTGGGCATGTTTCGGGAAGCCATTGCTTACTAACACTGCTGATATTTTGAGTGTTTTTTGTAAAGGATTCTACTTCAGAGAAGTGTAAGTTTATCCTAAAAAGGGCAGAGATTTGGGGTTGAAAGAGTACACTCAGTTCTTGGTTTCCAACCCAGTAAAGGAAGCTATGGTGACCAATGACCCCAGGACAATTTTTGTACAACTCCACTTCCTAGTTCAGTGTCACTGATTACAGTTCCAAAGGATTCCAGATTTGGACTGAGAACAATCATGCTTCACTGTTTGGATCTGAAGAGAGAGTGCTTCGTAGCACAGTCCTGTCCTGTGGATCCCAAACTGGCTGCCTGATTGGTTAGCAAGGACTTTTAGGCTGTAGAAATGATGGTAACCAATGAGGCAACAAATGTGTCAGGCTCCAATTTCAGACTTCCGGATCCACGCATGTTGAGTCCTAATTCTATGGTTTTGTGTCTGATGCTATGGCTGCACAATAAAGCTGATGTTGGCACAGCTGCAGTGCTGCTACTACAGACTCTCTAAGCCAATGGGAGAGAGCTCTCCCATCAGACTTTTAGTCCAGCCCCCACAAGTGGTGTTGGTTATGTTGGCAGGAGAAGTTCTCCTGCTGACGTAGCGCTATCTACACAGGGGATTAGGGCTGTGTAACTACGTTACTCAGCTGTATGGATTTTTCACACCCGTGAGCAGTATAGTTCTACTGATAAATGTCTTTAGTGTAGACCAGACAGTTCTCTTGTGTTTTATGCATTTACATCACTTCTGAACCTCTCCTTACTTTGTAAGATTAAAAAGTGTGAAAAGAGAGGTGTTTTTCCTCATGATGCAAACGTTCCCAAATAGGAGACCCCTGTGCTGCAGTAGGGAGCGGGGTAGATTGACCTGGGAATGTCATCTATTTTTACTGGGACTGTCTGCATTGGGGGATGGGATCGCAGGGGGTGACTTTATTTGAGGGACAATACCTGAGGCTCTGACCCGAGCCAGAAGGGGGGTTGGGCCATGTGACACCTTTGCCCGGGAAACTAGAAAAAGGCTGCAGGAGGAGATGGTGGGAGGGGAGTGAGGCTGCTGGAGGGGTTTTTCAGATTTGGGCTGGCTGGGGAACCAGAGGGAACCCCAAGGCTGGGGTCTAAGATCCCTACCCCCCAGAAGGACCTGATTAAGGGGTCCTGTTTATGCCTATAAGCTCTGGTTTGAACTGTGTTCCTGTCATCTAATAAAACTTCTGTTCTACTGTCTGGCTCCGAGTCATGGTGAATCGCAGGAAGTGGGGGTGCGGGGCCCTGACTCCCCCACATGCCGTGACAACCCTTTCCACCAAAACACATGGCAAAAGAACTAGAGATATATGAACTCACAGAAGTGGTTGGGACCTACTTTGGGACAAACCACAACTTGAGCCAAGGTTCAGTTGTTGGCAATGGGGATTAAAAGAAAACTAACAAGAATTTCTGATCTTTGACTATGTTATTGTTATTGTTATCAATGAAAATGAAATTGGTTAAAGAGTGAGAGACTAATTGTGTAATAATCAACTCTTTTGGAAAACTGATAGTTGTCTTGTTTTTTGTTTTGTTAGTCATACAGGAAATGATCGCTAATCTTGAAAAGTTAATTTGATTTAATTTACCCCCTGTAGTGTAAGGAGTTCTGGTAGAAAACCTCACTCGAAAGGTTGGGGTGGGAGAAGGTGTGTGAGAAAGAGTGAATAATAGAATATTGGCCCAGTCTAGATTTTAATTTTCTGTATTTCAAATAGAACTTATTTCGCTTAGTTTCAAAATCAATTTCTGTTAAAAAGGAAACTACTCGAGGAGACAAGTTGTATAAGTTTTTACCCACTTACACTGTAAGGGTCACTAACTTCCCCACTTCTCTAATTTGCAAAGGAAAGGCATTACATCTGTCATAGGATGTGTCCAGCAGGTAGGAAACCTGCAATCATCAATATCAAGGAAAAGGTTGAAGTCCATTGCCTTTCATGGCCACATCTCTCAGGGGTGTGAAAAATCCACTCCACTGAGAGAAGTAGTTCATGTGATCTGGGCCCCAGTGTAGACAATATTAAGTTGTCAGAAGGATGCTTCCAGTCTTTGAAGTGTAGACATAGCCTTAGACAGTTTGATCCCCTATGGGAGTCAAGTCATGACATCAATTCCAATCTTGACCAATCTCCCTGTATGTGAGAAAGCTACTAGTATGGATGGTTGAGCCAGCTATCCAATTACCTAGTTCCTCAACAGTAGCTACAGCTCTTTGTGCCCATCTATCCAAAGGCTGAGAGAAATGGAGACTTCCACCTTCATTTTAGTATTTTATTGTTCCTTTCTCTGTTTTTTCTCCTTCCCTTTCTATTATATTAGGGTGTGACTGTATGGCTCAGTATAGTTCAGTGCATGTGTGACAAAAACTCATTGGTACCAATTGGCAAAGAGATCACTGTTATTCACAAGTGACTCCTGTCTTAGACCTGACAAACTCACCACTCTGAATACACTGATTTTATTATATTTATCCAGGAATCAGAGAAATTATGCCCATATAGGTCGTGGTAGGGATGTCCCATTCAAGTGGGAGGGAATTGTCCTCTGTCCCTTACTAACCAGCTATGTGATGTATTGCTCCATTATCAACCTTTGCACCAACTCAGAAAAGCCAATGGAAAACTATCAAAGACAAATTACAGCCATCTAAACCCGGTGGAAGTGAAAAGGACGATAGGACGATCTCCTCCTTGTCATTTCTGTGAATAAAGACAAAGACTGATTCAGTTTATGACAGGGTGGAGAAAAACACTCTGGGTCCATTCACCAAGGAGATCCCTAATGACCAGTGATGCTTCATGAAAGGCAGGGCCGTGGCTCCTAGGGACCAGCAATCACTATAATAGATTGATATGTGAGGTGAAGAATCTACTTAGATAGGAAAGGTAACTATTAAAAAATTGAGGTTTCATTTTGTAATTTTGTTCTGTTGGTAACGATTGGTTTCCATCACTCACATTTGTTTGTTTAAATCTCTATCCCTTGTGAAATAAACTTCCATTTGTTTGATAACAATACTCAAGTGCTGTGTGTTATACAGTAGCAGTGGTCTACAGTAAAACTGGTAACCTGGGATATACCATTGCTTCGGGAAGAGAGGATCTGGGATTTCTCTGAGTATCTGGTGATTGGGGCTAGACCCCAGAGCGGGACACATTGGAGGAATTCAGGGGTTAGGGTGCCTCTGTTGTCAACTGGCAGGGCTGCTCTAGCTCAGAGGAGGATTCTTGAGTACCTGACAGGCTGGTGAGTTTGGTCGTGAACATCCAGCTGCCAAATGCAAAAGTCCCTCTTAGTAGTGGCAAGTGGCAACAAGAAGACTCACAGCCTTCAGCACCCTGAGAATGGTCACAATGTGCTTCTATGTTGATCCACCTGTCAAATCCACACAGGGAAAGCACCCTATAGCATAGCTCCCTGAATCAAAATAGCTCTAAAACTCTGCCCTATGAAATCATGGAACATGTGCTCTTTGCTCTGTGAAAGCACGTAAAGAATCCAAGTGCGGGAGGGTAGGGTCCAGAGTGACCTAGACAAATTGGAGGATTGGGCCAAAAGAAATCTGAGGAGGTTCAACAAGGACAAGTGCAGAGTTATGCACTTAGCAGAGAAGAATTCAATACACTGCTACAGGCTGGGGACCGACTGGCTAAGCAGGAGTTCTGCAGAAAAGGACCTGGGGATTACAGTGGATGAGAAGCTGGACATGAATTAACAGTGTGCCTGTGTTGCCAAGAAGGCTAACGGCATATTGGGCTGCATTAGAAGCAGCATTGCCAGCAGCTCGAGGGAAGTGATTATTCCCCTCTATACGGCAATGGTGAGGCCACATCTGGAGTACTGCATCCAGTTTTGTGCCCCCCACTACAGAAAGGATTTGGACAAATTAGAAGGAGTCCAGTATAGGGCAACAAAAATGATTAGGGGACTGGGGCATATGTCTTATGAGAAGAGTGTGAGGGATGAGAAGAGGGGGGGAATTGATAGCCTTCAACTACCTGAGGAGTGAGCTTAGCTGTTCTCAGGGGTGGCAGGTGACAGAACATAGACTCCTAGAATATCAGGGTTGGAAGGGACATCAGGAGGTCATCTAGTCCAACCCCCTGCTCAAAGCAGGACCTAATCCCCAACTAAATCATCCCAGCCAGGGTTTTGTAAAGCCTGACCTTAAAAACCTCTTAAGGAAGGAGATTCCACCACCTCCTAGGTAACCCATTCCAGTGCTTCACCACCCTCCTAGTGAAAAAGGTTTTTCCTAATATCCAACCTAAACCTCCCCCACTGCAACTTGAGACCATTACTTCTTGTTCTCTCATCTGCTACCACTGAGAACAGTCTAGGTCCATCCTCTTTGGAACCCCCTTTCAGGTAGTTGAAAGCAGCTATCAAATCCCCCTTCATTCTTCTCTTCTGCAGACTAAACAATCCCAGTTCCCTCAGCCTCTCCTCATAAGTCGTGTTCCAGCCCCCTAATAATTTTTGTTGCTCTCTGCTGGACTCTCTCCAATTTTTCCACCTCCTTCTTGTAGTGTGGGGCCCAAAACTAGGCATAGTACTACAGATGAGGCCTCACCAATGTCGAATAGAGGGGAACAATCATGTCCCTTGATCTACTGGCAATGCCCCTACTTATACAGCCCAAAATGCGTTAGCCTTCTTGGCAACACGGGCACACTGTTGATTCATGTCCAGCTTCTCATCCACTGTAATTCCCAGGTCCTTTTCTGCAGAACTGCTGCTTAGCCAGTCGCTCCCCAGCCTGTAGCACCCTCGGATGCAGCGCATCCAGCCCCATGGTCTTGTGCTCATCCAGCTTTTCTAAATAGTCCTGAACCACTTCTTTCTCCACAGAGGACTGGTCACCTCCTCCCCATACTGTGCTGCCTAGTGCAGTCGTCTGGGAGCTGACCTTGTTTGTGAAGACAGAGGCAAAAAACGCATTGAGTACATTAGCTTTTTCCACATCCTCTGTCACTAGGTTGCCTCTCTCATTCAGTAAGGGGCCCACACTTCCCTTTCTTTCTTGTTTGCTAACATACCTGAAGAAACCCTTTTTGTTACTCTTAACATCTCTTGCTAGCTGCAGCTCCAAGTGTGATTTGGCCTTCCTGATTTCACTCCTGCATGCCTGAGCAATATTTTTACATTCCTCCCTGGTCGTTTGTCCAATATTCCACTTCCTGTAAGATTCTTTTTTGTGTTTAAGATCAGCAAGGATTTCACTGGTAAGCCAAGCTGGTCACCTGCCATATATACTATTCTTCCTACACATTGGGATGGTTTGTTCCTGCCACCTCAATAAGGATTCTTTAAAATATAGCCAGCTGTCCTGGACTCCTTTCCCCCTCACGTTATTCTCCCAGGTGATCCTGCCCATCAGTTCCCTGAGGGAGTCAAAGTCTGCTTTTCTGAAGTCCAGGGTCTGTATTCTGCTGCTCTCCTTTCTTTCTTGTGTCAGGATCCTGAATTCTACCATCTCATGGTTACTTCCTCCCAGGTTCTCATCCACTTTTGCTTCCCCTACTAATTCTTCCTGGTTTGTGAGCAGCTGGTCAAGATGTGCTCTGCTCCTAGTTGCCTCCTCCAGCACTTGCACCAGGAAATTGTCCCCTACACTTTCCAAATACTTCCTGGATTATCTGAGCACCACTGTATTACTCTCCCAGCAGATATCAGGGTGATTGCAGTCTCCCATGAGAACCAGGGCCTGCGAACTAGTAACTTCTGTTAGTTGCCAGAAGAAAGCCTCATCCACCTCATCCCCCTGGTCTGGTGGTCTATAGCAGACTCTCATGATGACATCACCCTTGTTGCTCATACTTCTAAACTTAATCCAGAGACTCTCAGGTTTTTCTGCAGTTTCATTCCAGAGCTCTGAGCAGTCATACTGCTTACATACAATGCAACTCCTCCACCTTTTCTGCCCTGCCTGTCCTTCCTGAACAGTTTATATCCATCCATGACAGTACTCCAGTCATGTGAGTTATCCCACCAAGTCTCTGTTATTCCAATCACATCATAGTTCCTTGACTGTGCCAGGACTTCCAGTTCTCCCTGCTTGTTTCCCAGACTTCCTGCAGTAGTCAAGGAGCACAAGGAGCAATAGTCTCGAGTTGCAGTGGGGGAGTTCTAAGTTGGATCTCCATCCTTAGTGGTTTGTAAGACTCGGCTTGAAAAAGCCCTGGCTGGGATGATTTAGGTGGGGTTGGTCCTGCTTTGAGCAGGAGGTTGGACTAGATGACCTCCTGAGGTCTCTTCTGACCCTAACATTCTGTGATTCTATGTAGCTGCAAGTGGTCCCCAAATGTTTCTTTGTTGTTCACATCTGTACAGATGCTGAGAATGGGCGATGGGATGGATCAATTGATGATTACCTGTTCTCTTCATTCCCTCTGATGCACCTGACATTGACCACTGTTGGAAGACAGGGCACTGGGCTAGATGGATCATTGGTCTGACACAGTATGGCTGTTCTAATGTTTTATGTACCGGAATGAGGCACATGCAAAGCAGAAATGGGGGAAGGGGCTCTAAATTTAAATCAGTTTTAGAGAGAAATGTGTTCAAACACAGTGAGACTCGATATGGAAGAAATAACAAGTGATCCCCAGCTTCTTCACCCAACCCTTAAGCAGGGATTACCTGCCAACAGGTGCAGCTGCTGCTCTGAGGGGAGTGGTATAAGCTATTTGCCTGTGGATGCAGCCCACCAGCTGGCTCTCCTGGGGCAGATGGTGAGTTGCTGGGCAGGGATGGTTCATCAGCTGGGGTCTGAAATATGAACAGGGAATCTAAGGACTCTACACCGGCCTCCTGTGGGGGTCGAGGATGCTGAGGCAGTGGAATCTCAGCATCACAATTGTCAAGCTTCTGCTTAGGGGTGGAGAGGAGGGGGTTGACTGTGCTGGATTTTTAATGCATTCCCTTAACTACTCACCCGCGACAACCTGGCAGCTCCCTGCTTTGTTATTGCACTGTGGCTGTGTTCTCTGTGGAAAGGGCCTCCAGGAACTGGTATTTGCAGCTGAATTAAAGAGTCATAAAAGAGAAGGAAGAGTTAATGTCTTAGAAAGAGAAGTCTGTGTGTGTGTAAGATGGGTGGGAGGGTTTCCAGAAATCAGTTTGCGCCAGTGTCTTTTCTCTGGGATTTCCTTTTGAAAAAGCTGAAGCAGGGAGCAAATCATATGCCCTTTCTGATGCTCAAACTCAGATTATGAGATTGACATGCTCCCAACTACACTAAGAAGGCTATGAAAGGCTTTGGCTAAGTGCATGAAGGAACCACCTACACCAGTGACTGGGGCAGGGAAAAAGCCAAGGTTGTGCTGGAAGAAGTAGGGAGATCCGGTGCCCAGACACCTTTTGTGGCAGCAAACAAATCAACTCCTTCTGCCACTGAACAATCCACCTGGGACTAAGAGCAGCACTGGGGGGCTTTCTTCTTGCCACTTCTGCTGGCATGACCAGGTATCCTGGAGGCCTTTCTAGAAGAGAGTTGAGAACTGAGTTGGGAAAACCAATTTGAAAACAGGAAGCTCAGATTTAGACTCATTTATTTATAGTATTAAATAATCCTTCAATTCCAGTGTCACAATCAATACAATTGCTTCAGCCTGATAATTTCCCAAAGGGAAAATTTAAATTCTCTCCAAGGGGAGTGGAGAGAAAACACTTTTCAGAGTCCAGAAGAGACAAGACTGGTGAGGGTAAGAGCTTGTAGAGGACCAACCGCTGTTGGTGAAAGAGAAAAGCTTTGGAGCCAACCCAGAACATTTCTGCAGTTCTGTGTAGCCCAAAAGATTGTCTTTTCAATAAAAAGCAGTTAGAAGATAAGAACAATCATATTAAGTCAGACCAGTTCATCTAGCCCATTATCCTGTTTTCCGACAGGCCAATGCCAGGTGCCCCAGAGGGAATGAACAGAACAGGTAATCATCAAGTGATCCATCCCCTTTCACCCATTCCCAGCTTCTGGCAAACAGAAGCTAGAGACACCATCCTGCCCCATCCCGGCTACTAACCATTGATGAACCTATCCTCCATTAACTTATCTAGTCCCTTTTTGAACCCTGTTATAAGCTTGGCCTTTACAACATCCTCTGCAAGGAGTTCCCCAGGTTAACTGTGCATTGTGTGTAGAAATACTTCCTTTCATTCTTTTCAAACCTGCAGCCTATTCCTTTCACTTGGTGACCCTTCCTAGTTCTTGTATTATAAGAAGGAGTAAATAACATTCCCTTCCTTGGTCCTTTAAAAAATATTATGTGACCCCCCCTCCGTCCCCCATCTCTCATGTCCTGGAACCAACATTGATACAATAACACCACAAATAGCAAAGGTGAAAGTGAATGCACATGGAACAAGTGTAGTAAGATGAGGCCCTGAAACACAAACTCTTATCAGAGGCCCAGTGTGAGGCCTGAGGCCTGAACTAAAGTAATGGTCAAGACTTTTCTAACTTAAGGCAACATTAGCACACAGAGGGAACACACGCACGCAGCCAGTTGATATCAACATTGAACAGAGCAGAGCACCACACTGGTAGCGTCTGACAACATGAAGCATCTTGTGTTTCATTCCTTATGTCCTGGTCCCATCATGTGGTATTTTGCACAGAAACATTATTTCCTGAGGAGAGACCCAGAAGAGGAGGCTGAATTCCTGTACCGAACAGTCACTAGAAACATGCAGACGAAGGCCTTTAGGACGAGGTGTCCGTCACTGTCAAAAAATCATCTCCCTCCTGCAGGTAACTGGCAGCCTGAATTTGTTCTTTATCCTTCTGGTGTGTGAGGGCTGGAATCAGCACTACCCAGCCCCTCTGTATGTAGCAGGAACAAACACAAACCTTGGCTTTAAAACAATCTGTCCCCTTCCTTCTCAGGGAAGATTTTTCTATGATTGTAGTTGAGCTTCAGTTCCCCTCTCCTAGGGTCGGGTTGGGTGTGGGGCCAGCTCCCAATGAGATCTGTTTCACCTTTGCCCCCTTTCAGTCACTCTGGGATGGTAACTCTGCTCCCAGCTGTCAGGTGACCAGGTGCCCATCCACACTGCTTGTGAGCTCCATGGTCATGTGTCACTCCCTTTGCTAGTACACATAGCATGCAGGAAAGCTAACCCTGCCAAATGTATTGACAGTATAGTGGTGAGCATAGCTGCTTTCCAAGTGCTTGAGTTGGGTTTAATTCCCAGCCAGTGCAATGTTTGTTTTTTCTCTTTTATTGTTTCCTTCTCTGGAAGTGGTTTAATTTCAGTCACGTTGTGTTGTAATCACATTATCAATAGAATGAGACAATAAATGTCTCAAAGCCCAACAGGTCATACAGGATGGAGGGGTAGAAGTGGCTGGAATATACAGGGAGCTGCAGCACGCATCCTTGTGTCATCTGAGAAAAACACAACCCTTTGGAAACCCGCATCTCCATCCCCTGGCCTTCAGTGTTATGAGTCCAGCTGCGTGCGATGTTTGTGTGATGTTCCTGCATGATGGGGAAATAAAGTTTTGGGTCAGATTCCTTTGCTGCTCGAATTATAATGACATGAACAAAAGGGAGGCAAAATAAAAATAAACCCAAAATTGCAATACAGTTAGGGAAAGAGAAGATCATGGTTAAGCCAAACACTTCAAAATAAAAAATAATACTAAGGGGGTGGGGGGGAAGAGATCAGGTATTTGGAATCTCCTTGATATTTGAACTCAGATTGCTAGAATCAAACTTGACACTGACTTGACTTGACATTGTAGAAAACCTGCTACTACTCATCTCTGAACACCTGTGATGATCAAGATTGAGTTGGGACACCTGGTCTGCTTCAATCATTTATTGTCTCCCTGTCTCTCACCTCCACCCGCCATTTCTCTCCTCCAATGTCTATGCATTTCTTCTCTTGCTCCCTCTCCCCCTGCCCTTTCCCAGGAACTCACACTTTACAGCTTATAGGAAAAGCCGAGTTTCCATGTGCTGTACATGATCCTGTGTCAGAGGACATGTGACCCCGGTCAAAACCAGTCACCAGAACAAAATGGCCCTTTATGGAAATTTCTCTGCCTACTCCCCAAAATACCCCCTCCCTCAATAAAGAGGCTCCACATGAGAAATTTCAGCCCAAAGACAAATTTGTGTGAAATGTTGAGAAGTGAAGAGCCGCCTTCCCCCCCATCCCCAAAACTCTAGTGTCACCCCCATGGCACCAGCACAGGGAACCCAGTGAAATGAGGTTACAGAATACAAGGGAGGAGGCAGCAGGAGAGAGAGGCGACAAGGAGTCTCTCTCTTCTCTTCTCTTCTCTTCTCTTCTCTTCTCTTCTCTTCTCTTCCAGGAACTGCAGTCACAGCAGGGAGGGGTTTGGTTCATTGTTAGGGATCTGAGTCTGTCACAGATGTGGTGGAAGTGACAGATTCTGTGACTACCTGTGACCTCTGTGACTTCTGCAGTGGTGACAGTGGCTGACTCCAGGGCTACCCAAGCAGCTGGCTCCAGGGACTGCCCAAGCAGTAGCCAATGCAGCTGGCCCTGGGGACCACTTTACCAGCAGTTCTGAGACGGGAGCAGCTGCACCTCAGTGGCCCCTGGCAGCACTCCTGGGGTGGCTGGAGCAGCAGCTGACTCCCTGAGGTTCCCCCCTCCCTGGCAGCAGTTGGAGTGGCATTGGGCCCCGGGCTTCGCCCCTGGTAGCTGGTACTCATTATCAATCAAATAAGTCAAAATGCTTCCACCTGCCACTGGATTTAGCCCAGGACCCTCAGAGTCAGCAGCTCTTACAGCCCGCACTGAGCTCTCTGGTCAGGTGTCCTAGAGCTGGAAGCCTCCTGTTTAGATCCTAAAATAGCATTTTTGCACCGGGGGGCTGAAATTTTAGACCAGACATTGCAGTTCCACCGTTATTTTACTGAATTGTTTCAACACAGCAAGTCAAGAATGTCTCCTAAGGGCCAGGATCTCTGCCATGGAAACAGCTGCCACTGCTCTCCAGAAGTCTGTGCGCACCACACAGCAAAGTACAAACCTCCTCTGAACTGAAGGGGGGTCAGACAGTGACAGGGTTGGTAACACAAATACTTCAGACTACTAACCCCAGGTCCCTTTCTTTCTTTAACCCAGGACATGCCAGTCAACTGTTAAGCATGGCGTTAGCTTCATCTTAGGGTATGTCTACACTATGAAATTAGGTTGAATTTATAGAAGCCGGTTTTATAGAAATCGGTTGTATACAGCCAATTGTATATGTCCCCACATAAAAAGCTCTAAGTGCATGAAGTCGGCGGACCGCATCCACAGTACCGAGGCTAGTGTCGACTTCTGGAGTGTTGCACTGTGGGTAGCTATCCCACAGTTCTTCTTCGAGTGCTTGCTCATATCCATTCCATTAGGTGTGCGCGCGCCGCGTGCACGATCGTCGGAAGATTTTCTACCCTAGCAACACCGTCGGGTCGGCTGTGGAGCCCCCTAGAGTGGCGCCTCCATGGCGCTGAATATATACCCCAGCCGACCCGGCGCCCCCTCAGTTCCTTCTTACCGCCCCTGACGGTCGTTGGAACTGTGGAGCGCGGCATAGCTGTCCTCCACTCTCCCTAGCTTAGTTAGTTATTCGCAGTTGTAGTTATAGTTATAGTTCTAGTGTTTATAGTTAAATAGTTAAATAGTTTTTAAAGTTGTTCTAGTTGTTATAGTAGTCCAGGGGATTAAGGGGGTCGTCTCCCCCTTTCTCCCCCGGCCGCGGGCCCGGGCTCATGCCCAACGCTCCCGGCTTCAAGCAGTGCGCCTCCTGCGCTAAGCCTATGCCCACGAGCGACCCGCACGACTCCTGTCTGAAGTGCCTGGGAGAGTCCCATCAAACAGATAAGTGCAAGATCTGTAAGGCCTTCAGACCAAGGACCAAGAAAGAACGGGACTTTCGGCTCCGGCAACTCCTGATGGAGGCGGCACTTAGTCCGGACACTCCCTCTACAAGCCAAGCCCCGGCACCTAGCGCCTCGGTGCGCAGTGCCCCGGCAGCACCGGCCATGCCGACCACGCGAGTGGTGTCGGACAAGCCGCCCCGGCACCGGACCTCGTCTCCGTGCCGAAGACGCCGGCTCCCCCAGTGCCGGGGGTAGAGCCGAGTCCGCCGGTGGAGCACCGAAAACAGGTGCCTCCAGCACTGTCGACTCCGGCGCCGAGGCCGTTGAGTCCGGTGCAGATAGCGTCTCCACCGAGACCGGCGGTGATACAACTCCCGTCGACTCCAGAGACCTTCACGGCGGCGAGAGACTTGATAGCTCTCACGGAGCCGGCACCGCCTCAACCACCGGCACCGACGGCACCGTTGACTCGCCCGGTCCAGTCGAGGGGGAAACCTGCCTTGATGCGCCCTCCATCGCAAGGGCTGGAACCTCGGCACCGGTCCAGGTCCCGAAGCAGGTCCCCACGCCGCTCGCAGTCCCGGCACCGAATATCACCTCGGCACCGGTCGTACTCGCGGCCAAGATCTTCGTCACGGCACCGCTCTACGTCTCGGCACCGCTATGATCGTCGGCACCGATCAACGTCGAGACGTAGTTCTCAGCACCGCCACGGTCGACGCTCGACGTCGAGAGGCCGCTCCCGGCACCGGGCATACTCCAGGTCCTCGTCGAGGTCCAGATCCGGCTCCCGGCACCGACGAGGTCATCGGCACCGATTGCGGTCCCGACACCGTTCGCCGGCACCGCGTAGAGATAGATCATCTCCAGACCGGCACCGTGCGGCACCGCAGCTTACGGGAATCATTCCGTCTCTCTCGGCACCGCCATGGCCATCAAGATCGGTGTCTCGCTCCTCCGAAGACCTGTCGAGATCGGCATACCCCCCTCAAGGGCAAGCCGAGGAACGGGACTTGGGCCATTGGCAGGAGATGACAGAGGACCATTCTCATGGCCCATCTCACTGGTCGTTTTGGACCCCGTGGGCGTACCACCAGGAGCAAGGGGCTCCAATACCCTCGACCTCTCGCTCGGGTCACTCTGTTAGAAGGGCCCCGGAGTCTACCATCTCTCGGCCTCCGCCAGGGGGCATGGAGGCTTCCGTGTCCACGCCACCCGACGCCATGGACCCAAGCACAGGTGATGCTCCGGCCCAGGAGCAGGGGGACCAGGACCCTCCCTTGGATCCTGTACCACCGGAGGCATCTTCCTCTTCCTCTCCGGATGAGGCAGTGGCGGGCACATCATGTACAGGTCCTCCTCCGATAGATCTTCGGGCTCACCAGGATCTCCTGCGTAGGATGGCCCGTAATATGGACCTGCAGGCGGAGGAGATAGTGGAGGTGCAGGACCCTATCGTGAACATCCTCGGAGCGGATGCCCCATCGAGGGTGGCGTTACCCCTGATCCGCACGATACAGGCCAATGCAGATACGATATGGCAAACTCCTGCCTCTATCCCACCCACAGCGAGAGGGGTGGAAAGGAAATACTTTGTCCCGTCTAAAGACTACGGGTACTTGTATACCCACCCCCAACCATCATGTGGTGGCATCAGTGAACGCAAGAGAGCGCCACGGTCAGCAGGCTGCAGCGCCTAAATCAAAGGAGGCTAAGCGACTCGATTTGTTTGGCCGTAAAGTTTACTCAGCCGGAGGGCTGCAACTTAGAGCGGCGAACCAGCAGGCGCTCCTGAGCCGCTACAACTTTAACTCCTGGAACTCTATGGGGAAGTTTAAGGAGTTGGTTCCCCAAGAGTCCAGGGAGGAGTTTGGAGCCATGGTAGAGGAGGGTAAGAAGGTGGCTCGGACCTCCTTGCAGGCCTCCTTGGACATAGCGGACTCGGCTGCGAGGACCCTGGCTTCGGGTATCGCTATGCGGAGGATCTCCTGGCTTCAGGTTTCGGGTTTGCCTCCTGAGCTGCAGCAAACCCTACAGGATCTGCCCTTTGAGGGACATGGATTGTTCTCGGACAAGACGGACTCTCGCCTGCAGAGCCTCAAGGACTCGAGAACAATCATGCGCTCCCTGGGGATGCATGTTGCGGGCCCTCAGCGCAGACCATTTAGGCCACAGCCTCAGCGCTTCTACCCCCCCCGCCTCGTCAGAGACAGGACTCGACCCGGAGGCGAGGGCGAGGTGGTAGGAGAAGGTGGTCCGGCCCTCAACCAGGCCAGAACCAGGGGCCACCTAGACCACCTTCAGGCCCCAGGCAGAACTTTTGAAGGTGCAGTCGAGGACGGCGCCCCAGTCATCCCCCAGGATCCAGCCCCCTCCTTCCGGGATCGCCTCTCCCACTTCCACCGTGCTTGGTCCCTTATAACTTCGGACCGTTGGGTCCTCCGCACGGTGGAGAGGGGATACGCTATCCAGTTTTCTTCTATCCCCCCCTCCCACCCCCCTTCCCCGTCCCTCTTCAGGGACCCTTCTCACGAGCAACTTCTTATACAGGAGGTTTCTACACTCCTGGCCCTGGGGGCCATAGAGGAGGTTCCGATAGAGTTAAGGGGCAGGGGATTTTATTCCCGTTACTTCCTGATCCCCAAGTCCAAAGGAGGTCTGCGGCCCATCTTGGACTTGCGCGGACTCAACAAATTCGTAGTAAAGTTGAAGTTCCGCATGGTCTCTTTGGGGGCCATTATCCCTTCCCTCGATCCTGGAGACTGGTTCGCCGCCCTCGACATGAAAGACGCATACTTTCACATCACAATTTACCCACCTCACAGACGCTTCCTCCGATTCGTGGTAAACACGGTGCACTACCAATTTGCAGTCCTTCCCTTCGGCCTATCCTCGGCCCCAAGAGTGTTCACGAAATGTATGGCTGTTGTGGCAGCGTACCTTCGTCGACAAGGGATACAGGTGTTCCCGTACCTAGACGACTGGCTGGTACGCGGTCGCACCAAGGAGCAAGTTCAAGCTCACGTCCACATAATACTGCACACATTCAACGAGTTGGGCATCCTACTCAACAAGGACAAATCCACTCTAGAACCTACCCAGAGAATAGAATTCATCGGCGCAGTTCTAGACTCCAGACGTGCACAAGCCATCCTGCCAGACAACCGCTTTGGCACCATCAAGAACCTCATTCAAGGGCTCAAGGCCTTCCCAACTACCACGGTGAGGTCGTGCCTCACCCTGCTGGGTCACATGGCTTCCTGCACGTACGTAACCAGGCATGCCAGACTTCGGCTTCGCCCACTTCAAACCTGGGTGTCATCAATATACCGCCCACATCGGGACAGCCTGAACATGGTGGTCACGGTCCCGAACTCGGTCCTGACCTCCCTCACCTGGTGGCTAGATCACAATGTGGTCTGCGAGGGGATGCCTTTTCACACCCCACAACCCTCCCTGCACCTGGTCACAGACGCTTCATCTCTGGGTTGGGGCGCCCATCTCAACGAACACCATACCCAGGGCCTGTGGACTGCACCCCAGTTAGCCCTGCATATCAATGTTCGGGAACTGATGGCGGTACGACTGGCGTGCCAAGCATTTCTCAATCTCCTACGTGGCCGTTGTGTGTTAGTTCTCATCGACAACACCACGGCCATGTTTTACATCAACAAGCAAGGAGAAGCACGTTCGTCAATTCTATGCCAAGAGGCCATTCGCCTGTGGGACTTCTGCATCGCCCACTCAATCCATCTCACGGCATCGTTCCTCCCTGGAGTCCAGAACACTCTAGCGGACCGACTCAGCAGGTCCTTCCAGACGCACGAGTGGTCTATCCGTCCGGACATCATACATTCCATCTTCCAGAAGTGGGGGTTTCCCCAGATAGACCTGTTTGCATCTCGAGACAACAGGAAGTGCCACGTGTTCTGCTCCCTACAAGGTCGAGCTCCGGGCTCCCTCTCGGATGCGTTTCTCCTTCCCTGGAAAGACCAACTGTTTTATGCCTTCCCTCCGTTTCCTCTGGTCCACAAGGTACTGCTCAAATTGCGCAGAGACCAGGCACAGGTAATTCTGATCGCTCCAGCGTGGCCGAGACAACATTGGTACACCACACTGTTGGAACTCTCGGTTCAGACACCGATCCCGCTTCCATTATGTCCGGATCTCATCTCTCAGGACCACGGCCGGCTGCGTCACCCCGACCTGCAATCACTCCACCTCACAGCGTGGCTGCTCCATGGTTCACCCAGGCAGAGCAGCAATGCTCGCACTCTGTCCAACAGATTCTGCTGAGCAGTAGGAAGCCCTCAACACGCACCACGTACCTGGCCAAGTGGAAGCGGTTCTCCTGTTGGTGCGAACAACGAGCCACGTCCCCGTTGCAGGCACCCATTCCTCTCATTTTGGAATATCTCCTCTCCCTAAAACAGCAGGGGTTGGCGATATCTTCAATTAGAGTTCACCTGGCCGCTATATCGGCTTTTCACCCAGGGGAACTCGCGTCCTCGGTATTCTCTAACCCGATGGTCGTTAGATTCCTCAAGGGCTTAGACCGGATGTACCCACAACAACGTCAGCCCGTCCCGACGTGGGACCTCAACCTGGTTCTCTCCAAGCTCACAGGTCCTCCATTCGAGCCACTGGCCACCTGTTCACTTCTGTACCTATCATGGAAGACAGCCTTCCTCGTAGCCATCGCCTCAGCAAGGCGTGTTTCTGAACTCAGGGCGCTTACATCTGAGCCCCCTTACACAGTTTTTCATAAGGATAAAGTGCAGCTTCGTCCACATCCTGCCTTTCTCCCTAAGGTGGTTTCTCCTTTTCATATCAACCAGGATATATTTCTCCCGGTCTTTTATCCCAAACCACATGCCACTCGCCAGGATCAACGTTTGCATTCCCTGGACGTACGAAGGGCCCTGGCCTTCTATATTGACCGCACAAAGCACTTTAGAAAGACGACGCAACTCTTCGTTGCAGTGGCCGACCGAATGAAAGGCTCACCGGTCTCCTCACAACGCCTATCCTCCTGGATTACGTCTTGCATCCGGACTTGCTATGACCTGGCAGGTGTCTCAGCACCGCACCTCACTGCTCACTCCACGAGGGCCCAAGCCTCCTCGACTGCTTTCCTGGCACATGTTCCGATACAGGACATTTGTAGAGCGGCGGTTTGGTCATCAGTCCACACGTTTACAGCTCACTATGCACTAGTGCAGCAGTCCAGGGACGATGCTGCATTCGGGTCAGCGGTTTTGCACACAGCAATGTCTCACTCCGACCCCACCACCTAAGTTGGGCTTGGGAGTCACCTAATGGAATGGATATGAGCAAGCACTCGAAGAAGAAAAGACGGTTACTCACCGTTGTAACTGTTGTTCTTCGAGATGTGTTGCTCATATCCATTCCAAACCCGCCCCCCGTCCCCACTGTCGGAGTAGCCGGCAAGAAGGAACTGAGGGGGCGCCGGGTCGGCTGGGGTATATATTCAGCGCCATGGAGGCGCCACTCTAGGGGGCTCCACAGCCGACCCGACGGTGTTGCTAGGGTAGAAAATCTTCCGACGATCGTGCACGCGGCGCGCGCACACCTAATGGAATGGATATGAGCAACACATCTCGAAGAACAACAGTTACAACGGTGAGTAACCGTCTCTTCCCGCAGTCTCCGCCACCCATTGGAATTCTGGGTTGAGATCCCAATGCCTGAATGATGCAAAACAGTGTCGCGGGGGGTTCTGGGTACACGTCGTCAGGCACCTCCCCTCCATCAGAGCAACGGCAGACAATCGATTTGTGCCTTTTTACCTGGGTTACCTGTGCAGACAACATACCACGCCAAGCATGGAGCCCGCTCAGCTCAGCGTCACCATATGTCCTCTGGGTGCCGGCAGACATGGTACTGCATTGCTACACAGCAGAAGCTAATTGCTTTTTGGCAGTAGACGGTGCAGTATGACTGGCAGCCTTCATTGGCGATCTGGGTGCTGGCAGATGTGGGGCTGCATTGCACACAGCAGCAGCCCTTTGCCTTTTGGTAGAAGATGGTACATTACGACTGGTATCCGTCGTTGTCGTACTGCAGTGGCTGTCAATCATGGGCACCTGGGCAGTCTCGACAATGATGGCTATCAGTCGTAGTATGCTATTTTCTGCCAAGCGCCCAGTATTTTCTGCCAAGCACCCAGAAGATGCCGAGGGCATCTTGTAAAAAATAGATTTGTTCTGTATTCATTTGCTTCCCCCTCCCTCCGTGAAATCAACGACCTGCTAAACCCAGGGTTTTGAGTTCAATCTTTGGGGTGGGCCATTCTGTGTGACAGTTGTTTGTGTTTCTCCCTGATGGACAGCCATCTTTGTTGATTTTAATTTCCTGTACCTGTACGCCATGTCGTCACTCACCCCTCCCTCCCTCCCTCCGTCCGTCAGATACTAGTTTCGCGCCTTTTTTCAGACCAGACGCCATAGCACTGGGATCATGGAGCCCGCTCAGATCACCGCAGCAATTATGAGCACTATGAACACCACGCGCATTGTCCTGGAGTATATGCAGAGCCAGGACATGCCAAAGCAAAACCAGGACCAGCCGAGGAGGCGATTGCAGCGCGGCAACGAGAGTGATGAGGAAATTGATATGGACATAGACCTCTCACAAAGTACAGGCCCCAGCAATGTGCAAATCATGGTGTTACTGGGGCAGGTTCATGCCATGGAACACAGATTCTGGGCCCGGGAAACAAGCACAGACTGCATCGTGCTGCAGGTGTGGGACGATTCCCAGTGGCTGCGAAACTTTCGCATGCGTAAGGGCACTTTCATGGAACTTTGTGACTTGCTTTCCCCTGCCCTGAATTGCCAGAATACCAGGATGAGAGCAGCCCTCACAGTTGAGAAGCGAGTGGCGATAGCCCTGTGGAAGCTTGCAATGCCAGACAGCTACCGGTCAGTCGGGAATCAATTTGAAGTGAGCAAATCTACTGTGGGGGCTGCTGTGATGAAAGTAGCCAAAGCAATCACAATCCAAGTTGCCAGGGCAATGAAAGACCTGGTGATATCAAGGGTAGTGACTCTGGGAAATGTGCAGGTCATAGTGGATGGCTTTGCTGCAATGGAATTCCCTAACTGTGGTGGGACGATAGATGGAACCCATATCCCTATCTTGGCACCGGAGCACCAGGGTACCCAGTATATAAGTGCTGTGTGCTCTCCGCAAGCTCGTCCTCCTCCTCCTCCTCCTCTTCCCCGTCCGCAGAATCCTCAGGTGTAGCTGATGAGATTACCCCCGCCTCGGAATCCACGATCAGAGGTGGGGTAGTGGTGGCGGACCCCCCTAGAACTGCATGCAGCTCGGCGTAGAGGCGGCATGTCCGCGGCTCTGACCCGGAGTGACCGTTTGCCTCCTTTGTTTTTTGATAGGCTTGTCTGACCTCCTTGGCTTTCACACGGCACTGATCTGAGTCCCTATTGTGGCCTCTCTCTATCATGCCCTTGGAGATTTTTTCAAAAGTTTTGGCATTTCGTCTTTTCGAACGAAATTCTGCTAGCACTGATCCTGTCCCCATATAGCGATCAGATCCAGTACCTCCCGTACGGTCCATGCTGGTGCTCTTTTTCGATTATCGGCCTGCATGATTACCTGTGCTGATGAGCTATCTGTGGTCACCTGTGCTCTCCACGCTGGGCAAACAGGAAATGAAATTCAAATGTTCACGGGGCTTTTCCTGTCTACCTGGCCAGTGCATCCGAGTTCAGATTGCTGTCCAGAGCGGTCACAATGGTGCACTGTGGGATAGCTCCCGGAGGCCAATACCATCGAATTGCAGCCACACTAACCCTAATTTGAAATGACAATATCGATTTTGGCACTACTCCGCTCGTTAGGGTGGAGTAGAGAAATCGATTTTAAGAGCCCTTTATTTCGAAATAAATGGCTTCGTTGTGTGGACGGGTGCACGGTTAATTCGATTTAACGCTGCTAAATCCGAATTAAAGTCATAGTATAAACCAGGCCTTAGCCACCATGTTTCTGCCTGGTTTCAAACCAGGGACCTTTTGCATGTTAGGCAAACATGATAACCACTACACTACAGAAACTCTGTTGCAGTGCTTTGCCTCTCCCTTCATAAGAACATAAGAATGGCCATACTGGGTCAGACCAAAGGTCCATCCAGCCCAGTATCCTGTCTGCCAACAGTGGCCAATGCCAGGTTCACTTCCTCTGGGGCACTTAACAGGTAATGACCAAGTGATCTCTCTCCTGCCATCCATCTCCACCCTCTGACAAACAGAGGCTAGGGATACCATTCCTTACCCATCCTGGCTAATAGCCATTAATGGACTTAACCTCCATTAATTTATCTGCAAAAAGAACGAGGAGTACTTGTGGCAGCTTAGAGACTAACAAATTTATTTGAGCATAAACTTTTGTGAGCTAAAGCCCACTTCATTGGATGCATGCAGTGGAAAATACAAGTAGGAATATATATATATATACACACAGAGAACATGCAAAAATGTGTGTTGCCATGCACACTATAATGAGAGTGATCAGTTAAGATGAGCTATTATCAGCAGGAGAAAAAAAAACATTTTGTAGTGATAATCAGGATGGCCCATTTCCAACAGTTGACAAGGTGTGAGTAACAGTAGATGGGGAAATAAAAATGGGGAAACAGTTCTACTTTGTGTAATGATCCATCCACTCCCAGTCTTTATTCAAGCCTAATTTAATGGTGTCCCGTTTGCAAATTAATTCCAATTCAGCAGTCTCTTGTTGGAGTCTGTTTTTTGAAGTTTTTTTGTTGTAATATTGCGACTTTTAGGTCTGTAATCGAGTGACCAGGGAGATTGAATGAGATCTCTGACTGGTTTTTGAATGTTATAATTCTTGACGTCTGATTTGTGTCCATTTATTCTTTTATGTAGAGACTGTCCGGTTTGGCCAATGTCCATGGCAGAGGGGCATTGCTGGCACATGATGGCATATATCACATTGATAGATGTGCAGGTGAACGAGCCTCTGATAGTGTAGCTGATGTGATTCGGTCCTATGATGGTGTCCCCTGAATAGATATGTGGACAGAGTTGGCAACGGACTTTGTTGCAAGGATCGGTTCCTGGGTTAGTGTTTTTGTTGTGTGGTTGCTGGTAAGTATTTGCTTCAGGTTGGGGGGCTGTCTGTAAGCAAGGACTGGCCTGTCTCCCAAGATCTGTGAGAGTGAGGGATCATCCTTCAGGATAGGTTGTAGATCCTTGATGATGCACTGGAGAGGTTTTAATTGGGGGCTGAAGGTGACGGCTAGTGGTGTTCTGTTACTTTCTTCGTTGGACCTGTCCTGTAGTAGGTGACTTCTGGGTACTCTTCTGGCTCTGTCAATCTGTTTCTTCACTTCAGCAGGTGGGTATTGTAGTTGTAAGAATGCCTGATAGAGATCTCGTAGGTGTTTGTCTGAGGGATTGGAGCAAATGGGGTTGTATCTTAGAGCTTGGCTGTAGATAATGGATCATGTGGTGTGGTCTGGGTGAAAGCTGGAGGCATGTAGGTAAGTATAGCGGTCACTATGTTTCCGGTATAGGGTGGTGTTTATGTGACCATCGCTTATTAGCACTGTAGTGTCCAGGAAGTGGATCTCTTGTGTGGACTGGTCCAGGCTGAGGTTGATGGTGGGATGGAAATTGTTGAAATCATGATGGAATTCCTCAAGGGCTTCTTTTCCATGGATCCAGATGATGAAGGTGGCATCAGTGTAATGCGAGTAGAGATGAGGCGTTAGGGGACGAGAGCTGAGGAAGCGTTGTTCTAAGTCAGCCATAAAAATGTTTGCATACTGTGGGGCCATGTGAGTACCCATAGCAGTGCCGCTGACGTGAAGGTATACATTGTCCCCAAATGTGAAATAGTTATGGGTGAGGACAAAGTCACACACTTCAGCCACCAGGTTTGCCGTGACATTATCGGGGATACTGTTCCTGACAGCTTGTAATCCATCTTTGTGTGGAATGTTGGTGTAGAGGGCTTCTACATCCATAGTGGCCAGGATGGTGTTTTCTGGAAGATCACCAATGGATTGTAGTTTCCTCAGGAAGTGACAGTCAGTGGTGTCTCAAAGATAGCTAGGTGTGCTGGTAGCGTAGGGCCTGAAGAGGGAGTCTACATAGCCAGACAATCCTGCTGTCAGGGTGCCAATGCCTCAGATGATGGGGCGTCCAGGATTTCCAGGTTTATGGCTCTTGTGTAGCAGATAGAATATCCCTGGTCGGGGTTCTAGCAATGTATCTGTGCAGATTTGTTCCTGTGCTTTTTTAGGGAATTTCTTGAGCAGATGGTGTAGTTTCTTTTGGTAACCCTCAGTGGGATCAGAAAGTAATGGCTTGTACAATGTGGTGTTAGAGAGCTGCCTAGCTAACCTTTAGAGGAAGCTCCCTAAAATTGGCCTGTCTCACCCAGTAGTACATTTACGTCTGTTCAGACTGAGCCGAAGCGGGGGGCTCGTTGCTGTGGCCGCCACTGCTGTGAGGGCGGCCACTGTTGTGGATGAAGCCATCTTGCAAGCACCTTCAACCTAGCCACCCACTGAAAATCCTGTGGGATGTAAGGTGGGAGTAGAAAACACTCGGGGGAGGGGCTTCCTAATCTCCTCCCCCTTCTGACATCATCAGCCATCTCATACCCGGTGCTGCACAAAGTGAGGAAAAAATAAAATACAGCCATATCCGAAGAGTCAGGTGGTTGCCCTGCCATTCCTCTCAGCCTGACCTGACCTCCATCTCAGCCACCCCTGAAAATTGAAAAACAAAAAAGTAGAGCCGTAAAAGGCTTCAAAGCTCACTAGGCCCAACCCCCCTTCTAATATGGCAGAAAAGCCACACTTCTCCTGACTAGGTAGGGACATCCTATTGCCCCACAGGAAGTGGAAGGCCATCATGTTTGGTCTCAGCAGCACTCGTGGAGTAGGGGGAAATACATGGCTGAAGAAATTCCCCACAGCCAAAAGATAGGTCTTGAGCACCACAACTTTGTAGGCTAATGACAAGGTCCATTTACTCCACTGGCCAAGCCATTCCTCACAGGCCAGCAACTGCTTCTCCTACTTCGTGTTTCCCTCCTCGTCCCCAACTGAGTGCTAGAAGGCCCAGCTCATCAACTGGCCCACTCTTGCAGCCCTCCTCTTCTGCCCTGACTGATAGGGAGGAATATTAAGCCTCCTTCCCTTAGGCGTGCTCGTCAGTGTTCCTGGGGAACACCAACACCACCCAAGTGACTTTGGGCCAGTAGGTCAACCAATAGGGCTGCATCCTAGGCCAGGCTACAGCCCAGCTTCAGGACTCAGAAGAAAGGGAGCTCGCATCCTGCCTATAGGACTCCAGGCACGGGTGAGCGCTGCGTCTGCGCATGCGGAACCTCCCCTCCCTCCCCCAACTGCGCATGCCCAGAACCAGAAGATACAAAACTCTTCTCCGACTCCGGCAGAGCATCCAACAGTCTCGCCCCGCCCCGCCCAACGTCACTTCCACTCCCGGGAAAGTCAGGAACTACATCTCCCAGCCTGCCCGGGGAGGCTTCCGCCCTCCCCCACCCCTAGCAGCGGCACCTGTAGTGTATGAAGTTACAATCTGTACATATCAATAACCGCTACAGTCGCACATGGCTACACACACTGTGGTGCATTTGCTACATCAGGGTTGATACAATAGCAATAGATGGGGAGCAGTTTAATACACTCAGCCCGGGTCTCCTTAGTCTAATGATGCAGCAAAACCAGCCCCTCCCCCTGCTTTTCTCCTGGTAAGATCCAGCCAGTCTCCTGCCCCCCTCCAGGCTGAGGATTCCCCGATTCCCCGAGTGTCACAAACCCCCTGCGAGGGGTCCGGCGGGGCAGGGCCAGGCCCGGGGAGGAGCCGCCTCTTCCTGCCCCCCCGGCCCGGCAGTCCGCCCCTTTGTGTCGGCAGCGGGGCCATGGCCGGGGCCGGGAGCGCAGCGCGGAGGCTGCTCCAGCCCTGCAGCCCGCGGGGCAGCGCGGTGGGTCTGGGGGCGGAGCGGGCAGGGCCCGAGCGGGCGGCGGAGACACGCGTGGGGCAGAGGGGGAGGGTTGCGTTTTGTGCTGATACACCTGGCCCGACTGCCTGGTTCGCCCCCTGCCCGGGTGGGTTCCCGAGCTCCCCGCGGCCGGAGAGGGGCTGCGGCGGGGGGCGAGTGTCCCGGGCGGAGCGGAGCAGCCCCTGCTACGGAGCCGGGGCGACAGAGCCCGGGAGCGGCTGGGCCGGGAGCTGCAGGAGGGGCCTGGAGCGCGGCTCGGCTGCAGAGCTCGGAGCCCAGGCTGGGCCCGGGATCGAGGGGATGGGGGATCTGGGGTATCAGAGCCGGGCTGTGGGGTGGGAGAAGCGGCTGGTGCCGCGAACTGCGGGACTGCTGGGAGTTTGGGGTGTGCTGGGGGGTCAGGGCTGGGGATTTTGGGGAGCTCCATGTTCAGATCTGGCACTGCGGCAGCATTGGGGGTTGGAGCTGGGGAAAGTGGGGGACTGTCTGAAGTTGGCTGCTTGGGGTGTTGGTGAGGCCCTGGGGATGTGGGGAGCTGGCTGTTGGGCTGCACCCCGTCACTGCAGCCTGGGGTCCTGCCTTTTCTCTGGAAAAGCTGCTCCCTGTTTCACCCTCTCCTCTCAGTCTGAGTCCCAGCGACTCTACACTGGAGTCTGCAGGGCAGGATGGGCCCTGAAATCTGACAGCTGGGAGGCTGTTTGTAGCAGTTTCTAACTCTCCCTCCCCTGCTTCTTCCAGGAGGTACCAAAAAAGCATCTGGCCCCTCTGGGAAAAGAGAGAGAAGCAGCCAAAGCCGAGGAGGAGCGGCAAAGCGAGGAGCTGCTGGTAGGTGCCCAGAGCTCCCTGCCACTTAGGTTTGCCTGGCATAAGAATGACATGGTGAATACAGGGCCCACCCTGCCATCCTCAGCCAGGGAACCATCCCCACTGGAGCCCAGGGAGCCTGCAGGGTCAGATACATGGGTAACATGATGCCCTTAGGATGCAGGAGGCTGCTGGGCAGGAGAAGGTCAGTCTGTGTGAGCCCAGAGACCCTGCCCACAGGCCATTTGGATGTCACAGTGACTAGGGATCCTTTCTAGCTCCTGGGGGGGGGGGGAAGGGGAAGGAGATGAAATGTGGGCTGGAGAGATGGTGGGGGGGTGGTTAACACCCCTGAATGACAAGTTTTGCCAACAAAGTGCCAGTGTAGACAAAGCCTGAGACTGTTCACCTTGGAAAAGAGACGACTAAGGGGGGGATATGATGGAGGTCTATGAAATCATGACTGCTGTGGCAAAAGTAAATAAGGAAGTGTTATTTATTCCTTCTCATAACACAAGAACTAGGAGTCACCCAATGAAAGTAATAAGCAGCAGGTTTAAAACAAACAAAATGAAGTATTTCTTCACACAATGGACAGTCAACCTGTGGAACTCTTTGCCAGAGGATGTTGTGAAGACCAAGACATTAACAGGGTTCTAAGAAGAACTAGATCAGTTCATGGAGGATAGGTGCATTAGTGGCTATTAGCCAGGATGGGCAGGGATGGAGTCCCTAGCCTCTGTTTGCCAGAAGCTGGGAATGGGTGACAGGGGATGGATCACTTGATGATTACCTGTTCTGTTCATTCTCTCTGGGGCACCTGGCATTGGCCATTGTCGGAAGACAGAATAGTGGGGTAGATGGACCATTGGTCTGACCCAGTATGTCCGTTCTTATGTTCTATGTTCCCCTGTTACTGAGCCACCCTCTCCCTGTTGCAGAAACAGACGGAAGCCGAGAGGCAGAAGATCGTCTGGGAGTGGCAGGAGCTGCGAGGGTTTCTGGAGGAGCAGGAGCAGCAGATGCTGTCCCGGCTGGAAGAGCTAGAGAGAGCCATTGTCCAGAAAAGGGATGAGGGCATCTGCAGCCTGTCCTGGGAGATTTCCCTGCTCAGTGAGAGGGGAGGAGAGAAGGGGCAGCAGCCGCTGAGCCAACCCCTGCAGGTCAGACTGTTATTGCAATGATCCTACGCAGCGTTTCTATAGGCGCTTCAGAGCCCTAGACCCCAAAGCACTTTACGAAGTGGGATCAGGGGCATTATTCCTATGGGACAAATGGGGAAAGTGAGGCAGAGGAAGGGGTAAGGTCACACACTGAGTCGGTGGCAGCACCAAGGATGGGTCCTGGGAGTCCTGGATGCTGCAGCCCCAAGACCTTCTCTCCTGGAAATGTCTGTCTGCATTTGCACTTGGAGGGTGAAATCCCCTCCCCCACCATGTTGAGGTCCAGAGCCAGGCTTAAGACCCCTCTCACTGCAGGTTTAATGGGTTTAGTGGGGCCAGGGGCCTTCTGGGTCTCTCAGCACTGGAGGGAATTTGATTCTCAATGCAGAGAAATATCTTCTGCCTGCAAAGTGCCCGGGGAGAAGATTTCTGCAGTGGCGACCTGCCCACAGGGATTGCTGGGGCTGCATAGGGGAAAGTCCCGGGTAGGAGGTGGCACCTGCTCTGGGAATGTAAACCTGAAATTCCCCTACTGCCCGAGGCTTCAATGGTGACTCCCCTGCAGAGCAGGAGGCCTCCCCACCCAGGGACACTCCCACTGACTGCCTCCTCTTTCTCTCCCTCTTTAGGGTGCTGGGAGCACTGGGGGCAGGTAAGTCCTGGGCTCCATTTCCCTCCCTATCATGGGCCGTTAAGTTTGATAACTACACTGAATAGGAAGCTGCCCCCTGCCCTTGGAGCATGAGATTCTGTCTCCCCTAGTGGCTGACTCGGTTAGGAGAAGAGCCGTTTACTGTCTGATCACTAATGAGGTCACAGCAGGGCTGCTAGACACAGGGCCGATGGGACAGACCAGGCCTGTCTCCTGGACTGATCTGGCCACGTCACGTATTCAGAGGGCGCAGAATCTCAGCTTTCACATTTTTTAAAGTGAGTTCCTGGGCCTCAGCACCTCCCCAGTGTAAACGGAGACAGTGTTGCCTTGCTAGGGCTGGTAGCAGCCTGAAGCCGTAGCTCTGAGAGCGTGAACTCTCCTGTCCCCTGTTAATGTCATCAGAGTATCAACTGAAATGACGACACTTTGATGTCAACATTAAACATTCCCTGTCTGATCACTTGATCAGGTGGATCGGGGAGAGGGTGGGAGTGAAGCCTTTGTGGGGTGAGAATAGGGGGTTTCTGTGGGGAGGGAAGAACAGAGGAGAGACACAAAGGCAAGGAAGCAAGAGAGAAATGGAGAAAGGAGGCTGGGAAAGGAAGGGAAACACAGGGAAGAACTAGCAGGGGCCCTACAGGTGTGCCCGGGAGGGGGCTGTTTTCCTCCTGAGTGATACTGAGTGTGACACTTAGCAAATTAAGAACTAAAGTTTTATTTCCAATACGAAGGACAGATTCTCCCCTTGTTCCTTGTACATGGGTGTCCCATGGAGAGCAGTGGGTGTTCTGCTGTGAATGGAGGAGGGCACAGAGTCCTAAACTGATGCCCTGGCTCACTGGCCTTAACGGACAGTGCAATATGGCCCTCTCTGCCAAATAAGCTGGACGCCCCAGGGTTACTGCTTTAGCTAAAGGGCTTGGGGGATTTGGCATTCAAGGGCCCATGTTCATTCCCTGCTGAAGACCTGGGCTCTGTCTGTGGCCACTGTCAGCATGTAGGACCTGCCCACTTTTTGGTCTGTGTCTCCTCCCTTTCCACATAATCCCAGTGCTGGTGCTCCTTGTTACTGCAGTAAACCTGTGTGGGAGCTGGCTCAGCACCCCACAGAACCAGAGCATCCCTGAGAAAGCTCCTGAACAACGTCTCCATTCCTTGCTCTAGTGTCTCCCCACTTCCCATCTCGCTGGGGAGCACAGGGTTGAGGTGACTCACCATGACAATGACCATCTCAGCCTACAAAGCTCAGAGCCAGGTTTCTTGGAGTTTGGGGGTTCCTGGGCTCAGGGTCTGGGGTTCAGGCCTATTTCTCACCCCTCCTTTCCCCAGCAGGGAGGACGGGATGTTTCGGAAGCCGGAGCCGGGGTTAATGGAGCTGGAGAAGAGACTCAGCGATTTCTCTCTGAAAAGTGCCATGCTGCAGGAGGTGCTGCTGGGATTCAAAGGTGAATTGGAGTCTGGGGGTGGCATCTCCTCTGGTTAGAGTGACCCTCACCCTGAGGAGGAGTCGGGGACTCGAGTGATGTCACTGATCCTCGGCTCCATCTCACAGCCCAGCTCAGCGAGTCGTCCTTCCCCATGAAGCAGCCCTGTGGGGCTGGCTCTGTCTGCAGTGGCTTCGTTATCGGCCTTTGATCTCTGGCACCATCTCGTAGTTAACGGCAGTTACATTAATAAGCAATGGGGATTTCTCCATGAATGCAAGGGCCTGAATTCTCACCTCTCCCATCTTCTCCTTCCCCTAGAGACGCTGCGATGGGGACTGGGGAGCGACACAGGTACGTGTCTGTCTCTGACTGGCCATGGGGAGATTTCAGACCAATAACCATGTTAACAACAGGGGATCGCAGCCTCCAGCATCTGGAAGCTGTGGAACAATGGGAAGCGACGTTACTTTGTTCTTGCACCACTATATTTTCAACTGACTTGTCTCTTAAATAGTTTAGCTCATCAATATTACGTAAGCATTTAAAGTGTTTTGCAGTATTTTTAGTACTCATTAATTTTTTTGCTTTTACTTCCTTTAATTATTGCATTTTTTACTGACTACATTTTATTTTGCAGTTTTAATTGCAGTAATATTAATAGGGTTTTCAATTAAATCTCTTTTTTTAAAGACCACTAAGACCTTGACAACTTTTCCCATTTTTGAGTGGCTGTTGGATACTTTTTTAAAAAAATACAAAGGCTGAGCTTTTTTAAAACATATTTATTTGAAAGTTTGTTAGTCTAGTTAGAATTTTTTGGCTTTTTAAAAAAATATATAGACTTTTTTTGTTGTGACTTTTAAAATTTGAAATGTACTCACATTTTTAACTTAATTATTTTAGTGCACTATTTACCTCTTGTGACACAGGTTGTAGCTGATTTTTACACTTTAAATAAATAAATCCGCTATTAGCATCTAATTTTGTTAAAACAGCAATTCAATATTTCTTTTTTTGCATAACCAGCACTTCTTTAAGAATGCAACATTTGTTTGGTTCTTTTAATTAACTTTTTGCTCTAAACTTTTTTTATGCTTAAATTATGCTTTAAATTGATTTATATTTCTTGGAATGATTTTATTCATTTAAGATAGAATCTTAATCCCCCCCCCCCCCCAATACATTCCTAGCCATCCCGATGATCATTAATTTCTGGGAAACATCTTCAGCAGAATTATTTGAAGGTCTTGCATCAGAGAGTAAAGGTACAGAGGCAGTGGCCTGTGAGAAACAGGGTAAGTTTCATTACTAATCCTGCTCTTAAAAAGAAGGGTCTTTTTAGAATTTTTTTTTAATTTACAAGCACTGAGAGACTTTAAGGAAGTCACTAATCGCGGGAGCAATGGGTCTCTTTGGAACATATTTTAACTGACAACCCCTTACAGCCTTTATGAGAAACAGGATAGAACTATGGTCAACATTAAGTGCAAATTAATAGTCATGCATCATGAGGAGAAAGAGGAGGGCATATAATGAAAAAAAGCCTCTCCGAAAGGAAATATATCAGTTTAGTAGCAGTCTTGCCATGTCAGGGGTGAGGTGGGAGATGTTTTTCTTTCTCCCGCCTCCCCCCCCCATCTCTTTTTTAAAGTCCCAAAAGGACTAAAAGTGGGTGCCATAGTTTATTTTGTTTACTAATTAAATCCATGTCCCTAAGGCCAAATTTGGCCTAGGTAACTTTGTTCCCACGTTTTCGTGTTCACCAAGCATAGATCTTAGTACTGGCCCTCAACGACTGGCCCCCTTTTTGGACTAATTTAATTTTCTGTAGTTGGTCTTGCACCTGTGCATGGCCTTCATGGCTGCAAATAATTTAACCTACTTTTCATCACCTTGTTGCTGTAGGGTATTGTAAGATCTTATGAACTTTCATCTTCTTTTTACAGTGAAGTAAGGCAGAGAGTTCAAAATGTGGGTGTTATTGGAATTAACAGTTCCCAGGGTTGGTCCATACATGCCATTGCACTTGGCTCATTCATGCTTTGTCCGGGTACAATGTAGCATTCTCTTCCCATGGGTAGTCAATGACGATACAAAATAATGATCTAGGCTGTTGTTTCTCAGCTGATGGTTTGTGATCCATGGGGCCTCAGGAAAGGCAGTCAGGAGGCTGTGAGATGTTGAGCATTTCATTATGATCTAAAGCAAAGAAAATCTCACTCCCCCACTCCTGCACTCCCCTGTTCATTGTGGTCTAGTTTTCTCTGTCAGCCTCTTGAAATATACAAGTTATATATAGACTCAGGACGGATACATGTTGTATTCTTACTTCTTTAGTAAATATTCGGGGGTCAGAAAAAAATTGACTTCCAATAAGTGGTACTTGCTTACTTATTTCAGCTGTGAAATTAGGCAGTTTGCAGCTGTGCACAGTAACCCTTTCATTGCCTGTATCACAGTCAGCGAGACTGAAACCCCCTCGGTGGTTAGTAGAGATGGGGACGAGGCAGAAAGTTTGGATCCAAACTGGCATTCAGTGCTGTCAGCGATCACAGGAGAGCAAAGGAACCCAGGGATCGTTGGTCACTAAGTCTCCCGGGGAGAGGGTGAAAGAGAAGACAGAAAATGAAGGAGAAATAAGTGTGGGGTGGGAAGGTCACAAGCTCCCAAACCTGCCCACATCCAGTCATAGAGTCATAAAGTCTAAGGCCAGAAGGTACCATTGGATCATCTGGTCTGACCTCGTGTCTAGCATTGGCTGTAAACACCACCCAGCACCCACCCACTAAACCCAACAGCTGGAGTGAGACCAAAATCTTGCAGCCCACTGGAGACTAGGAGGGGTTGAGTCTGGGCTGTGATCAAGTGATGGAATATTTTCCCAGCATGCGAGTCAGAAACATCTTGTGCAGGGAAAGGGCCAGGGCAAATCATGATGTGACAGTAACTAAACATCCTTCTGGAATCTTTCCTGTCACCCTTCTCACCCTGACAGGTGGAAGAGTAACGCACACCTTAGGCTCCAGATTGTCCCAGCCTCCCACGGGACAAGGAAAGGAAATGGCTGTAATGGAGCCAGCCCAGGTAGGGATTATTGCGGGATTGCTAGTGGCTTCCTCCTAGAGGGAGAGGGGCAGGAAATACTGAGGGCCTGGGATCTTTGGGGGAGTTTAGTCTGGAGGTGGGAGGGGGCAGGAAATACCCAGGGTGGAGAAAGGGAGGGGGGGACAAGGCATGTGACAAACTTGCTGGGAATTGTTTAACCCAAGTCCTGGATTCCGGGAACAGACCCATTGGGTTTGGGTGAGGAAATTACCCTATTTGTGGTGGGGGAACCCTGGACAGCGTGGGGAAAACGTATCCGCTTCTCAGTGCAAGAACATAAACCTACTCGCTAGAGGCTGCTATGAGATATAAAGGGGCGGAAGGGTTACTCACCAGTGGGGCATAGAGTAGCTTGTAGGTGTGTGATGAATGAGAAGACCCTTCCCCCTCTGTCTGCTGGGGGGGGACTAGGGGATCTCTATCTCCCCTGCTTGCCGGCTGCTCTGAGGGTGGGACTCTGCCGATTGTGAGCCTGCCAGAGCTTCCATTTGATTGACTCCTCTCCCTCTATGAATAGTGGGGCTGTGAGTGGGGCAACAGGTACTGAGTGTTGGACACTTCCTCTTTCAGGGGCCAGTGACCTTCGAGGAGGTGGCTGTGTATTTCACCAGGGAAGAGTGGGCTCTGCTGGACCCCCGTCAAAGAGCCCTCTGCAGAGACGTCATGCAGGAGAACTATGAGAATGTGACCTCGCTGGGTAAGAATTCCTGTGCCCTCGGTTATTAGAAGGGAAAATCAAGAGTTAAGGTTCATGCCACTCCCACAATGCCATCTCTACTCTGCCCTGTCTCAGCAACAGCCCATTGAATGCATTGAAATGGGGCAGACTAGGTCTCTCAGGGTTTACATGCATCTCCCTTCATATCACAATCACAGCTCTGCCAAGCTGCTCCAACTACTCCCTTCACCATCCAGTTACAGCTACAGCTGACCCACTGCACACAGCTTGAGGGCATGCCAATAAATGCTGGTATTCCCATCTGTGAACACAACGTAATCCTTCATATCTATTCTAGAATCATAGATTTTTATGGCCAGAAAAGGCTATTAGGTCATCTAGTCTGACCTCCTGTATAACACAGGTCATAGAATTTCATCCAGTTACTGCTGTACTGAACTGAATACCTTGTGTTGGACTAAATCCTCCCCCAGAAAAGCATCCACTCTGACTTGAAGACTTCAAGAAATGGAGAAACCTCCACTTCCTTTGTTAGTTTGTTAACCTTTGCACCAGTCTTACTGAGCCATTCCCAGTGGCTAGTGCCAGCTGCAGGCTACGGACAGAGTTAAGGTTGCATTTTAGGGATAGTGTGTATATTAACTCTTCCTTTTCTAGTTTTCAGAGGTTTAAGTTTAGCCACCACCCACCTAGTGGAAAGGCATGCAGCAGAAATGGGCAGCCTGTACTCAGCATTTACATAGTTTATGGGTATTTGATTCTCATTTATTTAATAGACTTTTTCAGCACTCTGTGTCTGCAGGAGAGATTTTGCCGGCATAATTATGTCAATTAAGGATGTGCTTTTTCACATCCCTAACAAACAGAGCTCTGCTGACAAAACTTTGCAGCTCAGAAGAGGCCAGAGTCTGCAAGTGGATTTTAAAACACTTTAAAATATTGCTCTCAGCCCTGAAATTTTGGAATCGGGGGAAAGGTCTAAGAGGAACTCCTTCAGAATGCAAGCAAAATGCACAATACACATAGTCTGAAAGTTAACAATGGCATGGCTCCAACTCAGATGAATGAGTGTAGCTCAGAGGCAGTGGCCACAGCATGTCCTCTTGACTCAACCAACCAATGACTGTGAGAGCAGTGTGAGGTTCCTATTCAGGAGTTCTTGGGGAGTGCGGGGGAGGAGAGCAGGGAGCAGTGGGAGGGGAGAAGATGATGGGGGAGCTAGTGCTTGTGGGGTGCCACAAGGTAGGGCAGGCTGAGTGTAGTGGGAGGAAAGGGATAGGTATGTGGAAGACTGGAGGGTATCAGGGAAGGATGGGTACCATGGAAGGAAGAGGAAGTGAGGAATCAGACAGAATCTCCTGGGAACAGGGAGAGTGGTGGTTTGGGGGAGTGGGAGACTGGGAATAGAGAAAAGGGGATGGAGGTCCCAGCAGTGGTGCTGTTGGAGAGGGAGGATTGGGTAGGAGATCTGGGATACTTGGAAGTGGAAAAGACTGAGGATATTGGGAAGGGGGTGGGGAGTGGTCGCTCCAAGGAGCAGGAAGGATCTGGTGGCGGTGGGAAGGGAAGGTTTCAGGGAGGCAGATATTTGGGGCCCTCTACTGAGAATATCCTTGCCAAAGTGTCTGAGTTCTCCCTAAGCAAAGCTCAGAACCAGTACTCCATCCTTATTCTTCTTGACCTGCCAGCCACCTTTAATACCCTGACCATGGTCGTCTTCTTGACAACTTGTCTTCTTTCTGGCTCTCCTCCTACCTCCGTAACTACTTCTTCAGTGTGTCCTTAGGAAGATTATCCTCACCCCCTCTCCAGTTTTCTGTGAGGGTTCTACAGGGCTCAGTCCTTGGTAACTTCCTCTGCACTTTATCTGTGGGAAATCTCACTCACATACACAAATTCAGCTACTGTCTGTATGATGATGAATCACAGATCTACTGCACTACTCCAGACCTGTCTCCTTCTGTCCAAACTGAAATCTCAGCCTCCCTCTGATGCCTCCTCGTGGATGGCTAGCCATCAACTCAATCTCAACAGCTCAGATGTTGATAACAGAGCTCTTAATCCCCCAAATCATCACACCCCCCCCACTTAATTTCTTGCTGTTCACCCCAGAATTAGCTGATGGAATCTCAGAGCCTCTGGCAATATTTGCAAATTCAGATAACAGGAGAGGTCCCAGAAGATTGGAGAAGGGCTAACATAGTGCCAATTTTTACAAAGGGGAAGAAGGAGAAGCTGGGGAACTATAGACTAGTCAGCCTGACCTCAATACCAGGCAAGCTACTGGAGCAATGTATAAAACATTCAATTTGCGAATACCTGGAGGATGAAGGGGTAATCAGTAGCAGCCAGCATGGATTTACTAAGAACGTAACATGACAAACCAGCTTGATATTGTTCTTTGATAAGGTAACTGGTTTGGTGGATAAAATAGACCTGGACTTCAGAAAGGCTTTTGACACAGTCCCAGGAGTAAGCTGGAGAAATGCAGGAACTCCCATTAAGTGGATATAGAATTGATTACACAACCGCAAGCAAAGAGTAACTATGAACAGAATGAGATCAGATTGGAGGGATTTCTCAAATGGGGTTTCACAGGGATCTGTTTTCAGTCCGGCGTTATTTAACATCTTCATTAATGACCTGGATGTAAGAATAGAGAGCATACTGATCAAATTTGCAGATGACACAAAGCTGGGGGTGTGGGGGTTGTCAACACTTTGGAGGATAGAGCAAAACTTCAAAGGGATTGTGATAAATTGGTGAACTGGGCTATAGACAACAATGAAAGTCAACAAAGACAAGTGTACGGTGCTACACTTCGGGAAGAAAAACCCAATGCACAAATACTGAATGGGGGATAACTGGCATAGCAGCAGCACCGCTGAGAAGAATCTGGGAGTTGTGGTGGATCACAACCTCAACATGAAGTCAACAATGTGATAATGCATTAACCGAAGCATAGCATGCAAATCACAGGTGGTGATAGTACTGCTCTACTCAGCATTGGTTAGGCCTCAGGGGCAGTCCTGGGTCCAGTTTTGGTCACCAGTGACTAGATAGGATGTAGAGAAACTGGAAAGAATCCAGAGGCAAGTGACAAAGATGATCAAAGGGATGGAACGCAAACCAGTGAGCAAAGGCTGATGGAACTGCGTGTGTTTAGTTTGGGGAAAAAAAAGTTAATAGGGAGAGATATGATAGCGGTCTTCAAATACTCGAAAGGCTGTGTAAGTATGTGTGGCCATCCCTCCTGGTCTATCTCTGAGGGAGGTCAGGCCTCCTCGCTGTCATGCTCTTAGCACTGCAATCAATTAAGGGGAATTAGCCATCTTCAAAGCTCAGGCCACTTGATCCAGGCTGAGAAATAGTTAGTCTATGGTACCCGGCCCTCAGGCAGGACTGGCCACCAACAGTCAGTGCTCAGGCCTGCAATCAGGGCAGAGCTGCAAAGTCTCCAAGCCCAGGCCCTCAGGCAGGGTGGGGCAGCAAACAATTAGGGGCTTTGCCCAGGGTGAGTACCAAACAGTCTAGGGCTCAGGCAGGGGCAAGAACCGAATAGTCTAGCGTCCTAGCTCAGCGGACGGTAGACCAACACAGGCCTCCTGGCCGAAGGTGAGGAGGCTACCGCCCCATGGGCAAGGTGGCAGGAGGTAGGGAGACCCAGGCCCATCTGACTCCACCGGGTCCCAGCCCCGGGCCCTAACAGTGGCAGTGTAGTCTGTCACTGGATCAGTGGGGATCCGCCCACAACACCCTTACTTAGTGTCAGGCCAACACTCAACCAGACAACAGTCTAGTTTCCCTTGGCTACTTCCTACAATCCCCAGGGTTTGGTACCTCTGGCCTCCATTTCCCCAGGGTCAGTGGTCTGTGGCAGCCCCATCAGCTTGTTGGCACCTCGACTGGCTGGCAACCCTGGGAGCTCTGGCCAGTCCTCTGGCGGCTGCCCCAGCAAGTCCTCGGTGTCCTACTCCGGCAGTGGGTGATAAGCGTCTGTCTCCCTCAGCAGCTCCAGCCCAATTGAGCTGCAGGGCCCTCTTTTTGTAGTTCCACTTCCTGTCCCATCCCTCAGCTTCCGGAGGGGTGGAGGTGGCTTTCCTGGCTCTGACGAAGTGGGTATTCACCCACGAAAGCTTGTGCTCCAATACATCTGTTAGTCTTAAAGGTGCCACAGGACTCTCTGTTTCTTTTTCCTGGCTCTGTAGCCCAATGGGCGGGTTGTGGTCCCTGCTGGTCTTCCCCGCTACAGGCTGCCATACAAATGATGGAGAACAGTTCTTCTCTCTTGTCACAGAGGGCAGGACAAGAAGGAGTGGGTTCAAACTACAGCACAGCAGATTTAGATTAAATCTCAGGAAAAAACTTCCTAACTTGAAGAACAGTAGGACAATGGAACAGGTGCCTAGGGAGGTGGTGGAAGGTTATTCACTGGAGGTTTTCAAAAGGAGGCTGGAGCCATCTGTCTTGGGTGGTTTAGTCAGCAAATCCTGCACCTTGGCAGGGGGTTAGACTAGATGACCTTTGTGGTCCCATTTAACTCTATGATTCTAAGGGGAACTGGGGTTTGCCCTTGGAAAAAGCCAAACCTAGCATGTCGCCCATTAAAGGTATGTCTGCACTGCGTCTGGAAGCTGCCTCCCAGCCAGAGTCCATGCTGACTCACTACAAATAACGGTGTAGGTGCTGTAGATTGGGCTGTACCTTAGGTTCTAAAGCCAGGGGTTGAGGGGGGGGTGTGGGCTGGATGGTCTGAGTTCCATCAAAGCAATGTCTCCACAGCCATTTTTAATGCACTAGCACGAGACCCAGCCTGGAAGGCGGCAGACTCCCTGATGCACTGTAGACATACCCTAAAGAGGGCAGTCCCAAGGGAGACTGTATGAAGGCTGGGTCATCTAACTCCCTGTAAATCCATGGCCCAGCCACCTCCCTTGGAACCCTGTCACCGTGTCTTAGTGGGTCACAACTGAGGATGCCAAATTCAGGACGAACTGCTGAGAAATATGGCAAACACAACCCAAAACTAGTGGTTATTCTTTTATAAGATAGACCAAACCAGCCACAAAAGTCAACTCCTGTTTCACCACACTGCATAACAAGAAAACATAAAGGCAGTTTTCTCAGGCATTCCAGTTCTTATAACACCAGCAAAAACACTGGATTCAGAGATGAGTGGTTCTTTACAACCAGTGTCATTAAATAATAGGTTCTTCTGATCCCAAAGGGCCAGCCACTCAAAGGTCAATATACAACTTAGATCTTACCCAAAAATCACACTGGTGCCAATCCTTTAGTATCTAAAATCTAAAGGTTTATTCATAAAAAGAAAGAAAGGTAAGAGTTAAAATTGTCTAAGGGAATCAATTACATACAGTAATGGCAAAGTTCTTGGTTCAGGCTTGTAGCAGTGATGGAATGAACTGCTGGTTTAAGTCAAGTCTCTAGAGTTCATCCACAGCTTGGATGGGTCATTCAGTCTTTTGTTCAGAGCTTCAGTCTGTAGCAAAGTTCCTCCAGAGATAAGAAGCAGGATTGAAGACAAAATGGAGGTGTTTCCAGGGCCTTTTATAGCTTTTGCCATGTGGAGGGCATCCCATTGTTCTTACTGTGGAAAATTACAGCAACAAGCTGGAGTTTGGAGTCACATGGGCAAGTCACATGTTCATGCCCAATTTCCCTCAGTCATTGCAGGAAGCCTACATTCCAGACAGCACATTTACATGACAGTCCACTCAGTGTAGATGGGCTTCTCCCATGGTCCATTGTCAACCAAGTGTTTCTTGATGATCTGCTTAATTTGAACAGTCCCTCCAAGATGTGCTAGCTAGCTACCTTGTGGGCGTTACCCTGTTATGCTTATAAGAAGCACAAGGTATCTTTTTCACAGGAAAAGGCAATACACCACATTTATTGAAGATAAAACAATTGGCATATACATTCAATCACACACACACATACACACACACACACACACACACTGTCCCGCCAGTTGATGTTATAGTTACCAGTCCGGATCCACCTAGTGGCCAGCTAGGTTGATCATGGGTAGGAGGAGCTGAGTTCCGTCGGTCGCGACATGATCCTCTGGGGAAGTCTTGACAGAATCAATCCAAAGTTTCATGGCAAGGCACCCAGTTTATATACTGATTTTCCTTCATTGGGACCAATGAGTTTTGCACCGTCATGCTGTAATAAATTGTTGTTTGACGAGTGCTTATTTTCTTAAATTGTCCTTCTCATCCTTTATCTTTATCTTTCATCAAGTTCCTCAGGGAGTTATCCCATGCTGGTTTTGATCACAGCTATCTTGTCCCCACTGATAGGTGCCTGTCTCATCTTTAGAGTCGTCAATCTGCCCTCCTGTGACATTTCAATAGGGGCGTGTTGTAGCCTCCTGGCACCCTTGCATCTGTCTCCAGTTCCTCCCTTGTACATCTGGCTCAGTGATGGCCTTCACACTTATCTCTTAACACACACATTCCTCATTCACACACAAAACAGAATTAGTTTACACAGAACATTTTGAAAAGGAACATCAAATTGCAAAAGAAAACAATCATGTCATTCTTTTACTTATTTGAAAATGCGAAACCTACAACAAATTGGTTATCCTCAAAGGTCTGTTACTGCCTTGAAATCAGTCCAGACACAGCTTCTGGCTGATGTATCTCTACCCATTGGCCCATTAGGCCATTCCTTTCTCTTATTCAAAAAGGGGGGTGGGAGGATATGATCAAATCATACACCAATACATTTAATACATGCTACATTCTTATTCTTTATCCTTCATTCTAAATTATATAAAATACAAACATAAAATTCTACTACTACATATGGGGGAAGAGTTTGTGGGAGCTCAGTTCCTGGTTTTTATTTGACCTCTCTCCAGCACTTGTGTTGATTTGGCCTTCCCCTTTCCATCCCTGTTTGAGGTTTCTGTCTCTATCACAGCAGGTGATGCAATGGTATGTGAGAAAGAGGAACAGAATTCTCAGCAGGAAAATGTTGAGCAAGTGGATAAACACAGAGCATTATCGCAAAGATTGAAAAGGAATGTGTCCAGGAGTCATGAGCAGGGAAAATCCTGTGAGATTCAGCACAGACCAGAAAAAGAGCAGGGAAACCAGCCAGGGGAGAAAGTGGGTAAATGTATTTCCTGTCAGGGAACTCAGAAGGACCTCAAGGAAACCACAAAACAGCAGGAAATCCTCATGGGAAAGAGAAAAAATACATGCACTGAGTGTGGGAAAAACTTACGTGACTACTCAGCCCATATAAAGCATCAGAGAATCCACACAGGGGAGAGGCCCTATGAATGCACTGAATGTGGAAAACTCTTCACTAAGAGTTCAGGCCTTTCTGAACATCAGCGAATCCATACAGGGGAGAGACCCTATGAATGCAATGAATGTGGAAAACGCTTCACTAAGAGCTCAGCCCTTTCTGAACATCAGAGAATCCACACAGGGGAGAGACCCTATAAATGCCGTGAATGTGGAAAATGCTTCACTAACACCTCAGGCCTTTCTAAACATCAGCGAATCCACACAGGGGAGAGACCCTATGAATGCAGTGACTGTGGAAAATGCTTCACTAAGAGTTCAGCCCTTTCTGAACATCAGAGAATCCACACAGGGGAGAGGCCCTATGAATGCAGTGAGTGTGGAAAAACCTTCAATCGCAGCTCAAACCTTATTACCCATCAGACAATCCACACAGGGGAGAGGCCCTATAAATGCCATGAGTGTGAAAAATGCTTCCTTAGCAGCTCAGCCCTTTCTAAACATCAGAGAATCCACACAGGGGAGAGACCGTATGAATGCAGTGAGTGTGGGAAATGCTTCACTAACACCTCAGCCCTTTCTGAACATCAGAGAATCCACACAGGCGAGAGGCCCTATGAATGTCGTGAGTGTGGGAAAACCTTCAATCGCAGCTCAAACCTTATTACCCATCAGACAATCCACACAGGGGAGAGGCCCTATAAATGCCGTGAGTGTGGAAAATACTTCACTAAGAGCTCAGCCCTTTCTGAACATCAGAGAATCCACACCGGGGAGAGGCCCTTTGAATGCTGTGAGTGTGGAAAATGCTTCACTAACACCTCAGCCCTTTCTAAACATCAGAGAATCCACACAGGCGAGAGGCCTTATGAATGCCGTGAGTGTGGGAAAACTTTCAATCGCAGCTCAAACCTTATTACCCATCAGACAATCCACACGGGAGAGGCCCTATAAATGCCGTGACTATGGAAAATACTTCACTAAGAACTCAGCCCTTTCTGAACATCAGACAAACCACACAGGGGAGAGGCCCTATGAATGCCGTGAGTGTGGGAATACCTTTTCTTGGCACTCAGCCCATGTTAGCCATCAGAGAATCTGCAAGGGAGATCAACACCATAAAAACCTCTAGGGCTATCAATACTTTTTTACTTTAATATTTTTCCTGATTCCCACATAGTAACTTTTAAAGCTGCTTGAACTGTTTGCAGCACCGTTATCCCTCAGCTTGTCCAGTTGAGTGGTCCATTTTTTCCTTTTGAAGTTTACCCTGTTTTGAGGTTGACCCATTTGTCCTTTCTATCAACTCAGTTGTCCCATGAGTAATTCGAGTGTGCCCTTCCTATCAGGAGCCAGAGAGCATCACATTTATACTGTTCCTCCTATTGCCAAGTTATTGTTAGAATCACCAATGATACAGATTGTATCATTGCCAGTTGTTCTCACATTGCTCTGGGTTGTGCTGAAGAGCAGTTATATTGGGACCTTTTTAAATTATATTTAAATGAAGAGGAGCCAGGGGCAGGAAAAAAAGTGTCATTTCAGCCTCTGTGACACTGGAAGGAGATGGAGTGACTCAGACATTCCCTCCCCCATCACTGCAGAACTGTTACCTTTTGTCTGAGCCATGCAGAGTTTATCTTCATCACATTCTGTCCATACACTTCTCAAAGTGTCATGTGATGTAGCGTTCTCAGTTGTCTGTGCTTGGAGATGATACTTTGACTTCTTTAATCCTATATCAGAGTCGCTATGACTGGAGATGAAAGTGTTAAGGGGAATTCAAATGGATCCCAAACACAGTGTGATCATTTGGAGTTTAAGTCCCAGGTTTCATCTACTGGTAAAGCCACTTCTGGCAAGGTGGCTGTTTTTTCCCCATTATGCAAATGCTAGGATAATAAAAATGTTGTAAAAACATAACTGACTATTGAGACAGTGCTGAGTGAAGTATGTTTGAATTGATCAGAGGATAATGTGATGGGAGACTCTCTTGTCCTGATTCTGAATAATCAGATGTAACCTGCTCTTGAATTTCACTTGACACTTTCATTGTCATTTATTCTATCTCTCTGATGTGGGTTTCTATCTTTCCTGAAGGCTGTTTGGTCACCCAGTTGAATATTACTTTGGTTTGATAGGATGTAGCTCAGATTTATTGGAGAATTTAAAACAAATGTCTGTTCGCTAAAGTCATGATTTCTCACTTCACCTTTGCTTTTCCCCAACCCTCCATGTTAATATGGAGAAAGTTCAAGTGCAGTTCTGTCAACAGGAGAGAACTCTCCAATTTACTGGACATGCTAACAAAGAAAAAGTGATGATTTAAAATCTTGAATCAGAAATAATGAACAACAGCAGAACCCCAACTAACTGAAGGAAGTGCATATGATCACAGTGTAGTTCAATTATTGAAGTCAATATTGTCTCAGATGATCTGGGGAGAGAATTCCATGGTAAGTGATTTTGAACTAGGCAAAATCCCCATTTTATTTTATTCCCAAAGCATTTGTAACCCAGGCCCTACAGAAGATCTCTCCTAGATAATCTTATGTTATGGGAGATGCTGCCCTTCATGACACAGATGTTGAGGAAATAGAAGTGGGGTTTTTGTTGGATTTATCCTTTTTAGGTGCTAAAAATGTGTATAAAATGAAATCAGTGTGGGAAATCAAATAGCTTGAGAAAAATAGCTATTTTTAAATAGAAATTCTATCTCTAGTGGCTAACAGAGTTTCTGATTCAGCCCTGTATCCAGTCCTTTGCCTGGAACTGTCTCACCAAAGTAAAGAAAAGCTGGGCATGTTTTGGGAAGCCATTCCTCACTAACACTGCTGAGATTTGGAGTGGTTTTGTAAAGGATTCTACTTCAGAGAAGTGTAAATTTACCCTAACCAAGGCCAAAGATTTGGAAAGAACTGGGGTTGAAAGAGTACACACTCAGTTCTTGGTTTCCACCCCAGTAAAGGAAGCTATGGTGACCAATGACCCAAGGAAAATTGTTTGTAGAATTCCACTTACCAGTTCAGTGTCACTGATTACAGTTCCAAAGAATACCAGGGTTAGATTGGGAACAGTCATCCTTCACCGTTTTGATCCAAAGAGAGAGTGCTTCATAGGACATTCCTTCCGCGTGGATCCCAAACTGGTTTGGTAACAAGGACTTTCAGGCTGTAGAAATGATGGTAACCAACGAGGCAATGAATGTGTCAGGCTACAATTTCAGACTTCCAGATTCACACATGTTGAGTCCTGATTCTATGGTTTTGTGTCTGACGCTATGACTACACAATAAAGCTGACGTTGGCGCAGCTGCACCAATGTAGCTGCGCTGCTGTAGCACTGCTATTACAGATGCTCTAAGCCAATGGGAGAGATCTCTTCCATCGGACTTGATTAATCCAGTCCCTGCAAGCAGCGGTGGCTATATTGGCAGGAGAAGCTCTCCTGCTCATGTAGCGCTATCTACAAAGGGGATTAGGGCTGTGTAACTACGTTGCTCAGCTGTGTGGATTTTTCACACCCCTGAGTAATATTTTTATACCAATTTTTTTTAGTGTAGACCAGACAGTTTTCTCTTGTGTTCTGTGCATTTACATCACTTGTCCTCTCCCTCATCCTATTTTGAAAGATTAAAAAGTGTGAAAAGAGAGGTATTTTTCTCCATGATGCAAACACACCCATATAGGAGACCCCTTCCACCAACATACATGGCAGAAGAACCAGAGATATAAGAACTCACAGAAGTGGTTGGGACCTATGTTGGGACAAACCACAACTTGAGCCAAGGTTCAGTTGTTGGCAATGGAGATTAAAAGAAAACTAACATATATGACAAGAATTTGTGATCTTTGAATATGTTATTGGTACCAATGAATATTAAATTATAGGTGAAATTATTGGTTAAAGAGTAAGAGACTGTGTGACAATCTGAATTATTTTGGAAAGTTGTCTTGCTTTTTGTTTTGTTAGTCATACAGGAAATGATGGCTAATCTTGAAAAGTTGATTTAATTTACCCCCTGTAGTGTAAGGAGTTCTGGTAGAAAACTTCACTCCAAACGGGGTGGGAGAATGTGTGTGAGAAAGAGTGTATAAGAGAATATTGGCCCAGTATAGATTTTAATTTTTTGTGTTTTCAAATAGAACTTATTTTGCTTAGTTTCAAAGTCAATTTCTATTAAAAGGAAAACTACTCGAGGAGATAAATTGTGTAAGTTTTTACCCACTTAGACTGTAAGGGTCACTAGCTTCCCCACTTCTCTAATTTGCAAAGGAAAGGCATGACATCTATCATAGGATGTGTCCAGTATATAGGAAAGCTGCAATCATCAACCATCAGTATGAAGGAAAAGGCTGAAGTCCATTGCCTTTCAGGTCAATAAGCCATCTAAAGGCTGGTCTATGCTGAAAAGCTATGCTGGCATAGCCACATCTCTCAGGGGTGTGAAAAGTCCACTCCACTGAGAGAAGTAGTTCATGTGACCTGAGCCCCAGTGTAGACAGTGTTATGGTGTCAGAAGTATATTTCCAGTGTTTGAAGTGTAGACATAGCCTTAGACAGATTGATCCCCTATGGGAAGCGAGTCATGACATCAATTCCAAATTTGACCCATCTCCCTATATGTGAGAAAGGTACTAGTATGGAGGGCTGAGCCAGCTGTCCGATCGCCTGGTTCCTCAACTGAAGCTACAGCTCTTAGTGCCCATGAATGCAAAGACTGAGAGTGGGGTGTGAAATAACTGGATGAAACTGGCTGCCTGAGCCCAGCCTAAGTGAGTAAATCCTCAGAAATCTCACCCCTGGGTTTGTAATGTCAGGCTCCAGAAAACAAGTCCCTCTGTGTGAAGGGAGGGGCTGTGAGGATGTGGTCACCTCCAGGCAGCAGGAGCCCCCTGACATGGGAGTTGATCTGCCCCCTCCCCCCAGGTGCCCTAGAGCCCAGCATGAGGCTGCTATCCCTGCAGGGTCCCTGGGAGTCACAAAGGGGTGATGTGAAGTTACTGACCCATCAGTTCTGGGGTGGGGGAACTGGAGCCTCCAGAACAGCCCTGTGGGGACTCAGCCCTATGGGTAATTCACTGTCTGTAGAAAAGCACATCTAGGAATGGGGATTCCCAGCTGCATTAAAGTGGCATGAAGGAGAAAAAAGAGTTAATGCTTTAGAAAAGTCTGGGTGCGTTGGATGTGAAGGAGGGTGCCCACCTCTCAGTCTGCAGAATGGCCAACTCCAAACGATCAAAAACCCTGAGTCAGGCTCACCAAAAATCATGAGATTGGCTTTAAAATCATGTGATTATGTAAAAATAAATTTGGGAATCTTTTTATTTGCCTTCTGTTTGATGAGCCTTTAGGGCACATTAGTGTCACATTTTGAATTTTTCTCCACAGCCACAAAGGCTAGAAATGTACTGTTTCCTTAAGAGCAAAGGCTGAAATCATCACATCTCCACTTGACTCCAGGAGCTGGGACTTTAAGGAAAACAATAACTCTCATGAGACTCAAGGCAAAATCACTGGCGTTGGCAGCACTGAGTTGGATTGAGTCTTTATTCTCCGGGATTGCCTGGAGCAGGGGTTCCCAACCTTTTTCTTTCTGTGACCCCCCCAACATGATATAAAACCTCCACAGCCTACCTATGTGACAAAAACTGTTTTTATGCATGTCCAGTAGATTAAAAGCCAGGGCTGTCGGTAAGAGGTGGCCAGCAGAGCACTTGTGCAGGGCCCCACAACACAGGGGCCCCCATGAAGTTAAGTTGCTTTGGCTTCAGTCCCAGGTGGTAGGACTCAGATTTCTGCCCTGAGCCCCAGTGAGTCTAAGGCCGACCCTACTTTCTGGTTTATTTTGGTGGACCCCTCCCCCCCCAAAACCAGCTCGCTGCCCCCCAGGGGTTCTCTGTCTGAGAACCACGGCCTTGGAGCTCTGTTTAGAAGAAGGGCGCAAAGCTGCTGCCTTTCCTGATGGCTGAACTCAGGCCCCTAGAGTGGGATATCCAAGCTCTGCCAGCTCCACCAGGAAAGCACACTGAGTAGCTGCCTGTCCTCAGGGACAGTTTAAGCCTGCCGGGCCCTGGGGGCAATGAAGCAGCTGGGTCAGGGTGGGAACCTTCATTCCCAGAGAGCTGCCCGAGCTCCCTTCTCTGCAGCAAAGAAGTCAATTCCCCCCATCCCTGATGAATCAGCCTGGAGCCACATGCAGAGCTGGGGATTTCTCCTTTCACTCCTGCTGCGGAGTGCCGAGGTCCCAGGGAGCATTTCTAGCAGAGCATTTGGAATTGAACTGGGGGAATCAGCCTTTCAGAACAGAACACTCATGTTCAGACGACATCTTTATATACAGTTTTTTATAATATGATACAATCCTTCAATCCTAGTGTCACCATCGATAACATGGCTTGTTCAGCCTGGTGGGATACCAAGGGTAACACTAACCAGCTCTTCAAATCCAAGAGCGTGGAGATAAATCATCTTTCAGAGTCAATTTGGGGTAATCAATAGGCAGACGGTGGGCCACATCGCTTTTGAATGGACCCCAAAATCTTTTTATTTATTTATTATTATCATTATTATTTTTTATTATTATTAACGTTGGAGTCTGGACCTTGATAAGACCTTGACCAACAAACCTTGACAAAAAATAATGGATTACCCCCAAGAATGGGGTTGTCTTACTTTCCTTATGTCCTCGCTCCATCTTGTGGCCATTTCCTTTCCCTCCTTTTGGTGAAAAGCTTTGGGATTTTGTGTAGAAACTTTATTTCCTTGGGAGAGACCCAGGAGCGGGGGCTGCCTGCATGTACCAAGCACCCACTAGATTAGAAGGTGACAGACAAACACCCTTAAGATGAGGCAGACATCCCTGTCAAAAAAATTATCTCCCATCTTCACTTGAGTGACAGCCTGAATCGTTCCTTATCTGGGCAGAGCCCAAGGATTGGCATCAGCAGCAACAAAACCATCTGTATGTAGCAGGAACCAACCCAAAATGTGCTTTAAAAGGAGCTGTCTCCTTCCTTCTGGGGTAACATTTGTCATTATGGTCATTGATTTTCATGTCCCTTCTCTGAGGGCAGAGATGGGGTTGGCACTACCTCAGGCTGGGATGTAGAGCCCATGTCCCCATCTGTCAGTCACTCTGGGAACCTGTCTCTGCTCACAGCTGACAGGCTGCCTCTGGTCTCTCCAGCCAGCTCCTTAGTGTTGGGAGGGGGGGGTGAGTCATTTGGCAAGCAAAAGTGGCACATAGGAGAGGCATTTTTGCTAGAAGCATTGGTATAGTGGTGAGCATAGCTGCTTTCCAAGAAGTTGACTTGGGTTCAATTCTCAGCCGTTGCAGTGATGTGATGTGATGTTTTCTCCGCTGGGCATTGGTTTAATTTCAGTCACATTGTATCAGTTTATCAATGGAATGAGAGAATCAATGTCCCAAATCCCAGCAGGTCATTGGAGGAAAAAAGGGGCGAAACTATACAATGAGCAGTTGGAGTCATCCTGCTATTACAATGTTTGGTTAATATTTAAAAAAAAAATTCCTTTACTTCCCTCTTCCTTTTAGACTCAGAACCTTTAAGGTCAGAAGGGACCAGTGTGATCATCTAGTCTGACCTGCTGCACCTTGCAGGCCAAAAGACCCCATGCACCCACTCCTGTAATAGACCCGGGAGGGGAGTCAGCTCTGTGCACTGCCCCTACCCCTGGCAGCGCATGGAGGCCCTCTGCTCCCCTCCCCCAATGGGTGTGCAGAGATGTGCCAGCAGCACGAAGGTGGCTCCCTGCCCACTCTACCTCCATCCCTCTACAACAATTACACTACAGAAACTCTGTCACAGTGCTCTGCCCCTCCCTTCATAAGAACATAAGAATGGCCATACTGGGTCAGACCAAAGGTCCATCCAGCCCAGTATTCTATCGGCCAGCAGTGGCCAATGCCAGGTGCCCCAGAGGGAATGAACCTAACAGGTAATGATCAAGTGATCTGTCTCCTGCCTCCATCTCCACCCTCTGACAAACAGAGGCTAGGGATACTTTCCGTAACCATCCTGGCTTATAGCCATTAATGGACTTAACCTCCATTAATTTATCTGCAAAAAGAACAAGGAGTACTTGTGGCAACTTAGAGACTAAGGCCTGGTCTACACTACGAGTTTAGGTCAAATTTAATAGCATTAAGTCGAATTAAGCCTGGACACGTCCACACAACGAAGCCCTTTTTTTTGACTTAAAGGGCCCTTTAAGCCGAATTCTTTACTCCACCTCCAACAAGGGGATTAGCGCTAAAATCGGCTTTTGCGGGTTGGATTTGGGGTAGTGTGGACTGAATTTAAAGTTATTGGCCTCCGGGAGCTATCCCACAGTGCTTCATTGTGACCGCTCTGGACAGCACTCTCAACTCAGATACACTGACCAGGTAGACAGGAAAAGCCCCGTGAACTTTTGAATTTCATTTCCTGTTTGCCCAGCATTGAGAGCACAGCTGACCACGCAGAGCTCATCAGGACAGGTAACCATGATGGAGTCCCAGGATCGCAAAAGAGCTCCAGCATGGACCGAACGGGAGGTACGGGATCTGCTCGCCATATGGGGAGATGAATCAGTGCTAGCTGAACTCCGTAGCAGTAAACTACGAAATAGCAAAATATTAGAAAAAGTCTCAAAGGCCATGAAGGACAGAGGCCGTAACAGGAACGCACAGCAGTGCCGTGTGAAAATTAAGGAGCTAAGGCAAGCGTACCACAAAGCCAGAGAGGCAAATGGAAGGTCTGGGGCAGAGCCACAGACATGCCACTTCTACACAGAGCTGCATGCCATGCTAGGGGGTGCAGCCACCACTACCCCAACCATGTGCTTTGACTCCATCAATGGAGAATCACGCAACAGGGAAGCGGGTTCGGGGTACGAGGAAGATGGTGATGAAGACAATGAAGATAGCTCACAGCAAGGAAGCGGAGAAACCGGTTTCCCCAACAGCCAGGATCTGTTTATTTCCCTGGACCTGGAACCAGTAACCCCTGAACTCATCCAAGGCGTGCTCCCAGACCCTGAGAGCACACAAGGGACCTCTGGTGCGTGTACCTTTGTAAATATTACACATGTTTTAAAAGCAAGCGTATTTAATGATTAATGATTAATTAGCCTCGGTACTGTGGACGCGGTCCGCCGACTTAATGCACTTAGAGCATTTTATGCAGGGACACACACAATCGACTGTATAAAACCGATTTCTATAAAACCGGCTTCTATAAATTTGACCGAATTTCGTAGTATAGATATACTCTAACAAATTTATTTGAGCATAAGCTTTTGTGAGCTAAAACCAACTTCATTGGATGCATGCAGTGGAAAATAGAGTAGGAAGATATATATATACACAGAGAAAATGAAAAAATTATACACACTATAATGAGACTGATCAGTTAAGATGAGCTATTATCAGCAGGAGAAAAAAAACCCTTTTGTAGTGATAATCGGGATGGCCCATTTCCAACAGTTGACAAGAAAGTTTGAGTAACAGTAGGGGGGGAAATAAACATGGGGAAATACTTTTACTTTGTGTAATGACCCATCCACTCCCAGTCTTTATTCAAGCCTAATTTAATGGTGTCCAGGTTGCAAATTAATTCCAATTGAGCAGTCTCTTGTTGGAGTCTGTTTTTGAACTTTTTTTATTGTAATATTATGACCTTTAGGTTTGTAATCGAATGACCAAGTAGATTGAAGTGTTCTCTGACTGGTTTTTGAATGCTATAATTCTTGACGTCTGATTTGTGTCCATTTATTCTTTTACGTAGAGACTGTCCGGTTTGGCCAATGTACATGGCAGAGGGGCATTACTGGCACATGATGGCATATATCACATTGGTAGATGTGCAGGTGAACGAGCCTCTAATAGTGTGGGTGATGTGATTTAGGTCCTATGATGGTGTGCCCTGAATAGATATGTGGACAGAGTTGGCAACGGGCTTTGTTGCAAGGATAGGTTCCTGGGTTAGTGTTTTTGTTGTGTGGTATGTGGTTGCTGGTAAGTATTTACATCAGGTTGGGGGGCTATCTGTAAGCAAGGACTAGCCTGTCTCCCAAGATCTGTGAGAGTGAGGGATTGTCCTTCAGGAAAGGTTGTAGATCCTTGATGATGCACTGGAGAGGTTTTAGTTGGAGGCTGAAAGTGACGGCTAGTGGTGTTCTGTTATTTTCTTTGTTGGGCCTGTCTTGTAGTAGGTGACTTCAGGGTACTCTTCTGGCTCTGTCAATCTGTTTCTTCACTTCAGCAGGTGGGTATTGTAGTTTTAAGAATGCTTGATAGAGATCGTGTAAGTGTTTGTCTCTGTCTGAGGGGTTGGAGCAAAGGCGGTTGTATCTTAGCGCTTGGCAGTAGACAATGGATCATGTGGTGTGGTCTGGGTGAAATCTGGCAGCATGTAGGTAAGTATAGTGGTCAATAGGTTTCCGGTACAGGGTGGTGTTTATGTGACCATCGCTTATTAGCACTGTAGTGTCCAGGAAGTGGATCTCTTGTGTGGACTGGTCCAGGCTGAGGTTGATGGTGGGATGGAAATTGTTGAAATCATGGTGGAATTCCTCAAGGGCTTCTTTTCCATGGGTCCAGATGATGAAAATGTTATCAGTGTAGCACAAGTAGAGTAGGGGCGTTAGGGGATGAGAGCCAAGAAAGCATTGTTGTAAGTCAGCCATAAAAATGTTGCTATACTGTGGGACCATGTGAATATCCATAGCAGTGCCGCTGACGTGAAGCTATACATTGTCCCCAAATGTGAAATAGTTATGGGTGAGGACAAAGTAACAGAGGTCAGCCGCCAGGTTTGCCGTGACATTATCAGGGATACTGTACCTGACAGCTTGTAGTCCATCTTTGTGTGGAATGTTGGTGTAGAGGGCTTCTACCTCCATAGTGGCCAGGATGGTGTTTTCTGGAAGATCACCAGTGGATTGTAGTTTCCTCAGGAAGTCAGTGGTGTCTCGAAGATAGCTAGTAGTGCTGGTAGCATAGGGCTTGAGGAGGGAGTCTACATAGCCAGACAATCCTGCTGTCAGGGTGCCAATGCCTGAGATGATGGGGCATCCAGGATTTCCAGTTTTATGGATCTGGGTAGGAGATAGAATACCCCTGTTTGGAGTTCTAGGGGCATGTATGTGCAGATTTGTTCTTGTGCATTTTCAGGGAGTTTCTTGAGCAGATGGTGTAGTTTCTTTTGGTAACCCTCAGTGGAATCAGAAGGTAATGGCCTGTAGAATGTGGTGTTAGAGATCTGCCTAAAAGCCTCTCGTTTATATTCCGACCTATTAATGATGACGACAGCACCTCCTTTGTCAGCCTTTTTGATTATGATGTCAGAGTTGTTTCTCAAATAAATTTGTTAGTCTCTAAGGTGCCACTAGTACTCCTCGTTCTTTTTGCTGATACAGACTAACATGGCTACCACTCTGAAACCTATTAATTGATCTAGTTCTCTTTTAAACGCTGTTATGGCCCTAGCCTTCACAGCATCCTCAGGCAAGGAGTTTGACATGTTGACTGTGTGCTGTGTGAAGAAAAACCTCCTTTTATTTATTTTAAACCTGCTGCCCATTAATTCCATGTGGTGGCTACTAGTTCTTATATTATGGGAACAAGTAAATAACTTTTCCTTATTTACTTTCTCTACATCACTCAGTATTTTATATACCTTTATCTTATCTCCCCTTAGTCTCCTCTTTTCCAAGCTGAAAAGTCCTAATCTCTCCTCATATGGTAACCATTCCAAACCCTAATCATTTTAGTTGCCCTTTTCTAATGCTAGTATATATTTTTTGAAGTGAGGAGACCACATCTGTACGCAGTATTCAAGATTGGGTGTACCATAGATTTATATAAGGGCAATAATATATTCTCCATCTTATTCTCTATCCTTTTATTAATGATTCCTAACATCCTGTTTGCTTTTTTTGACTGCAGCTGCACACTGCGTGGTTGTCTTCAGAGAACTATCCATGACGACTCCAAGATCTCTGTCCTGATTAGTTGTAGCTAAATTAGCCCCCATCATATTGTATGTGTACTTGGGGTTTGTGACAGGGTTGTAGCTCACCGCTGCGGTGCCTCCTCCTGGTCGTCTCGGGGAATTAGTTCGAACCAGTAGAGCGCCCTCTTCGAGTGGCGTCCCGCCTGTCGTCTCGCCTTTGTTAGGTGCACGGACTTGCGTTGCTCCCAACGTACGGCGTCCTCTTCCGGAACACTGTCCTCCGACAGTGTCCCTTTGTCGATTCACACCCCCTTCCCGGGGGGGGTGTTAATCAACAGCCCCACACCTTCAAACCCAATCCTTGCAGTCCCGGGTCTGGCGTGGTTCTGGCCGGCCGCTCCCTGCGGCCTATGGCTGTGCGTAGGGCACCACAGAACACAAAAGGGAAAAGGGGGGGGGACTCAGGCCCGCCCACTACTCTGAGTCCTGGTCCAAAGGCCCTCTGGCAACAGTCTCGCTGTCCTCCTTCTCCTTCCTCCTCTGACTACTCCTCTGGACCGCTTCCCCAACAGCCCTTCTCTGCACTAGGCATCCTCCTCCCAGGCCTGCCACCTGGCAGGCTATGGAGTAGGGCCTTCTCCCACTCTCTCAAGCTGGCCTGCACTGCGCTGTCCACGGTGCTGCCCTCCCAGCTCTGGAGACAGACCTTCCCTTCTGAAGGCCTGGGACAGACTGACTGCTCTCACTCTGGGCAGTCTTTTATATGGTGGAGCTGGGCCCTGATTGGCTGGCCCCAATCTGTCCTCTGATTAGCTCTCTGTAAGCCCTTCTCTGATTGGCCGCGTATCTACGCAGGCGCCTAGGCCTGCTGCAGCCCACCCTCTCCGGGCATGGGGCAGCTGCCCCACCACAGGGTTATTTTTTCCAATGTGCATTACTTGACATTTATCCACATTAAATTTCATTTGCCATTCTGTTGCCCAATCACTTAGTTTTGTGAGATCTCTTTGAAGTTCTTCACAATCTGCATTGGTCTTAACTATCTTGAGCAGTTTAGTACCGGCCGCAAACTTTGCTACCTCACTGTTTACCCCTTTCTCCAGATCATTTATGAATAAGTTGAATAGGATTGGTCCTAGGACTGGCCATTGCAGAACACCACTAGTTACCCCTCTCCATTCTGAACACACCGATGTGCGAACCTGAAGAAAGTGGCGGCAGCCCTTCCATAGGTCAGCTGGTAGAGCAAAGGACTGGAGCCGGCACTCAGGAAGTCATCCTTACGTCGCCCTTCTGACTCCAGCTTGAAGGAGAGCTTCTTTTTCTTCCCCTTGCTGAGAAAGAGCAAAAGAAGAAAGAAAGGTCAGGTGGGCCAACTCAGTGCACAAGTCCATGCTTTCTTTTCTTGCTTGGGAACCCGAAATGAGGGACTCATGGTGGGTAAAGGCACTGCTGCACTTCCAGAAAACAGCCCACTGCTGCACACAAAGAGTATGCTAAAGCTTGGGATTGAACCAGGGACCTCTAGATCTTCGATCTAACGCTCTCCCAACTGAGCTACTTTAACACATGAAGGGCCTGTTTTTGGCCGGCTGCTTCTCTGTCTGGGATGCTTTTGTCGGCCATGGCACACAAAAAGGGCATCATTGCAAGTGACCCACGAAGGCAAGATAAATTTTTGCCTGCCTTGCTAAGCTTGACTTTTTTCCTCAGCCCATTCCTGCCTTAGATCCTGGGTTACCTGGTGGCTGAAGATGGTCCATTGTCTCAAGCAGTGCCAGAGCCTGACATAGTGCCCCTGGGCAGCCTTTGCTCTGTACATGCCGGCCACGAACATTTGCAAATACTTTAAAGCTCCTGTCAGTAAGTTCTGGGGACAGTTGCTCACCTTCAGAGGAAGCTCCCTAAAATTGGCTCTCTCACCCAGTGGTACATTGACGTCTGTTCAGACTGATCTGAAGTGGGGGCCTCGCTGCTGTGGCCGCCACTGCTGTGAGGGTGGCCACTGTTGTGGATGAAGCCATCCTGCAAGCACCTTCCACCTAGCCACCCACTGGAAATCCTGTAGGATCTAAGGTGGGAGTAGAAGAACACTAGATGGGAGGGCTTCCTAATTTCTTTCACCACCATCGGCCATCCTATACCCGGTGCTGCACCCAGTGGGGTAAAAAAAGATACAGCCATATCCGAAGAGTCAGTTGCATTCTTTGTGGTTGCCTCGCCATTCCCCTCGGGCCTGACCTGACCTCTAGCTCAGCCACCCACTGAAAATTGAAAAACAAAAAAGTAGAGCAGTAAAAGGCTTCAAAGCCCACCAGGCCCAACCCCCCTTCTAATATGGCAGAAAAGCCACACTTCTCCTGACTTGATAGGGACATCCTATTGCCCCACAAGAAGTGGAAGTCCATCATGTTCGGTCTCAGCAGCAGTCGTGGAGCAGGGGGAAATACATGGCTGAGGAAATTCCCCATAGCCAAAAGATAGGTCTTGAGCATCACAACTTTGTAGGCTAATGACAAGGTCCACTTATGCCACTGGCTGAGCCCAGGACTGGCTTTAGGCCGATTCCTCCAATTCCCCAGAATCGGGTCCTGTGCCTAAGAGGGCCCCGCCCCCAGCCAGAGCGCAGCAAGCCCGCAGCACCGCTCCCCCAGCTGGAGCACGGCAAGCCCCGCGGCCCCACTCTCCGGGCCGGAGCACGGGAATCCAAAGTGCCGCCAAAGACTCGGAGTGCTTCCTGGTGAGGATAAGCCCCACGAATCAGGCTCCGCACTTGCTAAAGCCGGCCCTGGCCGAGCCATTCCTTACAGGCCAGCAACCGCTTCTCCCAGTTCATGTTCCCCACCTCCTCCCCAACCACATTCTGGAAGGCCCAGCTCATCAATGTGCCCACTCTTGCAGCCCTCCTCTTCTGCCCTGACTGATAGGGAGAAGTATTAAGCCTCCCTCCCTTAGGCCCACCCTTCAGCATTCCTGGGGAACACCAACACCGCCCAAGTGACTTTGGGCCAGTAGTTCAACCAATAGGGCTGCCTCCTAGGCCAGGCTGTAGCCCAGCTTCAGGACTCAGAGGATATGCAGCTCGCATCCCTATATAGAGGACTCCAGGCACGACCAGCCTTCTGGATCAAACGTCCCCTCTTGTGCTCAAGTCACAACAGCTAGCGGGCAAAAGACAGGCTACCATGTCATTTGAGAAAGCAAGATGAAGCTTTGGAAATTCCAGTATGGTTAGCTGGAAACCAAAAGAACCCAAGGTCCCACTCAGTCTTGAGCTTCAATTGAAGGATTCAAAGCCCTGAGTGCTGGCCCTTACACCATGGGACCAGCAGGGGACCCCTTGACCTTTGTTGACTTCCGGCAGGGAGGACTCTGTGGGGACAATTTTTTCTGGCAGGGAGGACCTACTACTCTCGCTCTCCTAGCAGTCCTAGCCCCAGCCTGCTCCTCCATCCAGTGCCCTGAGGCCTTATTCTTTTTTAGTTAAATATAAAATCCAGGAGAAAACACAGTTATACAAAGCAAAACGAAATCACAAGCAGAAATGTCATTGGAAATACAAAAATAAAAAAGGAAAATGCAATCCCCATCACTTTATCGTATCTGGGCCATTTCTGTATCGAGAGCACCTGCCAAGGTCCCTGTGTGCTTACAAAAACCCTGGAGGAACTCATACCACAGCCTGAACATGAAACTCAACTGCTCCTAGGTACTGCAGTAATACCTTTTCCCTGCTGTGACATTGCATTCCATAGGATTTTATGAAAATATGCTAATGAGTGTGAATATAATGTAACTGGAATATGCTTCATGCAAAAGGTCTCTTGTAAGGTATCATTACAAAGCTTATAATCTACTGTGTGTGTTCATCCTATTTGTATGAACCTATCATTCTTGTATCTGAAACTAGAAATATGAAATATAACTCTGAAGTCCTTTTGTAATTATGCAAAGTGTGGGCCATTAATAGTGGTTTGGAATCTTGATGGCTCCCAATAACAAAGACAATTGACTGTAGATGACTCTGTGCTGCACCATCTGTGAGTCAGACCAGGAAGAATGAAGGCTTGGGGGGGTCTCACAGGACATGTAACCATGTCACCTGGTACAGGAATTCATCTTAAACCTGGGGCTTTTCCCCAGGAGAGAGACAAAAGATTCCTGCCTTGTACCAAAGCTATATAAGGGGATGGAACAGAAGAAAGGTGGCTGCAGTCATGAGAGATTGTCTAGCTACCACCTGAGCTGGAACAAGGACTATACCAGGTGAAAAGATTGGGGCCAGACTAGAAATAAGTCTAGTCTGTGAAAGAAGTTTATTGGAAAATCTCTGAGGGTGAGATTTTATCTGTATTGAGTTTCATACTGTATTAGGCTTAGACTTGCATGTTTTTGTTTTATTTTGCTGTATGGAGAATACAAACTCCATAGAGAAGGAAAAGTTAATGCCTTAGAAAAGTGTGTGTGTGTGTGTGTGTGTGTGTGTGTGTGTGTGTGTGTGTGTGTGTGTGTGTGTGTGTGTGTGTGTGTGTGTGTGTGTGTGTGTGTGTGTGTGTGTGTGTGTGTGTGTGTGTGTGTGTGTGTGTGTGTGTTAGATGGATGGGAGGGTGTCTAGAAACCACTCTCCTATAGTTTCTTTTCTCTGATTTCCGTTAGAAAATCTGAAGCAGGGAGCAAAAACCATTGTCTTCTCTGAGGCTTGAACTCTGAGGCTCTGAAGCTGCTAACTACACTATAGGACGCTCCTACAGCATTGACTGGGGCAGGGAAGGAGCCAGGAGTGTGCTGAAAGAAGCAGGGAAATCTGGTGCCCAGAGACCTGTCCTGGCAGCTTTCTCAGCAGCAAATAAATTAATTCTCCCTGCCAGTAAACCATCTACTGGAACTAATGGCAGCACAGGGTGGATGTTTCACAGCTATGCACCCACTTCCACATTTTAGAACTTACTCTCCTTTCCCTAGTATGGCACTTTCTATGTGAATTGGGCAAAGCAAGCTGGGGAAGCTACATAGTAATAGAAACCAGTGCTCGAGAAAAGGCTTGAACTCATAACCCCAGCAGTATTCCCCTTTGCACTAACCAGTTGCACCACTTCAGGTGCTTTTTAAACAAAGTTGGGAAGTAGGCAGTTATCAGTCTCTGTGGTTCACACCTTTGCCTGGTAATTGAAAAGATGCTGGTTCAAACCTAACTAAAGACCTGGCTTTTCAGCAATGAGACTCTAGGACATTTTAACAGGAAGAAAATTGTTCTATTCTGGTTTAGCCCCATTTGACACCTTCTGCCCATCTTCTCCCCCCCCCCTCCGTCTCTTTCCTTCCCCATTGAGGCCATGCAGAGAGGAGCCCCAGTCAGTCTCTGTCACGGAGAGTCTGTATCCCATAAAAGAGAGGAAGGGAGGGGTTGCTCTAAAACATCGATAATGGGGAGGGGAGTGGTGTGCGTGGTTACGGGGAGAAAGAATGGAGAACTAACAGTGGGACCCAGGGAGATTCCACCAGACTGGGGAGATCCCCTGCTGCCCACCATCACCCAGCTGTGAGAAGAACAATTTGGAATTGCTTGGGGAAGCCACCTTTAAAAACACAAGTGTAACATGCTACTTACATTTTAATAAGACCAAAGCCTCCTCAAACCCAGTGTCACAATCACTGGAATGACTTTGCCTTGATATTTTAATGGCCGCAGACACAAAGTGAGTCAAATTACAGTTTCCGTTCGGAGTCAGTGCACACACAAGAATCCGGAGGTTTTTAATTCCTTAGGTTCGGTTGACATTTCATTTCTGTCCTATTCCAAGATTTATTATTGTGCAAAGCAACGTTAGGCCCTTGGGAGGGTCCTCTCTGGTCCCGCCTGCCTCACCTGGGCAATTTAAAAGGGCCCGGGGACCCCCACCAGCAGCAGCACAAGGGGGCTAAGGCAGTTTCCTGCCCGCCCTCGCTCCTTGTGGCACACCACTCCTGGAAGCGGCTGGCACGTCCCTGCGGCCCCTGCAGCAGGGGGGTTCTACACGCACTGCCCCACCCTGAGTGCTAATTCTGCCAAGTGTGGCAATGGGAGCTGCGAGGGTGGAGTCTGTAGACAGCAGTGCGCAGAAACACCCCCAGCCCTCCCATTAAGGGGCTGCTGCCAGAGGGGGGTGCGGGTCGCTTTTGGGAAATGCCCGAGGTAAATGCTGCACCCCTCACCCTCTCCTGCACCCCCAAACTCCTGCCCCAACCCAGACTCTACACCTGCATGCAAACTCCCTCCCCTCATCAAACTGCCCCCCATCCCCTCCTGCACCCCAACCCCCTGACTGAGCCTAGACCCTGTACCCAAACTCTCTCCCAGAGCCCAACCCCTCTCCCTCCCACACCCAAACTGCCTCCCAGAGCCTTACAGGTGTGTGTGTGGTGGGGGCAGGACTTGGTCCCATTCTGGGCACCACCAAAAATTATACAAACCTGCCACCCCTGTCCAGCCCAACGTTCTGCTGATGCACCTCAGCCCACACCCATGCAGGGTTTGAAGCTTGCATTACTTAAATTGCAGGACACTGAGGGATTTCAGCTCTGCTTTGCCCAGAGGGAACCTTCACCCCACTCTCAACCAGATTCTTGTCCATGGGATCACTGTAGGGGGGCTGGGTCTCGCTGGGTCTTTTCTCTCTCTACGACAGACCAGGGTGCAATAACTGGGGCGTCTGAGCACCCAGGACCTTCTGTGGGGCTGCCATTCCCCTTCCCCTTTTATGGTCTCATCTGTCATTGACTCCAGCCTTTTTTCTATCCATCGTCAGCACCATCCCAAGCAAGGTGCACTCACCTCAAAAAGACAGTGTCCCCTGTTGGGTGTAAATCACTGACCTCTCGCCTCTCTGAGCACTGACTGCCCCTCCATTTCCTTGCCTCTCAGTCTGTGCAGATGGGACCTTTCCTTCCAGTGCTGGAGGATTAACCCTTCTCATCTACACCATTGTCCCAACCAGCACAGCGGGTGGGAATCTTAAATGTACCAAGGTGACTTAGGAGCAGAAACCCCCACAGACCTTCCATGCAATTGGCACTTGTCCCTTACTGAGCTGGATTGAAACTCATGCAGGGAGACTGCTGGGCCATATCCCCTCTGGGCATGAGCAAAGCAGCAGGGTGAAAAAAGTACCTGGAGATGCAACCCATGCCTCATACATAGATCTTGTTGTAGATGCTTATTCATTCCCCACTTTGACAATTCACACAGTCCCTTTCCCAGGCAGATTCCCAGCACCTCAGTGATCCTGGTAGCAGGGGTTGGGTCCTGAGATTTTCACTGGTCTTTCTCCCCTCCACTTGGAGTGAACTCAGCTTTTTTTTCATCCCAGACAATCCATGAAATAACAACAGAAGCATGAAGAAAGAGGGGAGGGAACATCTCACTGCCAGGGCTGGATGTGCCCAGGGCTGGATGTGCCCAGGGTCCCCTGCTTGTCCACTGTTTCCATTGCAGAAGAGGAAGGTTCCATGGAATTTGACACCCTGATTTACACAAGGGATAGAGAAAGATCTTGCTGTTCCTGTGTCTGTGTAAAGAAAATTGTGCTTCTGTATGAAAGAGAGGCGGGAAATGGCCCCATGGTGGGACAATATCCTCAGCATTAAGAGCAAAGGAGTCAGGCTGAGAACCAATTTAACTCCACTCATCTGGGATTTAACAAATTGTCTTCCATGGAGACACTGGGAACTTGTGACATTGATCCAGACTCTGGGTGTTCGGACTGCTTTAACTCATGGTAAAAACATGATCTTGATTCCAAGAAGAGAGAAAGGAGAAGCCTGAAACTGACTTTAGTCCCAGGCTGGGGTCCCTTGAATGGTGGCAAACATCTTTTGCTGCTACCCAGGGACAGCAGGCTACTGGCAACATACCAGGGCTGGGATGAGAGGGGAATGTTGCATGAACTTTATCATACAGGGCCCATCCTGCTTCTCAGAGCCCACAGCTGCCATTTGAATGCATCTGAAAGTTACAAGGAACAATGATCTGTGTTAAAGGAAGGTTGACATTTATTAGAGCCCCAATTTATATTGTGTGCACAAACAGAGGATTGAATGTATAACAGGTAGTTTGGTAAATCTTGGTTATTTTATTTTTGTTAGAGGTTCCTGTCCACCTTGTGACGAACTGGAACTGTTCTTACTGTGGTCTGTGAATGCTGACAGGGGAGTGTGGCTAGGATAGTCTGCATTGGGGGATGGTAGACTGCCCGGAGGAGAATACCTGAGCATGTAACATGAGAACCCAGGAAGGGGTTGGAGGCCAGGTGACACCTTAGCCAGGGAAACTGAACAAAGGCTGTGGGAGGGGTCGCTGAAGGCAGAGTGCTGGAAGCGGGCTGGAGAGATGGCTGGGAGGCAGAGATGGCTCTGACCCCCCAAAGGGGGGTGGGCTGGGATGCCCTGGGACCCCAAGCTGGACCTAACTGAGGGGGGCCCTGTTGTCTGTGCCTGCAAGACCTGTCTTGGACTGTATTCCTGTCATCCAAATAAACCTTCTGCTTTACTGGCTGGCTGAGAGTCATGGTGAATCGCAGGGAGCCGGGGGTGCAGGGCCCTGAGTCTCCCAATACTCCATGACAACTGGTGGCAGCGGCGGGATCTACTGCACCCCGTGGACGGCGCTTCCTGCAGTAAGTGACTGGGGAGCAGTAAAACGAAGGGGGATTGACGGGGACCAGGCGTGCTGAAGAGTGAGAGAGAGATGGTTATTACCCCTGGGAGTGTGTGACCAGCGAGAAGGACTTTTGCGGTAACAGGGTCCCCCGGGGGGATCGCAGCGAGTGGTCCCAGGGGCGGAGGAGTCTGCAGCTCGACCCTGGCAGAGAGGTGGTGACCTCGAGAAGGGCTGGCACACTAGGGGTCCCCCTGGGAACTGTGGGGAGCTGTGAGCACACAGGCCGGTGAGTGGCCAGCAGGAAGATGTATGCAAAGCGGCTTAAGAGCGACCTGGTGGAGCTGTGCAAGCAGAGGGGGCTGCGCACTGGGAGGCTCACCAAAGAACAGCTCATTGCCCGCCTGGAGGCGGAAGATCGCGTGAATGAACTGATCCCTGTGTCTCAGGGAAGCAGCCTGGCAAATGCAGCGCAGGCACCAGTGTCTGTCCCAGCTGGGAGTGGTCAGCCGGCTGCTGAGGGCTTCCCGAGACCCCTCCTTCCTATGCCTAGGGGAAGGGTGTGGAGGAGCCCAGCAAATACCGAGGGCGCCGTGACCCCCCCGGCCAGCAGGGGATCCTCCCGGCGAAGCTCGCCGGCCAGCAGAGGATCCTCCCGGCGACATTCGGCATCTGTGGAGCGGAATTGGCTGGAATGGGAGAAAGAGCTAAAACTGAGAGAGCTGGAGGATCGTGAACAACAGAGACAGCATGAACGGGAGGAGAAAGAGAAACGGAGACAGCATGAAGAGAGACAGCGTCAGCATGAACTGGAACTGGCGAGATTGAAGGGCAGCGAACCCCCGGCTGCGGTGAGTGAGGAGGGACCCAGGACTGCACGGAGCTTTGATAAGTGCATCCTGGCCCCACACAAGGAGGGGGAGGACATGGATGACTTCCTGGAGGCCTTTGAGACGGCCCGAGGTGGTGGCCCCAGATCAGGTGGTGCCCAACACCTACCTGACCCTGACGGGGGTGGGCGGGACACCAGTCAAAGTGCCCGTGGCAAGGGTACACCTGAAGTGGGGGGCCAAGGAGGGCCCCAAGGATGTGGGGGTACACCCGTATTTGCCCACTGAGGTGTTGATGGGCGGGGGACCTGGAGAACTGGCCAAGCAACCCCCAAAGAGCACTGGTTGTGACCCGCAGTCAGAGCCGGCGAGGGGCACTGGCCTTGGGGGGGGTGCCTTGCCTGAGGCGCAGGACCCTAACCTGGTGGGGAGGGAACGCCCAGGGACACGGCTCAGGGAGGCTGCAGCTTCAGACCCAGCCAGCGAGAAAGAGCAGGTGGCCATCCCTGTCCCAGCTGCTGAGTTCCAGGCCGAGTTGCAGTGAGATCCCTCCTTGCGGAAGATAAGGGACCTGGCCGACCTCGATGCGGTACAGACCATGGGACGAGGTGGCCGGAAAAGGTTCCTGTGGGAAAAGGGGTTCCTGTACCGAGAATGGGCTCCCCCAGGGACAATGGAGTCAGGAGGGATCAGGAGGCAGCTGGTGGTACCCCAGAAGTATCGCCGCCAGCTGCTGTGCCGGGCCCATGACATTCCCCTCTCAGGGCACCAGGGAACCTGGCGTACCCAGCAGAGGCTGCTACGGAGCTTTTACTGGCCTGGGGTCTTTGTTACTGTCCGACAGTACTGCGGATCCTGTGACCCCTGTCAGAGGGGGAGGAAGGCCCGGGACAAGGGGAAAACAGCTTTAGGACCCTTGCCCAGCATAAAGGATCCTTTCCGGAGGGTGGCCAAGGTTAAAAGGGCGGCTCTAAACCAAGAGAGCCCAAAGCACAGACCTCCAGACTGGAGCGCTGGGAGAAGACCACAGCCCAGTTGGAACCCCAGGGGTATTGGGGTGGGAAAAGGGCACAGGCCGCATAAACCTCCCCACATGCGAACGGCGAGTGCCATCAAGCACCCCTGACCTAAGGGGGGGCGTGAAACTGGAGGGGCCTGGTGTAATTCTCACCAAGGAATGGGAGGGATGCGGGGGCATCCATGGGAACGGGGGTAGGTTCGAACTTCCCCGGGTCACTGGCTAAAGTGACCCTGCTCAGTTCGGTCTCGAAGGGGGGAGAGATGTGACGAACTGGGACTGTTCTTACTGTGGTCTGTGAATGCTGACGGGAGTGTGGCTAGGATAGTCTGCATTGGGGGATGGTAGACTGCCCGGAGGAGAATACCTGAGCGTGTAACATGAGAACCCAGGAAGGGGTTGGAGGCCAGGTGACACCTTAGCCCGGGAAACTGAACAAAGGCTGTGGGAGGGGTCGCTGAAGGCAGAGTGCTGGAAGCGGGCTGGAGAGATGGCTGGGAGGCAGAGATGGCTCTGACCCCCCAAAGGGGGGTGGGCTGGGATGCCCTGGGACCCCAAGCTGGACCTAACTGAGGGGGGCCCTGTTGTCTGTGCCTGCAAGACCTGTCTTGGACTGTATTCCTGTCATCCAAATAAACCTTCTGCTTTACTGGCTGGCTGAGAGTCATGGTGAATCGCAGGAAGCTGGGGGTGCAGGGCCCTGAGTCCCCCAATACTCCGTGACACACCTCCAGTAGAATTTTCAGTCCCAATGGCAACTTACCAAATGTAATACAAACTAGTCCATTCCTCCCAAGTGGATGTGGTTCTTTTTCTTCTACACATTGTAGCCCATGGAGGCCAAGGACCTGCAAATGTGTCTTCATGTGCCTTTGTTTAATTGATGAAAATGCAAACAAGACACTTAGACAACTGAAACTGATTTCAGCTGAGGGGCATGTTTATTAGGTTTTTATGCATTTGCACAGGAAAACATTGAGTGTTTCCATCAATTTCATGGATATGCAATTATTTTTGTTAAAGGAGGAGGCTTGTGAGAGGGCACTTGGATTTGAACCAAGGACCACTTGATTTGCAGGCAAACACTCTACCACTGAGCTATACCCCCATGACATGTATGTAGGAAACTCAGTGATCTTAAGGATTTTGAAGGACAGGCCCTTCCTCAGAGAGCTCCTTTTCTATTCCCAGACCACAGTGGTTTTAAAATGGGGTTTGATTAAACTTTACATATACATGTAGACACCACAGCTTACACACCCACCAACATAGCTTCCCCCAGTAACATAGCTACCGCCTCTCAGGAAGATGGATTAACTACACGGATGGGACAGCTCTCTCCCATCCGCTTAGAGCATCTTCATTATTTATGAATAAGTAGGAAATAACCTACTGAATGGACAGTAACCAATTTATCAAATATCGCTGTGTCTGCATTCAATATGGGTAACTGGTCATATTGGGCTGGATTAGTAGAAGCATTGCAAGCAGATTGAGGGAAGTGATTATTCCCCTCTATTCGGCACTGCTGAGGCCACATCTGGAGCATTGCATCCAGTTTTCAGCCCGCCCCCCGCCACAGAAACAAATTGGAGAGAGTCCAGGGAGGGCAACAAAAATTATTAGGGGGCAGGGGACTTACGAGGAGACGCTGAGGGAACTGGGATTATTTAGTCTGCAGAAGAGAAGAATGAAGGGGGATTTGATAGCTGCTTTCAACTACCTGAAAGGGGGTTCCCAAGAGGATGGATCTAGATTGTTCTCGGTGGTACCAGATGACAGAATAAGGAGTAATGGTCTCAAGTTGCAGTGGGGGAGGTGTAGGTTGGATATTAGGAAACACTATTTCCCTAGGAGGGTGGTGAAGAACTGGAATGGGTTACCTAGGGAGGTGGTGGAATCTCCATCCTTAGAGGTTTATAAGGCCCGGCTTGACAAAGCCCTGTCTGGGATGATTTAGTTGGTGTTGGTCCTGCTTTGAGCAGGGGGTTGGACTAGATGACATCCTGAGGTCCCTTCCAACCCTGATTGAGGGTTAGAATAACATTTCCCAACAAACGGTTGGTTGAGCTAAGTGCAAATACCTGTTATAACCCCCCCCCGCCCCCGCCTAGTAGCCCTAGGGCATGTTCCAAGCATTGGATTCGAGCCGCTGAGTCAGCTTCCTGCAACGAGTTTCAGCCTTCTGAGAGGTAATTTGTGAGGGCTCACCGTTTTCGGATGTTCTTGTTTAATTCCCATCCATCCAATTCAAATGAGTGTGAAATTACTCATAGCAACATTCTTTCACCTACTTTGGTAAACTGAGAATAGTTAGCAAATGTTGTACTGAGATACCAGTCAGTGGGGAACAGAGTGATAGTCATTTGTAAACCAGTTGCATTAAGAACCACAGGTCTCTGGATGGGGGTAGACCACCATGGGGATGGGTGTGTCACAGACAATTTAGAGGGAGGTGGCAGAGTAGGGGGTGGAAGAGGTTTAATTAGGGTACATTTTCCCTTGGTCCCAAAAGAGGCAGCATGACATGTCCAATGAAAAGGCGGGTATCATGCCTGAAGAATTTACAATATCCACCAAAATAACAGTAATAACAAGAACACAATTTTTTGTTGCAACAGTGGACCCATGGTGTTCTGGGTTGTTCTTCCACTGGCACCAGCTTGCCCATAAAGTGTCTGAAAACCAAAATAAACATTTCCTAGCCTCTTGCTGAGGATAGATTATTGCTTAAAGATACCTCTTTCTTTTTACAAATTTTTTGCTGACTGCAGGAAAACAGAAGAATTACCTTTATATTTATTTTGTTTGTTTTAAACAAAGAATACTTGCTGCATATCTAGGCAGAGTAGGTGTGTCTATGTAAACACGGTCTGTTCCTGAATTTTTTCCCCTAGCTCATCACAAGATGTGAGGGGGGAAGCTCATTCAGATACTCCTTACACTTAGTATTTAAAAACTCCTTATTGGCCCTACCTCTGCTGGCCTTAGATTTCTCCTCCTGTCCATTACTTGACAGCTCAGATGAGGTAACCAAGTGGTTAAGGTGATGGACTGCTAATCCATTGTGCTCTGCACACATGGGTTTAAATTCCCTCCTCATTGGAGGCCTTCAGTCATCTCTCTTCCTTTACAAACAACCATCTTCCCCCTTTGGTACAATGACAGAGTAAACCATGCTGCTTTCTACATACAAAAAACATCTCACGAACTCAGACCGCCCCCCACCCCGCTTTAAATAAAATGTCTACATACCAGATTTCTAAAAGAATTCTCTAGTCCTGTATTCCTTAGTTTTTATCTCAAAAGATAACATCCTCATAATCTCCCCCAAACACCCCGGGACCTCCCCAAATTATTAAAATGCCCCCATCCTCAGCAAGGCTACAACAGTGACCCACAGCTAGAGTGTCTAGGCCAAGCTGTTCTGAAGGAGAATTTCAAACATTTTCTTTCTGCTTCCCTTGGCAAGGTCTGACTGGGAAAACAAAATCCCCCAAATTGAAATTTTTCTGCTGAGAAACCAATACTAGTCTGTTTGGGGACTTTGATTTGAATATATTATTATTATTCTCTTTTGATTTCTGAATTATTTCAGTTCAGTCTTTGTCCTCCAGATGTGTTTCCAGGTATTGAGTTGTGGGGAAAGAGGCCAAGTCATGATGTCTCTTACCCTCTTTCATAGTTTCTGCCAACTTGCTAGGAAGTTCCTTTGCTATGATATGAGTCAAGAATGTCCATTGTCTCCATGCTATCTTGAAGAAGTCTGCATAGTATACAGTTCCTGGGATAGTCCTTGGGAGTGTGGATACCTTTAATGGGCCAGCAGCGAGTCTGACTCTTCCATTGTTGCACCTGAAAGGCTGGTGGTGGGCATTTCCCAACCTCATAACATATTTCAGTAACACACCCAGAGCAAAACTTCATAACTTCCCAGACAATGCTAGCACATAGAATGCAAGAAGACATTAATGTTCAAGAGCTCAAGACTTTTGAAATGATACCTCACAAGGCAGACTTTGTACAAACCATATCATCATTATATGAGAGTGGTGAATATGGGGCATCCAAGGTGCTGCTTTGAGCACAGCGTGCCACACCTGGGCTTACACTGCAATGGAGACGTACCCTTAGAGTCCATCTCTCCTGGGATCAAGATTGCAGCATGGCTGGCCTGGGTCATCTGACATGAGCTCATGGAGCTAAAGCTATGGGGTTAAAAACTGGTGCAAATATTTGTGTTCACGCTGAAGCCTGGGTTCAGAAACCCTCACCCTTCGTGGGGTCTCAGAGGTTGGGCTCAAGTCCATACGTCTGCACTGTAATTTTATAGTCTTGCAGCCCAAGCCCCATAAGCCTGAGCCAGCTGACCTGGGCTTTGAGACAGGTGCCCTGGGTGTTTTAATTGCAGCGTAGACATAATGTTAGGATACATCTACAGTGCAATGAAACACCCACACCTGGCCCGTGTCACATTAATTAGGGCCATGTGGTTTGGGCTGTAAAGTTGCAGTGTACGTGTCTCAGCTCAGGCTCAGTACGCTGCTCTAGGAGCCCAGAAGGTTGGGAGGGAGTTTAGCAAGTGGAAATGGTAAAACCGCAGTGAAGTATTACCCTGGACTCAATGGCATTTCTCCATTGATCTGTCTGCTTTGGGGTAGTGACAAAAACACGTCCTGCTGCTTTCGTTATTTCATAGGGTGGTTTGGGATTTTCATTTTCAGACATGGTGTACAAAGCAGGACTCAACCCTCGGCATAAACTAAATGAGCTGCCCACAGATTCTGACAGCCACAATGAGCATTTGGTGTGAGAGCTCAGACCTGCCCTTGTCCCAGAAGGAGGGGGTCATCTGCGAGGGGACTGGACCACTGACCTATCAGCTCTTGCCATCTAAAGTTTCAGTAACTCTATTATCAGTGCCTGTGAGTGTTATTTAAACCATAAGAAAAGCCACACTGGGCTAGCCCAAAGGTCCATCTAGCTCTGAATCTTGTTTTCTGACAGTAGCCAATGCCAGGTGCCCCAAAAGCATCTCAACAAAGTACCACTGAGACTTGAACCCAGGATCTCCTGTTTACAAAACAAGGGCTTTAGCCAGCTAAGCCATGGTGCCCACAGATGCTGAAGGGATTGTGTCCGCCCACATCTGACTCTCTGCCAACCTCCATCTGGGCCTGACAAGCATTGCTTGTGTTTGGATTCTGTAAAGCAGAGGAGCAGGTGAAGTTTTGCTCCCAAGGTGTGTGAGTGATTCTTTGGACAGGTCTACGCTACAAAATTAGATTGGTGTAACTACATTACTCAGGGGTGTAAAAAATTTATCTCCCTAAGCAATGCAGATATATCAACCTAACCCCGGTGTAGATAGGGCTTTGTCAACAGGAGGGCTTTGCTCACCGACATAGCTTGGGGAGGTGCTGGGTTAGTGAAGACGCAAAGAATAGGTGGCGCGTGACTCTTGCATTTGGGGAGGCTGGGCGCAAGCGCTGGAAGCTCCCTAGAAGTGTGTGTGTGGGGGGGCATTGGTTCCCAGACCATGGCACTGCCCCCCCCTCCACCCCCTTTGCTCGTTCTCCTCCCTCTGAGGCCCCACCTGTGCTCCCCCCTCGCTCCCGTTTGGCCACTTCCCACCCCCACTCTTCCTCTTTGGCTGAGGCCTGCTGGTCTGCCTTTCACTCGCTCCTCTCCTCCCCCAAGGCCTCCTCACGTGCTGCTCATGCCTCTCCACCCCCTACCCTAAAATCTGCCCACCACCCACACCTCTTTGCCCCTCCCCTGAGACCTGCCCTGCCCACATCTCTCTACCCCCTCCCCTTAGACCCACACTGCCCCATCTCTCTGACCCTACCACAGAGACCCACCCTACCTGCCGTTTGCACCTCTCTGACCCCTCCCCTGACCTGCCCACCATCCACACCTCTGACCCCTCCCCTGAGACCCGCCCTACCCACCATTGGGCATCTCCCTGTGCAGGTTCAAATCCTGTCAACTACAGAGGAAGTGGTTGATTATGTAAGCGGGGGAATGGTCCCGCTATTGTGAGGAACTTTCCTGGCTTCTGCACTACCTCGGTGAAGTGGCTAGTGAAAGGATCCGAGTCCTCACTCCCACTTCCTTTACCCAGAGGCCTCCCTGCCCTTGAGGGCTCCCTTTCCACTCTCCTGTCTGGCAGAGTCCTCGTAACCCCAACAAGGCTGGGCCCAGGATTCCTGGGGGGCTCAACCCCCAATCCTGCTGTGGTCACCCAGGACAGGGGCTAGGGTGTCCCCACTCCGGGGTACTCTCTTTGCACTGGGCACCTCCCTGATCCTGATCATTTAATACAATTTAAAGCAAATACAAGTTGTTTAATTAACAATTAATTAAAAAAAAGAATAAGGAAAAATGGGAAAGGTTAAAGGAAACACATCACCCTGCTCTGTGGCAGGGAACATCACAAACAGTGTCTCTGGAACGTCAGGGTAGGTCACAGTCTGTTCCTTGTAGGTCCAGGCTTCTTCTCAGGCCCCAGCTGTGCTGCAGAGACGCAGCGGGTTGGACACTTGCTCTGGTGGTGGCCACACACTCTCAGGCTCTAGGTGGCAGGACCCTTCTTCCCAGCGTCGCCCCCGCCCCGTCGGGGTTACGATCCCCCTGCAAGTCTGGCCTGCAAGGCCTCTTGGCTGAGGTGTCTCCCTGTGCTGGGCCCTCTGCCCAGGGTCCCCCTCACTCTCCCCAGCTGCTCACCGCACCCAGCTCCGGACTGCTCCAGGCCCGGCTCCAGCTCCACTCTGCCTCAGCACGGCTGCTGCTGCTGCTCTGCCTTCAGCTCCCTGGGCTGCTTCTATGGCCTCTCTGGCTCTGGTTGCTGCAGCTCTGCTCCCAGGACAGGTCTGCTCTGCAGGCTGCTTCTGTGACTCTGCTCCGAGCTCTGACCTGCTTCCTGGCTGCTTGTCTGCCCCCTCTGGCTCTGGTTGCTGCAGCTCTGCTCCCAGGGCAGCTCTGCTCTCTCTGGCTGTGCTCTGGCTTTAGGGCTGCAGCTCTGCTTCCAGCAGCTTAGCTCAGGCCCCTACTCTCTCCTTAGCTTGGCCCCACTCTGTCTGACAGGCAATTCCAGCTCACACACGGATGACCGGACCCGCCTGGCCTCCTGACTCCCCGATTAGCTGCCCGCCCTGTCAATCAGGCTGATCTGGAGCATTGGCCTCTCCCCATTGTTCCTGGGGACTGTCAGTCTCAGGCTCCTGATTTCCCATCGACCCCTCCCCTTTTAGTGGTGGGAGCTAGCCAACCAAAACACCCCCACTGAGTGTTAGTAAGGGGGCAACAGTCCCCTTACATGTGCATGTGCCAGTGCTCTTTTTTGGCCAAGCTGGGTGTACAATAATGGGCTTGAGAGGCTCCCTGCCACTTGTGGGGCAGCGAGAGCCACTTCTTCTTTGTGGCTGATCTAGAGGCATGATTGATGGCTTTGGAGGCGGGGGTTGGGCTGGGTGTGAGCAACTGGGATCCAGGAAGCCCACACCTGCCCTTCCGAGGGATGAACACATGGAGGTGCCGTTGGCTTCTGGGAGGTAGAATCCTGTGCCTGCCTCTTGGCATCCCAGGGATGGCTACTGGAAGCTCAGAAGAAGAAACGGGGTTCTGGGTGGAAGGAAAAGTAGCAATGGTGAATCCTAGTGGGCTCCTTTCTGGCAAGATGGTTTTCCGTTTTAGGCTTGGGAGGAGCCTGCAAGCTGTGGGTGGACTTGTTCCAGTGAGAACCGCTGCTCTTGTCCTGCAGACCTAGGGGCACCAGTGACAGCTTGCGAGGGGGCAGGTGCTGGCTTGAGTGAATGGGATATAGGAAACCACAGCCTTCCCCTCCGGGGCCAAGTCCACTGTTTGCCTCCTGCATTGTGACATCCAGATTTAAATCTTCCTAGCATGTGCTGTGGCTCATGTATTAAGCCTTCCTGGTTTGGCCTGGTCATTGCCAAAGTAGCTCAGCTGGGAGTGCATTAGATTAAAGATCTGAAAGTTTCTGGTTTGATGCCAAGCTTTAGCACCCCCTTCACCCTGGGCATGTTGTGCTGGGCTTTCTTCTGGGTGTGCAGCTGTGCCTTGAACTCACGAGTTTTCCTAATTTCAGAGGCCACACTTGCAGAGGGTGGTGTGTGGGGTCAGGTGCCTCACCTGGGTTAGCTGTCCCTGCTACATCATGTGGTGCTGCCAGACTCCCTCCCTGCACAGCTGCTGGAGGGGTAAGTGGAGAGGGGCTGTGTAGTAGGTCCTAGCCGGGGCTCGACCCTTCCGGACAGGAGGGGAGCCACACCGACTCACTACTGTGGGAACAAGTAGTCAGTCCCGGAACTCCGGCTCTTTAGTGCAGAGTCGGAGCAACCACAGTTAAAGTTCAGGCCCTTCACTGCAGGGGCTGAGCGAGCAAATAGTTCAGAGCCCAGGCCCTGGATCAGGGCGGGGCAAACACAGTTAGCTCAGGCCCTTGTTTGCAGGGGCTGAGCGAGCAAAGAGTTCAAAGCCCAGGCCCTGGATCAGGGCGGGGCAAACACAGTTAGGCTCAGGCCCTTGGTTGCAGGGGCTGAGCGAGCAGACAGTTCAGAGCCCAGGCCCTGGATCAGGGCGGGGCAAACACAGTTAGCTCAGGCCCTTGTTTGCAGGGAGCTGAGCGAGTGAATAGTTCAAAGCCCGGGCCCTGGATCAGGGCGGGGCAAACACTGTTAGGCTCAGGCCCTTGTTGCAGGGGCTGAGCGAGCAATTAGTTCAAATCCCGGGCCCTGGATCAGGGCGGGGCAAACACAGTTAGCTCAGGCCCTTGTTGCAGGGGCTGAGCGAGCAAATAGTTCCAAGCCCAGGCCCTGGATCAGGGCGGGGCAAACACTGTTAGGCTCAGGCCCTTGTTGCAGGGGCTGAGCGAGCAATTAGTTCAAATAAGATATGCCTAGGCTTCTTTAGCCGAGCGTTGGGTGAGGGGGAAGCCTGCCACCCGTGCGGCGGGTGGCAGGGGGGAACGCAGGCCCACCCACTCCACTGCGTTCCAGCCCGGGGCCCTAACAGCGGTTGCTGCCGCTGCTGGTCAGTGGGGTATCCAGACCGCAACACACTGACATAGGCTCACACTCAGTTGCAGCCGGACCGGGGTCGGCTATCCCCGGGCTACTTCCGTGATCCCCCTCCCAGCCTACCTCGTTCGTTACGCCGGGATCGGGCCAGTCCATCTCCATGGGCTCCTCTCTGCCCGGGCTCGGTGGCAAGTCTGGTAGCTCTGCCGGGAAGTCCGGCCAATGGTCCTCAGGCGGCTCCTCTGGATAGCAGCAGGGGCGAAGGGGTTCGGGTCCAGTCTCACCCTCAGGGTTAGTGGGGTCCGGTTCCCAGGGGTTCTCCCAGTGGCGGGCGTGAACGGGCTCCGGCGGCTCCTCCTCGTAGCGGGCCCGGGGTAGCTCAGGCCAGCCAGGGTCCAAGCCCCGGTCTTCGACGGTCTCCTGGCCAGGAGCTACCGGCCGCACGTCTGCTCCCTGTGGTGGCTGAGACCCAACTGAGCTCTGGCGGCCGGCCTTTATACTTCCTGTCCCGCCCCTTGACTTCCGGGGGGCGGGGACAGGTGGTGGTGGTCCCACCCACTCTGGTGCCGGCACGTGGGCTCCCTCTTCTGGACAGGAGGGGAGCCACACCGACTCACTACAGGCTGCCTTTGCTGCTTCCTCTCCCTGCATTGTTCACACCTGGGAGGAGCTGTTGATCATAAGGGGGTGGGGCTGAACCTTGAAATTGTGCCCACCCCGGCCTCTTTCAGGAGACACCAGTCATCAGTGCCTAGTTTCCAGCTCCTCAGCCAGAGGAAAAAGTGGTATTCTGCACCTGAGTGGCCAGCTCGTACTTTCTTTCTCATGAAGGGGAGGAAAAAAGAATCTCTTTTTCAAACCCCAGTCCTACGATTGACCAAGGTGTGACTTTCTAAGTTCCTGCTACAGTGGAGGATTTAGAGTTAGTGGGGTCCTGTATGCATAAAGTCCATGCAACAATCCCCTTTCATTCCAGCCCTGGTATATCTCCAGTAGTCACAGTCCCCTGGTAGCAGGGAAGGAAGTTTCCACCCATCCAGGGGATCCCAGCCTGGACTGAAGTCAGTTTCAGGCTTCTCCTCTCTCCCTTCTTGGAATCAAATTCATGTTTTTACTGTGAGTTAAAGCAGCCTGAACCCCCAGAGTCTGGATCAATGTCACAAGTTCCCAGTGAGTCCATGGAAGACAATTTGCTAAATCCCAGATGAGTGGAATTAAATCAGTTCTCAGCCTGACTTCTTTGCTCTTAATCCTGAGGATATTGTCCCACCATGGGGCCATTTCCCACCTCTCTTTCATACAGATGCACAATTTTCTTTGCACAGACGCAAGAACAGCAAGATCTTTCTCTGTCCCTTGTGCAAAGCAGGGTGTCAAATTCCATGGAACCTTCCTCTTCTGCAATGGAAACAGTGGACAAGCAGGGGGCCCTGGGCACATCCAACCCTGGCAGTGAGATGTTCCCTCCCCTCTTTCTTTATGCTGCTGTTGTTATCTCATGGAATGTCTGGGATGGGTGAAAAGCTGAGATCACTCCAGGTTGAGGGGAAAAAGGACCCTGAAAATCTCAGGGCCACAGGGAAAACCCAACTCCTGCTACCAGGGTCACTGAGGTGCTGGGGATTTGAGCAGGAAAGGGACTGTGTGAATTGTCAAGCTGGGGAATGAATAACAATCTACAACTACATCCACTTCATTAACCACCGACACAGGCTAATCCTGCTGCAGATAGAAGGGAAACAGGGAGCAATTCTTTGCTGTACAGTCTTGGAAACAGTGACCCAATTGCGCCACGGTGAATGTGCTGGGGAAAGCTGGACTTTATAGGCAAGTGGAAATAGTGGATCCTAGAAATACCTGGAGTCCCCCCTCCCCCCCATCTTCTGCCACCAGAGTCAGGTGTTGAGCTGCTCAGAGTGCCCCACCCCATTACCTTCCAGCAGGGGATTGCAGCACCCCCCACCCAATGCAGTATGAGGGCTAATTCTTGTATCTCTGCACCCTGAGTCCAGGGCATGCTAGTCTCTCTCCCCCTCTGCTGTGTAGAATCTGGCCCTGCTGCAAAGTGTCCCCTATGAACCACCAACCTCAAGGACAGCAGGTTTGGCCCTCAGAGCAGGGCTTATGCATGCTGGGGATGTAGCTCAGTAGTAGAATGCATGCTTTGCATGTATGCAGCCCTGAGTTCAATCCCCAGCATCTCCATGTTCTTTTTTTTCCACACTGCAGCTTTGCTCATGCCCAGCTGGGATGTGGCCCAGCAGTCTCCTTGCATGAGTTTCAATCCTGCTGAGTGAGGGTAAAGTGCCAATTGCATGGAAGGTCTGTGGGGATTTCTGCTCCTAAGTCACCTTGGTATGATTAAGATTCCCACCCACTATGCTGCTTGGGACAATGGGAAATGAGAAGGGCGAATCCTCCAGCACTGGAAGGAAAGGTCCCATCTGCACAGACTGAGAGGCAAGGAAACGGAGGGACAGTCAGTGCTCAGAGAGGAGCAGAGGTGAAAGTAGGCCGGTACGGAGGACCGGTAAGAAAAGGTGCAGTCTGACTCCTCCAGCCAGGCTGACGACGCTAGACTTCATGCTTTCCCCCTGCCTGGCACTCAGCACTGGCTGCAGGGGCTCCCCTCTAGCTTGCAGCAGGGAGCAGGAAGACTGGCTGAGAGGGAGAAGCAAACCTACCCTCTGCATAAGAACAGTTTAAACTCAGCTGTTCGCTGCGCCGTTCAGCCCCGGGGTTAGGAGCCGTTTCTGGCATCCTTGTTAATTTCATTCACAGTTGCTGGGGGTCGGGGGTCGGGTGTGTTTGACCATGGCAGGGGCAGTTCTTTTCTGCCCCCAGGATGAGGGGATCTCTCCAATACTAATATACACAACAAATACAAGCATTTGGCTGCATAGCTTAAATCCTCCCCACCCCTCACTCATCAGGGGCTCTCCCCTCTAGCTGCCTGCATAAGAACATAGGGTGCAATCTCAGATCTCTTTTTCTTTTGTCCTTCCTTCAGAGTGCAGATGCTGAAATTGACAAAACTTTCTCTAAGTATCTTGTATATTTCATGAAGGCTATTCCAGTTGTCCTTCATTCACCCCTGCCCTGCCTTCCCCTACTACTAGTCACCCACTGGTGTGCCCCCTGCACTCTTTTATGTGCCTGGAAGGAAGATTAAAAAATCCTTGATATCTGACTTGCTAGGAAATAGGGAGGATCTAGGGAAAGTGGGCACACTGGTGGGCATGGTACAACACAGTCCCTTGCACCCCTGGCTCCCACCATGTGGGGGTATGGCACTCAAAAGCTAACTTTGGAACATCCACATGAATGTCTTTCTGGGAAAACAAAATCTTCTTATCTTGCTTCACAGATCTAAATCTACTCTGATCCAGGTATGTTCTAAATGTATAGGTACAGTATGGATGGATCTCTCAAAAAAGATAGCTCTTCAGTGTAGGAGTTGGACCAACAGCCCCCTGGGGAAGGATGGACTCCATTAAGCAGCACATATTAAGCAGAAGTTCCTGATGTTTTAGCCCAGAAACACTTGTGTTCCCCCCCCACACACCCCTTAAAAGGGCACTGGCACCTTCCCCACAGGACAGTAATACATACAGTATGTATGTGTATGAATGTGTGTGTCACAAACAATGCAGCTGCAGCCTGCTGCCGACTGCCCCGACCCCAGCAACCGGCCCCGACTATTATCTTATAGTAGTATTGGAGATCCCCTCATCCAGTGGGCAGAAAAGGACTGCCCTTGCCATGGTCACACACACCCTCCCACCCCCACCCCCAACAACAGTGAGTGAAATTAACAAGGATGCCAGAAATGGCTCCTAACCCCGGGGGCTGAACGGCGCAGGGAACAGCTGAGTTTAAACTGTTCTTATGCAGAGGGTAGGCTTGCTTCTCCCTCTCAGCCAGTCTCCCTGCTCCCTGCTGCAAGCTAGAGGGGAGCCCCTGCAGCTGGTGCTGAGTGCCAGGCAGGGGGAAAGCACGGCCTAGCATCGGCAGCCTGGCTGGAGGAGGAAGGAAGACACGGAGAAAAATGTCACAGTGAGTTTTCACTTTTTCAGGCTTATTCCAATATTAAAGTTTTATTACAGACAGTATTTTTAGTAGTAGTAGCAGCTTTATTTTCTATATCCATGTCATGCAATGGGAGGGAGCTTGCGATTGGACCATATGGGTAAGAAATGTAAATTACTTTCACCCCTGCCCAAACCCTAGGGCTCCCAGCCGCCTCTGCAGGTGGTAGCTCCGGGGGTGATTTAAAGGGACCGGGGCTCCTAGCTTCAGTTGGATCCGCAAGCAGTTTAAATCCTGATTTAAAAGCCCCGGGATTTAAAGGCCCCACATCTTCCAGTAGAGGCCACGCCTCTTCCAGTTGAGGCCACGCCCCCTCCACAGGACTCTGGACTACCGGTAATTCCTTTAAATTACTTTCACCCCTGGAGAGGAGAGAGGTCAGTGGTTTAAACCCAACAGGGGACATTGTCTTTTTGAGGCGAGTGTAGCTTGCTTGGGATGGTGCTGATGATGGATAGAAAAAAGGCTGGAGTCAATGACAGATGAGACCATAGAAGGGAAAGGGGAATGGCAGCTCCACAGAAAGTCCTGGGTGCTCAGATGTCCCAGTTATTGCAGCCTGGCCTGTCATAGAGACAGAAAAGACAAAGTGGGACCCAGCCCCCCTACAGTGATCCCATGGACAAGAACCTGGTTGGGAGTGGGGTGAAGGTTCCCTCTGGGCAAAGGGGAGCTGAAATCCCTCAGTGTCCTGCAATTTAAGTAATGCAAGCTTCAAACCCTGCACGGGTGTGGGCTGAGGTACATCAGCAGAAGGTTGGACTGGACAGGGGCAGCAGGTTTGTATAATTTTTGGTGGTGCCCAGAATGGGACCAAGTCCTGCCCCCCCCCACACACCTGCCTAAGGCTCTGGGAGGGAGTTTGGGTGTGGGAGGGAGAGGGATTGGACTCTGAGAGAGAGTTTGGGTACAGAGTCTGGGCTCAGTCAGGGGGTTGAGGGCCAGGAGGGAATGCGGGGGACAGGCTCTTGGAGGGAGTTTGGGTGCAGGTGTGGGGTCTTGGTAGGGGTTTGGGGGTGCAGGAGAGGGTGAGGGGGTACAGCATTTACCTCAGGCATCTCCTGAAAGCAACCCACACCTCCTCTGGCAGCAGCCCCTAAGTGGGAGGGCCGGGGGCATCTCTGCGCATCGCTTCCCGCAGACTCCACCCATGCAGCTCCCATTGCCACAGTTGGCAGAGCTGGCACTCGGGGCGGGGGCAGCACATGGAGACCCCCCTGCCCCAGGGGCCGCAGAGACGTGGCAGCCGCTTCAGGGAGTGGTGTGCTACATGGAGCGAGGGCGGGCAGCAAATCACCTTAGCCCCGTTGTCCTGCTGGTGGTGGTGCGGGGGGTCCCTGGGCCCTTTTAAATTGCTCAGGGGTGAAAGGTGGGACCAGCGGGGACACTCCCAAGTGCCTAACATTGCTTTGCACAATGATAAATCTTGGAACAGGACAGAAATGAAATGGCAGCAGAACCTGAGGAATTAAAAGCCTCTGGATTCTTCTGTGTGCATTGACTCTGAACAGAAACTGTAATTTGACTCGCTTTGTGTCTGTGGCCGGTAAAATATCAGGACAAAGTCATTCCAGTGATTGTGACACTGGGTTTGAGGAGGCTTTGGTCTTATTAAAATGTAAGTAGCATGTTACACTTGTGTTTTTAAAGGTGGCTTCCCCAAGCAATCCCAAGTTGTTCTTCCCACAGCTGGCTGATGGTGGGCAGCAGGGGATCTCCACAATCTGGGGGAATCTCTCTGGGGCCCACTGCTAGTTCTCCATCCTTTCTCCCCCTAACCATGCACACCACTCCCCTCCCCATTAACAATGTTTTAGAGCAACCCCTCCCTCCCTCCCTTTATGGGATTCAGACTCTCTGTGACAGACTGACTGGGGCTCCTCTCTGCATGGTCCCAATGGGGAAGGAAAGAGACTGGGGGGGAGAGAGAAGATGGGCAGAAGGAGTCAAATGGGGCTAAACCAGAAAGGAGGAGATTTTCTTCCTGGTAAAATGTACTGGAGTCTCATCGCTGAAAAGCCACATCTTGAGATAGGTTTGAACCAGCAGCCTTTCAATTACCAGGCAAAGGTGTGAACCACAGAGAATGATAACTGCCTGCTTCCCAACTTTGCCTAAAAAGCACTTGCAGTGGTGCAACTGGTTAGTTTACAGAGGAATACTGTGGGGGTTATGTGTTCAAGCCTTACTTGGAACACTGGTTTCTATTACCTGTGTTGTTTCCCTAATTTGCATGGAAAGTACCATACCAGGAAAAGGAGAGTAAGCCCTAAAATGGGGAAGTGGGTGCATAGCTTGGAAACATCCACCCTATGCTGCCATTAGTTCCAGTAGATTGTTCACTGGCAGGGTGAATTGATTTATTTGCTGCTGAGAAAGCTGCCAGGACAGGTCTCTGGGCACCAGAACACCCGTGGCGCCTTCCCTGCCCCAGTCACTGCTGTAGGAGGGTCCTATATGCACTGAGTCTAAAGCTTTTCCAAGCCTTCTTAGCGCAGTTGGCAGCCTCTGAGCCTCAGAGTTCAAGCCTCAGAGAAGACAATGGTTTTTGCTCCCTGCTTCAGATTTTCTAATGGAAATCAGGGAAAAGAAGAGTGGTTTCTAGACACCCTCCCACCCATCTAACACACACACACACACACAGACTTTTCTAAGGCATTAACTTTTCCTTCTCTATGGAGTTTGTATTCTCCATACAGCAAAATAAAACAAAAACATGCAAGTCTAAGCCTAATACAGTATGAAACTCAATACAGATAAAATCTCACCCTCAGAGATCTTCCAATAAACTTATTTCACAGACTAGACTTATTTCTAGTCTGGGCCCAATCTTTTTCACGTGGTATAGTCCTTGTTCCAGCTCAGGAGGTAGCTAGACGATCTCTCATGACTGCAGCCAACTTAGTTCTTTTCCATCCCCTTATATAACTTTGGTACAAGGCAGGAATCTTTTGTCTCTCTCCTGGGGAAAAGCCCCCAGTTTAAGATGGATTCCTGTACCAGGTGACATGGTCTACTTCCTCACCTGTCCACTGGCCTCACAGTCTGGAGGAAGAAAGGCCTCTGGGTCTGCAGCAAAGTGCTGTGTGCTGACTTTTTGAGCAAATGCACGGCTAGCCAGAGAGGCATGTTCCCACAGAGTCCTCCCTGCCAGAAGTCAACAGAGATCAAGGGCTCCCCTGCTGGTCCCATGGTGTAGGGCCAGCACTCAGGGCTTTGAATCTTGCAATCAAAGTTTGTCTCAATGGGACCTTGGGGTCCTTCGGTTGCCAGCTAACCATCCTGGGATTTCCAAAGCTTCATCTTGCTCTCTCAAATGACTTGGGAGCCTGTCTTTTCCCACTAGCTGTTGTGACTTGAGCGCAAGAGAGGACATTTGATCCAGAAGGCTGGCCGTTCCTGGAGTCCTGTAGATAGGGATGCGAGCTGCATTTCCTCTCAGTCCTGAAGCTGGGCTGCAGCCTGGCCTAGAAGCCAGCCCTATTGGTTGACCTATTGGCTCAAAATCACATGGGTGGTGTTGGTGTTCCCTAGGAATGCTGAAGAGCGGGCCTAAGGGAGGGAGGCTTAATATTCCTCCCTATCAGTCAGGGCAGAAGAGGAGGGCTGCAAGAGTGGGCAGGTTGATGATCTGGGCCTTCTAGCATTCGGTTGGAGATGAGGTGGAGAATGCAAACTGGGAAAAACGGTTTCTGGCCTCTGAGGAATGGCTCGGCCAGTGGCGTAACTGGACCTTGTCATTACCTACAAGGTTGTAATGCTCAAAACCTATCTTTTGGCTGCGGGCAATTTCCTCACCAATGTATATTATCCCCCTGCTCCACGAGTGCTGCTAAGACCGAACATGATAGCCTTCCACTTCTTGTGGGGCAATAGGATGTCCCTACCTAGTTAGGAGAAGTGTGGCTTTTCTGCAGTATTAGAAGGGGGGTTGGGCCTGGTGGGCTTTGAAGCCTTTTACGGCTCTACTTTTTCGTTTTTCAATTTTGAGTGGGTGGCTGAGCTGGAGGTCAGGTCAGGCCCAAGGGGGAATGGCAGAGCAACCACAAAGAATGCAACTGACTCTTTGGATATGGCTGTATTTTTTTTTTACCCCACTGGGTGCAGCACCGGGTATGGGATGGCCGATGGTGGTGGAAGGGGGAGATTAGGAAGGCCCCCCAGTGTTCTTCTGCTCCCACCTTACATCCTACAGGATTTTCAGTGGGTGGCTAGGTCGAAGGTGCTTGCAGGATGGCTTCATCCGCAACATTGGCCACCCTCACAGCAGCGGCAGCAGAGAGGGCCCCTTTTCGGCTCAGTCTCAACAGAGGTCAATGTACCCACTGGGTGAGACAGGCCAATTTTAGGGAGCTTCCTCTGAAGGTGAGCAACTGTCCCCAGAACTTACTGACAGGAACTGTAAAGTATTTGCAAATGTGCACGGCCGGCATGTGCAGAGCAAAGGCTGCCCAGGGGCACTGCGTCAGGCTCTGGCAGCACTTGAGACAATAGACCATCTTCAGCCACCAGTTAACCCAGGATCTAAGGCAGGAATGGGAGAGGAAGCAAGTCAAGCTGAAGAAGCCAGGCAAAAATTCATCTTGCTTTCCTGGACATTCGCAATGATGCCCTTTTTGTGTGCCATGGCTGACAAAAACATCCCAGACAGAGAAGCAGCAGGCCAAAAAAGTGCTTTTCAGGTGCTGAAATAGCTCAGTCAGGAAAGTGTTAGACTGAAGATCTAGAAGTTCTTGGTTCAATCCCAGGCTTTGGCAGGCTCTTTGGTCTCTTTGTGTGCAGGAGTGGGATGTTTTCTGGAATCACAGCAAGTGCCTTTACCTGCCGCGAGTCCCTCATTTCAGGCTCCCAAACAAGAAAAAACAGGGTGGACATATGCACCGAGTTGGCCCACCTGAGCTTTCTTTCTTCTCTTGCTGTTTCTCAGCTCTCCTTCAAGCTGGAGTTAGAAGGACAACATAAGGATAACTTCCTGAGTGCCGGCTCCAGTCCTTTGCTCTACCAGCTGACCTATCGAAGGGCTGCCACCACTTTCTCCAAGTTTGCCCATCAGTGTGTTCAGAATGGAGAGCGGTAACTAGTGGTGTTCCCCAATGGTCAGTCCTAGGACCAATCCTATTAAAGTTATTCATAAATGATCTGGAGAAAGGGGTAAACAGTGAGGTGGCAAAGTTTGCAGACAATACTAAACTGCTCAGGATAGTTAAGACCAATGCCGACTGTGAAGAACTTCAAAGAGATCTCAGAAAATTAAGAGATTGGGCAACAAAATGGCAAATGAAATTTCATGTAGCTAACTCTCAAGTAATGCACATGGGAAAAAATAACCCCAACTATACATACAATATGATTGGGGCTAATTTAGCTACAACTAATCAGGAAAGAGATCTTGGAGTCATCATGGATAGTTCTCTGAAGATGACCACGCAGTGTGCAGCGCAGCCAAAAAAGCAACCAGGATGTTAGGAATCATTAAAAAAAGGATAGAGAATAAGATGGAGAATATATTATTGCCCTTATATAAATCTATGGTACACCCATATCTTGAATACTGCGTACAGGTGTGGTCTCCTCGTTTCAAAAAAGATATAGTGGCATTAGAAAAGGTTCAGAGAAGGGCAACTAAAATGATTAGGGGTTTGGAACGGGTCCCATATGAGGAGAGATTAAAGAGACTAGGACTTTTCAGCTTGGAAAAGAGGAGACTAAGGGGGGATATGATAAAGGTATATAAAATAATGAGTGGTGTGAATAAGGAAATGTTATTTACTTGTTCCCATAATATAAGAACTAGGGGCCACCAAATGAAATTAATGGGCAACTTGTTTAAAACAAATAAAAGGAGGTTCTTCTTCACACAGCACACAGTCAACATGTTGAACTTGCCTGAAGAGGTTGTGAAGGCTAGGACTATAACAGGGTTTAAAAGAGAACTAGATAAATTAATAGGTTTCAGAGTGGTAGCCGTATTAGTCTATATCAGCAAAAAGAATGAAGAGTACTTGTAGCACCTTAGAGACTAACAAATTTATTTGAGAAACAACTCTGACATCACAATCAAAAAGGGTGACAAAGGAGGTGCTGTCGTCATCATGAATGAGTCGGAATATGAATGAGAGACTGCTAAGCAGCTCTCTAACACCACATTCTACAAGCCGTTACCCTCTGATCCCACTGAAGGTTACCAAAAGAAACTGCACCATCTGCTCAGGAAATTCCCTGAAAAGCACAAGAACAAATCTGCACAGACACACCCCTAGAATCCTGACCAGGGGTTTTCTATCTGCTACCCAAGATCCATAAACCTGGAAATCCTGGACACCCATCATCTCAGGCATTGGCACCCTGACAGCAGGATTGTCTGGCTATGTTGACTCCCTCCTCAGGCCCTACACTACCAGCACTCCTAGCTATCTTTGAGACACCACTGACTTCCTGAGGAAACTACAATCCATCGGTGATCTTCCAGAAAACACCATCCTGGCCACTATGGATGTAGAAACCCTCTACACCAACATTCCACACAAAGATGGACTACAAGCCATCAGGAACAGTATCCCCAATAATGTCACGGCAAACCTGGTGGCTGAACTTTATGACTTTGTCCTCACCCATAAGTATTTCACATTTGGGGACAATGTATACCTTAAAGTCAGCAGCACTGCTATGGGTACTCTCATGGCCCCACAGTATGTCAACATTTTTATGGCTGACTTAGAACAACACTTCCTCAGCTCCATATCTCCTTCGCTACGCTGATGACATCTTCATCATCTGGACCTATGGAAAAGAAGCCCTTAAGCAATTCCACCATGATTTCAACAATTTCCATCCCACCATCAACCTCAGCCTGGACCAGTCCACACAAGAGATCCACTTCCTGGACACTACAGTGCTAATAAGCAATGGTCACATAAACAACACCCTATACCGGAAACATAGTGACCGCTATACTTACCTACATGCCTCCAGCTTTCACCCAGACCACACCACATGATCCATTGTCTACAGCCAAGTTCTAAGATACAAGCGCATTTGCTCCAACCCCTCAGACAGAGACAAACACCTACAAGATTTCTATCAAGCATTCTTACAACTACAATACCCACCTGCTGAAGTGAAGAAACAAATTGACAGAGCCAGAAGAGTACCCAGAAGTCACCCACTACAGGACAGGCCCAAGAAAGAAAGTAACAGAATGCCACTAGCCGTCACCTTCAGCCCCCAACTAAAACCTCTCCAGCGCATCATCAAGGATCTACAATCTATCCTGAAGGTTGATCCCTCACTCTCACAGATCTTGGGAGACAGGCCAGTCCTTGCTTACAGACAGCCCCCCAACCTGAAGCAAATACTTACCAGCAACCACACACCACACAACAAAAACACTAACCCAGGAACCTATCCTTGCAACAAAGCCCGTTGCCAACTCTGTCCACATATCTATTCAGGAGATGCCATCATAGGACCTAATCACATCAGCCACACTATCAGAGGCTCGTTCACCTGCACATCTACCAATGTGATATATGCCATCATGTGCCAGCAATGCTCCTCTGCCATGTTGTGACGGAGCAGGGAGCGGGGCAGATTTGACTTGGGAATGTTGCAGGGGGGTTACATTGGGGATGGGGGACTTCCCTTGAAGGAAGCTACCTGAGCTGTAACCTGAGCCAGGAGGGGATTGGGGGAAGTAACACCTTCTGGCCAGCAGACTGAACAAAGGAGAGGAGGAGCAGAGGGGAGTGGGGAGAAAGCTGCTGGAGGAGTTTTTAGTTTCAGTTTGGGCTGGGTGTAGGGTGACCAGACATCCCAATTTTATTGGGACTGTCCCGATATTTCCTTGTTTGTCCCGCATCCCGACCGATGTCTGGTCGGGACACTGGACAAGGAAATGCTCCGGAGCCCAGAAGTGCTCGTGCCCCCCCGCCCTGACTCCGCCCCCTCCTCCCCCGATTGGCTCCTTCCCTGAATCCCCACCTCTTCCCCAGGCTCGCCTTCCTCTTCCCTCCTCAAGCACTGGAGGGAGACCCGGGAGATGCAGGGGAAGCGCAGGGCCGGGGAGAGTGAGAGTCCGGCCTGGCCCCGAGCAGGCAGGACTCAGTCGGGCAGTAGGGAGAGTAGGGGGGTGGCCCGTGGGGCCAGGAGGCAGCTGTTCTCCCTCCCAGACAGTGGGACTCGGGAGCAGCCACTGCTGCAGCTCCCACTGCCGCGGGGGGGGGGAGGGGGAAGCAGCCACTGGCCAAGCTTGGCGGCTGTGGCTCTGGCGCCCCTGAACCCCCCGGGCCTGCTGCGGGGACGCAGCAGCACGCACACTGCGCCCAGCCCCTGCCAGTTGCGTCTGGGCTGCTGCCCAGTGGTGCTATCCTGAGGCGGAGGCATCGGCAGCCCAGCCCCGTTCAGTCCCCTGCAGGACCCGAGCGGGACGGGGGGGCTGGGGCCTGCTGCCCCCACTCCGGGGCCACCGCGGGATTGCACCAGCTGGGCAGCAGCCGAGATGCGACTGGCCAGGGGCTGGGCACAGCGTGCGCGCTGCTGGGTCCCCGCAACAGGCCCGGGCTCAGGGGGTTTGAGGGCGCCAGAGCCGCAGCTGTCGAGCTTGGCCATCGGCCGCTTCCTCCCCCGTGGCAGTGGGAGCTGCAGCAGCGGTTGCTCCTGAGTCCCGCTGCCCGAGGGGGAGAACAGCCGCCGCCTGGCCCTGCAGGCCACCCCCCTACACTCCCTACCGCCCGACTGAGTCTTGCCTGCGCTCGGGGCCAGGCCAGACTCTCACTCACCCTGGCCCCGCGCTTCCCCTGCGTCTCCCGGGCCTCCCTCCAGCACTTGTGGAGGAAGGGTGTTTTTTTTTTTTGTCCCGCCCCCGCCACGCGCAGGGAACCCCAAGCTGGGGTCTAAGCTCCCTAAACCTCCCAGAAGGACTTGATTGAGGGATTCTGGTTGTACCTACATGCTCTGCTTGGGACTGTGTTCCTGTCATCTAATAAACCTTCTGTTTTACTGGCTGGCTGAGAGTCACGGTGAATCTCAGGAAGAGGGGTGCAGGGTTCTGACTCCCCCACACTCTGTGACAACTGGTGGCAGAGGTAGGATCTACTGCACCCCGTGGACGGCGCTTCCTGCTGTAAGTGACTGGGGAGCAGTAAAATGAAGGGTGATTGATGGGGACCAGGTGTGCTGAAGAGTCAGAGAGAGACGGTTTCAGGGGGCGATTCACCCCTGGCAGTGTGTGACCAGTGAGAAGGACTTTTGCAGTATCAGAGTCCCCCAGGGAATCGCAGCGAGTGGTCCCAGGGGTGGAGGAGTCTGCAGCTCGACCCTGACAGAGAGGTGGTGACCTCGAAAAGGGCTGGCACACTAGGGGTTCTTCCTGGAAACTGTGGGGAGTGGTGAACACCCGGGCCTGTTAGTGGCTAGGAGGAAGATGTATGCCAAGCTCCTTAAGAGTGACCTGGTGGAGCTGTGCAAGCAGAGGGGGCTGCGCAGTGGAAGGCTCACCAAAGAACAGCTCATTGCCCAGCTGGAGGAAGGAGATTGCTTGAATAAACTTATCCCTGGCGCTGAGGGAAGCAGCCTGGCAAATGCAGCGCAGGCACCAGTGTCTGTTCCAGCTGGGAGTGGTCAGCCGGCTGCTGAGAGCTTCCCGAGACCCCTCCTTCCTATGCCTAGGGGAAGGGTGGGGAGGAGCCCAGGGAATACCAAAGGCACTGTGACACCCCCCCCCGGCCAGCAGGAGATCCTCCCGGCGACGCTTGGCCTCCGTGGAGCGGAAGTGGCTGGAATGGGAGAAAGAGCTAAAACTGAGAGAGCTGGCAGTTCGTGAACAACAGAGACAGCATGAACAGGAGGAAAAAGAGAAACAGAGGCAGCATGAAGAGAGACAGCGTCAGCTTGAACTGGAGCTGGCAAGGCTGCGGGGCAGCGAGCCCCCGGCTGCGGTGAGTGAGGGGGCATCCAGGAACACACGGAGCTTTGATAAGTGCATCCTGGCCCAACGTAAGGAGGGGGAGGACATGGATGACTTCCTGGAGGCCTTTGAGATGGCCTGCGAGCTGCACCAGGTTGATCCTGTGGACAGACTCTGAATTCTCACCCCCTTACTGGACCCCAAAGCTGTAGCATTGTACCGCCAACTGGAAGGGGCGGAGAAAGGGGACTACAAACTATTCAAAAAGGCCCTGCTACGTGAGTTTGGGCTGACTCCTGAGATGTACCGGGAAAGGTACTGGAGTCACGATAAAACCCCTGAGATCTCATATCTGCAACTAGCCGTCAGCATGGAGGCATATGCCAGCAGGTGGGCAGATGGGGCCCAGATAAAGGAGGACCTGGTTAAACTGCTGGTACTGGAGCAACTGTATGAGCAATCTGACCTGAGGCTGTGGTTGAGGGACAAAAAGCCAGAGAACCCGCGATACACAGGGCGGCTGGCCGATGAGTTTGTGAAGAGCCGGTCAGGGGGTGGCAGGGAGGAGTCCCAAAGGAACAGGCCTGCTACGATGCAGAGAGTGAGTCACCCTGGGACCTCCCAAAGGGGGAATATGGGGAATCCCTTCCCCAGGGCCAGCTCCAGGTAGCACCTTACCAAGCAGGTGCTTGGGGCGGCCACACCGGAGAGGGGCGGCACGTCTGGCTCTTCCACGGCAATTTGGCAGTAAGTCCCTCACTCCAGCTTTTTTTTTGGAGGGGGGAGAGCTGCTTGGGGCGGCAAAAGCTCTGGAGCCGACCCTGCCCTTCCCAACGGGAACGCCCAGCATCAGGGACAACCGAGCAGTTTGAGGGGACCAACGGGACATGAGTTGCTATTACTGCAGCCAAAGAGGCCACATTCAGGCCCAGTGTCCCAAGCTCAAGGACAGACTGAGCAGACCGAACCCACACCGGGTTAACTTGGTAGAGGCCCAGACGGACGAGGGGCAGGCTTCCCAGGCAAGGGGGGCTGGCAGCTTATCAACTGCTCAAGAGAGAGAAGGGCCCCAGGCCAGCTTCTCTGGGGGGCCAGATGCTCCGGACTCAAAGTTTTCCATTTACAGGGTTCTGTTTTACTGGCTGGCTGAGATTCACAGTGAATCTCAGGAAGAGGGGTGCAGGGTCCTGACTCCCACACACTCCGTGACACATGTACATTGGCCAAACCGGACAATCTCTACATAAAAGAATAAATGGACACAAATCAGATGTCAAGCATTATAACATTCAAAAACCAGTCGGAGAACACTTCACTCTCCCTGGTCACTCGATTACAGATCTAAAAGTCGCAATATTACAACAACAAAAACTTCAGAAACAGACTCCAATGAGAGACTGCTGAATTGGAATTAATTTGCAAACTGGACACCATTAAATTAAGCCTGAATAAAGACTGGGAGTGGATGGGTCATTACACAAAGTAAAAGTATTTCCCCATGTTTATTTCCCCCCTACTGTTACTCACATCTTCTTGTCAACTGTTGGAAATGGGCCATCCTGATTATCACTACAAAAGGTTTTTTTCTCCTGCTGATAATAGCTCACCTTAACTAATCACTCTCATTATAGTTTGAGAACCCCTGTTATAGTGTGTATGGCTACACCCATTTTTTCATGTTCTCTGTGTGTATATATATATATATATCTTCCTACTATATTTTCCACTGCATGCATCTGATGGAATGGATTTTAGCCCATGAAAGCTTATGCTCTAATACATTTGTTAGTCTCTAAAGTGCCACAAGTACTCCTCGTTCTTTTTTCAGATAAATTAATGGAGGTTAAGTCCATTAATGGCTATTAGCCACGATGGGTAAGAAATGGTATCACTAGCCTCTGTTTGTCAGATGGTGAAGATGGATGGCAGGAGAGAGATCACTTGATCGTTACCTGTTAGTTTCACTTCCTCTGTGGCACCTGGCATTGGCCACTGTTGGCAGATAGGACACTGGGCTGGATGGACCTTTGGTCTGACCCAGTATGGCCATTCTTATGTTCTTATGAAGGTAGAGGCAAAGCACTGCAACAGAGTTTCTGTAGTGTAGTGGTTATTACGTTTGCCTAACATGCAAAAGGTCCCTGGTTCAAAACTGGGCAGAAAGATGATGGGTTATCTTTCCCAGCTCCTAGTGCTGCCACTGGCCTGTCTCTGCTGTTGTAGCAGCAGAAATCTGTATTTTCTGTATAACTATCTATGTATAACCTGTATGCTCAAAAGATCTGTTATACTTCCCCCCCCCCCTGCTTTTGTCTCCTCTCTCTCTCTCTCTCTCTCTCTCTGAATACCTGTGAAGTGGCTTTCCCCCTCCCCCTCCCTCCTGGAATGCTTGTGGGATGAATGGGCTGGTTGAACAGCTGGAAGATCAGAAGAGCTTCCAGGTAGACAAGGTGTCTGGGACTCTAATAAGGCAGCACGCACACACCCAATGCATGGACACTGGCTGAGGTGGAGCGTGACCAGCCAAGTCATCTCTAGTCGCAGGCCATGAGGAGCAGGTCCTTAAAAGGGGAAGGGGCCATGTGCTCAGGAGTGCACTCACAAGCTTGTACCTCCTGTGAATGCCCTTCGCCCGGACCGCCTGGCCAGTTGTTCACTGCAATGCATTCCATCATGCCTTGTGTCGGAGAAAAACTGAGTTCTCACTATTTTGTTTAGGTACAGCAAGTCAGAAGCTTTATTAACTCTCACATGTGCAGAGGAGAGAGCAAAGCAGGTCTCTCTCTGGTAACTAATTACAGCAAGCATTTATACCTTTCATCACAGAAATAATGAGGGACAGCAGCATTTTGTTTATACATAGGCCATCTTGATATCTCATTTCCTCACTTGTTTTGACTCTTGCCAACATACAATTAGTTTCTATACCTTATCTACACAAGGTCTTTTACACCTTATCTATACTGAGGTCATAATGACTTCTTACACAGTTCTTTCTCACCCGCCTCACACAATCCTCGCTTCTACAAATCTCGCGTTATCAGGGTTATCAGGGTCACAGCTAGCTTGACTCTTGCTAACAAAGACTGTCTCTTGCTAACGAAGCCTGACTCTTGCTAACAACCGTCATGCATTGCAGTTCCCTTCTGTCAGTTCTTTTCTCTGCTTCCACAACCCCCCCTTTTGTACTTCTAGTACAACAAACATTCTCAAATCTCTATTTGCATCAAGTCCTGGACTTCAGATTCTAAATCAGATGCTTCAACCTTAGGGGTTTTGATTGGATGCAATGACAATGCATGATTAGCATGAACATGAAAGGTATTACTATTATTACATCTTTTACAACAATAACATAATCCTAAACTAACTAATAACAATACAAGCAATAACATTCCCATAGCAATACTATAATGGGGTTGTTGTACAGCCTTTGTCATAAAGCACAATACATCATATTTAGTACATAAGGTAGATACTCTATAAGCAGTGTGAAAGCCATACTTTTCTACTTGATATACATTTTGAAGCATGTGAATTTGCCCTTGTACCTCAGAGATTTTCTGAATCTCAGGTAACAATGAAAGCAAATTTTGAAATCTATCAGATAGTAAGCTAGTCCAATTAAAGGGTATCTGGAACCTAAGGGCTACTTGAAAAACTCTATCTGCAGGCCAGTAAATGATATGATTGCCTGCAGTGGTAGTGAGATTAAAATGTATGTCTTGTGATATGGTGTCATTAACATACACACAGCTATCATTAGCTTGGAAGAGTAAGTGTCCTGTCAGGGTAGTTCCTTGTCCCCTACCCTCCCAGCAAACGTAGTCATAAACAGTGACAACTTCTCCTGGCTTCAGTTTACGTGTACACTGAAGCTGTGGGGGTTCTAATGGCCAGAATGTCCACAGGTTACCTAACCCCATCCAAATGTCAGGTGTAATCCTAGGAGCACTAACTAAAAATCGATTGGGCATACCAGGTGGTCTAATTTCCCAGATGTTTCGATGAATTACCCAATCCCATATGCATCCTCCCCATGGACCCGGCAGGATACGGTATGTGGGAGCCCACACCCCCTGTACCGGTCCATATGCTTGGAAGGAGCACTGAGAATGTCCACACTTCCACCCAGAAAGTTTCCAAGTATGTCTCCATGGCCACAGGTCAGATGGTACTCCTGACGTGTCTGTAAGGGCAGTGGGCCAAGCCTGGTGCTCTAGATCATTCCGAATGGCCATTAGCTGGTCATTCAAGAAATCCTGAATCTCTGAGCATGCTAGATCCCACTGCAATGCCTTCCCAGCCTCAGTGATATTCAATACCATCTCTGTCAGTAACTTCTGGGTCATAGAACTAAGGGCGGAGATAACATGTAACTCACCAACTCCAGCCTGTACCTGGGTTAGTTGTGCTCCAGAAACAAGGCCTATGGCCTTCTCTAGTTGGCCCAATTTCTCATCATGTTCCTGGTTCTTAAAAATATTCCAAACTGCTGCTGCACTATTGGCCCCATCCCACAGGGATCCAGTCAAATCTCTCTGCTTTCTAGAAGAAATAACCCAAGCTCTCTGTTGTGCTAATCTAATGGCAGCTCCTTGTGAGCAGTTCGGATATGTAGAGGTAATCTGGAAACTGGATAAGGGCAATGAAAATTTAACAGTCCCTAGTGTAGTGTTAATCACAGTCCATCGATATCCTACTACATCTCTTTTTGGTGTAGTACTATACCACATCTGTTGGTCAAATACCTTTATGTATTTCCGGGAGGCATTAACATTAATGGTATAAGATGGAGTGTATTGCAATAAGGTACAAGTCACATTATCAGTCACTGGAATCATTTCTATGCAGGTAAAATTTCCAGTGGCAGAACAAACTCTTTGAGTGCTTGTCTGATTGTTCACTAATTGGGTGATCAAATAACAATAAGGACCTCTTTCATTTAACACAGTACAAATTCCAGGAACAATCATCATATCTATTTCACTATAGAACCCATCAATTGCAGTTATTAATTCTTGGGGTTCACTAGTAGTGATATCATGTATTTTTATCTCTACTGATCCATTTGTTCTCCATTCAATTGTTTGCTCATATACATTATCTTGAACTTTAAAGAATAATTTCTCTGAGCAAAATTTCAGTAAAGCACTGAGATGTGAAAGTCTTGGCCAATGAGTTTCATTGGAATGTGTAGTACTGTTTGTATCTGGATAAGTTACAGTGGTGGTGGCAAGGGTCAAGGGACTAGTGGTAGGTGTGGTCTTTGTGGTGGCAAGGCGTTTTTGATATTCATCTTCTGACAGCCAATTAGGGAGGGCAGTGCATCCTGAAGGTACCTGTCCATAAGCACAAAGCCCTGATCCTGGAAAGAATCCACCCCACCACTGGACCCCACATTCCCAGGAACGTTCCCCACAGTTCCCTCCTTGCCAATAAACAATGCTTCATTTCTTCCACCAGGGCCAGTTCTTAATGTCTTTTGTAGTTAGAAAGTTCTGGACTTTGGTGGTTTCAGCAGAGCGAGTGTTTCTTCTTTTCTTCTTCAAAAGCAGTTGTGATTCACCATAATACAGGGGAGAGGTTACTAGCACTTCACCCTGTATTGGTGTGATTCCTGTAAAAGAATTCAAAGGCACAGTAGATCTGTCAGTGGACAAGGGAGAGGTTACTAGCACTTCACCTTGTCCTCTTTCCCTGCTGTCCAGGAGGCACAGCAGAGCTAGCAGGAGAAACAGGCTGATCAGCAGCTGGAGAATCCTCTCCAGGCAGAGGGGTCTTTTTGCAGTGCGAAGCATGGGTCCAGGTGGGCAGTCCTTGGCACTTCACAGCAGTGTTGGTAGTTAACAGGACTTGGAAAGGGCCTTTCCAGCGTGGAGCCAAGGCAGTCTTTTGCTGATGGACCTTTATGTAGACCCAGTCTCCTGGTTCCAGCGAATGGCAGGGCTGCACAGGATCCTTGGGTAGTGCTTCTTTCACCTGTGTATAGAAAGACTTAACACATTTCATTAGTGCCTGACAATACTTAAGCATTGTGTCATCCATTAAATGAATGTCCATCTGAGCTAGGGTCAGTGGGGGCGCAGTTGGTAGTCTCACCGGGCGCCCTGTCAGAATCTCATGAGGGCTGAGTCCAGTCTTTCGATTGGGAGTGGCCCTCATACTCATTAGTGCCAGAGGAAGGGCCTCTGGCCACTTCAAGTTGGTTTCAGCACAAATCTTGGCCAGTTTATTTTTCAGAATTCCATTCTGGCGTTCCACTGTTCCAGCAGACTGCGGATGGTGGGGGCAGTGAAGGTTGTGTTGAATCTGCAAAGCTGCACATAACTCTTTTACAATCTGTCCAGTAAAATGAGTTCCACGGTCACTGTTGATACTCACAGGGATGCCAAATCGTGGTACAAAATCTTTAAGCAGAAGTTTCACAACAGTCCTGGCATCTGCTTTCCTGCAGGGAAAAGCTTCAACCCAATTTGAAAATACATCCACCAAAACCAATACATATTCATAGCCACAACATTTAGACAGTTGAATAAAATCAATCTGAATATTTACAAAAGGTCCCCAAGGGGGAAGGTGAGCTGCCTGCCTAACTTTAACAGCTTTACCAATGTTATGCTGCTGACAAATCACACATTGTTGACAGTAGTGATGTGCAATGACTGGGAACCCGAATGCACACCAATCTCGGTTAACCGCAGCAACCATCCCCCCCTTTGCTCACGTGAGCCATTCCGTGGTATACACGAGCAAGATAGGGCATTAGCATCTTCGGTGCAACCAGGCGACCAGCTGGGGCACGCCAAAGATGATCAGGGTGTAGAATACAGCCATTAGCACTCCAAAAACGTTTCTCAGCTGCCGGTGCAGCTTCCTGGATCTTGGCCAGATCCTCAAGGGAGGCTAGTGGAGGCTGTTCAATCAAAGCACAAGTATATTCAGCCTGAGGTGCAGAAAGGGCCGCTGCTTTGGCTGCAGAGTCTGCCAAAGCATTTCCACGGGTAACTTCATCATGAGGGGTCTGGTGAGCTGTACATTTCACGACAGCTATAGCTTTGGGCAATAAAAGGGCATCTAAAAGAGCAGAGACATACCGACTGTTCTTAATAGGAGAACCAGTGGATGTAAGAAAACCTCTATACTTCCAGAGCAACCCATAATCATGTACCACTCCAAAAGCATAACGAGAGTCTGTATAGATTGTAACTGCTTGATCCTGAGCGAGAATGCAGGCTCGAGTTAAAGCCACAAGTTCGGCCACTTGAGCAGAAAACACAGAAGGAAGAAAAGCACTTTCAATAACAGCATGTGCAGAACACACAGCATAACCAGCAACCAATTTGCCCTTAGAATCTCACAAGCACAAACCATCTACAAAGTAAATAAGATCAGGATTTTGCAAAGGTACATCTAGTAAATCATCTCTTGGACAAGAGAGAACCGATGTCACAGACACACAGTCATGTGGGTCTCCGTCTTCGGGCCCAGGCAACAAGGAGGCAGGATTTAGAACAGGGCAACGAGCCAAAGTGATATGAGATGAAGACAACAAGACAAGTTCATATTTTGTAAGATGAGAAGTGGATAGATGCTGTGTCTTAGATTTTAACAAGAGAGCAGCCACAGCATGAGGGACAGCAACAATCAAAGGAGATCCTAAGACAATAGATTCAGATACCTGAACAGCAAGAGCTGTTGCAGCTACAGCACGCAGGCAAGGGGGAAATCCAGCTGCCACAGCGTCTAGGGCAGTACTGTAATAAGCAATGGGACGGTGTTTGTCTCCGTGCTTTTGCGTTAATACAGCCAAAGCAAACCCATTACGCTCATGACAGAAAAGAGTGAATGGTTTAGCATAATCAGGAAGTCCCAGGGCTGGTGCACTGGACAGACTTTGCTTGATAGCAACAAAAGCTTTTTCAGCCTCTGGAGACCAAGGAAGAGGCTCAGGGGTACCTGACTTAGTCAGATCCTGTAAGGGTTTAATCATTGTTGCATAGCCTAAAATCCATTGTCTACAGTACCCAGTCATGCCAAGAAAAGTACGCATTTGAGAAATAGTTCCAGGCCTAGGCATATTTAGAATAGCTGAAATCCGAGAATCTGATAAATGACGAGTACCAGGAGAAATATCATGACCAAGGTAATGAACCTTGGGCTGACACAGCTGTAGTTTTTTCCGGGATGCCTTATGACCCTTAGCAGCTAAAGCAGTCAAAAGAATCAAAGTATCAGTTTTACAAGATTCAAAAGAGAGGGATGCCAACAAAAGATCATCCACATACTGTATAAGCACTGATTTACCTGGGAAAACCACATCATCCAGATCCTTCTTCAGGATCTGGGAAAACAAGGAAGGGGATTCAGTATACCCTTGGGGTAACCGAGTCCAGGTGTACTGGCGTCCTTTGTAGGTAAAGGCAAACAGATACTGACTCTCAGGGTGAATGGGGATAGAAAAGAAAGCTGAACATAAGTCCACAACAGTAAAGTAGGTAGCTGAAGGTGGAATACAAGAAAGAATTGTAGCTGGGTTTGGAACCACAGGAAAGGAAGGTAAAACAACAGCATTAATCGCGCGGAGATCTTGAACAAACCGATAAGTGTTCTTTCCTGGCTTCTTTACAGGAAAGATAGGAGTATTACACGAACTGGTGGTAGCAACAATAATACCCTGCTGTAATAAAGACTCCATTACTGGGGCTATACCTTCCTCTGCCTCAGGACGCAGAGGATACTGGGGAACTCTTGGCAAAGCTTTAGAAGGATCAACAAAAATCTTAACTGGTTCAGCGGTCCGAATCTGTCCCACTTCATTAGCGTGCTGAGACCAGAGATGAGGAGGAACTTGTGATAACAAATGCACAAGGTCAGGGCTACGAGTTGTTGGTAATTTAGCTGGCTCCGCTATGTGGAGTGTAGCCAACACTAGATTGGTATTCTCACCAGGAACCTGTAAGAATACGCTATCTGGTGTGCAATAGATAGTACAACCTAATTTACACAAAAGATCCCTTCCCAGCAGATTCACAGGAGAGGAGGGGCTGAGCAAGAATGCATGCTTGTCAGCGAGGGGCCCTAGTGAGACAGCAAGGGGTTTTGTGACAGGATGTGAAACAGGTTGATTTGAAATGCCCACAGCATTTACAGACAAAGTTGACAAAGGAACAGAGGGAAACTCCTCGGATCTTAGAGCAGATCTAGTAGCTCCAGTATCCACAAGACAAGTAACAGTTTGTCCCTCAATTTCACAGTTTACAAAAGGACCTTCTTGATCAATGGGAATTAAAGGATTCATGATGTAGTTACGTTCCCTCAGGCTGTCCTAGTAAGAGGTAGTTGGTGGGGTAAAAGTAGATGCTTCAGGATTTGGGAAAGGAGATGGAGGGTTCTGAGATAATCGGGTTGGGCATGCATCTTTCCAGTGACCCTCTTGGCCACAAATGTGGCATGCAGTGTACCTAGGTTGGGCAGGATACGAGGGACCCTTCCCTCTTCCTCGCCCACAACCTCGTCCTCGTCCTCCTCTCATTCCCCCACGGCCCTGGTTTTGATAAGTTTCTAACTGCAGGGTCAACAGTTTTGTTTCAGTATTCTCTTTCTTCTGCTCTATGCAAGCTGCACAATGATTGGCGACTGTCACCAATTCAGAAAGGGGTTTAGTTTGCCAGCCAATGCAGATAGTTCTTAACTGCTGCTGAATCTTTGGTAAGAGTCCCTGAATAAAAGCAGCCCCTACGGCTTCTCTGGCATTTTCAGCTGGCTGAGCAATTCCCGAATGCTGTTCAAAAACCTTAGTCAGCCTATCTAGATAATCAGCAGCGGACTCTCCTTTATTCTGTTTACAATAAGTAATCTTTGTCCAATCTGTCTTCTTAGGGCAGACTTCCGTGACAGAATTTACGAGACGGTCCCTAGCCTCTCTCAAATCACGATCAATTCCAGGGTCGGCAGCTGGCCAGGCTGCCTGCCTGGTAAGCCGTTGTCGAACTTCGGCTGGCATAATCATTCGCAAGAGTTGATTAATGTCTGCCCAAGATGGATTATAACACTGAACCACCGTCCGGAGTTCGTCTCTAAACTTTTCTGGTTCCTCCCTGACGTTGGGAAATTCCTTCACCAAGTTTCTCAAATCTCCTGGTGACCACGGGGCATGCACTGTGACCAACTGTCCTGCATTCCCAGGCAGGTCTCTTAAAGGAACCTGGAGTGCATGTGCCACACTTCTAGTAAGATAACGGGTACTTTCCTCAGAAGGATTAGAATCAGGAGAGCTACTGGGAGGCTCAGAATCACCTCTTTGTGGTGAAGAGGAGGCTTCTCTCCCAGGGGAAGAGAGAACAATGTGTGCAGTTGATACATGCGGTGGTGAAACTGGCACTGCCGGGTGAGATTCATTAGCAGACCCAGGCTGTGCAGGGGGAGGAGGCAGCACAGGCTGCTGCTGCTGCTGAATGTTACTGAAGAAATCTAAAATATCCTCAGCAGTTTCCTCCTCACTGTCAGATCTAACTAATTGGGGATAAAGGGGAGCAGAAGGAATTGCTTGAATGGGATTAGGATACACAGGAGCTGAAGGAATCACCCTAGGGGGAAGACAGCTGGATGCCTTGCATTTAAGCTGTAAATGTTGCACTTGAGCCTTTAACTTTTCCTGGGAGTCCTTTAGACTCCGCACTCGAGACTCGTGGAGTCTCTTTGTTGCTTCCTCCCACCAATAGACAAATTGCTCCCACTGTGTATCAGAGGCTTTTGGTGAAGCCAGAGTTTCTTTAAGGTATTTAAGTTTGTCTAAATCAAAGGTACCTTCTAGTGGGCAGTGTTTAGATGGATTTGCACGCGTGTAAAGATTCCAACTATCTAAATACCTGCAGGTTTTCGGGCCATAATGTACGTACATGAAATAAGCTGGGGTACCCTTAGGGGGTGAAAGGGAAGACTTAGACTGTCCCCCACCCATTTTCCAATCACACACTCAAAAGGGGAAGGATGCCCTGTCCGCGCTAGCGGCTCATAAACTAAGGATCTCTCCCTACAGGGTATTCACACAGGAGTGACTAACGAGGATAGCCATGACCCCCTACACCTCCCTTCAGCAAAGAGTGTCGGCTAATCTCAGAGAGAAAGCGCCGCTTACTCTGTTGCATCCAGTGAGATGGTCAGACTGTCAGTGGCTCACACGGAGAGGAAAAGGGGAGGGAAGATGGGTGCACACACTCCTAGATCCAGGTAGCCTCCTCGCCGGACGATGCCAGGCCGAGTCAACCTACATGGGTCGTATCTCCTAAAAGATCCTCTAGTTACCGGGCTTGCGTTAGAGTAGTTCTGGTCACGAGCCAAAAGACTTCGCAGAGTACTCTGGGCGTCTTCCGGTAACACTCAATTCACACTGTGTACACACACACACACACAGACCACACACACCAACATACCAAGGCCTTATACCAGGTACTACTCCTGAGTACCTCCAGGTACTATTCCCAAGTACCTCGATGCATCACTTGAGGCGGTAAAAACCCCTCCTGAGGCAGTAACAACTCCTCAATACAGGTGCAAACCCTATGCACCTAGCATATGCTTACAGGGGGCGGCAAACAATTCCCCTAAGCCGCTCAGCATCTGACCTTGCTGCACAGTCAATAAGTTCGGATGGCGTGAGCCCAACAGGGGCAGATGGCCCCACGGACAGTCCTCCTCCGACACCCCAATAGAGATTTCAAAAGGTCTCTTACCTCTATTGTGGCGCCATGGGGTTCGAAGGGGAACGATCCGTAGCAGCTGCCGTTGCCTCAGTGGGCGTTGCCATCCCGGACGAGCCCCCAAATTGTCGGAGAAAAACTGAGTTCTCACTATTTTGTTTAGGTACAGCAAGTCAGAAGCTTTATTAACTCTCACATGTGCAGAGGAGAGAGCAAAGCAGGTCTCTCTCTGGTAACTAATTACAGCAAGCATTTATACCTTTCATCACAGAAATAATGAGGGACAGCAGCATTTTGTTTATACATAGGCCATCTTGATATCTCATTTCCTCACTTGTTTTGACTCTTGCCAACATACAATTAGTTTCTATACCTTATCTACACAAGGTCTTCTACACCTTATCTATACTGAGGTCATAATGACTTCTTACACAGTTCTTTCTCACCCGCCTCACACAATCCTCGCTTCTACAAATCTCGCGTTATCAGGGTTATCAGGGTCACAGCTAGCTTGACTCTTGCTAACAAAGACTGTCTCTTGCTAACGAAGCCTGACTCTTGCTAACAACCTTCATGCATTGCAGTTCCCTTCTGTCAGTTCTTTTCTCTGCTTCCACACTTGGGAAGACATACCTTCATCACACCATCCATTGCTGTGCTGTGGGACACTTACCTTGAAGGATCCTGACATCTCTAGTGCTGTGCCTGTCCTAGGAGTGTGAGTATGACACCCTCCCCACTTCTTTTGAGCTTAGCTATCAATATAATAAATGTGCTGCTTTCTGCCAAACTCTGGTGGGTCATTAGTCCTCCCTAAGCTTACTAGATGGGGACATGGGCCCTACATCCCAGCCTGAGGTAGTGCCAACCCCATCTCTGCCCTCAGAGAAGGGAAATTAAAATCAATGACCATAATGACAAATTTTACCCCAGAAGGAAGGAGACAGCTCCTTTTAAAGCACATTTTGTATTGGTTCCTGCTACGTACAGATGGTTTTGCTGCTGCTGATGCAAATCCTTGGGCTCTGCCTGGATAAGGAACGATACAGGCTGTCACTCAAGTGAAGAAGGGAGATGATTTTTTTGACAGGGATGTCTGCCTCATCTTAAGGGTGTTTGTTTGTCACCTTCTAATCTAGTGGGTGCTTGGTACATGCAGGCAGCCCCTGCTCCTGGGTTTCTCCCATTTCTACACAAAGTTTCTACACAAAATCCCAAAGCTATTCACCGAAAGGAGGGAAAGGAAATGGCCACAAGATGGAGCGAGGACATAAGGAAAGTAAGACAACCCCATTCTTGGGGGTAATCCATTATTTTTTGTCAAGGTTTTTTGGTCAAGGTCTTATCAAGGTCCAGACTTCAGCTTAAATGATAATAAAAAATAACAGTAAGGATGATAACAACAAGTAAATAAAAAGATTTTGGGGTCCATTGAAAAGCGACGTGCCCCACCGTCTGCCTACCCCACATTGACTCTGAGAGGTGATTTATCTCCACTCTCTTGGATTTGAAGAGCTGGTTAGTTTTACCCTTGGTATTCCACGAGGCTGAACAAGCCATGTTCTCGATGGTGATACTAGGATTGAAGGATTATACCGTATTATAAAAAACTGTAAATAAAGATGTCATCTGAATGTGAGCATTCTGTAATGAAAGGCTGGTTCCCCCAGTTGAGTTCCAAATGCTTTGCTAGAAATGCCCCCTGGGACTTCGGCACTCCCCAGCAGGAGTGAAAGGAGAAGCCCCCAGCTCTGCACTTAGCTCCAGGCTGAATCATTGGGGTGGGGAATTGACTTCTTTGCTGCTGAGAACAGAGCCAGGACAGTTCTCTGGGAATCAAGGTTTGAATAATAGAATCATAGAATATCAGGGTTGGAAGGGACCTCAGGAGGTCATCTAGTCCAACCCCCTGTTCAAAGCAGGACCAATTCCCAACTAAATCATCCCAGCCAGGGCTTTGTCAAGCCTGACCTTAAAAACCTCTAAGGAAGGAGCTTCCACCACCTCCCTAGGTAACCCATTCCAGTGCTTCACCACCCTCCTAGTGAAAAAGTTTTTCCTAATATCCAACCTAAATCTCCACCCCTGCAACTTGAGACCATTACTCCTTGTTCTGTCATCAGGTACCACTGAGAACAGTCTAGATCCATGCGCTTTGGAACCCCCTTTCAAGTAGTTGAAAGCAGCTATCAAATCCCCCCTCATTCTTCTCTTCTGCAGACTAAACAATCCCAGTTCCCTCAGCCTCTCCTCATAAGTCATGTGCTCCAGACCCCTAATCATTTTCGTTACCCTCCAATGGACTCTCTCTAATTTGTCCACATCCTTTCTGTAGTGGGGGGCCCAAAACTTGACATAGTACTCCAGATGTGGCTTCACCAGTGCCGAATAGAGGGGAACGATCACTTCCCTCGATCTGTTGGCAATGTTCCTACTAATGTAGCCCAATATGCCATTAGCCTTCTTGGCAACAAGGGCACACTGCTGACTCATATCCAGCTTCTCATCCACTATAATCCCCAGGTCCTTTCCTGCAGAACTGCCACTTAGCCAGTCAGTCTGCAACCTGTAGCAGTGCACGGGATTCTTCCGTCTGAAGTGCAGGACTCTGCACTTTTTAATAGGGGAGAGTTTTAGGGCTATTGTGATTCAGGGAGCTATGTTATAGGGTGCCTTCCCTGTGAGAATTTGACAGGTGGATCAACATAGATGCACATTGTGACCCTTCTCGGGGAACTGAGGGCTGTGAGTCTCCTTGTTGCCATCTGCCACTAGAAAGAGGGACTTTTGCATTTGGCAACTGGATATTAGCAACCAAACTCACCCAGCCTGTCAGGCACTCAAGCACCCACCTCTGAGCTACAGCAGCCCTGCCAGTTGACAATAGAGGCACCCTAAGCCCTGAGTTCCTTCAATGTGTCCCCATCTGGGGTCCAGCCCCAATCACCAGATACTCAGAGAAATCCAAGATCCTCCCTTCCTGAAGCAATGGTACATCCCAGGTTACCAGTTTTACTATAGACCACTGCTCCTGTATCACACACAGCACTTGAGTACAGCTATTGAACAAACGGAAATGTATTCAACAAGGGATAGAGATTGAAACAGAAACAAATGTGAGTGATGGAAACCAACTGTTACCAACAGAACAAAATAAACAAAATGCAACCTACACTTTTAAGTTACCTTTCCTATCTAAGTAGATTCTCACCTCACACTTCAGTCTGTTGCAGTGATTGCCTTTGATGAAGCATCACTGGTCGTTAGGGATCTCCTTGGTGAATGGACAGAGTGTTTTTACCCACCCTGTTATAAACTGAATCAGTCTTTTGTCTTTATTCACAGAAAGGATGATCTCCTCATTGTCATATTGTCCTTGTCACTTCAACAGGGTTTCGATGTCTATAGGTGACAATTCCCTCCCACTTGACTGGGCCGTCCCCACCAAGACCAATCACTGGGCAATACCACATGGGCATAATTTTCCATATACTTACATTACTCCTTAAATATGACTCGTACACACCTCTCGCAGTGATTAGGAGTAACAGTAATTTACAAGCATTCAGTAGAGATCTCACTGCTATCCTTCCTGGATAAAGATCATAAAAGCAGTGTATTAGGTGTGGCAGGTTTGTCAGGTCTGAGAGAGGAGTTGCTTCTGAATAACAGTGACCCCTTTGCTAATTGGTACCAATGAGCTTTTGTCATACATGCACTGACCTATACTGCGCTATACAGCATTAAAGTGCCAATAGGCCGGCCCCGGCCTCTCCATGCAGAGAGAGGCTGTCATGGTCGCAAGATTGTAATCTGAAAATGGGGCTGGCTGGATGTCAGAGGAGTGGGCCCGTGAAAAATGGAAGCGTGACAAGTAAATGCAGTCCAACCGGGAGTGGCACGACTGATGGGCCTCCACCCAGACAAACATGAACATTGAGACATTGTCTGGGTGGTGGTCGTGCCAGACATCCACCAGGGAGTGATGGTCAACAATCTCCTGGAGGACATCCAAGGCGGCCAGGCACTGCTCGGTCCCCCAGCAGTCCCGCTCCTCGAGGGTGGTGTTAAAGTCCCCGCACAGGACCGGCACTTGCAAGGATCCAAGGAGCCGAGGAAGGTGGACGTCTGCTGATAGAAGTGTAGTCACTCTGGGCCCAATGTCAGGCCATAAATGTTGACAAGATTGATCACTAGCCCCTCCATGCGTACCTGGAGGTGCAGCAGGCAGCCCGGTACAGCCTCAGTGACCCCCAGCACCTCGCGCCATAGGTTGGGGGAGAACGGGTCACCACTCCAGCTGTATGAACTGTGAGGTGGCTAAAGTAGACCCTGTCTCCCCACTCCAGCTGCCAGATAGCTTCGGCGGCCGGATCCATATGGGTCTCCTGCAGGAAAACCACAGAGTACCCCCCCTGCTGAAGGAAGGAGAGCACCTGGCACCTGCGGAGACCCATCCTACAGCCCTGGGTGTTCTATGTTGTGAAGTTTACGGGTGCCATGAGGAGGGCTGGGTGGGGATCCTCGCCGGCAGGGATGCTCATGGCCCCCATTGGGCTGCGCAGCAAACCGTGACCTACCCCATAGGTGAGCAAGGAGTCATGGAAGCCATGGACCCGCTGGTAGGCTGCAGCAGCCTGGTTCCTGGTCCTTGTACCCTCCCCCATGAGGTCAGGAATAGGGGCAGGGAAAGGGGTGATAGTGGGACCAGAGGCCCCAGCTGCTGGGCCACTGGGGGGTGGCACCCCGCAGTTGGGTTCAGGGATCTGTGGGGTGGGAGGGGGGCCCTCAGCGATGCCAGGCTCATTCTCTAAGGCAGGTGGTATGGCCATGGCATCCGTAGGTGGGGAATCAGTGATGGGACCCCCAGCCAGGAAGAAGGTCGGCTGCCCCGCAGCTATGAGGGAATTCCCCTGGTGACTCAGTGTAGCGAGGCCCATATTGGTTAACCGGGAGGTCCTATTGGTTAACCGGGAGGTGGGCGGGCTCACCCGCCACCCTGGAAGGGGACGAGCCTCTCTGGACACCAAAGTGGGCGGAGCCAGCAAACCCTGCACCCGCCCCTCAGAGGTCAAGGTGCAGGACAGGAAGTATAAAAGCCTGACTCCAGAGCTCACTTGGAACTCAGCCACTGGAGTGACCAGACACCTGTGGTGTAGCTCGCAGTGGGGAGACCATGGAGATTGGCGGCTGACCTGAGGGCTGGCCAGACCAGCCAGTGCCTGATGCGAGCCCGAGCCCAAGCCCAGAGACGCTGCCAAGCCTACTGCTTGCCCATTACCCCAAGGAACAGCCAGGCCTACTGTTTGCCAGTTACCCCGAGGAGCTGCCAAACCAACCACTCACCAGCTACCCCGAGGAGCCTATAGTGTGTGACCCTGTGGAGGATGCTGTCCAGACCCAGGTACCTCTAGAGGGGGCGGTAGGAAGTATCCTGGGGGCAGCCAACCCGAGTCTGGCTGCAACACTGCCAGAGCCACTGTCAGTGTGTGTCAGTCAGGATCCCCACTGACACAACAGCGGGTCTTCTGCCACTGCTAGGGCCCTGGGCTGGGACACAGTGGAGTGGGTGGGCCTTCATCCCCGGCAGCTCAGAGCCAGGAGCCTGGCGTTTGCTGTTCAACCGTTTGCTCAGCCCCTGCCTGAGGGCCTGAGCTACTGACTGTTTGTTGCCCCACTCTGACCCAGGGCCTTGGCTTGCTACTATTGAACTGTTTGCTCAGTCCCTGCCAGACCCGGGGCCTCGATCTCCTCAAAGATGGAAGGGAGATCGCTTTCCCCCACCCCGGGGTTCTCCCCATCAGTGCCCAAAGTGATGCTCACCTTGGGGCTCGCAGGAGCTTCAGATGTTAAGGGGGAAGGAGGGGCTCCATTGGGGGCCTCCGTGGGAAGGGAGTCCAGTGGAGGGGTGGTGCCTCTCTCCGGTGCTGCCACATCTTCCCCAGCTGGCACCGGTGGATGGAAAACACCCGTGGGCAAGGCGGAAGGCTCTGTGTGGGTTGCCCCTTCCTGGTCTTCCGGGGAGCCTCCAAATCTGAAGGATGGAGTAAAGCTCGAGCCTTCTGCTTGCCCCACTTTCCCTGTACTAGGGCCCAGCCCTCCATGGCATCATCTATGGGCTGGCTAGAAGAGGTCAGGTCGGGGGGAAAGGGCAATGGTTTGGGGACTTGGGAGGTAACAGTGGGGTAGCATGAGGGAGGGAAAATTCCCCCCGGGGCAGGCCCTCTCCCACACCCAGTGGTACCCCCGCCGCACCCTTCTGTACAGGCCCCGCCAGATTGCATGCAGCAGAGGTGGGGCTCTCCCGCTCATCTGGGCAGGCTGGGGGAGGTACCTCTAGGGCCCGAGCGGTAGCAGTGGTGGGCTGAGAAGGAGGAGCAGTTCCAGGCACCGGGCAGCAAGGTGATGACGGGGCTGGTGCCCTGCCAGCGCTCGGGGGTCCTGGACACTCCTTGCCGGGTCAAGGGGCAGTCCCTCCGGACGTGCCCCATCGCCCAGCAGAGGTAGCACCAGGCCTCTCCCATAGAATAATGCACCCAGTAGCTGACTCCCTGGTAGGGGACCAGGAAGGACCCCTTGAGTGCCTCTCCATCGCATGCCGCCGGCAGCAGTTGAAGCTGCACCTGCTGGTGGAACAAGAGGATGTGATTGAGGGCGGGGTCTTTGCAGCCCATCGGGAGAGGGCTGATAATGGAGATAGGTTTCCCCAGGGTAGAGAGGGCGGGCAGCATTGCGGCATTGGGGAGGAAGGGAGGAACGGAGGTCAGGACTACATGGATGCCCAGATCCTCCAGTGGCTCCAGGGGGACGAACATGCCCCGCACTGCCAGGCTCTTCTCCACCGTCTCCTGGGCGGTGGCCTCTGATGCTAGGAAGAAGAGAACCTTTCCGTACATTTTGGAGGGCGCCATGATGGCGGTGGACCCCACCACCCTGGTCAACGCCCGCACATAGGTCTCCATGTGGGGCAAGGCAGGCACCAGGAGGCAACGGACGTCATGGTTCCTGGTTAAGGTGGGGAAGGGGCCCCGGCTGCTATAGATAGTAGCAGAGGTGGTGGTCGGGAGAGATGATGTAGCGGCAGGTGGGGGGGCCGCTGCCACCTGGGCCTATGCCCTGGGGGCTGGGGGAGGGGCACCCACAGAGCTGGTGGAGGGAACAGCGGGGAGGGGCACTGCAGCTGGTGGTGGGACCGCGGCAGTGGGGGCACCCCTGCCATGGAGGGCCTAGTCTTCTTGGCAGGGATCTTTCCCTTCTTTTTGCCCTGGCCTTTTCTGCCAGCTGGGGGGGCTCCCCCAGAATCGAAGGGGCAAGGGACTTGGCAGTAGCGGAGGTCACCCCGTCGCCCGCTGCTGCCAGTGCCCCAGCGGGGGTGGTGGCAGGTGTTTCGGCAGCGGCAGTTGAGGTAGAGGTTAGAGGTGGTGATAAGGGGGCAGATAGAGGAGGGGCGGTGGGGTCTACTTGAGGGGTCTCGCCTGCCATGTTCCCCTCCATAATGAGCAGGGAGGGAGGGGAAAAAGCACCAGAAAAAAGGGGGGAAGGGGAAGCAGGTCAACCACTCCTCCCTGCTAGGCTACAGGAGGGGAGGAGGGCGTCGAAACGGGGTGAGAGGGATAGGGGGGCTAGCAAGGGCTTGGCGGGGTGTGTGTGTGTCAGTGTCAGTCACCAACCTAAGATGGACACTGGTTCCTCTAGTTGCACTAAGGGAGGGAAGGTCACAAGAACAGCAGGGGGTGCAGTGATTAACCAAAATGGGGTGGGGGGCACAAGCGCATGGGGGGGGCATGGGCACACGAGGGGAGGGGTCAATCAGGGCAAGGGGGGGCGCAAAGGGAGGGGAGCAACCAGGCTGGGAATGGGGCAGAGGAACCAAGGGGCTAACTGTAGGGCTGGGACAGGACAAACGAACCAAACTGCAGAGGGAAAAGGGCGGGGCAGGCAAACTGAAGCTGGGGAGGGGCAAAAGGCCACAGAGGGCAAATGGGGTAGGCAGCAAGGGGCAAAGCTGGGGGGCCTGGTGCAAAGGGGAAGGGGTCAGTCCAGGGTGGGGGGGGTAGGTGCGCCCATGAGCGCTTACACCAAAAGGCAACGTGTGAGCTGCCTGCTACTGCAGGCCCAAACGATGGCAACAGGGCGCGGCAGGCTAGGAGAGCAGCAGAGTCCTAGAGGCAGGAGCGGAGGCAGATGGTAAATGGCCCTTGGGGGTGGTGGAGGGGGCAACGGTGGTGGTGGGGGTTTGGGGAGGGGACACAGATGGACCGGGGGCAGGCTCCACGCCACACCCCGTGTCCCCACAAACACGGTCTAGACCCCCACTAGAGCACAGTTCAAGAATTACTCAGTCCTGAATGGTCCCCTCCACAATTGTCTCCAGAGTCCTGTGCACTCCCCCAGCAGCCGATGGTCCGCATAGTCCTCTACCTCCTGCAGGCTCCAGCAGCTCCCCAGGACAAACACAACAGCAGCTCCAGCATCCCTCGCAGCCAGGCAGGAAGGACCCCGCACAGGTGATAGCAAAGATGGTGAAGGTGGGGTCCTTACTTCTTCCTCCAGAGATGGTGGGGAGGGAGGGCTGGCCGGCAAGGCTCCCCAACCCTGTGCTCAGCAGCAGTCCAGGAAGGGAGAAGGAGCACTCCAGCCAGCAGCAGTCCAGGAAAGGAAGGGAGAGCTCCAGCCAGCAGGGCAGCAAGAGGACACTAAGCACGCTCTGCAGCAGGGTGGACACCTGCTCCTGCCTGGAAGGACTTAAAACAGCCCTGGGAGAGGGCTGCTGCTAGGGAAAGCAGCAAGCCTCTGCTGATTGGGGAACTAACCACAGATGCGGCCATGCCCCAATCAAGGCCCAGTTGGCCCTTATAAGAGGGCAGTGGGCCAGGAGCACACAGTCTCTCTCTCTCTCTCTCAGAGAGGGATGGTGTGACGTTATTGACATAAACTGGGACCGTGTAGATCATTGTTGCAACCAAGGTCCTGTAGTGGCACCCAAATCTTGTATAAAGGGGGTCAAATGGGGTGTCTAGGACAAGGTTATGGTTTACTGGTTATGATTATGCTGTCTATATGTGTGTATCAGTTTTGTAGTTGAAGTTATGAATATTGGCTCTATACTGTCTGTATGGCAAACTTATGCTATGCTTCTGGGTGACATCCCAGACAAGCTGAGATTAGCTCTGCCTAGCCTGCTTGATGGCCCATTAAGGACCATCAGCTATACAATGGACCCATTGAGAGAAGGCAGGTACGCCTTGTAACTCAGCAAAGTATGCAGGGACTGGCCCATGTGACTCCAGACTCCATTTTGCTGTAATTTTCCACAGTAAGAACAAAGAGGTGTTCTTACACCTGGAAAAGACTATATAAGGCTGATGCCTCATCTCCATCTTGTCTTCAATCCTGCTTCTTACCTCTGGAGGAACTTTGCTACAAACTGAAGCTCTGAACAAAGGACTGAATGACCCATCCCAGCGGGGGATGTATTCCAGAGACTTGATTTGAACCTGCAGTTTATTCCATCGCTGCTGCAAGCCTGAACCAAGAACTTTGCCATTACTGTATGTAATTGATTCCATTTAACCAATTCTAACTCTCACCTCTATATCTTTTTCCTTTTATGAATAAACCTTTAGATTTTAGATTCTAAAGGATTGGCAACAGCGTGATTTGTGGGTAAGATCTGACTTGTATATTGACCTGAGTCTGGGGCTTGGTCCTTTGGGATCAGGAGAACTTTTTTCTTTTACTGGGGTATTGGTTTTCATAACCATTTGTCCCCATAACGTGTGGCACTGGTGGTGATACTGGGAAACTGGAGTGTCTAAGGAGATTGCTTGTGAGACTTGCGGTTAGCCAGAGGGATGAGACCGAAGTCCTCCTAGTCTGGCTGGTTTGGTTTGCCTTAAAGGTAGAAAAACCCCAGCCTTGGGCTGTAACTGCCCTGTTTTAGCAATTTGTCCTGAGTTGGCACTCTCAGTTGGGTTCCGCCAGAACCGCATTGTCACAGATGGGCCTGGCTCTTAGGAGCTCACAGGATACCTAGAGTGGAGTAGGGCTGGGGGAAGGATAAAGGAGCTGGGGTGCTCCAGCCTGAAAACCTCCCAGGCTGCAGGCCTTGTTAAAGGCCCCAGAAGGGTACTGGGGTTGCAGAGGGTAGGCCAAGGCAGCAGGTCCAAACCCCCCTTGCCAATAATGAGTGGCCTTTACAGACTGCAGTCTGCCCCAGTGAACGGAGGCTAGATGGTGACTGGCAGTAGCCACTGAGGTGAGGTGGGGGGTTCCCCTAGTGGGGAAACCCAGATTAGGGGTTGCTGCAGTGGGCAGAACCCCTGGGTAAAGGGCACCTGTGTCCGGGAGGGACAGGAGGGCCTGTGGCAAGCGGGACACTGGCCTGTAGTGGGTGCGCCAAGGCTAGAGAGCTAATTCCCATACCGGACCAGCAGGTGGCGCCGCAGCGGTGAGTCTTGCATTGCTACAGTAACTTGCACTTTTTAATAGTTACCTTTACCTACCTAAGTAGGTTCTTACCAGGGCTGTCCTTAGGCATACACCGCTGTGTAGGGCACCATGAAATTTGGGGCACCAAATTGCCCCAAATTTCATGGTGCCCTAAGCAGCTGCATGCTGCCTACAGGGAGGCACTAGCCCTATCCCTCAGCCAGCCAGCCCCCCCCCCCCCCGCAGGCTGCACCCACTGCAAGGGGCAGGGCTGTCCCTAGGGGTGTGTGGGGCCCCAAACACCTCCCTCTGCCCTGCCTCTTACCCTTCCCCCCCCACTCCACCCCCAGTCTGTCCCCGTTCCACCTCTTCCCCCATGGACCCTGCACTCACTGGCAGTGTCAGGAAGCGGAGCAACCCGGCCCCAGCCTGCTCTGTTTCCCTTGCCCCGGCCCCAGTCATGTTGCACTGTGGGGGGGGGGGTGTTGGGGAAAGGTTCCCCCCCTGCACTCACCTGTGGCTGGAAGTGGAGCGCTGTGGCTGGGAGCTGGGGGAGTACAGCAGGCTGGGAGCAGGGCAGGGGAAGTGGAGCGGGTTGCTACCGGCCCCCCACTAATCCCCGGGTCACTCTGGGCCTCTGGGGCCCCCAAAAGTACTTCCCCACAGCTCCTGCCTCCCAGGCCCTTGGGGGGGGGGAAGGCCTGGGACCCCACAGAACCTCCCCATGGGGGGGGATGCATAGGGCACCCAAATGGCTAGGGATGGCCCTGGTTCTCACCTCACATTTCAGTTTATTGCACTGATTGCTAGTCCCTAGGAGCCAGGGCCCTGCCTTTCGTGAAGCACCACTGGTCATTAGGGATCTCCTGGGTGAATGGACCCTGAGTGTTTTTCTCCACCCTGTTATAAACTGAATCAGTCTTTTGTCTTTATTCACAGAAAGGACTATCTCCTCATTGTCACATTTTCCTTTTCACTTCCACAGGGTTTCCGATGTCTATAGTTTGTCTTTGATGGTTTTCCATTGGCTTTTCTGGGTTGGTGCAAAGGTTGACAATAGAGCAATACATCACATAACTAGCTTGCAAGGGAGGGGTGACAATTCCCTCCCACTGGAATGGGCCATCCCCACCACGACCAATGATTGGAGTGGCTCACTTTCATGACAATACCAGATGGGCATAACTTTCCATGTAGTTACATTACTCTTTTAGTATGACTCATACACACCTTTCTAAGTGATTAGAAGTATCAATAATTTACAAGCTTTCAGTAGAGGTCTCACTGCTATGCTTCCTGGATAAATAACATAAAATCAGTGTATGAGGTGTGGCAAGTTGGTCAGGTCTGAGACAGGAGTTGCTTGTGAAGAACAGTGACCCCTTTGCCAATTGGTACAAATGAGATTTTTGTCTCACATGTCCTGAGCTATCCTGTCACACCCTGATATGACAGAAAGGCTAGCACAAAAAATAGAGAAAGGAACAATAAGATACTAAAATGACAATGGTTGGAACTCTCCATTTCTCCTCAGTCTTTGGACTGATGGGTACTAAGAGCTGTAGCTACAGTTGAGGAAGCAGGCGATCGGACAGCTGGCTCAGCCCTCCATACTAGTAGCTTTCTCACATATAGGGAAATGGGTCAAATTTGGAATTGATGTCATGACTCACTTCCCATAGGGGATCAATCTGTCTAAGGCTATGTCTACACTTCAAACACCAGAAGTATTTTTCTGACAACCTAACACTGTCTACACTGGGGCTCAGGTCACATTAACTACTTCTCTCAGTGGAGTGGATTTTTCACACCCCTGAGAAATGTAGCTATGTCAACATAGCTTTTCAGCGTAGACCAGCCTTTAGATGGCTGTTTGACCTGAAAGGCAATGGACTTCAGCCTTTCCCTGCATACTGATGGTTGACAATTGCAGCTTTCCTACCTGCTGGACACATCCTGTGACAGATGTCATGCCTTTCCTTTGCGAATTAGAGAACTGGGGAAGTCAGTGACCCTTACAGTCTAAGTAGGGAAAAGGTTGGCTTATAGAATATCAGGGTTGGAAGGGACCTCAGGAGGTCATCTAGTCCAACCCCCTGCTCAAAGCTAGACCAATCCCCAGACAGATTTTTGCCCCAGATCCCTAAATGGCCCCCACAAGGATTGAATTCACAATGCTGGATTTAGGAGACCAATGCTCAAACCACTGAGCTATTCCTCCCTCCTGCCTTGCAAAGATTTCCTTTTTATAGAAATTGACTTTGAAACTAAGCAAAAGAAGTTCTATTTGAAATACAAAAAATTAAAATCTATACTGGGCCAATATTCTCTTCTACACTATTTCTCATACACATTTTCCCACCCCAACCTTCCTAGGGAAGTTTTCTATCAGAACTCCTTACACTAAAGGGGGTAAATTAAATAAAAAAATCCACACAGCTAAGCAACGTTGTTACACAGCCCTAACCCCCTGTGCAGATAGTGCTACATCAGCAGGAGAGCTTCTCCTGCCAACATAGCCACTGCCGATTGCAGGGGCTGGCCTAATAAAGTCAGATGGGAGAGATCTCTCCCACTGGTTTCATAGATTCTAGGACTGGAAGGGACCTCGAGAGGTCATCGAGTTCAGTCCCCTGCCCGCATGGCAGGACCAAATACTGTCTAGACCATCCCTGATAGACATTTATCTAACCTACTCTTAAATATCTCCAGAGATGGAGATTCCACAACCTCCCTAGGCAATTTATTCCAGTGTTTAATCACCCTGACAGTTAGGAACTTTTTCCTAATGTCCAACCTAGACCTCCCTTGCTGCAGTTTAAACCCATTGCTTCTGGTTCTATCCTTAGAGGCTAAGGTGAACAAGTTTTCTCCCTCCTCCTTATGACACCCTTTTAAATACCTGAAAACTGCTATCATGTCCCCTCTCAGTCTTCTCTTTTCCAAACTAAACAAACCCAATTCTTTCAGCCTTCCTTCATAGGTCATGTTCTCAAGACCTTTAATCATTCTTGTTGCTCTTCTCTGGACCCTTTCCAATTTCTCCACATCTTTTTTAAAATGTGGTGCCCAGAACTGGACACAATACTCCAGCTGAGGCCTAACCAGAGCAGAGTAGAGCGGAAGGATGACTTCTCGTGTCTTGCTCACAACACACCTGTTAATACATCCCAGAATCATGTTTGCTTTTTTTGCAACAGCATCACACTGTTGACTCATATTTAGCTTGTGGTCCACTACAATCCCTAGATCCCTTTCTGCCGTACTCCTTCCTAGACAGTCTCTTCCCATTCTGTATGTGTGAAACTGATTTTTCCTTCCTAAGTGGAGCACTTTGCATTTGTCTTTGTTAAACTTCATCCTGTTTAACTCAGACCATTTCTCCAATTTGTCCAGATCATTTTGAATTATGACCCTGTCCTCCAAAGCAGTTGCAATCCCTCCCAATTTGGTATCATCTGCAAACTTAATAAGCATACTTTCTATGCCAATATCTAAGTTGTTGATGAAGATATTGAACAGCGCCGGTCCCAAAACAGACCCCGGCGGTACCCCACTCATTATGCCTTTCCAGCAGGATTGGGAACCATTAATAACAACTCTCTGAGTACTGTTATCCAGCCAGTTATGCACCCATCTTACAGTAGCCCCATCTAAATTGTATTTGCCTAGTTTATCGATAAGAATATCATGCGAGACCGTATCAAATGCCTTACTAAAGTCTAGGTATACCACATCCACAGCTTCACCCTTATCCACAAGGCTCGTTATCCTATCAAAGAAAGCTATCAGATTGGTTTGACATGATTTGTTCTTCACAAATCCATGCTGGTTGTTCCCTATCACCTTACCACCTTCCAAGTGTTTGCAGATGATTTCCTTAATTACCTGCTCCATTATCTTCCCTGGCACAGAAGTTAAACTAACTGGTGTGTAGTTTCCTGGGTTGTTTTTATTTCCCTTTTTATAGATGGGCACTATATTTGCCCTTTTCCAGTCTTCTGGAATCTCTCCCGTCTCCCATGATTTTCCAAAGATAATAGCTAGAGGCTCAGATACCTCCTCTATTAGCTCCTTGAGTATTCTAGGATGCATTTCATCAGGCCCTGGTGACTTGTAGGCATCCAACTTTTCTAAGTGATTTTTAACTTGTTCTTTTTTTATTCTATCTGCTAAACCTACCCCCTTCCCATTAGCATTCACTATGTTAGGCATTCCTTCAGACTTCTCGGTGAAGACCGAAACAAAGAAGTCATTAAGCATCTCTGCCATTTCCAAGTTTCCTGTTACTGTTTCTCCCTCTTCACTAAGCAGTGGGCCTACCCTGTCTTTGGTCTTCCTCTTGCTTCTAATATATTGATAAAAAGTCTTCTTGTTTCCCTTTATTCCTGTAGCTAGTTTGAGCTCATTTTCTGCCTTTGCCTTTCTAATCTTGCCCCTGCATTCCTGTGTTGTTTGCCTACATTCATCCTTTGTAATCTGTCCTAGTTTCCATTTTTTATATGACTCCTTTTTATTTTTTAGATCATGCAAGATCTTGTGGTTAAGCCAAGGTGGTCTTCTGCCACATTTTCTATCTTTCCTAACCAGCGGAATAGCTTGCTTTTGGATCCTTAATAGTGTCCCTTTGAAAAACTGCCAACTCTCCTCAGTTGTTTTTCCCCTCAGTCTTGATTCCCATGGGACCTTACCTATCAGCTCTCTGAGCTTACCAAAATCTGCCTTCCTGAAATCCATTGTCTCTATTTTGCTGTTCTCCCTTCTACCCTTCCTTAGAATTGCAAACTCTATGATTTCATGATCACTTTCACCCAGGCTGCCTTCTACTTTCAAATTCTCAACGAGTTCCTCCCTATTTGTCAAAATCAAGTCTAGAACAGCTTCCCCCCAGTAGCTTTTTCAACCTTCTGAAATAAAAAGTTGTCTGCAATGCAGTTCAAGAATTTGTTGGATAGTCTGTACCCCGCTGTGTTATTTTCCCAACATATATCTGGGTGGTTGAAGTCCCCCATCACCACCAAATCTTGGGCTTTGGATGATTTTGTTAGTTGCTTAAAAAAAGCCTCATCCACCTCTTCCACCTGGTTAGGTGGCCTGTAGTAGACTCCTAGCATGACATCTCCCTTGTTTTTTACCCCTTTTAGCCTAACCCAGAGACTCTCAACACTTCCGTCTCCTATGCCCATCTCTACCTCAGTCCAAGTGTGTACATTTTTAATATATAAGGCAACACCTCCTCCCTTTTTCCCCTGTCTATCCTTCCTGAGCAAGCTGTACCCATCCACACCAACATTCCAATCGTGTGTATTATCCCACCAAGTTTCAGTGAGAACTGAGAACAGCTGTAATAGCAGTGCTAAAGCCACACAGCTACATGGGTGCATCTGCACTAACATCAGCTTTATTGTGTGGTGCAGAGGGGAAACATGCCCACATTTTGCTATTAGCCACCATAGAGAGCTTTGATTTTCACACAGTCTCCAAACACCTTCCCAGCATCCTGAAATCTAAGTGGGAGTCTGAAGGAGCCACATACCTGTTCAAGGTACTTCTGATGTTCTAGAATGAAGACAGAGGAAAAAAGCTCAGTCCACAGTGATGCTAATGAGCATGAATAGCCAATTATCTTTTTGTGTAACTACTTAGTCAATTGTGAACTTTCCTATCATTATCCCTTTGAAATAATTATGGTGATGTACACTTGATTTTATATCCAAGTGAGCCAGGGACTTCTAGAGGTTGCATTCGCCAATTCAACCATTTGGCACTTGCAGATGGGTACCTCTGTATTGGCCCTGATTCTTGTACAGCTAGGAAAGGCTGGTAGATGCAGATACTTTCCCCTCTTCTTAACCAGCACTAATTTGAGCCTAGGCTAGGGCTAGGAAGAGAGGAGGAGGGATAGCTCAGTGGTTTGAGCATTGGCCTGCTAAACCCCTGTTTGTGAGTTCAATCCTTGAGGGGGGCCATTTAGGGGTCTGGTGCAAAAATTTGTCTGGGGATTGGTCCTGCTTTGAGCAGGGGGTTGGACTAGATACCTCCTGAGGTCCCTTCTAACCCTGATATTCCATGATTCAATGAGAGAGAGAGAGAGAGCTGCTGGTTTCCTGCTTTTTCTTGCCTAGTTTCACCTCTGCACTAACTCACTCCTTCCTCCCTCCCCTCCCCTCCCAGCCTAAATATCTCTGTTGGTAAAGCCTCATACCTTTAATCTGAGGGTCCAGGGTTCAAGTCCCTGGTCAGGTGATGAACTATTCAGCAAGATCTTAAAAATCTCTCTTTGGAGTCCTCTTTGACGTAACTTTTTCTCTTCAGGATTTTGCCTTTCCTAAGAAGGGCCTTTTTGTGTGTGGGATTGAAGGGGCAACTTCCTGACATTCCCTCTGTCCTCACAGGATAGAGGAATAAAGGCCTCCGGGCATATAGCATGTTCCTCCCCTGCACACGCACACAAAATATCCCTAAGGAATTAGAATCACCTGCTGCCTTCCCCTGTCCTGCTAGATCCCCAAATGAGGATGCTCTTCAACCTGAACCCATGTCCCCTCTATTCCCAGTGCCCCTCAGACCCAACCCACAGCCCCTCCTATGCACACTGCTCCTCACTCCCAACCGGAGCCTACCCCCCTTCATTCGGAAGTGGAGTTGTACAAACGATTTTCCTTGGGTCGTTGGTCACCATAACTTCCTTTACTGGGGTGGAAAGCAAGAACTGGGTGTGGACTCTTTCAACCCCAGTTCTTTCCAAATCTTTGGCCTTGGTTAGTGTAAATTTACAGTTCTCTGAAGTAGAATCCTTTATAAAACCACTCCAAATCTCAGCAGTGTTAGTGAGGAATGGCTTCCCAAAACATGCCCAGTTTTTCTTTAATTTGCTGGCACAGTTCCAGGCAAGGGACTGGATAAAGGGCGGGATCAGAATCTCTGTTAGTTACCAAAGCTGAATTTGCTATTAAAAAATAGCTATTTTTCTGAAGCTATTAGATTTCCAACACTGATTTAATTGTATACACATTTTTAGCAACTACAAAGGATAAATTCAACAAAACCCACACTTCTATTTCCTCAATATCTGCGTCATGAAGGGCAGCATCTCCCATGCCATAGGATTAGCTAGGAGAGATCTTCTGTGGGGCCTGGGTTACAAATGCTTTGGGAACCAAATACATGGACATTTTGCCTACTTCAAAACCACTTACCGTAGAATTCTCTCCCCAGATCATCTGAGACAATATTGACTTAAACAAATGAACGACACTAGGATCATATGCACTTCCTTCAGTTAGTTGGGGTTCTGCTGTTGTTTACCATTTCCAAGTGGAGATTTTAAATCACTGCTGTTTCTTTGTTAGCAGGTGCAGTACATTGGAGAGTTCTCTCCTGATGACAGAACTGCACTTGAACTTTCTCCATGTTACATGGAGGGATGGGGGAAAAGCAAAGCTGAAGTGAGAAATTATGACTTTAGCAAATGGTCATTTGTTTTAAATTCTCCAATAAATCTGAGCTACATCTCATCAAACTGAACTAATATTCAATTGGGTGACCAAACAGCCTTCAGGAAAGATAGAAACTCACATCACAGAGAAATAGAATACATGACAATGGAAGTGTCAAGTGAAATTCCAGAGCAGGTTACATCTGATGACTCAGAATCAGGACAAGAGATTCTCCCATCACATTCTCCTCTGATCCATTCAAACCTGCTTCACTCAGCACTGTCTCAAAAGTCAGTTATGTTATTTACAACGTTTTCAGTAAATTAGTATCTCCATAATGGGGGGGAAAAAACAGCCACTTTGCCAGAAGTGGCTTTGCCAATAGATGGAACCTGGGATTTAAACTCCAAATGATCACATTGTGTTTGGGATTCATTTGAATTCCCCTCCCAGGTCTTTGATACTTTCATCTCCAGTCATGGTGACTCTGATATAAGATTAAAGAAGTCAAAGCATCATCTCCAAACACAAACAAAAGAGAAAGCTTCATCACATGACACTTTGAGAAGTGGATGGATAGAATGTGATGAAGATAAACTCTGCATGGCTCAGACAAAAGGTAAGAGTTCTGTGGTGATGGGCAAGGAGGGAATCTCTGAGTTACTCCATCTCCTTACAGTGTCACAGAGGCTGAAATGACACATTTTTTGGGGCCCCTGCTTCTCTTCATTTACATATAATTTGAAAAGTTCCCAATATAACTGCTCTTCAGCAAAACCCAGAGCAACGCGAGAACAACTGACAATAATACAATCTGTATCATGGGTGACTCTAACAATAACTTTGCAATAAGAGGAATGGTATAAATGTGATGCTCCCTGGTTCCTGATACAAAGGGCACACTCGAATTACCCATGGGACAACAAAGTACAAATAGGTCCATCTCAAAACAGGGCAAACTGCAAAAGGCAAAAATGGCCCACTCATCTGGAGAAGCCGAGGGATAACGGTGCTGCAAACAGTTCAAGCAGCTTTAAAAGTTATGTAGGAATCAGGAAAAGTATTTTTAAAAAAAGTATTGATAGACCTAGAGGTTTTTATGGTGTTGATCTCCCTTGCAGATTCTCTGATGGCTAACATGGGTTGAGTACCAAGAGAAGGTATTCCCACACTCACTGTTTTCATAGGGTCTCTCTCCTGCGTGCATTCTCTGATGTTTAGAAAGGGCTGAGTTATTAGTGAAGCATTTCCCACACTCACTGCATTCATAGGGTCTCTCCCCTGTGTGGATTCTCTGATGTTCAGAAAAGGCTGAGCTCTTAGCAAAGCATTTTCCAAACTCAGTGCATTCATAGGGCCTCGCCCCTGTGTGGATTCTCTGATGGAGAAAAAGGCCTGATCTGCGAGTGAAGATTTTCTCATACTCACTGTATTCACACAGGTGAGAAACCCTGTGTATTCTCTGATGTTTTATAAGGGCTGAGTAGTCATGTAAATTTATCCCACACTCAGTGCATGTATTTTTTCTCTTTCCCATGAGGATTTCCTGCGGGGTTGTGGTTTCCTTGATGTCCTTCTGAGTTCCCCAACAGGAAATAAATTTACCCACTTTCTCCCCTGGCTGGTTTCCTTGTTCTCTTTCTAGTCTGTGCTGAATCTCACAGGAGTTTCCCTGCTCATGACTCCTGGACACATTCCTTTTTGGTCTTTGCGATAATTCTGTGTTTATCCACTTGCTCAACGTTTTCCTGCTGAGAATTCTGTTCTTCTTTGTCACATACCATTGCATCACCTGCTGTGATAGAGACAGAAACCTCAAACAGGGATGAAAAGGGGAAGGCCAAACCAAAACAAGTGCTGGAGAGAGGTCAAATAAAAACCAGGAACTGAACTTCCTAAAACTTTTCCCCCAAATGTAGTAGTAGGATTTTGTTTGTATTTTATATAATTTAGAATGAAGGATAATAATGTAGCATGTATTAAATGTATTGATGTATGATCTGATCATATCCTGCCAGCCACCCTTTTTGAATAAGAGAAAGGAATGGCCTAATGGGCCAATGGGTAGAGATACATCAGCCAGAAGCTGTGTCTGGACTGATTTCAAGGCAGTAACAGACCTTTGAGGGTCACCAATTTATTGTCGGTTTAGCATTTTCAAATAAGTAAAAGAATGCCATGATTGTTTTCTTTTGCATTGCAATTTGATGTTCCTGTTCAAAATGTTCTGTGTAAATTAATTCTGTTTTGTGTGTGAATGAGGAATGTATGTGTTAAGAGATAAGTGTGAAGGCCATCGCTGAACCAGATGTATGAGGAAGGAACTGGAGACAGATGCAAGGGCACCAGGAGGCTGCAACACACCCCTATTGAAATGTCAGAGGAGGGCAGACTGATGACTCTAAAGATAAGACAGGCACCTACCAGTGGGGACAAGATAGCTGTGATCAAAACCAACATGGAACAACTCTCTGAGGAACTTGATGAAAGAACAAGATAAAGGATGAGAAGGACAATTTAAGAAAACAAACACTTGTCAAAAAACAATTGATTACAGTGTGACGGTGCAAAACTCATTGGTCCCAATGAAGGAAAATCGCTATATAAACAGGGTGCCTTGCCATGAAACTTTGGGTTCATCCTGCCAAGACTTCCCCAGAGCATCGTGTCGCGACCGACCGAACCCGGCTCCTCCCTACCAGTGATGAATCTAAATGGCCACTAAGTTTATCCGGACTCTGGACTGTTAACTATAAAATCGACAGACGGGAAAGTGTGTGTGAGATTGAATGCATATGCTAACTGTTATATCTTCAATAAACGCAGTGTATTTCCTTTTCCCCTGAAAGAGATCTCATGTGCTTCTTATAAGCATAACAGGGTAACGCCCACAAGATAGCTAGCTAGCACATCTTGGAGGGACTGTTGAAATTAAGTGGTTCATCAAGACACACTTGGTTGACAATGGACCATTGGAGAAGCCCATCTACACTGAGTGGACTGTCATGTAAATGTGCTGTCTGGAATGTAGGTAATGGCTTCCTGCAATGACTGAGGGAAATTGGGCATGAACATGTGACTTGCCCATGCGACTCCAAACTCCAGCTTGTTGCTGTAATTTTCCACAGTAAGAACAATGGGATGCCCTCCACATGGCAAAAGCTATAAAAGGCCCTGGAAACACCTCTATTTTGTCTTCAATCCTGCTTCTTACCGCTGGAGGAACTTTGCTACAGACCAAAGCTCTGAACAAAAGACTGAATGACCCATCCAAGCTGTGGATGAACTCCAGAGACTTGACTTAAACCAGCAATTTATTCCATCACTGCTAAAAGCCTGAACCAAGAACTTTGCCATTACTGTATGTAATTGATTCCCTTAGACAATTTTAACTCTCACCTTTCTTACTTTTTATGAATAAACCTTTAGATTTTAGATACTAAAGGATTGGCACCAGTGTGATTTTTGGGTAAGATCTAAGTTGTATATTGACCCAGGAGTGGCTGGCCTTTTGGGATCAGAAGAACCTATTATTTAATGACACTGGTTGTAAAGAACCACTCATCTCTGAATCCAGTGTTTTTGGTGGTGTTATAAGAACTGGAATGCCTGAGAAAACTGCCTTTATGTTTTCTTGTTATGCAGTGTGGTGAAACAGGAGTTGACTTTTGTGGCTGGTTTGGTCTATCTTATAAAAGAATAACCACTAGTTTTGGGTTGTGTTTCACGTATTTCTGAGTAGTTCGTCCTGAATTTGGCATCCTCAGTTGTGACCCACTAAGGCACGGTGACAGGGTGCCAAAGGAGGGGGCTGGGTCATGGATTTACAGGGAGTTAGATGATTCAGCTTTCATACAGTCTACCTTTGGACCGCCCTCTTTAGGGTATGTCTAAGGTGCATCAGGGAGTCGGCCACTTTCCAGGCTGGGTCTCCCGCTAGTACATTAAAAATGGCTGTGGAGACATTGCTTTGATGGAGCTCAGACCATCCAGCCCACACCCCATCTCAACCCCTGGCTTTAGAACCCAAGCTACAGCCCAACTGACAGCGCTTACACCATTATTTGTAGTGAGTCAGCATGGACTCTGGCTGGGAGGCAGCTCACAGACGCAGTGCAGACATACCCTTAATGGGCAACATGCTAGCTTTAGCTTTTCCAAGGGCGAACCCCAATTCCCCATAGAATCATAGAGTTAAAAGGGACCACAAAGGTCATCTAGTCTAACCCCCTGCCAAGGTGCAGGATTTGCTGTGACTAAACCACTCAAGACAGATGGCTCCAACCTCCTTTTGAAAACCTCAAGTGAATAACTTTCCCCCACCTCCCTAGGCGTCTGTTCCATTGTCCTACTGTTCTTCCAGTTAGGAAGTTTTTTCCTGAGATTTAATCTAAATCTGCTGTGCTGTAGTTTGAACCCACTCCTTCTTGTCCTGCCCTCTGTGGCAAGAGAAAAAAAAACTGTTCTCCATCCTTTGTATGGCAGCCTGTAGTGAGGAACAGCAGCCGGGATCACAACCCGCCTGTTGGGCTACAGAGCCAGGAAAGCCACCTCCCACCCTCCGGAAGCTGAGGGGCAGGACAGGAAGTGGAAGTACAAAAGGAGGGACTTGCAGCTCAGTTGGGTTGGAGCTGCCAAGGGAGACAGACGCTTAACACCCGCTGCCAGAGTGGGACACCGAGGACCTGCTGGGGCGGCTGCCGCAGGACTGGCCAGAGCGCCAGCCAGTCGAGGTGCCAACGAGCTGATGGGGCTGCCACAGACCACCGACCCCGGGGAAATGGAGGCCAGAGATACCAAACCCCGGCGATTGTAGGAAGTAGCCCAGGGAAACTAGATCATTGTCTGGTTGAGTGTTGGCCTGACACTAAGTCAGTGTGTTGTGGGCGGATCCCCGCTGATCCAGTGGCGGATTACACTGCCACTGTTAGGGCCCAGGGCTGGGACCCGGTGGAGTCAGGTGGGCCAGGGTCCCCCTACCTCCTGCCACTCCACTTTTGGCCAGGAGGCCTGTGTTGGTCTACCGTACGCTGAGCTAGGACGCTAGACTGTTTGGTGCTCGCCCTGGGCAAAGCCCCTAATTGTTTGATGTCCCACCCTGCCTGAGGGCCTGGGCTTGGAGACTTTGCAGCTCTGCCTTGATTGAAGGTCAGAGCACTGACTGTTGGTGGCCAGTCCTGCCTGAGGGCCGGGTATCATAGACTAACTATTGCTCAGCCTGGATCAAGTGGCCTGACCTTTGAAGACTGCTAATTCCCCTTAATTGATTGCAGTGCTAAGAGCGTGACAGCGAGGAGGCCTGGCCTCCCTCAGAGATAGACCAGGAGGGATGGCCACACATGCTTACACAGCCTTTCGAGTATTTGAAGACCGCTATCATATCTCTCCCTATTAACTCTTTTTTCCCCCCCCCCAAACTAAACACACCCAGTTCTATCAGCCTTTGCTCACTGGTTTGCGTTCCATCCCTTTGATCATCTTTGTCACTTGCCTCTGGATTCTTTCCAGTTTCTCTACATCCTGTCTAGTCACTGGTGACCAAAACTGGACCCAGGACTCCCCCTGAGGCCTAACCAATGCTGAATAGAGCAGCACGATCACCACCTGTGATTTGCATGCTATTCTTCTGTTAATGCATTTGCTTTTTTGCATCATCATCATCACTGTTGACCTCACGTTGAGGGTGTGATCCACCACAACTCCCAGATCCTTCTCAACGGTGCTGCTGCCATCCCAGTTACCCCCCATTCCATATTTGTGCATTGGGTTTTTCTTCCCGAACTGTAGCACCGTACACTTGTCTTTGTTGAATTTCATTGTTGCTTATAGCCCAGTTCGCCAATTTATCACAATCCCTTTGAAATTTTGCTCTATCCTCCAAAGTGTTGACAACAACCCCAGCTTTGTGTCATCTGCAAATTTGATCAGTATGCTCTCTGTTCTTACATCCAGGTCATTAATGAAGATGTAGCCTCTGTTTGTCAGAGGATGGAGATGGATGGCAGGAGAGAGATCACTTGATCATTGCCTGTTAGGTCCACTCCCTCTGGGGCACCTGGCATTGGCCACTGTCTGGAGACAGGATACTGGGCTAGATGGACCTTTGGTCTTACCCGATACGGCCGTTCTTATGTTAAATAACATTGGACCCAAAACAGATCCCTGTGAAACCCCATTTGAGAAATCCCTCCAATCTGACATCATTCCGTTAATAGTTACTCTTTGCTTGAGGACGTGTAACCAATTATATATCCACTTAATGGAAGTTCCATTGAACCCGCATTTCTCCAGCTTACTCATGGGACTGTGTCAAAAGACTTTCTGAAGTCCAGGTCTATTTTATCCACCAAACCAGTCACCCTATCAAACAACAATATCAAGCTGGTTTGTCATGTTACGTTCTTAGTAAATCCATGCTGGCTGCTACCGATTACCCCTTCATCCTCCAGGTATTCGCAAAATGAATGTTTTATACATTGCTCTAGTAGCTTCCCTGGTATTGAGGTCAGGCTGACTAGTCTATAGTTCCCCAGCTCCTCCTTTTTCCCCTTTGTAAAGATTAGCACTATGTTATCCCTTCTCCAATCTTCTGGGACCTCTCCTGTTATCTGAATTTGCAAATATTGCCAGAGGCTCTGAGATTCCATCAGCTAATTCTGGGGTGAACAGCAAGAAATTAAGTGGGGGGGGGATGATTTGGGGATTAAGAGCTCTGTTATCAACATTTGAGCTGCTGAGCTTGAGTTGATGGCTAGCCATCCACAAGGAGGCATCAGAGGGAGGCTGAGATTTCAGTTTGGACAGAAGGAGACAGGTCTGGAGTAGTGCAGTAGATCTGTGATTCATCATCATACAGACAGTAGCTGAATTTGTGTTTGTGAGTGAGATTTCCCACAGATAAAGTGCAGAGGAAGTTACCAAGGACTGAGCCCTGTAGAACCCTCACAGAAAACTGGAGAGGGGGTGAGGATGATCTTCCTAAGGACACACTGAAGTAGTAGTTATGGAGGTAGGAGGAGAGCCAGGAAGAAGACAAGTTGTCAAGAAGACTACCATGGTCAGTGGTATTAAAGGTGGCTGGCAGGTCAAGAAGAATAAGGATGGAGTACTGGTTCTGAGCTTTGCTTCGGGAGAACTCATTAGACACTTTGGCAAGGATATTCTCAGTGGAGGGCCCCAAATATCTGCCTCCCTGAAACCTTCCCTTCCCACTGCCACCAGATCCTTCCTGCTTCTTGGAGCGACCACTCCCCACCCCCTTCCCAATATCCTCAGTTTTTTCCACTTCCAAGTATCCCAGATCTCCTACCCAATCCTCCCTCTCCAACAGCACCACTGCGGGGACCTCCATCCCCTTTTCTCCATTCCCAGTCTCCCACTCCCCCAAACCACCACACTCCCTGTTCCCAGGAGATTCTGTCTGATTCCTCACTTCCTCTTCCTTCCATGGTACCCATCCTTCCCTGATACCCTCCAGCCTTCCACATACCTATCCCTTTCCTCCCACTACACAAAGCCTGCCCTATCTTGTGGCACCCCACAAGCACTAGCTCCCCCATGATCTTCTCCCCTCCCACTGCTCCCTGCTCTCCTCCCCCACACTCCCCAAGAACTCCTGAATAGGAACCTCACACTGCTCTCAGTCATTGGTTGGTTGGGTCAAGAGGACATGCTATGGCCACTGCCACTGAGCTACACTCATTCATCTGAGTTGGAGCCGTACCACTGTTAACTTTCAGACTATGTGTATTGTGCATTTTGCTTGCATTCTGAAGGAGTTCCTCTTAGACCTTTCCCCCGATTCCAAAATTTCAGGGCTGAGAGCAATATTTTAAAGTGTTTTAAAATCCACTTGCAGACTCTGGCCTCTTCTGAGCTGCAAAGTTTTGTCAGCAGAGCTCTGTTTGTTAGGGATGCGAAAAAGCACATCCTTAATTGACATAGTTATGCCGGCAAAATCTCTCATGCAGACACAGAGTGCTGAAAAGTCTATTAAATAAATGAGAATCAAATACCCATAAACTATGTAAATGCTGAGTACAGGCTGCCCATTTCTGCTGCATGCCTTTCCACTAGGTGGGTGGTGGCTAAACATAAATCTCTGAAAACTAGAAAAGGAGGAGTTAATATACACACTATCCCTAAAATACAACGTTAACTCTGCCCCTAGCCCTGCAGCTGGCACTAGCCACTGGGAATGGCTCAGTAAGGCTGGTGCAAAGGTTAACAAACTAACAAAGGAAGTGGAGGTTTCTCCATTTCTTGAAGTCTTCAAGTCAGAGTGGATGCCTTTCTGGGGGAGGATTTAGTCCAACACAAGGTATTCAGCTCAATACAGCAGTAACTGGATGAAATTCTATGACCTGTGTTATACAGAAGGTCAGACTAGATGACCTAATAGCCCTTTCTGGCCATAAAAATCTATGATTCTAGAATAGATATGAAGGACTACGTTGTGTTCACAGATGGGAATACCAGCATTTATTGGCATGCCCTCAAGCTGTGTGCAGTGGGTCAGCTGTAGCTGTAACTGGATGGTGAAGGGAGTAGTTGGAGCAGCTTGGCAGAGCTGTGACTGTGATATGAAGGGAGGTGCATGTGAACCCTGAGGGACCTCGTCTGCCCCATTTCAATGCATTCAATGGGCTGCTGCTGAGACAGGGCAGAGTACAGATGGCATTGTGGGAGTGGCATGAACCTTAACTCTTGATTTCTCCTTCTAATAACCGAGGGCACAGGAATTCTTACCGAGCAAGGTCACATTCTCATAGTTCTCCTGCATGACGTCTCTACAGAGGGCTCTTTGACGGGGGTCCAGCAGAGCCCACTCTTCCCTGGTGAAATACACAGCCAGCTCCTCGAAGGTCACTGGCCCCTGAAAGAGGAAGTGTCCAACACTCAGTATCTGCTGCCCCACTCACAGCCCCACTATTCATGGAGGGAGAGGAGTCAATCAAATGGAAGCTCTGTCAGGCTCACAATCGGCAGAGTCCCACCCTCAGAGCAGCCGGCAAGCAAAACAGGAGGGGAGATAGAGATCCCCTAGTCCCCCCCAGCAGACAGAGGGGGAAGGGCCTTCTCATTCATCACACACCTACAAGCTACTCTATGCCCCACTGGTGAGTAACCCTTCCGCCCCTTTATATCTCATAGCAGCCTCTAGCGAGTAGGTTTTTTTTCTTGCACTGAGAAGCTGATACGTTTTCCCCACGCTGTCCAGGGTTCCCCCACCCACAAATAGGGTAATTTCCTCACCCAAACCCCATGGGTCTGTTCCCGGAATCCAGGACTTGGGTTAAACAATTCCCAGCAAGTTTGTCACATGCCTTGTCCCCCTCCCTTTCTCCACCCTGGGTATTTCCTGCCCCCCTCCCACCTCCAGACTAAACTCCCCCAAAGATCTCAGGCCCTCAGTATTTCCTGCCCCTCTCCCTCCAGGAGGAAGCCACTAGCAACCCCGCAATAATCCCTACCTGGACTGGCTCCATTACAGCCATTTCCCGTCCCTGTCCCGTGGGAGGCTGGGACAATCTGGAGCCTAAGGTGTGCGTTACTCTTCCACCTGTCAGGGTGAAAAGGGTGACAGGAAAGATTCCAGAAGGACGTTTAGTTCCTGTCACATCATGATTTGCCCTGGCCCTTTCCCTGCACAAGATGTTTCTGACTCGCATGCTGGGAAAATATTCCATCACTTGATCACAGCCCAGACTCAACCCCTCCTAGTCTCCAGTGGGCTGCAAGATTTTGGTCTCACTCCAGCTGTTGGGTTTAGTGGGTGGGTGCTGGCAGGTGTTTACAGCCAATGCTAGACAGGATATCAGACCAGATGATCCAATGGTACCTTCTGGCCTTAGACTTTATGACTCTATGACTGGATGTGGGCAGGTTTGGGAGCTTGTGACCTTCCCACCCCACACTTATTTCTCCTTCATTTTCTGTCTTCTCTTTCACCCTCTCCACAGGAAACTTAGTGACCAACGATCCCTGGGTTCCTTTGCTCTCCTGTGATTGCTGACAGCACTGAATGCCAGTTTGGATCCAAACTTTCTGCCTCGTCCCCATCTCTACTAACCACCGAAGGGGTTTCAGTCTCGCTGACTGTGATACAGGCAATGAAAGGGTTACTGTGCACAGCTGCAAACTGCCTAATTTCACAGCTGAAATAAGTAAGCAAGTACCACTTATTGGAAGTCAATTTTTTTCTGACCCCCGAATATTTACTAAAGAAGTAAGAATACAACATGTATCCGTGCTGAGTCTATATAGAACTTGTATATTTCAAGAGGCTGACAGAGAAAACTGGACCACAATGAACGGGGGAGTGCAGGAGTGGGGGAGTGAGATTTTCTTTGCTTTAGATCATAATGAAATGCTCAACATCTCACAGCCTCCTGACTGCCTTTCCTGAGGCCCCGTGGATCACAAACCACCAGCTGAGAAACAACAGCCTAGATCATTATTTTGTATCGTCATTGACTACCCATGGGAAGAGAATGCTACATTGTACCCGGACAAAGCATGAATGAGCCAAGTACTATGGCATGTATGGACCAACCCTGGGAACTGTTAATTCCAATAACACCCACATTTTGAACTCTCTGCCTTACTTCACTGTAAAAAGAAGATGAAAGTTCATAAGATCTTACAATACCCTATAGCAACAAGGTGATGAAAAGTAGGTTAAATTATTTGCAGCCATGAAGGCCATGCACAGGTGCAAGACCAACTACAGAAAATTAAATTAGTCCAAAAAGGGGGTTAATGTCGTTGAGGGCCAGTACTAAGATCTATGCTTGGTGAACAAGAAAACGTGGGAACAAAGTTACCTAGGCCAAATTTGGCCTTAGGGACATGGATTTAATTAGTAAACAAAATAAACTATGGCACCCACTTTTAGTCCTTTTGGGACTTTAAAAAAGAGATGGGGGGGGGGGAGGCGGGAGAAAGAAAAACATCTCCCACCTCACCCCTGACGTGGCAAGACTGCTACTAAACTGATATATTTCCTTTCGGAGAGGCTTTTTTTCATTATATGCCCTCCTCTTTCTCCTCATGACGCATGACTATTAATTTGCACTTAATGTTGACCATAGTTCTATCCTGTTTCTCAGAAAGGCTGTAAGGGTTTGTCAGTTAAAATATGTTCCAAAGAGACCCATTGCTCCCGTGATTAATGACTTCCTTAAAGTCTCTCAGTGCTTGTAAATTAAAAAAAAATTCTAAAAAGACCCTTCTTTTTAAGAGCAGGATTAGTAATGAAACTTACCCTGTTTCTCACAGGCCACTGCCTCTGTACCTTTACTCTCCGATGCAACACCTTCAAATAATTCTGCCGAGGATGTTTCCCAGAAATTAATCATCATCGGGATGGCTAGGAATGTATTGGGGGGGGGGGGAAATTAAGATTCTATCTTAAATGAATAAAATCATTCCAAGAAATATAAATTAATTTAAGGCATAATTTAAGCATAAAAAAAAGTTTAGAGCAAAAAGTTAATTAAAAGAACCAAACAAATGTTGCATTCTTAAGGAAGTGCAGGTTATGCAAAAAAAGAAATATTGAATTGTTATTTTAACAAAATTAGATGCTAATAGCGGTTTTATTTATTTAAAGTGTAAAAATCAGCTACAACCTGTGTCACAAGAGGTAAATAGTGCACTAAAATAATTAGAAGTTAAAACTGTGAGTACATTACAAATTTTAAAAGTCACAACAAAAAAAGTCTATATATTTTTTTAAAAAGCCAAAAAATTCTAACTAGACTAACAAACTTTCAAATAAATATGTTTAAAAAAAGCTCAGCCTTTGTATTTTATTAAAATAAGTATCGAGCAGCCACTCAAAAACAGGAAACGTTGTCAAAGACCTTAGTGGTCTTTTAAAAAAAAGCTTTAAAATCAGACTATGTAAACTTAATTGAAAACACTATTAATATTACTGCAATCAAAACTGCAAAATAAAATTCCTAAAATTAATGTAGTCAGTAAAAAATGCAATAATTAAAGAAAGTAAAAGCAAAAAAATTAATGAGTACTAAAAGTACTGCAAAATACTTTAAATGCTTACGTAATATTGATGAGCTAAAATATTTAAGAGACAAGTCAGTTGAAAATATAGTAGTGCAAGAACAAAGTAACATCGCAGCTTCCAGATGCTAGAAGCTGCGATCCTCTGTCGTTAACATGGTTATTGATCTGAAATCTCCCCATGGCCAGCCAGAGACACACACATACCTGTGTCGCTCCCCAGCCCCCGTTGCAGCGTCTCTAGGGGAAGGAGAAGATGGGAGAGGTGAGAATTCAGGCCCTTGCATTCATGGAGAAATCCCCATTTGCTTATTAATGTAACTGCTGTTAACTACGAGATGGTGCCAGAGATCAGAGGCTGATAATGCAGCTGCTGCAGAGAGAGCCAACCCCACAGCACTGCTTCATGGAGAAGGGCAACTCGCTGAGCTGGGCTGTGAGATGGAGCCGAGGATCAGCGACATCACTAGAGACCCCGACTCCTCCCAAGTGTGAGGGTCACTCTGACCAGAGGAGATGCCACACCCACACTCCAATTCACCTCTGAATCACAGCATGGCACTTTTCAGAGAGAAATCGCTGAGTCTCTTCTCCAGCTCCATGAACCCCGGCTCTGGCCTCCGAAACATCCCGTCCTCCCTGCTGGGGAAAGGAGGGGTGAGAAATAGGCCTGAACCCCAGACCCTGAGCCCAGGAACCCCCAAACTCCAGGAAACCTGGCTCTGAGCTTTGTAGGCTGAGATGGTCATTGTCATGGTGAGTCACCTCAACCCTGTGCTCCCCAGCGAGATGGGAAGTGGGGAGAAACTAGAGCAAGGAATGGAGACATTGTTCAGGAGCTTTCTCAGGGACGCTCGGTCTCTGTGGGGTGCAGAGCCACCTCCCACACTGGTTTACTGCAGTAACAAGGGGCACCAGCACTGGGATTATGTGGAAAGGGAGGAGACACAGACCAAAGAGTGGGCAGGTCCTACATGCTGGCAGAGGCCACAGACAGAGCCCAGGTCTTCAGCAGGGAATGAATGTGGGCCCTTGAATGCCAAATCCCCCAAGCCCTCTAGCTAAAGCAGTAACCCTGGGGCGTCCAGCTCATTTGACAAAGAGGGCCATATTGTACTGTCCATTATGGTCAGTGGGCCAGGGCATCAATTTAGGACTCTGTGCCCTACTCCGTTCACAGCAGAACACCCACTGCTCTCCATGGGACACCCACATACAAGGAACAAGGGGAGAATCTGTCCTTCATATAGGAAATAAAATTTTAGTTCTTAATTTGCTAAGTCTTTGTCTGTCACACTCAGTATCACTCAGGAGGAAAACAGCCCCCTCCCAGACAGCCCTGTAGGGCCCCTTCTAGTTCTTCCCTGTGTTTCCCTTCCTTTCCCACCCTCCTTTCTCCATTTCTCTCTTGCTTCCTTGTCCTTGTCTCTCCTCTGTTCTTCCCTCCCTACAGCAATCCCCTATTCCCAGCCCACAAAGGTTTCACTCCCACCCCCTCCCCGATCCACTTGCTCAAGTGATCAGCCACAGAACGTTTAATGTTGACATCAAAGTGTCGTCATTTCAGTTGACACTCTGATGACATTAACAGGGGACAAGAGAGTTCATGCTCTCAGAGCTATGGCTTCAGGCTGCTACCAGCCCCAGCAAGGCAACACTGTCTCCGTTTACACTGGGGAGGTGCTGAGGCCCAAGAACTCACTTTAAAAAATGTGAAAGCTGAGATTCTGCACCCTCTGAATACGTGACGTGGCCACATCAGTCCAGGAGACAGGCCTGGTCTGTCCAGCAGCCCTGCTGTGACCTCATTAGTGATCAGACAGTAAACGGCTCTTCTCCTAACCGAGTCAGCCACTAGGGGAGACAGAATCACATGCTCCAAGGACAGGGGGCAGCTTCCTATTCAGTGCAGTTATCAAACCTAACGGCCCATGAGGGGGAGCGAAATGGAGCCCAGGACTTACCTGCCCCCTGTGCTCCCAGCACCCTAAAGAGGGAGAGAAAGAGGAGGCAGTCAGTGGGAGTGTCCCTGGGTGGGGAGACCTCCTGCTCTGCAGGGGAGTCACCATTGAAGCCTCAGGCAGTAGGGGAATTTCAGGTTTACATTCCCAGAGCAGCTACCACCCCCTACCAGGGACTTTCCCCTACGCAGCCCCAGCAATCCCTACGGGCAGGTCGCCACTGCGGAAAGCTTCTCCCCGGGCACTTTTGCAGGCAGAAGATATTTCTCTTCATTGAGAATCAAATTCCGCCCAGTGCTGAGAGACCCAGAAGGCCCCTGGCCCCACTAAACCCATTAACCTGCAGTGAGAGGGGCCTTAGGCCTGGCTCAGGACCTCAGCATGGCGGGGAGGGGATTTCACCCTGCAAATGCAAATGCAGACAGACATTTCCAGGAGAGAAGGGCTTGGGACTGCAGCATCCAGGACTCCCAGGACCCATCCCTGGAGCCGCTGCCAGACTCACTGTTTGACCTTGGGCAAGGCTCTGCCCCTCCCTCTGCCTCACTTTCCCCATTTGTCCCATAGAGATAATGCTCCTGACCCCACTTTGTAAAGTGCTTTGGGATCTAGGGCTCAGAAGCGCATATAAAAACACTGCGTATGATCATTGCAATAACAGCCTGACCTGCAGGGGTTGGCTCAGCGGCTGCTGCCCCTTCTCTCCTCCCCTCTCACTGAGCAGGGAAATCTCCCAGGACAGGCTGCAGATGCCCTCATCCCTTCTCTGGACAATGGCTCTCTCTAGCTCTTCCAGCCGGGACAGCATCCACTGCTCCTGCCCCTCCAAAAACCCTCGCAGCTCCTGCCACTCCCAGATGATCTTCTGCCTCTCGGCTTCCGTCTGTTTCTGCAACAGTGAGAGGGTGGCTCAGTAACAGGGGAACATAAGAACGGCCATACTGGGTCAGACCAATGGTCCATCTACCCCACTATCCTGTCTTCCGTCAGTGGCCAATGCCAGGTGCCCAAGAGGCAATGAATAGAACAGGTAATCATCAAGTGATCCATCCCCTGTTGCCCATTCCCAGCTTCTGGCAAACAGAGGCTAGGGACTTCATCCCTGCCCATCCTGGCTAATAGCCACTAATGGACCTATCCTCCATGAACAGATCTAGTTCTTCTTAGAACCCTGTCAGTGTCTTGGCCTTCACAACATCCTCTGGCAAAGAGTCCCACAGGTTGCTGTCCATTGTGTGAAGAAATACTTCCTTTTGTTTGTTTTAAACCTGCTGCCTATTACTTTCATTGGGTGACCCCTAGTTCTTGTGTTACGAGAAGGAATAAATAACACTTCCTTATTTACTTTTGCCACAGCAGTCATGATTTTATAGACCTCCATCATATCCCCCCCTTAGTCGTCTCTTTTCCAAGGTGAACAGTCTCAGGCTTTGTCTACACTGGCACTTTGTTGGCAAAAGTTGTCATTCAGGGGTGTTAACCCCGTCTCCCCCTGAATGACAAATTTTTACTGATGAAAAGCAGCAGGGTGAACAGCACTTTGTCTTCAGGAGCGCCCTCGTACCGACAAAGCTGCTGCCACTCATGGTGGGGTGGAAGATTTTTGTCAGCAGAAGACCTCTCTCCTGCCGACAAAGAGCAGCTACACTGCGCGCCATTTAGAAGCACGGCTGTAGCAGCACAGCCGTGTCGCTAAAAACTGCGTAATGTAGCCATAGTCTCAGTCTTATTAATCTCTCCTCATACAGAAGCTGTTCCGTACCCTTCATCATTTTTTTGCTCTATTCTGAATCTTTTACAATTCCAATACATCTTTTTTCAGCTGGGGCGAACAGATCTGCACAGAGTATTCAAGATGTGAGTGTACCATGGATTTATATAGAGGCATTATGATATTTTCTGCCTAATTAACTATACCTTTCCTAATGATTCCCAACATTCTGTTCACTTTTTTGACTGCCGCTGCACATGGAATAACTATCCACAATGACTCCAAGATCTCTCTCTTGAGTGATAACTGCTAATTTAGACCCCATGATTTTATGTGCATAACTGATATTACCTTTTCCAATGTGCATTACTTTGCATTTATCAACATTGAATTTCATCTGCTTGGTAACTGGGGAAAATCATAAATACACCTCAGGGTAGGTGGCAGAGTTATTTACCAGAACACTAGATCTCCTGCTGTGGGGGATGGGAATGTCATTTTCTCCAGGAAGAGAGGAGGGCTCAGGGCCAGGATGAGCTGTACATTAGCAACAGGAGGAACTCTTCTCCCCAAAACCTCATCAACTTGCACTGAGCCAAACGCACCATCTCTCCAGCCCACATTTCATCTCCTTCCCCTTCCCCCCCGCCCACCAGGAGCTAGAAAGGATCCCTAGTCACTGTGACATCCAAATGGCCTGTGGGCAGGGGCTCTGGGCTAACGCAGACTGACCCTCTCCTCCCCAGCAGTCTCCTGCATCCTAAGGGCATCATGTTACCCATGTATCTGACCCTGCAGGCTCCTGGGCTCCAGTGGGGATGGTTCTCTGGCTGAGGCTGGCAGGGTGGGCCCTGTATTCACCATGTCATTCTTATGCCAGGCAAACCTAAGTGGCAGGGAGCTCTGGGCACCTACCAGCAGCTCCTCGCTTGGCCGCTCCTCCTCGGCTTTGGCTGCTTCTCCCTCTTTTCCCAGAGGGGCCAGATGCTTTTTTGGTACCTCCTGGAAGAAGCAGGGGAGAGAGGATTAGAAACTGCTTTGAAGAGCCTCCCAGCTGTCAGATTTCAGGGCCCATCCTGCCCTGCAGACTCCAGTGCAGAGTCGCTGGGACTCAGACTGAGAGGAGATGGTGAAACAGGGAGCAGCTTTTCCAGAGAAAATATAGGACTCCAGGCTGCAGTGACAGAGGTGCAGCCAGGGCCGGTTTTAGGCCAATTCCACCAATTCCCCCGAATCGGGCCCCACGCCTAAGAGGGCCCCGTACCCAGTGGCAGGGCCGCCCAGAGTGGGGGACAAGTGGCAGAGAATCCCTTCCTTGGCTACAGGCGCCTTTTTAATTTTTACTCACCCGGCGGCGCTCCGGGTCTTTGGCGGCACTTTGGCGGCGGGTCCTTCAGTGCCGCCGAAGACCCGGAGCAAGTGAAGGACCTGGAGCGAGTGAAGGACCCGCTGCCAAAGACTAGGAGCGCGGCCTGGTGAGTACAAGCCCCATGTGTTTTTTTTTTTTTTTTTTTTTTTAAGTTATCCCTCCCGGGGCCCCGTCGAAACTGTTCGAATTGGGCCCCGCACTTCCTAAAGCCAGCTCTAGGTGCAGCCCAACAGCCAGCTCCCCACATCTCCGGGGCCTCACCAACACCCCAAGCAGCCAACTTCAGACAGTCCCCCACTTTCCCCAGCTCCAACCCCCAATGCTCCCGCAGGGCCAGATCTGTACATGGAGCCCCCCAAATGCCCAATCCCCAGCCCTGACCCCCCAGCACACCCCAAACTCCCAACAGCCCCGCAGTTCGCAGCATCAGCCGCTTCTCCCACCCCACAGCCCGGCTATAACACCCGAGATCAACCCCCCAGCTCCCTCATCCCCTCGCTCCCGTGTCCAGCCTGGGCTCCGAGCTCTGCAGCCGAGCCGCGCTCCGGCCCCTCCTGCAGCTCCCGGGCTTCGTCGCTCCGGCCCCGCAACAGGGGCTGCTCCGTTCCGTCCCGCCAGGGACACTCACCCCCCGCCGTCCAGGGCAGCCCCTCTCCGGCCGCAGGGACTCACCCGGGCAGGGGACGAACCAGGCAGCCGGGCCCGGCCCCTCCCGGCAGGAGCGTGTCCGCCCCACGCGTGTCTCCGCCCCCGCCCCGGGCCCTGCCCGCTCCGCGCTGCCCCCGGACCTACCGCGCTGCCCTGCGGGCTGCAGGGCTGGAGCAGCCTCCGCGCTGCGCTCCCGGCCCCGGCCATGGCCCCGCTGCCGACACAAAGGGGCGGACTGCCGGGCCGGGGGGGCAGGAAGAGGCGGCTCCTCCCCGGGCCTGGCCCTGCCCCGCCGGACCCCTAGCAGGGGGTTTGTGACACTCGGGGAATCGGGGAATCCTCAGCCTGGAGGGGGGCAGGAGACTGGCTGGATCTTACCAGGAGAAAAGCAGGGGGAGGGGCTGGTTTTGCTGCATCATTAGACTAAAAGAAACTACACCATCTGCTCAAGAAACTCCCAGCTACAGTACGGGAACAAATCTACATGGACACACCCCCAGAACCCCGACCAGGGGTATTCTATCTGCTACCCAAGATCCATAAACCCGGAAACCCTGGACGCCCCATCATCTCAGGCATTGGTACTCTGACAGCAGGATTATCTGGCTATTTGGACACTCTCCTCAGACCCTATGCTACCAGCACTCCCAGCTATCTTCGAGACACCACCGACTTCCTGAGGAAACTACAGTGCATTGACGTTCTTCCTGAAAACACCATCCTGGCCACCATGGATGTAGAAGCACTTTATACCAATATTCCACATGAGGATGGACTACAAGCTGTCAGGAACAGTATCCCTGATGAGGCCACAGCAAGCCTGGTGGCTGAGCTTTGTGACTTTGTCCTCACCCACAACCACTTCAGATTTGGGGACAACTTATACCTTCAAGTCAGTGGCACTGCTATGGGTACCCGCATGGCCCCACAGTATGCCAACATTTTTATGGCTGACTTAGAACAACGCTTCCTCAGCTCTCGTCCCCTAGTGCCCCTCCTCTACTTGCGCTACATTGATGACATCTTCATCATATGGACCCACGGAAAGGAGGCCCTTGAAGAATTCCACCTGGACTTCAACAATTTCCACCCCACCATCAACCTCAGCCTGGACCAGTCCACACAAGAGATCCACTTCCTGGACACTACAGTACAAATAAGTGATGGTCACATAAACACCACCCTATACCGGAAACCTACTGACCGCTATACGTACCTACATGCCTCCAGCTTCCATCCAAGACACATCATACGATCCATTGTCTACAGCCAAGCCCTAAGATACAACCGAATTTGCTCCAACCCCTCAGACAGAGACAAACACCTACAAGATCTTTATCAAGCATTCGTAAAACTACAATACCCACCTGGGGAAGTGAGGAAACAGATTGACAGAGCAAGACGGGTACCCAGAAATCACCTACTACAGGACAGGCCCAACAAGGACAATAACAGAACACCACTGGCCATCACATACAGCCCCCAGCTAAAACCTCTCCAGCGCATTATCCACGACCTACAACCTATCCTGGAAAATGATCCCTCACTCTCACAGACCTTGGGAGGCAGGCCAGTCCTTGCTTACAGACAACCCCCCAACCTGAAGCAAATACTCACCAGCAACTACACACCACACCACAGAAACACCAACCCAGGAACCTATCCCTGTAGCAAACCTCGTTGCCTACTCTGTCCCCATATCTACTCTGGCAACAGCATCAGAGGACCCAACCACATCAGCCACACCATCAGGGGCTCATTCACCTGCACATCCACTAATGTCATATATGCCATCATGTGCCAGCAATGCCCCTCTGCCATGTACATTGGCCAAACCGGACAGTCCCTCCGCAAAAGAATAAATGGACACAAATCGGACATCAGGAATGGTAACATACACAAGCCAGTAAGTGAACACTTCAATCTCCCTGGTCATTCTATCACAGATTTAAAAGTCACTGTCATTGAACAAAAAAACTTCAGAAACAGACTTCAAAGAGAAACAGCAGAACTAAAATTCATTTGCAAATTCAACACCATTAATCTGGGCTTGAATAGGGATTGGGAGTGGCTGGCTCACTACAGAAGCAGCTTTTCCTCTCCTGGAATTGACACCTCCTCATCTATTATTGGGAGTGGACTACATCCACCCTGATTGAATTGGCCTTGTCAACACTGGTTCGCCACTTGTGAAGTAACTCCCTGCTCTCCATGTGTCTGTATATAATGCCTGCATCTGTAGCTTTCACTCTATGCATCCGAAGAAGTGAGGTTTTTACTCACGAAAGCTTATGCCCAAATAAATCTGTTAGTCTTTAAGGTGCCACCAGACTCTTTGTTGTTTTTGTAGATACAGACTAACACGGCTACCCCCTGATATTAGACTAAGGAGACCCGGGCTGAGTGTATTAAACTGCTCCCCATCTATTGCTATTGTATCAACCCTGATGTAGCAAATGCACCACAGTGTGTGTAGCCATGTGCGACTGTAGCGGTTATTGATATGTACAGATTGTAACTTCATACACTACAGGTGCCGTTCCTAGGGGTGGGGGAGGGCGGAAGCCTCCCCGGGGCAGGCTGGGAGATGTAGTTCCTGACTCTCCCGGGAGTGGAAGTGACGTTGGGCGGGGCGGGGCGGGGCGAGGCTGTTGGATGTTCTGCTGGAGCCGGAGAAGAGTTTTGTATCTTCCGGCTCTGGGCATGCGCAGTTGGGAGAGGGAGGGGCGGTCCCGCATGCGCAGAAGCAGCGCTCACCCGATGCTCCTCCCTGGCGTTGCGGGGTCGGGCTGAGCAGGAGGGTCTGTGCCGGGGAGACCCATTAACCCCCCGTGCCCGGCTCGGGCCCTGCTCCCGCTGGGGCCGCCCCGGGCTCTGCCCGCCCCGCTGCGGCGCTGCAGCCTCCAGGTACCGGAGCGAGCCCCGGGGGCGGGGCCGGGCGGTGACTCTGCCCCAGTGTCCGTGGGGGGGACCCGGCATCTCGCAGCGCCGGGATCTGCTCCCTGGGGCAGCGCCCGCGGGGGGCTCGGAGCTGCTGTCCCCGCAGGAGCCCAACGCCCCCGGCCCGGCCAGGCTCTGCCCTGGGGCCCCACGGGGGGAGGGGACCAGCCCCCACGGGGGTCCCTGGGCAGGGGCTGCCGGGTGGGGGGGGGGAGACCTGGGAAAGGGGCGGATGGAAAATGTCTGTGTAGCCCGGACATGGGGGGGGGGGGGAGAAGAGCAGGTGACCCCCGTCCCCCGAGGAGCGGGGAGAGAAAGGGGGGGGCTGAGATCCCCTCGGATTTACCGCTGCCCCCTCTCGTGGGGACCCCCATCCTCTCCAGCCCTGCCCCCTTTCTCCCTAGAGAGCAACGAGCAACATACAGGGTGACCCCCCCCCCCTTTTCCCTCCAATCATTGAGATGGTCTCTGTTCCCCTCCCCCAGTTGTGCCCCTTTTTCTGTCCACTTTGCCAATGGCCAGTTCAAATCTCAGGTTTGGGGTGTTTCCCCCCATTTTTGCCTGCAGTGATTTGTCCTTGTTTAGGTGGGAAATCGTTCCCCTGAGTGATTTCTGAAATGGGCCCCATTTTCTCCTCAGTTTTGAAATACTGATATCAAATTCTTGAAAGTCTTCCCGCTTTTCGCTCCAGGTGTCTGACTGAGATCAGGGCTCTAATCGGACTGAGCGTGGCTCAGGCTTTGTCTGAGATGACGACCCACAGTGTGCTGGGCACTGCACAAACCCTGACCGAGTTTGGGGCACTCGTTGTGCCAGGAACTGCACAGATGCCTACAGAGAGCAGGATTGTGCCGGGTGCTACAGTGACCCTGACTGAGCTCTGGGCCCCTGTTGTGTCAGGGCCTGCAAAGAAACCAAGTGAAATCAGGCTCCCATTGTGCCAGGTGCTGCAGAGACAGCAAACAAAATCAGGGACCTTGTTGTTCCTGGAGCTGCAGAGACCCCAACTGAGATCTGGGTCCTGTTCTTCCAGGCACTGCAGAGACCCCGACAGAGGTCAGACCCCACTGTTGTGACAGGTGCTGTGGAGACCCCAACTGAGCTCTGCGTCCCTGCTGTGCCAGGTAAAACAGACCTGGACAGAGATCACGGCCCTCCCTTGTGCCAGGCAGCGCACGACTGCTGCCCAGATTGCTGCCTCCATTGTGCTGGGCACTTCAGAGACCTGGACTGAGATCTGTGTCCCCGTTGGGCCTGGCACTTTGCGGGGAGGGATAGCTCAGTGGTTTGAGCATTGGCTTGCTAAACCCAGGGTTATGAGTTCAATCCTTGAGGTGGCCACTTAGGGATATTGGGCAAAATCAGTACTTGGTCCTACTAGTGAAGGCAGGGGGCTGGACTCGATGACCTGTCAAGGTCCCTTCTAGTTCTAGGAGATAGGATAGGACCCTGACAGAGATCCTGCCCCCACATTTTGCCAGATACTACAGGGACCCCAAACAAAATCAGGGATCCTGTAATGCCAGGAGTTGCAGAGCCTCCGACTAAGATCAGGCCCCCTGTTGTGCAGGAGTCTGCACAGACACTGACCAAGATCAGGGTCCCCATTGTGACTGGTGCTGAACAGACACCAAGGGTATCTCTACCCTGCCATGAAAAACCCACAGCTGGCCCATGCCAGGTGACTCAGGCTCACAAGGCTCAGGCAAAGGGGCTGTTTAATTACAGTGTTGATGTCTGGGCTCAGGCTGGAGCGAGGCTGTAGGACCCTGCGAGATGGGAGGGTGTCAGACCTTGGGCTGCAGCCCAAGCCAGAACATCGACACCACAATTAAACAACCCCACAGCCTGAGCTGTGTCAGCCCAAGTCAGTGGGCACGTGCCAGCCGCCGGTGTCTAACTGCAGTGTAGACATGCCCACAGTGACAGAGAGTCCTTGCCACAAAAAGCTCAAAGGCTAAATAGGCCAATGGTGGGAGGCGACTTTCCATTTTACAGTTGGGGAAACTGAAGCTCAAAGAGCTGAAGTAATTTGCTCAAGTTTGCATGGAGAGTTTGGGGCAAAACTGGGAACTAAACCCAGATTGTTTGAATTCTTGCTTCTTCCCTTATCCACAAGCTGTGTGTGTGTGTGTGTACACACAGCATTGTTTTAGTCTGTGTTCGCATGGCATTGGCTTCCACGGGAGGTTGTGGAATTTCCTTCATTGGAGGTTTTTAAGATAAGGTTAGAGGTACACCAGTCTGGGAATGTCTAGGGATACTTGGTCCTGCCTCATCACAGGAGGCTTAAGTAGATGACCTCTCAAGATCCCTTCTATGCCTACATTGAAATAATTCTGTTTTGTGCTGTGTCATGTTCTAGGCTGAGCTGTTTTGCATGGTGCCATTTGGAACTCTGATGCACCATGTTGTGTTGCAGTTTTATGGTGCATTGTTTTGCCTCAGCGTGTTTAGTGCCTGTGCTGTGTTGGTTTGAGTTGAGCTATTTTCCATTGTGTACTTTTGTCCTAGGATGTGTTAGTTTGCATTGTTTTGCTTTGTTTTTCCTTGTATTGTCATTTTATGCTGTGGAGTGTAAGTTGTGTATTTTTTTTTTCTGAATTGCCTGACATTATGTTGTGGTGTGTTTTATTCTGTATGTTGTGTTTTTATATATATATATTGCATAGCATCATAGAAATGTAGGGCTGGAGAGGACCTCAAGATGTCATCAAGTCCAGCTCTCTCTGCCGAGGCAGGACCAAATCTATGTAGATTATCTCTGACAGAGATTTGTCCTACCTGTTCTTAAAAACTTCCAGGGAAAGAGACCGCACAGTCAGTCTTGTAAGACTATACCAGAGCTGAACTACCTTAGCTCTGGTGACACCCACACAGATTTCAGTGGTGAGTGGCTCTGGAGAGAAGGCGTCCCCAGTGAGTGGGCAGCTGGGTAAAGAGACTAAAGTTGGGAGGAGAAACTTTGATGTGTCCAAGGTCACCCAGGCAGTCCGTGACAGAGCTAGAAATAGATCCCAGTTCTAGTGCCACCGTACTGCTGTTTTGGGAACTGAAGGTCTCTGCCACACTGGTGTTTTAGAGTGGTAGCTATGTTAGTATGTATCAGCAAAAACAATGAGGAGTACTTATGGCACCTTAGAGACTAACACATTTATTTGGGCATAAGCTTTTGTGGGATAAAACCCACTTCATCAGATGCATGGAATGGAAAATACAGTAGGCAGAATATATATACACAGTACATGAAAAAATGGGAGTTTCCTTACCAAGTGGGGGTTCAGTTCTAACGAGTTATTGAATTAAAGTGGAAGTGAGCTATTATCAACAGGAGGAAAAATCACTTTTGTAGTGGTAATCAGGGTGGCCCATTTCAAACAGTTGACAAGAAGGTGTGAGTAACAGTAGGAGGAAATTAGCATGGGGAAATTTAGTTTTTAGTTTCTGTAGTGACCCATCCATTCCCAGTCTTTATTCAGGCCTAATTTGATGGTGTCCAGTTTGCAAATTAATTCCAGTTCTGCAATTTCTCATTGGAGTCTGGTTTTCAAGTTTTTTTGTTGAAGAATTGCCAGTTTTAAGTCTGTTATTGAGTGTCTAAGGAGATTGAAGTGTTCTCTGACTGGGTTTTGAATGTTATAATTCTTGACGTCTGATTTGTGTCCAATTATTCTTTTGCATAGAGACTGTCCGGTTTGGCCAATGTACATGGCAGAGGGGCATTGCTGTCACATGATGGCATATATCACATTCGTTTTAGGCACTGGTGCAAAACCTTAGTATAAACAGAATTTACACTGGTGCACTCTGATTGGCACTGGTGCACCCTGTCCCTGTTTGAAGGCTTGTGGGCAGGACAGTGACCTCACTGAGTCCTGGGGCTGGCTGAACAGTGCAGCTGGTAATGGAGGGACAGCAGTGAGTGCTGGAGGTATGAGCCAGGAGCACAGCCCCACAGGACTGGACACTGACTTCTCCTGACCAAGGGGACACCACCCCCCAGCTGTGTGCAGGGACGGCAGCTGAGCAGCCCTGCCAAGACAGCCTGTGCATCCATGGACAAACCACCTCTTCCTGCAGCCTAATACGCTGGGGTCTGGGGACCTTTCCAAACTGCGGGTGATGGGGCTCTGGTGTTACCGGGGTCTGTTCCTGGCTCTGTCACTGACCTGCTTGGTGACCTTGGGGAAGTCACAGCCCCTCTGTGTTTTCCTCCTACCCATTGTCTACTTGGATTGTGATCTCTTTGGGGGCAAGGACTGTCCCTCTCTCTCTGTGCAGTGCCCAGCACAATGGGGTGCTGATCTCAGTCAGGTTCTCTGCCATGTACAGCACGATGGGGACCTGATCTTCACCAGTGTCTGTGCAACGCAAAGCACAGTTTATGGACTCTCAGACTTCAAGGCCAGAAGGGAAAATCATGATCATCTAGTCTGACCTCCTGCCCATCGCAGGCCACAGAACCTCACTCACCCACTCCTGTAACAGACCCCTAACCTCTTTCTGGGTTAACGAAGTCCTCAAATCATTATTTAAAGTCTTAAAATTACAAATAAGTCCACCATTTACACTGGTTTAAACCTGCAATGACCATGCCATGCCCCATGCTGCAGAGGAAGGAAAAAAAAAAATCCCAGGGTCTCTATCAATCTGGTTCTGGGCACAATCCCTTCCCGTCCCCAAATATGGCAATCAATTAGACCCTGAGCACATGGGCAAGACCCAACAGCCAGACACCTGGGAAAGAATTCTCTGTAGTAACTCAGAGCCCTCCCCATCTAGTGTCCCATCACCAGCCTTTGGAGATATTTGCTGCTAGCAGTTGCAGATTGACTACATGCCATTGTAGGCAGTCCCATCATACCAATCCCTCCATAAAGGTATCGAGCTCAGTCTTCAAGCCAGTTAAGTTTTTTGCCCCCACTGCTTCCCTTAGGAGGCTGTTCCAAAACTTCACTCTGATGGTTAGAAACCTTCGCCTAATTTCAAGCCAAAACTTGTGGATGGCAAATATCCATTTGTTCTAGGGCCAAAATTGTTGCTTAACCTAAATAACTCCTCTCCTTCACTGGTATTTATCCTTCTGATGTATTTATGGACAGCAATCTTATCTCCCCTCAGCCTTCTTTTGGTTAGGCTAAACAAGCCAAGCTTTTTGAGTCTCCCCCCATAAGGCAGATTTTCCATTTGTCGCATCATCCTAGTACAGGGGTGGGCAAACTTTATGGGCCAAGGACCACATCTGGGTGGGGAAATAGTATGCAGGGCCAGGGTTGGGTGTGGGAGGGGGTGCGGTATGCAGGAAGGGGCTCAGAGCAAGGGATTGGGGCAGAGGAGGGGTGCGGAGTGTATGAGGGGGCTCAGGGAAGGGGGTTGGGGTGCAGGAGGAGTGCGAGGTGCAGGCAGGGAGTTGGGGGCAGGGTACAGGAGGGGTTCGGGCTCCGGCCTAGCTTACCTCAAGCGGCTCCGTGGGAGCCTACCCTGTCCCCGGCCCCGCACCGCACCAGGAAGCGCTGCCCTTGCCTCGCCTCCAGGTACCTCCTCCGAAGCTTCCATTGGCAGCGGTTCCCTGTTTCATGGAGCCATCTGTCCCCCTTCCCCTCCCCCCCCCCACCTGGGGGTCGCAGGGATGTGGCACCGGTGGTGCTGTGGGCTGGATCCAAAGCCCTGAGGGACCGGATCCGGCCCGCGGGCCGTAGTTTGCCCACCCCTGTCTTAGTAGCCCTTCTCTGCACGTGTTCCACTTTGAGTTCATCCTTCTTAAGCATGGGAGACCAGAATTGCCTACAGTATTTCAGACGAGGTCTCATTGGTGCCTTTTATAACAGTACTAATTTTTTATTGCTTATTGCAAAAAATCTTGCACTATTAATTTTCATCCCATTTCTGTTACTCCAGCTTTCAAGGACATGCAGATCTTCTTGTATGATATTCCTGTCCTCCTCCATGTTGGCAATCCCTCCCAGCTTTGTGTCACACTCCCACTTTTTGTGCCAAAGTCACTAATAAAAATGTTGAATAAGATCGGTCCCAAGACTGATCTCTGAAGAACTCCACTAGTAACCTCCCTCCAGCCTGACAACTCACCGTTCAGTATGACCCCGTTGTAGTCTCCCCTGTAACCAATTCCTTATCAGCCTTTCAGTTCTCATATTAATCCCCATCTTGTCCAGTTTAACGAATAGTTTCCTATGTGGAACTGTATCAAATGCCGTACTGACATCCAGATAGATTAGAGCTACTGCATTTCCTTTGTCCAAAAAATTAGTTACCTTCTGACAGAAGGAGATATGGTTTCTCTGGCACCATCTACCTTTTGTAACACCATGTTTTATTTATTTATAGTGCTGAAGGCTGGAAGGAACTGTTAGCAATAGGCTGAGAATGGCCATGTGGAGGTGGGGGAGGGGATGGCAGACAGTGTAGAGGTGGGGGAGGGGATGCGATGTTGAAGGTATATCTGGGATTTTGTTTTGTAGGAGTCAATGTCTCTGCTCCCTGTGGCCGTGATGCATTCTGTACTAGAGCAGCACATCAGCAGAGCAGACACACACACTGTAGCTCCGTCTGGACAACGCAGCATTCACTGCCAGATGGGATGGGTGATTTTTCAGGGGCCCAGCTTGATATGCCTGGCTGGGGTGGATTCACTTGGACGAGGGTCTGGGTCTCTGATAGTTTGGGATGTTCCTTTTTGGATAGTCAGTTCTTTCCCTTTATTGTTTTACCCCCACCTATGCCCAATGCCACTCTCTTCTTAACTTGCTTTGGTTATTTCACTTCCAGCTTTTAAATGGGATCTAATAATTGCAAAGCTGAATGAAAGATAAAAGAAACAGAACCATTTGAATTTTGGCAGATAGATGGTAGAACTACCTAGTGAAGGTCTGCTGTAATTACCTGGTTATCTATAGCGTTTTCTGATGTCAAAGAGCCAAAAGCACTTTTTAGGGTGAAAGGGCTCGTCAGGTGTTTGCTCTCTAGGGAGCATGTCACTGGCCAGGGCTTTCAGTCTTTCAGGAGTGGTGTGCTGGATTGTATTTAGTAATCTCAAAATAAAAGGTTGACTGACTGCTGGTTCACAATATCCAATGAAATCTTGCAAACGATTATACAAATAGACTCTAATGCTATTAAAACAACATGGCATTAAAACTGATTCAAAACTGAAATTAAAATTTGGAGATAAACACATGAGAAATGAACAGACACCTAATTTCTATTTCTTAATGCCTGAAATTTTGACATTAATTCACACCATCTTTTATTTTTCAGAGCAATGCATAGCACACAGTCAAGTTAATTAATGAAAGCACGCCAATTATTGACTGCTTTGTGTTGCATAAGCATCTGATTAAGCACCCATTTAAAACTGTACCACTGTAAGTGAAAATGCATCAACATAGCTTAGCTCAAATGTGTTTAAATGTGAATGAAAAGATCCTAAATTAAATATATGGCAGGATGGTAAATAGGGGGGAAATGCACCGAAGTGCCTCTACCCAGTCCTGTTGATTTCTTGTCCCAGCCCCCCATGAATTCTGGCCTCTCAGTCAACTCTGCTCCCAGTCCCACATCAGCTGTGCCCTCTCCCAGCCTAACCCGTTTCTACTGCAGTTCTTCATCCCCCTCGTCCAGGCAGGGGGTTGGTGCTGCAGCACCCAAGGCACCTGCGTTAATCACTGTCCCCACATACTGGGGCTATTTAGATTTCAGGAAACGATTTATCAGAGTCACTCACTCTGGCAGGTGGGAGAGAGGAGAGGCTGAGAGGGAGTTTGCTCCCCACACTCTGTAGGGCCATGTTCGACCCTGATAGCTTCCATGTTACCTCATCCTCCACCCTCCCCCATGTGTCTCTGCCCGTATGTCAGTGTGTCACCTTCTGATCATAATGCCACTGGCCTCAGCAGAGCTCCCAGATGGGAGCTACATCACAATGGGGTAACGGTACTGAGAGTAAAATACATCACTGGGAGGGTGTAATTATCTTCAAGGCAAGCATTACAGTCTAGAAAGTGAAAGAATTAAAGTACTTTATTACTTAAAAGTACGCTTGAAAGGACTGGATTTTTATTAATAAATTGCAGTAAAATGTTTTCAGTGTACACACAGATGAAAAAATATGTATGTATGTAAAATACAGAAATGCTTCTGGAGAAAGTAGAGTTTGATTTAAGGATATTTACACTGTATATTTTACATGTGTTATTGACAATTTGTGTTTGAACAGTTATAAAGATTTGGCTTTTTGAATCTCAACATTTACTGTAATTAAATAATGTTGTCTGATGACCCCCATAACGTCCCACAGCTCTAAAAATTGAAATTGTAAACACCGAAAAAAGGGCTTAAAAATAAATATCGATATCCTCAATTGAAATTTAAAAAAAAAAGAAATAGAATGAATTTTGCCAACCCACTTAACAGCAATCACAATATGATAGGGGATGGAAATTCACAGCTAAGGCACCCACCCTGAATTCTGCCCTGTAGTGACACCAGGCAATCGCCATAGGGCAATGAATAAGGCATTTTAGTGTATAAAGTCCCAGATTAGATTATACCGATTTGTAAAGACATGAGAACTTTCTCTCAGGGTATCAACTTCACTGGGTTGTTTCTTTTAGTGGTATGTAGTAGTTTTGGGCGAGGTTTGACCCTCAGCGGGGCTGTGGGGTATCCCACCGCCTTGCTCTGGTCCGGCGGCAGTCGGGGACCGCAGACCCACAGTTAGGGGCTCAGGCCTGTGAGCAGGGGCTGGGCCAAGAGGTCCGAACGCAGGCCCTTAAGCAAGGGCTGAGGCAAAGTCTATAGCAGCCCAGGCCTTAAGTCAGGGCAGGGCAGGGCAGTAATCAAATAGTCAATCAGAGGCCCAGGCCCTTAAGCAGGGGCTGGGTCAGTTTGTAGCATCCCAGGCCCTAGGTCAGGGCGGGGCAGTAAGCAAATAGTTAGCCAGTAACCCAGCCTCTCTAGGCCAGGGAAAAAGGGGGAGTCTGCCACCCAAGGATTGGGTGGCAGGGGGGATGCAGGCCCTCCCACTCCACTGCGTCCCAGCCCGGGGCCCTAGCAGCAGCGGATACTCGCTGCTGTCAGTGGGGATCCTGGCCGCAACACACTGACATCGGCTCTGGCAGTGCAGCAGCCATACTGGGGTCGGCTGCCCCCGGGCTACTTCCACACTCCCCCTCGTATGGTACCTGGGCCGTCCTAGTGTCCTCGGTGCTCTCGACCAGCATCGGCTCCTCAGGGTATCGGGCAAAGGGCAGGCTCGGCTCCTCCTCGGGGTAGCTGGCATGGGGCAGGCTCGGCTCCTCCTCGGGGTAGCTGGCATGGGGCAGGCTCGGCTCCTCCTCGGGGTAGCTGGCATGGGGCAGGCTCGGCTCCTCCTCGGGGTAGCTGGCATGGGGCAGGCTTGGCCAGTCCTCCTCAGTGTAGCGGGCGAGGGGTAGGGTCAGCAGGCCGGTGGCGGCCTGTGGCTGTCTCCCAAGCGTGAGCTCGGCCAGAGACGTCTGCGCTCTCCGCCGGCGTGGGCTCCACTGAGCTCCGCAAGCGGGCTTTTATACTTCCGGGTTGGCACCGTGACCTCTGAGGGGTGGGCACCGGACCCGGTAGCTCTGCCCACGTTGGTATTAGGGGAGGTTCGGCCCTCAGCGGGGCTGTGGGGTATTCCACCGCCTCGCTACATGGTAATTCCTAGAAGTCAATAGATAAATAACATTCTGTCAGTTCTGAAATGGCCTTTTCAGATTTCTGGGAAGTGTCTATAATGTTGCACTAGGGGCCAGGTCCTCGGAGAGACGGAACCTTGGTTTCATTTTAACTAGTCCATGCTCAGCAGCTTCCGGAATTTGGTTCAAAGTATTTCCATGTTTCCCTGTCCTGTTCTTAAAAGTGCTGCTAGAGAAAGTGGGGAAGGGCAGGAACTCACTGCAGGATCAGTAGCTGAGTCCCTTAGATATTTATAGCTCATTGGAAGAAGGACGGGGATTGGTGGGTGTCTGGTGATTTAATAATAAACACACAAATATCATTGTTCTTAATGAATTTTCATCTTCTAATTCCCATAACCTACTAATTATACCTGGCTGCCCCCCCAGCAGTCTGGGGAGGGAGTACTAGTAATCTCCTTTGGCCAGTGTGGAACCTAAAGCACAAGGATCTTTCAGTGACTGGCTCAAAGTCACCCAGAGTGAAATTCACTTCACTGGATAATTCCCTAGTTGCTGGGCTCTGCAGAGGGGTGGGGGGGTGAATTCCATTCCTGGGCATGGACACTCCCGAATCCTCACCCCGATCTCAGACGCTACCCCAACCTTCCCCTGCAGTGATGGACCCACTTGATGTTGCCAGAGCCATCTGCCATGGGACCTAGAGGGGGCAGAGGCCCAGCCCCAGAATTGCTACCCCTGCTCACAGCCCCCATGCTATGCTGGAGTTGCCCTGGCTTTCCACTCTGCAGATGGGTCTAGCTGCCTGGGCACCGACCCCGTATGCCCACCACACACAAAGGTCTTCACAACTCCCATCCCAGAATAGGGAAGGACAATCTGGGGCTGGCTGCAGTCTCCCCTTGCTGCTGTGAGAGGAATGGGGTGGTCCCTCATATAGGACACAAACATACCCGGGGCAGAAGGGAAATATAATTTCTTCCAGGGGCTTGAAAATGTTTGATTTAGAGTCCTGAGCTCTGTCTTCCTGTTTGTCTCCTTCTGCCACTTTCAGATCTCTTGGAGAGACAAGGTAGGTGAGTTAATTTTTTTTAGAACCAATTAAAAATATCTCTCTTTAATATCTTGGAACCAACATGGCTACAACTACTCTTTTCCCTTTGTACCCCCTCCCACTCTCACCCTCCCTCAGCTGAGACTGTCCCCTGTGATGGGAGAATAAGGGTTCAGTCCTGTCATTGGATTGGGTCTCACCATCACTGATGGGAGTGAAAGTCTGTGTGCATTAATGACAGCAGCAGCAACTCTGGGACTCGACACTTAGGGAGAAAAGATGGGAGTGAGCAGGTTATGTTTGTGCCTGGTGTGAGTTACTCATGTGGGAATTCTATGCCACTGCATACGCACAGAATTCTAAGCCAGTAGTGGGTCAGGGCTCATCTCTCTGCCTGAGGCCTCGGGGCACTTTCTTCCTCTCTGAGGGTACCATGCCACAGGGGCCACACAAATCTACATTGCTTAGGCTTTGGCTTCAGCCCTTGGTGGTGGGGCTCAGGGCCCTTGACTTCAGCTTTCTGCCCTGGGCCTCAGCTAGTCTAATGCTGGCCTTGCTTGGGGGCCCCTGAAACCTACAAGTGTCCCCCCAGCCAGCCCCAGACCCCTGGTTGAGAACCACTACCTTACACCATGAATCACAGCAATATTCAGGTTACTGCCAGTCATAGAATCCTAGAATATCAGGGTTGGAAGGGACCTCAGAAGGTCATCTAGTCCAACCCCCTGCAACTAGTCAGATATTAACCCAGGCAGCAACTCACAAGCATTCAATAAAGTCTAAACACATTCTTACAATTCTAATATCTGTTTTAACAATACTAACACGGGTGAGTCAGACAGATTCCAGCTGTGTGTTTGTCCATATTCAATTAAGACATGGGGGCTTTTGCAAGAGCTAACACCTCATCTGCCAGTGTCACAGGCAGAGATGGTGTGTCTAGCCTCTCTTTGCCAGAAGTGGGAATGGGTGACGGGATGGATCATTTGATGATTCCCTGTTCTGTTCTTTCCCTTTGAAGCACTTGGCATTGGCCACTGAGCTAGATGGACCATTGGTCTGACGCAGTGGGCTCTTCTTATGTTCACAGTCTCTGAGGCATATCTACTCATTTGGACTCACTGGGGAGCCACAGAAAAAGCTAGGTGTGATGAACTGGGCCTGTTCTCACTGTGGTCTGTGAATGCTGACAGGGGAGTGTGCTGGGATAGTCTGCATTGTAGGATGGGATCTGCCCGAGGGCGCATACCTGAGTGTGTAACATGAGAACCCAGGAAGGGGTTGAAGGCGAGGCGACTCCTTAGCCCGGGAAACTGAACAAAGGCTGTGGGAGGGGTCGCTGAAAGCAGAGGGCTGGAAGCAGGCTGGAGGGAGGCTGGAGAGATGGCTGGGAGGCAGAGATGGCTCTGACCCCCCAAAGGGGGGTGGGCTGGCATGCCCTGGGACCCCAAGCTGGACCTAACTGAGGGGGGCCCTGTTGTCTGTGCCTGCAAGACCTGTCTTGGACTGTATTCCTGTCATCCAAATAAACCTTCTGCTTTACTGGCTGGTTGAGAGTCGCAGTGAATCTCGGGAAGAGGGGTGCAGGGCCCTAACCCCCCCCACAATCCGCGACAACTGGTGGCAGCGGTGGGATCTACTGCACCCCGTGGACGGCGCTTCCTGCAGTAAGTGACTGGGGAGCAGTAAAACGAAGGGGGATTGACGGGGACCAGGCCGGCTGAAGAGTGGGAGAGAGACGGTTATTACCCCTGGGAGTGTGTGACCAGCGAGAAGGACTTTTGCAGTAACAGGGTCCCCCGGGGGGATCGCAGCGAGTGGTCCCAGGGGCGGAGGAGTCTGCAGCTTGACCCTGGCAGAGAGGCGGTGACCTCGAGAAGGGCTGGCACACTAGGGGTCCCCCTGGGAACTGTGGGGAGCTGTGAGCACACAGGCCGGTGAGTGGCCAGCAGGAAGATGTATGCCAAGCGGCTTAAGAGCGACCTGGTGGAGCTGTGCAAGCAGAGGCGGCTGCGCATTGGGAGGCTCACCAAAGAACAGCTCATTGCCCAGCTGGAGGCGGAAGATTGAGCAGGGGGTTGGACTAGATGACCTCTTGAGGTCCCTTCCAACTCTGATATTCTATGATTCTATGATTCTATGATAAGATCGCGCGAATGAACTGATCCCTGTGTCTCAGGGAAGCAGCCTGGCAAATGCAGCGCAGGCACCAGTGTCTGTCCCAGCTGGGAGTGGTCAGCCGGCTGCTGAGGGCTTCCCGAGACCCCTCCTTCCTATGCCTAGGGGAAGGGTGGGAAGGAGCCCAGCAAATACCGAGGGCGCCGTGACCCCCCCCGGCCAGCAGGGGACCCTCCTGGCGAAGCTCGCCGGCCAGCAGAGGATCCTCCTGGCGACGTTCGGCATCCGTGGAGCGGAATTGGCTGGAATGGGAGAAAGAGCTAAAACTGAGAGAGCTGGAGGATCGTGAACGACAGAGACAGCATGAACGGGAGGAGAAAGAGAGACAGCATCAGCGTGAACGGGAGGAGAAAGAGAGACAGCATCAGCGTGAAGAGAGACAGAGACAGCATGAACGGGAGGAGAAAGAGAGACAGAGACAGGAGAATGAGAGACAGCGTCAGCATGACCTGGAACTGGCGAGATTGAAGGGCAGCGAACCCCCGGCTGCGGTGAGTGAGGGGGGACCCAGGACTGCACGGAGCTTTGATAAGTGCATCATGGCCCCATACAAGGAGGGGGATGACTTCCTGGAGGCCTTTGAGACGGCCTGCGAGCTGCACCGGGTTGATCCCGCGGACAGACTCCGGGTCCTTACCCCCTTACTGGACCCCAAAGCCGTGGCATTGTACCGCCAACTGGAAGAGGCAGAGAAAGGGGACTACGAACTATTCAAAAAGGCCCTGCTACGAGAGTTTGGGCTGACTCCTGAGATGTACCGGGAAAGGTTCCGGAGTCAGGATAAAACCCCTGAGATCTCATATCTACAACTAGCCACCCGCATGGAAGGATACGCCAGCAAGTGGGCTGATGGGGCCCAGACGAAGGAGGACATGGTCAAACTGCTGGTACTGGAGCAACTGTATGAGCGGTGCCCATCTGACCTGAGGCTGTGGTTGGTGGACAGAAAGCCAGAGAACCCGCGACAGGCAGGCCGGCTGGCCGATGAGTTCATAAAGAGCCGGTCAGGAGATAAAAGGGAGGAGTCCTAAAGGAGCAATCCCACCACAACGCAGAGAGAGAGTCACCATGGGACCTCCCCGTGGGAAAATACAGAAAAACCCCATCAGAGGGGAACATCCGGCATCAGGACCATCCGACCCACTCAAGGGGACCCATGGGACATGGGCTGCTACCACTGTGGCCAAAAGGGCCACATACGGGCCCAGTGCCCCAGGCTCAGGGACAGACTGAGCAGGCCGAACCCACAGAGGGTTGACTGGGTAGAGACCCAGCCCGGCGAGAGGCAGCATTCCCAGGGAAGGGGGGCTGGCAGGGTACCACCTGCTAAGGAGGGAGGAGAGCCCCAGGCTAGCTTCTCTGGGGGGCCAGATGCTCCGGATTCAAAGTTCTCCGTTTACAGGGTTGGCGCAGGGCTGTCCCTGCGGAGCGAGTGCCTTGTTCCCCTGGAGGTGGATGGGAAGGAAGTTTATGGTTACTGGGACACGGGCGCAGAGGTGACACTGGCCCGGCCCGAGGTGGTGGCCCCAGATCGGGTGGTGCCCAACACCTTCCTGACCCTGACCGGGGTGGGCGGGACCCCATTCAAGGTTCCCGTAGCGAGGGTACACCTGAAATGGGGGGCCAAGGAGGGCCCCAAGGACGTGGGAGTGCACCACCATTTGCCCACTGAGGTGTTGAGGGGGGGGGGGACCTAGAGGACTGGCCCAGCAGCCCCCAGACCGCCTTAGTTGTGACCCGCGGTCAGAGCCGGCGAGGGGCACTGCGCCCTGGCCTTGGGGGGGGTGCCTTGCCTGAGGCGCGGGACCCTAACCTGGTGGGGAGGGAACGCCCAGGGACGCGGCTCAGGGAGGCTGCAGCTTCGGACCCAGCGGGCGAGAAAGAGCAGGTGGCCATCCCCGTCCCAGCTGCTGAGTTCCAGGCCGAGTTACAGAGAGATCCCTCCTTGCGGAAGATAAGGGACCTGGCCGACCTCAATGCGGTACAGACCATGGGACGAGGTGGCCGGAAAAGATTCCTGTGGGAGAAGGGGTTCCTGTACCGAGAATGGGCTCCCCCAGGGAAAATGGAGTCAGGGGGGATCAGGAGGCAGCTGGTGGTACCCCAGAAGTATCGCCGCCAGCTGCTGTGCCGGGCCCATGACATTCCCCTCTCAGGGCACCAGGGAACCTGGCGTACCCAGCAGAGGCTGCTACGGAGCTTTTACTGGCCTGGGATCTTTGTTACTGTCCGACAGTACTGCAGATCCTGTGACCCCTGTCAGAGGGGGAGGAAGGCCTGGGACAAGGGGAAAACAGCTTTAGGACCCTTGCCCAGCATAGAGGAGCCTTTTCGGAGGGTGGCCAAGGTAAAAAGGGCGGCTCTAAACCAAGAGAGCCCAAAGCACAGACCTCCAGACTGGAGCGCTGGGAGAAGACCACAGCCCAGTTGGAGCCCCAGAGGTATGGGGGTGGGAAAAGGGCGCAGGCCGCATAAACCTTCCCACATGCGAACTGCGAGTGCCATCAAGCACCCCCAACCTAAGGGGGAGCGTGAAACTGGAGGGGCCTGGTGTAATTCTCACCAAGGAATGGGAGGGATGCGGGGGCATCCATGGGAACGGGGGTAGGTTCGAACTTCCCCGGGTCACTGGCTAAAGTGACCCTGCTCAGTTCGGTCTCGAAGGGGGGAGAGATGTGATGAACTGGGCCTGTTCTCACTGTGGTCTGTGAATGCTGACAGGGGAGTGTGCTGGGATAGTCTGCATTGTAGGATGGGATCTGCCCGAGGGCGCATACCTGAGTGTGTAACATGAGAACCCAGGAAGGGGTTGAAGGCGAGGCGACTCCTTAGCCCGGGAAACTGAACAAAGGCTGTGGGAGGGGTCGCTGAAAGCAGAGGGCTGGAAGCAGGCTGGAGGGAGGCTGGAGAGATGGCTGGGAGGCAGAGATGGCTCTGACCCCCCAAAGGGGGGTGGGCTGGCATGCCCTGGGACCCCAAGCTGGACCTAACTGAGGGGGGCCCTGTTGTCTGTGCCTGCAAGACCTGTCTTGGACTGTATTCCTGTCATCCAAATAAACCTTCTGCTTTACTGGCTGGTTGAGAGTCGCAGTGAATCTCGGGAAGAGGGGTGCAGGGCCCTAACCCCCCCCCACAATCCGCGACACTAGGTATGCTGAGGCAAGAAGGCCCAGTCTCAGCGCCCTTGAGTTCACGCTTGTCAAAAGCTAAAACTGGGCCCAGCCCTTGAAAGGGGGCACTCCCAGGAGAGACTGTATAAAGGCTGGAGCATCAAACAACTTTGTAAACCTGAGAGACCTGCCTTGGGGACAATGACAGGGAGAATCCCCCAAAGTGACTTCTTTGATTCTGCTCTTCTCTGGCCTTTGGTTCATAGAATTATAGAACTGGAAGGGACCTCAAGAGGTCATCTAGTACAGTCCCCTTCACTCAAGGCAGGATTAAGTATTATCTGGACCATGCCTGAGAGGTGTTTCTCCAGCCTGCTCTTAAAAATCCCCAATGATGGAGACTCCACAACCTCCCTAGGCAATTTATTCCAGTGCTTAACCACTTTGACAATTAGGAAGATTTTTCCCTAATCTCCATCCTAAACTGCCCTTGCTGCAATTCAAAGCCATTGCTTCTTATCCTATCCTTAGAGGTTAAGAAGAATATTTCTCCCGCATCGTTGTAACAACCTTTTATGTACTTGAAAACTATTACCATGTCCCCTCTCAGTCTTCTCTTCTCCACACTAAACAAACCCAATTTTTTCAATCTTCCCTCATAGGTCATGTTTTCTAGACCTTGAATCATTTTTATTGCTATTCTCTGGACTTTCTCCAATTTGTCCACATCTTTCCTGAAATGTGGCACCCACAACTGGACACAGTACTCCAGTTGTGGCCTAATTAGTGCGAAGTAGAGCAGAAGAATTACTTCTCGTGTCTTGCTTACAGTACTCCTGAATTATGTTTTCTTTTTTTTTTTGCAACAGTGTTACACTGTTGACTCATATTTAACTTGTGATCCACTATGACCCCCAGATCCCTTTCCACAATACTCCATCCTGGACAGTCATTTCCCATTTTGTATGTGTGCAACTGATTGTTCCTTCCTAAGCGGTGTACTTTGCATTTGTCCTTATTGAATTTCATCCTATTTACTTCAGACCTTTTCTCCAGTTTGTCCAGATCATTTTGAATTTTAATCCTATCCTCCAAAGCACTTGCAACCCCTCCCAGCTTGGTATAGTCTACAAACTTGATAAGTGTAACAGAGAGACTGTTATTGGGAGGGTGTCACCATGTCTCAAAGGGTTACACCCTGGTGGGAGGGGGCTAGGCCTGTTCTGGAATAAGGTCACTCTGTGCTTTACAGTGTGGCAGAACCTAGAAAGTCCATTAGCATGGAAAAATCCGGGGGGGGAATTGCATGTGGAATGGATGAAAACCCCATCTGAATTCTCTCACATTGCCCTTCTCGTCCTGTCAGGCTACAGAATAACATCCTCGTTTGCTCCAGATCATCCCATCCTCCCAGGGGGAAGGAAATGGCTGCAATGGAGCTGGCTCAGGTAAGAGATTATCACGGAGCTGGTGGTAGGCTCTGCTTGCAGGGAGAGGAGCAATAAAGGCATAGGAAGGTGGTAGCTGCTACACGTAGTGGGAGGCAGGAAATAACAGGATGTGACAAACCCTCTGAGACTTGTGTAATCTAGGGTGTCATGGGTTGTCACCCCCAGGGTACAGTCTCGGGGGCTTCTGGGAACCGCTGTGCCCTCTAACCCTCAAGCTGGGCTGGCCTTTCTCACACTGCTTTGCTGGAGATTCAGTCAGCCTCTCCAGGCTCTGTTATCACCCAACACGAAAGCAGGTGGTGCCATACACCCAACTAAGCTACCTGAGTGCTTTACCTAAGCTAGTCAAGAACAGATAGAAGACAACAGCCAATTTCCCAGCTCCCCAACCTTGCACACTTGCTGTGGTATAAATTCAGAATGATACCATCTTATAGTGCACTGGGCTCTCTATAATGTAATCTCATTAATATAATTCACCTTCCCCTGGATATGGGAAAGATACGCACAATAAGCTTGTGCTAACCAATCTCAGATTTTCTCCAGATATTTCACTCAAAATACTTAACACTGGTTAAGATAAAGCATAAAACAAGTTTATTAACTGCAGAAAGATAGATTTTAAGTGATTATTGTTAGAAGAATAAAGGAGCAGGTTAACCCAGAGGCAGATATGAGTACAGCCTTCTTTATTGCGATACTTGTTCCCCTCGACCCAATTGTCGAGTGAGCGCTGCATTAGTTACATCACACTCCTTTTATCTCGGTTAGTATGTACACGCCTACATCCATTACAACACCCCGAAAACTCTTATTAAATAATAGAAACACCCATACTGTTAGTATACCCACCCCTATCTATTATTCACAGGATTATGCATGTCATACAGACATTTTTACCTTGAAAATACAGTTCTTTGCATTAATGTGTTGCTACAAATTTCCTTAATCAGCAGTTCTCAGGGGACGGAGGAAAGGGCAATGAGCAGTTCTCAGGGGAGGGAGGAAGGGGCCATAAGCCAGGGCTTGTTTATGTAGCTGGGAAAGGAAGGGAGGGGGAGATAACATTTATTTTACTTTCTTTCACACAAAGGACATTCATTCCAACAACTAGATTTCTCGTGTAGCTGCATCCTTATCAATTCTTACAAGCAACAGGGAAAAGAAAAATATGACAACTTACTTAGGCTACAACTACACTACAGGGGGGGAGTCGATTTAAGATACGCAAATTCAGCTACGTGAATAGCGTAGCTGAATTCGACGTATCGCAGCCGACTTACCTGCTGTGAGGACGGCGGCAAAATCAACCTCTGCGGCTTCCCGTTGATGGCGCTTACTCCCACCTCCGCTGGTGGAGTAAGAGCGTTGATTCGGGGATTGATTGTCGCGTCCCGACGGGACGTGATAAATCGATCCCCGAGAGGTCGATTTCTACCCGCCGATTCAGGCGGGTAGTGTAGACCCAGCCTCATTAAACAAAGAATTAGAGGCATAAGCAGGCAGTATCTCCTAATGCCATGTCAGCACATTAGCAGTTCCCAGCTCTTTTACTTAACCCTAACATATCCCAACAATTATAAGTGCTGGCAAACAGATCAAAGCAGATTACTTAGCAAATAACCAAAAACTCAAACTAAGCCTAACATACTAGATGGATAGAATTTGAATTAGCAATTTCTCACCCTGACTGATGATACAAGCAGTCCACCAAGTTTCCATATACAAGCTAGAAATCCCTTTACCCTGGGACCAGCACATCCCCCCAGTTCAGTCTTTGTTCCTCATGTGTTTCCAGGAGTTTGCTTGTGTGGGGAATGAGGCCAAGAGATGATGTCACACCTCACCTTATGTAGCTTTTCTACATGGCGGAACCCTTTGTTCCAAACTCAGTTCCCAGTTCAATTTGTGGAAAAATAGAGGTAACAAAATGGAGTTCAGTGTCATGTGCTCTGGTCACATGCCCTAGCATGCCCTGCTGTGTCATAGTAGCCATGACTCATAGGCTGGCTGAAACATTCACAGGAAGGCTAAGCTCTTCCATGGTCCATTGTCTTTGTTGATGAGCCATCATCACTGTCTGGCTTTTTCATTGTTGTACCTGAAAGGCTAGTTGTGGGTGTTACCCACATGTAAGCACATTTGAAATACAGATACATAAGTCAGTATCCATAACTTCAGATACAAACATGATCTATGCACACAAATAGGATAATCCTGTTCAGCAAATCATAACTTTCCCAATGATACCGCACATGACGCATCTTGCACATAATGCATTATAATTATGACTTAATCCTATTATGATCATACCACTATACTGAATATGAGGTGTAGTGTCAGATAAGGCCTAATTTCAAGGCACAGGAGTTGGGAATGGAACTTCCCCTCTTTGTGAACAGGAAATAGCCCTCCAGCCAGGGCTGGGAAAACTTCCCAGACTCTGAGTGCTGGAGCCCAAATCTATTGACACTTCATTAGTTACCACCACCCCCAATCTTTGTGGCAACTGCAAACTTTATTAGTGATGATTTTATATTCTCTACTAGGTCATTGATAAGAATGTTAAATAGCACAGGGCCAAGATCCAATCCTTGCGGGAACCCCCTAGAAAGAAATCCACTCGACCATGGTTCCCCATTTACAATCACAGTTTTTAATCTATTTAATGTATGCTGTGTCTATTTTGTATTCTAGTTTTTTAGTCAAAATATTGTGCTGAACTAAGTCATATGCCTTACAGAAGTCTAGGTATATTACATCAATAATATTAGCTGCAACCAAACTTTTGATCTCATCCAATAAGGATATCCAGTTAGTTGGATAGGATCTATTTTCTCTAAACCTTTGTTGATGGGTACTAATTATATTACCCTCCTTTAATACTTTATTAATAAATCCAGTATTGGCTACTCCATTATCTTGTCCAGTATCAACGTCAGACTGACACTCTTGTAATTAGCTGGGTCATCTCTTTTACACTTTTTAAATATAGGCACAGCATTAGCTTTATTACAGTCTTCTGGAATTTCCCCAATGTTCCAAGTCCTAATTAAAATCAACATTAACTGTCCACCACGCTCCTCCACCAGGCCTTTTAAAACTCTTGGATACAAGTTATCTGGACCTGCTTGCTTAAACACGTCTAATTGTAATACCTGCTGTTTAACGTCCTCGTGAGTTATTGTTAGAATGGAAAGACTGTCGGCGTCAACATCTTATGATATGAGTACATCATCTATTTTTCTCCAAATCCAGGAGAGAAATATTTACCTCTTCTGCATTATTTAACACTTTTACCTCTTCTGCATTATTTTTGATAATTCTGCCATTTCCGTCTAGTAATTTACCACTACCATTGTTAAGATTAATTTTGTACTTAATACACTATTAAAAACTTCCTTTTTATTTTCATTGATTGGTCATTGATTTCTTATAGCCAGTCTTCTACAATTCTGACCTTCTCACTTATATTCTTTACTATTGACTTCCCCTTTCTTCCATATATTTTATTTGGAGTGTGTTGGGATTCCTACCAGGGAGCCACCAGCAGGGTCCAGAGACAACCCCATCTCCTATATCAAGCTCTGGCTAGTAGGTATGTGAAGACCCTGCCTCCGTCTGTCAGCTGGGAGACGCAACGGTTTTCTCTTTCTACCCTCTGATGCCTCCTGGCTGCTCTAAGCAAGGTGGGATGGAACTCTGTTAAGATGTGCCTCGTGACACTTCCATTTACCTGGTGCCACTGTTCCGTGAATAGTGGGATTGTAACTGGGGCAGCAGGTACTTAGTGTTGGACTCTTTCTCTTTCAGGGGTCGGTGACTTTCGAGGAGGTGGCTGTGTATTTCACCAGGGAAGAGGGGGCTCTGCTCGACCCCACTCAGAGAGCCCTCTACAATGATGTCATGCAGGAGAACTATGAGACGGTGGTCTTTCTGGGTAAGGAGTCCTGTCCCCTCAGTTATTAGAAGCTGTGAGGTCTCTAAAGAACCTGAGTAGTAATAACTTTATACCTTCATTCGTCATACAAGTTTTGACAAGTTTCCTTGCCCCCCTTTTTTTTCCTTATCTCCCACCTGTTACAATAATTTTTGGAGATTTGCCTTTTTGGTGCCGTCAGTCATTTTAAAATTGCATTTAATGTATCCTTATTGGATACATTAATAACTACAGTTTTCATGCCTTTTCCTTATTTTAAGAGGAAAATATGCCACCTGTAGAATTCTAAATTGAGTAAATAGGTCGATGACTGATGCATGGCTTGTGTGACAGTCAGATGAGCTCATCTTTTGATAGGAGAGCGTATAATGTTGCCATTCAGGACCCCACAGGTGAAGGGAGAACAGAGCCGTGCAAGAGGAAGAGAAGAGGGGGAGTAGATAATTCTGGGGTGCTAGGAAATGGTGAGAGTGTGTGCAGGGTGAGAGCTTCAAAGCAGCAGGGATAGAGGAGGTAGTGAGAGACGAGGAGGGAACACAAAAAGCCCCAAGGTGCCAGAAGGTGGTGACGGCTGAGAGTAATGGGAAGAAGGGGAGGGGAGTGTGAAGGAAGGGCACCCAGGAAGTGGACTGGGTGGGTCAGTGGAAAGGAGGAGAAGTTTTGGGATCTACAGCTGTGGGTGATCCCAGACATTTAACCCTGAATCCCTACCAAAGTCTTTTTGCTTTAGAATCTACACTCCAGTTTTATTTCTGTTGTTTCACTTCTTTTTACATTCTCACCCCAAATATTATTATTTTAATTCTTGACCTCCCTCTCTCACTCATTACGCCCCTCCCCATATAACTTCCCCATCTCTGTGCACAGCAACCCTGGCTACCGTTCCTGCATTCCTCCCTCCCATAGCAGGGCCACTACCCAGACACAAATGGGCACTTTTTACACCTCTAAGGCCTGGTCTACACTAGGAGGTTATGTCGAACTTAGCAGCATTAAATACAACAAAGCTATTTAGTTCGACATAGAGGTCTCTTTAAATTGATTTCTGTACTCCTTCCCGACGAGGGGAGTAGCGCTAAATTCGCATGGCCATGTCGAATTAGGGTATGTGTGGATGGAATTTGACGCTAATAGCGACGGGAGCTATCCCACAGTGCACCACTCTGTTGACGCTCTGGACAGCAGTCCGAGCTTGGATGCTCTGACCAGCCACACGGGAAAAGCCCCAGGAAAATTTGAATTCCTTTTCCTGTCTGGCCAGTTTGAATCTCATTTCCTGTTTGGACATCGTGGCGAGCTCAGCAGCACTGGCAACGATGCAAAGCTCTCCAGCAGAGGTGACCATGCAATCGCAGAATAGAAAGAGGGCCCCAGCATGGACTGATCGGGAAGTCTTGGATCTGATCTCTCTGTGGGGCGAGGAGTCCATGCTTTCGGAGCTGCGATCGAAAAAACGGAATGCGAAGATCTACGAGAAGATCTCAAAAGCCATGACAGAGAGAGGATACAGCCAGGATGCAACGCAGTGCCGCGTGAAAATCAAGGACCTGAGACAAGGCTACCAGAAGACCAAAGCGGCAAATGGACGCTCCGGATCCCAGCCCCAGACATACCGTTTCTACGAGGCACTGCATTCCGTTCTAGGTGCGGCCGCTACCACTACCCCGCCACTGACCGTTGACTCTGATGAAGGGGTATTGTCGACGGCCGCTTCCTCGGAGATGTTTGCGGATGGGGAAGATGAGGAGGACGAGGCAGTCGACAGTGCTTACAACGCTGATTTCCCCGACAGCCAGGATCTCTTCATCACCCTCACAGAGATCCCCTACCAACCCTCCCAAGGCGTTAACCCTGACCCTGAATCAGGGGAAGGATCAGTCGGTAAGTGTTTCAAACATGTAAACGTTTATTTTGATCAGAACAGGAATGGAATATTAACAATGGGTTTTTCATGATTAGTTTGCCCTAGGTGCTCTACTTTTTAGTCCTGGCCAGTGCAGCTACTGGAAAATTCTGTCAATATGTCCAGGGATAGAGCAGAAATCCTCCGGGGACATCTCCACGAAGCTCTCCTGGAGGTAATTTGAAAGCCTTTGCATCAGGTTCCTGGGGAGAGTGGCCTTATTGCATCCTCCATGGTAGGAAACTTTTCCGCGCCAGGCTAGCAGCAAGTACTCCGGGATCAGTGCCTCGCACAGCATGGTGGCATACGTCCCTGGTTTTTGCTGACATTCACGCAGCATGCAGTCTTTCTCTATGTTCAAAATCCTCATCAGAGTGATATCACTCATGGTGACCTGCTTTAAATTAGGGGAATGTTAGTATTGGGACTGATTGCCTGTTCCTTTACATAACTGTAACCGGCTGTTTACAGCCACGCGGTGGAGGCGGGACAGGGGCAGCATACAGGGATCTTTCCCAGGGACATCCGCGAGGGGGCTGGGACAGGGGCAGAGTTCATGCTGGCCGCATTGCCAGTAGCAGGAACTGGCCAACTCTAGGGGCATTGCTTTGAATGAAAGGAGGGCACTGCTATAAATTAGGCTTTCAGCAGCCAAAAGTCTACGGCTTACCATGTCCGCCTGCTACCCGAATTCCGCTGTCCTGCCCCGATTGTGTGATCTGTACTACAAGATCCCAGGCACTGAATGGGAAGGCTGAAAATTCGACCTTGTCCTGAGTGCGCATGTAATAGGTGCTGTGCATGGTCTTGTTCACAGAGAAAGACTATGTTCATTGTTCACAAAAATGTATCTTTGTGAGGAATTCACTCCCTTTTTCCCATCCTACAGCTGAGAGTGTCTCCCAACCTACCCCGGCATCCCCCACCCAGAGGCTGGCGCAGATTAGGCGGAGAAAGAGAAGGACATGGGATGAGATGTTCTCAGAACTTATGGGCTGCTCCCGAGCTGAGGCGGCACAGCAGACCCAGTGGAGGGAGAACATGTTGCAATACCAGCGATCACACAGCGAACGGGAGGACAGGTGGTGGCAGGAAGACCAGCAGGCGACTCAAACGCTGCTTGGACTAATGAGGGAGCAAATGGACACGCTCCGGCGCCTTGTAGATGTTCTGCAGGACTGGAGGCAGGAGGACAGAGCCCTGCTGCAGTCTATCTCTAACCGCCCTCCCCCGCCACAAAGTCCCATCCCCCCGTCATCCAAAGTCTCAAGAAGGAGGGGCAGCAGGAGCCGTGAAAACAGTCACTCCACCCCTGCAGACCGCTCAAGTACCAGAAGGCTCTCATTCCCAAAGTTTTGATAAGTCCTTTCCTTCAATCCAAAAGCACCTCACCCAAGCCCCCGTCCCAGTGTCATCCCCTAACTGTGTAGTTGTTAATAAAAAGTACATTTTTGTTAATTACTGTTTCCGTCATGTTCTTTTAGAGGAGAGTGTGTTTGAAGGGGGGAAAGGGGGCTGGTAATTGGAGAGGACAGTCACCTTTACCAGTGTACAGACACGGGAGCAGGTTCAACAGCAGGTCACACAAACATTGCAGTCACTAGGCACCCTGGTCAGTCTGGGAGGTGGTTTTCATGTTCTGTTGGGGGGGGCTATGTGAGTTTGTGGGGGGGAGGGGAAGGGAGGTTACAGATCTTATGCAGCGGTCCTTAGCCTGGATGACAGAGCCATGCAGCAGGGGATTTGTAACCGTCCTCCCCTGCCACAAAGTCACACAGCCCCCACACACAGAGTCCTGAAAAGGAGGGGTGGCAGGCTCCGTTGAAACAACCAGTCCACCACTGCGGACCGCTCTAGAAGCAGGAGCCTGTCATTCCTCAAGTTTAGAAGCATCCTTTCCATCCCTACACCCGCTCCCCACCACAGTCTGCATCCCAGTTTCAACCCTTTACCACAAAATCCTTAATAAAGAAAATGGTGTTAATGAACAAAGTTCCATTTATTTTATTTTTAAAGGTGTGTTGGAAGGGGGGCAACGGGGTGAAGGGGGTATGTAACTGGAGAGGATAGTCAACATTAAGTGGCTAAAGAAATGGGGGCAGGTTCAGCTTCTCTTTAAACAAACTTAATAGTCACAGGTTACCCAGCTCACTGTGGAACCTAGTTTTCAAAGCCTCCCGGATGCACAGCGCGTCCTACTGGGCTCTTCTAATTGCCTGGCTGTCTGGCTGGGCGTAATCAGCAGCCAGGCAATGTGCCTCAACCTCCCACCCCGCCATAAACGTCTCCCCCTTGCTCTCACAGAGATTGTGGAGCACACAGCAAGCTGCAATAACAATGGGGATATTGGTTTCACAGATCAGAGCGAGTCAGTAAGCTTCTCCATCTCCCCTTGAGACGTCCAAAAGCACACTCCACCACCATTCTGCACTTGCTCAGCCGGTAGTTGAAGAGTTCTTTTTCACTGTCCAGGGTGCCTGTATAGGGCTTCATGAGCCAGGGCATTAGGGGGTAGGCTGGGTCCCCGAGGATCACTATAGGCATCTCGACATCCCCAACAGTTATTTTGTGGTCTGAGAAGTAAATACCTTCCTGCGGCCGTCTAAACAGACCAGAGTTCCTGAAAACACGAGCGTCATGAACCTTGCCCGGCCATCCGACGTTGTTGTTGGTAAAACGTCCCCCATGGTCCACCAGTGCTTGCAGCACCATTGAAAATTAGCCCTTTTTGTTAATGTACTGGCTGGCCTGGTGGTCCGGTCCCAGGATAGGGGTGTGAGTTCCATCTATAGCCCCACCGCAGTTTGGGAATCCCATCGCAGCGAAGCCATCTATGATGACCTGCACGTTTCCCAGGGTCACTACCTTTGAGAACAGTAGCTCAACTATTGCGTTGGCTACTTGCATCACAGCAACCCCCACGGTAGATTTTCCCACGCCAAGGTGGTTCGGGACTGACCGGTAGCTGTCTGGCGTTGCAAGCTTCCAGAGGGCTATGGCCACTCGCTTCTGGACAGTCAGGGCTGCTTGCATCCGGGTGTCCTTGCGCTTCAGGGCAGGGGACAGCAACTCACAAAATTACAGGAAAGTTCCCTTACGCATGCGAAAGTTTTGGAGCCACTGTGATTCATCCCAGACCTGCAGCACTATGCGGTCCCACCAGTCCGTGCTTGTTTCCCGGGCCCAGAATCGCCGTTCCACAGCATCAACATGACCCATTGCCACCATGATGTCCACGGCGCGGGGTCCTGTGCTTTGCGAGAGGTCTGTGCCCCTCTCAGACTTAATGTCCTCACCGCGCTGCCGTAGCCTCCTCACCCGATTTCTCAGCATCTGCCTCTGAAAAAGGTGGATGATAAGGTGCGAGGTGTTGACAACAGCCATAACAACAGCGATGGTCACAGTGGGCTCCATGCTCACAGTGCTGTGGCGTCCACGCTGTCACTCATCAGAAAAGTGTGTGAACTGATTGCCTGCCGGGGCTTTCAGGGAGGGAGGGCGGGAGTGACGGTTGAATGATGACAGTTACCCAAAACCACCCTCGACACATTTTTTTTCCCCAGCAGGCATTGGGGGCTCAACCCAGAATTCCAATGGGCAGCGGGGACTGCGGGAACTGTGGGATAGCTGCCCACAGTGCACCGCTTCCAATGTCGACGCTTGCCCCGTTAGTGTGGACTCACAAAGTCGAGTTACTGTTCTTAGTGTGGATACACACACATTCAACTTTGTAATATCGGTTCTACTAATTCAATTTAAGTAAAATTGAACTACTCTCGTAGTGTAGACATACCCTAAGATTACATATTGGGGTACAACTTGCCCTTGTACATGGCCTCTCAGGTATCAGGCCTCTACCCAGCCCCTCTCTATGGGTAGGGACCCACATGCCTCTCCTTTTTGACCAGGGTTTGAGGATTGCAGCTTGTCCTCCACTGTGTTCACTGGACTAACATCCAGTTCCTGTGCTTTGCTTTCTCTCCAAGGGCTGTGAGCAGTGTGTGTGTGATAGAGGTGGGAATTTTGGTGATACTTCTATGATGTCAATACACACCTCAGTTTCCCTCTGTGATTGGTATTGCTATGATTATAAAGAGGAGGAGACATGAGGTGTTTTGTCACATATCTGTCTTGGGTGATATGAATGGGTCATTAAGGACAAGCTGGGACCAACCTACATCAATGGAATACCTGACAGAGACAAGGGAATAATTCTCACCTGTCCATGGGAAGATCTCAGCTTTGCTGAGTGAAGCATACAGGACTCGTTATGTTTTTGGGAGCAGGAAGAATTGGGTTTACAGACGCAGGGAGCTCTACCGGAGCAAAGACAAATGGACAGGCAAAGTGAAAGGAAACAACTGTTTTTAACAGCAACATGGCTCAAGAGCATTGGCCAATATGGACTATAATGTCTTCTCTGCATCTCTGTCCTAATCTAAAGACTTTCTAATGCTGTGTTTCAGTTGACTAATAAACCCTGCTGTATTTTAAGTCTGCGCAGTGTCACAACAAAAACTTGCTGAGGTGCATTGAAGCATGAATGAGGAACAGTCTCTGAACAGGAGTGTAGCCCAGCTGGACCTGCTGGGCAGAGCTCACAGGTTGAAATACGAGTGTTGAAGCCAGAGGCTCAGGTGCTAAAGCTACATGGCCTATGCTTGTGAAAGAATGGAACCCCTTGGGGGTCTAGCACACTCAAGCGGCACCTCCCATGGACTGTTTAAAAGCCAGGGCATTGCTCAGATCCTATGCATCCATGACAGTGTGCCAGAGGTTAAGCCTTATGGGAAAAAGATATAAAACAAGAAAAGGATCTAAATGTGTATTTACCATCATCCCCGCATCAGTCCTCTTGGGAATCCCTCATCAGTTACAAAGTGTATTAAAACCATTCTCTAAGGCTTACCTCTTGGTTATCAGGTCATGTCAGTTTTGTTAGAGGGCTTTCCCTTCACCATCCCACTTCCCTAGTTCTTGTCACACAGACCGCAAGCAGCAAAAGACCAGAAGTCTGAAGTGCAGATAATGCAATGTTTATTGGGGTTAGTTTCCAAGCAAGCATATTCCAAAGCCCTTCACACCAGTCGGGTTTATCTCTATACTCCGATAGAGTCTGTTCCACAGTGTTCCATTCCCAGCTCTGATTCCGCAGAGTGTTTACCCCGTGTCCCCCTTCCAAGCTCTGACACCGCAGAGCCTTGCCTGTGTCCCTGTTCCCTATTCCCGTTCTCCCCTTAACAAACATGATTCCAATTTCCCTCCCCCCCCTTGTTTAACACCAGTTTATATAGTAATATTCTCAGCTATACCTTAACCAATCATTGTATTGAAATTTAACTACCCAATCCTAACATATTGTAACATAATTCTCTAACCAATTATATCCCACTACCCTAATTAACTTACACCTAAAAAAAATTATTTATACAACATAACAGAAACAATTAGAGAACAAGACAGATTAGCAATAGAAAAGTGGGGGACATAAAGATAAAGCAATACCAAAATGAGGGTTTCACAACCACAACCATTGATAAGTGATTTCTTGCCAGACAGGATGCTATCAAACTAAGTTTTCTTTAACCATCTTAAGATCTGTTTCTTTATCTGGTGGTGATGGGCACTATCAGGACAGAATCGTCTTCCTAACAACTCAATACTACCTTATTTCAATGTGACTGGTTTGGGATGTGTGCTTATGGCTGCCCCTGCTGCTTAGCCAAAGGCCTTAGCCTAAGAACAAGACCTCAGACTATCCTAGTGAGAGAAGGCCCATACACAGGCAGACTGTGATTTTGATTCTTTGTTTTATACCCCTGTCACTAGCTAAGTGATAAAAATACACCTAAGTTCTTAAAGTATAGGCTTTACAGGCAGGTCTGAATATATCTATATTCTAACAGTGGGTTCTACCCCTTCCCCCATTTTGTGTCTGTCTTGTCTATTTAGATAGTAAATTCTTCAGGGCATGGGCCGTCTACTATTCTGTGTTTGCACTTTGCCTAGCACAATGGCAACCCAGTATTAGTTGGTCCTTAGGCACTAAGGTAATGAATATGATTTATAATAATAATAACTCTCCTGCAACTTCAAGCCAAGGAAGCTGGCCTTGGGATGTTACTGCTTAAAAATGAGCTGGGGTTAAAACCATGGAATATTCTTTGTGAAAAGTATCCCACAGATTCCACAGACCTCCCTTGTTTTCTTTGCCTTGAGCAGGGTTTCCAGTTTCCAAACCTGAGGTGATCTCGCAGCTGGAAGGAGGGGAAGAGCCGTGGGTCCCAGACCTCCAGGGCTCTGAGAAAGAAGTGCTCCCGAGAGCTGCCTACACAGGTGAGGAATTGGTTAAACCAACTAAAAATCTGTCGGTGAATACAGGAAACAATTGTGATGCCCTACAAAGACCTTGTGAGCTCTCCAAGTTCAGGATTGTTCCTTGCAGATATGGAATCATTAGGCAGAGGTCACTCATGGCTTCCCACCTATACTGACTGACAACTAGCAGCAGATCCCTCCCCAATGTAGCTTCCCCCAGAGTCTTCTGGTGAGATGTGGACCAAAACTGAGCCCTTCCTCTCTTCTCTGGGGAAAGGTTTGGGGAAAATCAGCTCCTGATAGGTTTAATCTCTCCCACACGTATTTTGATTTGTTCATCCCTTTTTCCATTCCTCTCTCTGAGATTTCCTTTCTTTCCGGCACAGGTAGTGACCTATGTCTGGATTCTCTCTGTCTCCCATCAGGTGTTGGGATGGTGAGTGAGAATGAGGAGGAGAAACCCCAGCAGGAAGATGCTGAGCAAGTGGAACCACATGGAACATTATCAGGAAGATCCAAAGGGAATATTTCCGGGAGTTGTGCAATCCCAGAAAAAGCAAAAGCCTGTGAGACTCAGCAGAGGCCAGAGGAAAACTTCAGTTGCCACTCAAACCTTATTACACGCGACAGAATCAACTTGGAAGAGACACACTACACATGCCATGAGTGTGGGAAAAGCTTCAATGGGAGCTCAGACTTTTTCACACATCAGCGAATCCACAGAGGAGAGAGACCCTCCATGTGCTCTGAGTGCGGGAAAAGCTTCAGTCGGAGCTCAGCTCTTATCAGACATTGGAGAACCCACACTGGAGAGAAACCCTACACGTGCTCCGAGTGTGGGAAACACTTCAATCGGAGCTCACACCTTATTACACATCAGACAGTCCACACAGGTGAGAAACCTTATGGATGCTCTGAGTGTGGGAAATGCTTCACTAATAGTTCAGCCCTCATTTCACATCAGCGAATCCACACAGGAGAGAGGCCGTACACATGCTCTGAGTGTGGGAAAAGCTTTAGTCGGCACTCAAACCTTATCACACATCGTAGAATCCACACAGGAGAGACGCCCTACACGTGCTCTGAGTGTGGGAAAAGCTTTAATCAGCACTCACAGCTTATCACGCATCGTAGAATCCACACAGGTGAGACGCCCTACACGTGCTCTGAGTGCGGGAAAAGCTTCAATCGGAGCTCACACCTTATCACACATCAGACAATCCACACGGGTGAGAAACCTTATGGATGCTCTGAGTGTGGGAAACGCTTCAATCGGAGCTCACACCTTATCACACATAGGAGAATCCACTCGGGGGAGAAACCTTATGGATGCTCTGAGTGTGGGAAACGCTTCACTGATAGTTCAGCCCTCATCTCACATCAGCGAATCCACACAGGAGAGACGCCCTACACATGCTCTGAGTGTGGGAAAAGCTTCAATCGGAGCTCTGCCCTTATCACACATCAGACAATCCACACGGGTGAGAAACCTTATGGATGCTCTGAGTGTGGGAAACGCTTCAGTCAGAGCTCACAGCTTATCATACATCGAAGAATCCACACAGGAGAGAAACCCTACACATGCTCAGAGTGTGGGAAATGCTTCAATCGGAGCTCAAACCTTATTAGACATCAGACAATCCACATGAGAGAGAACTGTAATAAATGTCTTGATTAGGGCTGGCCAAAAAATGTTTTGTTTTGTTTTTTTTAAATCACATTTGCTAATTCCCACATAGTGATCTTTGCACCGTCTTCACTGTGGTCTCTCAGCTGCCCCAGATGAGTTGCCTGCTTCTGCCTTTTGCAGCTCACCCTTCTTTGGGGTCAGTCTTGTGATCTTTTCTATCAACTCCTTTCCTTTTGAGTCGTAGGATTGTGTGTCATAGAATATTAGGGTTGGAAGAGACTTCAGGAGGTCATCTAGTCCAATCACCTGCTCAAAGCAGGACCAACACTAATTAAATCATCCCAGCCAAGGCTTTGTCAAGCTGTGCCTTGAAAACCTCTAAGTATGGAGATTCCTCCTCCTCCCTAGGTAACCCATTCCAGTGCTTCACCACCCTCCTAGCGAAATAGTGTTTTCTAATAGCCAACCTAGACCTCCCCCACTGCAATTTGAGACCATTGCCTCTTGTTCTGTCATCTGCAACCACTGAGAACAGCTGAGCTCCATCCTCTTTGGAATCCCCCTTCAGGTAGTTGAAGGCTGCTATCAAATCCCCCCATCACTCTTGTCTTCTGCAGACTAAATAGCCCCAGTTCCCTCAGCCTCTCCTCGAAAGTCATTTGCCCCAGCCCCATAATTGTTTTCGTTGCCCTCCGCTGGACTCTCTCCAATTTGTCCACATCCCTTCTGAAGTGGGGGGGACCAAAACTGGATGCAGTACTCCAGATGTGGCCTCACCAGTGCCGAATAGACGGGAATAATCATTTCCCTCGATCTGGTGGCAATGCTCCTACTAATACAGCCCGATATGCCATTAGCCTCCTTGGCAACGAAGGCACACTGCTGATTCTCATCCAGCTTCTCATCCACTGTAATTCCCAGGTCCTTTTCTGCAGAACTGCCACTTAGCCAGTCGGTCCCCAGCCTGTAGCGATGCATGGGATTTTTCCATCCTAAGTGCAGGACTCTGCACTTGTCCTTGTTGAGCCTCATCAGATTTCTTTTGGCCCAATCCTCTAATTTGTCTAGGTCACTCGGACCCTATCCCTACCCTCCAGAGTATCTACCTCTTCCCCCCATCTTAGTGTCATCTGCAAACTTGCTGAGGGTGCAATTAATCCCACCATCCAGATCATTAATAAAGATGTTGAACAAAATTGGCATCAGGACCGACCCCTGGGGCACTCCGCGTAATACCGGCTGCCAATTAGACATCAAGCCATTGATCACTACCCGTTGATCCCGACAATCTAGCCAGCTTTCTATCCTCCTTATAGTCCATTCATCCAAGCCATACTTTTTTTAACTTGCTGGCAAGAATACTGCAGGAGACTGTATTCAAAGCTTTGCTAAAGTCAAGATATATCACCTCCACCACATTCCACATATCCACAGAGCCAGTTTTCTCATCATAGAAGGCCCTCCAACCCAGAATGTTCATCAGGTCCAGGTGAGGGAGAGAGGTTTGATTCCCAACAAGCAGCACTGACGCAAAAACTACCTGTGCCTTACATCCACTAGGACTGTACGTGGCATTGGCTGCTCAAGTTAGCGATTTTGATGTAAAAAGACAATTATTGTTGAGTGCAGATGCAGCCCAGGTGCAGTGGCTGGCATTAGCTTTCCTCTTGACCTGACCTAAACTCCATCATGTTTCCTAGTCTAAACAAACCCTGAGCATCATGGTTATACTGTTCCCCCCATTTCAAAGCAATTGTTATCATCAAGTTTCCCCCTTTGGGAAGAAATTGTTTCATTCCCAGCTGCTCTGAGGTTGTTTCAGGTTTTGCTGGAGAGCAGATATTTTTACTATCGTTTTCCTCACTTAAAATATATTGAACTATAACAAAGAGCAGGAACAGGGCAGGGATAGGGAAAAATGTCATTTCACCCTCTGTAACAACAGAAGAAGATGGGGTAAGTCAGAGGGATTCCCTTACTCCCCATCACCATCCCAATCCCCCTGTTGTTCAATTGGTTAGCTCAATATTTTTTTCTAAGGGGCTGAGAAGAGGATTCCCTAGTAAGTGACTTGTAACTAAGGGTATGTCTACACTACGGAATTAATCCGAATTTATATAATTTGAATTAATTTTGGATTTGAATTTTGGAAACAGATTGTATAAAGTCAAATGTATGCGGCCACACTAAGCACATTAATTCGGTGGTGTGCGTCCATGTACCGGGGCTAGCGTCTATTTCTGGAGCACTGCACTGTGGGTAGCTATCCCATAGTTCCCGCAGTATCCTCCACCCATTGGAACTCTGGGTTGAGATCCCAACGCCTGATAGGGCCAAAAACATTGTCGTGGGTGGTTCTGGGTATATCCTCCCCCATCTCCAGGGAAGCAACGGCAGACAACCGTTTCACCCAGGAAAAAGGCGCGAATAGTGCAGATGTCATACCATGGCAAGCATGGAGCCCGCTCAGCTAAAGACAGCAGTCATGAACATTGTAAACACCTCGCGCGTTATCGTGCAGTTTTTGCTGAACCAGAACCTGTAAAACCAGGCGGTCAGGAGTAGGCTACAGCAGCATGGCAGCGAGAGTGATGAGGACATGGAATTCCATCAAACCGTGGGACCCGGTGATTTGGAGATCATGCTGTTAATGGAGCAGGTTACAGCCATGGAACGCCGATTCTGGGCCCTGGAAACAAGCACAGACTGGTGGGACTTCCCCCAGCTTGCTTTCAAAGGAAATAAAATCACTATCATTTAAAAATCATGTATTCTTTATTAATTAATTATAAAAATAGGGAGAGAACCGACAAGGTAATCTGGGTGAGGTTTGGGAGGAGAATAGAAGTGAAGTAAAAGGCCACTGAAAAAATTCAATATAATGACAGCCTTTTGGTTGGGCTGTCCACTGGGGTGGAGTGGGAGGGTGCACGGAGTGTCCCCCTCCCGTGTTCTTACACGTTCTGGGTGAGGAGGATATGGAACATGGTGAGGGGGGAGGGAGGTTATGCAGCGGCAGTCTGTTATCCTGCTGCCGTTCCTGAAGCTCCACCAGATGCCGGCACATGTCCGTTTGATCACGCAGCAGCCCCAGCGTTGCAGCCTGCCACCTCTCATCTCGAGCATCCCTCATGACCTCACGTTCGCTGGCATCTTTCCTAAATTTAGATACTGTGTCCTTCCACTCATTCAAATGAGCTCTTTCATTGCGGGTGCATTCCATTATTTCCGTGAACATCTCGTCTCGCGTCCTCTTTCTTTGCCGCCTTATTTGAGATAGCCTTCGGGACGGAGGAGGGAGGCTTGAAAAATTTGCAGCTGCTGGAGGGAGGGTTGAAAAAAAGGAGAGAAGTTTTTTAAATGATACATTTTACAGAACAATGCTTATACTCTTTCATAGTGAACAACACTACTCACATTACATAGCACATGTGATTTCAGTACAAGGTCGCATTTTCCATCTTAATATTGAGTGCCTGTGGCTTTGGTGTTAGAGATCACAGACGCAGGTCCGGGCAACAGAATTCAGCTTGCATGCGGCCATGGTAAGCCATTGTCTTTTGACTTCTGCGCCCTCCTTTCCCACATACCAAGCAAAGCCCGTTGACTGCTACGGTTTTCCTGTTAACCTTCAGCAGCAGAAAACAAACTAACCCCCCCCCCCATCCACTTCTCTGGGATGATTGCTTTATTCCTCCCCCCACCGCGTGGCTGGTATCAGGGAAGATTCCTGCAGAAACAAATTAACCCCCCCACCGCCCCCGCCATGAATTATCTGGGATGATCGCTGTACCCCTCCCCCCACTGCGTGGCTGGTAACAGGGAAGATCTCTGCTAGACAAACGCAAAAAGCTCAGGGCCAATTCCCCCCCCCCCGCGCTTGGTTAACTGCAGGGAAGGATTTCTTTTGAGCCACAGGCAAACAGCCCAGTAGGAACGGACACCTCTGTCCCCTTAATTAAATTCCTGTATTTCAACCAGGTTACCATGAGCGATATCACTCTCCTGAGGATTACACAGCTAGATAAAGAATGGATATTGCTTGAATGCCAGCAAACACCAGGACCATACGCTGCCAGGCTTTGTAATACAATGATACCAGATTACCTGCTGCAAGCATGGCGTGGTCAAGTGTCCTACCATGGAGGATGGAATAAGGCTGCACTGCCCAGAAACCTTGTGGCAAGGCTTTTGGAGTACCTCCAGGAGAGATTCATGGAGATGTCCCTGGAGGATTTCGGGTCAATCCCCAGACATGTTAACAGACTTTTCCAGTAGCTGTACTGGCCGCAAATGCATCCCAAGTCCTCAGGGCAAAGTAATCATTAAAAAACGCTTGTTTTAAAAGCAAGTTTTATATTTTAAAAGGTAAACTCACCTGAGGTCCCTTCCATGGGGTCATGGTCTTGGATACTGGGTTGGGAGGGTACTTCAATCAGGCTGAGAAAAAGATCCTGGCTGTTGGGGAGAACGGAGTGCTGGGTGCTCTCCGCAAGCTCGTCCTCTTCCTCCTCCTCTTCCCCATCCGCAGAATCCTCAGGTGTAGCTGATGAGATTATCTCCACCTCGAAATCCACGGTCAGAGGTGGGGTAGTGGTGGCATCCCCCCCCCTAGAATTGCATACAGCTCGGCGTAGAAGCGGCATGTCCGCGGCTCTGACCCGGAGTGACCGTTTGCCTCCTTTGTATTTTGATAGGCTTGTCTGAGCTCCTTGACTTTCACGCGGCACTGATCTGAGTCCCTATTGTGGCCTCTCTCCATCATGCCCTTGGAGATTTTTTCAAAAGTTTTGGCATTTCGTCTTTTCGAACGAAGTTCTGCTAGCACTGAATCCTCTCCCCATATAGCGATCAGATCCAGTACCTCCCCTACGGTCCATGCTGGTGCTCTTTTCAATTATCGGCCTGCATGGTTACCTGTGCTGATGAGCTGAGCTATCTGTGGTCACCTGTGCTCTTCACGCTGGGCAAACAGGAAATGAAATTCAAATGTTCACAGGGCTTTTCCTGTCTACCTGGCCAGTGTATCCGAGTTCAGATTGCTGTCTAGAGCGGTCACAATAGTGCACTGTGGGACAGCTCCCGGAGGCCAATATCATTGAATTGCGGCCACACTAACCCTAATTCGAAATGACAATATCAATTTTGGCACTACTCCGCTCTTCGGGGTGGAGTACAGAAATTGATTTAAAGAGCCCTTTATTTCGAAATAAATGGCTTCGTTGTGTGGACGGTTACAGGGTTAATTCGATTTAACGCTGCTAAATCCGAATTAAAGTCATAGTGTAGACCAGGCCTAAGCAAAATACCCATGCATTTGGCTCCCAAAGCAGTTGTGGCCCAGGTCCTGCGGGAGGTCACTCTTTCCTAATCAGGTACATGATGCCTATTATTTGGGAAATGCAATCCCTATCTAGGTAGAGATGGGAAAAATGGAAGTGACATTTCTGTTCAGCTCACCCCTGCAAGGTGCTTCAAATGTGTAGAAAATGAAATCCATGTTGAATGTGATATAGCTGCAGAAAGATATCTACTTTTAATACACACCTGATATTTGGTGTCTTATAAAAACAACAAGGAGTCTGGTGGCACCTTAAAGACTAACAGATATATTTGGGCATAAGCTTTCGTGAGTAAAAACCTCACTACTAACAGATATATTTGGGCATAAGCTTTCGTGAGTAAAAACCTCACTTCTTCGAAGAAGTGAGGTTTTTACTCACGAAAGCTTATGCCCAAATATATCTGTTAGTCTTTAAGGTGCCACCAGACTCCTTGTTGTTTTTGTAGATACAGACTAACACGGCTACCCCCTGATACTTGGTGTCTTATAGGGATTCTAAAATGCACCTGAATTTAATCCCTATTTTAAATCTGTGCCATGAGATTAAAGAAATTAAAGGGCATATTTGGGGAGTTATACCTCACTATCACTACTGATATGTTGTGTGTTTGGTGAAGAATTCTATGCTAGAGAAGTGTAAAATTACTCCAAGTAAGGTCAAAGATTTGACAAGAACTCAGGTAGAAATTACCGATATTAGTGATTGATTTTCACCCCAGAGATGGAAGCTATGGTGACCTGTGGCCCAGGTAAACTAGTTTTAGAACTCTGCTCCCTAGTTAAGTGGCATTGATCACACTCCTAAAGGATGCCATGATTAAATTGAGAAAACTGTCTTTTACCATTTGGATCCAAAGTCTCATGAAGCACAGAGAGAAACAGCTGATTCCTTCAGAGCCATTCCATGCCTATGGGTCCCAATCTGGCTGCCTTGTTGGACAAGAAGCACTTCCATGCTGGAGAAATGATTGTACCTAATGAGGGAATGTATCCGATTCCAAGTTCAGACTGCAGGATACATGAATGCTGAGTCCAGAGTCTGTGGTTGGGTCTCTTAGGTTTGCTACTTAGTCTTATGCATTGGTATCACTTCACCACCTCCTGCTACTCTGATAGATTAGAAAGTGTGAAAATAGAGCACAGGTGGTTTTTCCCATGTAGTTTTAGACCCCTTCCACCCACACTTATTGGAGAAGACCCAGGGAGAAATTAACGCTCAGAAATGGAAGGCTCTAGGTTATTGTAGAATGTGATTTCACACAAAGCTCACTGGATGGAAATGAGAATTAAGAGAAAACACCCCATAGGTTTATATTTTGTAATCTTTGAATAAGTTGTTACCAGTAACAATGAAATTAAACATGAAGTTAACTAGTGTAACGTAAGAGGCTGATTATGTGATAACTTTCAGTGTTACAATATAATTCAGGTTTTCTTCTAGTTCTCTCCCTGCCCCCTCCTACTATTTAGGAAATGGTGGCTAATCCTGAAATTAAAACCTCACTCCAAAGGAATTAGAGTGGGGGGATATGTGAGAGAAATAGCATGTATGAGAATAGAGACCCAGTATAGACTGTAATTATTTCTCTTAAAATGGAATTTATTGTGATAAATTTTAAAAATAAATCTTCTGTTAGGAGGAAAATTACTCAAGAGAAGATGTGTAACCGTTTTCCCAGATAGAGGGTAACAGCCACAGAGTTCCCCAGGTCTCTTGTTTGCAAAGCAAAGATGTATAAGGCAGGAGATGTTAAAATCTAAAATGGTGATGGATGTGTGATGGTAGCTTTTCTGGGTTGGTGGGTTTTTTTTTTTTTTTTTTTTTTTTTGGTTTTGTTTTTTAATTTAATTTTTGTTTTGTTTTTGCAACCAATTATTTGTATAGGAACTGAGGCCCCTTTTCCTGTTGAGCACAGCTATTTAACCCTCAGGCCTGGCTCTGGAAACCTCAGAATTGGCCTTGTGTTTCTTTTATTTTTGATATCTTTGGGGTTAACAGATTCACAATGTATGCGGTTCACAGCAACAGATACTTTGAGAAACCTGCAAGGTTAAGCAGGCTTTTTCCAAACTGACATTGCCTCAATTCAGACCTCAATTCAGCTGGATTGGGGCACATCTCTATCAAAGGAGTAGTTCACACCTGATTTGACCAGAGAGCTCGGGGACGGGGTGGTAAAATAGGATAAGTAGGAATCGATAACAATGAAGTTAAAGGTAAGGGTGAAAGCCCCTCACATTGCACATCAACAAGCGCTCTGAACCATCTGGCACTGGTCACTCTCAGACAGCACACTGAGCTAGATGTACCATTGGTCTGACCCAGTATGATCAGTCTTGCATTCTTATGTTATGTAAGCCACCTACAGCCTTGTCTACACTGGCAAGTTTCTGCACAGGAAAGCAGCTTTCTACAGTGTAACTTCTGAGGTGAACACACAGCCAAGCCACTTAGTGCGCAGAAACTGTGACGATGCAGCGCTGTAAAGAAACCCACCCTGACGAGAGGCATACAGCTTTCTGCGCTGGGGCTACAGTGCTGCGGTGCCAGTGTAGACACCCTAGTGAATTACAGCACTGCGATTGGCCTTCGGGAGGTATCCCACAATCCCTGTTCTCTCCTCTCTGGTCATCAGTTTGAACTCTACTGCACTGCCCTCAGGTGACCAACCATGAACTCCGCCCCTTAAATTCCTTGGGAATTTTGAAAGTCCCCTTCCTGTTTGCTCGCTGACGCCTGCAGTGGTCTCAGCGCATCTTTCCAGGTGACCATGACTGCTGTGCGCACCAGGCGATACCCCACTTGGAGCAATGCCGAGCTGCTGGACCTCATCAGCATTTGGGGAGAGGAGACTGTCCAGTCCCAGCTATGCTCCAGCTGTAGGAATTCTGTCAACAATGGACAGATTTCACTATGCGTGAGAGAAAGAGGCCGTGACCGGGACACACTGCAGTGCAGGCTCAAAGTGAAGGAGCTGTGGAACACCTACTACAAAGCACAGGAGGCAAACCGCAGCTTCAGTGCTGCTCCCATAAGCTCCTGGTTCTACAAAGAGCTGAACGTGATACTCAGTGGTGACCCCACCTCCACTGCGAAGGCCACTGTGGATACTTCGATGGCTCGCATGCCAGTTGAGAGTGGACTGAGCCAGGAGGAGGAAATCTTGGAGGTGGAGGGGGACCGAGAGGCAGGGGATGAATCAGAGGTTAGAGATGCATGCAGCTAGGAGTTCTTCTCTATCCCAGAGGAGGCTAGCCAGTCACAGCTTTTGGAGCTTGGTGAAGTGCAAACAGGAGAGGAGGCCCCTGGTAAATATCTTTGATTTTGGGAATCACTGAAGTGAGTTGTTGGGGGCAGGCGGGTTGCAGAAAGGAGGCTTGTGTCTGTATGATGTGCATTCCACCATATGCCTAGTCTGAGCGGCGGAACAGGGTGTTGATTGATTCCCTCACTTCATGGGAATCTGCCCCAGAGATCTCCATGAAACTGTCATGGAGATACCTGGAAATCCGCTGCCACAGGTTCTTTGGCAGAGCTCCATTGTATCTTGCCCCATTAAGGGTAACTTTCCCACACCACTCTGCTGTCACAGAGTGGGTGGTGGAGACCATTGCTCTACACATTGTTCCATACTGGCCACATAAGGGCCAGTGCGGAAGCCACAGTCTTGGAGAAGACCGTCCCTTGATTCCCTGGTCACCCTCAGCAGCGAGATATCTTCCATAATGAAAACAGCCTGTGGAAAATATGGGCACAGGAATGATTATAAGCCCCCCCCCCATAGTGCTGGCTGTCCCCCAGAGCTATGTGCCCAGTGTACTGTATGGTCCTGGAACAGTGATTTCCCCTGCCCCTGCTGTTACCATTTCGGGGGGCTTGTGGCTCATTTGTGCTTGCCTGGGGTCAAGCACTTAGTGATAGGTATGTGAATAGTGGCTGTGTTTTAAATCACTGAATCAGTGATCTCTGTGTTGCAAACAGTACTGCTTCTGTAAAATGTTTGATTTGACCTCACAGATATGACCTTGCGATCCCAGCATCCCTCTTTGTTATCCCTGGCTGAATGGCTATGCAGAATTAGAAAGCAGCCATGAAGAACTAAAGAGAACTTTCTGCATGATGTCATGATGCACTTTGTGGCCGAAAAACAAGATTTGAAGGAGTGGCTGGACAGCAAGAAGAGGGACTGGAAGGAGAACGCAGTGTGCCAGAATGAAGCCTCGAAGCAGCTCCTAAACGTTATGGAGTGGCAAGTGGACACGCTCCAGGCGCTACTAGCACTGCAAACCGAGCAGCTCCGCGCCCACCCTCCCTTCCACCTGCTGTCACAAAACTCTTTCCCATGCACTCCCCAGACACTGCCAACACACTATTATCAACCTCCTGGCTTTAGTCTTTACCCACTGCATTCCACTCCTGCCCCATCACAGTCCAGCCCTGCAGACTCCTTGTACCCACTGCACTCGACACCCATCCCTCTGCAGTTTATTCCTGCTGAAGTACAGTACCCGCTGCACCGTACTCCTAAGTATAAGGTTGCATATGATACCTGGACATACACAAATCTTTAACCATTCTGGGACCGCATCTCCTAATGGGATCCTCTCTTCCCCCACAGTGCTCATGTAGTTTTTGTTTGTTTGTCTCTCTCCTCTGGTGGTTATTTTAATAAAATAATAGTTTTGGTTTGAAAGCAATCCTTAATCAATTAACTGAAAGCAAACAGAGCCCTGCAAAGCAACAAGCAATTTTCTTAAACCTTCATAGTGCATCATCTGCACCAATCACAATCACCTCCTAGCATTACAAGCACTGCACTGCTGTACATAGCAACAAATATTAGTGGCTTTCAGCTTCAAATTGCTGCCTCAAGGCATCCCTAATCCTTATGGCCCCACGCTTCACCCCTCTAATAGCTCTGATCTCAGACTGTTCAAATTCAGCCCGTTGATGAATGGTTGACTAGGGAACAAAATCCCTGTGCATGCAGGCATATGATAGGGCTGTCCATTGAGCCTCTTCTCTATGAGCTCTCTTTGGACCCTTTTCTGAGAGCGCTCTACAGAAGCAGAGCAATGTGGGGCATAGCTTGCCCTAACCAGAGCCTGGGACGACTAAGCAGGGGAGCTGTTGCATTGAAGACTGCTGCCCATGCAAATGACATGACCATGATAGTGAGCTCCCTAGGTGACTGCCACACTTTGTGACACTATTGGAGGGGTACTCAGCTGCAGCCTGAGCCGTGGTGAACCTAGAAAAGAGCAGGGCTTTGTGGGTGGGATCGGACCCTGGTGAGGGGTTTCTCTTACCCTTCAGGGATTTGCAATTCATAAGCAGCCAGGACAGGAGCACCTCTGGGGTGGTGAACATCTTGAAGGTACTCTTTGGGGTCGGGGAGGAGGTGGGGAACACAAACTGGGAGAGGCAGCTGCTGGCCTGTGATGAACGGCTCGGCCGGTGGCATAAGTGTACCTTTTCATTAGCCCAGAAGGTTGTCATGCTCAAGACCTATCTTTTGGCTGTGGGAAATATTCTTAGCCATGTATTTCCCCCAGCTCCACGAGTGCTGCTAAGACTGAACACAATGGCCTTCCACTTCTTGTGGGGCAATAGGATGTCCCTACCTAGTCAGAAGTTTGGCTTTTCTGATGGTGACAGAGTTGGGGTTGGGCATGGTGGTCTTTGAAGCCTTTTACAGCTTTACTTTCTTGTTTTTCAATTTTCAGCGGGTAGCTGAACTGGATGGCAGGTCAGGCCAAAGGGTAATGGCAGGGCAACCACAGAGAATGCAACTGATTCTTTTGATCTGCCCCCCCCCTTTTTTTTTTTTTTTTGAGCCCACTGAGTGCAGCACCGGGTTTGGGTTGGCCAATGGTCGCAGAAGGGGGAGGAGATTAGGATGGCCCCTGACTCTCTCTCTAGTGTTCATCCACTCCCACCTTACGTCCTACTGGCTTTTCATTGGGTGGCTAGGTGGAAGATGCTTGCAGGATGGTTTAAGCCGCAGCAGTGGCTACAGCATTGTACCACAGGGTGATGCAGGCCAATTTTAGGAAGGTTCCACTGAAGGTGAGCAACTGTCCCCAGAACTTACTGAATGGAGCCTTAAAGTATCTGCAAATGAAATGGGTGCCTTTTAAGTACAGAGACATGCGATGGCGCATCTTTTATGGGAAACTGTATGTCCATGCAAATGTGCATGGCCGACACGTGCAGAGCAAAGGTTGTCCATGGGCGCTATGTCAGGCTCTGGCACTGCTTGAGACTATGGTCTTTATTCAGGCCTAATTTGATGGTTTCCAGTTTGCAAATTAATTCCAATTCTGCAGTCTCTCATTGGAATCTGTTTTTGAAGGTTTTTGGTTGTTGAAGAATTGCCACCTTTAAGTCTGTTATTGAGTGTCCAGGGAGATTGAAGTGTTCTCCTACTGGTTTTTGAACGTTACAATTCTTGATGTCTGATTTGTGTCCATTTATTCTTTTGCATAGAGACTGTCCGGTTTAGCCAATGAGAGGGGCGTTGCTGGTGCACGATGGCATATATCACATCAGTAAATGTGCAGGTGAATGAGCCCCTGATAGTGTGGCTGATGTGGTTAGGTCCTATGATGCTGTCCCTTGAATACATATGCGGACAGAGTCGGCAACAGGGTTTGTTGCAGGGATTGGTTCCTGGGATAGTGTTTTTGTTGTGTGGTGTGTGGTTGCTGGTAAGTATTTGCTTCAGGTTGGGGGGCTGTCTGTAAGCAAGGACTGGCCTGTCTCCCAACTGGAATTCATTTGCAAACTGGACACCATCAAATTAGGCCTGAATAAAGAACAGGAGTGGATGCATCACTACAAAAAGTAATTTTACCTCTGCTGATACTTACAACTTCTTGTTATCTGTCGGAAATGGGCATTAGCCTCATTAGCACGACAAAAGTAATTTTCCCTCCCTTGGTATTCACGCCTTCTTGTCAACTGTAGAGAATAGTCTACACTTCCACTTTAATTGAATTGGCTCATTAGCACTGACCCCCCACTTGGTAAGGCAACTCCCATCTTTTCATGTGCTATAATATATATTCTGTTTACTGTATTTTCCACTTCATGCATCTGATGAAGTGGGTTTTAGCCCATGAAAGCTTATGCCCAAATAAATTTGGTACTTTCTAAGGTGCCACAAGGACTCCTTGTTATTTTTGCTGATACGGCTAGCAGACTAACATGGCTACCACTCTGAAATTAGGAGAGTTGAGAAGCACTGGAATGGGTTACCCAGGGAGGATGTGGAATCTCCATCGTTAGCGGTTTTTAAGGCCTGGTTTGACAAAGCTCTGGCTGGGATGATTTATTTGGGGTCGGTCCTGCTTTGAGCAGGGGGTTGGACTAGCTGATCTCCTGATGTCTCTTCCAACCCTAATCTTCTATGATTCTAAGTAGCCGAAAGTGATCCCCAAATGTTTGTGTTCACATCTGTACAGATGCTGGGAATGGGCGACAGGGGATTTATCACTTCATGATTACCTGTTCTGTTCATTCCCTCTGAAGCACCTGGCATTGGCCACTGCTGGAAGACAGGACACTGGGCTAGATGGACCATTGGTCTGGTCCAGACTGGCTGTTCTTATGTTTTATGTACAGGAATGAGGCACTTAGAAAGCAGAAATGGGGGGAAGGGCTCTAAATTTAAATCCATTTTAGAGAGAAATGTGTTCAAACACACTGAGACTCGATTTATGGAAGAAATAATGTGATCCCCAGCTCCTTCCCCCAAGCCTTAGGTGAAGATTAGCTGCCAACAGCTGCGGCTGCTGCTCTGAGGGGAGCGGTATAAGCTGTCTGCCTGTGGATGCAGCCCACCAGCTGACTCTCCTGGGGCAGATGGTGAGTTGCTGGGCAGGGACGCTGCACTGGCTGGGGTCTGAAATATGAACAGGGATCTAAGGACTCTACACCGGCCTCCAGTAGGGGTCGAGGATGCTGAGGCAGTGAAGGGTTAAAATCCATGTGCATGTTATATAACAACCTGGTATATGGATTGTGCCAGCTCTTTTTCAGACCCGAAGTCCAGAGTTTGGTCTGGAGACCAGAGGCCTAACTAATAGCGATCAGCTAAGAGAAAGCTGGGGTAAACAAAATAACATTGCCTTTACTAAGATCTGCTTGGTCAGTAGAAATGCCAGATGTTGAAGCAATAACTGAATAATTATGTTTCATCCAATGTTTCAAATTGAACAAAGGATCCCTGTTCCTATTGTGTTTCTCCTGAAGGGAAAACAGTCTTCCCACAGATCCAACCTTGAGTTTATGAAATATTGGCACATGTCACTATAATGATATGGCACCCTTCCACTTCCCTTCCAAGGGACCAATGCCCTGCCTTAAGACATAAAGGAGACAATCTCTATTTTCATATGCTTTCACTGTTTCTTTGCTTTATCCCCTAGACATGTACCTGTCGAACAATCAAAGGAGTTACTCCATTCCTATGGACCCCAAATCAGAATTCAACATATATATTTTATACTAATAACATTTTATCAAAGTATTAATCAAATGTTAATTTGCTAACTTGAGACCATGGGCGGAGACATTGTGTAACCTTTTAACCATTGGCTATTGTGCTATCTTGTCTTGCTGCAAAACCTATCCCGGGGTGTGGAACTACCTACCCCGTCACTTTCCCCCGCCCATGGAAAATCTATATATTTCATTGTAATCAATTGATTGACAGTGTCTCTGAGCCTAATAAGCCAGGTGACACTCGGCCAGCGCTGTGTGTAATAAACCCCTATGCTTTGACCTCTACACGGTGTGGATTTATGTCCTTCAGTTTGGGGGCTCGTCCGGGATACAAGTTTGTGAACTGGCTGAGGATCTGAGACTGAAATCCAAAGGAGGTGAGTATGTTTACTTTACCACCTCATTAGGCCAGGGATAGAAGTCTCTCATCCCCTTTCAGACACATCTTGTTTCCTTTTTAATTTGTGTGAAGGACCTTAGACACATGTGGTCAAAGCAGTGGGGTTAAATAAGGGTACCACTTGGGAGGGAAGACTTGTGCAAGAGGGTCATGTACTGTTTATACAACTAAGGGATGTGTTACGGAGGACTTTGTCGGAGAAAAACTGAGTTCTCACTGTTTTTGTTTACGTGCAGCAAGTCAGACGCTTTATTAACTCTCACATGTGCAGAGGAGAGAGCAAGCAGGTCTCTCCCTGGTAACTAATTACAGCAAGCATTTATACCTTTCATTACAGAAATAATGAGGGACAGCTGCATTTTGTTTATACATAGGCCATCTTGATATCTCATTTCCTTACTTGTTTTGACTCTTGCCTACATACAATTAGTTTCTATACCTTATCTACACAAGGTCTTCTACACCTTATCTATACTGAGGTCACAATGACTTCTTACACAGCTCTTTCTCACCCGTCTCACACAATCCTCACACAATCCTCACACAATCCTCGCTTCTACAAATCTTGCGTTATCAGGGTTATCAGGGTCACAGCTAGCTTGACTCTTGCTAACAAAGACTTGTCTCTTGCTAACGAAGCCTGACTCTTGCTAACAACCATCATGCATTGCAGTTCCCTTCAACGAAGCCTGACTCTTGCTAACAACCATCATGCATTGCAGTTCCCTTCTGTCAGTTCTTTTCTCTGCTTCCACAACTTGAATAACCCACCAGCAAGCGATTGGCCGTGAGTTAAGCCCAGGATTGGCTGGGTACGCAAGCGGTAGGCAGTGCAAACTGGTGGTCCATTTCCTCATTGCACGTAACATTGCAAGTCCTAGGGGAGTGCCCCCCCCCCAGGCATGTGACGTACATACTTTCGAATAGCACAAAGTCTCCAACCAATAAGTCCGGCATGTGTGTGTAATTGAAGACACGCTTGGTATTAAGGGTGGGGAGACGTCCTCATGAAATTCAAGGCTGTGGGGAGTTGGAACCATAGCATAAAAAGGGGGAAAAGTAACTCCTCATAAAGGCTGACAAGCATTTAGGGGGGGAAGACGCAAGTTCCCTTCAAGGTCAGCAGCCAGGGTGACGAAAAACCCATGGCGTCAAAAGGAGAGGCAATAATCAGTCCTCGAGAGTACTTGGAATATAAACATGTTAAAACTCGGCAGGCAGCAGCTAAAAAAGCAAACTACTCTGCAGCCGGACCAGAGGCAGATCTAGTTACTTGGTGGAATCATCAGAGAAGTGACAAAACAGACAAAGCCGTAATAGTTTTATTGGATATTCTTAACATAAAGGAGAAAGAAATTGCAACGTTAAGATCTCAAAACCAGGCTCTGAGAGATAAGAGCCTATGTTCTAAAATATGTAACTGTCTGGAAATTGGAAAAGATCCCGGAGAAAAAGAATCATGTCTGGAACACACCTCCAGATTGGGAGGGGGAGAGCAAACTCCTGGCATATGCCAGCCCACCGCTCCGCCGATTAACTATCTGTGGGAAAACTCAGCAGCACAAAGCAGAGGGGAGGAATCAGAACCCCCTCCATACATTTCTTCTCATGACAGGCCAAATTTAAGCACCCACAGAGATAATAAAGGAGCACCACAAGGATTAATTACCCCAGGGGAGCAAGTACAGCCTATGGCTCCAATCAAAACACAGCTAAGGAGGTTCAGAAATGTTAACACGGAGGGTGAACCAGTAAGGGGACTTAGAACAGAAACAACTGAAATTTACCGTCCCTTCACCCCCCAGGAAAAACAGGCACTACTGTCTGATTTACCCGAACTCAAGCGTGATAACAAGAATACTGAGTTCTGGGACAAGCTGGATGGCCTGACAGAAATACATGGCCTCCATAGGAAGGACGTTCACATCCTGGTCAAGTGCAAGTGCCCCAGGGATGTGTGGGAGAATCTAGATAATAAATGAAAGACAGGGCGCTGGGCTGAAGATCGTAACCCCAACCCAGCGGGAGGGGATCAGGCTGAAGAACCAGCAGGAATCCCAAACCCTGACGCAGGCACTGTAACAGAATTTAGGAATGCACTAGCTGTTGTTCTAGGAGCCCAGACCACTAACTGGGGGGCTCTGCAGTCTGTGGTTCAGCAGAAGGGAGAGTCTGCCATGTCCTATGCTGAAAAGAAATGGAATGCATTCCGAGCTTATTCAGGTCTGGAGAATATAACATCCCAAGACCATGATGTATTCCTTCAAATCCTAACGGAGGGGCTGTCTGCAGATCACCAAGCAGTCCTGGCATTAGGCATCTCAGTGGGGGAGACATACTCAGCAGTAATGAAATGGGCCACAGAAGTAGAAAAAACAGAAAAAAGAGGAAGGTAGCAGCAACCACACCCTCCGAAGAAATTGTAGCGGTTCATGCAGTCAGAACCACTATCTGCTTCACATGCAATAAGCCTGGACATCTGGCACGTGACTGTAAAAATAAAATCAAAACATGCAGTAGTTGTAAAAGGAGCTCATGGAAGTAATCAACCCCAGAGCTAGCTGCATTGAATGGGCCAAAGGGTCCAAACAGGAAAGATCATCTCAAAATATAGCCATAATTGCCAGTAATAAAGTAATAATACCAGAGTGGGGGGAGAGCCCAGTAGAAACCCTGTGTTCCCTTCACCCTGAAGTGTGGGCAACAGATAAACAAGATTGTGGGCTAGTAAACATGAAGCCTATATCTGTAGAAGGACCAACTCACAAAGCCCACAGGCAGTACCCAATTAAACCGGAAGCCTTAGAGGCAGTTAAAGATATAGTCACTAATTTGGAATCCAGAGGGGTGATTAGAAAAACCACCTCCACAACTAATTCCCCAAGTTGGCCCGTCAGAAAGCCAGACGGGACCTGGAGGTTAACTATAGACTACACCCACCTTAACCGGGTGACTCCAAAGGCACATCCTATTGTGGCAAGCCCTGCCACTATTCTTAATTTGCTAACACCGGAACATTCAGTATTTTCAGTCCTGGATGTAGCTAATGGATTTTGGAGTATTCCCCTTGCAAAGAAGAGTCAGAAGAAATTTGCATTTACAGTAGGAGACCAGCAGTACACTTGGACCCGAGTATCTCAGGGGTTCCATAATTCTCCCTCCATATTCCACAGGACAATGGCAGAAGTAGTAGCACAAGTGCCTTTGGAAGGGGATACTGTGATACTACAGTATATAAATGATTTGCTAATTGCCAGTTCAAATGAAAAGGACCATTTAAAAACCCTAAACAGACTGTTCATGTATCTTCGCGAGGCAGGATTTAAATTAAGCCCGAAGAAAGCCCAATTGCAACAGCAGCAAGTTTTATACCTAGGGCATAACATATCACAGGGAGAAAAGGCACTCACAATAGACAGAAAGCAAGCAATTCGAGGGTTAAAGAAACCACGGACAGTTAAGGAAGTCCGAAAAGTCCTGGGACTCCTTAATTTCTGTAGAACCTATATACCGGAGTACTCAGAGATGGTGGAACCAATTCAAAACCTCACTGGGAGGGAAAGCCTGCAAATGAGTTAGTAATATGGGGCATAGAGCAAGAGGCGGCATTTATAAAAATAAAACAGGCTTTAGCCTCCGCCCCCAGCCTGGGCTTACCCGATATGGGAAAGCCGTTCCACCTTTACTGTAGCCATAGCGGGACCCAGTATTCTGCTGTACTAACCCAGCTTCACGGAGACAGACAGCGTCCGGTAGCATCCCTGTCTACCATAAGACCCCCTGTATCCCAGGGATTACCGGAGTTCGTCGCAGCTCTAGATTGTGCTACGTGGGCTGTGAAAGCTTGTGAATCATACACTCTCACAGGGAAATTAGTGCTTCATACTCCCCATACACTTATCGATCTCCTCAACACCGGGCGACTAAGATCTGTACCAGATGCCCGCAGGAGTCAGTGGGAATCAACATTGTGCTTGCAAAACCCGAACTACTCCATAGTAAGAGACAAGGGAATGAATGTAGCCGAATGTCTGAACATAGAGGGAGAGGTACACGCATGTCTTATAGATGGAGAAGAGGAAATGTTGGGAAGAATTAAAGAAGAGCCATTACAGAATCCAGATATAGTTTTGTATGTAGAAGGATCAAGAAAGTATGAAAATGGAGTGCCACACACCGGATGGGCAGTGGTACTCAGTGATGGGACAGTGATAGCGTCAGGTCAGATGGAAGGATCAAAGTCAGCACAAGAAGCGGAGCTAACAGCCCTCACAGAAGCTTTAAGAGTGGGGGAAGGCAAGAAGCTCACTGTATATACAGACAGCAGATATGCATTTGGAGTCGTGCATGACTACATGGACATGTGGTCACGCAGAGGTTTTATAACAACAACTGGCAAGCCGATTAATAATATGGAAGCAGTTCAAAGACTAACAAAAGCTGCCAAACTACCATCAGAACTAGCAGTAGTAAAGATAAAAGCCCACAGTAAGATCTCAAGTGAGGAACAAAAAGGAAATTATTGGGCAGATAAACGTGCCAAAGAAATTGCACAAGCAAGTCCTATTAAGATTTGTGCAGCTAGAGTGCCAGAAGAGGAAGTGAATTTAAGAAAACTATATGCAACCATAAGCCCAGAAGAAAAAAGTAAATTGGAAAAACAAGGCTGTGTATATAAAAATCACCTCTGGTATGGGCCAGGGGGGAAGGAGCTGGTAGCCCCGGAGTGCATACGGGCTCTACTGCTCCATGCCATTCATTCTCCAGCTCATCTGGGGTGGAGACAAATGAGGGCCGCCTTGGAATACTGGTGGTGGCCAGCCATGAAAAAAGATGCTTTGCAATTTCTCAAAAGATGTGTAACGTGCACAAGTGAATGTGGGTAGAAGGAAAAAGGTGCCTCTAAATCACCAACCACGACCAGAGGGACCATGGCAAAATTTGCAAATTGATTTTACTGGACCCTTGCCACAAAGCAGAGGGTACACTTACATTTTAGTAATTATTGACACTTTTACCTGATGGGTAGAGGCATTCCCAACCAAGAATTGTACTGCTACAACAGTAGCTCGAATCCTAGCAGAAGAAATAATACCCAGATGGGGTTTACCACTGTCAATAGACTCTGACCAAGGAACTCACTTTACAGGGCGAGTAATGAAGGAGGCATGCAAGGCACTGGGAATAAAGCAAAGATTCCAAATACCATACCACCCTGAAAGCTCGGGAATGGTGGAAAGAATGAATAGAACAATGAAAACAGCCTTAACAAAAGCAGTACTGGATACAGGAGAAGGGTGGGCTCGTATGCTTCCTGCTGTATTGTACCGAATTAGAGGCAGCCCAAATAGGCTGACTCAATTGACACCCTTTGAGCTAATGACAGGAAGAGCAATGAGAATGCCTAGCACTGTGATCCTCCCTGCGGGGGAGTCAGGGCTTTTTGCAGACAGGCTGCAAAACTACATCAAGGCATTGGACAGAGAGAGTTGAAGGATTTATACAACCAAATGAAGGAAAATCAAACCCAGCTGGATGATAATAGCAATCTGGACAAACCTGCATTTAAAGTTGGGGATTTGGTAATGTGTCGCATTTACCCAGAGGTTAAAGGAATTTTAAAGCCAAGATGGCAAGGCCCTATGAGGGTCCCTCTGACTACTAATACATGTGCAAAGACTGGGGGAAAATTGGGAACATTTTGGCGTCACCAAAATCAGTTAAAATTGTTTAAATCAGTATCTGTCAATACTAACGACATTTCCACAAGTGTCTCCACAGGTGAACAAGAGGTAGAATAAGAAGGACTGAAGGGTGACCAGGACAACCAGAGCGACCATGGGGAGGCTTCTGCTGTCCCTGTAGTGCATGAGGAAGGACACAAGTCGTGTGCCATGTGTGAAGGGGACGACAAAGTCTTGGGCTATCCCTCATTTGAGCACAATTGCATGGCATATTGCCACAATGGCTTGGGAGGAAACACACAGACCTCGATACTGGAATTTGTGTGAGATTTTGTGGAAAAGAAACCAAACACTCATGAACGATTATGTGCCAATTATACTGACATGGTACCAGTGGAGGTTGGGCCTGCTGAATCAGGATGGGGCTTACCACTTAAAACACGGACGGAGGTAACCCCAAAGGCATGGCATACATTTGTTAAACGATGGCTCAAATTAGAATGTCCATGACTGGTAACAATTAACTGGGTTATCAGAGACAGAGTGGAACCACCCGATTGTGTGTCATGTCCTGAACAAATCCCTGTTCCAAAACCAGAATTAATAATAGGACCAGTCCTACCGGTCCTCACCTCGGTGGTATTCCACACTTACATGGTCGAGGTGTGTATTCCTTTAAAGGAAGTAAACAGACAATGTGCAAAGGTCAGGCCTCGAATAAGTAAAAACATTACTAGCCTAACAAACCAAATTGGTCAGCGCTTAACTAGACAGAAGAGAGGATTACTAGATACCCTTGCAGAATGGTGACCTCCCTGCCAGTATGGAGGAGGGCTCATGTTATTAAAATAGAAAGTGTGGCATACACTGAGGTCGCTGGGAGAGCATTGTATCCTAGTGAAGGTTGCACCCACTCTGATAAGGAAATTCTGTGTACATGCTCATATAATGTTCTAACGAATCTGTCTAGGTTCGAAGTGGCCATTACTGAGAAACTGGCGCACACGGAGCTGGTCCAGATGAACGGTACCTACTGGTGTGTGACTGCCCAGAACCACTCCATCGAGCTAAATGGAAAGCCCTGCCCCTCGAGACATCCATCCGTGTGTATGACGGTCCCCCGAAGGTCGACCCTGACTGTTGACGGGACGCGGCTCCACCGTACTCCGCCAATGATGGGTAACCTAACATGGGATCCGGAATGGCACTACGGCAGTAAGTATCTAGAGGAGGGTCTACAGGCCCTGCAGGCGAAGATCGAGGAGTTGGTGGCTGAAGCCGAGAGGCATATTGGAGAAGGCCGTCTGAGGTACACTCAGATAGGGGAAACCGTGGACCAGGCCGATGTGAAGTACTCAAAGGCAAGGAACCAGGCAGTGGAGGTTAAAGCAATGATTATGGGCGATGCCATCTCAGGTGACAAGGTCCCCTGGGGATGGATCTGGGTGTTATTTTGTCAAGTTATGTGGGGATTGTCTATCCTAACATTCCTGATGGTACTGGTGCTTTATCGGCGACTCCGCAGTAGGCTGAGTACATTAAAATTGGTATATTTGACCTGGCGGGTTAGGGAACCCTAGGGTCAAGAGGAGGGACTGAAGGGTTAAAATCCATGTGCATGTTATATAACAACCTGGTATATGGATTGTGCCAGCTCTTTTTCAGACCCGAAGTCCAGAGTTTGGTCTGGAGACCAGAGGCCTAACTAATAGCGATCAGCTAAGAGAAAGCTGGGGTAAACAAAATAACATTGCCTTTACTAAGATCTGCTTGGTCAGTAGAAATGCCAGATGTTGAAGCAATAACTGAATAATTATGTTTCATCCAATGTTTCAAATTGAACAAAGGATCCCTGTTCCTATTGTGTTTCTCCTGAAGGGAAAACAGTCTTCCCACAGATCCAACCTTGAGTTTATGAAATATTGGCACATGTCACTATAATGATATGGCACCCTTCCACTTCCCTTCCAAGGGACCAATGCCCTGCCTTAAGACATAAAGGAGACAATCTCTATTTTCATATGCTTTCACTGTTTCTTTGCTTTATCCCCTAGACATGTACCTGTCGAACAATCAAAGGAGTTACTCCATTCCTATGGACCCCAAATCAGAATTCAACATATATATTTTATACTAATAACATTTTATCAAAGTATTAATCAAATGTTAATTTGCTAACTTGAGACCATGGGCGGAGACATTGTGTAACCTTTTAACCATTGGCTATTGTGCTATCTTGTCTTGCTGCAAAACCTATCCCGGGGTGTGGAACTGCCTACCCCGTCACTTTCCCCCGCCCATGGAAAATCTATATATTTCATTGTAATCAATTGATTGACAGTGTCTCTGAGCCTAATAAGCCAGGTGACACTCCGCCAGCGCTGTGTGTAATAAACCCCTATGCTTTGACCTCTACACGGTGTGGATTTATGTCCTTCAGGCAGTGTAAACTCAGTATCACAGTCATCAAGATTCAAAGCTGCTTGGGGATGGAGAGGAGGAGAATGACTCTGCTGGATTTTTAGTGCATCCCTTTAACTATTCGCCCATGACAACCTGGCAGCCCCCACCTTTCTCAGAACACTGTGGTTGTGTTCTCTGGGGAAAGGGGCTTCTAGGGACTTGTATTTCCAGCTGCATTAAAGAATCATAAAGGAAAAGGAAGAGTTAATGTCTTAGAAAAGTCTGTGTTTGTGTTAGATGGGTGGGAGGGTGTCCAGAAGCCAGTTTGCTCCAGTTTCTTTTCTCTGGGATTTCCTTTAGAAAAGTGGAAGCAGGGAACAAAATCACCTTTTCTCACTGAGGCTTGAACTCAGGACCTTCAGATTATGAGACTGACATACCATGCAGGATCCTCTTACAGTGGTGACTGCAGTAGAGAAGCAGCCAGGGGTTTGCTGGAAGAATCAGTGAGACCTGTCTTGGCAGCTTTCTCAGCACCAAACAAATCAACTCGCTCTGCCACTTAACAATCCACTTGGGACTAAGAACAGTACTAGTGGGCTTTCTCCTTGCCACTTCTGCTGGCATAGGAACACATCTTGGAGGTCGTTCTAGAAGAGAATTTGGAACTGAGTTGGGAAAACCAGTTTCAAAACAGGAGGCTCAGATTTAGGTTCATGTATTTATAATATTAAATAATCCTTCCATCCTAGTATCACCATCAATATACCGTATTTTCCGGCGTATAAGACGACTGGGCGTATAAGACGACCCCCAACTTTTCCAGTTAAAATATAGAGTTTGGGATATACTCGCCGTATAAGACTACCCCTCTTCCAACGCACACCAAAAAAAAATTAAAAAAACATCAGATTTGATTTCAATATGGTAATTTTAATTCAAATGCTTATGACATGCAGGTACTTAGCAGAAAAACTGTCACTTATAAACATAAGGCTGTTTGTCATCAAACATGTAAACATAAAACAGTGCAAGTGGATTAAACTTTTCCTAATTCACTCTAAAGCTGAAAGGAAGGATAAGACAATAAACCCATGGGAGCTGCCATGCTGTTTGTTTTCTAAGCTGTCAACTAAACTGGAACTGATGATGATAGGAGGAAGATAACAAACAAGAGAGAGAGAGCAAGTGCCGGGCAAGTCCTTGGCGAGTTAGCAACGCCCATGATAACTGCAAGCTACGGTATTTTTACAGGTTTTGCTGGCGTGACAGTTTCCCTTTAAAAGCCTTCAAAATCCTCCTGTTCGTCATCTGATATCATAAGTACATCAATGACATCTTGTGATACATTTGTAAGGCAGTCATCGTATGGATCGAATTCCGTATCAGATGGTGTGGTCTCAGCTTCGGCTTCCTCTTCATCTTGCCACAAGTAGTCGTCCTCCATACCATCTAATGAATTTGATATGCCACACTTCTTGAAAGACTTGATTATTGTTTCTGCATCAATATCATTCCAGGCTTTTATGACAAAATTGCACAAAACATCCAACTGTGGAGCACGCATGTTTCCTCCTTTTGTGAATGACTTTTCGCCGCTAACCATCCATTCATTCCACTGTTCTTGAATGCGATCTTTAAATGGCTTGTTTAGGCACACATCCAGTGGCTGTACCAACGATGTCAATCCTGCAGGAATAACTGCCGCATCTGTGTTTAGTCTTGCAAGCATTTGCTTGGTGCTGGGAGTTAAATGAGCCCTGAACATATCCCACACCAGTAGACTACATTTTTGAATAAGTCCACCTGGTCGCCTGCTCCATACATTATCAAGCCATAGCTTTACCCCTTCTTCATCCATCCAGCCTTTTTCATTCACATGTACAAAACAATCAACAGGGAACTTGAATTTCGGCATTGTTTTTCTTTTAAAAATAATCATTGGTCTCAGTTTGGCGCCATCAGCTGTGCATCCTAGTACCACTGTAAAACTGGACTTCTCATGTCCTGTTGTTTTAATTAAAATTGTTTTTTCACCTTTTTGATGGACAGTTTTATTTCCAACCATATCAAAATTCATTGGAGTTTCATCCATATTTCCAATACTACTTAACGCATAGCCATGTTTAGTGCGCTGTTGTATTACGTATCGATGGAAACTATTTACTTTGCTATCAAGATCTGCAGGTAATTTTGGGGCAATTTTCATCTTTTGCCTCAGTACCATATTATGCCTTCCCATGAATCTAATACACCAGGATACAGTGGCCTTAAATCTGTTGCTGTGATCTGGGTTAGATTTGGCCCACTGAAGTGCAAACAAATGTATTTTATTTCATGTCACTACATAACCGTTTTGGCGATGCTCATTCACCATGTCTGCTACATGTTTTTCGAGTTCTGGCCAATGTGGAGTGCCTCTTCTTAATGCACACTTACCCCTTGGCATACTCTTTAATGCTTTTTCATTTGCTTTCCAGTCCCGAACCATCTTTTCTGTTACTCCATATTGTCTTGCAGCAGTGCAGTTATTATGTTCCATGGCAAAGTTTACAACTTTAAGTTTGAAACTGGCTTCATATTTCTTTCTTCTTGCTGGTGGAGCTATGATGGGGTTTTGACTGTTGGACATTTGTATACTGTACTGTATGTACTGGTGCTATACTGTATGAACAGGTACAGATACTGGTGCTGTACTGTATGTGGTACCCAGTATACAACAACCAGCCAATCACGGCAAGCGATGTACCTTACCGGCGATTGGCTGGTTGTTGTATACAAAGCCTGCTTGGATTGGTCAGCTCTCCCTGCCTGCCCAGCCCTCCCTGTCTCCAAGACTATCAGAGCGGTAGCGCAAACACGCCTCTTTCACCCGTCTGGCCCGCCCTTGTATCCTATTACCTCCTTCTCTGCCTCTCAGATCTCGCACATGCGCGCCTGCGCCGCTTCACTGCAGTCCTCAGGAGCGAGATCTGAGAGGCAGAGAAGGAAGTACGGTAATAGGATACAAGGGCGGGCCAGACGGGTGAAAGAGGCGTGTTTTTCTGGGCACAGCGCCGCTCTATCTCTTTTTTCCATACCCCGGGCATCCCAGACGCCTGCAGCTTGCTCCGCCCTTCACTTACACCTTCCCGGTGAGGCGCCCCCTCACCTCGTCATCGGGTGGGGATGCGGCCGCGGCCGTTTTTGAGCTCCCCCCACCATATGCGGCGACCGCAGATTCTCCAGTCCGGCTCGGAAGCCCTATAAGACGACCCCCGACTTTTGAGAAGATTTTCCTGGGTTAAAAAGTAGTCTTATACGCCAGAAAATACAGTAAGTGCTTCAGCATTATGGTTTTCCAGAGGGAAAACTTAACTTCTCTCCAAAGGGAGTTGGGAGAAAACTCTTTTCAGAGTCCAAGAGAGACAAGGCAGATGAGGGTCAGAGCTTGAAGAGGACCAGCTGCTGTTGGTGAAAGAGACAAGCTTTGGAGCTAACCCAGAACTCTTCTTCAGCTCTGTATAGCCCCAAAGTTTGTCTCTTCCACAAACAGAAGTTAGAACATAAGACCAGCCATACTAGGTCATAGCAAGGGTCCACCTAGCCCAGTATCCTGCCTTCTGATACTGGCCAATGCCAGGTGCCCCAGAGGGAATGAACAGAACAGGTAATCATCAAGTGATCCATCCCCTGTCACCCATTCCCAGCTTCTGGCAAAGAGAGGATACGGACACCATCCCTACCCATGCTGGATAATAGCCATTGATGGACCTGTCATCCATGCACTTATCTAGTCCAGTTTTGAACCCTGTTCTAGTCTTGGCCTTTACAACATCCTTTGGCAAAGAGTTCCACAGGTTGACTGTGTGTTGTGTGAAGAAATATTTCCTTTTGTTCTTTTCAAACCTGCAGCCAACTCATTTAATTTGGTGACCCCTAGTTCTTGCGTTATGAGAAGGAGTAAATAACACTCCCAACCTTGGTCCTTTAAAGATATTATGTGATCCCCACTCCTTGTCTCTCATGTCCTGGGGCCAACATGGATACATCAACAATGCAAACAACAAGATTCAAAGTCAATGCACGTGGAAGAAGCATCTTGCGTTTCATTCCTTATGTCCTGGTCCCATCCTTTGGCCATTTCCTTTTCCTCCCTTCTGTTACAAGTTTTGGTGTTTTGCACAGAAACATTATTTCCACAGGAGAGACCCAGGAGTGAGGGCTGAATTCCTGTATCAAACAGTCACTAGAAGGGGTCCGACAAAGGACTTTAGGACAAGGTGTCCATTACTGTCAAAAAATCATCTCCCTCCTGCAGGTCACTGGCAGCCTGAATTTGTTCCTTATCCTCCCAGAGTCTGGGGGCTGGAATCAGCACTGTCCAGCCCCTCTGCCTGTAGCAGGAACAAACACAAACCTTGTCTTTAAAACAAGCTGTCCCCTTCCTTCTCAGGGAAGATTTTTCTATGATTGAAGGTGAGCTTCAGTTCCCCTCTCCTAGGGGCAGGTTGGGTGTAAGGCCAGCTCCCAGTTAGATCTGTTTTCACCTTTGCCCCCTTTCAGTCACTCTGGGATGGTAACTCTGCTCCCAGCTGTCAGGCAGCTTCCAGAGGCAGCTTCCAGACCATCCACCCTGCTTAGTAGTTCTGTGGGAGTGTGTCGCCACATTTGCTAGCACACATAGCATGCAGGAAAGCTATCTGTGACAGATGCATTGATGGTATAGTGGTGTGTATAGTAGCCTTCCAAGCAGTTGACTTTGGTTCAATTCCCGGCCAATGCAATAATGGCTTTTTTCTTTTTATTGGTTCCTTGTCTGAAAGTGGTTTAATTTCAGTTGTATTGTGTTATTATCACATTATCCATAGAATGAGACAATAAATGTCTCAAAGCCCAGCAGTCACACAGGATGGAGGCATACAAGGGGCTAGAATGTGTCATCTGCGAAAGACAGAACACTTGGAAACCTGCTTCTCCCACCCCCTTGCTTCCCTGTTATGATTCCAGCTGCATGAGATGTTTGTATGATGTTCCTGCATGATGGGGAAATAAAGTTTTGAGTCAGCTTTTGCCTCTGCAGATTTCTTTGCTGTTACAATTATAATGACATAAACCAAAGGAGAGGAAAAGAAAAACCCACCCAAATTGCAATACAGTTAGGGAAAGAGAAGATCACAGGTAAGCCAAATATTTCAAAATAAAAATTAATACTAAAAAGGCAGCCAAGAGGCGGGGGGAAGAGATCAGGTATGTGGAGATCCCTTTGATATTTGAACTCACATTGCTAGAATCAAAGTTCAGACTTGACACTGTGGAAAAACCTACAACAACCCAGCTTGCTGAACACTTGTGATATTGAGTAGGGACACCTGTTTTGCTTCAATCATTTATTGTCTCTCTGTGTTCTCTGTCTCTTTCTTCTTCCCCCATTTCTCATCTCCAATATCTCTGCCTTTATCTTCTTGCTCCCTTTCCCCCTGCCCTTTCCCAGGAACTCACACTCTACAGCACTGAGGAAAAGCCAGAGCTTCCATGTTCTGCACATGATCCTATGTCAGAGGACATGTGACCCAGGTCAGAACCAGTCACCAGAACAATATGATCCTTTATGGGAAACTTCTCTGCCAACTCCGCAATTTACACCTCCCTCCCCACGAAAGGGGGTGAGGTAGAGCTCTGACTGAGAGGCCCCACAGGAGAAATTTCAGCCCAAAGACAAATTTATGTGAATTGTTGAGAAGTGAAGAGCCCCCTTTCCCTCCCGACTGTTGCCGGCACAGGGGCCCGAGGACAGCAACAGTGAGGTTCGTTGCCCGGAGTGCTTCGCGCCAATAAACATACCGGGGTGGAGAAACAATCAAAGTTTATTTGAGATCTCAAAGTGGTGCAAGGAGACAGGCAAGTCTCAAATCGAGCACACCAGCAAAAACAGTTTCTCTCTTCTTTATACATTTTACAACTAAGCCTCCCCCTCTCCACCTTCCTACCACCCCCCCTACTCCCCCTCCCCTCTCTACCGAAGGCATGTTTATACATTTAAGCAACTAAATCATTCTAGGGCTATAAATCTAGCTTGTTAGTAACTTCTCTCTAAACAGTTATTTGGTCCTGTTTACCCCTTCCCCAGCTAGAAACATGCAAACCTCATCATTATTGTTTGGTACCTGAAATGAACAAGGTCGTAATTGCTAACTAGCTGTTTACACATTCCAATTCCTGTCCTTGGCTGTTAAGGTTGATCAGAGTTAAACATGGAAGGACAGAGTTTAAACATGGAAGAACTCTGGCTCAGGCAGGCATAGTAACCCCAACACCCCAATCCCAGAACTCTAGTGTCACCCCCATGGCACCAGCACCGGGAACCCAGTGGGATGGGATTATAGAATACAAGGGGGAGGGAGCAGGGGAAAGAGGTGACAGGGAGTCTCTCTTTTTCCTTCTCTCTTCACTTTCTGTTCTTCTCTTCTCTTCCAGGAACTGCAGTCACAGCAGGGAGGGGTTTGTCTCTTTATTAGGCATCCGTGTCTGTCATGGAGGTCGCAGACGTCACAGCTTCTGTGACTTCCTGCAACCTTCACTGACCTCTGTGACTTCTGCAGTGGCACCGAGGGGGCTGAAATTTTGGACCGGACATTGTAGCCCCACCGTTATTTTATTGAATTGCTTCAAAACAGCAAGTCAAGAAAGTCTCCTAAGTTCCAGGCTCTCTGCCATGGAAACAGCACCCACTGCTCTCCAGGAGTCTGTGCGTTCCGCACAGCAAAGTACAAACCTGCTCCAAACTGAAGGGGGGGTCAGACAGTGACAGTAATGCAAATACTTCAGACTATTAACCCAGGTCCCTTTCTTTCTTTAACCCAGGACATGCCAGTCAACTGGTAACCATGGTGTTATCTTCATCTTAAAATACCTCTCAGCACATTTAACAGAGGAAGTGAAACCCCCTTCCACAAATGGCTCCCTGTTAAGGAGTTGTACCATACCAGCCCCTGGAGATTGGTTTTATACTCTTAGAGCTTTTTCTCTTCAAACCCCTCCTTATCCCAATCTATGGGCCAACCTCTGCATTTCAGAGTTTAAAATTGACTCTCATCACCCTAGTATGGCACTTTCCATGTGAATTGGGCAAAGCAAGTGGGGGAATCTACATGGTTTATGAAAACCAACTCTCCAGGTGAGGCCTGAACCCATAACATCAGCAGTATTTCCCCATTTACTAAAGCCCGTTGCACCACCATAGCTGCATCTTAGGCAAACTTGGGAAATAGGCAATTACCTGTGTCTTCGGTTAACACTTCTGGGTGGTAACTAAAAGGCTGATGGTTCAAATCCAACTGACAATGGAGGTTTTTAGTGATGAGAATCCAGAACATTTTAACAGGAAGAAAATCTCCTCTATTCTCATCTAACCCTATTTGACTCCTTCTGCCCATCTTCTTCCTCCCCTCTCAGTGTCTTTCCTTCCCCATTGGGGACATGCAGAGATGAGCTCTGGTCAATGTATGTCCCATACATGGGAAGGGGTCGCACTAAAACAGTCAACCTGGGGAACTCTTTGCTAGAGGATGTTGTGAAGACCAAGACTGTAACAGGGTTCAAAAAAGAACATGATAAATGCATGGAGGATAGGGCCATCAATGGCTATTAGCCAGGATGGACAGGGATGATGTCCCTAGCCTCTGTTAGCCAGAAGCTGGGAATGGGAAACAGGGGATGGATCACTTGGTGATTATCTGTTCTGTTCATTCCTCTGCAGCACCTGGCATTGGTCACTGTTGGAAGACAGGACACTGGGCTAGATGGACCATTGGTCTGACCCAGTATGGCCATTCTTATGTTCCTATGTAAATTGATAATGAGGGTATGGGGGGGAGGGGGTCTGCATGTTTAAGGTGAGAAAGAATGGAGAACTAACAGTGGGGACCAGAGAGACATCCCCTGCTGCCCACCATCACCCAGCTGTGGGAAGAACAACTTGGAATTGCTTGGAGAAGACACCTTTAAAAATACAAGTGTAACATGCTAATTACATTTTAATAAGATCAAAACCTCCTGAAACCCAGAGTCACAATCACTGGAATGACTTTGTCCTGATATTTTACTGGCTGCAGCCACAAAGTGAGAAAAATTACACTTCCGGTTCACAGTCAATGCACACACAAGAATCAAAGGGCTTTTTATTCCTTAGGTTCTGACACCATATACTGCTTCCATTTCATTTCAATCCTTTCCCAAGATTTCTCATTGTGCAAAGCAACATTATGCCCTTGGGAGAGACCAGACCAGAGGCTACATTCACCTACCCTACCAAATAACAAACAAGCAGAAAGGTAGATTAGGACTGATGTACTCTCCAGGTTCCTCCAGTTCAACCTTCTGCTGATGCACCTCAATCCACAGCCATGCAGGGTTTGAAGCTTGCATTACTCAAATTCCATGACACTGAAGGATTTCAGCTCCTCTTTATCCAGCAGAAGCCTTCATCCCACTCCCAACCAGATTCTTATCCATGGGATCACTGTAGGGGGCTGGGTCCCTATTTGTCTATTCTCTCTATCTAGGACAAGCCAGGGTGCCTCTATATAAATCCATGGTCACCCCATCTGAAAAAAAGATATATTGTAATTGGAAAAGGTTCAGAAAAGGGCAACAAAAAATTTAGGGATATGGAACTGCTTCCATACAAGGACTGATTAATGAGACTGGGACTTTTCAGCTTGGAAAAGAGAAGATAGTGGTCTATAAAATAATGACTGGGTTGGAGAAAGTAAAGAAGGAAGTGTTGTTTACTCCTCTAGACACAAGAACTAGGGGTCACCAAATGAAATGAAGAGACAGTAGGTTTAAAACAAACAAAAGGAAATATTTCTTCACATAACACACAGTCAACCTGTGGAACCCTGGGAACCTGGGACTGGCCACTGTAAGAAGACAGGATACTAGGCTAGCTGGACCTTTGATCTGACCTAGTGTGGCTGTTCTTATGAACTGGGGTGTATGAGCACCCATAGCCCTCTGTGGAGCTGCCCTTCTCCTTCCCCTTCTATGCTCTCATGTTTCATTGACTCCAGCCTTTTTTCTATTCATCATCATCAGCATAGAATATCAGGGTTGGAAGGGACCTCAGAAGGTCATTTAGTCCAACCCCCCTGCTCAAAGCAGGATCAAGCCCCAGACAAATTTTTGCCCCAGATCCCTAACTGGCCCCCTCAAGGATTGAATTTACAACCCTGGGTTTAGGGGGCCAATATTCAAACCACTGAACTATCCCTCCCATCATTGTAAACAAACTGCCCTCACCTCCTGTCCCTGCAAAGAGGCAGCATCCCCTGGTTTGTGTAAATCACTGACCTCTTTCAGCACTGACTGCCCCTCCATGTCCTTGCCCACAGTCTGTGCGGAAGGGACCCTTCCCTCCAGTCCTGGGGGATTCTCCCTTCTCCTTTCCTCATCAAGCAGCCCAGTGGATGGGAATCTTAAAAGCACTAAGGTGAATTAGGAGTAGAAACCCCCACAGAGCTTCCATGTGATTTGCACTTTGCCCTCCCCACTCAGGATTGAAACTTGTGCAGGGAGACTGGTGGGCCACATCCCAGCTGGGCATGAGCAAAGCAGCAGGGTAGAAGGCAAACTTGGAGACACTGGGGATTGAACCCAGGGCCTCATACATGCAAAGCATGTGCTCTACTACTGAGCTACAGCCCCAGACAGATCACTGGACTCAGGGTGCAGAGTTACAATCAGCCCTCTCCCCTGCATTGGGTGGGTGGGTGGTGCTGCCACCTCCTGCTGGAGAGTCATGATGGTGGTGGGGGGCTGTGAATAGCTCAACACCTGACATTGGTGGCAGAAGTAGTATGGGAAGCTCCAGCTGTTTCTAGGCTCTACTATTTCCACCTGCCTGAAAAATTCAACTTTCCCCAGCACATTCACTGTGGTGCAGTTGGGTCACTGTTTCCTTGGCTCTACAGCAAAGAATCACTCCTGGTTTCCCTTCTATCTGCAGCAGGATTAGCCTGTGTCAGTGGTTAATGAGGTGGATCTAGTTGTAGATTGTTATTCATTCCCCACCTTGACAATTCAGACAGTCCCTTTCCTACTCAAATTGCCAGCACCTCAGGGATCCCAGTAGCAGGGGTTGGGTTTTCCCTGAGGGCCTGAGATTTTCAAGGTCCTTTCTTCCCTCAACCTGGAGTGAACTCAGCTTTTTCCCATCCCAGACAGTCCATGAATTAACAACAGCAGCATAAAGGAAGAGGGGGGGAACATCTCATGGCCAGGGCTGGATGTGCCCAGGGTCCCCTGCTTGTCCATTGTTTCCATAGAATTTGGCACCCTGCTTTGCACAAGGGACAAAGAAAGATCTTGCTGTTCCTGTGTCTGTGAAAAGAAAATTGTGCTTCTGTATGAAAAAGAGTCGGGAAATGGCCCCACGGTGGGAGGTTTTTAAGAGCAGGTTAGAGAAACACATGGCATAGGCCTCAATGGGAAGTTGCAGAATCTCCTCACTGCCCTACCTTTCTATATGATTCTATTGTGTGGTTTTGTGCTGTCATTGTTCCACACTGAGCTGTTTTGCATAGTGGTCACTTTGCACTTTGATGCATTGTTTATGTTGTATCATTTTTGCTCTGCCTTGTGTTGTGTTCATTTGAGCTGAGCTCTTTTGCAGTGCATCATTTTGCCCTATGGGGCATTCGTTTGCAAGGTGCTGAATTGTACGGCTTTGCACTCCTACATATTGTCACTTTTTGCTGGGGACTGTCATTTCATGCTGAATTGCTAAATGTTATATTGCAGTGCTTTCACCTTTGTTGTTTTTTATATTATATTGCTATGGCATAGAATTATAGAGATGTACAGTGTAAGGGACCTGGAGAGGTCATCAAGTCCATCCCTCTCTGCTGAGGCAGGGCCAAGCAGAGATGATGCATCGGGGGCATGTGGGGTCAAGTGCCCCCAACAGTCGGCCCAGAGCAGATTGTCTATAGGACCAAGTATATGTAGACTATCCTTGACAGAGGTTTGGTCAATCTGTTCTTAAAAACCTCCAAGGACAGAGACTCCACAGACACCCTTGGGATCCTATTCCAGAGTTTAACTACCCTTAGAGTTTGGCCTCGTCTACACTATGACTTTAATTCGGATTTAGCAGCGTTAAATTGAATTAATGCTGCACCCATCCACACAACGAAGTCATTTATTTCTAAATAAAGGGCTCTTAAAATTGATTTCTGTACTCCACCCCGACGAGCGGAGTAGCACCAAAATCGATATTGTCATTTCGAATTAGGGTTAGTGTGGCCACATTTTGATGGTATTGGCCTCCAGGAGCTATCCCACAGTGCACCATTGTGACAGCTCTGGACAGCAATCTGAATTCGGATGTACTGGCCAGGTAGACAGGAAATACCTCACAAACATTTGAATTTTATTTCCTGTTTGCCCAGCGTGGAGAGCACAGGTGATCACAGATAGCTCATCAGCACAGGTAACCATGCAGGCCGATAATCAAAAATGAGCATCCTCATGGATTGTATGGGAGGTACTGGATCTGATCACTATATGGGAAGAGGATTCAGTGCTAGGAGAACTTTGTTCAAAAAGACGAAATGCCAGAACTTTTGAAAAATCTCCAAGGGCATGATGGAGAGAGGCCACAATAGGGACTCAGATCAGTGCCGTGTGAAAGTCAAGGAGCTCAGACAAGCCTATCAATAATGAGGCAAATGATCGCTCCGGGTCAGAGCCGCGGACATGCTGCTTCTACGCCAAGCTGCATGCAGTCCTAGGGGGGCCCGTCACCACTACCCCACCTCTGACGGTGGATTCTGAGGCGGGGATAATCTCATCAGCTACACCTGAGGATTCTGCGGATGGGGAAGAGGAGGAGGAGGAGGACGAGCTTGCGGAGAGTACCCAGCACTCCGTTCTCCCCAACAGCCAGGATCTTTTTCTCAGCCTGACTGAAGTACCCTCCCAACCCAATATCCAAAAACATGACCCCATGGAAGGGACCTCAGGTGAGTTTACCTTTTAAAATATAAAACTTGCTTTTAAAACAAGCATTTTTTAATGATTACTTTGCACTGAGGACTTGGGATGCATTCGCGGCCAGTACAGCTACTGGAAAAGTCAGTTAACGTGTCTGAGGATGGAGCGGAAATCCTCCAGGAACATCTCCATGAAGCTCTCCTGGAGGTACTCCAAAAGTCTTGCCACAAGGTTTCTGGGCAGTGCAGCTTTATTCCGTCCTCCATGGTAGGACACTTGACCACGCCATTCTTGCAGCAAGTAATCTGATATCATTGCATGACAAAGCCTGGCAGCGTATGGTCCCAGTGTTTGCTGACATTCAAGCAACATCTGTTCTTTATTTCACTGTGTAATCCTCAGGAGAGTGATATCGCTCATGGTAACCTGGTTGAAATACGGGAATTTAATTAAGGGGACAGAGGTGGCCATTCCTACTGGGCTGTTTGCCTGTGGCTGAAAAGAAATCCTTCCCTGCAGTTAGCCAAGCACGGCGGGGGGGGAGGAATTGGCCCAGAGCTTTTCGTGTTTGGCTAGCAGGGATCTTCCCTGATACCAGCGACGCGGTGGGGGGAGGGGTAAAGCGATCATCCCAGAGAATTCATGGCGGGGTGGAAGGTGTTAGGTTGGTTCCTGCAGGGATCTTCCCTGATACCAGCCACGCAGTGGCGGGAGGGATAAAGTGATCATCCAGAGAATTGGATGGGGGGGGGTTAGTTTGTTTTCTGCTGCAGAAGGTTAACAGGAAAACTGCAGCACTCTACGGGCTTTGCTTGGTATGTGGGAAAGGAGGGCGCAGAAGCCGAAAGACAATGGCTTACCATGGCTGCATGCAAGCCGAATTCTGTTGCCTGGACCTGCGTCTGTGATCTCTAGCAGCAAAGCCACAGGTACTCAATATTAAGAGGCAAAATGCGACCTTGCACAGAAATCACATGTGCTATGTAATGTGAATAGTCTTGGTCACCATGTAAGAGTATAAGCATTGTTCTGCAAAATGTATCTTTTAAAAAAATTCTCTCCTTTTTTCCCTCCCTCCAGCAGCTGCAAATTTTTCAAGCCTCCCTCCTCCGTCCCGAAGGCTATCTCAGATAAGGTGTCAGAAAAAGAAGATGCGAGACGAGATGTTCGCAGAAAACATGGAATCCACCAGCAGTGAAAGAGCTCATCTGAATAAGTGGAAGGACACGGTTTCAAAGTATAGGAAAGAAGCCAGTGAACGTGAGGACAGGAGGGACCAACATGAGGACATGAGGGACCAACGTGAGGAGAGGAGAGATGCTCGAGATGAGAGGTGGCGGCAGGAAGATCAGAGCAGGCAGGATGCAAAGCTGGGGCTGCTGCGTGAGCAAACAGACATGCTCCAGCGTCTGGTGGAGCTTCAGGAATGGCAGCAGGATAACAGAGTGCCGCTACAGCCCCTGTATAGCCCCCCTCCCCCCCACCATGTTCCATAGCCTCCTCACCCAGATGTGTAAGAACGCGGCCGGGGTGGGCGGGGGAGGCTCTGTACACCCTCCCATTCCACTGCAGTGACAGCCCAAGCAAAAGGCTGTCATTTTTTTAACCTTTTTTTTAGTGGCCTTTTCCTTCCCGCCAATCCTCCTCCTAAACCCCACCCAGGTTCTCTCCCTCTTTTTATAATCAATTAATAAAGAATAAATTATTTTTAAATGATAGTGACTTTATTTCCTCTGAAATCAAGCTGGGGGAAAGGGGAGGGTGGGTTCCTTACAGAGAATGAGTCAATAAAGGGGGCGGGTTTTCATGAAGGAGAAACAAACAGAAATTTCACACTGTAGCCTGGCCAGTCATGAAACTGGTTTTCAAAGCTTCTCTGATGCACAGCACTTCCTGGTGTGCTCTTCTAATCGCCCTGGTGTCTGGCTGCGCGTAATCAGCAGCCAGGCGATTTGCCTCAGCCTCCCACCCCGCCATAAAGGTCTCCCCCTTACTCTCACAGAGATTGTGGAGCACACAGCAAGCAGCAATAACAATGGGGATATTGGTTTGGCTGAGGTCTGAGCGAGTCAGTAACGATCGCCAGCGACCTTTTAAACGTCCAAATGCACATTCTACCACCATTCTGCACTTGCTCAGCCTGTAGTTGAACAGGTCCTGACTCCTGTCCAGACTGCCTGTGTATGGCTTCATGAGCCATGGCATTAAGGGGTAGGCTGGGTCCCCAAGAATAACTATTGGCATTTCAACATCCCCAACGGTTATTTTCTGCTCCGGGAAGTAAGTCCCTTGCTGCAGCTGTTTAAACAGATTAGTGTTCCTGAAGACGCAAGTGTCATGAATCCTTCCCGCCCAGCCCACATTGATGTTGGCAAAACGTCCCTTGTGATCCACAAGTGCTTGCAGCACCATTGAAAAGTACTCCTTGCTGTTTATGTACTGGGTACCCTGGTGCTCCGGTGCCAAGATAGGGATATGGGTTCCATCTATCGCCCCACCACAGTTAGGGAATCCCATTGCAGCAAAGCCATCCACTATGACCTGCACATTTCCCAGAGTCACTACCTTTCATAGCAGCACCTGAGTGATTGCTTTGGCTACTTGCATCACAGCAGCCCCCACAGTAGATTTGCCCACTCCAAATTGATTCCTGACTGACCGGTAGCTGTCTGGCGTTGCAAGCTTCCACAGGGCTATCGCCACACACTTCTCAACTGTAAGGGCTGCTCTCATCTTCATATTCTGGCGCTCCAGGGCAGGGGACAGCAAGTCACAAAGTTCCATGAAAGTGCCATTACGCATGTGAAAGTTTCGCAGCCACTGGGAATCATCCCACACCTGCAACACGATGCAGTCCCACCAGTCTGTGCTTGTTTCCCGGGCCAAGAATTGGCGTTCCACGGATAGAACCTGCCCCATTAACAACATGATCTCCAAAGCACCGGGGCCCGCGGTTTGAGAGAATTCTGTGTCCATGTCCATGTCCTCATCATGCTTGTCGCTGCGGTGCCGTCGCCGCCTCCTCCTCGCCTCATCTTTCTGGTCCTGGCTCAGCATAAACTGCACGAGAATGTGCGAGGTGTTTACAATGTTCATGACTGCTGTCTTGAGCTGAGCGGGCTCCATGCTTGCTGTGGTATGGAGACTGCAGTGTTCACCCAGGAAAAAAGGCACGAAATGGTTGTCTGCCATTGCTTTCATGCAGGGAGGGGTGAGGCTGTATGCAGAACCACCTGCGACAACGTTTTTTGCCCCATCGGGCACTGGGATCTCAACCCAGAATTCCAATGGGCGGGGGAGACTGCGGGAACTATGGGATAACTACCCACAGTGCAACGCTCTGGAAATTGACACTAGCCCCGGTACATGGACGCACACCAACGAATTAATGTGCTTAGTGTGTCCGCATACATTCGACTTTATACAATCTGTTTCCAAAATTTGAGTTATATACATTTGGATTAATCCCGTAGTGTAGACATACCCTTAGAAAGCTTTTCCCAGTATCTAACAGGAATCTCCCTGGCTGCAAATTAAGTCCATTATTTCTTGTCCTACCTTCAATGGACATGGAGAACAACTGATCATCGTCCTACTTATAATGACCAAACTTTTCTCTCTGCAATCATCCATTAAATGGTTATTATCCCCTTTCTTGCCTGGAGTAGAATGGAAGAGGAGAAAATCCTTTCTTAACTCTCATTGGAGGATGCAACTGTCAGTTTGTTCTCTCTTCATCTTTTACTGAAACTCAGAGAAAAGAAACAAGACTTGCCTAAGAGTGTAGAGATGACAGAGCCTTTATTTCATTTTGGGCTGTGACTATTAACAGAAGAGTAACATCTAACGGATATCAATACTGCCCCTCAATGGGGCTTGAACTCATGACCATGGGATTAAAAAGCAGCATGTTTTACCAACTGAGCTAGCTAGAGCTGAAGCAAGCCACCTACCCAGTCTCAGTATAGAAGGATCTCTGAGAGTATTTGCTTGGAAGCTGAGTTTCCCTTTTTGACATTTGCTTCTTTCCTGCTTTGTTATGTCTCCAGCTTGCAAACTGGAGCTGTTACAAAGCTGGTTAGATGCTGCTTTCTAGACCAGAGAGCTGGGGTTGTTTTAGCATGCTGTTGCCATCAGTTGGTCAGAGAAACCAGGAAAGGAGGATGGAATTTAGGATTCTTCCACCAGGGGGAGGTGCTTTTGGACTCGTCTAGTGGGGGAGAGTCTGAAAAAGCTTCTCAGCTCCCAGAAACAGGGCAGACAAGCTGGTTCGCTGCATGCCCCCCACACACATTTTCACAGGGAATCAGGTCCCCCTGGGGAAAAACTCAAAAGAAGCCCAAGCCCAGGAGTGTCAGAGAAGGGAATCACTGTTTGATTTAAGAGATGGGTGAGGGAAACCTGCAGGTACTTAGATCCCTCCAACATCTGATATAACTATTTGTGAAGAAGGTCTGGGGAAGCCAAGGAGAGGGGGAAAAGGGCTTGCAGCTGTTGTGCAATCACCATGCTCCCAGCAGAAGGGTGCGGGGAGCTCAACACTGTGGTTGCTTGTTCAGGACACAGAACTCACAAGATGGCAAAGCTCAGAGCCCCATTACATGGAGTCAGAATGCGATCAGCTCACACCAAGGGTGAGCAACACCCCTCCCTTGGTCTCTATGCCAGAGCTCCTATCAGTTCAGTGTCCTTCCTGGAAGAGCCTCCAGGTCAGCTGCAGAGAGGGTTGCGATGGGGTAAATGAAGGCAGAGGAGGATTGTTCCTCATGGGTTTTCTTTGTGTGGCTCTGTGATCCTGCTGGAGGAAGCATCATTTGAGTTTGTTTCAGTACCTTGGGTTGGGCTTTGGTTGTGACCCTGAGCACAGGGGTTCCTGCACTCTCTGCTCTTAGCCCCTTAGGGAATAGCAAAGAAGCAGCTTCAGAAATTGGATAGAAAGTAGCTTAAGAAAGTGTAGCATAAGTTAGAAGAAAAACAACATCAGCTCCCTGGTGGTCTAGTGATTAGGATTTGGCACTTTCACTGTCACAGCCTGGGTTTGATTCCTAGTCAGGGGAAAGTGCTGTTACATCAAAAAACCTTAATTATTCTTCACTTCCAATTTAAACAAATTCATGTTTTTTTCCTGATTCCCCCATCTTCTACATGATGTTGGGAAGAGCTTGGGAGACCATATAAAAATGAAAGTTTCCCACTGACTAGTAGCAGAATGTGGGCATGTTTCCTCTGTGCACCTCAATGTCCAGGCTGCATACCCCTTTTACACAAATAGACATGCAAATTATTTTCCCCCTTGCAAGCTAGCCTAACCAACCTTATAATAACAATAATAGACATTCAGGTTGACCCAAGATTAATATTTATTTTTTCCAGTTTTCTTGCTGAAACAAAACCAAAAAAGAATTGTGGGTCAACCAAAGTATTTCAGCAAATAAAATATTCATCCAAAAAACTTTCATCCCACTCTATATACAAGTCTTTGGAAGTAAACATCTCAGAGAAACTCAACATTAACCTCTTCCATTCCTGAGGTCTAGGTGCTGAAGCGTTCTATGAATGGATGATGGGCCTTTCACCTGTTGCCCACTGGTTATTACCTTGCTCAGGTGGTTACTGATGAAAGGTAATGTGGTTTAGTGGCAGACCTACTTCTATCCCTCTACCCAACTAGAGGTGTTTGTTTCACATTGCATGTAAAAATACAATAAATGCATTTTGTTGGTACCTAAAACTGGGATCAAGATGAAACATTGTGATTGTAAGTCAATGAGAAAATCTCTGCTGACTTCTACAGAAGGAAGGTTTTTTCATCAGGTTCTAGCACATGATAAAAGTTCTGAAGGTTCTTAGAGCTTTCGGACACATAGGCCAGAATTTTCAGAAGGTCTCACACCCACGCTAGAGCCAGATTTTCAGAAGAACTCAGCTCCCATTTAGGCAACAAAAATTTTGGCCAGGTTTTCAGAAAGGCTCAACATACTGAGGTCTGAGCTATTTTGAAAACAAAAGGCGGTAGAAGTTGTGGGTGCTGGTTGCTTGGCCGTCTGGCCCACCATGCAGGAGTTTGAGGTTCAGCATTACTTTCTCAGAATGCTAGCAACTATCTTTTATTTTCTTAAAAAGTGAGGAGGGAGACTACATATAAAAATCAATTCTGCTTCAGAAGGTCTCTAAAAGTTGAAAGAGATGTGCCATCTCTGCCTCCTTGAAGAGTTCATAACAAGTTAAAGAAAACTGAGATTGATAAATGGTTTAGCTAACCATGTCAGGCTTGCTGTGTGGTCTAATGTGTCAGATGCAAGGTTGTGTCTTTCTGTCATTTGTTGTTCTGGGCTCCGTATGAAGGCATGTGTTCCAATCCCCTTCCTGACACAATGATTGTCTTCTACCTGAAGAAATAGCCTAATTTCAACCTCTCCTAGGCTGGCTAACCTAGTGAGGAGGGCTTTAAACTAGGTTCACCGGGGGAAGGAGACCAAAGCCCTGAGGTAAGTGGGGAAATGGGATCCTGGGAGGAAGCACAAGCAGGAGAGCGCAACAGGGGAGGACTCCTGTCTCATGCTGAGAAAGAGGGACGATCGTTGAGTTATCTTAAGTGCCTATACACAAATGCAAGAAGCCTGGGAAACAAGCAGGGAGAACTGGAAGTCCTGGCACAGTCAGGGAACTATGATGTGATTGGAATAACAGAGACTTGGTGGGATAACTCACATGACTGGAGTACTGTCATGGATGGATATAAACTGTTCAGGAAGGACAGGCAGGGCAGAAAAGGTGGGGGAGTTGCGTTGTATGTAAGAGAGGAGTATGACTGCTCAGAGCTCCGGTATGATACTGCAGAAAAACCTGAGAGTCTCTGGATAAAGTTGAGTGTGAGCAACAAGGGTGATGTCGTGGTTGGAGTCTGCTATAGACCGCCAGACCAGGGGGACGAGGTGGACGAGGCTTTCTTCTGGCAACTAGCAGAAGTTGCTAGATCACAGGCCCTGGTTCTCATGGGAGACTTTAATCACCCTGATATCTGCTGGGAGAGCAATACAGCGGTGCACAGGCAATCCAGGAAATTTTTGGAAAGTGTAGGGGACAATTTCCTGGTGCAAGTGCTGGAGGAACCAACTAGGGGCAAAGCTTTTCTTGACCTGCTGCTCACAAACAGGGAAGAACTAGTAGGGGAAGCAAAAGTGGATGGGAACCTGGGAGGCAGTGACCATGAGATGGTCGAGTTCAGGATCCTGACACAAGGAAGAAAGGAGAGCAGCAGAATACGGACCCTGGACTTCAGAAAAGCAGACTTTGACTCCCTCAGGGAACAGATGGGCAGGATCCCCTGGGAGAATAACATGAAGGGCAAAGGGGTCCAGGAGAGCTGGCTGTATTTTAAAGAATCCTTATTGAGGTTGCAGGAACAAACCATCCCGATGTGTAGAAAGAATAGTAAATATGGCAGGCGACCAGCTTGGCTAAACAGTGAAATCCTTGCTGATCTTAAACGCAAAAAAGAGGCTTATAAGGAGTGGAAGATTGGACAAATGACCAGGGAGGAGTATAAAAATATTGCTCAGGCGTGCAGGAGTGAAATCAGGAAGGCCAAATCACACTTGGAGTTGCAGTTAGCAAGAGATGTTAAGAGTAACAAGAAGGGTTTCTTCAGGTATGTTAGCAACAAGAAGAAAATCAAGGAAAGTGTGGGCCCCTTACTGAATGAGGGAGGCAACCTAGTGACCGAGGATGTGGAAAAAGCTATTGTACTCAATGATTTTTTTGCCTCTGTCTTCACGCACAAGGTCAGCTCCCAGATTGCTGCACTGGGCAGTACAGCATGGGGAGAAGGTGGCCAACCCTCTGTGGAGAAAGAAGTGGTTCGGGACTATTTAGAAAAACTGGACGTGCACAAGTCCATGGGGCCGGATGCGCTGCATCCGAGGGTGCTAAAGGAGTTGGCGGGTGAGATTGCAGAGCCATTAGCCATTATTTTTGAAAACTCATGGCGATCGGGGGAGGTCCCAGATGACTGGAAAAAGGCTAATGTAGTGCCCATCTTTAAAAAAGGGAAGAAGGAGGATCCGGGGAACTACAGGCCAGTCAGCCTCACCTCAGTCCCTGGAAAAATCATGGATCAGGTCCTCAAGGAATCAATTATGAAACATTTAGAGGAGAGGAAAGTGATCAGGAACAGTCAGCATGGATTCACGAAGGGGAAGTCGTGCCTGACTAACCTAATTGCCTTCTATGATGAGATAACTGGCTCTGTGGATGAGGGGAAAGCAGTGGATGTGTTATTTCTTGACTTTAGCAAAGCTTTTGATACTGTCTCCCACAGTATTCTTGCCACCAAGTTAAAGAAGTATGGGCTGGATGAATGGACTGTAAGGTGGATAGAAAGCTGGCTAGATCGTCGGGCTCAACGGGTAGTGATCAATGGCTCCATGTCTAGTTGGCAGCCGGTTTCAAGTGGAGTGCCCCAAGGGTCGGTCCTGGGGCCGGTTTTGTTTAATATCTTTATTAATGATCTGGAGGATGGTGTGGACTGCACTCTCAGCAAGTTTGCAGATGACACTAAACTAGGAGGCGTGGTAGATACACTAGAGGGTAGGGATCGGATACAGAGGGACCTAGACAAATTAGAGGATTGGGCAGAAAAAAACCTGATGAGGTTCAACAAGGACAAGTGCAGAGTCCTGCACTTAGGACGGAAGAATCCCATGCACTGCTACAGACTAGGGACCGAATGGCTAGGTAGCAGTTCTGCTGAAAAGGACCTAGGGGTCACAGTGGATGAGAAGCTGGATATGAGTCAACAGTGTGCTCTTGTTGCCAAGAAGGCTAACGGCATTTTGGGCTGTATAAGTAGGGGCATTGCCAGCAGATCGAGGAACGTGATCGTTCCCCTTTATTCGACATTGGTGAGGCCTCATCTGGAATACTGTGTCCAGTTTTGGTCCCCACACTACAAGAAAGATGTGGAAAAATTGGAAAGAGTCCAGCGGAGGGCAACAAAAATGATTAGGGGTCTGGAGCACATGACTTATGAGGAGAGGCTGAGAGAACTGGGATTGTTTAGTCTCCAGAAGAGAAGAATGAGGGGGGATTTGATAGCAGCCTTCAACTACCTGAAGGGGGGTTCCAAAGAGGATGGAGCTCGGCTGTTCTCAGTGGTGGCAGATGACAGAACAAGGAGCAATGGTCTCAAGTTGCAGTGGGGGAGGTCCAGGTTGGATATCAGGAAAAACTATTTCACTAGGAGGGTGGTGAAACACTGGAATGCGTTACCTAGGGAGGTGGTGGAGTCTCCTTCCTTGGAGGTTTTTAAGGCCCGGCTTGACAAAGCACTGGCTGGGATGATTTAGCTGGGAATTGGTCCTGCTTTGAGCAGGGGGTTGGACTAGATGACCTCTTGAGGTCCCTTCCAACTCTGATATTCTATGATTCTATGATTCTATTCTATGATTCTATGATTCCTGTAACATTACAACACCAACTACTTAGCATTTGTATGAGAGAAGTTGGAGGGAATTCAAACATCTTCAAAAGCAGTGCATTTAGAGCACCTAGTTGGGTAATTCCAAGCTTCTTATCCAGAACAGTCCTGGCATGGCTTGAGGGGAGGCAGGCTTGGCTCTTCAATATACAAGAGGAGGGAGAAGGGTGCGGTACGTTGATAATATAGAATGTGAGACTCATAAGCTGTGGTTATGTGCTCTGAGAGTTATCACCTTGCTTTCCATTTAAGGTCAGGGGGGGATATTATAACCAAGTGTTCTAGCAACCTGGTCAGTGAACCCTATGGTGAGAAACTTTCCATGTATTTGACTGCATTTCGGTTTCTTGTATATTTGGATAGGGCCTGAGATGCTGGAAGGGAAATGTCCATGGAAAACTTGGACATTGCTGTTCTCTGAAAAAAGGCAGGTACTATTTAGACACTATTGCTTCTAGTATTTCTGTGGAATCCGAGTCTAACTGAAGAATTCCTGTCTATCCTAGAGAGAATCATTCCATTGTAAATACAAATGAAATGAGATCTGCAGGTCAACTCAGCACCTTTTTAAAATATTTACTGAGAAAAAAAGCCATTATTTGCCTTGTTGATAAGGACAAGGAGCCCTCTTTTCCTTTCAATTTCAAATGCGAAATGAATGGAGATTTTCATTGAAAAACTTCTATTTTTAAGGGGAATTGAACCCAGGCCATGGCTGTTAAAACACCAGAACCTACTGCTTAAAGCACCACATAGGGCTGTTTTTTTCTGACAGCCAGTGTTGTTTTTCTCAGGCTCCTACTTCACCAATGTCAGATGTTGGTCCATTCGCCATTGCCATGAAGGGACAAGAACAGAGAGTGAAGGATCTCCTGTGCTCAGTGTTACAAGCTGAGCCCCAAAAATGGACAACAGGGTACCACAAATTCAAATTATGCTTCCGGTTCCTCCATCAGCATCACAGGAGCAAAATAAAAAATCACCAGAGGAGCAATTCTCCTCTGCTTTCATTTACCCCAGTGCAATCCTCTCCACTTCTTCTGTTTATAATCTGGAGGCTCTGTCAGGGGAAAAAACATTGAGCTGGCAGTATTTCTGGGATAGAAATCCAGAGACGGGGGTTGATGCTACCTGATGGGATGCTGATTCATTATAACAGGTCCCTTGGCTTTAGCTGCCCCCAGTGCAGATCTCATTTTGTCAGCTCTGTGCTCTCAGGAAGCCAACAAAGTGCTGAACCCAGCTTCTCTCGGGCCACCGGGAGCATGGGGATTGCACACCAGCTGCAAGTCCTTCTGTTCTCTCCTTGTCCTCCTCGGCTACCCCGGATCCTTTCCCACAAAAGGTTTCATCAGATGCTGGAGGTACCTAAGGACCAGCAGGTTTCCCTCACCCACCTCTTAAAGCAAACAGTGATTCCCTTCTCTGACACTCCTGGGGCCACATTTCCTTTGAGGAGCTTCTCCCCAGGGCGTCTGATACCCTGCAAAAATGTGTATGTGGCTTGGGGGGAACCAGATTATCTGTCCCATCTCTAAAAACTGAGAAACTTTTTTTGACTTTTCCCCACTATGTGAGTCAAATAGCATCTCCCCCTGTTGGGAGAACACTAAATTCCACCCTCCCACGCTAGTTTCCTCTGATGAACTGGTAAATCAATCCCAGCTCTCAGGTCTAGAAATCAGCTTCTAACCAGCCTTGTAATAGCCCCTATTTGCTAGCTGGAGAGTGAAGGAACAAAGACAGAAGGCAAAAGGCAGAAAAAGAATCTCAACTTGCAAAGAAGCAGCCTTAGGGCTCCTTCTACACTGTGATTGTGCCTTTGAAGAAGCCCTGTAGGCAGCCTGGCTAGCTCAGTTGGTCGAGCATGACACTCTTAATTTCAGGGTCATGGGGGCCAAGCCCCAGGTTGGACACTTCATCTTGCTGCCTTAAGTGTGCTTTTTTTGTGTATATGATGAGCCCCAAATGAAATGCACTCTCTTTCCTCTCAACGATCTTTCGCAGAAAAAGTCTCTTCCTGTTAGCTTAGATAGAACAGGAAGAGAGAACAAACTAACATTTCCCTCTATTCAAGGGACACCATCATAAGACCTAACCACATCAGCCACACCATCAGAGGCTCGTTCACCTGCACATCTACCAATGTGATATATGCCATCATGTGCCAGCAATGCCCCTCTGCCACATACATTGGACAAACCAGATAGTCTCTATGCAAAAGAATAAATAGACACAAAACATTCAAAAACGAGTAGGAGAGCACTTCAATCTCCCTAGACACTCAATAACAGACTTAAAAGTGGCTATTCTTCAACAAAAAAACCTTCAGAAACAGACTTCAACAAGAAAAAGCAGAACTGGAATTAATTTGCAAACTGGACCCCATCAAATTAGGCCTGAATAAAGACTGGGAGTGACTGGTTCACTACAAAAAATAATTTCCCCTCTGTTGATACTCACCCCTTCTTGTCTCTCGTTAGCACTCACCCCTTCTTGTGACTCGTTAGCACTACAAAAAGAAATTGCCACTGTTTTGCTATTTACCCTTTCTTGTCAACTGTTGGAAATGGGCCACATCAACCCTAATTGAATTGGCCTCATTAGCACTGTCCCCCCACTGTGTAAGGCAACTTCCATCTTTTCATGTGCTGATTATTTGTACCTGCCTACTGTATTTTCCACTCCATGCATCTGATAAAGTGGGTTTTAGTCCACGAAAGCTTATGCCCAAATAAATTTGTTAGTCTCTAAGGTGCCACAAGTACTCCTCATTTTTTTAAGGAAATAATGTTATTTCAAAAGGGAAAAGTGGTGCTGTGTGTTGAAAGGCTGGCTTGGACATTTCTTATTGTTATTTTCTGATTCCTCATTATTGTGATTTTCTGATTGCTCATACCCAGGCCCTGCCTAGACAGGAAAGGAGGGGAAATGTGATCATCAGTCAATACTAGATTTATCTGATATGAAAAGGGGACCAGAAGCTGTTTGTAGTTAGCTAAAAAAAAAAGGAAGGGGAATACTGCTGGCTGGGAGCTAAATATGCAGGAAAATGGGTTGGGATTCTTCTATGCTCAGATTTGTTAAGTAGCTGGTAATCTCCCAAATGATGGTCTGTTCCTTACATCAAAATGCAGCCTATTCCCTTTCTTTAGACTTTAAAGTTTCATGAAAGGAAAAATAATGCGGAAGAAATCATAGAATTTATGGATGTATTTGAGAAAGGAAAGCAGATGGACTGAAAGAAGATAAAAGGATTCAGAAGGGAAAGAAAGCTTATTGGTCCTGCCTGGTTTCAAAAACCAGTGTCCTCTTACAGGTGAGGTAAATATGAGAACCACCACACTACAGAAATCTAATACCGTTGGTCCTATTTAATAGAGCTTTCTTAGTAGCCAGTGCATCAGCTCAATCAGTTTGCCTTTGAAGAACAGGAAAACAAAGTGCACCACAAACTTCTTTTTTAACACAATAATCAGAAATGCTGCAAGAGCTCCTCCAATTTGCCCATCTCAGAATGAGACAAAACACAGCCAAATCTCCCAACCAACAAAGCTCACATCTGCTCCCCTTTTCCATGGACATTTCCCTGACAGCTCCCAGAGACCCATTCAACAAGACAGGAAATCCAAATGCAGTAAAGTCAAGGGAAAGATTTTCACCACAGGTTTCACTGACTGGGAAGGGTCATTTCAGACAGAAAAGTTTGGTCATTTAATGCCAGAATACTAGGCTATAATATCCTTCCCTCACCGTATGTGGAAAGCAAGGAGATAGGTGTGAGAACAACCACTCCTAACCAAAGAAACAGGGACCCCAACACAGTGTTTTTGAACCCCAAAGCAGGGGGAAAGGCTTTTCAAAGGTAACCTACCCCAGGAGTGTCAGAGAAGGGAATGACTGTTTGCCTTAGGAAGTGTCTGTGGGAGGGAAACCTGCAGGTACTTAGGTCACTCCAGTCCAGCTTCTGACAAAAGCGTTTGTGGGAAAGGGCCTGGGATAGCCCAGGAGGACGAGGAGAGGAAACAAGGTGAAGGGTTAGAAGGGGGGTAGAGCAGTTTAGCTGCTTCCTAAGCATGCAGCATTGATAAACCAGGAGCAGCACTAGGGGGCAGGCAAAGCTAAAGGGCCTGTCATTGTAAAATATAGCAGCTCAAATGAGGTGGTGTCAAAACCCCCGGCTTAGGTTCTAGGACAGAATTGCTCTCTGCTTAGTGGGCTCTCCTGTAAGAGAGGCAGAAAAAGCGGAGAGGGTTGTGCTGCGGTAAATGAAGACACAGGAGGATTGTTCCTCTTGGGATTTGTGTTGCTCTTGTGATCCTGCTGGAGGAAGCTGAAGTGTCATTTGAATTTGTGTCATTGCATTGGCCTGGGCTCTGGTTGTGACAGTGAGCACAGGGGGTCTTTCAGCCTCTGTTCCCAAGGTGTAATAGTAGGTGATTTCTGTGGTATACCAGTTATTATGTTGGTCTAACATGCAGAAGGTATCTGGTTCAAAACCAACCAGGAGTATTGGTGCTTCTGGTTCTTTTTGTCCAAGTCTTTTCTCAAATACATCCATAACTTCTACGCTTTCTTCTTCATTAGTTTTTCCTTCCATGAAACTTTTAAGGTCAAAAGGAGGGGATTAGCCTGCATGTTGAGGGAAGGAATAGATCATTATTTGGGAGATTACCAGCTACTTAAAACATCTGAGCATAGAAACATTAGGATCTTAATTCAATTTAATTTAATAAATCTAAATAAATTTAAATGTAATAAATAAAAATGCATGAATAAATTTATTTAATAAATACATTAATAAATAAACTCATTAATAATGTAATAAATTTGTACTGTACTGCTCCCTTCTTCCTCCACCTGTATGTTTAACACCCAATCCTGCCCACCCTCAAGCAATGCTAACTTTCTCCTGGGGAATAAACTGGAATTTACCCAACTAGGTGCCCTCAATATGCAGCTTCTGAAGTTATTTGAATTCCTTCCACCTTCTCTTGCCACTACTCTAACAGAAATCCGAAGCAAGTGCTCGTCTCATGTTAAAAGAGAGATTGTAATGAGGACATTTCTCCAGGTAGAATACAAAGCTTGTTTCAGGAGTGGGATATTAACCAAGGGTTTAATGGAGAACAGAACACCCAATTGAGAGAAAAATAGCACCTTGAATCTGGAATTTTAAAGCACTCAACCACCCTTAAAGCAACTGCTCTATTAACCCTAGTTTTCTTAAATGTTTTATGAGCTACTCACGGAGGCCCAGGTGGCACATCTCTTTCAACACCTAGAGGCCTTCTACAGCACAGCTATTTTTTAGGCACAATCACCCTCACCTAAAGTTTCAGGTTTCCTAGAGCCCTGAGACTTCTGAAGAGTGGTAGTCTCCCTGCTTACTTAATAGGGGAATAAAAGATATGCATTAGTACAAAGCTCCTCTGCTTTCTCCAGATTTCATGACCTTTTAGGTGGGATCAGCAGCCTGGGTTCAATTCTTGCTCAGAGAAAGTAACTTTACAACAAAAAAACATAGTTCATTCCTCACTTGCAATTCAAACAAATGTGTGATTTTTTTCCTGACTAACCCTTCTAGATGTTACTGGTAAGGGCTTTGGACACCATATGAAAATCAAAGCTTCCCACTGACTAATAGCAGAATGTGGGCATGTTTCCACTGTGCACCTCAAAGTCCAAGCTGCATGCCCTTTTACACAAATAGACATGTTCAAATTATTTCTCCCTTGCTAGCTAGCCTAACCAACATTATAATAACAATAATAGACATTCAGCTTGACCCAAGATGAAAAACTGGGCAAAAATTTAGGTGCCTAACTGGGAGCTGGCTCTAGTGGTGGGTGTGAGATCTTCTGAAAATTCTGGCTGATTATGTGTCTGGAACCTCTAAGAACCATCTCAACTTTTAGCATGTGAAAGACCTGATGAAAAAGCTTTCCTTCTGTTCAACTCAGTAGAGATTTTGTTCTTGATTTAAAATTGCCATGTTTCACCTTGAACCTAGGTTTAGGTTACAACACAATTTATTTTATTTTTATATGCAATGCGAAACAAATATTCCTTTGTAGACATTTGAACAGAGGGCTATACGTAGATCTGCCACTAAATCATGTTGCCTTTCACCTTGAGCAAGATGGTAACCAGCGGCATACAGGTGGAAGGCTATGAAATATGGTTCATCCTCAGGACCCTTCAGCAGCTAGACTTCAGGAATGGAAGAGGCTAATGATCCTTCTCTCCAGACGGTTAATTCTGAAGACTAGTCTATAGAGCTGGGTGAATGTTTTTTGGATGAATATTTTATTTACTGAAATATTTTGGTGGGCCAAAAATGATTTTATTTTTTTCAGTTTTGTTTCAACAAGAAAATTTAAAAAAATGCATCTTGGAGCAACCTGAACTATTGTTAATTATTTTTATTATATAGGTTTGGCTAGCTAACAAGCAAGGAAATACATGATTTTCCCAGCTCTACTTGTATGAAATGTCCACAATGGGAACATACCTATGCTCTGTTCTGAGGCTGTTTGATTTTCACATGGTCTCCAAAACCCATCTGAGCATGATGAAATACCAATTGAGGAGACAACAAGTGAAGATATGTATTGAAAAGCATCTTTCCCTGACTGGAAATCAAATCCGGGTCACAATGGTGAAAGCGCTGAAGCCTAATGCATAGACTAACCACCAGAGAGGCAACAGTGGGTGCTTTTTTATCACCTGTACTAGGCTTTCTCTGTCTCCTCTATCTAATTTTAGAACCTGGTCCTTTCTCCATTGCCCTGAGGAGACAAGAACAGAGGGTGAAATATCCCTTGTACTCAGGGTCCCAAACTGAGCCCAACCAAAGGCTTTGACCACAAGGCCTCCACAAGCTCACAAGAATAACACAAACAGCAGATGGGGAGACATAACTCAGTGATTTGAGCATTGACCTGCTAAACCAAGTGTTGTGTGTTCAATCCTTAAGGGGGCCATTTAAGGATCTGGGGCACAATCAGTAGTTGGTCCTGTCTAGTGAAGCAGGGGGCTGGACTTAATGACTTTTCAGGGTCCCTTCCAGTTCTATGCAATAGGTATATCTCTATTTATTTATTTTACAAACAAGTCCCAAGAAGAACAATCCTCTTCTGCTTTCATTTAGGCCCATTGCAAACCTCTCCACTTCTTCTTCCTCCTACTAGAGGCTCTTCTAGGAAAACACATGGAGCCAATACTAACTCTTTCCTAGAAGCCCAGGGAGGGCTTTTGATACCACCTCACACGAGCTGACAGGAGTTAGATTCTGTGTAATGGGACCCTTAGCTTTGCCTGCTCCCTAGCCTTGCTCTCTTGAGGCTCTTAGGCAGGAAATGTCTCTTCCTGTCTCTGAGATTTAGTAGAAGAGGAAGAGAGGACAAATTGACATTTCCATCATCCTCTGTGAGTGAGAGAGAATTTTCTCCTCTTCTATTCTAGCCTAGCTAAGAGAGGGGAAAATAACCCTTCAGGAGCTGACTGTCCCCCTTCAGTGATCTTTAGCTTCTCTACTTCTTCCTACATTGGCTCCACCTCTGCATTGGGCATATGTGTACTTCCGTGTCATATCCTTCCTAGCCCTCTTTATTGTCATGGAGATTGTTTCAGGCTGCGGACGGAGTCAGCTCTCTGCCTATCGACTGGATCACACTGTATTCATTTCTTGTATATTTCTCTAACTCCTCGTTACTGCATTTGTGATGATTTATAAAAACCAGCCTGAGAGTAAAACAAGATGGCAATAAAAATCAATATACTGTGCTAAAAATACCAGTGGAACAGTAAGGAAATTTGTAGCTCAGAGCTTGCGTTAACACCATTTGAAGACATGCAAGATGTTGAGTGTTCAAAAATATTATGGAAAAATGTTATTTAAAAAGGGGAATGTGATGTTGTATGTTAAAAGGATGGGTTAGAGAGTTTCAATTATTATGTTCTCACACCCCGAAACCTGCTTAGCCAGGAAAGTAGCAGAAATGTGATCATCAGTCAATAGATTTCTCTGACATGAAAAGGATACATGAGGCTGTTTGTAGTTAGCTCAACATAAAGAAAAGTGAGGGAAAACTGCTGGCTGGGAGCTAAATACGCAGGACAAAGGGTTGGGATTCTTCTACACTCTGATTTGTTATGTAGCTGGCAGTCTCCCAAATGATGGTCTATTCCTTCCCTCAAAATGCAGGCTAACCCTCTCCTTTTGAACTTAAAGTTCCATGAAAGGAAATAAATAACGAGGAAGAAAGCATAGAAGCTATGGATGTGTAGTTGAGAAAGGATTTGGAGTGATAAAAGAGCAAAGGAGAGAAAGAGGCAATGTTTCTGCCTTGTTTCAAACCAGGGACCTTTTGCATGTTAGACATATGTGATGACCCCTATACTACTGAAACCAGCTATGGTCACTTTGGGGTTCTTTTCTAAGGCTCTCTCAGGAGCCACTCCACTAGCAGATTCCCTTTGAAGAACAGGGAAACAAGGGGTACCAAGAACTTATGGTTTTTGGATGAGTCAAGAAAAGGGAATAGCATTGTCCCCTTTGGGAAGCCCTGTTCAATTCCAGGTCAGAAAGCAAAACTTTTCTGCAAACATATAAAAAAAATGTTGTTTTTCACTTTACTTCATAAGTACAGTTGTGTGGCAATTAAATGATGACCCTAAAGTTTCATAAAAGCAAAGAACACTAAACAAAAAAGTGTGGGAAATATGGATGTATTTGAGGAAAGGGCTTGGAATGAAGAAAGACAAAAATTGATCAGTAGAGAGAAAAGGAATAGAAATGCTAAGCAAATGGTGTTCTATTGTTGCAAAGGAGATTAAAGTGGGGCCATTTTCTCCAGATAGAAGAAAATGGTCATGTCAGAAGTGGGATTTGAAATCACATCTCTATGCAGAGACCAGAACACCCAAGAGATAGGAAAAAGAGATTCTTAAAAACTGGTACTTTAGACCAGTCCAACATCCTGATGCTACAAAGAATGTAACTTATCAACCCTAGTTTTCATTAATATTTGATGAACTCTTTAGGGAGGTAGAGATGACACATCTCTTTCAACTCCTAGAGACCTTCTACAGCACAGCTGATTTTTAGACATACTCACCCGGACCTAAAGTTACATGTTTCCTGAAGCTCCATGAGTTCTACATTGTTGTAATCTCCCTGCTCACATTTTAAGTGAACAAAAGATGGTTGCTAGCATTCTGAGAAAGTAATGGTGAACCTCAAAATCCTGCTTTGGACTTAACTCTCCTGAGTAGTTTTGGATCATCTGCAAATGTTGTCACCTCACTTTTTAGCAGATTGTTTATGAATATGTTGAATAGTACTGGTCCCAGTACAGACAGCACTATTTACCTGTTTCCATCCTGAAAACTGACCGTTTATTCCTACCCTTTATTTCCTATCTTTTAACCAGTTATTGATCCATGTGAGGACCTTCCAGAGGTGAAAGTAAGCCAGTACATTCCGGTACATTCCGGTATGGCGTACCGGCTAGAGCTGGTACACTGTGCCAGACCAGACCGGCTTCCCCAAGCTGGTGATTTAAAGGGCCCAGGGCTCCCTGCAGTGACCCGAGCCCCGGGCCTTTTAAATCGCCTCCCGAGCCCCACTGCTGGAGTCCCAGGGAGCAAATCACTACCATGGAATGCTGCTCTCTCCCGCTCTACGAACACAGAGCAGGGGCGGCGGAAGCTTCCTTACAGTGTTGGGGGGGCACCGTTGTCTGAACTGTGGTGCTTCTATGACATCCCTTCCCCAAGGACCCATACTCACAACACCTCTTCCTCTGAGGCCACACCCACAGAACGCCTCTTCCCCCCAAGACTCTACCCTTTTCCCCCCTCCATCATTTGTCCTAACAGCCAGTAAAGAGTGGTGTTCCAGCACCCTGACACAGAGCTAAGCAGGCGGCTGTGTGTGTGTGCGTGTGTGTGTATGTGACAGAGACTGCTGTGCTGAACTGAGCCAGTGAGGGAAGCAGGGCCTGATGTCGGGGCTGTCCCCCTCCTCCTGCCTCAGGACTGGTTGCTTCCAGCAGCAGTCTGAACTTAGAGACAGTGTGCTGACACACTCACTCTTCCGCAACACACATACTGTCTCTCCCCATACGCAAACAGTCTCTACCCCGCCACGCACATTGCATTTGAAAAGCAGCTGGCAATCTAGTAGGATGCCCATGGAACAGTGGGATAGAAAAACCTGCGTCATGTGATGTTGTACCGGCCCATGAGGCATTGCAAATCCTTCCCAAAACCCCCTGTGACCAGTTGCACAGTGGGATAGCTACCCACAGTTCACTGCTGTCTGTGGCAATGCAAGAGCTGCTTGCGTGGATGCACTCTGGTGACACAAGGGGCATAGTGTGGACATGCAACGGCTGTTTAATTAAAACACTTTAACTAAAGCAGCATAACTCTGCTGTGTAGACATAGCTTGAGAGTGAGAAAAGACAAGACCCAGATCCCGTTGAAACTAAAGAACCACAACTTCCTCCATAGTTGGCAGGATTTGAAGCCATGCAGGGAGACACCAATGGATTTCTAGTCTATCGCCTTAACCACGCAGCTACAACTACTTGCATTAGCTATGCTTCTCATTACACTCTAGTTCTGTTCTCACTGAGTAATCAATTCCAATTGTTTCCTCAGACCAGCTTCCACAACACACTCACTGCTGTGCCATTGATGGTCTCAAGTTGCAGTGGGTGAGGTCCAGGTTGGATATCAGGAAAAACTATTTCACTAGGAGGTGGTGAAACACTGGAATGCATTACCTAGGGAGGTGGTGGAGTCTCCTTCCTTGGAGGTTTTTAAGGCCCGGCTTGACAAAGCCCTGGCTGGGATGATTTAGCTGGGAATTGGTCCTGCTTTGAGCAGGGGGTTGGACTAGATGACCTCTTGAGGTCCCTTCCAACTCTGATATTCTATGATTCTATGATTGTGTAAGTGTGTCCAGGGCTGAACAGGAAGAATTCCTGCTCATTTCCCTTCTGGCTGGAGCATGAGAGTATGTTTGTGGTTAATGATGTTGCTGTAGATTGTTGTCCATTTCCTGCCCTGATAATTCAGACAGTCCCTTTCCTGTCACATCGCCATGAAGAAAAAGGTGGATAGGGTGGGTCTCAGGGGAGGGGGCAGAGAGGTGTTGGTGGTGGGCAGACCTTGGGGTAGGGGGTGGAGAGGCACAAGCAGCAGCTGAGGAGGCCTCAGCGGAGGAGAGGAGCGAGCAAAAGGTGGACCAGCAGGCCTCAGCCAAAGGGGCAGAGTGGGGGAGGGAAGTAGCCAAACGGGAGTGACGGTGGAGCACAGGTGGGGCCTCAGAGGGAGGAGAAAGAGTAGGGTGGAATGGGGGGCAGTGCCACAGTCCATGTACCAATGGCTCCCCCATGCTTTTAAGAGAGCTTTCAGCATTTATGCCCAGCCTCCCCAAATGCAAGAGTCATGGGCCACCTATTCTCTGGGCCTTCACTAACCAAGCATCTCCCCAAGCTATGGGAGAAGATCTCCTGTTGACACAGCGCTATCTACACTGGGGTTAGTTTAATATAACTGCATTGCTCGTGGGGGGTGGTAAATTTTTTACACCCCTAAGTATTGTAGTTATTGGGCTCAACAGGTAGTGATCAATGGCTCCATGTCTAGTTGGCAGCCAGTTGCAAGCGGAGTGCCCCAAGGGTCGGTCCTGGGGCCAGTTTTGTTTAATATCTTTATTAATGATCTGGAGGATGGTGTGGACTGCACTCTCAGCAAGTTTGCAGATCACACTAAACTAGGAGGCATGGTAGATACACTAGAGGGTAGGGATCAGATACAGAGGGACCTAGACAAATTAGAGGATTGGGCCAAAAAAAACCTGATGAGGTTCAACAAGGACAAGTGCAGAGTCCTGCACTTAGGACGGAAGAATCCCTTGCACTGCTACAGACTAGGGACCGAATGGCTAGGTAGCAGTTTTGTAGAAAAGGACCTAGGGGTCACAGTGGATGAGAAGCTGGATATGAGTCAACAGTGTGCTCTTGTTGCCAAGAAGGCTAATGGCATTTTGGGCTGTATAAGTAGGGGCATTGCCAGCAGATCGAGGAACGTGATCGTTCCCCTTTATTCGACATTGGTGGGGCCTCATCTGGAGTACTGTGTCCAGTTTTGGGCCCCACACTACAAGAAGGATGTGGAAAAATTGGAAAGAGTCCAGCGGAGGGCAACAAAAATGATTAGGGGTCTGGAGCACATGACTTATGAGGAGAGGCTGAGGGAACTGGGATTGTTTAGTCTCCAGAAGAGAAGAATGAGGGGGGATTTGATAGCAGCCTTCAACTACCTGAATGGGGGTTCCAAAGAGGATGGAGCTCGGTTGTTCTCAGTGGTGGCAGATGACAGAACAAGGAGCAATGGTCTCAAGTTGCAGTGGGGGAGGTCCAGGTTGGATATTAGGAAACACTATTTCACTAGGAGGGTGGTGAAGCACTGGAATGCGTTACCTAGAGAGGTGGTGGAGTCTCCTTCCTTGGAGGTTTTTAAGACCCGGCTTGACAAAGCCCTGGCTGGGATGATTTAGTTGGGAATTGGTCCTGCTTTGAGCAGGGAGTTGGACTAGATGACCTCTTGAGGTCCCTTCCAACCCTGATATTTTATGATTCTTTGATTCTACACTGACCTAATTTTGTAACGTAGACCTGTCCAAAGAATCACACACACACCTTGGGAGTAAAACTTCACCCGTTCCTCTGCTTTACAGAATCCAAACATGAGCAATGCTTGTCAGGCCCCTGTGGGGGTTGGCAGGGAGTCAGGTGTGGGCAGACACCATAGTTTAACCTGAGTCAGGTTCCATGGCTTAGCTGGTTGCAGCACCTGCCTTATCAATAGGAGATCCTGGGTTCAACTCCCTTGTTGTGTAGCTTTTGGGGCATCTGCTATTGGCTACTGTCAGAAGACAAGATACAGAGCTAGATGGACCTTTGATGTAGCCTAGTATAGTTTCTCTTATGGTTTAAATTACACGCACAGGCACTGATAATAGAGTTACTGAAAGTTTGGGAGTTAGGAGCGGGTAGGTGAGTATTCCAGTCCCCTCACAGATGACCCCCTCCCTCTGGGACAGGGACAGGTCTAAGCTCTCACACCAAATGCTCCTTGTGGCTGCCAGAATCTGTGGGCAGCTCATTTAGTTTACGCCGAGTATTGAGTCCTGCTTTGTGCACTGTGTCTGGGAATGAAAATCCTAAATCACCCTTTGAAATAACAAATGCAGCAGGATGTGTTTTTGTCCCTGCCCCAAAGCAGACAGAGCAATGGAGAAATGCCATTGAGTCCAGGACAATACTTCACTGCGATTTTACCATTTCCACTTAATAAACTCCCTGCCAGCCATCTGGGTTCCTAGGGCAGGGTACAGAGCCTGAGCCAAGAAATGTGCATTGCAGCTTTACACACCAAGCCACATGACCCTGATTAATCTGACATGGGTCAGCTGTGGATGTTTCATTGCACTGTGGACGTATCCTAACATTATGTCTACACAGCAATTAAAACACCCAAGGCTCCTGTCTTAAAGCCCGGGTCAGCTGACTCAGGTTTATGGGGCTTGGGCTGCAAGACTATAAAATTACAGTGCAGACATATGGGCTTGAGCCCAACCTCTGAGGCCCCATGAGGGGTGAGGGTTTCTGAACCCAGGCTTCAGCATGAACAAAAATATCTGCACCACCGTTTTTAGCCCCACAGCTTTAGCTCCATGAGCCCAAGTCGGATAACCCAGGCCAGCCATGCTACAATCTTTATCCCAGGAGAGATGTACTCTAAGGGAACGTCTCCATTGAAATATAAGCCCAGGTGTGGCACGCTGTGCTCAAAGCAGCACCCTGGAAGCCCCATATTCACCACTCTCATATAATGATGATATGGTTTGTACAAAGCCTGCCTTGTGAGGATGGACACTGCTTGACTCACATCCTAGCAAAGGAGCTTTCTAGCAAGTTGGAAGAAACTGTGAAAGAGGGGAGGAGACATCATGACGTGGCCTCTCTCCCTGACAACTCAATACCTAGAAACACATCTAGAGGACAAAGACTGAACTGAAATAATTCAGAAATCTGAAGAGAATAATAATAGTACATTCAAATCAAAGTCCCCAAACATACTAGTATTGGTTGTTCAGCAGAAATTTTTTCAGTGTGAGGGATTTTGTTCAGGAACAGACCGTGTTTGCATAGACACGCCTACTCTGCCTAGGTATGCAGCATGATGGGGCTGCTTTGCCAAAATGACCAGTTTTGGCTGGTGTTGGGTTGCAAATCACTTTAGCATTGAGTGGAATGAAATGTTATTATCCTTCCTGTATGAGTGAAGGGCAGCAGAACATACATAGTCCTACCCACAACCGGGGTCCCGCAGCAGTGGCTGTGCTAGGGGAGGCACAGTGACTCACCCAGCATTGTAAAGCAGAAGGGTTTATTAGTGGTCTGGAATACAGCCAGTTTTGGCCAATGTACATGGCAGAGGGGCATTGCTTGCACATGCTGGCATATATCACACTGGTAGATGTGCAGGTGAAACATTGGCCAAACCAGACAGTCTCTATGCAAAAGAATTAATGGACACAAATCTGACATCAGGAATCATAATACTCAAAAACCAGTGGGAGAACACTTTAACCGGTCTGGTTATTCAATGATAGACCTGCGGGTGGCTATTTTATAACAGAAAAACTTCAAAAACAGACTCCAACGAGAGACTGCTGAGCTGGAATTGATATGCAAACTAGATACAATCAACTCCGGTTTGAATAAGGACTGGGAATGGCTGAGCCATTACAAACATTGAATCTATCTCCCCTTGTAAGTATTCTCACACTTCTTATCAAACTGTCTGTACTGGGCTATCTTGATTATCACTTCAAAAGTTTTTTTCTCTTACTTAATTGGCCTCTCAGAGTTGGTAAGACAACTCCCACCTGTTCATGCTCTCTGTATGTGTGTATATATATCTCCTCAATATATGTTCCATTCTATATGCATCCAAAGAAGTGGGCTGTAGCCCATGAAAGCTTATGCTCTAATAAATTTGTTAGTCTCTAAGGTGCCACAAGTATTCCTGTTCTTTTTGCGGCTACAGACTAACACGGCTGCTATTCTGAAACCTGTCACCTCTTTCTTTGTTCTCCAACTCATCCCAGCTAGCTGGCTTCTTGCAGCAGGTACACCCCGGCCATCAGTTGCTAGGATACAGAATTTGTGGCCATTGTCTGGGCCCAAGCAGCTAGACAGCAGCACACCTGCCCTTTAGGGGACTCTGCAAAGATTAAACACCCTTGTCCCACCACCGAGATCAGTTGTCCCAAAATTTGAGGGTCATGCCCCCTTTACCCTTGTCCATGCCCCCCATGAGCTGCGCCTGGGAGTGAGGCCACAGCTACGGGGGAAGGGACATGGAAAGAGGTAAGAGGGCTGAGGCAGGGGCCAGAGCTGGGGGTGAGGGCAGAGACCGGCAGCAGAGCCACAGGAGTGGAGCCCTGGGAGCGTTGCCAGCAGCCAGGGCCAGCAGCTTGGGCTGCAGCCAGGAGTGGAGCTGGATGGGTCTCCCTCCTCACCCCTGTGGGGGCTGGCCTGGGCCCCTGTTGCATTCCCCTGAATGTTACTCCATTCCACCTAGCAGGATGCACGCTGCATTTTGGACCTCTGACCTAGATAATCATGCAAGAAATAGGGGAAACTGAGGTATACACAATATGCATAAAAACATTCAGAAAATTCCCACTTCATCACAGGGGTGTCAGTGGGGTCTGAGCTGGGCAGCAGCACAGGGAAAGTGGGGAGGTTTCCCTTTGAAAAAATTAAACTGCCAAACATCCCCCTGTGTTCCATCAAAAGCCTCTCATTTATCCCTTAACCGCCTTCTCATGAACATCTCCACCCCTGCACTGGCACACATAGACCCCCTCACTCCAATGCAGATTTTTAACTTTTCTGACTTTTCCTTGGCATTCTACAAACATTTTTCCCATCAAAATGATCAAGGACTTTTAAAATGAGAATAAGAAAACAAGCTAAATCAAAACCAACTGCTACCAATCTCCCCACCACACACAGTTTGGGTCTGACTTTTTCTACTGAAATGTTGAGGCAATAAAACTCACACTGCTATTGTCTGGAAAAGAAACCTAAAACTCTTATGCAGTACCTAGGACATCTTCATTTTGGCAAAGCAGCCCCATCATGCTGCATACCTAGGCAGAGTAGGTGTGTCTATGTAAACACGGTCTGTTCCTGAAGTCTTTCCCCCAGCTCATCACTAGATATAAGGGGGGAACTCATTCAGCCTTAAACTTAGTATTTAAAAACTCCTTAATGTCCCTATCACTACTGGCCTTAGATTTCTCCTCCTGTCCCTTTTTTGACAGCTCAGATGAGGTGACTGAGTGGTTAAGGTGCTGGATTGCTAATCCATTGTACTCTGCATGCATGGGTTCAAATCCCAGCCTCCTGGGACTCATTTAGTCTTCTCTCCTCCTTTACAATCAATCATCTTCCCTCCTGCAAACAAAAACCTTCTAAGGAAATCAGACCCCCTGCTTTAAATGAAATATGTCTAAACACCCTGGGACCTCCCCAAATTATTAAAATGTCCCAGTTCTCAGCAAGGCCACAACAGTGAACCACAGCTAGAGTGTCTAGGCCAAGCTGTTCTGAAGGAAGTAATTCAAACATTTTCTCTGTGATTCCCTTGGCAAGGTCTGACTGGGAAAACAGAACCCCTGAAATTTAAAATTTTCTGCTGAAAAACCAATACTAGTCTGTTTGGGGACTTTGATTTGAATGTATTATTATTATTCTCTTTTGATTTCTGAATTATTTCAGTTCAGTCTTTGTCCTCCAGGTGTGTTTCCAGGTATTGAGTTGTCGGGGAGAGAGGCCAAGTCATGATGTCTCTTCCCCTCTTTCACAGTTTCTTCCAACTTGCTAGGAAGCTGCTTTGCTACGATGTGAGTCAAGCAGTGTCCATTGTCTCCATGCTAACTTGAAGAAGTCTGCATTGTACACAGCTCCTGGGATAGTCCTTGGGAATGTGGATTCCTTCAATGGGCCAGCAGCAAGTCTGGCTCCTCCATTGTCACACCTGAAAGGCTGGTTGTGGGCATTTCCCAACCTCATAACGTATTTCAGTAACACACACAGAGCAAAACTTCATAACTTCCCAGACAATGCTAGCACATAGAATGCAAGAAGAAATTAATGTTCAAGAGCTCAAGACTTTTGAAATGATACCTCACAAGGCAGACTTGGTACAAACTATATCATCATTATATGAGAGTGGTGAATATGGGGCTTCCAGGTGTTGCTTTGAGCACAGCGTGCCATACCTGGGCTGACATTGCAATGGAGATGTACCCTTAGAGTCCATCTCTCCCAGGATAAAGATTGCAGCACGGCTGGCCTGGGTCATCTGACTTGGGCTCATGGAGCTAAAGCTGTGGGGCTAAAAACTGTGGTGCAGATATTTTTATTCACACTGAAGCCTGGGTTCAGAAACTCTCACCCTTCATGAGGTCTCAGAGGTTGGGCTCAAGCTCATATGTCTGCACTGTAATTTTATAGTCTTGCAGCCCAAACCCCATAACCCTGAGTCAGCTGACCCAGGCTTTGAGACAGGTGCCCTAGGTGTTTTAATCGCAGTGTAGATGTAATGTTAGGATACATCTACAGTTGAATGAAACACCCACAACTGGCCCATGTCAGATTAATCCAGGACAGCGGCTTGGTGTGTAAAGTTGCAGTGTATGTGTCTCGGCTCGGGCTCAGTACCCTGCTCTAGGAGCCCAGATGGCTGAAAGGGAGTTTAGCAAGTGGAAATGGTAAAACCACAGTGAAGTATTACCCTGGACTCAATGGCATTTCTCCATTGGTCTGTCTGCTTTGGGGCAGTGACAAAAACACGGCCTGCTGCTTTTGTTATTTCATAGGGTGGTTTAGGATTTTCATTCTCAGACATGGTGCACAAAGCAGGACGCAATCCTTGGCACAAACTAAATGAGCCACCCACAGATTCTGGCAGCCACAATGAGGCATTTGCTGTGAGAGCTCAGACCTGCCCCTGTCCCAGAGGGAGGGGGTCATCCATGAGGGGCTTGGAACACTGATCTATCAGCTCTTAACTCCTAAACTTTCAGTAACTCTATTATCAGTGCCTGTGAGTGTAATTTAAACCACAAGAACAGCCATACTGGGCGACCAATAGTCCATCTAGCTCTGTATCTTGTCTTCTGACAATAGCCAATACCAGGTGGCCCAAAAGCTACACAACAAGGCATTGCTGGGTGTTGAACCCAGGATCTCCTGTTTATGAAATAGATTCAGTAGCTAGCTAAGCCATGGTGCCTGATGTTGCCTGGAGCCTGCCCACACCTGGCTCTCTGCCAACCACCATTGAGCCCTGACAAGTGTTGCTTGTGTTTGGATTCTGTAAAGCAGAGGATCAGGTGAAGTTTCACTCCCAAGGTTTGTGTGTGAATGAGGTCGGTGTAACTATGATACTATGGGTGTAAAAAATGAATCCCCCCTTAGCAAAGTGGTTATATCAACCTAACCCCGGTGTGGATAGCACTGTGTCAACAGGAGGACTTATCCCGTCAACATAGCTTGGGGAGATGGTTGGTCACTGAAGACCGAGAGAATAGGTGGCACGTGAGTCTTGTATTTGGGGAAGCTCAGCGTAAGCACTGGAAGCTCCCTAAAAGTGAGTGAGGGGACATTGGTGTCTGGACTGTGGCACTGCTCCACCCTGCCTCGCTTGTTCGCCTCTCTCTGAGGCTCCATCCTCACTCCCATTTGGCCACTTCCCAACCCCACTCTGCCTCTTTTGCTGAGGCCTGCTGGTCCACCTTTCCCTTGGTCCTCTCATCCTCTGAAGCCTCCTCGCCTGCTGCTCATGCCTCTCCACTCCTACCCCAAGGTCTGCCTGCTGCCCACACCTCTCTGCCCCCTTCCCTGAGACCTGCCCTGCCCACCACTTGCACCTCTCTGACCCCTTCCCTGAGACCCACCCTGCTCACCACTCTCACTTCTGTGCTCCCTCCCCTGAGACCCACCTGGCCCACCCCTCTCACCTCTCTGACCCCTCCCCTGAGACCCATCCTGCCCACTGCTTGCACCTCTCTGCCCCTCCCCGAGACCCATGCTGCCCACCTTTTTCTTCATGCTGCTCTTGTTATTCCATAAAACATCAAGGATGGAATAAAAAGCTGAGTTTACTCCAGGGTGAGGAAAGAAAGGAGTCACCAACCCCCTGGCAAAGCTCAGTGCCCCAGAGAAAACCTGCCCTCTGCTATTGCAATCACTGACATACTGGTGATATGACAGGAAAGGGACTGTCTGAATTATCAGGGCAGGAAATGGACAACAATCTACAGCAACATCATTAACCGCAAACACACTCTCCTCATGCACCAGACAAAAGGGAAATGAGCAGTAATTCTTGCTGTTCAGCCCTGGACATACTTACACAATGGCACAGCAGTAAGTGTGTTGTGGAAGCTGGTGTGAGGAAACATTTGGAATTGAGCACTCAGTGAGAACAGAACTAGAGTGTCATGAGAGGCATAGCTAGTGCAAGTGGTTGCAACCATTGGTTAAGGTGCTGGACTAGAAAGCCATTGGTGTTTCCCTACACAGGTTCAAATCCTGCTAACTACAGAGGAAGTTGTGGTTCTTTAGTTTCAACGGGAGCTGGGTCTTGTCTCACTCTCAGGCTATGTCTACACAGTAGAGTTATGCTGCTTTAGTTAAAGTGTTTTAATTAAACAGCCGTTGCATGTCCACACTATGCCCCTAGTGTCACCAGAGCACATCCACGCTAGCAGCTCTTGCACTGCCACAGAGATGTTGGGTTTGAGGAGCACTGTTAAAAGGAGGGGGCTGTGGGTTGGGGTTGAGGGGCACTGGGAATAGGAGGAGGCTGTGGGTTGAGACAGAGGCGAAGGGTGAAGAGGAGTAGGCTCTGGTTGGGACTGAGGAGCAGTGAGCATAGGAGGGCCTGTGGGTTGGGACTGAGGGGCACTGGGAATAAAGGGGACATGGGTTCAGGGTGAAGAGCATCCTCATTTGGGGATCCAGCAGGACAGGGGACGGAAGCAGGGGATTCTAATTCCTTAGGGATATTCTGTGTGTTTGTGTGTGTGTGTGCAGCAGAGGAAGAAGCTATATGCCCAGAGGCCTTTATTCCTCCAGCCTGCAAGGACATAGGGGATGTCTGGAAGTTGCCCCTTCAATCCCACACACACACAAAGGACCTGCCTAGGAAAGGCAAAATCCTGAAAAGAAAAAGTAACATCAAAGAGAACTCCAGAAAGACAGATTTTAAGATCTTGAGGAATAGTTTATCACCTGACCAGGTGCTTGACCCTGGACCTTCAGATTAAAAGTCTGATGCCCTTCCAACTGAGCTAGCCAGATTCACAAAAACCAATAGGAAGTTGGTGCAGAGGAGAAACTAGTCAAGAAAAAGAGAGCAGGAAACAAGAGGAGAAACCTATTGCTCTCTCTCTCTCTCTTCCCAGCCCTAGCCTAGCTTGGTATTAGTGCTGGTTAAAAAGAGGGGAAAATATCGGCCTCTATCAGCCTTTTATAGCCGTACAAGAATCAGGCACAAGACAGAGGTACCCTTCTGCTAGTGCCAAATGGTTGGATTGGCTAATGTAACCTGTAGAAATCCAGGGCACACTGGGATATAGAGCCAAGTACATCATCATAATTATTTCAAAGTGACAATGATAATGATAGGAAGGTTCACAATTGACTAAGTAGTTACATACAAAGGTGTACATTGGTAAATTCTGGCTCCTTCTCAGGCTCAGGTTGGCCACTCTGGTCTAGATGTAGAAGTTACAAAATTTAAACTTGAAAGAGAGGGCAATTTTCCCATCATTTCACACCTTTACATCCAAACACGATGACTTTTTGAATGAACCCTCCTCGTTCAGCCAGAAGATCATGGGATGGATGTAGGAGTCACTGGGCAAAATTCTCTGGACTCTGTTATGAATCAGGTCAGAGCAGAGGTACATAGTGATCTAGGCTGGCTGTAAAATTTATATATCAACACCAAATATGGTGTTAAATTAATCCTCAGAAACGGCTATTCTCCACCCAGATCCCAGAAAAGGGCTATCCAAGGAAGGGGGCTGTTTAGGAAGGAAAGAAGTAGGGTGACCAGATGGGATAAAGAAAATATCGGGACACATGGGGGGGAGGGGGTCCTGCCGGGGAAGCAAACAAAAAAAAATGGAGTCCCGCCGGCAGAACAAGGGGAAGAAAAAAAAAGTGGAGTCCCGCCGGCAGAGCAAGGGGAAAAAAGAAAAGCGGAGTCTTGCCGGCAGAGCAAGGGGAAAAATAAAAAAAGCGGAGTCCCACTGGTGGAACAAACAAAAACAGGAGTGCAAAATATCGGGACAAATTGCATCGTGACCAAACATCGGTCGGGACGTGGGACAAAGGCCTAAAAATTGGGACCGTCCCAATTTTATCGGGACATCTGGTCAGCCTAGAAAAAAGAAAGATGTCCTTCTCTCCCTGGAGGAATTGGGCTCTGTGCTTTGGACAGAAAGGAGGGGAAGGAAATGGCCACACGATGGCAGCAGAACCTAAGCAATACAACAGGCTTCTGTGCACAATGATTCTGAACAGGGAACGAAAATGACTCCTGTATCATGAAAAGCCTAAAAGCCATTTCTTTCTACGGCCGGGAATACTAGGAGAAAAGAGTTCCAATCATTCCTGCCTGTTTACTTTTCAATTATTTTACATTATAAAGAAAATTTTAACAAAATTAGTCTGAATTTGAGCTGCCTGTTATTAAAAGCTGGTTTCCCAATTCAGTTCTAACTGCTCTGCTAGAAACACCCCCAGGTGTCTGCTCACCCCAGGAAGAGAAAAAAAGAGAAACCCCCACTCGGCACTGCCCTTGGCTCCAGGCTGCTGTCCAGGGGTGCAAGTGGGGACTGAGGAGGGAGCCAGTAGAGGCCTCTGGTGCTATGCTCCTAACATCTGCCCAGCCCATGCTGTCCTCTGCCTTAGCTGCTGCTCCATGCATGCTCTAGAGTCAAACATGCAGGGCCCCGAGGAGAACAGAGGCTGGGACAGGGCAGCAGCTTGGGTTGGGCTGGGAAGTTGCTGGGAGTTCTCGTTCCCTGAGAACTGGCCTGGCTCCCTTTTCAACAGCGAACAAATCAATTCTACATCCCCTCCCCAGAAAAATCAGCCTGGAGCCAAGGGCAGCATGGGACAATTCCCTTTAGTTCCCACCGAGGCATGAGAGAACCCAGGGCATTTCTAGCAGAGCTTATGGAACTGACGTGGGGAAACCAGCCTTTAATAACAGGCAGTTCAAGTTTAAGCTAAGTGTTTTTAACAATTTTTACAACATTAAATAACCCTTCAATCGTAGTGTCACCATCCATAAAATTGCTTCAGCCTTAAAGGTTCCAAAGTGCAAAACTAAACATCTCTTCAAATCCAAGGGAGTGGAGATCAGTGTTCAGAGTCATCCCACATAAAAGAACCATGTTGTGGTACATACTGGCCCCATCATGTGGCCATTGCCTTTCCCTCCTCTCTGTTAAAAGTTTTGGTATTTTGCACAGAAACTTTCTTCCCTCAGGAGAGACCTGGGAACCAGGGCTGCCAGCCAGACAAACACCTTTAAGAGGAGGCATAACCTGTCAAAAATGATCTCCCTTTTTCAGTTCTGTAACAGCCTGAAATGTTACTTATCCCAGCAGAGCCAGAGGATTGAAAGCAGCTACATCAAACCCCTGTGTAGCTAGCAGGAATGAACACAAACACTCCCTTGTATCTGAAGAGATGTTTAGTTTTACCCTTGTTAAACTACAAGACTAAAGGGAAAGATGGTGGTCCCATATATAAAGAGTGAAACAATCATCATAGTTATGCCCATAGTGACTGCAAAATATTTCTATATTCTTCTTATTACACTGGTCTACAATTTTTGAGAAGTCGTCTGCTTCAGAGATAAAATATGCTATTTATTATGTATTTTGATGTGCTGAATTCAAATATGACAATTAAAACAACTGATTGGCTACTGTTTCTAAGATATTTAAGTTTTTACATTTTATGTCTATGTATATTGTGTAAATAGTAGAGTTTTAATCATAAATTGTAAACCTAGGTCTTTTCATGTATTTATGGTTGCTTTACATGATAATATTTCACCTGTCCTGTTTATGTAACACTTTAAAAATCAGCAAAAGGGTTATATAAATAAAATTTATTATGAAACAAAAGGCAAAAAACTATTATGTACATAATTTAGTCCTATTCAGTGTCTACTCAGCGCTTCTTGGCTTGTCTCTTGTATTTATTAAATGGAGCATCTCTTGTCACTGTCCAGCAATAGTCTGCAAGCATTGATGGGCTCCATTTGCCCTGATAGCGTTTCTCCATTGTTGCAATGTCCTGGTGAAATCGCTCACCGTGCTCGTCGCTCACTGCTCCGCAGTTCGGTGGAAAAAAATCTAGATGAGAGTGCAAAAAATGTATCTTTAGTGACATGTTGCAACCAAGGCTTTTGTATGCCTTGAGGAGGTTTTCCACCAACAACCTGTAGTTGTCTGCCTTGTTGTTTCCGAGAAAATTTATTGCCACTAACTGGAAGGCTTTCCATGCAGTCTTTTCCTTGCCACGCAGTGCATGGTCAAATGCATCATCTCGAAGAAGTTCACCAATTTGAGGACCAACAAAGACACCTTCCTTTATCTTAGCTTCACTTAACCTTGGAAATTTTCCACGGAGGTACTTGAAAGCTGCTTGTGTTTTGTCAATGGCCTTGACAAAGTTCTTCATCAGACCTAGCTTGATGTGTAAGGGTGGTAACAAAATCTTCCTTGATTCAACAAGTGATGGATGCTGAACACTTTTTCTCCCAGGCTCCAATGACTGTCGGAGTGGCCAATCTTTCTTGATGTAGTGGGAATCTCTTGCATGACAATCCCATTCGCAGAGAAAACAGCAGTACTTTGTGTATCCAGTCTGCAGACCAAGCAAGAGAGCAACAACCTTCAAATCGCCACAAAGCTGCCACTGATGTTGGTCATAGTTTATGCACCTCAAAAGTTGTTTCATGTTGTCATAGGTTTCCTTCATATGGACTGCATGACCAACTGGAATTGATGGCAAAACATTGCCATTATGCAGTAAAACAGCTTTAAGACTCGTCTTCCATGAATCAATGAACAGTCTCCACTCATCTGGATCGTGAACGATGTTGAGGGCTGCCATCACACCATCGATGTTGTTGCAGGCTACAAGATCACCTTCCATGAAGAAGAATGGGACAAGATCCTTTTGATGGTCATGGAACATGGAAACCCTAACATCGCCTGCCAGGAGATTCCACTGCTGTAGTCTGGAGCCCAACAGCTCTGCCTTACTCTTGGGTAGTTCCAAATCCCTGACAAGGTCATTCAGTTCACCTTGTGTTATGAGATGTGGTTCAGAAGAGGAGGATGGGAGAAAATGTGGGTCCTGTGACATTGATGGTTCAGGACCAGAAGTTTCATCCTCTTCCTTTTTTCCTCGTCTGACTCAAGTGAGAATGATTCTGGTGCATCAGGAACCGGCAGTCCTTCTCCGTGGGGTACTGGGCGTATAGCTGATGGAATGTTTGGATAATGCACAGTCCACTTTTTCTTCTTTGACACACCTTTCCCAACTGGAGGCACCATGCAGAAGTAACCATTGCTGGTATGATCTGTTGGCTCTCTCCAAATCATTGGCACTGCAAAAGGCACAGATTTCCTTTTCCTGTTCAACCACTGGCGAAGATTTGTTGCACAAGTGTTGCAGCATATGTGTGGGGCCCACCTCTTGTCCTGATCTCCAATTTTGCAGCCAAAATAAAGGTGATAGGCTTTCTTAATCATAGTGGTTATACTGTGCTTTTGTGATGCAAAAGACACTTCACCACAAACATAGCAGAAGTTATCTGCACTGTTCACACAAGTACAAGGCATCTCTGCTCACTTTGGCTAAACAGAGATGTGTCCCTTTGCAAAATCAAACACTGACAAATAAGAGAGCACGACACTGTATGATTTCTAGAGCTGATATAGGGCAATTTCTTCAGTAGAGTGATGTAAGCTTCGTTATGATTGCATCATCCATGACTTCTAGGAATAACATGATGCATTTCATATCATGTATGACGCAATACCAGCTTCAGATTGCATCATTCATTGTTTTGCCTAAAAAGCAAGTACTGTCCAAACCCAGTCATAGATTTATTCATAGATCCAGTCAAAGATGTATTTTAGTCATTTCTGGTTTAAATTGAGATCCCTTCCCTTTATAACTCACTTACCCTCCGCCATTCCCAAGTCAAGGGTCATATATACTGACCCAATAGCATATCTTGAAAACTAGAGCCAATCAACAATTTTAAGCATCATTTTCGTTCTCAGTGACCCAGAATTAGTAAAGTTTGACTACATTTATTTCAGAAGCATTTTGGCTGTAGAGCAGTGTTATCATCAGTGTATTATTTTCGCTGGAGTCTAGACATTGACTATACCTTGAGCAAGAAATGTGGATCTTGATAAAATAATTGACTAGCCCTGGTTAAGGCAATGGACTTGACACCCACTTGGGTGTCCCCATGCAGGTTCAAGTACTAACAACAGTGGCTGCCTTTTAGCCATAGCTTTTAATCAGGGCAATAAATTGATATGAACTCCTGTAAAATCATTTCCCAGCCCAAGTCCCTCACCCACATTCGTTAGGGCACTGGGCCACCATGTCGACGTTTCATTTCCCTCCTCAATTTCACACAGAGACACAATTTCATTTGCATAGATCCATGAACAGCAAAACTTCCCTGTGTCTCTTGTCTGAGCCAGGGCATTCAATTCTACTGAAACCTTCTCTCCTGCAATGGCAATAGTCAGACAGAGGGGACGTGGCCACCTTCACCTCTGACAGTGAGATATTGGCTCGGCTCTTTCTTTATGCTGCTGTTATAGTCCATGAAACATCAAGGATTGAATGCAAGGCTGAGTTCAGGCACCAACCCCCTGAAAAAATTCAGTGCGCCAGAGAAATGCTGACCCCTGCTATTGGAAGGATATGGTGGAGATTTGAATAGGAAAGGGACTGTCTGAATTGTCAAAGTGGGGAGTGAACAACATAGAATCAAAGAATATCAAGGTTGGAAGGGACCTCAAGAGGTCATCTAGTCCAACCCCCTGATCAAAGCAGGACCAATTCCCAACTAAATCATCCCTGCCAGGGCTTTGTCAAGCCGGGCCTTAAAAACCTCCAAGGAAGGAGATTCCACCACCTCCCTAGGTAACGCATTCCAGTGCTTCACCACCCTCCTAACCTAGACCTCCCGCACTGCAACTTGAGACCATTGGCTCCTTGTTCTGTCATCTGCCACTACCGAGAACAGCCAAGCTCCATCCTCTTTGGAACCCCCATTCAGGTAGTTGAAAGCAGCTATCAAATGCCCCCTCATTCTTCTCTTCTGGAAATCCCAGTTCCCTCAGCCTCTCCTCATAAGTCATGTGCTCCAGACCCCTAATCATTTTTGTTGCCCTCTGCTGGACTCTTTCCAATTTTTCCACATCCTTCTTGTAGTGTGGGGCCCAAAACTGGACACTGTACTCCAGATGAGGCCTCATCAATGTCGAATAAAGGGGAACGATCACGTTCCTCGATCTGCTGGCAATGCCCCTACTTATACAGCCCAAAATGCTGTTAGCCTTCTTGGCAACAAGAGCACACTGTTGACTCATATCCAGCTTCTCGTCCACTGTGACCCCCTAGGTCCTTTTCTGCAGAACTGCTACCTAGCCATTCGGTCCCTAGTCTGTAGCAGTGCATGGGATTCTTCCGTCCTAAGTGCAGGACTCTGCACTTGTCCTTGTTGAACCTCATCAGGCTTTTTTTGGCCCAATCCTCTAATTTGTCTAGGTCCCTCTGTATCCGATCCCTACTCTCCAGTGTATCTACCACGCCTCCCAGTTTAGTGTTATCTGCAAACTTGCTGAGAGTGCAGTCCACACCATCCTCCAGATCATTAATAAAGATATTAAACAAAACCGGCCCCAGGACCGACCCTTGGGGCACTCTGCTTGAAACCAGCTGCCAACTAGACATGGAGCCATTGATCACTACCCGTTGAGCCCGACGATCTAGCCAGCTTTCTATCCACCTTACAGTCCATTCATCCAGCCCATACTTCTTTAACTTGCTCGTAAGAATACTGTGGGAGACCGTATCAAAAGCTTTGCTAAAGTCAAGGAATAACACATCCACTGCTTTCCCCTCATCCACAGACCCAGTTATCTCATCATAGAAGGCAATTAGGTTAGTAAGGCACGACTTTCTACACATCAGGATGGTTTGTTCCTGCAACCGCAATAAGGATTCTTTAAAATACAGCCAGCTGTCCTGGACCCCTTTGCCCTTCATGTTATTCTTCCAGGGGATCCTGCCCATCTGTTCCCTGAGGGAGTCAAAGTCTGTTTTTCTGAAGTCCAAGGTCCGTATTCTGCTGCTCTCCTTTCTTCCTTCTGTCAGGATCCTGAACTCGACCATGTCATGGTCACTGGCTCCCAGGTTCCCATCCACTTTTGCTTTCCCTACTAATTCTTCCCTGTTTGTGAGCAGCAGGTCAAGAAAAGCTCTGCCCCTAGTTGGTTCCTCCAGCACTTGCACCAGGAAATTGTCCCCTACACTTTCCAAAAACTTCCTGGATTGTCTGTGCACTGCTGTACTGCTCTTCCAGAAGATATCAGGGTGATTAAAGTCTCCCATGAGAACCAGGGCCTGTGATCTAGCAACTTCTGTTAGTCGCCAGAAGAAAGCCTCGTTCACCTCATCCCCCTGGTCTGGTGGTCTACAGCAGACTCCGACCATGACGTCACCCTTGTTGCTCACACTTCTCAACTTTATCCAGAGACTCTCAGGTTTTTCTGCAGTTTCATACCAGAGCTCTGAGCAGTCATACTCCTCTCTTACATACAACTCAACTCCCCCACCTTTTCTGCCCTGCCTGTCCTTCCTGAACAGTTTATATCCATCCATGACAGTACTCCAGTCATGTGAGTTATCCCACCAAGTCTATGTTATTCGAATTGCATCATAGTTCCCTGACTGTGCCAGGACTTCCAGTTCTCCCTGCTTGTTTCACAGGCTTCTTGCATTTGTGTATAGGCACTTAAGATAACTATAGCAATGTCGTTAACCACAAACACACTCTAATCATGCTCCAACCAGAACGGAAATGGACAGGAATTCTTGCTGTTCAGCTATGGACACACTTGCACTAATGCACAGCCATGAGTGTGCTGGGGGAGCTGGTCTGAGCAAACAATTTGAAGTGACAATTCTGTGAGAACAGAATCATTGTGTAGTGAAGGACTTGGCCATGAAGTAGTTGTGGTGGTGTGATGAAAGCAGTGGATTAGATATCCCTTGGGGTCTACCGATGCAGGTTTGAATCCTGCCAATTATAGAAATGTTAGTGTATGGTCGTTGCTGTTGTCTTAGTGCCTGAGCATCCACAGTGCCAAACTAGAGCCACATCTGGTCTCACTCTTAGGCTGGCTACACTTAAAATGCTGCTGTAGGACTTTGGAGTAGACAGTTGCTACAGTAAGTGGAGGAGTTTTCCATCCCTCTAATAGTTACATTGACAGAACAATCTTTCCTTTCATTTAGCACTATCTAACCAGGGCTTAGGTCAGCTTAACTATACTGGTTCGGGGTGTGTGGATTTTTCACACCCTGAAAGACGTACTTGTTAGAGGGTTTATCCCATCACCCTCCCATTCTCTGGTCCTTCTCGCATGAACAGAGAGAGGCAATACCCAAAGTTCAAAGGTGCAAACAATTCAATGTTTATTGCGGTAAACTTCCAGCAAGAAATTATTCCAATTTCCTTCCTCAGTATCCCCCTTCCCAGTTCTGACACCAGAACCTTCCCAGTTCTGACACCAGTTCTGGCCTGTCTCCCTGTTCCCATCCCCCTCCCCTCAGCAAAACATAATTCTAATTTTCCCCCACAGTTCCTGATTGACTGCAGGCTATATATTAAAATTTGAGTTCTGCTTAGCTATACCTTAACCAATCATTTTACTGAAATTTAACTAACCAATCCTAACATATTGTAACATGATTATCTAACCAATTATATCCCACCACCTTAATTGGTTTACACCCAACACATTAATTATACAGCAGACAGAAACAATCACAGAACCAGACAGAGATTATACAGTCAAACAATAGGGAAGTGGGGACTACAGTGACAGAACAACAAAGAAATGAGGATTTCAGACCCCAGATAAGTGAGTTCTTGCAGACAGGATGCTATCGTGGTAGAGATTGTGGGTGCTGGTTGCTTAACTATCTGGCCCACAGGGCAGGATTTTGAGGTTCACCATTACTTTCTCAGAATGCTAGCAACCATCTTTTGTTCACTTAAAATGTGAGCAGGAAGATTACAACACCTCAGAACTCATGGAGCTCCAGGAAACCTGTAACTTTAGGTCTGGGTGAGTGTGTCCCAAAATCAGCTGTGCTATAGAAGGTCTTTTGGAGATGAAAGAGATGTGCCATTTTGACCTCCCTAAAGAGTTCATCAAATATTAATGAAAACTAGGGTTGATAAGTCACATTCTTCGTAGCATTAGGATGGTGGACTGGTCTAAACCACCAGTTTTATGACTCTTTTTTCCTCTCTCTTGGGTGTTCTGCCCTCTGCATAGAGACATGGCTTCAAATCCCACTCCTGACATGACCATTTTCTTCTATCTGGAGAAAATGGCCTCACTTCAATCTCCTTTGGAACAATAGAACACCATTTGCTTAGCACTTTTATTACTGTAGTTGCGAGAGAAGTTCCAAACCAGGGGGAAACACTGCCTTTTCTCTCTACAGATCAATTTTTGTCTCCTTCATTCCAAGCCCTTTCCTCAAATACATCCATATTTCCCACCCTTTTTTGTTTACTGTTCTTTGATTTTATGAAACTTTAGGGTCATCATTTAATTGCCACACAACTGTACTTATGAAGTATAGTGAAACACAACCTTTTTTTTTTTTTTTGTTATATTTTTGCAGAAGAGTTTTGCTTTCTGACCTGGAATTGAACAGGGCTACCCGAGGGGGACAATGCTACTCCCTTTTCTTGACTCATCCGAAAACCATAAGTACTTGGTACCCTTTGTTTCTCTATTGTTCAAAGGGAATCAGCTAGTGGAGTGGCTCCTGAGAGAGCCTTAGAAAAGGACCCTAAAGTGACAGTAGCTGGTTTCTGTAGCGTAGTGGTTATCACATTTGCCTAACACACAAAAGGTCCCTGGTTCGAAACCAGGCAGAAACAATACTACTTTCCCTTCTCTAGTCTTCTCTCACTACAAGTCCTTTCTCAACTGCTTCTACGCTTTCATCCTCATTATTTTTTTCCTTTCATGGAGCTTTAAGTTCAAAAGGAGAGGGTTAGCCTGCGTTTTGAGGGAAGGAATAGAACATCATTTGGGAGACTGCTAGCTATATAGCAAATCTGAGCGTAGAAGAATCCCAACCCTTTGTCCTGCGTATTTAGCTCCCAGCCAGCAGTTTTCCCTCACTTTTCTTTATGTTGAGCTAACTACAACCAGCCTAGTGTATCATTTTCATGTCAGAGAAATCTATTGACTGATGATCACATTTCCGCTACTTTCCTGGCTAAGCAGAGTAGGGGTGTGAGGAATCAGAACATAATAATTGGAACTCTCTAACCCATCCTTTTAACATACAACATCACATTCCCCTTTTTAAATTACATTTTTCCATAAGATTTTTGAACACTCAACATCTTGCATGTCTTCAAATGGTGTTAACGCAAGTTCTGAGCTACAAATTTCCTTATTGTTCCACTGGTATTTTTAGCACAGTATATTGATTTTTATTGCCATCTTGTTTTACTCTCAGGCTGGTTTTTATAAATCATCACAAATGCAGTAACGAGGAGTTCAAGAAATATACAAGAAATGAATACCATGTGATCTAGTCGATAGGCAGAGAGCTGACTCTGTCCACAGCCTGAAACAATCTCCATGACAATAAAAAGGGCTGGGATTGATATGACACGGAAGTACACATATGCCCAATGCAGAGCTGGAGCCAATGTAAGAAGAAGTAGAGAAGCTAAAGATCACTGAAGGGGGACAGTCAGCTCCTGAAGGGTTATTTTCCCCTCTCTTAGCTAGGCTAGAATAGAAGAGGAGAAAATTCTCTCTCACTCACAGAGGATGATGGAAATGTCAATTTGTCCTCTCCTCCTCTTCTACTAAATCTCAGAGACAGGAAGAGACATTTCCTACTTAAGAGCCTCAAGAGAGCAAGGCTAGGGGGCAGGCAAAGCTAAGGGCCCCATTACACAAAATCTAACTCCTGTCAGCTCATGTGAGGTGGTATCAAAAGCCCTCCCTGGGCTTCTAGGAAAGAGTTAGTATTGGCTCCATGTGTTTTCCTGGAAGAGCCCCTAGGTAGGAGGAAGGAGAAGAAGAGAGGCTTGTGATGGGCCTAAATGAAAGCAGAAGAGTATTGTTCTTCTTGGGGTTTGTTTGTGTTACTCGTGTGATCCTTGTGGAGGAAGTTGTCATCATTTGAGTTTGTGTCAAAGCCTTTGGTTGGGCTCAGTTCGTGATCCTGATCACAGGGGATCCTTCACCCTCCATTCTTATCCCCTCAGGGCAATGGAGAAAGGACCAGGTTCTAAAATTAGATAGAGGAGCCAGAGAAAGCCTAGTATAGGTGATAAAAAAAACACCCACTGTTACCTCTCTGGTGGTCTAGTTTATTCTTTACGTTTTGGCGCTTTCACCACCGTGACCCAGATTTGATTTCCATTCAGGGAAAGAAGCTTTTCAACACCTCTTCACTTGTTGTCTCCTCAAGTGATACTTCATCATGCTCAGATGGGTTTTGGAGACTATGTGAAAATCAAACAGCCTAAGAACAGAACATAGGTATGTTCCCATTGTGGACCTTTCATGCAAGTAGAGCTGGTCAAATCATTTATTTCCTTGCTTGCTAGCTAGCCTAACCTATATAATAATAATAGTTCAGGTTGCTCCAAGATGATTTTTTTTTCAATTTTCTTGTTGAAACAAAACTAAAAAAATAAATCATTTTTGGGCCACCAAATTATTTCAGTAAATAAAATATTCATCCAAAAAACATTCACCCAGCTCTATAGACTAGTCTTCAGAATTAACGATCTGGAGAGAAGTATCATTAGTCTCTTCCATTCCTGAAGTCTAGCTACTGAAGAGGTCTGAGGAGAACCAGATTTCATAACCTTCCACCTGTATACCACAGGTTGCCGTCTTGCTCAAAGTGAAAGGCAACATGGTTTAATGGCAGATCTACATATAGCCCTCTGTTCAAATGTCTAGAGAGAATTTGTTTTGCATTGCATATAAAAATAAAATAAATTGTGTTGAAACCTAAACTTGGGATCAAGGTGAAACATGGTGATTTTAAATCAAGGACAAAATCTGTACTGAGTTCAACAGAAGGAAGGCTTTTTCATCAGATCCTTTCAAATGCTAAAAGTTGAGATGGTTCTTAGAGGTTCCAGACACATAGTTGGCCAGAATTTTCAGAAGATCTCATACCCGCCACTACAGCCAGATTTTCAGAATAACTCAGCTCCCAGTTTTTCATCTTGGGTCAACTTGAATGTCTATTATTGTTATTATAATGTTGGTTAGGCTATCTAGCAAGGGGGGAAATAATTTGTACATGTCTATTTGTGTAAAAGGGCATGCAGCCTGGACTTTGAGGTGCACAGTGGAAACATGCCCACATTCTGCTATTAGTCAGTGGGAAGCTTTGATTTTCATGTGCCTTTGATTGGGTTCAGTTTGTGACATTGAGCACAGGGGTCCATTCACACTCTGGTCTTGTTCCCACAGGAGAACAGAAACTGGGCCAGTTTCCCAAGTTGGACAGAAAGTAGCCTGAGACAATCTAGAAGCAATAGCAGCTTGGTGACAGTACCTCTTTAACCCAGTTTCAATTCCAGGACATGGAACAGAACTTTTCTCCAAAAATATCAAAAAAATGTGTTTCATTTTAATTCATGAGCACAGTTGTGTGGCAATTAAATTAAATGACATTTATTTAATTGTATTTAATTTAAATATATTAAATTAGTAATCAGTTTATCTATTAGTGTATTCATTAATTAAATTTATTTTTTTTATTAAATTTAAATTTATTTCAGATTTTTTAAATTAAATTAAGATCCTACCGTTTCTATGCTCAGATTTTTTAAGTAGCTGTAATCTCCCAAATAATGATCTATTACTTCCCTCAACATGCAGATTTACCCCCTCCTTTTGATGTTAAAAGTTTCATGGAAGGAAAAACTAATGAAGAAGAAAGCATAGAAGTTAAGATGTATTTGACAAAGGACTTGGACTAAAAGAGCCAGAAGCACCAATATTCCTGGCTGGTTTTGAACCAGATACCTTCTGCATGTTAGACCAACAGAATAACTACTACACCACAGAAACCACCTATAATTATAACTTGGGAACAGAGGCTGAAGGACCCCCCTGTGCTCACTGTCACAACTGGAGCCCAGACTAATGCACTGACAAATTCAAAAACCACTTCAGGTTTCTCCAGCAGGATCACAAGAGCAAAACAAATCCCAAGAGGAACAATCCTCCTGTGGCTTCATTTACCGCAGCACAACCCTCTCCGCTTCTTCTGCCTATCTAGTGGCTCTTACAGGAGAGCCCACTGAGCAGAGAGCAATTGTGTCCTAGAACCCAAGCCAGGGGTTTTGACACCACCTCATTTGAGCTGGTATGTTTCACAATGACAGGCCCTTTAGCTTTGCCTGCCCCCTAGTGCTGCTCCTGGTTTATCAGCTCTGCGCACTTAGGAAGCAGCTAAACTGCTGTACCCACCTTCTCTCCAGCCACCTTGTTTCCACTCCTTGTCCTCCTCGGCTATCCCAGGCCCTTTCCCACAAAAGCTTTTGTCAGAAGCTGGACTGGAGTGACCTAAGTACCTGCAGGTTTCCCTCCCACAGACACTTCCTAAGGCAAACAGTCATTCCCTTCTCTGACACTCCTGGGGTAGGTTGCCTTTGAAAAGCCTTTCCCCCTGCTCTTGGGTTCAAAAAACTCTGTGTTCGGTTCCCTGTTTCTTTGGTTAGGAGTGGTTGTTCTATCTCCTTGCTTTCCACATAAGGTGAGGGAAGGATATTATAGCCTAGTATTCTGGCATTAAATGACTGAACTTTTCTGTCTGAAATGACCCTTCCCCATCAGTGGAACCTGTGGGGAAAAATCTTTCCCTTGACTTTACTGCATTTGGATTTCCTGTCTTGTTGAATGGGTCCCTGGGAGCTGTCAGGGAAATGTCCATGGAAAGGGGAGCAGATGTGAGCTTTGTTGGTTGGGAGATTTGGCTGTGCTTTGTCTCCTTGTGAGATGGGCAAATTGGAGGAGCTCTTGCAGCATTTCTGATTATTTCTGATTAAAAAAGAAGTTTGTGATGCACTTTGTTTTCCTGTTCTTCAAAGGAAAACTGATTGAGCTGATGCACTGGCCACTAAGAAAGCTCTATTAAATAGGACCAACAGTATTAGATTTCTGTAGTGTGGTGATTCTCATGTTTGCCTCACCTCACCTCTAAGAGGACACTGGTTTTTGAAACCAGGCAGGACCAATAAGCATTCACTCCCTTCTGAGTCCTTTTGTCTTCTTTCAATCCATCTGCTTTCCTTTCTCAAATACATCCATAAAGTCAAAGTATCATCTCCAAGCAGAGACAACTAAGAACACTTCATCACATGACACTTTGAGAAGTGGATGGATAGAATGTGATGAAGACAAACTCTGCATGGCTCAGACAGAAGGTAACAGTTCTGCAGTGATGGGGAAGGAGCGAATCTCTAAGTCACCCCATCTCCTTCCGGTGTCACAGAGGCTGAAATGACACTTTTGCCTGCCCCTGCACCTCTTCATTTAAATATAAATTTGAAAAGGTCCCAGTATAACTGCTCTTCAGCACAACCTAGAGCAATGTGAGAACTGGTAATGATACAATCTGAATCACTGGTTACTCTAACATTGTAATAGGAGAAATGGTATAAATGTGATGCTCCCTGGCTCCTGATAGGAAGGGCACACTTGAATTACTCATGGGACAATGGAGTTGATAGAAAGGACAAATGGGTCCACCTCAAAACAGGGCAAACTGCAAAAAGCAAAAATGGTCCCCTCATCTGGATAAGCTGAGGGATAAGGGTGCTGAAAATAGTTCAAACAGTTTTAAAAGTTACTATGTGGGCATCACAAAAAGTATTAAAAAAAAAAAAAGTACTGATAGCCCTAGAGATTTTTATGGTCTTCATCTCTCTTGCAAATTCTCTAATGGCTAACATGGCTGAGTGCTAAGAGAAGGTATTCCCACACTCACTGCTTTCATAGGTTCTCTCACCTGTGTGGTTTTTCTGATGGTGAAAAAAGCGCGATCTTTGAGTGAAGGTTTTCCTGCAGTCACTGCATTCGTAGGGCCTCTCCCCTTTGTGGATTCTCTGATGCCTAATAACGTTTGAGCGGCGATTGAAGGTTTTCCCACACTCACTGCATTCATAGGGCCTCTCCCCTGTGTGGATTCTCTTATGTTCAGAAAGGGCTGAGCTGTTAGTGAAGCTTTTTCCACACTCACTGCATCCATAAGGCCTCTCCCCTGTGTGGATTCTCTGATGGTTAAAAAGGCCTGATCTGTAAGTGAAGTTTTTCCCACACTCACTGCATTCATAGGGCCTCTCCCCTGTGTGGATTCTCTGATGTTTAGTAAGGTCTGATCTGTGAGTGAAGCATTTCCTACACTCACTGCATTTGTAGGGCCTCTCCCCTGTGTGGATTCTCTGATGTTGAAAAATGCCTGATCTTTGAGCGAAGGTTTTCCCGCACTCACTGCATTCATAGGGCCTCTCCCCTGTGTGGATTCTCTGATGTTGAGAAAGGGCTGAGCTGTGAGTGAAGCATTTCCTACACTCACTGCATTTGTAGGGCCTCTCCCCTGTGTGGATTCTCTGATGCCTAATAAAGTGCGAGCTGCGATTGAAGGTTTTCCCACACTCGTGGCATTCATAGGGCCTCTCCCCTGTGTGGATTCTCTGATGTTGAGAAAGGGCTGATCTTTGAGTGAAGTTTTTCCCACACTCAGTGCATGTATTTTTCCTCTTTCCTCTGAGGAATTCCTGCTGTGTTGTGGTTTCCTTGAGGCCCTTCTGAATTCCCCGACAGGAAATAAATTTACCCACTTTCTCCCCTGGCTGGTTTCCCTGATGAATCTCACAGGATTTCCCCTGCTCATGACTGCTGGACACATTCCGTTTCGATCTTTGTGATAATTCTCTTTGTTTCTCCACCTGCTGTACGTTTTTGTGCTGAGAATTCTGCTCCTCTTTCTCACATACCATTGCATCACCTGCTGTGATAGAGACAGAAACCTCAAACAGGGATGAAAAGGGGAAGACCAAACCAAAACAAGTGCTGGAGAGAGGTCAAATAAAAATCAGGAACTGAACTCCCTCAAACTCTTCCCCCCAAACAGGAGAGAGGAGGGGATCAATTCAGCCTTCACATCCCATCCAACTTCGCAGGGGGAAGGGAGGAAGCTAGTGATGGTGTCTGCTAAGATTTATAGGAAGCAATGAGCTATATTTACCCTTACCCCTACTAGGGACAATAATGAACTGAGGGCTTTGTAGCATATCCCAGATGTTTCCTTCAGGCACTTACAGATTCTGAGTTGGTTTAATGTTTCCTCACTTGTGCAGGGATCTCTCAGGATCCCTCTTTCCTCTGAACCCTGGCGGTCTGGGACCCATGACTCTTCCCCTTGTTCCAGCTGGGAGATCACATCTGATTTGGAAACTGGAAACCCTGCTCAGATGAAAGAAAACAAAGGATGTCAGTTGATTTCATAAGACTTGGTCATAAAAAACATTCTATTAATTTATCTTCAGTGCTTAGTGTGAGTTGGTGTGCCTGGGTCAGTCCTCACTGAAAATGCCAAAGTCAAGGCAAGCTGAAAAAGGGAGAGCAGATGCTCCCAAAACTGGTGGTTAACACTGAAGTTAAACTCACCGAGAAGTCACAAACTGTGCTTCTGATCCCCCACACTGGTTATCGAGAAGCAGAAAAAAGTAATCACACAGCCCCCTTTATTGCATTCCAGTTCTTTGACTCCCAATCAGCACTTAGGTCCAGTACAGTGAGAGGTTATTTAAAAACTCTGCGTACATAAACAAAATGTTCTTCTGACCCCAAAGAGTCAGCCACAATACCATGTCACGATAGGTTTGGATCTTACCCAAAATACCACACTGTCAGCCAATCCTTTAGCATCTAAACTAAAGGTTTAGAAGAAAGACAGAAAGTTAAATGGGAAGGCAATCAGATACATTCCAAAATCTATATATCGGGTTCTTAGATATATTGGTGAGCTGCTGGCTTGAAAGTCCATCTGGAACACATCCACAGATTGGATGGGTCATTCAGTCCTTTGTTCAAGGCTTCAGTTTGTAGAGAAGTTGCTCCAGAGGTAGGAAGAGGGATTGAAGACAAAATGGAGATGATGCAGCTACCCTTTATATTCCTTTTGCCATGTGGCTTCTACTTCCTGTGTCCCAAACACAAGTTTCACAGAACATGGCATGGAAAAGCCTTGGAGTTCTCAGTACACAGGCATATCCCTGCATGTCTTGCTGACTCAATAGGTGTATCCTCTTGGTCCTTTCCATGGACTCATTGTACAGCTGATGACCCTGAATGGGTCATCCAACAGGCTAAGCAGTGCTGATGCCAATATGTCTGGGTGTGTCACCCAGAAACACTACACAAGTCTAGAAATACAGATATACCCCACATATCTATATCCCACAATACAATGGTGATACAAATAGAAACAAAATGATCATACTTGAAAAATCATAACGTTTTCACTGACACCTTACATGGCATATCTAGCACGATTCATTGCAATTTTATCATATTAGTATTAATAATAAAATAATAATAATATAATAAAGTGTCTCACAATTCCAGACAGTGTCACACTTAGTAAACCAGTGAATTCCCAGGACCAGCTCTCCAGGTCCTTGAAGATGCTGAACTCTCTGTTCATGAGGGATTGAAATACTCACATATCTGCTGGGAACACACACAGACAGACACTGTATCAGTCTGTACTCCATGTTCACTCTTCTAGGAAATTATGATCAATTTTGTACATAGAATAGTTTGTGAGGTATTACTTGAAATTGCATAATCTACTGAATATTATTCTCCTGTTAAAATATGTGTAGCAACGCTATGTAAAGTTATGAAATTTTACTTTATGATATTACTGAAAAAGTTACAATTCTGGGGAACACCCACAGACCAGTTCCTCAGAGACAGCAAGACAAACAGCTGGTCACATAGCCATTCTCTGGTAGGGGGAAGGTGTGAAGAAGATGTTTACATTCCATCACAGGGACCTCTTGAAACTCATGTCTACAACAGACAGACTGTCACCATGACTCAGCTGAGAACTGAAGTTGTTTCTAGTACAAAGGACTGAATTATAAAAAGAGGTGAGGAAAATGCTTGAGACGCTCTCTCTCTCTCTCCCCTTTCCCTCTGCTCATGACAACTCCTGAAGAACTAAACTTGGGTAGCGGGGTGGGTTATGGGGGAGTCCTGGCTGAAAGGAAAGCCAGCCTGTCTCAGCATATGGTGAGAGAAACATTTGCTTTGAATCTGTTTTAGCTTGTTAAGTTAGACATTAGTTTGTGTTTTATCTTGCATTTCTTTTGTAAACAATTCTGACTTTAATGCCTCATTACCAGTAGTTACTGAAAATCTTTTTTTTCAGTAGTTAACAATCTTGTTTTATTGTTTTATCTAACCAGTGTGTTTGGATTAAAGTGTGTTGGAAACTCCATTCGGGATAACAAGGTTGGTGCATGTCATTTTCCACTGATGAAATGACAGACTTCATATGAGCTTGCATTGTTCAGTAGTGTGTTGGACAGTGCAAGATGCACATTTCTGGGGGAAGTCTGGGACCAGAGAATTTTCTGGAGTTCTCCTGTGGTGTACTGTAATTTGGGAGTCACTGACTAGCAGCACTCAATACTATGTAGCTGGGAGCGAGTTACAAGCTGGAGACTGTGTGTTAACTGCCCAGGAGTGGCTGCTCTCACAGTAGAGCAGTGTAAAAGGCACCCCAGCTTGGGGAGCTGAGGGGACACAGCTGTTCAAGAGTCCAGATTGTACTGTGGTTAATGTCACAGACACTCAATTTCGAAGAGTCTCCTAAAACACAGAGAAAGTAAATCCATGTCCCAGAAATCGAAGACTCCAGACAGAGGGCAAGTCTCCCTGGCTCTGCTTCTTGCTGACAGAGAGGTCCAGAGACAAGGAGAGTGTCTTGGGGAAGCTGGGAACAGTAAGCATGGACTAGTGGGGTTCAGTGGAGAAAGAGAACAGGAAGGGCAGGGATATGACCGAATGCATGATCTCAACAGTACTAGATGTCAGGATAGCACATAGTGCAGCCCATTGGAAAATATAACCCCACTATATATATAAAATGATGGGGTCTAAATTAGTTGTTTCCACTCTAGAGAGGGATCTTGGAGTCACTGTGGATAGTTCTCTGAAAATATCCACTCAAGGTGCAGCGGCAGTCAAAAAGTGAACAGAATGTTGGGAATCATTAAGAAAGGGATAGATAATAAAACAGAAAATAGCCTATTGCCTCCATGGTATGTCCATATCTTGAATATTGCATGCAGATGTGGTTGCCCTATCTCAAAAAAGAATTGGAATTGGAAATGGTTCAGAAGAGGACAAAAAAATGATTAGGGATATGGAACAGCTTCTGAATGAGGAGAGATTAAAAAGACTGGGACTTTTCAGCTTGGAAAAGAGACGAAGGGGGGATATGAGAGAGGTCTATAAAATCATGACTGGTGTGGAGAAAGTAAATAAGGGAGTGTTATTTACTCCTTCTCATAACGGATGGACTAGGAATCACCCAATGAAATTAATAGGCAGCAGGTTTAAAACAAACAAAAGGAAGTATTTCTTCACACAACACACTGTCAACCTGTGGAACTCTTTGCCAAAGGATGTTGTGAAGGCCAAGAGTATAACAGGGCTCAAAAAAAGAACATGATAAATTCATGGAGGATAGGTCAATCAATGACTATTAGCCAGGATGGGCAGGGATAGTGTCCCTAAACTCTGTTTGCCATAAGCTGGGAATGGGCGACAGGAGATGAATCACTTGTTGATTACCTGTTCTGTTTATTCCCTATGGGACACCTGGCATTGGTCACTGTTGGAAGACAAGATAGTGGGCTAGATGGACCTTTGGTCTGATCCAGTATGGCCGTTCTCATGAACTAGGGAATCTAGTGAGTCCAGTGTAATGGGATGGAGTAGGAAAAATCCCCGAGTGTGGAGAACACTGGGAAATTAGAAGCTGTAATTCAGCAGCAACAGACTCTAATTAGTCTGGAAAAGCAAAATGTGAAAAATAAGAATCAGGTCACGTGACTTTGGGAATGAGGGACTCAAAAATCCAAGGACCCTGCAGAGAAGAGAGATTGTGACTATTACACATGGTGAAGGAGGAGCAACACTCACCAGGTTTCTGGAAGTTTCACTACCAACCTAAGCCATTTTCACATGCTTGGGTGCAATCCAGATCAGTGAGGAGTTGTGTGATCTGTAATCCTGGGTGAGATTCAATGTTCTGCTGCTGGAGTTCCCATCTGGATACTCCCAGCCAGCATTCAAGGACGCTCTGAGTGTATGTGTGTTAAGAAACCCTGGACCAGCAGCTCTGACTCCAGCAGCCTGCTTGTTACACCCCAAGCACATTCTGGTTTGGGTGGAGAATGCTCAGGGTTTGAGAGAAGACCACGGGTAGGAAGCTTCTGTTGGTTCTGCTGGACCTAACCCCCAGTTTTACTTGTGCAAACAGGAGATATTTGACACTGTGCGATACTGCTCCTGTGCTCTGTCCCCAAAGTGTTCTGCAGCAGGGGAGGGTCTCTGGTAGTGTGTGTCACTGGCATATTGGGGTGATGCTGAAACAGGACAGAGTAGAAGTGGCATTGTGGGGCTGAACCTTATCTCTTAATTTCCCCTTCCAAGAACCGAGGGGACAGTAACCCTTACCCAGCAAGGTCACATTCTCATAGTTCTCCTGCATGACGTCTCTGTAGAGAGTTCTCTGAGTGGGGTCCAGCAGAGCCCACTCTTCCCTGGTGAAATACACAGCCACCTCCTCGAAGGTCACCGGCCCCTGAAAGAGTAAGAGTCTAACCTGTACCTCAGTACCTGTTGCCCCACTCATAGCCCCACTATTCGTGGGGGAGAGGAGCCAATCAAATAGAAGCTCTGGGTGGATCACAGTCAACAGAGTCCCACACTGCTCAGAGCATCCAGGAAACACCAGGGTGAGGGGATGAAGAGAGAGCCCCTCCTCTCTCCCAGCAGATCCATCACACATCTACTAGCCACAGACTGATACAGGAGATGGAGCCCCTAGCAGGGTCCAGGAAGAGCTCCCTGGTAGGAAGCCCAATACCCTCCTCATTGTGAGGAGCTGGATATGAAGGGAGGGGAATCTCCCCTAAGCCTGACTGGTGAGTGCCCCTTCATCTCTCACAGCAGCTGCTGGTTAGTCGGATCAGGCTCCAGCACTATGAGTCTGGTCAGTTTTTCTAGCTCCATGTAGGTGGGTTATTTTCTGTTCCACAAATTAGAGCATTTCCACCTCCGAACCTCATGGGTCTGTTCCTAGAATCTAGGCTGCTCATTAAACAACTCCCAGCAGGTTTGCCACACCCTGTCCTCCTCCCTTTCTCCACCCTGTGCATTTCCTGCCCTGCTCCAACCTCCAAACCAGACTGTGCAAACCTTCCCATCTCCGGTGTATTTGCTGTCCCTCTCCCACCAGCAATCCCCTGATAATACCTACCTGAACTGGCTCCTCTGCAGCCATTTCTCTCCCCTGTCCCACGGGAGGATGGGATGAGCTGGAGCGAAACATGGACATCGTTCAGCAGCCTGTCTGGGTGGGAAGGGCAGTTGTGGAGGTTTCAGAACAGGTTTTAGTTAATTTCACAGCACGATTCCCCCAGGCCCTTTCCCTGCAGACAGACATCCTAGATTCTGCCATGCTGAGAAAATGCTTGATCTCTTTATTACAGTGTAGATCTGGCCCCTCCTGCCAGGCTAAGCCCACAGACACATTTTTAACCTCCCTCCCCACATCCCGTAACTTAGGGTATGTCTGCACTATCTGCTGGATCAGCAGGCAGCGATCAATCCAACGGGGGTCGAGTTATTGCATCAAGTCTAGACGTGATAAATCGACCCCCGAGTGTTCTCCCATAGACTTCTGTACTCCAGCTCGGCAAGAGGCGCAGGCAGAGTTGACAGGGGAGTGGCAGCAGTTGACTGATTGTGATGAAGACACCACGGTAAGTCGATCTAAGTACGTCCACTTCAGCTACTGTGAATGGCTAGCCAACTACAAAAGCAGTTTCTCCTCCCTCAACTGCTAGAAGAGGGCCTCATCCTCCCTGATTGAACTAACCTCATTACCACCAGAACAACAAGGAGTCTGGTGGCATCTTAAAGACTAATAGATTTATTTGGGCATAAGCTTTCGTGGGCAAAAACCTCACTTCTTCATATGCATAGAGTTCTTCCCTGCATATTTGTACCTGCCTCTGGAAATTTCCATTACATGCGCCTGACAAAGTGGGTATTCACCCACGAAAGCTTATGCTCCAATACATCGGTTAGTCTATAATGTGCCACAGGACTCTTTGTTGACTTAGATCGATCCCCCCTCATCCCCCCAGTGTAGACCAGGCCTCAGTCTCTGAACACAAGACTAGAAAAAAGCAGAAGTGAAGGAGTCACTTTCGATAATTCCCTCTGACACTGACCCCAGGGCAGCCACACCCCAGCAGGAGGGATATGGAGTCAGGAACTGGGTTTTCCTCTGTCTGATCCTCATCTTGTGCACAGCAAAGTAACTCTACCCAGCATGCAGTAATACATCTCTCTCAGTAGATTAGAGATCTGGAAATCTCTCTCAAAACTCTTCTCTAACACAGCCCCTTTCAGTCTCTCTTTCTTTCTCCTTTCCCTGTCCCCTCTCCCTGCCCATCTGGCTGGGAAAGTTCCATTCCTGGGTTCTTTGCTCTCCCATGGCTGGATTTTCTCCTGGCAATTGCTAATGGGAGGAGAAATGAGAAGGGGCTGTTTGTGCAGAGTCACTTTCATGCCAGTCCCAAGCACTTTCCCTGAGGTCTTTCAGTTACCAGGAGTCTCTGGCTCAGAATTTAGCATTAACAGGGCCCAGGGGTTCCCTATGGGGCTAGTACCAGCTGGATAAAGTTATCACCTGGGCCGGGCAGAGAAGAAAATTTAATTAAGGTCACTTCCCCACACTGAACCCCCGTTGGGAGGGCAGCAGCTCCTAAGCCTGGTCTCCCAGATCACAATGGAGGCTGCAGCGTGTGACCCAGGAAGCTGAACCCCAATATCCTGTGCAGAGAAGGACAAAGCATTTGAGCAGCCTTCCCTCCTTTAGCTCTCGGGGGAGAGCAGCTAATGAGAGCACCTCTTGACAGGGAGAATTACTAATCTCATTTGCCCCACTGTCCATCTGGAGTCACTCCTTGTCTTTCCATACAGTGACTCTGGATTAACAGTGATTTCAATGAAACCAGATTTCAGAAAGAATGAATCCAGAATGCTGTGGAAGAGACCATTGTATGGCAGTGCTAACTCACTTCCCACCTCCCTCACCCCCCCCAGAACTAGGACAAGGATGGGGGGCATGAATTTTCCTAATAGAACCGGAAGTTCCTGCAGTTTTCAAGAGAGGAGAAAAGCAAAATCTGTGATTTCACACTCACAGTGTATGATAAGTGGATAGAAAGTTATCACGGTGACTGGGCGTAGCCGGGGAATGCTCCCAGGATTCTGGCACAAGCTGATCAGGGAGAAGAAGCATGGTTAGTAGCAGCCCCCAGAGCCCCCAAACACTCTCCAGTACCCAGAACCCCAGCCAGGGTCCCACCAGATATTCCCTAGGACCCATTTGCCAGAGTCCCTGGACAGGGATCCCAGATACAACCTCAGAGACCCACCGGCCAGAGAACCTCCACCAGACAATCACTTCCAGGCTGGGAATCCCAAAAGTTTTCCCCCACCAAGAGCCCCCAGAAGCCAGGGATCTCCCACTGGGAACGCAGTCCCTCACCGCCTGCCTAGGACCCCCGCCTGCCCTTCAGCAGGATCTGCCATGCCATTTGCCTGGGATCCCCTCCTCCCCCCAGCGGGACCCCCTGATGGTTCACAGCGGGGCCCCTTACTCCACTTGCCTGGCATCCCCTGACCTAGTGCTGGGGATCCTCCCCTCCCCCCCCCAGCTCTGTGCACTGGGTATGGCAACAATCCCAGGAGCAAGTGATGGAAGCCCAGACAGAGCCCCTGGCACAGCACCAGGCAGTTTCTAACCCTCTGTCCCGCCTCCCCAAGATACGCCCACCCCCGCTGTTCTGCAGCCAACAGGCCCCCAGCAATACCCACCTCCAGGACCCATAGCCTCAGGGCTGGGTGTGACGAACTGGGACTGTTCTTAATGTGGTATGTGGTCTTTGAATGCTGAGTGGGGAATGTTGGCTGGGAAGGCAGGGGAGTGTGGCTAGGATGGTCTGCATTGGGGGATGGGAGACTGGCCATGAGGGAGAATACCTGAGCATGTAACATGAGAACCCAGGAAGGGGTTAGAGGCCAGGTGACACCTTTGCCCAGGAAACTGAACAAAGGCTGGGGGAGGAGACGCTGGGGGGAGAGAGTTGGGGAGCTGGCTGGAGGAATGGCTGGGAGGGAGATGGGACTCTGACCTCCCAAGGGGGATGTGGTGCCCTGGGGCCCCAAGATGCACCTAATTGGATGCGCGGTCCTGTTGTCTGTGCCTGCAAGACCTGTCTTGGACTGTATTCCTGTCAACTGAATAAACCTTCTGCTTTACTGGCTGGCTGACTGAGAGTCATGGGGAATCACAGGAAGCCAGGGGTGCAGGGCCTCGTGTCCCCCCCACACTCCGTGACAACTGGTGCAGCGGTGGGATGTACTGCACCCCATGGACAGCGCTCCCTGCAGTGACTGGGGAGCAGTAAAACGAAGGGGGATTGACGGGGAGCCGGTGGGCTGAAGAGTCAGAGAGAGACGATTTCAGGGGGCGATTCACCCCTGGGAGCGTGTGACCAGCGAGAAGGACTTTTGCAGTAACAGGGTCCCCAGGGGGATCGCAGCAAGTGGTCCCAGGGGCGGAGGAGTCTGCAGCTTGACCCTGGCATAGAGGTGGTGACCTCGAGAAGGACTGGCACACTAGGGGTTCTTCCTGGAAACTGTGGGGAGAGGTGAGCACGCAGGCCTGTGAGTGGCCAGCAGGAAGATGTATGCCAAGCGGCTTAAGAGCGACCTGGTGGAGCTGTGCAAGCAGAGGGGGCTGCGCAGTGGGAGGCTCACCAAAGAACAGCTCATTGCCCAGCTGGAGGAGGGAGATCGCTGAAATGAACTAATCCCTGTCTCTGAGGGAAGCAGCCTGACAAATGCAGCGCAGGCACCAGTGTCTGTCCCAGCTGGGAGTGGTCAGCCGTCTGCTGAGGGCTTCCCGATACCCCTCCTTCCTATGCCTAGGGGAAGGGTGGGGAGGAGCCCAGCAAATACCGAGAGCACCGTGACACACACCCCCCCCCCGGCCAGCAGGGGATCCTCCTGGCGAAGCTCGCTGGCCAGCAGGGGAACCTCCCAGCGACGCTCAGCATCTGTGGAGTGGAAGCGGCTGGAATGGGAGAAAGAGAGAGCTGGAGGATTGTGAACAACAGAGACAGCATGAACAGGAGGAAAAAGAGAAACAGAGGCAGCATGAAGAGAGACAGCATCAGCATGAACTGGAGCTGGCGAGGCTGAGGGGCAGCAAGCCCCCGGCTGCGGTGAGTGAGGGGGGACCCAGGACCACACGGAGCTTTGATAAGTGCATCCTGGCCCCACGTAAAGAGGGGAAGGACATGGATGACTTCCTGGATGCCTTTGAGACGGCCTGCGAGTTGCACCAGGTCGATCTTGCAGACAGACTCCGGGTTCTAACCCCCTTACTGGACCCCAAAGCCGTGGCACTGTACTGCCAACTGGAAGAGGCGGAGAAAGGGGACTACAAACTATTCAAAAAGGCCCTGCTACTTGAGTTTGGGCTGACTCCTGAGATGTACCGGGAAAAGTTCCGGAGTCAGGATAAAACCCCTGAGATCTCATATCTGCAACTAGCCGTCCGCATGGACGGATATGCCAGCAAGTGGGCAGATGGGGCCCAGATGAAGGAGGACCTGGTTAAATTGCTGGTACTGGAGCAACTGTATGAGCGGTGCGACCTGAGGCTGTAGTTGAGGGACAAAAAGCCAGAGAACCCACGACATGCAGGGCGGCTGGCCGATGAGTTTGTGAAGAGCCAGTCAGGGGATAACAGGGAGGAGTCCCAAAGGAACAGTCCCACCACAACGCAGAGAGAGTCACCAGGGACATCCCAGCAGGGAAATATGGAGAACCCCCACCAAAGGGGAACATCCAGTGTCAGGTCCATCCGACCCGCTCAAGGGGACCCACGGGACATGGGCTGCTATCACCGTGGCCAAAGAGGCCACATACGGGCCCAGTGCCCCAGGCTCAGGGACAGACTGAGCGGACTCAACCCACAGAGGGTTGACTGGGTAGCAACTCAGCCGAATGTGAGGCAGCGTTCCCAGGCAAGGGGGGCTGGCAGCGTACCACCCGCTAAGGAGGGAAGAGAGCTCCAGGCCAGCTCCTCTGGGGGGCTGGATGCTCCAGACTCAGGGTTTTTGGTTTACAGGGTGGATATGGGGCTGTCCCTCCGGAGAGAGTACCTTGTTCCCCTAGAGGTGGATGGGAGGAAGGTCAATGGATACTGGGATACGGGTGCAGAGGTGATGCTGGCCCAGCCTGAGGTGGTGGCCCCAGATCGGGTGGTGCCCAACACCTACCTGACCCTGACAAGGGTGGGCGAGACCCCAGTCAAAGTGCCCATGGCAAGAGTACACCTGAAGTGGGGGTCCAAGGAGGGCCCCAAGGACGTGGGGGTACACCCATATTTGCCCACTGAGGTGTTGATGGGGGGGGACCTGGAGGACTGGCCAAGCAACCTCCAGGGTGCCCTGGTTGTGACCCGTAGCCAGAGCCAGCGAGGGGCACTGCGCCCTGGCCTTGGGGAGGGTGCATTGCCCAAGGCGCAGGACCCTAACCTGGTGGGGGAGTGCGTGCCCAGGGACACAGCTCACGGAGGCTACGGCTCCAGACCCAGCCGGCGAGAGAGAGCAGGTGGCCATCCCTGTCCCAGCTGCTGAGTTCCAGGCTGAGTTGCAGAAAGATCCCTCCTTGCAGAAGATAAGGGACCTGGCCGACCTCAGTGCGGGTACAGACCATGGGGAGAAGTGGCCGGAAAAGGTTCCTGTGGGAGAAGGGGTTCCTGTACCGAGAATGGGCTCCCCCAGGGAAAATGGAGTCAGGGGGAATCAGGAGGCAGCTGCTGGTACCCCGGAAGTATCGCCGCCAGCTGCTGTACCGGGCCCATGCCATTCCCCTCTCAGGGCACCAGGGAACCTGGAGTACCCAGCAAAGACTGCTACGTAACTTTTACTGGCTTGGGGTCTTTGTTATTGTCCGACAGTACTGCTGAGCCTGTGACCCCTGTCAGAGGGTGAGAAAGGCCTGGGACAAGGGGAAAATGGCTTTAGGACCCTTGCCCAGCATAGAGGAACCTTCCCAGAGGGGGGCCAGGGTAAAAAGGGGGGCTCTGAACCAAGAGAGCCCGAATCAGAGACCTCCAGACTGGAATGCTGGGAGAAGACCCCAGCACAGTTGGAACCCCAGGGGTATTGGGGTGGGAAAAGGACATAAACCGTATAAACCTTCCCACATGCAAACTACGAGTGCCATCGAGCACACCCGACCTGAGGGGGGGAGTGAAACTGGAAGGGCCTGGTGTAATTCTCGCCAAGGAATGGGAGGGATGCTGGTGCATCCACGGGAACGGGGGTAGGTTTGAACTTCCCCAGGTCACTGGCTGAAGTGACCCCACTCAGTTCGGTCTCGAAGGGGGGGAGAGATGTGATGAACTGGGACTGTTCTTAATGTGATATGTGGTCTTTGAATGCTGAGTGGGGAGTGTTGGCTGGGAAGGCAGGGGAGTGTGGCTAGGATGGCCTGCATTGGGGGATGGGAGACTGGCCTTGAGGGAGAATACCTGAGCACGTAATATGAGAACCCAGGAAGGGGTTAGAGGCCAGGTGACACCTTTGCCGGGGAAACTGAACAAAGGCTGGGGGAGGAGACGTTGCGGGGAGAGAGTTGGGGAACTGGCTGGAGGAATGGCTGGGAGGGAGACAGGGCTCTGACCTCCCAAGGGGGCTGTGGTGCCCTGGGGCCCCAAGATGCACCTAATTGGGGGGGCTCCAGTTGTCTGTGCCTGCAGGACCTGTCTTGGACTGTATTCCTGTCATCTGAATAAACCTTCTGCTTTACTGGCTGGCTGAGAGTCATGGTGAATCGCAGGAAGCTGGGGGTGCAGGGTCTTGTATCCCCCCACACTCCATGACACTGGGCACCTCAGAACCACCCCCCAAAATTCCAAACCTCCAGAACCCACCAACCTGACTAGGGTACCCCCTGCCCAGCCACCCAGAGACCTCCCCCTACCACAATGCCCCTTCAGCTCCATCTGTAATCTCCCCACACAGACGTGCCCCCCCCACCCCAGCAACAGTGTTACCTCACACTGTCTGGTAAGCGAATAGAAAGTTATCACCGCCCCCTGCTGACCAGTCATACAGGCAGAAGGAGTCCTGGGGGATGCTTCTTTAACAGGAGAATGGAAGGCATGGTGGGCCAAAATAGTTAAGAAATTTCCATGCCCTGTCACTAGCAAATAATGGCCACCCCAGAGGTGGCTACATCTTAGCACTGCAGGAAGCAGCCCCGCTCAGAGACCATTTGTCATGGGGTTTGGGATACTTCTGGACCCACGCTGCACTCAGAGTGAACTCCTTATCCCATGCCAGATGGAGAAAAGAAAAGGGTCCAGCCAACTCTCCTGTTATCAGCTGGGAACCACTGATCCCACCAAACAGGGGGAGGCCTCTGGCTTTGATGTGTATTAAATATGTGGCTGGTCTCTTTCATCAGCAAACATTTTAATAGAGATATAGGAGGGAACAAATGATTCTCAAAGGAGACGGGAAAGATGATCTCTAGGCAATTTAACCCCCTACAACATCCAGGATGGAGAATGATTCAGGGCAACAGGCAAGAAAGGAGAAGTTGCTGGGATTCAGAAACATGGGGAACAGCCCCAAACCCGAGAGGATTTTTAATTGACATTTGATAGTGACATAGAAAGAGGCAAAACTTGAGCTTTGAGATCAATGTTCAGAAATAAAAGAGAAATGGTGGAAATCTGAGAGATTTTGGCTCAATTTTGCAAACATCTGCACTCACCTGATCCGACTAACCAGCAGCTGCTGTGAGATATGAAGGGGGCACCCACCAGTAAGGCTTAGGGGAGATTCCCCTCCCTTCATATCCATATTCAAGAATCTGAGAAAACGTGTAAATCTGAGATTTTCTTAGTATTTTACAATTAGAGAGACGGGGGAAATCTCAGGGCATATTATTCAATTAGAAATAGAAAACTAGAGAGAAGTGGGGCAAATGTTTAGGGTATTTTATACCAGTCTTTGAGATTTGCAGAGAATACATGTCACAAACTACATTTGATAACATGAGAGGAAAAACACCAAGATCTGAGGGGATTTTATATTGCTATTAAATAATTAGTGGAAAAGGGGGACTGTTGGACTGGATTTTATACGACTGTCCAATACATAAACACACAGTGATGGTTTCCGCGCCCCCCCCCCATTCCTATGGGCAGCAAGGAGCCCTTTGAAGAGCTGATTTAAGAAAGCAAAGGAGGGGGGGAGCGGGAAGGCTCCCTGGATGAGGGAAGGGGGCAGCCATGGGGGACGGGCAGGTGACTGGCAACTGATTGCTGGGGGCAACTGTGTTGGTAGTTAGCGGGCAGCAAGTGGGATTGGGAAACCGGGTGGAAATCTGGGCAGTCCCTATCGGGGACACTTGCTCCTCCCTTCCCGGCCCTAGCAGAGAACCAGGATCCCATCCCCAATCCAGGGGAAGCCATGTTTTGGGGAATGACTCAGGGCAACAATTTCCCACCTAAACAAGGACAAATTACTGCAGACAAAACGGGTGGGAAAATCCCCCTCATTAGAGATTTTAAATTGACATTTGAGACTCATGGAGAGAACAGGGGAAAATCTGGGGAGAGAAGAGAGCTGATCATTTGAGGGGAAAGGGGGGAATCTCCCCAGATTTTATAGCCACGTGTGAGATACTGAGAGAGAAAAGTATCAGAGGGGTAGCCGTGTTAGTCTGAATCTGTAAAAAGCAACAGAGGGTCCTGTGGCACCTTTGAGACTAACAGAAGTATTGGAGCATAAGCTTTCGTGGGTAAGAACCTCACTTCTTCATATGCAAGTGCATCTGAAGAAGTGAGGTTCTTACCCACGAAAGCTTATGCTCCAATACTTCTGTTAGTCTCAAAGGTGCCACAGGACCCTCTGAGAGAGAAAAAACTTCTCCCTCGGGGAATTTCCTGGCTGCACAGAGACAGTTCAAACCCCCTCCCCCACATCCCACTGACCTTCCTCCCCAAAACTCTGGCTTCTCCCCTCCCTGTCCGACACCCCCTCCCCCCACAGGGGACTCCCCGCAGGGCCCCACTCTCTGCCTCCCCGCCCAATGCCAGCGGTGCCGGGGGCAGATCCTGCTGCAGCTCCACGGGGGCTGAGGCAGCTCCGAGGCTTCTCCCAGGTTCCCCGGGGCAGACAGTCACTTTCCTGCCCGGCCCCAGCGCCCCCCCGGGGTCTGTCACTCACCGGGGGGCTCCGGCCAGGGGCTGCCCAGGGGGCGGGTCCGAGCTGGAGAAAGCCGCCCCCCAGCCGGGCAGGGAGAGATTAATACCAGGATCCCCCCCAGCACAGACCCGGGGAGCAGCACCTGCTCAGCCCGGGCCTCGGATCACACGGCGACAGCAGCAGCGTCTGGTCTGTGCCAAAGCCCGGGCCCCGGATCACACGAAGACAGCCGCGATAGTGATATTGGGCGGGGGCAGAACGAGCGAGCTTACATGGAGCATGCGCAATAACAGCTGCTGACCCCCCCCTCCCATACCTGAGCTGAAGAGGGCGGAAAGGCCCCCGGGGCAGGCAGGGAGATGTAGTTCCTGACTCTCCCAGGAGCGGAAGTGACGTTGTGTCTCCCGGCTCTGGGTATGCGCAGAGTCCTGCATGTGTAGAGGCAGCGCTCACCCGCTGCTGCTCCCTGGCGCTGCGGGGCCGGGCGGAGCAGGAGGGTCTGTGCCGGGGAGACCCATTAACCCCCCCGTGCCCGGCCCGCGCCCTGCTCCCGCTGGGGCCGCCCCGGGCTCTGCCCGCCCCGCTGCGGAGCTGCAGCCTCCAGGTACCGGAGCGAGCCCCGGGGGCGGGGCCGGGCGGTGACTCTGCCCCAGTGTCCGTGGGGGGGACCCGGCATCTCGCAGCGCCGGGATCTGCTCCCTGGGGGCAGCGCCCGCGGGGGGCTCGGAGCTGCTGTCCCCGCAGGAGCCCAACGCCCCCGGCCCGGCCAGGCTCTGCCCTGGGGCACCACGTGGGGGGAGGGGCCCGGCCCCCACTGGGGTCCCTGCGTGGGGCTGGGCCCGGCCCCCACTGGGGTCCCTGTGTACCATGTTGTGTAGCATAGTTTTATGGTGAATTGTTTTGCCTCAGCGTGTTTGGTGCCTGTGTTGTGTTGGTTTCAGTTGAGCTCTTTCTGTTGTGTGCTTTTGTCCTAGGGTGTGTTAGTTTGCATTGTGTTGCTTTCTTTTCCTTTGCATTGTCATTTTATGCTGTGGAGTGTAGGTTGTGTTTTTGTTTTTTTGTTTTCTGAATTGCCTGATATTATGTTGTGGTGGGATTTTTTTTCTGCATGTTGTGTTTTTGTATGTACATGTTGCATAGCATCATAGAAAGGTAGGACTGGACAGGACCTTAAGACGTCATCAAGTCCACCTCTCTGCCGAGGCAGGATCAAGTCTATGTAGATTATCTCTGCCAGAGGTTTGTCCTACCTGTTCTTAAAAACTTCCAGGGAAAAGATTCCACTGCCACCCTTGTAAGACTATTCCAGAGCTGAACTACCTAAGCTCTAGTGACACCCACACAGGTTTTAGTGGTGAGCAGCTCTGGAGAGAGAGGAGACCCCAGTGAGTGCGTAGCTGGGTAAATAGACTAAAGTTGGGAGGAGAAACATTGATGTGTCCAAGGTCACCCAAGCTGTCCGTGACAGAGCTAGAAAAAGATCCCATTTCTAGTACCACCGTACTGCTGTTTTGGGTAATGATGATCTCTGCCACACTGGTGTTTTAGGCATTGGTGCAAACCCTTTGTATAGACAGAATTTACACTAGTGCACTCTGGCACCAGTGCACCATGTCCCAATTTGAAGGTTTGGGGTGTGTGGGGGGACAGTGACGTCACTGAGGCGTGGGGCTGGCTGTACAGTGCAGCTGGTAATGGAGGGGCAGCAGTGAGTGCTGGAGGTATGAGCCAGGAGCACAGCCCCACAGGACTGGACACTGACTTCTCCTGGGTGCAGGGACTGCAGCTGAGGCCAAGACAGCCTGTACGTCCATGGACAAACCTCCTCTTCCTGCAGCCTACAATGTGGTCTGGGGACCTTTCCAAACTGCAGGTAACAGGGCTCTGGAGTTACCGGGGTTTGTTCCTGGCTCTGTCACTGACCTGCTTGGTGACCTTGGGGAACTCACAGCCCATCTCTGTTTTCCTCCTACCCGTAATCTACTTGGATTGTGATCTCTTTGGGGCAAGGTGAGGTAGCATTGGTGTTTTGTATAACAGTACTAACTTATTGCACTGTTAAATTTCATCCCACGGCTACCACGCTGAAACCCATCCCATTTCTATTACTCCAGTTTTCAAGGTCATGCAGATCTTCTTGGATGATATTCCTGCCCTCCTCCATATTGGCAATCCCTCCCAGCTTTGTGTCAGACTCCCACTTTTTGTGCCAAGGTCACTAAATGTTGAATAAAATTGGTCCCAAGACTGATCTCTGAAGAACTCCACTAGTAACCTCCCTCCAGCCTGAGAACTCACCGTTCAGTATGACCCCTTGTAGTCTCCCATGTAACCAATTCCTTATCGACCTTTCAGTTCTCATATTAATCCCCATCTTGTCCAATTTAATGAATAGTTTCCCATGTGGAACTGTATGAAATGCCTTACTGACATCCAGATAGATTTGAGCTACTGCATTTCCTTTGTCCAAAAAACTAGTTACCTTCTCACAGAAGGAGATATGGTTTCTCTGGTACCATCTACCTTTTGTGGCACCATGTTTTATTTATTTATAGTGCTGAAGGCTGGAAGGAACTGTTAGCAATAGTCCGAGAATGGCCATGTGGAGGTGGGGGAGGGGCAGGGCTGGCTCCAGGCACCAACATGGCAAGTTGGTGCTTGGGGCGGCCACTCCGGACAGGGGCGGCAGGTCCAGCTATTCGGCGGCAATTTGGCGGACGGTCCCTCACTCCCGCTAGGAGCGAAGGACCTTCCCCCGTATTGCTGCCGCAGATCGCGATCGCGGCTTTTTTTGTGTGTGTGTGTGTGTGTGTGTGGCTGCTTGGGGCGGCCAAAACCCTGGAGCCAGCCCTGGGGAGGGGATGCAATGTTGGAGGTGTATCTGGGATTTTGTTTTGTAGGAGTCCATGTCTCTGCTCCCTGTGGCCGTGGTGCATTCTGTACCAAAGCAGCATGTCAGCAGAGCAGACGCACACACCATAGCTCCATCTGGAACACCAGCATTTACTGCCAGATGGGATGGGCGATTTTTCAGGGGCTCAGCTTGATATGCCTGGCTGGGGTGGATTCAGTTGAACGGGGGTCTGGGTCTCTGATAGTTTGGGATGTTCCTTTTTGCATAGTCAGTTCTTTCCCTTTATTGTTTTACCCCCACCTATGCCTGATGTCATTCTCTTCTTAACTTGCTTTGGTTATTTCACTTCCAGTTTTTAAATGGGATCTAATAATTGCAAAGCTGAATGAAAGATAAAACAAACAGAACCATTTGAATTTTGGCACATAGCTGGTAGAACTTTGCCTAGTGAAAGTCTGCTGTAATTACCTGGTTACCTATAGCATTTTCTGGTGGGGTGGATAAAGAAATGTCAAAGAGCCAAAAGCGATTTTAGGGCGAAAGGGCTTGTCGGGTGTTTGCTCTCTAGGAAGCATGTCACAGCCAGGGCTTGCAGCCTTTCAGGAGGGGTGTGCTGGATTGTATTTAGGAATCTCAAAATAAAAGGTTAAGACGGCTGGTTCACAATATCCAGTGAAATTTTGCAAACAATTATACAAATAGACCTTAACACTATTAAAACAACATGGTATTAATACTGATTCAAAACCGAAATTAAAATTACGAGCTAAACACATGAGAAATGAACTGACACCTAATTTCCATTTATTAATGCCTGAAATTTTGACACTTGCTCACACCATTTTTTTTAAAAGCAATGCACAGCACACAGTCAAGTTAATTAATGAAAGCAGACCAATTATTGACTGCTTTGTGTCGCACAGTGATTCTCAAACCTTTGCACTGGTGAGCCCTTTCACATAGTAAGCCTCAGTGTGCGACCCCCCCCCCCATAAATTAAAAACACTTCTTTATATATTTGACACCATTATAAATGCTGGAGGCTAAGTGGGGTCTGGGGTGGAGGCTGACAGCTCGTAGCCCCCCATATAATAACCTCCTGACCCCCAATTTGAGAACCCCTGGTGTTCATAAGCATCTGATTAAAACTGTACCACTCTGAATGAAAATGCATCAACACAGCTTAGCTCCAGTGTGTTTTTGAATGTTATAATTCTTGACATCTGATTTGTGTCCATTTATTCTTTTACAGAGAGATTGCCAGCAGTGCCCCTCTGCCATGTACATAGGCCAAACCGGACAATCTCTACGTAAAAGAATAAATGGACCCAAATCAGACGTCAATAATTATAACATTCAAAAACCAGTCGGAGAACACTTCACTCTGCCTAGTCACTCGATTACAGACCTAAATGTCGCAATATTACAACAACAAAAAACTTCGAAAACAGACTCCAACGAGAGACTGCTGAATTGGAATTGATTTGCAAATTGAATAAAGACTGGGAATGGATGGGTCATTACACAAAGCAAAACTATTTCCCCATATTTATTCTTCCCCCCTACTGTTTGTTCCTCACACCTTCTTGTCAATTGCTGGAAATGGGCCATTTTGGTTACCACTACAAAATGTTTTATTTTTCTCCCCTACTGGTAATAGCTCACCTTAACTGATCACTCTAGTGTCTATGGTAACACCCATTGTTTCATGTTCTCTCTCTCTCTTTCTGTGTGTGTGTGTGTGTGTGTGTGTGTGTGTGTATATATGTATATGTATATATATGTATGTATATGTCCTCCTACTGTATTTTCCACTGTATGCATCCGATGAAGTGGGTTTTAGCCAATGAAAGTTTATGCTCAAATAAATTTGCTAGTCTCTAACGTGCCACAAGTACTCCTGTAGCTTTTTGTTTTTGAACAGTTATATGATTTGGCTCTTTGAATCTCAACATGTACTGTAATTAAATAATTGTCTGACCATCCCCCTAACTTCCCACAGCTCTGAACATTGAAATTGTAAACATTAAAAAAGGGCTTAAAAATAAATATCGCTATAATCTATTGAAATTACCAGTAATCAGAATATGCTAGGGGATGGAAATTCACACCTAAGGCCTCCACTTAATTCTGCCCTGTAGTGACACCGGCCAATCGCCAGAGGGCTACAACTAAGGCATTTTACTGTATAAAGTTCCAGCTGAGATTATACTGACATGTGCATGCTGAACAGCTTCTGGAATTTGGTTCAAAGTATTTACATGTTTCCCTGACCTATTCTTAAAAGTGCTGCTATAGAAAGTGGGGAGGGGCAGAATCTCACTGCAGGATCTGTAGCAGAAACTCTTAGAACAGGTGTGGCGAACCTGAGCCTGAGAAGGAGCCAGAATTTACCAATGTACGTTGCCAAAGAGCCACAGTAATACGTCAGCAGCCCCCCATCAGCTCCCCCACCCTGCTCCCAGAGCCTCCTGTCCACCGGCAGCCCCACTAATCAGCGCCTCCCCCTCCCTCCCCGCACCTCCCGATCAGCCGTTTTGTGGCATGCAGGAGGCTCTGGGGAGGAGCGAGGGCACTGCAGGCTCAGGGGAGGGGGCGGGAAGGGGTGGAGTGGGGGCAGGGCCTGCAGCAGAGCCAGTGGTTGAGTAGTGAGCACCCCCCAGCACATTGGAAAGTTGGCACCAGCCCTGAAGTCGGTGCCTATACCCGGAGCTGCATATTAACGTCTGAAGAGCCGCACGTGGCTCCAGAGCCACAGGTTGGCCACCCCTGTCTTAGATATTTATAGCTTATTTGAAGAAGGATGGGGATTGGTGGGTGTCTGGGGCTCTAATAACACACACACACATATCATAGTTCTTAATGAATTCTCATTTTACCATTCCCATAACCTGCTAATTATCCCTGGCTGCCCCCGGGATACTAAGGGGATCCTAAGTATGGAACCTAAGGCACAAGGATCTTTCAGTGTCTGGCTCAAAGTCATCCACTTCATTGGATAAATCCCTAGTTGCTGGACTCTGCAGAGGGGTGAGGAGGTGAATTCTATCCCCCATTCCTGGGCATGGACTCCCACACACAATCCTCACCCCGATCTCAGACACTACTCCAACCTTCCCCTGCAGTGATGGAACCACTTGATGTTGCCAGAGCCATCTGCCATGGGACCTAGAGGGGGCAGAGGCCCAGCTCCAGAACTGCTACCCCTGCCCACAGCCCCCACACTGTGCTGGAGTTGCCCTGCCTTTCCAGTCTGCAGATGGGTCTAGCAGTTTGAGGACCCAGGCCATGCATCCACCACACACAAACTTCCTTACAATGCACATCCCACGATTGGGAAGGACCATCTGGGGCTGGCTGCAGTCTCTCTTTGCTGCTGTGAGAGGAATGAGGTGGTCTTTCATATAGGACACAAACATACCCAGGGGCAGAAGGGAAATGTAGTTTCTTCCAGGGGCTTGAAAATGTTTGATTTAGAGTCCTGAGCTCTGTCTTCCTGTTTGTCTCCTTCTGCCACTTTCAGATCTCTTGGAGAGACAAGGTGGGTGAGGTCATTTCTTTTAGGACCAATTAAAAATACCTCTCTTTGATATCCTGGGACCAACATGGCTGCAACAACTCTTTTCCCTTTGTATCCCCTCCCCCTCTAATATCCCCCTCAGCTGAGACTGTCCCATGTGATGGGAAAATAAGGGTTCAGTCCTGTCACTGGATTGGGTCTTGCCGGCACTGATGGAGTAAAAGCCTGTGTGCATTAATGACAGTAGCAGCTCTGGGACTCAGAGACATAGAGAGAAGAGATGGGAGTGAGCAGGTTATGTTTGTGCAGGGTGTGAGTTACTCATGTGGGAATTCTGCGCCACTGCATACGCACAGAATTCACATCCAGCGCAGAATTTTTTTTTTGTATGAAGAATATACATTCTGCCCGAGAAGTGCTGCAGTTCTGCCTTTCACCCACCAGAGGCCCCTGTGGCACCAGAACAGCCAGCAGCCAGCTGGGTTCATCTTGGTAGGAAATTGTTGCCCTGACCTATACCCCAAATGGGAAGAGAGTTAGTGGGTACAACTTGGGAGAGTCCTGAGACGTGGCTGCCTCTGGGGTTGGGGAGAGGGTGGTCATTCTCTACTTGCAAGAGGGTGTGGAAGGGGCACAGGAGGAGCAAGTGTTCCGAATGGAGACTGCCCAGCCCCAGGTTACCCAGTGCCAGCTGCTTCTGCCCCTCCCATACCCCAAACCTCTTCACCCCTCCAACTATCAGCTGTCAGTCTTCCCTCGCTGCTACCCCTTCCTGACTGGGAGAGAAACTCTAAGCTCTATCCCCTTCTCTTTCCCTCTGAAACTTGCCTTGCCCAGGACTTTGCTGCCTGTGGGAATGGCAAGTAGGGATGGGGAGCTATCACTTTTTGCATATTTACTGAACATTCATCTAGTCACTGACACCTTCATTAATGCTGAGGTAAGATTGCCAAGCAGTATGTTGGGCCCTGCCAGAATGTTAAGTTCAGCAAAAGCCAAACCTCCACAAACTTGGAAATACCTAGCTAATGTACAAGCCAATGCAACCTTAACTCTGCCCCCTGGAGCTGGCAACAGCCACTGGGCAGTATCTGCCTGCACTTCAGCTGCACTCACTGTGTAGCTGCACTGAAATGTAGAGGCATTAGTTAGAACAGCATGGTGGAGGTTTGATTCTAATATGAGAAGATCTGGCTCTGAGTCCCCCATGTTTGCGATGAAAGGAAAAGGTGCATGTGTAACTTGAGCTTCCAGTCTGTATCATTTCTGCACTGAGCTGTGCATGTTGTCAGGAGGAAACAAGGGACTGTTTGCCATGGGAATGGTCAGCAGTAAGATGGGATCTGAGAGCAGTCTGTGTGCTTAACCATGGCTAAGTGAATGTTAATGATGTTAGCTGGAATTTCTGTGAGTAAGAATTAAACAGTTGTAAAAAGGGGTGAAGAGGTGTTCAATTGACCGTGTGTGTGGCTGTTTCTGGGAAGCAGGCCGAGTGTCTGAGTGTAGAACAGGTGTCAATAGCTCCTGTACAGCGCAGCTCACTTAAAATCACATTCTGTCTTAGCAAAGGTAAGGTGCTTGATTCTGTGCCATGGTTGTCTTTTTCCCTAGTACTTTAGGCCAGGTGCACATAGGTGTGTTGTAGGGGTAAAGAAAGGGTCATTGCTCACCTGGGTCATAATTAGGATTACATTGGTGTACACTTTATTTCTGCATTTCCTGATTATGACAAGTTTGAGTTTTGTTGATCTCTCTTCTGGAGGGGCACCAGACAGCTCCGGGCAACCTTAAATTGCATTAATCAAGTTTTTTGGAAGTGAATTTCCTAGCTTTTTACACAGAGTGGTGTTGGCTGGAGGAGTTAGCAGCCCTGTAGGCAGTTGTGGGTATCATGCAGGTTTGCATTCAGAGGCACAGAGAAGTACAATGACTTACCCAAGGTCACCCAGCAGGCCCATGGCAGAGCCAGGAATAGCCCCGTCCAGTGTTCTCTCGACATAGGTGCTGGGAGATTCTGAAGTGCAACTCCCCTGTCCTGTACTTTTTGTTACGGTGGAATGAGAATAATGGTCATGCTTTCAAATGTCTCTCTCCTTCCCCACCTCCTCCTCCTGCCACCACTTGCAGCTCAGCCTCCCCTTCTTTCAAGTGTTTGTCATGGGCAGTTGGTAACACAGCCAGTGAAAGAAATCTCCAACATGGTCTGTGCCCCAAGATCTTGACAGTTTAATCACATGGTGGTTACAGTAACTAAGTACATGAGAGAAGACTGGTGTTTGTCTCTCTCTCCTTCTCCACCTCCTCCTCCTGCCACTATTTCCTGTTCAGCCTCCCCTTCTTGTCCAGCCCCTCCAACCCTTTCTTAGCACTGTAGAAGCCAGTAGCTGTCTCCTGTCCTAGGCTGCTCCACACACGTATTACAGGCGGCAGCAGCAGGGTATGGTCTGGTGCATGCCACCTTGGTGATGTAGCCTGAGCTGGGCCCCTCACTGCTACTTCCAGCTGGGCCCCCTGCCTCTGGTCCAGCCATGCCCTAGCCCTCTGCCCAGTCTGCCCCTCCTCCAAACAGGCCCCCTCCCCTATCACTCTGGCCTGCCCCTCCACCCCATACACGTGTAACATGTGCCTTTAAACTATTCATATTTTGGATTTGGGACGATTAAATTTGTGTTACCTTCAGCTCCCCCCTCCTCCCCCCACTCCAGTTCCCAGTGTTTGGTGGTGCCCTGATGGTTTTCCATTGATAGTTTGGGAGGGAGCAAGGCTGGTCATTTGAGTGTTGCGTTACCTTGCAGCTGACTAGTGAGAAGTGACGACTCCCTCTTGGGTGGATGGGCCAATCCCGGGGCCTGTTACCTCTCGGTGATTGATTTTCCATTCCAAGTCCATAGAGTAGATTTTCTGTATAGATGCTTTGTTCCTTACACGTGACCCATACGTTGATCTCTGTCATTATGACTCTTGACCAGTTATGAGCTTTCTGTAGACACCTCACATGACCATCCTCCAAGAGATGTGTTTGGTGTGATGGGTTTGTCAGGTCTCAGGTGAGAGCTGCTGGCAAAGACCAAGTGACCCTTTGCCAAGGGATCTCTGTGTCACTATCTAACCCCCGTAGGCCAGGGACAGGACAACTTTCTGCCAATGGCCTCCACGATGGGTGCTGAGTTCACTGCAGTGCCTTTTGTCCCCTCTCCATTTCCCTTCTTGGTGTCCTGTCTGGGACACTGCCCCGCTTCCTGCTCCCTAGGCCACCCCGTATCTACTCCATGTGCCAGGCTGCTGGCAGCCCCCAGTGAGAGGCCATTCCAACCTATCAAACCTGTGCCCAACTGCTGGGCCCCAGGCTTTCTGGGGTGTGCCTCTGTGAGTCCAATTGCCCCCTGCCCCAGGGATGCTACAGGGGCCCGTCCTTCTAGGGTGTCAGGGCTCAACCCTCTGGCTGAGGCCTTAGGGCACTTTCTTCCTCTCTCAGGATACCAGGTGAAACAACAGAAGAGATGATTGTCGGCAAACAAGGGTAAATAAAGGAATGAAAGAAAAGAAACGGGGTGGGGGGAAACTGTGGACAGCTCCCATCAGGCTATGGACCACTCTTACTTCTGGGGGCTCTGGGAGAATCTCAGTCCCCTTCAGAGTTTACTGGGTCTCCAGTGCAAGTTTCAGCTTGCTCCCCCTTTGAGCTGCAGGGAACCCCACCCTCCCTCAGTGAAGGTGAGAGCCCCGAATGCTGCCAGCCCTCTCTTTGGAGCTGGAGATGCTCAACAGACAGTTCCCTTCTCAGGGTTGCTCCCCATTGACTAGAGTAGGTCTCTCCTGTTAAATTCTGCTCCAGTCCTGGCATGGTTTGCAGGTATGGAGGGGCTGGGCCAGTCCAGACTAAAGCAGGAGTTTAACCCCTTCTGTGCCAGCGTGGGGTTTATATAGCCCTTCACAGACACCCAGGCCCAGGGAATGGCCCCCTATCAGCCCCATGCCTGATGTGGTGGGGTGCCTTTGAGGGTGCTGCTCCCACTCCCTCCCCTCCCTCTTTACTTTCACCACAGTGCCTGTGACCTTCACTTCCTGAGGGGTGACCCCCAGAAGGTGTGTTTTGTTATCCCTTTCCCTGCCCCCGGATCCATTGTGCACCCTCTGTCACTCACCTCTGTCTCCGGAGACAAGATGGATCATGAGACACGGGTGATGCTATGCTGGAGATCCATCATCACTGAAGGAGTGGCAGCCTTGGCCCTCCTTGAAGGTTGCCGGGATGCTGATCTGCACTGGAGGAGAACTGGGGCTTGACTGAGTCCATAGACCATTTGGCCCACACTGTGTCACTGTAAACCCTGCTCTGCATTGCTGCAAATTGCTGCTGGTGGCATTTTGCCCATAAATCTCTGTAATGATATCTTCAGTGACTCGAGAGCATGAGCACCAGCCTCAAGGCAGACTGGGTAAGAAGCAGGGCACAAACCCCAAACTGGTTGTGAGGTCTATATGTAGATTTCACCACCAAGAAGTATCCAGTGTGAACACTTCAGGCACTGTAACAGCATTAACGTGGAATCACAGACAGTCCCCTGGGGTCATCCCATGTATCTCACCACACAGGTGAGCCTACCTTTGTTACAGATGGTCTCTTACACCGGGGGTTCTCAACCTTTTTCTTTGTGAGCCCCCCCCCCCCCAACATGCTATAAAAACTTCACGGCCCATGTGGGCCACAATAACTGGGGCTGGTGTTAGGGGGTAGCAAGCAGGGAAAGTGCCTGGGGTCCCATGCCACAGGGGCCCCACAAAGCTACATTGCTTAGCCTTTGGCTTCAGCCTTGGGTGGTGGGACTCAGGGCCCCAGACTTCATCCCTATGTGCTGGGACTTCAGCTTTCTGCCCTGGGCCTTGGCAAGTCTAATGTTGGCCTTGCTTGGCAGCCCCCCTGAAATCTGCTCGTGGCCCCCCAGAGGGCCCCAGATTCCTTTTTGAGAACCACTGCCTTACACCACGAATCACAGCAATGTTGAGGTTACTGCCAGTCCCAAAGGTCCAGTCACTTACTTAGGTCAATTGACTCTTAGATCTCCCAACAAAGACAACTCTTGTAGCCAGTCCTGTAATAACCTGTATTAACATTTATTTAAAAGGAAATGAGTTGTGTACAAAGTTAAAGCAGGTAATCATGTAGATGAAGACGAGTTACAGTCTTAAATTTCAAAAGGTAATAGAAGCTTCTATAATAAGCAAGCTCTGCATATTCTTTAGGACTAACCCAGGCTAAGCAGCTGGGGATCACTGGCTTAAGCCTAGAAACTTTGCCCCCCAGAGTCCAAGCAGCATACAGATAATCAGTTCCTTCTGTATGGGGTTTCCCCCCCGTCCTGACATGCTCTGAGCTGCAAATTCAGCTAATGGGAAGTCAGCACAACAACAGTCGTTTGTCTTCTTTAACATCCCATAATAGTATATCTGGTGTTGATGGAGCTTTCCTGCCAGGCAGGGTATAATGCATTCTGTTGCCAATCAGCACTTCACCTAGGTAAAGTCTCTCTCCTGTCTGGTGATTTACATAGACACAGAGGCTCACAATGCAACTAGTCAGATATTAACCCAGGCAGACTCATGAGCATTCAATAAAGTCTAAACATATTCTCATAATTCTAATACCTGTTTTAACAGTACTAACACAGGTGAGCCAGACTGATTCCAACTATGCATTTCTCCATGTTCAATTAAGACATGGGGGCTTTTGCAAGAGCTAACCCCTCATCTGCCAGTGTCACAGGCATGATGGGCAGGGACGGTGTCTCTAGCCTCTGTTTGCCAGAAGCTGGGAATGGGTGACAGGGGATGGATCACTTGATGATTCCCTGTTCTGTTCATTCCCTCTGAAGCACCTGGCATTGGCCACTGAGCTACATGAACCATTGGTTTCACTCAGTGGGCTGTTCTCATGTTCAGTCTCTACCAGGAGTATCTACTCATTTGGACTCACTGGGGAGCCACAGAAAGAAACAAGGTTTGCTGAGGCAAGGAGGCCCAGTCTCAGAGCCCTTAGGGTCACGCTTGCCAAAAGCTAAAACTAGGCCCAGCCCAGCCCATGAAAAGGGGCACTCGCAGGAGAGACTGTATAAAAGCTGGAGCATCAAACAACTTTGTAAACCTGAGACAGCTGCCTTGGGGACAATAACAGGGAGAATCCTCCAAAGTGACTCCTTTGATTCTGCTCTTCTCTGGCCTTTAGTTCATAGAATGATAGAACTGGAAGGGACCTCAAAAGATCATCTAGTCCAGTCCCTTGCACTCAAGGCAGGACTATGTATTATCTAGACCAGGGGTAGGCAACCTATGGCATGCGTGCCGAACGTGGCACGCAAGCTTATTTTCAGTAGCACTCACACTGCCCAAGTCCTGGCCACCGGTCCGGGGGGCCCTGCGTTTTAATTTAATTTTAAATGAAGCTTCTTAAACATTTTATAAACCTTATTTACTTTACATACAACAGTAGTTTAGTTATATATTATAGACTTATAGAATGAGACCTTCTAAAAATGTAAAAATGTATTACTGGCACGTGAAACCTTATATTAGGGTATGTCTACACTACAGGATTAATCCGAATGTACAGAATTTGATTTTTAGCAACAGATTGTATAAAGTCGAATGTATGCAGCCACACTAAGCACATTAATTTGAATGTATGCAGCCCACTAAGCACCGGGGCTAGCGTCGATTTCCGGAGTGTTGCACTGTGGGTAGTTATCCCATAGCTATCCCATAGTTCCCCCAGTCTCCACCACCCATTGGAATTCTGGGTTGAGATCCCAGTGCCTGATGGGGCAAAAAACATTGTCGCAGGTGGTTCTGGGTACAGCCTCATCCCTCCCTCCATGAAAGCAACGGCAGACAACCATTTCGTGCCTTTTTTCCTGGATGAACACTGCAGACTCCATACCACGGCAAGCATGGAGCCCGCTCAGCTCAAGACAACAGTAATGAACATTGTAAACGTCTCGCACATTCTCATGCGGTTTATGCTGAGCCAGGACCAGAAAAACGAGGCGAGAAGGAGGCGGCGACGGCAGCTCAGTGACAAGAGTGATGAGGACATGGGCACAGAATTCTCTCAAACCGCGGGCCCCAGTGCTTTGGAGATCATGTTAATGGGGCAGGTTCTATCTGTGGAACGCCGATTCTGGGCCCGGGAAACAAGCACAGACTGGTGGGACTGCATAGTGTTGCAGGTGTGGGACGATTCCCAGTGTCTGCGAAACTTTTGCATGCGTAAGGGCACTTTCATGGAACTTTGTGACATGCTGTCCCCTGCCCTGAAGCACCAGAATACCAAGATGAGAGCAGCCCTCACAGTTGAGAAGCGAGTGGCGATAGCCCTGTGGAAGCTTGCAACGCCAGACAGCTACCGGTCAGTCAGGAATCAATTTGGAGTGGGAAAATCTACTTTGGGGGCTGCTGTGATGCAAGTTGCCAAAGCAAACACTGAGCTGCTACTACGAAAGGTAGTGACTCTGGGAAATGTGCAGGTCATAGTGGATGGCTTTGCTGCAATGGGATTCCCTAACTGTGGTGGGGTGATAGATGGAACCCATATCCCTATCTTGGCACCGGAGCACCAGGGTACCCAGTACATAAATTGCAAGGGGTACTTTTCAATGGTGCTGCAAGCACTGGTGGATCACAAGGGACGTTTCACCAACATCAACGTGGGCTGGCCGGGAAGGGTTCATGATGCTCGCTTCTTCAGGAACACTACTCTGTTTAAACGGCTGCAGCAAGGGACTTACTTCCTGGACCAGAAAATAACCGTTGGGGATTTTGAAATGCCAATAGTTATTCTTGGGGACCCAGCCTACCCCTTAATGCCATGGCTCATGAAGCCATACACAGGCAGCCGGGACAGCAGTCAGGACCTGTTCAACTACAGGCTGAGCAAGTGCAGAATGGTGGTAGAATGTGCATTTGGACGTTTAAAAGGTCGCTGGCGCACTTCACTGACTCGTTCAGACCTCAGCCAAACCAATATCCCCATTGTTATTGCTGCTTGCTGTGTGCTCCACAATCTCTGTGAGAGTAAGGGGGAGACCTTTATGGCGGGGTGGGAGGCTGAGGCAAATCGCCTTGCTGCTGATTACGCGCAGCCAGTCACCAGGGCAATTAGAAGAGCACACTAGGAAGCGCTTCGCGTCAGAGAAGCTTTGAAAACCAGTTTCATGACTGGCCAAGCTACCGTGTGAAATTTCTGTTTGTTTCTCCTTGATGAAAACCCGCCCCCTTTATTGACTCATTCTCTGTAAGGAACCCACCCTCCTCCTTCGATCACAGCTTGCTTTCAAAGGAAATAAAATCACTATCGTTTAAAAATCATTTATTCTTTATTAACTGATTATAAAAAGAGGGAGAGAACCCGGGTGGGGTTTGGGAGGAGGATCGGCAGGAAGGAAAAGGCCAATAAAAAAAGGTAAAAAAAATGACAGCCTTTTGCTTGGGCTGACCACAGGGGTGGAATGGGAGGGTGCACGGAGCCTCTCCTTCCCCCCCCCCCCCCGCGTTCTTACATGTCTGGGTGAGGAAGCTATGGAACATGGTGAGAGGGGAGGGGGGTTATACAGGGGCTGTAGCGGCACTCTGTTATCCTGCTGCTGTTCCTGAAGCTCCACCAGACGCCGGAGCATGTCTGTTTGCTCACGCAGCAGCCCCAGCGTTGCATCCTGCCTCCTCTGATCTTCCTGCATGTCCTCATGTTCACTGGCATCTTTCCTATACTTTGAAAACATGTCCTTCCACTCATTCAGATGAGCTCTGTCACTGCGGGTGGATTCCATGATTTTCGCGAACATCTCGTCTCGCATCCTCTTTTTCCGACGCCTTATCTGAGATAGCCTTCGGGACGGAGGAGGGAGGCTTGAAAAATTAGCAGCTGCTGGAGGGAGGGAAAAAAGGAGAGAATTTTTTAAAAAGATACATTTTACAGAACAATGCTTATACTCTTTCACGGTGACCAACACTATTCACGTTACATAGCACATGTGATTTCTGTGCAAGGTCGCATTTTGCCTCTTAATATTGAGTGTCTGCGACTTTGGTGTTGGAGAGCACAGATGCAGGTCCGGGCAACAGAATTCGGCTTGCATGCGGCCATGGTAAGCCATTGTCTTTCGGCTTCTGCAGTTTTTCTACAAGCAGTGCCCTCCTTTCGCACATACCAAGCGAAGCCCATAGAGTGCTGCGGTTTTCCTGTTCACGTGCAGCAGCAGAAACCAAACTAACACCCCCCCCCCCAATTCTCTGGGATGATCGCTTTTTCCCTCCCCCCACCGCGTGGCTGGAATCAGGGAAGATCCCTGCAGAAACCAAACTAACCTCCCCCCATCCAATTCTCTGGGATGATCGCGTTATCCCTCCCCCCACCGCGTGGCTGGTATCAGGGAAGATCCCTGCCAGCCAAACACAAAAAACTCAGCGCCCATGATCTCTCCCCCCCGCCCTCCGTTTGGCTAACTGCAGAGAAGGATTTCTTTTCAGCCACAGGCCAACAGCTCAGTAGGAATGGCCACCTCTGTCCCCTTAATTAAATTCCCGTATTTCAACCAGGTTACCATGAGTGATATCACTCTCCTGAGGATAACACAGCGAGATAAAGAACGGATGTTGCTTAAATGCCAGCAAACACCGGGACCATACACTGCCAGGCTTTGTCATACAATGATACCAGATTACTTGCTACTGGCATGGCGTGGTCAAGTGTCCTACCATGGAGGGCTGAATAAGGCTGCACTGCCCAGAAACCTTGTGGAAAGGCTTTTGGAGTACCTCCAGGAGAGCTTCATGGAGATGTCCCTGGAGGATTTCCGCTCCATCCCCAGACACGTTAACAGATTTTTCCAGTAGCTGCACTGGCCGCGAATGCATCCCAAGTCCTCAGGGCAAAGTAATCATTAAAAAACGCTTGCTTTTAAACCATGTTTTATATTTACAAAGGTACACTCACCGGAGGTCCCTTCCATGCCCTCATTGTCTGGGGGTTGGGAGGGTACTTCAGTCAGGCTGAGAAAAAGATCCTGGCTGTTGGGGAGAACGGAGTACTGTGTGCTGTCCACAAGCTCGTCCTCCTCCTCCTACTACTCCTCTTCCCCATCCGCAGAATCCTCAGGTGTGGCTGATGAGATTACTCCCACCTCAGAATCCACGGTCAGAGGTGGGGTAGTGGTGGCAGCCCCCCCTAGAATTGCATAGATCTTGACATAGAAGCGGCATGTCCACGGCTCTGACCTGGAGCGACCGTTTGCCTCCTTTGTTTTTTGATAGGCTTGTCTGAGCTCCTTGACATTCATGCGGCACTGATCTGAGTCCCTATTGTGACCTCTCTCCATCATGCCCTTGGAGATTTTTTTCAAAAGTTTTGGCATTTCATCTTTTCGAACGAAGTTCTGCTAGCACTGAATCCTCTCCCCATATAGTGATCAGATCCAGTACCTCCCGTACGGTCCATGCTGGTGCTCTTTTTCGATTATCAGCCTACATAGTTACCTGTGCTGATGAGCTCTCTGTGGTCACCTGTGCTCTCCACGCTGGGCAAACAGGAAATGAAATTCAAATGTTCGCAGGGCTTTTCCTGTCTACCTTTGTAGTGCATCCGAGTTCAGATTGCTGTCCAGAGCGGTCACAATGGTGCACTATGGGATAGCTCCCGGAGGCCAACACCATCGAATTGCGGCCACACTAACCCTAATTGGAAATGACATCATCGATTTTGGCGCTACTCCGCTCATCGGGGAGGAGTACAGAAATCGATTTTAAGAGCCCTTTATTTTGAAATAAATGGCTTCGTTGTGTTTACTGGTGCAGGGTTAATGCGATTTAACGCTGCTACATTCGAATTAAACTCATAGTGTAGACCAGGCCTTAGAGTGAATAAATGAATCCTCGGCACACCACTCCTGAAAGGTTGCCGACCCCTGATCTAGACCATTCCTGACAGGTATTTATCCAGCCTGCTTTTAAAAATCCCCAAGAATGAAGATTCCACAACCTCCCTAGGCAATTTATTCCAGTGCTTAACCACTCTGACAGGAAGTTTTTCCTAATGTCCAACCTAAAGCACCCTTGCTGCAATTTAAGCCCATTGCTTCTTGTACTATCCTCAGAGGTTAAGAAGAACAATTTTCTCTCTCCTCCTTGTAACAACCTTTTATGTACTTGAAAATTGTGATCATGTCCCCTCTCAGTCTTCTCTTCTCAAGACTAAACACACCCAATTTTTTCAATCTTGCCTCATAGATCATGTTTTCTAGATTGTTAATCATTTTTGTTGCTCTTCTCTGGACGTTCTCCAATTTGTCCATATCTTTCCTGAAATGTGGCGCCCAGAACAGGACACAATACTTCAGTTCAGGCCTAATCAGCGTGGAGTAGAGTGAAAGAATTACTTCTTCTGTCTACTTACAATACTCCTGTTAATACATCCCAGAATGATGTTCGCTTTTTTTCTAACAGTGTTACACTGTTGACTCATATTTAGCTTCAGAGGGGTAGCCGTGTTAGTCTGAATCTGTAAAAAGCAACAGAGGGTCCTGTGGCACCTTTGAGACTAACAGAAGTACTGGGAGCATAAGCTTTCGTGGGTAAGAACCTCACTTCTTCAGATGCAAGACATGCATATTTAGCTTGTGATCCACTATGACTACCAGATCCCTTTCCACAGTACTCCTTCCTAGGCAGTCATTTCCCAATTTTGTACGTGTGCAACTGATTGTTCCTTCTTAAGTGGAGTACTTTGCATTTGTCCTTATTGAATTTCATCCTATTTACTTCAGACCATTTCTCCAGTTTGTCCAGATCATTTTGAATTTTAATCCTATCCTCCAAAGCACTTGTAATCCCTCCCTGCTTGGTATCGTTCGCAAACATGATAAATGTAACAGAGAGATTCTGTTACTGAGAGGGTTTCACCATGTCTCAGAGGGTTACACCCTGGTGGGAGGAGGCTAGGCCTGAACTGGAATAAGGTCACTCTGTTCTTCACAGTGTGGCAGAACCTAGAATGTCCATTAGCAAGAAAAAATCTGGCGGGAATCACCTTGTGGAATGGACAAAAGCCCTTCTGAATTCTCACATTGCCCTTCTCACCCTGGCAGGCTATAGAATAACGTCCACGTTTTGCTCCAGATCATCCCATCCTCCCAGGGGAAGGAAATGGCTGCACTGGAGCTGGCTCAGGTAAGGGATTATTAGGGAGCTGGTGATGGGTTCTTCTTGGAGGGAGAGGAGCAGTAAATGTATAGGAGGGTGGGAACTGCTAGAGTTGGTGGGAGGCAGGAATTATCAAGGGTGGGGAAAGGGAGGGGACAGGATGTCACAAATCTGAAATTTGTGTAATCTAGTCTAGTCTAGACTTCTGTAATCTAGGGTGTGATGGGTTCTCACCCCTGGGGTGCCATCTGGGGGGCTTCTGGGAACCGCTGTGCCCTCTAACCCTCAAGCAGGGCTGGCCCTTCTCACACTGTTTTGCTGGAGATTCAGCCAGGCTCTCCAGTCCCTGTTATCACCCAACATGACAGCAGGTGGCTACATACACCCAACTAAGCTACCTGAGTGTTTTACCTAAGCCACTCAAGGACAGATAGAAGAGAACAGCCATTTTCCCAACTCCCCAACCTTGCACGCCTGCTGTAGTATAAATCCAGAATTATACCAGCTTTTAATGCATAAGGATCTGTATCATGTAAGCTCATTAATATTAACAGAGGGTCCTGTGGCACCTTTGAGACTAACAGAAGTATAGGGAGCATAAGCTTTCATGGGTAAGAACCTCACTTCTTCAGATGCAAGAGAAGAAGTGAGGTTCTTACCCACGAAAGCTTATGCTCCCTATACTTCTGTTAGTCTCAAAGGTGCCACAGGACCCTCTGTTGCTTTTTACAGATTCAGACTAACACGGCTACCCCTCTGATACTCATTAATATTGTTCACCTTCCCCTCGATATGGGAAAGATATGCACAACAAGCTTGGGCTAACCAAGCTGAGATTTTCCCCAGATACTTCACTCAAAATACACTGGTTAAGATAAAGCATCAAACAAGTTTATTAACTACAGAAAGATAGATTTTAAGTGATTATATGTGATAGCAAACAGATCAAAACAGATTACTTAGCAAATAACCAAAAACTGAAACTAAGCCTAACATACTAGATGGATAGAATCTGAATTAGGAATTTCTCACCCTGACTGATGATACAAGCAGTCCACTAAGTTTCCATACATAAGCTAGAACTCCCTTTACCCCAGGACCAGCACTTCCCCCTGTTAAGTCTTTCTTCCTCGGGTGTTTCCAGGAGTTCTCTTGTGTGAGGAATGAGGCCAAGAGATGATGTCACACCCCACCTTATGTAGCTTTTCCATATGGCGGGAACCCTTTGTTGCAAACTCAGTTTCCAGTCCAGTTTGTGGAAAAATACAGGTACTAAAATGGAGTTCAGTGTCATGTGGTCTGGTCACATGCCCTAGCATGCCCTGCTGATTCATAGTAGCCGTGACTCATAGGCTGTCTGAAACGTTCACAGGAAGGCTAAGTTCTTCCACAGTCCATTGTCTTTGTTGATGAGCCATCAGCACTGTCTGGCTTCTTCACTGTTGTACCTAAAAGGCTTGTTGTGGGTGTTACCCAGAGTAAGCACATTTGAAATAGATACATATTCAATATCCATAACTTCAGATACAAACATGATCCATGCACACAAATAGTATAATCATATTCAGCAAATGATGAATTTTCCAATGATACCGCACATGATGAATCTTGCACAAAATGCATCATAATAATGTCCTAATCATATTATAATCATACCGCTATGCTGAATATGGGGTGTAGTGTCAGATAGGGCCTAATTTCAAGGCACAGGAGTTGGGAATGGAACTTCTCCTCTTTGTGAAACAGGAAATAACCCTCCAGCCAGGGCTGGGAAAACTTCCCAGACTCCCAGTGCTGGAGCCTGAATCTACTGACTCTTCATTAGTTACCACCACCCCCATCTTTGTGTCAACTGCAAACGTTATCAGTGATGATTTTATATTCTCTTCTAGGTCATTGATAAGAATGTCAAATAGCACAGGGCCAAGAACCAATCCTTGCGGGAACCCCCTAGAAATAAATTCATTTGATCATGGTTCCCCATTTACAATAATAGGTTTTAATCTATTTTAATGTATGCCTTGTTTATTTTGTATCATTCTAGCTTTTTGGTCAAAATATTGTGCTGAACCAAGTCATATGCCTTACAGAAGTCTAGGTATATTACATCCATCAATACTATTAGCTGCAATCAAACTTTTGATCTCATCCAATTAGGATATCCAGTTAGTTTGATAGGATCTATTTTCTCTAAACCTTTGTTAATGAGTACTAATTATTTTATCCTCTTTTAATTCTTTATTAATGAAATCCAGTATCAGCTGCTCCATTGTCTTGCCCAGTATCAATGTCAGACTGACTTGTAATTAGCTGGGTCATTTCTTTTATACTTTTTAAATATTGGCACTGCATTAGCTTTATTCCAGCCTTCTGGAATTTCCCCAGTGTTCCAAGTCCTAATTAAAATCAACATTAACAGTCCACCACGCTCTTCCACCAGGCCTTTTAAAACTCTTGGATACAAGTTATCTGGACCTGCTGATTTCATAGAATCATAGAATATCAGGGTTGGAAGGGACCTCAGGAGGTCATCTAGTCCAACCCCCTGCTCAAAGCAGGACCAATCCCCAGACAGATTTTTGCCCCTAAATGGCCCCCTTAAGGATTGAACTCACAATCCTGGGTTTAGCAGGCCAATACTCAAGCCACTGAGCTATCTCCCCCCGCCAACTAAGCCAACCTGTTTCTGCCGGTTTTCGAACCGGGGACCTTTTGTGTGTTAGGCAAAGATGATAACCACTGCTCCTCCTTTCATAAGAACATAAGAATGGCGATACTGGGTCAGACATTTAAACATGTCTAACTTTAATAGCTGCTGTTTAATGTCCTCATGAATTATTATTGGAATGGAAAGAGTGTCGTCGTCAACATCTTATGAAATTAGTACATCATCTGTTTTTCTCCAAATCCAGGAAATAAATATTTATTGTACACTTTTTTACCTCTTCTGCATTATTTTTGATACTTCTGCCATTTCTGTCTAGTAATTTACCACTACAATTGTTAGGATTAATTTTCTACTTAATATACTTTTTAAAACTTCCTTCTTATTTTCACTGATCGGTCATTGATTTCTAATAGCTTCCCTTATCAATTTTCCACAATTCTGGCTAGTAGGTATGTGATAAATGTGAAAACCCTGCCTCCGTCTGTCAGCTGGGAGACACAAAGTTTCTCTCTTTCTCCCCTCTGAGGCCTCCTGGTTGATCTAAGCAAGGTGAGATTGGTCTCTGTTAACATGTGCCTCCTGGAGCTTCCATTTTCCTGGTGCTGCTGTTCCGTGAATAGTGGGGTTGTGACAGGGGCAGAAGGTACTGAGTGTTGGACTCTTGCTCTTTCAGGGGCCGGTGACTTTCGAGGAAGTGGCTGTGTATTTCACCAGGGAAGAGGGGGCTCTCCTGGACCCCACTCAGAGAGCCCTCTACAGGGATGTCATGCAGGAGAACTATGGGATGGTGGTATTGCTGGGTAAGGAGTCCTGTCCCTTTGGTTATTAGAAGCTGTGAGGTCTCTAAAGAACCTGAGTAGTAATAACTTTATACTTTTATTCATCATAAAAGTTTTGACAAGTTTCCTTGCTCCCCTTTTTTTGCCTTATGTCCCACCCACTAGTATATTTTTTGGACATCTGCCTTTTTGGTGCCATCAGTCATTTTAAAATTGCATTTAATGTATCCTTATTGGATATATTAATAACTACATTAATAACTGTAGCTTTCATGCCCTTTCCTCATTTTAAGAGGACAATATGCTGCCTGTAGAATTCTAAATTGAATAAATAGCTGTATGACATATGCATTGCTTGTGTGACAGTCAGATGAGCTCCTCTTTTGATAGGAGAGTGTATAATGTTGCCATTCAGGACCCCACGTGTGAAGGGAGAATAGCCATGGGAGGGGAGGAAAAGGGGGAAGTAGATAATTCTGGGGTGTCAGGACATGGGGAGAGTGTGTACAGGATTAAAGCTAAGAAGCAGCAGGGAGGGATGAGGTAGTGAGAGACGAGGCGGGAACACAAGAAGCTCCCAAGGTGCTGGGAGTGGGAATGTCTGAGAGTAATGGGAAGAAGAGGAGAGGAGTCTGGAGGCAGGGCACCCAGGAAGTGGGCTGGATGGGTCAGTGGGAGGGAGGAGAGGTTTGGGGATCTAGAGCTGTGGGGGATCCCAGACCTTTAACCCTGAATCCCTACCCAAGCCTTGTTGCTTTAGAGCCTACATTCCAGTTTTATTTCTGTTCAGTTTCACTTCATTAGACATTTCCATCCCAAATATTATTATTTTAACTCTTGACTATCCTCTCCCACTCATTACCCCCTCCCCATATAACCTCCCCATCTCTATGCACAATGACCCTGGCCACCGATCCTGAGTCCTTGCTGCATTCCTCCTCCCAGGGTGGGGCCGCTACCCAGGCATAAATGGGCACTTTGTTGATGATGTCACAGGGTGCTAGTGTAGCCTGTACAATTTTTACACCTATAAGATTACGTACTGGGGTACAGCTTACCCTTGTACATGGCTACTCAAAGTTAATGGAGGAGATGAAATTTGGTGAAACACACAGAAATTTGATTTAATACAGACAGTTATAATTGAAGTTGTAGGCAAAAATCAATACACATAACGATTAGACTAAGATAAGTATAGTAAAGAGGGTTTTGCACTGTGCGTACTTACAAGTTATGGACACCATTGGAAACAAAGATTGAGGGGCAAGGGAGCCCATCAGAAGAGAGGCCCTGCTTCAGTTTACACTGTCTCGGGGACCCAACAAAATGAAAAAATGGTAACTAGGAGAAGTATTTTATCCTCTTCCTTATGGTAATAGGATGGCTATATACCATATCTGCTCCTTTACTCTGATTACAATAATGGCAATAGCTGTCCCAACCCATATGTGGCCTTCGGGAAGTCCATAATTAAGCATCAAGCATTAATACTCATGATTTACATCACTTATTTATTAATGATTCTAATATATGACTGCAGCCCAACTGCTGAGATACTGCATAGCAACCTAATTGCTAAAGCCCGCCCAAACTTTGTTCATTTAGAATCCTGTGGTGTATTGCACCTGTTTGTGGTTTCTTCTTAGACTCTTAAAATGAGGGTGCAAAATATCTGACTTGGGAGTCTCTCCTTAGGCCTCTTCAGGTAAATCCTAGACTTCTGCATAACTACTCCCACAGAGCCTCAACCTAATATAAGGCCCTTAACTGTAGCAAGCTCAGGCTATGTCTACCCTACCATGGTCAGTCGAACTAAGCTACACAACTCCAGATACATGAATAATGTAGCTGGAGTCAATGTACCTTAGGTCAAATTACCGCAGGGTCTACTTACCTTACTCTTCTTGTCAGGGGTTGAGTACAGGGGTTGACTGGAGAGCGATCTGCAGTCGATTTTGCGGGTCTATACTAGACCCGTTACATAAACCACTGGATCAATCTCAGAGCTTTGATCCCGGCTGTAGTGTAGTGCCTGCCCTTAATAACCCATTTATTTATGTTCACCTCCTTGCCCCTCCATGCATGTTCCAAGCTAATAAGAAATACTCTGATCATGACATTTTACCTCTAGCGAATATAAAATTGCCTACAAGACATGTGACTAGGTCATAGATCATAAAATCAGGTCGGGGTCAACAGGAGTGAGAGTTTGGAGTCTTGTCCCCCCTCTCCCCATCCTCAGCAGCCACAATCTGTCTTCCCTCCAGGCTCCTTGGATCTTCGAGCCTGTCCCTCCTGAGGTTGCGTGGCCCAGTTCTTGTTTCTTACATTCTCCTTTTCTGGAAGAATTAGAGGCTGTTGCTCCTGAATTTTAGTGTGTAATTCCCCAGCCTTCTCCACACACTGGGGGAGTTTCATTTTCCCTCCCATTACACCTGAGTCACTAGATTTCCTAATTCCCCAAAATGTGCTTTTGCGATGTCACAGTCCTGGGGTAGTTAAACCTTTGACCTGCCTCCATGTCTGCTCAAAGAATGGCCTCTAGCCAGCCCCTCTCTACATGCCTCTCCTTTTTGACCAAGGTTTGACGATTGCAGCTTGTCCTCCACTGTGTTCACTGGACTAATGTCCAGTTCCTGTGCTTTGCTCTCTCTCCAAGGGCTGTGAGCAGTGTGTGTGTGTAATAGAGCTAGGAATTTTGGTGATACTTGTATGATGCCAATATGCACCTCAGTTTCCCTCTGTGATTGGTATTTCTATGATTATAAAGATCAGGAGAGATCAGGTGTTTTGTGACCTAGCTGTCATGGGGTGATATGAATGGGTCATTAAGGACTGGCTGGGACCAACATACATCAATGGAATACCCAACAGAGACAAGGGAATAATTCTCACCTGTCCATGGGAGGATCTCAGCTTTGCTGAGTGAAGTATACATGAACTCGTTGTGTTTTTGGGAGTAGGAAGAACTGGGCTCGCAGACGCAGGGAGCTCTACCGGAGCAAAGACAAATGGACAGGCACAGTGAAAGAAAACCAAACCATTTTCTACAGGAGCATGGCTCAAGAGCATTGGCCAGTATGTACTATATTGACTTCTTTGCTTCCCTGTCCTAATCTAAGGACTTTCCAATGATGTGTTTCAGTTGACTAATAAACCCTGCTATGTTTTAAAAGTCTGCCCAGTGTCACAGCAAAAACTTGCTCTGTGCATTGAATGAGGAGCAGTCTATGAACAGGAGTGTCGTTCATCTGGACCTGCTGGCAGAGCTCACAGGTTGAAATAGGAGTGTTGAAGCCAGAGGCTCAGTCTCAGGTGTTGAAGCTACTCGGCCTATCCTTGTGGAAGAGTGGGACCCCTTGGGGGTCTAGCTCGCTCAAGGGGCACCTCCCAAGGATTAAAAGCCAGGGCATTGCACAGATCCTATGGATCCGTGCCAGTGTGCCTTATGGGGAAAACATATAAAATAAGAAAAGGATCTAAATGTGTATTTACCATCACCCCCTCATCAGTCCTCATGGGAATCCCTCATCAGTTACAAGGGCCTGGACTACACTAGGAGTTTATCTCGAATTTAGCAGCGTTAAACCGAATTAACCCTGCACCCGTCCACACAACAAAGCCCTTTACTTCGATATAAAAGGCTCTTAATATCGATATCTGTACTCCTCCCCGACAAGGGGAGTAGCGCTGAAATCAGTATTGCCATTTTGAATTAAGGTTAGTGTGGCCGCAATTCGATGGTATTGGCCTCTGGGAGCTATCCCATAGTGCACCATTGTGACATCTCTGGACAGCAATCTGAAGTCGGATGCACTGACCAGGTAGACAGGAAAAGCCCCGCAAACTTTTGAATTACAGTTCCTGTTTGCCGAGCGTGCAGAGCATAAGAACATAAGAAAGGCCGTACCGGGTCAGACCAAAGGTCCATCTAGCCCAGTATCCTGTCTACCGACAGTGGCCAATGCCAGGTGCCCCAGAGGGAGTGAACCTAACAGGCAATGATCAAGTGATCTCTCTCCTGCCATCCATCTCCATCCTTTGACAGATAGAGGTTAGGGACACCATTCCTTACCCATCCTGCCTAATAGCCATTAATGGACTGAACCACCATGAATTTATCCAGTTCTCTTTTAAACTCTGTTATAGTCCTAGCCTTCACAACCTTCTCAGGTGAGGAGTTCCACAAGTTGACTGTGCACTGCGTGAAGAAGAACTTCCTTTTATTTGTTTTAAACCTGCTGCCTATTAATTTTATTTGATGACCCCTAGTTCTTGTATTATGGGAATAAGTAAATAACTTTTCCTTATCCACTTTCTCCACATCACTCATGATTTTATATACCTCTATCATATCCCCCCTTAGTCTCCTCTTTTCCAAGCTGAAGAGTCCTAGCCTCTTTAATCTCTCCTCATATGGGACCCGTTCCAAACCCTTAATCATTTTAGTTGCCCTTTTCTGAACCTTTTCTAATACCAGTATATCTTTTTTGAGATGAGGAGACCACATCTGTATGCAGTATTCGAGATGAGGGCGTACCATCGATTTATATAAGGGCAGTAATATATTCTCAGTCTTATTCTCTATCCCCTTTTTAATGATTCCTAACATCCTGTTTGCTTTTTTGACCGCCTCTGCACACTGCATTGACATTTTCAGAGAACTATCCACGATGACTCCAAGATCTTTTTCCTGACTTGTTGTAGCTAAATTAGCCCCCATCATATTGCATGTATAGTTGGGGTTATTTTTTCCAATGTGCATTACTTTACATTTATCCACATGAAATTTCATTTGCCATTTTGTTGCCCAATCACTTAGTTTTGTGAGATCTTTTTGAAGTTCTTCACAGTCTGCTTTGGACTTAACTATCTTTAGCGGTTTAGTATCATCTGCAAACTTTGCCACCTCACTGTTTACCCCTTTCTCCAGATCATTTATGAATAAGTTGGATAGGATCGGTCCAAGGACTGACCCTTGGGGAACACCACTAGTTACCCCTCTCCATTCTGAGAATTTACCATTTATTCCTACCCTTTGTTCCCTCTCTTTTAACCAGTTCTCAATCCATGAAAGGACCTTCCCTTTTATCCCATGGCAGCTTAATTTACATAAGAGCCTTTGGTGAGGGACCTTGTCAAAGGCTTTCTGGAAATCTAAGTACACTATGTCCACTGGATCCCCCTGGTCCACATGTTTGTTGACCCCTTCAAAGAACTCTTAATAGATTAGTAAGACACAATTTCCCTTTACAGAAACCATGTTGACTATTGCTCAACAGTTTATGTTTTTCTATGTGTCGGACAATTTTATTCTTAACTATTGTTTCGACTAATTTGCCCGGTACAGACGTTAGACTTACCGGTCTGTAATTGCTGGGATCACCTCTAGAGCCCTTTTTAAATATTGGCGTTACATTAGCTATCTTCCAGTCATTGGGTACAGAAGCCGATTTAAAGGACAGGTTACAAACCTTAGTTAACAGTTCCGCAACTTCACATTTGAGTTCTTTCAGAACTCTTCGGTGAATGCCGTCTGGTCCCGGTGACTTGTTAATGTAAAGTTTATCAATTAATTCCAAAACCTCCTCTCATGACACTTCAATCCGTGACAGTTCCTCAGATTTGTCACCTACAAAAGCCAGCTCAGGTTTGGGAATCTCCCTAACATCCTCAGCCGTGAAGACTGAAGCAAAGAATCCATTTAGTTTCTCCGCAATGACTTTATCGTCTTTAAGCGCTCCTTTTGTATCTCGATCATCAAGGGGCCCCATTGGTTGTTTAGCAGGCTTCCTGCTTCTGATGTACTTAAAAAACATTTTGTTATTACCTTTGGAGTTTTGGGCTAGCCGTTCTTCAAACTCCTCTTTGGCTTTTCTTATTACATTCTTGCACTTAATTTGGCAGTGTTTATGCTCTTTTCTATTTGTCTCACTAGGATTTGACTTCCACCTTTTAAAGGAAGTCTTTTTATCTCTCACTGCTTCTTTTACATGGTTGTTAAGTCACGGTGGCTCTCTTTTAGTTCTTTTACTGTGTTTCTTAATTTGGGGTATACATTGAAGTTGGGCCTCTATTATGGTGTCTTTAAAAAGTGCCCATGCAGCTTGCAGGGATTTCACTTTAGTCACTGTACCTTTTAACTTCTGTTAAACTAACCCCCTCATTTTTGCATAGTTCCCCCTTTTGAAATTAAATGCCACAGTGTTGGGCTATTGAGATGGTCTTCCCACCACAGGGATGTTGAACGCTATTGTATTATGGTCACTGTTTCCAAGCGGTCCTGCTATAGTTACCTCTTGGACCAGCTCCTGCACTTCACTCAGGACTAAATCTAGAGTTGCCTCTCCCCTTGTGGGTTCCCGTACCAGCTGCTCCATGAAGCAGTCATTTAAAGTATCGAGAAATTTTATCTCTGCATTTCGTCCTGAAGTGAAATGTTCCCAGTCAATATGGGGATAATTGAAATCCCCCACTATTATTGAGTTCTTAATTTTGATAGCCTCTCTAATTTCCCTTAGCATTTCATCATCACTATCACCGTCCTGGTCAGGTGGTCGATAATAGATCCCTAATGTTATATTCTTATTAGAGCACACTTGACCATGCAGAGCTCATCAGCACAGGTAACCATGCAGTCCGGGAATCGAAAAAGAGAAGCAGCATGGACTGTACAGGAGGTACTGGATCTGATCACTATATGGGGAGAGGATTCCGTGCTAGCAGAACTTCGTTCCAAAATACAAAATGTCAAAACATTTGAAAAAATCTCCAAGGGCATGATGGAGAGAGGCCACAATAGGGACTCACTACGGTGCCGCGTGAAAGTTAAGGACCTCAGACAAGCCTATCAAAAACACAAAGGAGGCAAACGGTCGCTCCGGGCTGAATGCAATTCTAGGGGGGGCCGCCACCACTACGCCACCTCTGACCGTGGATTCTGAGGCGGGGGTAATCTCAGCCATGCCTGAGGATTCTGCAGGCGGGGAAGAGGAGGAGGAGGAGGATGACGATGAGCTAGCGGAGAGCACACAGCACTTGGTTCTCCCCAACAGGTAGGATCTTTTTCTCAGCCTGACTGAAGTACCCTCCCAACCTCCAGACAATGAGGCCATGGAAGGGACCTCCGGTGAGTGTACCTTTGTAAATATAAAACATGGTTTAAAAGCAAGCATTTTTTAATGATTACTTTGCCCTGAGGACTTGGGGTGCATTTGCAGCCAGTACAGCTACTGGAAAAGTCTGTTAACGTGTCTGGGGATGGAGCGGAAATCCTCCAGGGACATCTCCATGAAGCTCTCCTGGAGGTACTCCAAAAGCCTTTCCACAAGGTTTCTGGGCAGTGCAGCCTTATTCCGTCCTCCATGGTAGGACACTTGACCACGCCATGCTAGTAGCAAGTAATCTGGTATCATTATATGACAAATCCTGGCAGCATATGGTCCCGGTGTTTGCTGGCATTCAAGCAACAGCCGTTCTTTATCTCGCTGTGTTATCCTCAGGAGAGTGATATCGTTCATGGTAACCTGGTTGAAATACGGGAATTTAATTAAAGGGACAGAGGTGGCCATTCCTACTGGGCTGTTGGCCTGTGGCTGAAAAGAAATCCTTCCCTGCAGTTAGCCAAACGGGGGGTGGGGGGATCATTGGCACTGAGCTTTTTGCGTTTGGCTAGCAGGGATCTTCCCTGATACCAGCCATGCGGTATAAAAGCGATAAAGCGATCATCCCAGAGAATTGGATGGGGGGGTGTTAGTTTGGTTTCTGCTGCTGCACGTTAACAGGAAAACCGCAGCACTCTATGGGCTTTGCTTGGTATGTGGGAAAGGAGAGCGCTGCTTCTAGGAAAGCTGCAGAAGCCGAAAGACAATGGCTTACCATGGCTGCATGCAAGCCGAATTCTGTTGCCCAGACCTGCGTCTGTGCTCTCTAACACCAAAGTCACAGACACTCAATATTAAGAGGCAAAATGGGACCTTGCACAGAAATCACATGTGCTATGTAATGTGAATAGTGTTGGTCACCGTGAAAGAGTATAAGCATTGTTCTGTAAAATGTATCTTTTTAAAAAATTCTCTCCTTTTTTCCCTCCCTCCTGCAGCTGCAAATTTTTCAAGCCTCCCTCCTCCGTCCCGAAGGCTATCTCAGATAAGGTGGCGAAAAAAAAGGAGCAAGACTAAATGTTCTTGGAAATCTTGGAATCCACTCGCAATGAAAGAGCTCATCTGAATGAGTAGAAGGACACGGTTTTAAAGTACAGGAAAGATGCCAGAGAATGTGAGACCATGAGGGACACTCGAGATGAGAGGTGGCAGGCTGCAATGCTGGGGCTGCTGAGTGATCAAACGGACATGCTCCGGCATCTGGTGGAGCTTCAGGAACGGCAGCAAGAGCACAGAGTGCTGCTGCAGCCACTGTATAACCTCCCTCCCCCCTCACCATGTTCCATAGCCTCCTCACCCAGACATGTAAGAACGCGGGGGGGGGAGGCTCCGTGCACCCTCCCACTCCACCCCAGTGGACAGCCCAACCAAAATGCTGTAATTATATTGAACTTTTTTAGTGGCCTTTTCCTTCCCGCCTATCCTTCTCCCAAATCCCACCCAGACTACCTTGTCAGTGCTCTCCCTCTTTTTATAATCAATTAATAAAAAATAAATTATTTTTAAATGATAGTGACTTTATTTCCTTTGAAAGCATGCTGGGATCGAAGGGGGAGGGTGGGTTGCTTACAGAGAACGAGTCAATAAAGGGGGCGGGTTTTCATCAAGGAGAAACAAACAGAACTTTCACACGGTAGCTTGGCCAGTCATGAAACTGGTTTTCAAAGCTTCTCTGATGCGCAGCACTTCTGGTGTGCTCTTCTAATCGCCCTGGTCTCTGGCTGTGGGTAATCAGCAGCCAGGCGATTTGCCTCAGCCTCCCACCCCGCCATAAAGGTCTCCCCCTTACTCTCACAGAGATTGTGGAGCACACAGCAAGCAGCAATAACAATGGGAATATTGGTTTGGCTGAGGTCTGAGCGAGTCAGTGAAGTGCGCCAGCGACCTTTTAAACGTCCAAATGCACATTCTACCACCATTCTGCACTTGCTCAGCCTGTAGTTGAACAGGTCCTGACTGCTGTCCCGGCTGCCTGTGTATGGCTTCATGAGCCATGGCATTAAGGGGTAGGCTGGGTCCCCAAGGATAACTATAGGCATTTCAACATCCGCAACTGTTATTTTCTGGTCTGAGAAGTAAGTCCCTTGCTGCAGCCGTTTAAACAGAGTAGTGTTCCTGAAGACGCGAGCGTCATGAACCTTTCCCGGCCAGCCCACGTTGATGTTGGTGAAACGTCCCTTGTGATCCACCAGTGCTTGCAGCACCATTGAAAAGTACCCCTTGCGGTTTATGTACTGGCTGCCCTGGTACTCCGGTGCCAATATAGGGATATGGGTTCCATCTATCGCCCCACCACAGTTAGGGAATCCCATTGCAGCAAAGCCATCCACTATGACCTGCACATTTCCCAGAGTCACTACCTTTCGTAGAAGCAGCTCAGTGATTGCTTTGGCTACTTGCATCACAGCAGCCCCCACAGTAGATTTGCCCACTCCAAATTGATTCCCGACTGACCGGTAGCTGTCTGGCGTTGCAAGCTTCCACAGGGCTATCGCCACTCACTTCTCAACTGTGAGGGCTGCTCTCATCTTCGTATTCTGGCGCTTCAGGGCAGGGGAAAGCAAGTCACAAAGTTCCATGAAAGTGCCGTTATGCATGCGAAAGTTTCACAGCCACTGGGAATCGTCCCACATCTGCAACACTATGCGGTCCCACCAGTCTGTGCTTTTTTCCTGGGCCCAGAATCGGCATTCCACGGCTATAACCTGCCCCATTAACAGCATGATCTCCAAAGCGCTGGGGCCTGTGGTTTGATGGAATTCCATGTCCATGTCCTCATCACTCTCGTCTCCACGCTGCCATAGCCTACTCCTTGTCTCCTGGTTTTGCAGGTTCTGGTTCAGCATAAACTGCATGATAACGCGTGAGGTGTTTACAATGTTCATGACTGTTGTCTTGAGCTGAGCGGGCTCCATGCTTGCCGTGGTATGGCATCTGCACTGTTCACCCAGGAAAAAGGCGCAAAATGGTTGTCTGCCATTGCTTTCCCAGAGGGAGGGGGAGGATGTACCCAGAACCACTCGTGACAATGTTTTTGGCCCCATCAGGCATTGGGATCTCAACCCAGAATTCCAATGGGCGGAGGAGACTGCGGTAACTATGGGATACACACGGTGCAACGCTCCGGAAATCAATGCTACTCCGGTACATGGACGCACACCACCGAATTAATGTGCTTAGTGTGGCCGCATACATTCGACTTTATACAATCTGTTGCCAAAAATCGAATTCTTTAAATTCGGATTAAACCCATAGTGTAGACATACCCAAAGTGTATTAAAACCTTCCTTAAAGGCTTACCTCTTGGTTATCAGGTCATGTCAATTTTGGTAGAGGGCTTTCCCTTCACCCTCCCACTTCCCTGGTTCTTGTCACACAGACAGCAAGCAGCAAAACACCAGTAGTCTGAAGCTCAGATAATGCAATGTTTATTGGGGTTAATTTCCAAGCAAGCATATTTTGAAGCCCTTCACACCAGTCAGGCTTATCTCGATACACTGATATAATCTGAATATCTATATTCTAACAGTGGGTTCTACCCCTTCCCCCATTCTGTGTCTGTCTTGTCTATTTAGACTGTAAATTCTTCAGGGCATGGGCCATCTACTATTCTCTGTTGTACTTTGCCTAGCACAATGGGACCCACTGTTAGTAGGTCCTTAGGCACTAAGGTAATAAATATGATTTATAATAATAATAATAACTCTCCTGCCACTTTGAGCCAAGGAAGCTGATCTTGGGATGTTACTGCTTAACAATGAGCTGGGGTTAAAACCATGGAATATTCTTCGTAACAAGAATCCCACAAATTCCACTGACCTCCCTTGTTTTCTTTGCCTGGAATAGGATTTCCAGTTTCCAAACCTGATATGATCTCGCAGCTGGAACGAGGGGAAGAGCCATGGGTCCCAGACCTCCAGGGCTCTGAGAAAGAAGTGATCCCGAGAGCTGTCTGCACAGGTGAGGAATTGGTTAAACCAACTCAACAACTGTTTGGGAATGCAGGAAACATTTGCGATGCCCTACAAAGGCCCTGTGAACTCTCCCAAGTTCAGGATTGTTCCCTGCAGATGTGGAATCATTATGGCAGATGTCACTCATGGCTTCCCTCCTATTCTGATTGATAACTGGCAGCATGTCCCTCCCCAATCTCACTTTCTCCTGAGTTTTCTAGTGAGATGCGGACCCAGAACTGATCCCTTCCTCTCTCCTCTGAGGAAGAGTTTGGGGAAAATCAGCTCCTGATAGGTTTGATCTCTCCAACACATATTTTGGTTTGTTCATCTCTTTTTCCATTCCTCTCTCTGAGATTTCCTTTCTTTCCGGTGCAGGGAGTGACCTATGTCTGGATTCTCTCTGTCTCCCACAATGTGATGGGATGGTGAGTGAGAATGAGGAGGAGAAACCCCAGCAGGAAGATGCTGAGCAAGTAAAACCACATGGGACGTTATCAGGAAGATCCAAAGGGAATGTTTCCAGGAGTTCTGCACTCCCAGAAAAAGCAAAAGCCTGTGAGACTCAGCAGAGGCCAGAGGAAAACTTCAGTAGCCACTCAGACCTTATTAAATGCGACAGAATCAACTTGGAAGAGATACGTTACACATGCCATGAGTGTGGGAAAAGCTTCAATGAGAGCTCAGACCTTTTCACACATCAGAGAATCCACAGAAGAGAGAGACCCTACATGTGCTCTGAGTGTGGGAAAAGCTTCAGTCGGAGCTCTGCCCTTATCACACATTGGAGAACCCACACTGGAGAGAAACCCTACATGTGCTCTGAGTGTGGGAAAAGCTTCAATCGAAGCTCTGCCCTTATTACACATAGGAGAATCCACACGGGTGAGAAACCTTATGGATGCTCTGAGTGTGGGAAAAACTTCATTGATAGTTCAACCCTCATCTCACATCAGCGAATCCACACAGGAGAGAAGCCCTATACATGCTCTGAGTGTGGGAAAAGCTTTAGTCGGCATTCACACCTTATCACACATCGTAGAATCCACACAGGAGAGACGCCCTACACATGCTCTGAGTGTGGGAAAAGCTTTAATCAGCACTCACACCTTATCACACATCGTAGAATCCACACAGGAGAGAGAGCCTACACGTGCTCTGAGTGCAGGAAAAGCTTCAATCGAAGCTCTGCCCTTATCACACATTGGAGAATCCACACGGGTGAGAAACCTTATGGATGCTCTGAGTGTGGGAAACGCTTCAATCGGAGCTCATACCTTATCACACATCAAACAATCCACATGGGTGAGAAACCTTATGGATGCTCTGAGTGTGGGAAACGCTTCAATCGGAGGTCACACCTTATCACACATAGAAGAATCCACACGGGGGAGAAACCTTATGGATGCTCTGAGTGTGGGAAACGCTTCACTGATAGTTCAGCCCTCATCTCACATCAGCGAATCCACACAGGAGAGACACCCTATACGTGCTCTGAGTGTGGGAAAGGTTTTAGTCGGCACTCACACCTTATCAGACATCGTAGAATCCACACAAAAGAGAAATCCTACATGTGCTCTGAGTGCGGGAAATGCTTCAATCGGCGCTCACAGCTTATCACACATCAGAGAATCCACACAGGAGAGATGCCCTATACATGCTCTGAATGTGGGAAAAGCTTTAATCAGATCGGAAATCTTACATCACATCGAAGAATCCACACAGGAGAGACACCGTACACATGCTCTGAGTGTGGGAGACACTTCAATCAGAGCTCAAACCTTATTAGACATCAGAAAATCCACATGAGAGAGAACTGTAATAAATGCCTTGACTAGGGCTGGCCAAAGATTTTTTTTTTTTTTAAATCACATTTGCTAATTCCCACAGAGTGATCTTTGCGCTATCTTCATTGTGATCTCTCAGCTCCCCTAGATGAGTTGCCTGCTTCTGCCTTTTGCAGCTCACCCTTCTTTGGGGTCAGTCCTGTGATCTTTTCTATCAATTCCTTTCCTTTTGAGTCGTAGGTGTTTGTGTCATGGAATCATAGAATATTAGGGTTGGAAGAGACCTCAGTAGGTCATCTTCTCCAAACCCCTGCTCAAAGCAGGACCAACGCTAATTAAATCATTCCAGCCAAGGCTTTGGCAAGCCGGGCCTTAAAAACCGCTAAGGATGGAGATTCCACCACATCCGTAGGTAACCCATTCCAGTGCTTCACCACCCTCCTAGCAAAATAGTGTTTCCTAATATCCAACCTAGACCTCCCCCACTGCAACTTGAGATGATTGCCTCTTGTTCTGTCATCTGCCACCACTGAGAACATCCAAGCTCCATCCTCTTTGGAACCCCCCTTCAGATAGTTGAAGGCTGCTATCAAATCCCCCCTCACTCTTCTCTTCTACAGACTAAATAACCCCAGTTTCCTCAGCCTCTCCTCATAAGTCATGTGCCCCAGATCTCTAATCATTTTCATTGCCCTCCGCTGGACTCTCTCCAATTTGTCCACATACCTTCTGTAGTGGGGGACTAAAACTGGATGCAATACTCCAGGTGTGGCCTCACCAGCGCCAAATAGAGGGGAATAATCACTTCCCTCATTCTGCTGGCAATGCTCCTACTAATACAGCCCGATATGCCATTGGCCTTCTTGGCAACGAGGGCACACTGCTGACTCTCGTCCACTGTAATCCCCAGGTCCTTTTCTGCAGAACTACGGCTTAGCCAGTCGGTCCCCAGCCTGTAGCGGTGCATGGGATTCTTCCTTCCTAAGTGCAGGACTCTGCACTTGTCCTTGTTGAACCTCCTTAGATTTCTTTTGGCCCAATCCTCTAATTTGTCTAGGTCACTCTGGACCCTATCCCTACCCTCCCGCATATCTACCTCTTCCCCCAGTTTAGTTTCATTCGCAAACTGAGGGTGCAATCCATCCAATCATCCAAATCATTAATGAAGATGTTGAACAAAACCAGCCCCAGGACAGACCACTGAGGCACTTCTCTTGATACTAGCTGCCAACTAGACACCAAACTGTTGATCGCTCCCCATTGAGCCTGACAATGTAGCCAGATTTCTTTCCACCTTATAGTCCATTGACCCAGCTCATACTTTTTTAACTTGCTGGCAAGAATACTGTAGGAGAACATATCAAAAGCTTTACTAAAGTCAAGGTGCATCACGTCCACCACTTTCCCCATATCCACAGAGCCAGTTATCTCATCATATAAGATTTTGCAATATTTTGGTGTGTCATTGATACCAATGAAAAAGAAATTAAACATGAAGTTATTGGTTAAAGAGTAAGATGCTAATGATGTGATAACCTGAATTATATTGGAAAACTGAAGGATATATTGGTTTTTTTTCTTTTTGTTACTAATATAGGCAATGGTGGTTAATACTGAACAGCTTATTTGGGGTAATTAATCCCCCTTGGACAGAGGAGCTTGGGGTGGGGAAATATGTGAGAAAAGTAATGGATCTGAGAATACAAGCGCCACAGAGAATTTAATTATTTGTATTTCAAATGGAATTCATTTGAATAAGTGCTAAAGTAAATGTCTGTAAAGAGGAAAACAACTTAAGGACACAATTTGTGCAACCTTTTTCCCTAGTTAGATTTTAAGGATCGTGGAGTTCCCACTCTCTCTTGTTTGCAAAGGAAAGATGTGAGATGTGTCATGAGATACACACACTTTATTAATAAGAATTGTGATGGATGCATGACACAGTGAGTATCTTTGGGGTTCACACATCCACGATTAATGTGGTTTGCAACAAGAGCTATTTTAGGAAAACTGCTGAGTTAAAGGAGACTTTTCCAAACTGATGTTAGCCGAAAGTCTACCTCATTCCAACAGGACTGGTGTTAGTACTTGTTAGTAAAAATAATACCTTTACTTCTTTCTATATATATGATTCATATATATGTTTACTATTCTTTAGAATCTTTATCTTCCACAAAGAGTATGTCTGAATTCTAAGGCCCAGAACACAGGTCTTGACCAATGTGTAACCCTATTCAGGAATTTATTCATTATGCTGTATTTAATAACTCTAGGGTGCCTTCATGTCTGTACAACTCTTTATATTCTTGGAAACCATCTCCTTAACATATAAATAAAATGCTAACATAGGCCTATATAGATTAGGGACACTAATAAGAGATTATTGTTATAGCAGATTTTTTCTGTTGGGGAAATCAACATGGAAGAGTGATTTGGGGGTAAGAAAGATCCACTGAGAGATACTAACTTGAAGAATTGTTAGTCCTCTCAGCTGTAAATAATCATACCTTCTCCCATGAGTCGGGTAAACTGAGAATGTTCAGAAATGACACCAGAACATACATTTCTGGGAGACTATTCTTGGCAAGTAGGTTTCCTTTGTTTGAAATCCTATCCAATGATACCGATGTGGGAACTTAGTTGGGGGAATGAAAACTGCACAGATGCAGGACAGACACATATCCAGCTCTTAGTCTGACAACAAAGGGCAGTAATGGATCTATTTATTTCTGTATTCTATATAGTGCTATGCTAATCTCTGATTAATAATCTTAGATTAAATCTTTTCAATTGAGCCTGTTATTTCGACAATCTCGAGTCATTAACTCAGACATACAACAACTGGGCATGTTGTCTGTATCCAAGGCATAGTTCATATCTGATTTACCTGGAAGATCTCAGGGGAGACACCATGAATTGGGATAAGCTGGAATTGTCATCCACAAACACCAAGGGAAAGGCTGAAGTCCTTTGCCTTTCAGGTCACCAGGGTGTCTAAGAGAGACTGGTCCCCCCCCCCCTGGGAAGGAGCTCACAAAATCAGTGACAGGGTAGGCCTGTATTCTCTGCTAGGGGGGAGTGCTGAGCCAGTTACCCCATCACTTGGTTCCTTGACCAGTTCCAACTCCTACCACACAAGTCCAAAAACTGAAAGAGCTGCAGAGTTCCAACCCCTTCTCATTGTAGTACTTTTCCTTTTTCTGTTTTTTCTCTTTCCTTTGCATTAGCGGGGAGATGTCCTGACCTTTCTATAATATTAGAGTGTGGCTCAGTGCATTCCCCTGTGTTGATCACCCACAAAATCCACAAAGGAAGGCATCAGATAGACTAGTTGCCCTAATCTTTGAAGCCCTAAAACCCTCCCCAATGACATCGCTGAGTGTGCGTTTCATTCTGTGCAAGCACACCAATAAAGTTGTCAGCTATAGTCAGAACTGTTAGACTTCTGCTCATGAAAGCCTCAGTAAGGGCTGTGTTTGTGGAAAGAGAAGGATTAACCACACAAGAATTCAGTCAAAGGAGGAAGCTTTAATTGGCTTTGAGGTTGTAGTTTAAAGACAAACAATCCTTTGGTTTCCGTATTGAAATATATAACAAGCTCAATGTGGATGGCACAGCATGGGTGAAGTTCTCTGAGGTTTTCAACTAACTGGACAGCCGCCTCCTTGGCTTCCTGTTTTAGGATTTATAAGGGTTGATGATCCGTTGTATTAATTTGATCATTTGATATGGTGATAACATGATTCCTATGCAATAGCATTGTTAATGCATTGATTTACTGATTTTGACCTTAACATGCTAACAGTGCATTCACCCCCATAGTTAGTTTAGTCATGTATACAATAGTTTAGTCTTAGTAATGTGTGTACTTGATTTTGTTTTTTTCATTTTAATAAAATGTATAAAGGGAATCCGGAGCTATTTCTTTCAATAAGCAACGTGGGCCAGAACTGCAGAAAATCAGGGTGGAGATCAGCGAGTGGACCTTGAATTGCCATCTAAATTAACCCTTTGGTTCTTACAAGGAGAAACCAAACGGAGCATCCATCTCAGCTTCAGCTGTAACTGGAGGGACTCTGGGCATCACAAGGGAAAATGAGCTCCCCCTCCCAGGTTTTTGGGAATTGGGTGGGGTAGTGTGGATGAGTGAGGAGGGGTCAGTGAGGTGGGAAGTGTCTGTCCATAGTGGACAACCTTAACTGTTCATTTCCTGGTTTTCAAAAGTTTGAATTTTGCTGACATTGAGGTTCTGAAAGGAATAACATCTCACCAGGCAAACTTCAGTAGGCATTAACCAAGTTTTTTGCCCTTTAATTAATAGAAGCAAGGGAGGTCCTGGCTGCCAACTAGCTATTAACCAGCTATCAAGACCAACTCCAGGGCTAGATAGATGGAAAGAAAGCAATGAAAATGCCCATTAGAAAAGACTCCTTTAAAACAAATACATCTCTCCTACCTGCCTGGCTAATGGTGGGAAGAAGCAAAAGAAAGTGACTGAATGCCATTCTCTAAGGGAAAGGTTTCACACCTCCATCTTGGGTGTCTTTGTTGTAAAGGTGAAGAGGAAGAAAAGTCAATTGAATTCACAGGAAGAAGTTAGATTTCTTCCCCTTTCCAGGCCCCAGAGAGTGAATGTTGTTTTCCTTGTAGCTCTTTGCTTTATTAACTCCTCCCCCTTGGTCTGAATTTCTTCTAGTAACAAACTCTAGTTTTGCTGCCTTCAGTAGCTCAACGTGTGTAGGCTTTGATGAGTAAGGGCCATTTCATTTCCCATTCAACCTGCCTCACATACACATGAGACCTCATTCCCTCACCCTGTGCCCTGCCCATGTGTGTGTCTATTCACACCCCATTCATTCTTCCACTCTCCATTTGCACAGATTCCCTTCCCAGGGAGGAGGGTTTAGTGCCTATGGTTAACACGTTGTCAAGGTGTCACTTAAATTTCAAAAACCCTAGTAGATCTTGGCAGCCCCCAGCTCTTCCTGCTCCCTCTCTCCCTTGGCAGTTCAGCTGGGCTGCAAAACCTCCCCAGTCAGTTTGACATCACAAAGAGACTGTTGGTTTCCCAGGTAACCAGGTAACTAGGCAATGAAACCCTCTTTGCAGGGGTCTGGCTGCAGGGGCCTGGTCTGAGCCTGGCATGAGTGGATCTACACTACACACTAAGCGTGGGATCCAACTCAGGTTTGCGCCCAAGCCTCAAGTCTGTGCAGACACAAATCAGTCCGACTTGGGTCAGCAGGCACTCATGACCCAGGTCCTAGGACACAGCTAGGGAGGATGGTCAGATCCTGAGCCCAGTCCGTCATTGGACAGTGGAGACACAGGTCAAGTGGCAGATCCAAGTCAGAATGGCTGCGTAGTGCAGTGTGGGCATGTAACACAACCCTCCCACCCCCCTCAGTCCTCGATGGTGGATCAGGCAGAAGAGGATCGTTGGATCCCAATGGCTGTGAAAGCAGGTGAAGGCTGCAGCGAGCTGGGATCTCCAGTCATCTCAGACTTTCCCTGCCGCTGGGCCCCAGACCTCCTGCTTGTCATGATCATGTGGTTGCTGCTGGAGCACCAGCTGCCCCACGTTTAAAGAAAACACTTGCAGGCTTCTACCATGCCCTGAAGGCATGTCTCAAGAAAACTGATGTAGACATCCCAAATAGGAGGGTGACCAGATGTCCTGATTTTATGGGGACAGACCTGATGTTTGGGCTTTGTCTTATATAGGCACCTATTACCACCCACCCACTGTCCTGATTTGTCACACTTGTTATCTGGTCACCTAATTGCAAGCTGGGAGGAGCAAGCTACCAACTGACCTCAATGGTGCCACATCCTCCATCAGGCAGTGCCTGCTTTGAGGAGAAGCATCTTCCCCTCCAAGCGGAAAAGAGAGAGAGAAAAGGAAGGAAAAAGAAGAACTTTCTCCCAGCAGGCAGCTGACCTGCCAGGAAATCTCTGTACCTACTGCAGGAAGATCTGTGGTCCCAGGCTTGGACTCCTGAGTCATCTCAGGATCCACATGTAAATCCATGCTGGAGATCATCCTCGAATTGAGGGATCGGCGCCGGTGAGTGACATGTCACACAACTGTGACACCTGGGTCAATCACATGTAAGCCCAGGTTCACAATGCAGTGGGGCTAGTTAAATATGGGCTTGGAAACAACCAAGCACAGGTCACACAGACCTTTGAGAGACATGTCACCTTGAACCCTGCTGATTTTCCTCTTCTTGATAGGTTTCTTAGAACCACTAAGAGCTGTAGGTTTGTCACAGGACAAACAGCCCTTGTTTGTCTCTGAGATAATCTAGTCTGGGGCTGGCTGGATGAGGAAAGAGAAGGGCAGAACGATTATTGTGGAAGAGAGGCTGAGTCAGAAGCTCATTGCACATCCAGCACTGACCAATTGCACTGCTGATTCTTCTCGTGAGACAAAGGCCGCCTTCACAGACTCAGCAAATTAAATCTAGAAAGGGGATGGACATTTTTATATGGCATTTACTCTAGATTTTAAGAAAGGAAAATTCAACAAATAGAAGTTCCATTCTGATCAGTTGTAGTGACCAGTCAGTGTGTGATCAGCAAAGCGGGGCCTTTAGATCCACCATACAGATGTCTGCCATGTCAATAGAGTAGCAGCCGTAGTAGGTTGTTATCCTGTATGTAGACTGGCCATTGGTTTGGGGAGGGGGGGAATGAGACACACACACACTTCCAGGGAATTTCACAGCTATTTGCTATCAGCTGGGGAATGTAGAAAATGCACTATCCAACCACGGCAGTATCCCTATGCATCTCCAATAATTCCCATCATCCCCCCCACTCCCACACATGCTCCTAACTTCCTTCCACCCTCAGTGGCTCCTGGCTCTGTCTCCTCCCTGCTCCTCACCCTTTGCATTGGGAGCAGGCTGGTTACTCCATCTATTCCACCCTGTTTGTTGCCAGAATTGGGATCCTGGAGAGACACACTCCCTGCTCTCCTTGCTGGTGCTTGGTACCACACCAAACCCTGGTTTCCTCTCCATGGCTGCAGAGTAGAGGGAGCACTGTGGGATGGGATGAGAGTTAAGGAGGGTGGTGGAAGGCAGACAGCTTGCAGAGGAGGAATTCTCTCTTTCTCTACTTTCTGTTCTTTCCTTTTCCTCCCAGGATGGTGGCTTGTATTTCAGATGAGACTGTTACTGAGAATTCAGGAGGGAGAGCAGAAAGAGCCTGTGAGCTCAGGGGAACCTGCTCCCATCCTGAATTCCATCCCAGCTGGGTTCTGCTAGATGGGAGGGACCCAGAGCTCTGTTTGCAGCAGGAGCTTGAGCATTTACACTGCAATTAAATAGCCTGAGCCCTGTGAGCCCGAGTCAGCTGGCACAGGCCAGCAATGTGGTTTTCAATTGCAATGTAGACATGCCCTCAGCCCCTGTGCAGGGCTGTACCTGTAGCTCTAGCCCTGAAGGGATGGTGCCACTGTGTGGCCGATTTATCCATTCCAGGCTGGGGTGCTTTTCCAGGGAAACGCATTTTCTCTGTAGGGAGCCAGTAGCAGAAAAACCTGTTTCTGGCTGTCTGAGCTACAGCGTTAGACCTCATGGATACTCTCTCTTGTTCATCTGCAGCCTCTTCCTGTCCCTTTCTCCCATCTGGCCCTGGTACCTTGTCTTGCCTTGGTTCCTACTTCTGTTCTCTTGGGTCAAATCCGCCAGCTCTGGCAGAGTTCTGGGGGATTTGGGGGAAAGGTGGGGTTTTTTTATTGTTGTTTGTTTGTTTGGTGGAGGATCACAGTGATGGTTGTTGAGTCACACCAGGATGTGTTTTGTGAATCTTCTTCCAGCCAAGCAATGCACTGGAAGGACCCCTGCTTGAAATTCAGCCATTGAGCTCCTGCCCTTTGAGCTGGGGCTGGTGTTATTTTATAACCAGCAACAGAGGGAGTGTGTCCCTGACACTTTCCCCAGGGTCTGCCTCCCAGCACTTTATTCATGGCAGGTTGGAATCTTACTCTAGCACCAGGGTGACAATGTCCCTGGTTTAGTCGCACACAGCAATCCCATTGAACAGCAGGAAGGAAAAGCCTGGGCTTTAGTATATTTCTAAAACACTGCATGTGCTTGGACACCTTTAAGTTCCCTGTGTGTCAGGGTAACACCCACCTCTGCATGTGGCTTGAATGAACAAACAATAACGTAGCAGAGCAGGGCACGGGAAGGAAAACTAGATGAAAGGAACTTTTGTGCAGTAGTTCGGTCTCTGTGCCGGGATAATATAGCGAATTCCAGAACTGTGCATGGGGGTAATAAACCTTAACCCGTTATTTTGCCTATAGCCAAGCTCCTGGGCATAAAATCCACTGTTCTTAATGGGGGTAGGAGTCAGCAATTATTAAATTAAAATATCTTCAGGGAAGTAGCTGCAAGTGGTCCCCAAAGGTTTCTTTGTGTTCACATCGGTACAGGAATGAGGCATAAAGCAGAAATGCAGGGGAGGGGCTCTGAATTTAAATCAGTTTTAGAGAGAAATGCGTTCAAACACAGTGAGACTCGATGTATGGAAGAAATAACAAGTGATCCCCAGCTCCTTCCCCCAAGCCTCAGGTGGGGATTAGCTGCCAACAGCTGCGGCTGCTGCTCTGAGGGGAGCGGTATAAGCTGTCTGCCTGTGAATGCAGCCCACCAGCTGGCTCTCCTGGGGCAGAGGGTGAGTTGCTGGGCAGGGATGCTGCACCGGCTGGGGTCTGAAATATGAACAGGGGTCTAAGGAACCGGCCTCCAGTGGGGGTCGAGGATGCTGAGGCAGTGGAATCTCAGCATCATAGTCATGAAGAGTCAAAGCTGCTTGGGGGTGAGGATGGGGGGCAATGGCCCAACTGGATTTTTTGCGCATCCCTTTAACTACTTGCCCACAACAACCTGGCAGCCCCCAGCTTTCTCTCTGCACTACGATCATGTGCTCTGTGGAAAGGGGCTTCTAGGAATCGGTATTTCCAGAGTCAAAAGGGAGAAGGAAAAGTTAATGCCTTAGAAAACTCTGTGTATGTATGTGTGTGTTAGATGGATGGGAGGGTGTCTAGAAACCACTCTGCTATAGTCTCTTTTCTCTGATTTCCTTAAGAAAATATGAAGCAGGGAGCAAAAACAGTCACCATCTCTGAGGCTTGAACTCAGGACCTTCAAATTATGAGACTGATGCACTGCCAACTGTGTTAAGAAGGCTTGCAAAAACCTTAGTCTCGGTGCATATATGACCCTCCTACAGCAGGGAAACTGCCAGAGGTGTGCTGGAAGAGGCAGGGATATCTGCTGCCCAGAGACCTATCCTGACAGCTTTCTCAGCACCAAACAAATCAACTCCCCCTGCCACTGAACAAATACACCTGGGACTAAGAGCAGCACTGGGGGTTTTCTTTTTTCCACTTCTGCTGGAGTGGGCAGGCGTCCTGGAGGCCTTTCTGGAAAAGAATTGGGAACTGAGTTGGGAAAACCAGTTTGAAAACAACAATCTCAGGTTTACACTCATTTATTTATAATATTAAATAATCCTTCTATTTGAGTGTCACAATCAATACAATTGCTTCAGCCTGATAGTTTCCCAAAGGGAAAATTTAACTTCTTCCTTGAGTGATTGTTCATGTCTGTTCCACAAAAGGTGTGCATGCTCGCCATGTGCACCAGTGTTGGAAGTTTTTCCCCTAGCAGTACCAGTAGGGGAGCACCCTAGTGACCCCTGGAGTGGCACCTCCATGGCGCGGTATAAGGGGCGCTGCACGCTCCCCCCACCCTCAGTTCCTTCTTGCCACCAGTGAAGGTGCTTTAGAACTGCTCTGCTCCAGCTTTGCTACAGCTCATCCCCAGAACGCTTGTTCGTTCAGTGTATGGTACCTGTAGTTAGTAGTTGATTAGTTAAGCTTAGTTTAGTTAGTGCGCCCGGGCCGCAGCATGCCCCATGCCCCAGGTTTTAAGTCATGCGACACTTGTAGGTGACTGATGCCAGTGAGTGATCCTCAGACAGACTGTTTACGCTGTTTGGGGAAAACCCATCTCAGCAATCACTGCAAGATTTGCAAGTTGTCTAAGTCTCGGACAAAGAGAGAGAGAGACATTAGGTTCCGGGCCACCCTGATGGAGTCAGCGTTGACCTCAACTCCGGCTGCCACTCCGAGTCGGCACCGGGTACCACAGTGTCGGTACGCAGCAACCCACCAGCTCCATGTACCAGTTGGCACCGCTCTCCATCCATAGGACACACCAAGAAAGCTAAGAAGAGGCCTTCTTTGTCATGGCACCAGAGCAAGACTGGGGGAGAGGATAGACCCATGCTGGGCAGTCCTCGGTCCCCATTGGCCTCTCAGACTCCGACTCAGGTTGAGCGGAGTAGCTCAGCCCGTTCAGAGCAGCCTTCCCCAGATGTCCATATGCCCTCCATGCCAGAGGCCCTGCAAGCGGCTCAAGACTTTATGGCCATGCCGGTACCAGTAGGGTTACCATACATCCGTTTTTTCCCGGACATGTTTGGCTTTTTGGCAATTCCCCCTGGACGGGGGTTTGATTGCCGAAAAGCCAGACATGTCCGGGAAAATGCCGGCCGGGCACTTCCCCTCCCGCGGCGGCTCTGCTCCTTCCCTGACTCTTCGGCTCTGTTTAAGAGCCGAGCTGCCTGAGTGCTATGGGCTTCAGGCAGCCCCCTTGCCTCCAGACCCCAGCCGCCGGCTGGGCACTTCCCCTCCCGGGCTCCGGTGGTGCAGGGTCCGGAACCATGGGGGCTGCCCGAAGCTGGTAGCGCTCGGGCAGCTTGGCTCTTAAACAGAGCCAAAGAGTCAGGGGAGGAGCAGAGCCTCCGGCCGCGGCGGCTCTGCTCCTCCCCTGACTCTTTGGCTCTGTTTAAGAGCCGAGCGCTACCGGCTTCGGGCAGCCCCCATGCCTCCGGATCCTGCGCCCCCGGCTGGGCGCTTCCCCTCCCGGCTCCAGCTGCGCTGGGGAAGCGCCGGCCGGGGGCGCAGGGTCTGGGGGCTGCCCGGCAAACCGTGAAGCCGGTAGCGCTCGGGCAGCCCTTTTCGCGTGGCTGGGAGTGGGAGGGAGATGGGGGCGGAGTTAGGGCGGGGTTGGGCGGGGAAGGGGCAGAGTTGGGGCAGGGCTGGGGGTGGGAAATGGGCGGGGTCAGGGCCCTGTGGAGGGTCCTCTTTTTTTATTTGTTAAATATGGTAACCCTAGGTACCAGGAGCACTGCCAATGTTGGCCCCGCAGTCCAGAGGCAAGCCGCCACTGGGATCTTCGCAGTCGCCCCTGACTCAGTACTGGTCTGGTTGAGAGAATGTTCCTGATGCTATTTGCCGCTTAGCAACCATCCTGTGCATAGTCCATGCAGGTTGGCGTTGACCCCCACCGGGTTGTCTGGCTGGGTTCTGTCTGACAGAGGCTCCAAGCACCGCTCCACCTTGAGGAGCAGATACCAACGGGACCGACGCAGATGACGCCAAAGGTCCTTGTGTCATCAGGGCTACTGTAGCCAGTCGTGACATGAACATTGATGCTGTTCTCGTTCATCATCTCGCTCCAGGACCCCACCCTGGCACCACTCCCATAGCCCCGGGCGTTGATTGCCGTCGCTTCGCCGTCGTGGATCTGCCTGCCAGAGCCGATCACGGAGCAGCTGCTATCGGTGGTACCATTCCTCCATGTTGGGGTTGTGGTCTTGTGGTTGGCACTGGCCCCAGCATTGCCCTCCTCCCAGTCCAGGGACAGTGGCAGGTCGTATGTCAGCCCAGCCTCCCTCCGTAGTCGTCCATCAATGGGTCAGGCCAGCCAAGCTGAACAGCCTGCTCCGCCGGTGCTACATCAGGTGCAGTGGCACTGGGCCTCCTGGCCGGCACAGTGGTACCAGTGGACACCATGGCCCCCGACGCAGCCCCTGGTGGGGGCTCGCTCGGTGGAAGGAGCTTCTGAATGGCTGTCGGCCTCCCTCTCTTGGCCTCCTAGGAAGGAGTCGGTAGGATGCACGTCTTCGGCACCATGCCCACAGAGCGACTAGGGGGTGGATCCTCTGGTACTGGTGGACACGCAAAGTACCGCGCCTGTCTCCTCACCCTGACCTGATGAGGCGATTACAGCCCCTCTTCCCTCTGTCCCACAGGAGGACTCTAAAGCCCACCAGGAACTATTGAAAAGGGTGGCATCAAACCTCAACCATCAGGCAGAGGAGGTGGAGGAGCCCTCAGACTCCCTCTTTAACGTCCTGTCTGCCTTGGTACCAGGCAGGGTGGCCTTGCCACTCCACAAAGGGGTGGTGAAAATTTCAAATGCCTTATGGCAAGCCCTGGCCTCACTGCCCCCCATCTCTAAGAGAGCAGAACGCAAGTATTTTGTGCCACCAAAATATGAAATATGTATCACCCATGGGTGGGGCTGAAATTTTGTATCTGACATTGTAGCTCCACTGTTATTTTATTGAATTGCATTAAAACAGCAAGTCAAGAATGTCTCCTAAGGGCCAGGCTCTGTGCCATGTAAACAGCTGCCACTGCTCTCCAGAAGTCTGTGCATTCCACACAGCAAAGTACAAACCTGCTCTGAACTGAGGGTTATCAGACAGTGACAGGGTTGGTAACACAAACAGTTCAGATTATATACCCTGCTAGGTCCCTTTATTTTAATCATTAACCCAGGACATGCCAGGCAACTGTTAACCATGGTGTTATCTTCATCTTAAAATACCTCTCAGTACATTTAACAGAGGAAGTGAAACCCCCTCCCACAAATGGCTCCCTCTTATGGAGTTGTACCACACCTGCCCCTGGACACTGGTTTCATACTGTCAAATCTTTTTCTCTCCAAACTCATCCTTATCCCAATCTATGCACCAACCTCCACATTTCAGAGTTTAGAATTTACTTTCATTACCCTAGTATGGTACTTTCTGTGTGAATTAGGCAAAGCAAGATGGGGAAGCTACATGGGTAGTGAAAACCAATGCTCCAGGTGAGGCCTGAACTCAACCCCAGCAGTGTCCCCGCTACATTAACCAGTTGCACCACTGCAGGTGCTTCTTAGACAAAGTTAGGAAGCAGGCAGTTATCAGTCTCTGTGGTTCACACCTTTGCCTGGTAATTGAAAGGGTGATGGTTCAAACCTAACTAAAGATGCAGCTTTTCAGCGATGAGACTGCAGTACATTTTAACAGGAAGAAAATCTCCCTATTCTGGTCTAGCCCCATTTGACTACTTCTGGCCATCTTATTTCTCCCCCCTCAGTCTCTTTCCTTCCCCATTGGGGGCATGCAGAGAGGAGCCCCAGTCAGTCTCTGTCACAGAAAGTCTGTATCCCATAACATAGAGTGAGGGAGGGGTCACTCTAAAACATTGATAATGGGTGGGGGAGGGGTATGCATGGCTATGGGGATATAGGATGGAGAACTAACAGTGGGGCCCAGAGAGATTCCCCCAGATAGGGGAGATCCCCTGCTGCCCACCGTCAGCCAGCTGTGGGAAGAACAACTTGGGATTGCTTGGGGAAGCCACCTTTAAAAACACAAGTGTAACATGCTAATTATATTTAAATAATATCAAAGCCTCCTCAAACCCAGTGTCACAGTCACTGGAATGACTTTGTCCTGATGTTTTGTTTGCCAGCTGCAGCCACAAAATAAGTCAAATTACAGTTCCCATTCGGAGTAATGCACACAGAAGAATCCGGAGGCTTTTAATTCCTTAGGTTCTGCCATCCTATGCTGTGGCCATTTCATTTCATTTCTATTTATCGTTGTGCAAAGCATCGTTAGGCCCTTGGGAGAGACCAGAGCTGAGGCTGCATTCATTTAACCTGCCAAAAAAACAGATTATTGTCCATGGGATCACTGTAGGGGGGTTGGGTCCCACTGTGTCTTTTCTGTCTCTATGACAGGCCAGGCTGCAATAACTGGGGCATCTGAGCACCCAGGACCTTCTGTGGGGCTGCCATTCCCCTTCCCCTTCTATGGTCTCATCTGTCATTGATTCCAGCCATTTTCTATCCATCATCAGCACCATCCCAAGCAAGCTGCACTCACCTCAAAAAGACAGTGTCCTCTGTTGAGTGTAAATCACTGACCTCTCTCCTCCTGAGCACTGACTGCCCCTCTGTTTCCTTGCCTCTCAGTCTGTGCAGATGGGACCTTTCCCTCCCGTACCCTTCTCCTTCTTCATCCACCATCGGCCCAAACAGCACAGCCGGTGGGAATCTTAAAAGTACAGAGGTGATTTAGGAGCAGAAACCCCCACAGACCTTCCATGCAATTGGCACTTGCCCCTCACTGACCAGGATTGAAGCTCATGCACGGAGACTGCTGGCTCTTCTGGGTGTGAGCAAAGCAGCAGGGTGAAAAGAAAATTCGGAGATGCTGGGGATTGAACCCAGGGCCTCATACATGCAAAGCATGTGCTCTACCACTGAGCTACATCCCCAGATGGACTTCAGAGTAGCAGCTGTGTTAGTCTGTATCCATAAAAAGAACAGGTACTGCTGTTCTTTTTCCAGATGGGCTGTGTGTGCTAATGGTTACATTCAGAGCCCTCCTGGTTCCAGCACATCCAGTGGCCTAAAAGTAGCATGGGGGAAACATTCCCTACTCTGAGGGCCAAACCTGCTGTCCTGGAGGTTGGTGGTTCTTAGGGGTCACTTGCAGCAGAGCCAGATTCTATGTGTGGGGCAGAGAGAGTGCATGCCCTGGACTCAGGGTGCAGAGATACACTCAGCCCTCCCCCCTGCATTGGGTGGGGGGGTGCTGCAATCCCCTGCTGCAAGGTAATTGGTGGGGGGTGCTGTGAACTACTCAACACCTGACCCTGGTGGCAGAAGTGTGTGGGAAGCTCCAGGCAGGGCTGGCTCTAACTTTTTTGCCGCACCAGGCAAAAAAAAGAGCGCTGCCCCGCCGTATCCCCGCCCACCCAGCACCACACAACCTGAAGCCCCACCCCCAGCGCCATGCTTCCCCTCCCATCAAGAACTGTGATGAATGGAGAAACTCCCCTCCCCAGGAACAATGAAGAAAACAGAAAGAGATTCACCACAAACTGGACAGTGACAGACTTGGTTGCATCATGTTGCAGTGAGATAAAGAAGCTGGAATTGTGGGACACCGGAGTTCTGCTCCCAGGGATTTGAAACACTTGCAGCATTGAAAGCGAGCTCCAGGCTTATCACCAGGTGAGTCTAAATTAGCATGAAACTTCCAAGTGTGTCAGAAAGTCAGCCTTGGGCAGAAGAATCAAACTCTGGTCTCCTGTAGCACTAGCAGGGATACTCACCCCTATCTTATCAAGCAGGTAAGTAGTATAAGGGCCCTGCCGTCAATCAAAGCATAACCCCGCCCCTTGACCCCTTAAGCCCCGCCCCTTGACCCCATCGGTCCCTCCCGCCTATCACCGGAAGTCCCACCCCATGGGGTATTCCTTCCAGGGTTAAGGTGCCACCTGACCGGAAGCAAGGTGTGTCATGTGACCCCTCTAAGAACTCCCCCCACCACCCTCTACCAATCAGGAGGGGTTTCGTGCCGATAGGACCGCCCCTAGAGGAGATTTTGACCAATTAGGGTGACTTCCGGGGGTGGGGTGACCCATCCGGAAGTGGGTCATGTGACCCCTCTAAGAACTCCCCCCACCACGCTCTACCAATCAGGAGGGGTTTCGTGCCAACAGGACCGCCCCGAGAGGAGATGTTGACCAACCAGGGTGACTTCTGGGTTAGGGTGACCCCTCCGGAAGGGAGTCCTGTGACCCCACTAAGAACGCCTCCCAAGGCCCTCCGCCAATCAGAGTGTAGCACCATTACCCCCATAAAGCCCAGCTCCAGACAGAGGAGGCGGCCATCTCTTACCAAGGGCACATGTTTTCGAACGCGCAGAAAGGCTGCTGAGAGGAAACATGGACTCCTTCACCACCCCCGTGAGAACGTCGGACATTGTTTTAGCCCCAACCACCTTTGACCTTGCGTGGAGCAGGCGTTGCATCAGTGACAGTTTCGAGGAGGAGGAGGGAGCGACCGCGGGGAGCCCTTTGGCCCAGCCGTTGCTGGATACGCCGCAACCCGACCCCGAAACCCTCGTGAGACAACCCGATCAACGTGACGGCCTCTCTTTGTCCACCCCCTCAGAGGTGGAAGGCGATCGCGGCTCGGGGGAGGCACCGGCGGACAAAGCGAACGGAAAAGACGGCGCTCAGGTAAAATGAATGATTAAGAAGCGGTGGTCGAGGAGGGTGGGTAATGGGGTAGGAACCGGGGGTTGCGTAAATTAAAGAAAAACAAAAAAAAACCCAAGCAGTGGGGGTGCTTACACGGTTTCTTTTCTGAAAATCTCTCAAAAGGTCGACTATGCCTTTTTAGAGGTCTTTAAAAACTTACACATTGGAAGCCCTGTGGGAGTAAACATATCATGTGTCAGCTGCTTTTGCTCATGTCTGAGACACAGATCTCAAACCAAAGAGGACAAAATGGAAGAATGAACCATCTGAGACTCCCTTATGGTGGGGTCATGGCATCCATTTTTTACAGGTGGCTGTAAAAATGGCCGTGTTAAACCAGGCAATTAATAAAACTTATTTAAATGTGTCAGTATGAATGTGTTCCCTTTCATACTTGTGGTAGTAAAAGACGGTACCGGTAACAGCCATGTCTACACAGACGGCTGTTAAAGAAAATATATTATGCCCCCGGGGAAGTTGGGAGCTTCGGCGGGGTCAACCCTCTTTTTCAAGCAGCCAGAAAGCATAGTAAAACTTTAAACAGAAGACAGGTAACAGCATGGCTTTCAGACCAGGATGCTTACACTTTACACAAACCGGCTCGAATACGTTTTAAAAGAAACAAGACCATTGTTTCAGAGGTGGATGCGCAGTGGCAGGCAGATTTGGTGGATATGCACCGGTTCTCCAACCACAACAGCGGTTTTAAGTACATCTTAACAGTGATAGACATTCTATCCAAATATGCCTGGGCCTTAGGCCTAAAAGACAAGATGAGTGGTGAGGTATCCAAGGCCTTTAAAGCTATTTTCAGTGAAGGTCGCATGCCTCAAAAATTACAAACCGATCGGAGGAAAGAATTTTTAAACAAACCTTTAAGTGGATTGTTAAAGCGGCATGGAGTTTACCATTTTGTTACCGATAATGAAGTCAAAGCAGGGGTTGTGGAGCGATTTAACAGAACTTTAAAAACTAGGATGTGGAGGTATTTTACAGCCCATAGCACCTTTCACTACGTTGACGTCTTACCTGACTTTATAAAGAGTTACAACCAGAGCTTTCACAGAACTATACGTACCAGACCCGTTGATGTTAACCCTTCAAATTCTTTGAAGGTATGGAAAACGGTTTATGGAGATGGTTTTAAAATAAAACCAGTTGTTGCCCCTTTTAGAAAAGGTGACCACGTGAGACTATCTAAAACCAAAGGCACTTTTGAAGAAGGTTATGAACAGACGTTTACCGATGAGATATTTATAGTGGATGAAGCCTTAACCAGGGGCCAGAGACCTGTATACCGCTTAAAAGATTATGAGGGTGAGACAGTTACTGGATCTTTTTACCCTGAAGAATTACAAAAAGTAAACCCCAAACGAGACAGGATTTACAGGATTGAAAAAGTTCTAGCAGAGAAAGGAAAAGGGAGAAAAAAGCAGCTACTGGTGAAATGGTTGGGGTGGCCTGATAAGTTTAACAGCTGGGTGGAAGCTTCTCAACTCTGTGACATCTAGACATGAACAAACAAATGAACAAAAAAAAGATTCCTTCTGCAAGGACAGAGAAAGAGAGAGAAAAATGAGTGATGGCGGGTTTTACATTACTTTGCCCAACATTGCCAGCTCTGCAGTTTTTCCCCAAAACACCACCTCAAACTTTACAATACGGCTAATTAAGCCCTTGGATCTCCCTGGTGCCTGGGAGGTGGGGTTAGTGGAAATACAATACCCGCACAGCTGGAATACTATCAACGAAGACACCCCTTTCGAAATCACCTTTGGAGCTACAACGTGGAATTTCATCCTACGACGAGGTTATTACTCAACCATACCCGAATTACTGGAGCATATGAACAGCAACGTGGCTCGTCATCCCAGACCGCCTGAGGTGGTCATGAACTACGACCCTGTGGGTAGAAAAGTGAGACTTAAATCTACCAATTTTATGTACGTGTTTTCTATTGATGGGGAGCTAGCTAACATTCTGGGTTTGGGCCACAAACGCAACGTCCAAAAATTCCCCTTCTCGGCAGACATCACAGGAGGTTTTAACTCCTTGTATGTATACATGGATATCGTAGAACACCAGTTTGTGGGGGACTTTTCTGTTCCCCTGTTACGCTGCGTCCCTGTCCGAGGAAGGAACAACGAGTTTGTTACCATTACCTACGACAAACCTCATTACATCCCTGTCAGTAAACACCACATTGACACCATCACCATTGAAATAAAGACAGATCAGAACAGACATGTCTCATTTCGCTTCGGCAAGGTGATCATCAAGCTGCATCTGCGGCCGCAGAGAGAGCGAGGTTTCTTAAAAAAAAAAAAAAAAAAGCAAAACCCTATTATGGCGATCCCAAAAAATTATGGCGACCCCACCATCTACAGGAACTATTACAAAGCCCAGGCTGGATACGCCCTTCCTGGATATCATGGGGCCCCTGTGATGTACGGAGCGGGTGTGGGTGGTATATTTCGTAGCCTCTTTCGAAAAGCCGTACCGCTTTTGAGGACGGGGCTAGAGATTATTAAACCCTGCGTAAAAACTGCCGCTCAAAACATAGCTAAAGATGTGGTAGGTCACGTCTCCCGGGCTGTTCTGGAGAAGGTGGGGAATACAGCTTCACAGGAAGGATCGGGGCTGATGTACATTAAAAGGAGGAAGAGAAAGAGAAATACGTCATACCCGCGACGCACAGGTCCCCCGAAACCCTTTAAAAGAAGGGCTTTGACACGCAGGGCCGGCCATAAGCGAAAGTCCAAGAGGAAGCCTGGGCGAAAGAGGAGACGCGCTCTGCCTGGTAAAAGAGACATATTTTAATCAACATGGCTTTTGTTCACTGCGGGTCTGAAGAGTGCACCAAATCCGAACTAGACTTGTTTCAAATAGCCTCTACACAGACCAGCATCGAGAAAAGCATCTACATCAAGGTGCCGCCTCTATCGGCCATTACGGAGTCTGCCCCCATTGACTTTTTTATAGCAGGGAATGGCATAGATTACATGGATTTAAACAAACATGCTGCTGTACCTGTGTTGCAAGATTGTAAAAGGAGACGGAACTGAACTCGCCGTGGACACCGAAGTGGGTCTGGTGAATTACCCCGTGGCCTCTATTTTCAGTCAGTTGGATGTTACGCTGGGAGACCGCCTCAGAAGCCAAAGCAACAACTGCTACCCTTACAGGGCCTTTATAGAATCGGTGCTCAATTACAGCGACAACACCCTCACCACGCAATTTTCCGCCGGCCTGTTTTACAAAGACACTGCTGGACAACATGAAGAAACAGAGTTGGATGGAGGGAATCTAGGGTTTGTGAGGCGTGCAAAGCTGACGGCCGCGAGCAGAACTGTAAAGCTGCTGGGCCATTTACATAGCGACCTGTTTTTTCAAGAAAAACTTTTGTTAAATGGAGTGGATGTGAAAATTAAACTGACGCGCAGTAAAGACGCTTTCTGTTTAATGGGCAGTGCGGCTGAAGGCTTTAAACTGTGCATCGTATCAGCGTCCCTTTTTGTGAAGAAAGTACGGGTGGCCCCGGGAGTCCATCTGGGGCACGCGGAGGCCCTGCTTACCGCTAATGCTAAATACCCCGTGGACCGTGTGGGAATGAAAGTGTTTAGCATCCCTGCGGGCAGCAGGGTCAGTAACCAGGAGAACCTGTTCTTGGGACAGTTACCCAAAATGCTTGTCCTAGGGTTTGTGGATAACGATGCCTTTAGCGGAAATTACGCTAAAAATCCCTTTCATTTTAAACATTACGATATTAATTTTGTGGCCTTGTATGTGGATGGTGAACAGATACCGACCAAGCCTCTGCAACTGGACTTCAAAGCAGGACGCTGCGTGAGAGAATACATGAATTTGGTACAGACAGCTGGTAAACACATGAAAGATCGTTCTCTGTTAATCGACCGTGAGGAGTTTGCACAGGGTTACACCTTGTTTGCCTTTGACCTGTCTCCTGACCAGGAATGCGCTGATCACTATTCCCTGATTAAAACCGGAAACCTGAGAGCAGAAATACGTTTTGGGAAGCCTTTAACGGTTACCGTCAATATGATTGTGTATGGGGTTTTTGACAATGTCATAGAAATAAATCAGAGGAGAAACGTTCTGTTTGACTACATGTGAACATGGACACCGTGCAGCTCTCACATGTCTTATCAACGGACCCTTACACGAAAAAGAATTTCTTAGATGTGTTCCCTTGCGATTGGCTATCAGGAGGCAAGCTGTCTCAGAGGCCCCTAGGCTTGGTGGTGAACACGCATCCACACAACCAACCGGGTGAACACTGGCTCGCCTTGTATCTGGCGGAGCGTAACCGTGGAGAGTTTTTTGACTCATATGGGCAGCCCCCGAACAGTGTGTTGTTTCCTAAAAGCATTATGAAATTTTTAAACAAAAATGCCACAGACATGGTGTTTCACAATAGACAATTACAAGAGCCCCGCTCCGTCGCCTGCAGCTATCACTGTGTGTTTTTCTTACATCATCGTAGCAAGGGTTTATCTTTTGATCGGATTTTAAATTTGTATTCTAACGACTTAGTGCAAAACGACCAGATGGTGATGATGTTTGTAAAAAGGAAATTTAAATTCTTGGGCATGCCTAGTCTTGCTCAAACCATGTTTCAACAAGCCCAGACATGTGTATCTTGCAATGATTTTCATAGCCATGTTACCCAATAAAGCACCCCAGGTGTGGAGTTTAAAGACAAATGATGTTTGGTGTTTGTTTTTTTTTAAACCAATTGAGGAAAAAGTACACAGATTTTTTTTTTAATTATAGAAATGTTTTATTTAAAGCAAAACATTACCATTTTTTTTTTAAATTTAGAATGTGAAAAATGTTACACACTGAGCCATTCAGCTCTTTTAGCCAATTTTCGTTTTTTAGACGGCGAAAAAGGGGTCATAGTTTCTCGATTTACCCCGGTGTCAGCAGTCGAGGCCTTGAGGCGTTCTAAAAGATCTCTGTTGGCCGCATTGCCCATGACGGAAGATGGTATGTTCAGTTCTGCCATGGCATTCATAAACACATCCCATCCTTTAGGTACATGTCTGCTAGGAACAGAGCGAGTCTGGGTGACGGCCCTGACTAAGTCGAGTATATTAGAACCATTAACCACAGAGCCTTTGTACACAAAAGACCCTTTATCGTTCCATGAAGAGAGATTTTTATCCTGGCCCAGCTTATTTAGCAATACTATTGCATTTTTCTTATAACGCTTATTTACATTATCCAACACCTCCTGAGCAACAGAGTCTGAGTTCTTTGGTGTTTCTGGGGGTTTGGCAGTCACACTTTGTTCCTATTCCAGTAGAAACAGACTTATTTTTCCTTTATCCACATCGCTCTGCTTCACGTACATTAGGTACCTTTGAAGCACGGCACTGTAAAGTTTAGCCTTTTCGTATTCGGCCAAGTCAGTTCTTTGAAGAACAGACTTCATTTCAGCATCCAGTAAGCAAGTTGCGGTTGTTCTGATATTTTCCTCTGCTGGAGGGGGAGCCATTAATTGCTCCAACTGGTGGCTGGGAACCAGGAACATTTTTTCTGCATACTCCATTATCAATTAGTTAAAAGCCCCGTTATCAGAGGGATAGCAAAACTTAACAGAGGTCCGATAAACCCCCCCAGACTGCTTCACCAGATGCTTTTTTCTTTTAAGTGAAACCCTTTTATTACAAAAAAAGAAGAACAGGAGTACTTGTGGCACCTTAGAGACTAACAAATTCTAAGGTGCCACAAGTACTCCTGTTCTTTTTGCGGATACAGACTAACACGGCTGCTACTCTGAAACCTTTTATTACACAAAGTTTTTATAAGCGTGCATTTCTGTTTCAGCACACGCACTTGATTCTGTGTTAAAGGTACGTTTCCTTTTAAGGTATTGAGTGCTATTTCTGAGATGGCCGCTTCTAGATTGTCAGAGGCCGAACACAGTATAGCCCTCCTTTGCTGTGGGGACGATTTGCTAAGTAATTTTAAAAGGCCCAGGTTTCTCTTCACACAGCTAGACATGTTTTTGGTCAGCAGCCCCGGCTGTTAAAAAGGGGCCTGCCGATAAGTCATCTCTTTTTATACCTGGCTGTTCTTTTCAAAGTATAAACCGCCGGCCAGTCTGGAGGGAAAAGACCAGTTCTTAGTCTATAAGCTTCTGGTGTGGAAGCATTTAAATCCACCACCAGGTAGCCATAAGGTCTTTTGGTAGCATCCTCAAAAGCTTCTAGAAAGAATTGAGCTTTGCCGGGGTACATTTGCCGAGCGAGCGTAGCAATTTGTAATTTATCCCTGGGGTTTTTGAACAGAACCATGTACTTTGTGTTTAGGTTATTGTGCGACTCCTTTTTCCCTGACAAAATACGTTTTGAACTATATACATAATGCTCAGTTTTCTGTGATGCACGTACTTGGTAAAGGCTCTCTCGATTTCATTGCTTTCACAAGCTGAGTTCATCAGATCGTCTATGATAATCATATTTACTTTATTAGTAGGAAACAAACTGTCATCGTCAAAAGCATCAGGCAGACCCTCCACAAATTTGATAAAGGGATATTTACAAAGCAGTTCTTTATACAGAGGTTGCCAACAACTGTAACACCACACGATATTCTCAGGCATAACAGACAGTGTGTGTTTGGCATTATCCAACACGTTTTTTATAAAGTAACTTTTCCCGCAGTTGCTAGGCCCCGCGAGAATTGCAGAAAAGGGATGTTTCCACCTTGTATCCATTTTTCAAAAACTGTAGGGCAGGGTTTTAAAACCTTCTCCTAGGACCCTCTTGTTGTAAACCACTTTTTGTGTCTTTTTAAGGGTTTTTGTCTCTATTTGCCACTGGTTTTTGTTTCTTACGATAGAGGGCTGCTGCACCTCTATCTTTTTTGAGGTGATTTCTTGCAGACCCGTGCAATAGTCCAAGACTAGATCTTTCAAACTGTCGAAGTTGATCTTTTCGCAGTTTGCTACATTTAGGGTAATACCTTTGACTTTCAAACAGGCCTTTCCACCCGACAGCTTATACCCATAGGTTTTCGGGCCTGCCGACACAAACTCGGTGATGTGTTGATCTGGCAGGATCTCGCTCGTGAGGTCCCCTAAATAATCCCCCAGAGGGGGATTCCAGTCACCCTCCCTTTTCACAAATATCACCGAATCAGTGTCGTGGTACAGGCACCGCTCTTGCAAACCGTCTAAGAGGCTGTATAATTCTAAGCGGGCATAAGCAGTGGTGAAACAGGCTATGAAAACATTGGTATTGCCAGAGACAGAGTACCGTTCTTTTGCGTGCTTCCACGACACGCATGCTGTTTCATCATCGATAAACTCGCAGGATGAAACCTCATAATTGGGGGAGAACAGGTACTGCAAGAGTTCGTCAGGGTCTCTCACGATGCTGGTGTTGGGTAGGTTGGATCTTTGGACGAATTTACCCCACAGAGAATTTAAAAACAGTTTAGCGATTTGGCGTTTAGCAGGGTTTGATCTGATCTCGTGTTGGCGTAAATGCACACCTTCTTTCTGGTAGAAATCGCTAACATACTTATTTTGTTTTTCCTCATCTGTGCACCAACTGGGATACCCTGAAGCCTCTTGTTTCTGATGGAGGTGTAATTTTATGTACTCTGAAAAGAGTTTTTCAGATTTTTCATTAAAATGCCATTTCATAGATCTTAGCCACCGCGTACCCCTTTGCTATGGCTGCGTTCAATTCCACCGTGCACCAAGTCCCCAGGATGGCCTGCTCCTCGTCAGTATGGGTGCATGTCTCCCGCTGCTCGGTTTCCGCACAGGTTCGGCATAGCGGGAACATAAGCTTGCCACCCACTCTGACAGGTAACAATGGGAAAAAGAGGCCTCGTGGGGGGTACACTTTAACTTTTGCAATTCCAAAATAATTTGCAAGGGGCCCAAATTTATCATAGACTATATCGGGGTGTCCGATAGGGTATTCTTTGGTTTTGTTTACGAAAGGGTACAGGCTGGTAAAATCATAATAGTGGATTTCTTCCCCGGGGTTAGGCTTGTAATATAGGCAGATAGCATTTGTCCTCCCCCCAAAAAGAGCATCCCTAGGCATGAGAGGCTGGGGTAACTGGGCTCGGTTTAAAAAGTCTGCAAGCTCCCTGTCTGTTTCTTTCATCACCTCCCACTCGTGCTCCCAAAGAGTCCTCACTACAAAACCAAGTCGTTTCAGATAGTCGGTCTTGAGCTGAGTCTTGTAATAAAGAAACCCAAAAGATGTCCCCGTCATAGGATTTTGTGCTTTTTCACAATAACAGGTGACACAGCCGTGGAAAAAACACCCGTTAAACTCAAAGGCTGTGCATAGCCCATCAACATCGGCATAACTGTCTAAAAAGTAGGGGCCTACCTGTAGTTCCCCACCCTGTAAAGTGTGCCATATTTGTACATTTTCTTTGTGAGAGATATACAACAGCCACTGAATAGATGGGGTCGAATATCTCTTTGTCTGCCTGTGATAGTTGTCTGGAGGGAGAAGAGCTACCGTGTTAGGCTCCAAAAACAAACCTGTACATAACCATGCAGACAGATGCCAGTGTTATGTACTGGAATGGATCTATACACAGTTTTATCTCAGTGAATTTACCAGGTTCTCTCTCTACTACATCTCCCTTCTCCGTCATTTTCATGATCTCTTTTCTGTATAGGATACAGGCCTGTTTCAAAATTTTTACATCCTGCTGACAGTAATACGTGAGCTCTTTCTGCAAGTAAAATGCCTCAGAGCTGTGGTCCCGATACCAGTCGAGAAACTCTGCTTTTTCTCTGGGCATCATGCTTTCTACACCATAGTGCTCCATACCGGGCATAGGCCCCACGTAATTTTGATTTTCTAATGTTTTAAAAAAGTGTGGAAAATACCCTTTGCACCCTTCAAACCCCATCGCCTGCGGTAGCTTGCTAAGCTTCATGGACAAGAAGTTTAAAGAGTCTATAAAACGAATGCCCAGGGCCTTAACTTCCACGCACATTAGTTTACTACCCTCAGTGATCAGTTCTAGGCCCATCTTTTCCTTGATTAACTGTCTAATAATAAAGTATGCATCATAACCTTTAGAATTATGTGCTAGGAACGTGTAGTCCCGAAACTCTTTGCCAATAAAGGTCTTCACAAACACAGAAAGACACTCATCGCCCTTAAATTCCCAGGATTTTTCTGGCTTTAGGGACATAGCAAAAATGTAATTGGGAGTGTGCACCCCGGTCTCCTGAATGCATTCGAAATCATAAAAAATATACTTTTCTGAAGATTCGGGCTTTCTAAGGCTGTCCATAAAACAGAGGTGACCGTCTACATCACCAACGATCAAACTCTGACACTGCTTACACCGTCTCCCTTTACACCTATGCCGCTTGTTCATGTAAGACTGATACTTCTCACACAAAGTTTTAGACAGGCATTCAACTTGGTTTTTTGATGCCCAGTCAATATGCCTGTCTAAACACTCTTTGGACCAACAATACAGTCTACCGCTAGGACACCGCTGCTGCACGCCCACGCTGTCTGAGCACGTTACACTCAGGCAGAGGCGGCAACGATACCTGCAAGAGTGGTCGTGGCTGTACACCATGTGGCAAAACTCACAATAATTTTTCGCACCGAACAACTTTTTTACATCCAAAACCCCATAGTAATGCTCATCGTGCAACAGGATAAAATAAGTCTTGGGGTACACTGTACCCCCCGTTTTAAAAAAGCCCCAGCCGCCTTTCGCCGTATACAGCACCACCTGTATGTTAACTCCTAAATGCTGTTCAAACTTTGCTACGTCGCTGAGCATAACCTTTTTTTGATCTGACCACCCCAGTTTCTCATGTAACTTTCTCGCCTCTGCTAACAATTCCATGTCCATAGGTTTTCGATCGAACATAACGGTCAAGAGCCCACCCGCAAAACACAAATTGGTACCGGTGTAAGTCAGGTCTACTAAACACTGTCTCTTTTTATGACTAATTTGACTATTAAGGATAGTATTTAAAACTCTACGAGCGCCCCCACCCCTATTTTTTACAACCATCACAACAAGGCGCAACGTCCCATCGAGATGCAACTCTCTATTGCTCTGTAGCAGTTTTGAGGTCTGATTTAAGAAATCCTCAGTAGACAGCTCATCCCTAGTTCTTTTGACCGAAAACAAAGAGTTAGTTAAATTACGGCTCTCTAAACGTAACTGAACATAATCATCAGGGCCTACCCTACCATTAATGTCATCGAGCACTAATTGTATTCCACGGTGTATGGCTTCAACAACCTGCTGAGCTGAATTTATTTGCTCAAGATTAACAAAACAAAATTCCTCACAATACACCGACCCCCCAAATCTGGATACTTCATGTTGCCAACTTCTCACTCTCTCCATATACACCTCGGCATTTTCGGGGTTACTTGGGGGTTCTTCTACAGGATCATTAGCGGCATCTTCTACATCAGATGCTATTTGAGAGTCAGACTCTGAGATGCCTCCATGAGGGTCATTGGAAGTAGAACGGGACCTGTCTAGAGAGCCCTCTGGGGAATTTGCTAAACCAGAGTCTGACTCCACCTTCCCATTTTCAGACAAGCCAGTTTGAGAGCCTCCAGTAGGGGGCATCTTTTTATTTTTGCTTTGTCCGCCGGTGCCTCCCCCGAGCCGCGATCGCCTTCCACCTCTGAGGGGGTGGACAAAGAGAGGCCGTCACGCTCATCGGGGTGTCTCACGAGGGTTTCGGGGTCGGGTTCCGGCATATCCAGCAACGGCTAGGCCAAAGGGCTTCCCACGGTCGCTCCCTCTTCCTCCTCGGAACTGTCACTGATGTAGCGCTTTCTCTGCGGATGGTCAAAGACCCTCGGGGCTAAAACAAAGTCTAAAGTTCTCACGGGGGTGGTGAAGGAGTCCATGTTTCCTCTCAGCAGCCTTTCCGCGCTTTCGAAAACACGTGTCCTTGGTAAGAGATGGCCGCCTCCTCTGTTTGGAGCTGGGCTTTATGGGGGTAATGGTGCTGCACTCTGATTGGCGGAGGGCCTTGGGAGGCGTTCTTAGTGGGGTCACACGACTCCCTTCCGGAGGGGTCACCCCAACTCAGAAGTCACCCTGGTTGGTCAACATCTCCTCTCGGGGCGGTCCTGTCGGCACGAAACCCCTCCTGATTGGTAGAGGGTGGTGGGAGGAGTTCTTAGAGGGGTCATACGACCCACTTCCAGGTGGGTCACCCCCCCCCCCGGAAGTCACCCTAATTGGTCAAAATCTCCTCTCGGGGCGGTCCTATCGGGACGAAACCCCTCCTGATTGGTAGAGGGTAGTGGGGGGCGTTCTTAGAGGGGTCACATGACACACCTTGCTTCCGGTCCGGTGGCACCTTAACCACGGAAGGAATACCCCCATGGGGTGGGACTTCCGGTGATAGGCGGGAGGGACCAAGGGGTCAAGGGGCGGGGCTTAATGGGGTCAAGGGGCGGGGTTATTGTTTGATTGACGGTAGGGCCCTTATACTACTACTCAGGTAGCTGCCTTTCAACAGACACCTAGGAGAGGGGGTGCTGGGGGCTCTGCAGTTTTCACAGTGGGGAGGAGGGCCAGACTAGTGGGGCTGTCTCTGGACTCACCAGTGGCTCTAGGTCACATGTTGGGGGGCAGGTGTCAGTAGGGGCTACAGGATGTGAGGCTGGTTAAAATTAAACTGCACAAAATACCTCCCCCTTTGTTCCAGCTAATGGCCCTACTTTGGCCTCTCCTCATTTCATGAAAATCTCCATCTCTACCCCGCCTCTCAGAAACCCCCCCTCTCCCATGGGTATTTTCATGGTTTCTTCCTTTTTTTCATGGTCTCATACAAATATTTTTGTCATGGAAATGATCAAGTACATTTAAAATGAGAAAAATAATTAAACAACACATCTGTATCCAGGGCCACCCAGAGGATTCAGGGGGCCTGGAACAAAGCAATTTCAGGGGTCCCTTCCATAAAAAAAGTTGCAATACTATAGAATACTATATTCTCATGGGGGCCCCTGTAGGGCTTGAGGCAAATTGTCCCACTTGCCCCCCCCCCCCCCGGGAGGCCCTGTCTGTATCTCCTTCACCAGACATAGTGTTGTTAGGGTCCTTCATTTTCAGGTTTTATTTTATTTATTTTTTCTCAGAAATGGATCAGTGTTTATTACCACCACCACAAAAACAGGTGAAAATCAGTGCAAAAGACTATTAATCATGTTTCTGGGTAAATATCGGGGTTTATTTTGGTGGACGGAAAGACAGGGGGGGGATTATTTAGTAAATTAATGCTTTGAATTCCGTTCATCAATGTGGTTTGCTGCAGAACTAAAACAGAACTCAAAACAAAATGAGTTTGAGAAAGCAATATCTCTCTAATCCCCAAATAAAACTTTTCAGTTGAATAAACAGATTACTGTTGCAGACTTAGAACTATTAGCCTATAAATATTTACATTTAATAACTGGGCCACACCATTTGCAGTGCATACACTCAACTTCATCCTTTTCTCCTGGTTTTGTTTATTTAAAACTTTCAAATACTTCCTTCACAGGACCTAACCAGATCAGCCACACCATCATCGGTTCATTCACCTGCACGTCCACCAATGTAATATACGCCATCATATGCCAGCAATGCCCCTCAGCTATGTACTCAGCCAAACTGGACAGTCCCTACGTAAAAGGATAAATGGACACAAATCAGATATTAGGATGGCAATATACAAAAACCTGTAGGAGAACACTTCAACCTCCCTGGACACACAATAGCAGATTTAAAGGTAGCCATCCTGCAACAAAAAAACTTCAGGACCAGACTTCAAAGAGAAACTGCTGAGCTTCAGTTCATCTGCAAATTTGACACCATCAGCTCAGGATTAAACAAAGACAGTGAATGGCTAGCCAACTACAAAAGCAGTTTCTCTTCCCTTGGTGTTCATACCTCAATTGCTAGAAGAGGGCCTCATCCTCCCTGATTGAACTAACCTCGTTATCTCTAGCCTGACTCACTCTTGCTTGCATATTTATACCTGCCTCTGGAAATTTCCACTACATGCATCCGAAGAAGTGGGTATTCACCCATGAAAGCTCATGCTGTAATATGTCTGTTAGTCTATAAGTGGCACAGGACTCTTTGCTGCTTTTACAAATACTTCTTCGTGTTCTGAAAAGTATTCTGAGACAGATTTTCATTTTCTTCCCATTTTAGAGTGTCAAATCTTTATACCATTATCTGCTAACAGCTTGAAATGTGCATGTGATGGGTGTGAGATTCATCACTATGGTCAGATGCATGCACACATCACAGCTTGTGTGCGTGCCTGTTTGTTTATTGTGTGTATCTTCTAGACTAATACATAGCCTTACTTCAACCGGCAGCTCTGCATATACACACAGACTCATGTATTATCATAATACATATATCTCACACAATGTATTGTTATTTTCTACGTAATAAAATGATACAAAAGTAGGGTAAAATCAGAAAAAAATGAATAATACGTTTTGTCAAACCTGGGATTTTTTCATTTTTCATTTTTCAAATCTTTTTAATGGGTTTAAACTGCAAATGAAGAGGCTTAGATATTGTGTCTGAATTTTCCTAGTCCAGGTGATCACAGTCACCCCTACCTTCACTTTAGCTCAAACCTCAGACTTGCACCAAGCACTTATTGGGGATGTGGAGCAGAACTAAACTTCATTGACAGCAGCGAGGGAGGAAGGTTGCGACTGAGCTGTCTGGGGAATATTTAAATCTTTTTTTTTCTTTTTTTTTCTTTTCTTTTCTTTTGAAAATTAAATCAATACAGCTTCCACTCCTCAGTCTCTCCCAAGGAAATAACATTTCTGTGCAAAGTACCCAAAACTTTTAACAATAAGAAGTGAAATGAAAAAGCCATACGATGGCACCAGAACCTAAGGATTGAGAAGCCATGTGATTATTGAATGTGCATTGATGCTGAAAAGGGATGCGTTTTGTCTTTGGTTCCCCTTCGCCCCATGTTGAGCACTGAACCCCACTCTTCTCCCAGAGAACTAAAACCCAGGAGTCCTGACTCTTAGCCCCCCTGCTCTAACCCACTAGACCCCATTCCCAGTGACAAAGAAGGAGCTGAGAAACACCTGTGCTGTCCCCTTACCTCCCTGCCTGTGCTGCACTTGAAACCCAATGGGGTTTCCTTGGGCAGTTTTGAATCTTGCTTCCAGGAAGGGTGTAATTTTAGGTACAAGTTCCAAACAGTACAATGAACCAACCAGAAGGGGCAGCAGGTATCGGTGTAGGAGCCATTGAAATAATCACGGCAACATACTTCAGGGAAACATTTATTAATGAAGTGTCAGTGAAAGGTCAGAATCTGATAGTGTCAGTGTCACACTAGAGGGCACTGTGATGGTTTTAAATTTGTCATCCAAACCTATGTAACACCTAGCACATATTTCAACCTCTTCTTCTCTTGCTCATTATAAGTGAAGGGGGAGAGAGAGGAATAGAAACAGAGGGTATAACAAAAATGTCAGTGTTGGGGACACAAATACTGGGAACCCCAGATCATTTGCTTTTCTTTAATTATAATTAAGGATACGTTTTCATCCTGGGTATTTTTAGTAAAAGTCACAGACAGGTCATGGGCAGTAAAAAAAAAAAAAAAATCATGGCCCGTGACCTGTCCGTGACTTTTACTAAAAATACCAAAGAATAAAACTTTGGGGGGGGGCTTCCCAGGGGCACCATGGGTGCTGGGGGAGGGTGGGCTGGCTGCTTGAGGGGGGCGGCGTGTGGCCTGGGACCCTTCACTGGTGCTAGGGGAGGGAGGGTTTGGTGAGGCAAGCAGGCTTCGTACATGACTCCACACCTCCCCCTTCCTCCCCAGCAGCAGCAAAGATTGGGTGTGGGAGGGGGGAGGGACAGGGTGAGGCAGGCTCTGGGCAGCGCTTACCTGGGGGGCTCCCCAGAAGAGGCAACTGCAATCTCAGTAGAACCATGTCTTGAGTTGCTTTCTTTCTACATCCCATTCTAAAGAAAAACTTGTAAGAGTCAGTGAGCTAGTTTTCCTTCCCTTCCCTTTTCCAAAAGTCACTGAAGAGTCTTGCATGGTGAGGGAGCAGCAGGCACAACACCAGAATTAAAACTGGGCAGAGATTCCTAATTAACATTCACATTTCCAAACTGCTGCTAAAATCCATGTGCATACTCAGATTGGCTTGAGAATGGCTCTGCCAGTTCGGCAACCAGCACAGGGTTAATGGGGAAATAATTTGTTTAGGGACAATAAAACAATGTTATTGAGTGATCTGTGTTCAAAAACATACCTGCGCTGAGAGACACTGGATGCATTAGTTACATAGCTCAGCTGCTAGAAAGGAAGACTGTAGGATCTATGTCTATGGCCAGTGACACATAAGGGAGAACATCAGAGCGGCCACACCAGGTCCGATCAAAGGTCCATCTAGCCCAGTAAGTTTATGGAGGGAATGGTTTAATGGAAAAACATGATTTTAGTCAAAGGAACACCGTGCCATCGCAGGTAAATAGTATAATGGCTAATGAGGGTCAGGCTGGAGAATCTTGCCTACGTGCTCGGGGTTTTACTGATCGCCATATTTGGGGTCGGGAAGGATTTTTCCTCCAGGGTAGATTGGCAGAGGCCCTGGAGGTTTTTCGCCTTCCTCCGCAGAATGGGGCAGGGATCGCTAGCAGGAGGATTCTCTGCTAATTGAAGTCTCTAAGCCACAGGATTTGGGGACTTCAACAGCAGAGTCAAGGGAAAGGGTAGGGACGGCTTTGTGGCCTGCATCATGCAGGAGGTCAGACCAGATGATCATAATGGTCCCTTCTGACCTTAAAGTCTATGAGTCTATGAGTATCCTGTCTTCTGACAGTGGCCAATGCCAGGTGCCCCAGATGGAATGAATAGAACAGGTAAACATCAAGTGCTCCATCTCCTGTTGCCCATTCCCAGATTCTGGCAAACAGAGGCTAGGGACACCATCCCTTCCCATCCTGGCTAATAGCCATTGATGGACTTACCCTCCATGAACTTATCTATTTATGTTTTGAACCCTTTTATACTCTTGGCCTTTGCAACATCCTCTGGCAAAGAGTTCCACAGGTTGATTGTGCGTTGTGTGAAGAAATACTTCCTTTTGTTTGTTTTAAATCTGCTGCTTATTAATTTCATTTGGTGACTCCTAGTTCTTGTGTTATGTGAAGGGGTAAATAACACTTCCTTACTTACTTTCTTCACACCCATCATGATTTTATAGACCTCTATCATATCACCCCTTAGTCATCTCTCTTCCAAGCTGAAAAGTCCCAATCTTATTAATCTCTCCTCATACGGAGCCATTCCATATCCTTAATCATTTTTGTTGCTCTTTTCTGTACCTTTTCTAATTCCAATATATCTTTTTTGAAATGGGGCAACCACATCTGCACGCAGTATTCAAGATGTGGACGTACCATGGATTTATACAGAAGCAATATGATATTTTCTGTCTTCTTATCTATCCCTTTCCTAATGATTCCCAACATTCGGTTTGCTTTTTGACTGCCACTGTACATTGAGTGGATGTTTTCAGAGAACTCTCCACAATGACTCCAAGATCTCTCTCTTGAGAGGTCTCAGCTAATTTAGACCTCATCATTTTCTAGGTATAGTTGGGATTATGTTTTCCAATGTGCATTACTTTGCATTTATCCACACTGAATTGAGTGGCAACACCATTACATCTTCAGGCACTAAAGTTTGCAGGCACTATCCACATACACCCCCACATGGCTGCTTACCCCATCCTCTCAAGTTTGGGGATCCTGGCTGCATTTGGGGGGTGGAAGATCCTTGAACTGAGGCATCCTGGGCATAGCTTGGGGGATCTGTGCTTTGCTCCATACTGGGGATATTTGCACACAGCTGATTAGGAATCTTCCCACAGGTGATGCAGTGAGAGGATCTGGAAGTTGGGAACTGCTCTGCCCAGGGCCGGCTCTGGCTTTTTTGCTGCCCTAGGCAAAAAAACCACCCGCTGCCCCCCCCCCCACCAGTGTGGCAGGGGAGGGCGCCGAGCCTGGCCGCGGGCCCGCAATCCCCGACCGGCCGGAGCGCTGGGGAGTGGAGGGCGGCGAGCCCGACTGGGGATCTCTGCTCTCCCCGGTGGCCATAGCGCCAGGAGCAGGGTGGAGAGCCCGACTGGGGCTCTCCGCTCTCCCCAGCGGCCAGAGCACCAGGAAGAGGGCGGAGAGCCCGGCCGGGGCTCTCCGCTCTCCCCAGCGGTGAGCCCCCGGTGGCCAGAGCGCCGGGGGGAGGGCGGAGAGCCCGGCTGGGGCTCTCCGCTCTCCCCAGCGGCCAGAGTGCTGGGGGGAGGGCAGAGAGCCCCCGGCGGCCGGAGCGCCGTGGGGAGGGCGGCGAGCCCAGTCGCGGCCCCGCTTTCAGGCCGGAGCGCCCCGCCGTGCCGCCCCCCTCCAGGCGCCGCCCCAAGCACAATCTTGGTGGGCTGGTGCCTGGAGCCGGCCCTGGCTCTGCCCACTTATTTCTCCTTCTGCCCCTTTGAGTCTCTCTCTCCCTCTGAGGTTGGGAGACGCTGGTCACTTTCCTCTCCCCTAGGTGTTCGCTCTCCCCTAGCTAGATCAGCTTATGAACGTGCTAACCAGGTGCCAGAGCATGTGTGTGTGTCAGTAAATACAGCGGCTCTGACCAGTCACAGACACATGGGTGGTGAGTAGAGACGGGAGCTGGCTGCAGCCGGAGAAAGTCCTGCCCTGCCCAGTGATCGCTGCTGCAGCCCGGGTTGGTGTTTGCAGGACACAAACAGGAAGGGGCTGGAGCAGCTGGGAGCAGGGAGGAGTGAGGCAGGAACCGGGGAGAACAAAGAACCGAGACCAGGTACTGTTACAAGCCACTGCTTTGCCTCCATTGTGACCTGGAAGCCCTGCAGCAGCAGCAGCAGCAGCAGCAGCTGTTGATTCCCCAGCTGGGGAAAGACCAGCATTAAAGCTTCTTGTGTGTCCAGCTGAAGTGAGGGGAAGTTTCTCCAGCTGGAGCTAGCCCATAGGGCAACTCTGGGCTCTGCGGACACCAAGCCTGAGCCGGAAACTCCAGGTAATTGAGAGAGACCCCGGGGAGAAAGAACTGGTCATGGGCAGGAAAGTGACTCTGTGCAGAGAGGGTCCTGCGATCTTGCAGCTTCTGCACATCTGCTGCCTTGGCACTAATGAACTTGTGGGAGGAGGGGGTCTTAGCTGCAAAGGAAACTTCCACCGTCAGTCTGCCTTCAAGCTCTGGCCAGGATCTGCCCCAAAGAGGCAAAATGTGGGGAAAGAAATTGGGCCCCAGTGGGGGGAGGGGGTTCCCCTTTGTGTGTCTGGAGGTGTCAGGGAGGGGAAAGACAGTGTGAGAGGCTGGAGACTGAACTACCTCTGTGCAGGCAGGGCATCCCTGCAGGGGAAAGAACAGGACCCTCTCCTCTCAAACATCCATAAAAGTCTCTCTAGTTCTTCCTCCTTTTCTCCCCAATTATTAACCAATCCCAGTTGCTGATGCCTACACCCAGGGCCGGCTCTCGGGTTTTTGCCACCCCAAGCAAAAAAAAAATGTTGGGGGGCTCCTCCCCCCTTTTTTTGACTTTTACACATGTTTGCATATTGGGGAAATAATCTCAGAATATAATCACCCATCAGCATGTTTAGTTGACTCTGTTGCTTCAAATTTCAGAGCAGAAAGTCCAAGGAAAATCTTTAGTTCCTCTTTGAGCTGAAATAAAACAGTGCAATTAGTCAAACTGATCTTGGGAGTTGCATGCAGGCTGATATGAACATCTGGTAAATCAAAACTGTTAAAACTCAGTGATCTTTCACTTTTTAAAGAACATGTGTCGCTTACTCTGAAGAAAAAGAATAGGAAAAAGGCTCATAGAAAATTAAATTGCTCCAGGAAAGAAAAAATCCAACTCCCCCAAGGAACAGGAAGTGAGATACTTTATTACTATAAATTGATCTGTCAATGCCACTCACGGAAAGTCTGAGCAATCAAGCTGCAGCAAACATATGATGGTTACAGATATCTAACCAATGTTGAAATTAGTGGAGTTGAAAAGTTCAGCAGCGAGTGGCTGCAGGGACAGCTCCCACACCTCTTTCTGCTGTCAGCATGTGAGAGGAGGCCAGGCTGGGAAACGAGGCTGAAATTGACCATGTGCCAAGAAGGAGAGTTGAGCAAGGAAAACCCACAGTAACGTTCAACCTTAAACTGCAAAGGAAAAAAAGGAAAAAGGCAAGGGCGGGGGGAGAAGAGGAAGGTGAAGGGGTGGCTGACAGTGCTGCTGAGCTGGGAGTTTGGTTTGTGTAGAGAAGCAAACTATTTCCCCATGCTAATTTTCCCTCTACTGTTACTCACACCTTCTTGTCAACTGTTTGAAATAGGCCAGCCTGATTATCACTACAAAAGAGTTTTTTCTCCTGCTGATAATAGCCCACCTTAATCCACTAGTCTCATTAGAGTTGGTATGGCAACACCCATTTTTTCATGTTCTCTCTCTCTCTCTCTCTCTCTCTCTCTCTCTCTCTGTATATATATATAATACCTACTGTATTTTCCACTGCATGCATCTGATGAAGTGGGCTTTAGCCCACGAAAGCTTATGCTCAAATAAATTTGTTAGTCTCTAAGGTGCCACAAGTACTCCTGTTCTTTTTATGGGAGTGAATGAGATCCACATCTGGCCCTTTGAGGAGGTACTTTCATTGTTATGCCTGACCCTGGGCTGAGCAGCTGCTTCTCCCCCAATGGGGTCTGTGTGGGAGTGGAGAGTGACCTTCTGTCACAGAGTCACCCCCCACCTCTTAATCTGCTGTTCTCAAGCTGGGGCCTTTGCTCATATTCCTAGCTGTGAGGTGGAGGAATCCATGAGCTTGCATTGTCTCTATGGCCCTGTAGTGAGTCGGTGTGGCTCCCCTCCTGTCTGGAAGAGGGAGCCCACGTGCAGGCACCAGAGTGGGTGGGACCACCACCGCCTGTCCCCGCCCCCCGGAAGTCAAGGGGCGGGACAGGAAGTATAAAGGCCGACCGCCAGAGCTCAGTCGGCGGCCAGCCACCGGAGGGAGCAGACGTGCGGCCGGGAGCTCCTGGCCAGGAGACCGTCGAAGACCGAGGCCTGGACCCTAGCTGGCCTGAGCTACCCCGGGCCCGCTACGAGGAGGAGCTGCCGGAGCCCGTTCACGCCCGCTACTGGGAGAATCCCTGGGAACCGCCCCCCACTAACCCTGAGGGTGAGACTGGACCCGAACCCCTTCGCCCCTGCTGCTATCCAGAGGAGCCGCCTGAGGACCATTGGCCGGACTTCCCGGCAGAGCTACCAGACTTGCCGCCGAGCCCGGGCAGAGAGGAGCCCATGCAGGTGGACTGGCCCGATCCCGGCGCAACGACCGAGGTAGGCTTTGAGGGGGATCACGGAAGTAGCCCGGGGGTAGCCGACCCCGGTCCGGCTGCAACTGAGTGTGAGCCTATGTCAGTGTGTTGCGGTCTGGATACCCCACTGACCAGCAGCGGCAGCAACCGCTGTTAGGGCCCCGGGCTGGAACGCAGTGGAGTGGGTGGGCCTGCGTTCCCCCCTGCCACCCTCCGCACGGGTGGCAGGCTTCCCCCTCACCCAACGCTCGGCTACAGAAGCCTAGGCGTACCTTATTTGAACTATTTGCTCGCTCAGCCCCTGCAACAAGGGCCTGAGCCTAACTGTGTTTGCCCCGCCCTGATCCAGGGTCTGGGCTTTGAACTATTTGCTCGCTCAGCCCCTGCAACAAGGGCCTGAGCCTAACTGTGTTTGCCCCGCCCTGATCCAGGGCCTGGGCTTTGCACTATTCACTCGCTCAGCTCCCTGCAAACAAGGGCCTGAGCTAACTGTGTTTGCCCCGCCCTGATCCAGGGCCTGGGCTCTGACTGCCTGCTCCCTCAGCCCCTGCAACCAAGGGCCTGAGCTAACTGTGTTTGCCCCGCCCTGATCCAGGGCCTGGGCTCTGATCTATTTGCTCGCTCAGCCCCTGCAGTCAAGGGCCTGAGCTTTAACTGTGGTGGCTCCGACTCTGCACTAAAGAGCCGGAGTCTCGGGACTAACTGACTGCTTGTTCCCACAGTAGTGAGTCGGTGTGGCTCCCCTCCTGTCCGGAAGGGTCGAGCCCCGGCTAGGACCTACTACATTTGGCGCCCAACGTGGGGCATGAGCCCCTGCCCCTGTGAGAAGGGGCTAGAGGGGGAGTGGCCGTTGCCCCCCCCCCGTTCTAAGGATGGATATGGAGCGGCTGTTTCAGCTGCTCACGGAGAGCCAGGAGCGACAGCAGACGGCCCAGCTGCAGCAGCAACAGCAACAGCAGGCCGCTCAGCTCGCGCAGCAACAGCAGCGAGATGCCGCCCAACTCCAGTTGCAGCAGGAGCAGCACACCAGCTCGAGCAACAGCAACAGCTGGTGCGACAGTTGGGAGTCCAGCTGCAGCAGTTGCTGGTCACGCTCCCTCGCCCCGCACCGGGGCCGGCAGGGGAGGCTGCGGAGATGCCGCGGTTACCTGCCCCCCTTCGCTTGACTAAGATGAGCCCAGACGACGACCCGGAGGCATTCCTGGTCACGTTCGAGCGGATAGCCCTCGTCGCCGGGTGGCCCAGGGACCAGTGGGCTACCCTCTTAGCCCCCCACCTGACGGGGGCGGCCCAGGTGGCCTATCGGGGATTGGCGGCTGAGGAAGCATGGGACTACGACCTGGTGAAGGCCGCGATATTGGATGCCCTCGACGTCAGTCCCGAGACTTTCCGACAAAGGTTTCGGGGCCAGACTTACCCCACCGGGGCCCGACCGCGGGTAGTGGCCCAAACCTTAAAAGAGGCTTGCTGACGGTGGCTACAGCCCGGCACCCGGACGGCGGAGGAGGTAACCGAGCAAGTGGTGTTGGAACAGTTCGTGCACACCCTACCCTCTCGAGGGCGCTCCTGGGTGCTTCGCCACCGGCCGACGACACTGGCCCAGGCAGTGTCGCTAATGGAGGACTTCCTAGCCGCCGAAGATGCGGTAGGACCCACCTTCCGACGCCCCGGGCCCGAACCAGCCCGCGGCGAAAAGAAAGGGGAACCCCCGAGCGGACCACGACACCCCGCACCGAGGCCCGACCCCCGCCGCGAGACCCGGACCCGGCACGCGGACCCGGCTCCTCGGACCGGACCAGTGGCCCCGGGCCAGGGGCCCCCAAGGGCTCGGCGAAGCCCCCCCCGGAGCCCAAGCCGAGAAGGCCCCCGGAGCAGACGACCTGAACTCGGACCCTGCTTCAGTTGTGGGAAGATGGGGCACCTCCGGCGAGACTGTCCGGAGATGGATTGCAGCTATGGGCAAGTGTGGGCGGGCCACACTCGAGCCAGGCCAGCCATGAACCCCAAGCTGACCGTCCCGGCGGCCGTCGGAGGACGGACTACGCGGGCCTTGATCGACTCGGGTTGTGGCCAGACGTTGGTCCGTAAGGACCTGGTACCGCCGGGTGATACCCGCCTCGGATGTATTCATCTCCAATGCATCCATGGGGATGTCCGACCATACCCCAGCGCCCGGGTCCCCCTAACCATCGCGGGGATCACCCGACACCTGGTGGTTGGGGTAGCTCCCCATCTTGCATACCCTGTGATCCTCGGTCGGGACTGGCCGGCCTTTGAGGAAGTCCTACGGTCCACGCCGGCCCTGGAGGCTGATCGGCTGGGGTCCTCCTCCGAGACCCCCGAGCAGGGTCCGGTGACCGAGATAGACGACACGGACGCAGCGGGACCGCCGCCGGAGCCGGCCCCTCAGCCCCGCTTCGATACCGATTTCTGTCGGGACCAGCGAGAGGATCCCACCCTTAGCCGCTTCTACGAGCAGCTCGCGGCAGTAGACGGGAGGGTTGTGGACCCCCAGCGGGCCACCCTGTGGCCCCATTTTGAGCTGCGCCGGGACCGGCTCTACCGCCTGGACCGTGACCCCCGCACCCAGGAACCACAAACCCAACTGTTAGTGCCCCTGTGTCACCGGCGGGCGGTAATGAAGTTGGCCCACGATGTGCCAGCCGCCGGGCACCTGGGGCGAGAGAAGACACTCGCTCGAATCCTGGCACGCTTCTTTTGGCCAGGAATCTCCCAGGAGGTGAAAGAATATTGCGCCTCCTGCCCAGAGTGTCAGAGGGTCGCCCCGCCCGGGATCCCCAAGGCACCCCTGGTCCCCATGCCAGTGATTGAGACGCCCTTTGAACGGGTCGCCATGGACCTCGTGGGCCCCCTCCCGAAAAGTGCCGCGGGGTTTCAATACATCCTGGTTTTGGTGGACTATGCCTCTCAGTTCCCCGAAGCCATCCCCCTGCGAAGTATTACCGCCCGGACTATCGCGGGGGAATTGCTGAAAATCTTCGCCCGAGTAGGACTGCCTAGAGAGATCCTGACCGACCAGGGAACGAACTTCACGTCCCAATTGTTGCGACAGGTCTGTGCCCTCTTAGGCATCAAACAACTCCGGACGTCCGTGTACCACCCGCAGATGGACGGGTTGGTGGAGCGGTTTAACCGCACTTTGAAAAGCATGTTGCGGAAATTCCCCGCAGAGGACCTCCGCCACTGGGACCAATTCCTTCCACCCTTGCTGCTAGCCATCCGAGAAGTCCCGCAGACCTCAACGAAATTTTCCCCTTTCGAGCTGCTGTATGGACGCAGACCACGGGGCCTCTTAGACCTGATGAGAGAGACCTGGGAACAGTCAGCGTCCCCAGCCCAGGGCCTCCTGAAATATGTCATCCAGTTACAGGAGCACCTTGCCCAGGCCGGAGCCCTGGCCCGCGAAAATTTGAAGACGGCGCAGGAGCGGCAGAAACGAACCTACGATCAGGGAGCCCAAGTCCGGGAGTTCCAACCAGGAGACCGTGTCCTACTCCTCCTCCCGTCTAGTGAGTCAAAATTGTTAGCCCGGTGGCAGGGACTTTACGACGTCGTGCGTAAGGTCGGTCCCGTCACCTACGAGGTGCGGCAACCGGACAAGCGGAAGGGAACCCAGCGGTATCACGTAAACCTGCTGAAACGGTGGCAGGACCGGGAGGGCCTCTTAATTGACCCATGCCCGCCCGAGCCGGAACTGGGACCCCACGTACCCTCGACGGATGACCCCCCGGCACCCCAATTAGGACAATCGCTCATGGAAGAGCAATGTAAACAGACTAACTGCCTGCTGCAGACCTTCAAACGAACCTTCACGGCCGTACCGGGCTACACGTCCCTGGTCAAACACTCCATCCAGACCGAGCCGGGGAAAGTGGTTCGAGAGACGACCCGGCCCCTGCCCTATCGGATGCGGGATGCGGTCGAGGAGGAAGTAAGAGCCATGCTGGCTCTGGGCGTCATTGAGCCGTCCCAGAGCGAGTGGCGTAGTCTGGTGGTCCTGGTGCCCAAGCCGGACGGTACCCGCCGCTTCTGCATTGACTTTCGGAGGGTAAACGCCATCTCGCACTTCGATGCCTACCCGATGCCCCGTGTGGACGAGTTACTGGGACGCCTGGGGGAGGCCCAGTATATCACCACCTTGGATCTCAGCAAAGGCTACTGGCAGATCCCCCTCGAGGAGACCTCAAAAGAGAAAACCGCCTTTGCCACTCCAACGGGGCTGTATCAATTCACGCGGATGCCATTCGGTCTCCATGGAGCCCCAGCCACCTTCCAGCGGCTGATGGACCGACTTCTGCAGCCCTATCAGGACTATGCGGCAGCGTACCTAGACGACGTGGTCATCTATAGCCGCGGCTGGGAGGACCATCTGCCCCGGGTTGCGGCGGTCCTAAGGTCCCTACGACAGGCGGGCCTGACCGCCAACCCCAAAAAGTGCCATATTGCCTGGCAAGAGACCAACTACCTCGGCTATACCGTCGGGGGCGGGCGGGTCAAGCCCCTCGTCGGGAAAGTCCAGGCCCTCCTGGACTGTCCCACCCCGTCGACCAAACGGCACGTTCGGCAGTTCCTGGGCCTTGTTGGGTATTACAGACGGTTCATCCCCCAGTTCGCGACCATCGCAGCACCCTTAACTGGGCTTCTGACGAAGGACAGCCCCCGGCAGGTACGATGGTCCCCCGAATGTGAGGCGGCCTTCCGGACACTGCAGAAGTGCCTCTGCCAGGAGCCGGTTCTCTATAGCCCGGACTTTAAACGCCCATTCATCCTACAGACTGACGCCTCCGGCGTAGGGTTAGGGGCAGTCTTGTCCCAAGAAGTGGAGGGAAAGGACCACCCCGTATTATATCTCAGCCGGAAGCTGTTCCCCCGTGAGAGGAATTACGCAGTGGTGGAAAAAGAGGCCCTCGCGGTGAAGTGGGCCTGCGATGCCCTGCGCTTCTACCTCCTCGGGGCCCCGTTCACCCTCGTCACAGACCATGCCCCCCTCCGGTGGCTAATGCGGATGAAAGATAATAATGCCCGCATTATGCGGTGGTACCTCGCCTTACAGCCCTACGCATTTACGGTCCAGCATCGAGCTGGTAAGGACCATACGAATGCGGACTTCCTATCCCGCATGGGGGAGATGGAAGGACCTGGCCCCGACATGCGGGAGCCAGTCTTAAGGGGGGGTGTGTGTAGTAAGTCAGTGTGGCTCCCCTCCTGTCCGGAAGAGGGAGCCCACGTGCAGGCACCAGAGTGGGTGGGACCACCACCGCCTGTCCCCGCCCCCCGGAAGTCAAGGGGCGGGACAGGAAGTATAAAGGCCGGCCGCCAGAGCTCAGTCGGTGGCCAGCCACCGGAGGGAGCAGACGTGCGGCCGGGAGCTCCCGGCCAGGAGACCGTCGAAGACCGAGGCCTGGACCCTAGCTGGCCTGAGCTACCCTGGGCCCGCTACGAGGAGGAGCTGCCGGAGCCCGTTCACGCCCGCTACTGGGAGAATCCCTGGGAACCGCCCCCCACTAACCCTGAGGGTGAGACTGGACCCGAACCCCTTCGCCCCTGCTGCTATCCAGAGGAGCCGCCTGAGGACCATTGGCCGGACTTCCCGGCAGAGCTACCAGACTTGCCGCCAAGCCCGGGCAGAGAGGAGCCCATGCAGGTGGACTGGCCCGATCCCGGCGCAACGACCGAGGTAGGCTTTGAGGGGGATCACGGAAGTAGCCCGGGGGTAGCCGACCCCGGTCCGGCTGCAACAGAGTGTGAGCCTATGTCAGTGTGTTGCGGTCTGGATACCCCACTGACCAGCAGCGGCAGCAACCGCTGTTAGGGCCCCGGGCTGGAACGCTGCAACAAGGGCTGAGCGAGCAAATAGTTCAAATAAGTTCAAATAAGGTACGCCTAGGCTTCTGTAGCCGAGCGTTGGGTGAGGGGGAAGCCTGCCACCCGTGCGGAGGGTGGCAGGGGGGAACGCAGGCCCACCCACTCCACTGCGTTCCAGCCCGGGGCCCTAACAGCGGTTGCTGCCGCTGCTGGTCAGTGGGGTATCCAGACCGCAACACACTGACATAGGCTCACACTCAGTTGCAGCCAGACCGGGGTCGGCTACCCCTGGGCTACTTCCGTGATCCCCCTCAAAGCCTACCTCGGTCGTTGCGCCGGGATCGGGCCAGTCCACCTGCATGGGCTCCTCTCTGCCCGGGCTCGGCGGCAAGTCTGGTAGCTCTGCCGGGAAGTCCGGCCAATGGTCCTCAGGCGGCTCCTCTGGATAGCAGCAGGGGCGAAGGGGTTCGGGTCCAGTCTCACCCTCAGGGTTAGTGGGGGGCGGTTCCCAGGGATTCTCCCAGTAGCGGGCGTGAACGGGCTCCGGCAGCTCCTCCTCGTAGCGGGCCCGGGGTAGCTCAGGCCAGCTAGGGTCCAGGCCTCGGTCTTCGACGGTCTCCTGGCCGGGAGCTCCCGGCCGCACGTCTGCTCCCTCCGGTGGCTGGCCGCTGACTGAGCTCTGGCGGCCGGCCTTTATACTTCCTGTCCCGCCCCTTGACTTCCGGGGGGCGGGGACAGGCGGTGGTGGTCCCACCCACTCTGGTGCCTGCACGTGGGCTCCCTCTTCCGGACAGGAGGGGAGCCACACCGACTCACTACAGGCCCCCTTGTTGATTTGGGTCAGTTTTAACCAGTTCCTTAGTAACTCTTCATTCCACCCAGATGCCTATTACTCTTAGGCCATGGATACACTAGAAACTTCAAAGCGCTGCCGCAGGAGTGCTCCCGAAGCAGTGCTTTGAAGTGCGAGTGTGGTCACGCTGCAGGTACTCCACCTCCACGAGGGGATCATCTTACAGTGCTGGGAGCACGGATCCCAATGCTGGGGCACTGTTTACACTGGTGCTTTACAGCGTTGTAACTTGTTGTGCTCAGTGGGGTGTTTTTTCACACCCCTGAGCAAGAAAGTTGCAGCACTGTAAAGTGCCAGTGTAGCCATAGCCTAAGTCTGCCCTGAAAGCAAACTTCATCCTTTCCCCCCAAGTGAGTAGCAATGCAATACATAAGTGAAACTGAGGCATGTTTTTGGTTAATAAAATATTACAAGAAAATCGCACTTTGTTACACATTTGTTACAGCTTTCTGTGTTCCCAGCTGAATTGAGGACTTTCTCCAGCTGTTGCTAGCCCGCAAGACACCCCTACGCTCTGCCAATGTCTGCATCTGAGCTAGAGACTCCAGGTAATTGACCTTAGGGAAAGTTCTGGAGAGGTTAATTAAAGTGACTCTGCACAGTCTCCCCTCCCATTAGCAGAGTCTCCCCTCCTATTAGCAATTGCAGGAGCCAATCCAGCCATGGGAGAGCAAATGACCCAGGAATGGGACTCTCTCAACCAGAAGGAGAGGGCGAGGGGACAGGGGAAGGAGGACAGAGAGACTGAAAGGGGCAGAGGGAGAGATAAGTAGAGAAGGAGATTCCCAGATCTCTAACCTGTCCAGACACACTTATTGCAGCATCCCTGGGCAGAATCACTTTTTCATGAACAAGGTGAGGAAAAGTCAGTTTCTGGCTCCCTATTCTCCCTGCTTGGTGGATGGGGGCATTATGCCCTGAGGACAACATCATGGGGAATCTCCCATAGTGATTGCTTTGGATCTGCTCTTTGGTAGCATTTTGTTCAGAGATTTTGTTACTGGGGTCGGGGGTGGGGAGGTTTAAATGTCTTGGTGGGAGAAGCCAGGTCTGCACTGTAACAAAGCAACCAAGTGTTTCCTCAGCACAGAAATGTTGGGTGGGAACAGCGGAGCCAGTTCAGATAGATTATCAGGGAATTTATAATGGAGATATCCCATCTCCTAGAACTGGAAGGGACCTTGAAAGGTCATCGAGTCCAGCCCCCTGCCTTCACTAGCAGGACCAAGTACTGATTTTGCCCCAGATTCCCAAGTGGCCCCCTCAAGGATTGAACTCACAACCCTGGGTTTAGCAGGCCAATGCTCAAACCACTGAGCTATCCCTCCCCCCAATTGCTGGTGGATTTCTGCTGGAGAGGGGCAATAAGTACATAGGAGGTTGTAGCTTCTGGGGAGGATGCTCTGGAGGTGGGAGGGGGCAGGAAATACCCAGGGTAGAGAAAGGGAGAAGGAGAGGGTGTGACAAACCTATTGGGCTGTGTTTAACATGGAGCCTATCACAGTTCAGGGCAACCGCCCCTGTATTCCCTCTCTGTGTTCCAGCAATTTTTGGGCTTGTAGTGTCCTGGCTGTTTTCTTAGAGGCAGCCTGGTGCAGGGCTATCATCACCTTGCTATCCCAGGCCTGTCTGCCTCCCTTTCTTTCTCTGCACTCTCCCCATTATAGCAGGCGTTGTTTCCTCTATTGGTTGAAGCTGAGTGTGCCTGTCTCCATGATTGGCAGCGGAGTGAGGGTGAGATCCAGCTGCTTGCTCATAAACAGGAGAGACTCTCCTCCCCACTCTGGTCTATTTCAGTATGGGATTTGTAAATTCCATTACATATTGTTCCCTGCAAGGCCAAAGCCCCACCTTGGCTGGCATAGGCTATTTCCCTGGCCAGAAAATTGGCATTGTGATGCAAACTTGCTGCCTGGTGGGGCATGTGGTTGTAGTGACAGGTACCGTCTCATGATCCTCTGGTTTGTGTCTTTCATCTCATTGAGCCAACGCAAAGGAGCATGATCTGCAGGCTTTCTATTACCTCTTTTGGCAGCCAAGCACTCTTTCTATCACTGAGTATACCTTCTCCCAGGAAAGAGTTTCCTGCTGATATCTACATGGGGTGTTCTTCTCCATCTACCTCTTGGGAAAGGACTGCCCCTAGTCCTACCTCTGATCTGTCTGTTTGTAGAACAAATTCCTTTTTGAAGTCTGGGCTATACAACATGGAGTGTCTATAGAGTATGGGCTTGAGTTCTTGAATGGCATTTTCACAGGTGGGTGTCCACATCTTGGGGCAGCATACCTAGTTAGGTCAGTTAACTGGGCAGCTGTGGTGGTGAAATGGGGTCTGAACTGGTGGTATCAGCCAGCTAAGCTTGGGAAGGCACACACTTGCCTTTTGATTGTGGGGGTTGTTATCCACCAAGGGGCGGACTTGTCCTCTACCCACTCTGTGTCCCAGGTAATGGGCTTCTTCCTTCCCTATTGCACATTTAGAGGGGTTTGTAGTCAAACTGGCTTTTCTCAGTCATCAAAGAACAATGACTTCTTTTTCCAGAAGGGAATCCCGATCCCTGCTATAGATAACTACGTCAAGTATGTTGCCGCATATTGACTGTGCTTTTGGAGTAATCGGTCCATCAAACATTGAAAAGTGGTCACCACTCCATGTAACCCAAAGGGCATGGTCTTAAAATGGAATAGACTGAATTGTGTAGAAAAAGACGTCTTCTCTGGGAATCCTACATTAAGGGGGCCTGCCAATATCCCTTTGTCAAATCCAAAGTGGTGCTGTATTTTGCTTCTCCCAGTCACTCTAAGGGTATGTCTACACTACGAAATTAGTTCGAATTTATAGAAGCCGGTTTTATAGAAATCGGTTGTATACAGCCGATTGTGTGTGTCCCCACATAAAATGCTCTAAGTGCTCTAGTCGGCGGACTGCGTCCACAGTACCGAGGCTAGCGTCGACTTCCGGTGCATTGCACTATGGGTAGCTATCCCACAGCTATCCCACAGTTCCCACAGTCTCCGCCGCCCATTGGAATTCTGGGTTGAGATCCCAATGCCCGGATGATGCAAAACAGTATCGCGGGAGCTTCTGGGTACATGTCGTCCCTCCCCTCCCCCTCCATCACAGTAACGGCAGACAATAGATTCGCGCCTTTTTACCTGGGTTACCTGTGCAGACAACATACCATGGCAAGCATGGAGCCCGCTCAGCTCAGCTGAGCTCACCCTCACCATATGTCCTCTGGGTGCCGGCAGACGTGGGACTGCATTGCTACACAGCAGTAGCTGCTAACTGCCTTTTGGCGGTAGATGGTGTAGCATGACTAATAGCCGTGGGGCTGGCAGCCGTAGGGCTGCATTGCACCAGCCCCTTGCCTTTTGGTAAAAGATGGTATATTACGACTGGTATCCGTCGTCGTCATACTGCAGTGGCTGTCAATCATGGGCACCTGGGCAGACATGCTACTGTCTCGATGATGATGGCTATCAGTCGTAGTATACTATTTTCTGCCAATTGCCCAGTATTGTCTGCTAAGCACCCAGAAGAGGCCGAGGGCGATCTGGGTGTTGGCAGACGTGGGGCTGGCAGACGTGGGGCTGCATTGCTACACAGCAGCAGCCCCTTGCCTTTTGGTAGAAGATGGTATATTACGATTGGTATCCGTTGTCATCGTACTGCTATCAGTCATGCTGCACCGTCGGCTACCAGCTTAAGATGTAAAAAATAGATTTGTTCTGTATTCATTTGCTTCCCCTTCCTCCGTGAAATCAACGGCCTGCTAAGCCCAGGGTTTTCAGTTTAATCTTTGGGGGGACCATTCTGTGTGACAGTTGTTTGTGTTTCTCCCTGATGCACAGCCACCTTTCTTGATTTTAATTCCCTGTACCTGTACGCCATTTCATCACTCGGCCCTCCCTCCTTCCCCTAGTCCGTCAGATACTAGTTTCGCGCCTTTTTTCTGACCAGGCGCCATAGCTAGCACTGGGATCATGGAGCCCGCTCAGATCACCGCGGCAATTATGAGCACTATGAACACCACGCGCATTGTCCTGGAGTATATGCAGAGCCAGGACATGCCAAGGCGAAACCCGGACCAGCCGAGGAGGCGATTGCAGCGCGGCGAAGAGAGTGATGAGGAAATTGACATGGACATAGACCTCTCACAAGGCACAGGCCCCAGCAATGTGGAAATCATGGTGTCACTGGGGCAGGTTCATGGCGTGGAACGCCGATTCTGGGCCCGGGAAACAAGCACAGACTGGTGGGACCGCATCGTGCTGCAGGTGTGGGATGATTCCCAGTGGCCGTGAAACTTTCGCATGCGTAAGGGCACTTTCATGGAACTTTGTGACTTGCTTTCCCCTGCCCTGAAATGCCAGGATACCAAGATGAGAGCAGCCCTCACAGTTGAGAAGCGAGTGGCGATAGCCCTGTGGAAGCTTGCAACGCCAGACAGCTACCGGTCAGTCGCGAATCAATTTGGAGTGGGCAAATCTACGGTGGGGGCTGCTGTGATCCAAGTTGCCAGGGCAATGAAAGACCTGGTGATATCAAGGGTAGTGACTCTGGGCAACGTGCAGGCAATAGTGGATGGTTTTGCTGAAATGAGATTCCCAAACTGTGGCGGGGCCATAGACGGAACCCATATCCCTATCTTGGCACTGGAGCACCAAGCCACCGACTACATAAACTGCAAGGGGTACTTTTCAATGCTGCTGCAAGCCCTGGTGGATCACAAGGGACATTTCACCAACATCAACGTGGGATGGCCGGGAAAGGTACATGATGTTCGCATCTTCAGGAACTCTGGTCTGTTTCGAAAGCTGGAGGAAGGGACTTTCTTCCTGGACCAGAAAGTAACCGTTGGGGGTGTTGATCCTTGGGGATCCAGCCTACCCCTTAATGCCATGGCTCATGAAGCCGTACACAGGCAGCCTGGACAGTAGTCAGGACCTGTTCAACTACAGGCTGAGCAAGTGCCGAATGGTGGTGGAATGTGCATTTGGACGTTTAAAAGCGCGCTGGCGCAGCTTACTGACTCGCTCAGACCTCAGCGAAAAGAATATCCCCATTGTTATTGCTGCTTGCTGTGCGCTCCACAATATCTGTGAGAGTAAGGGGGAGACATTTATGGTGGGGTGGGAGGTTGAGGCAACTCGCCTGGCCACTGATTACGCGCAGCCAGACACCAGGGCGGTTAGAGGAGCACAGCAGGGCGCGGTGCGCATCAGAGAAGCTTTGAAAATGAGTTTTTTACATCTTAAGCTGGCAGACGACGGTGCAGCGTGACTGATAGCCCTTGGCATCTCCTGGGTGCTTGGCAGAAAATACTGGGCACTTGGCAGAAAATAGCATACTAGGACTGATAGTCATCATCGTCGAGACTGCCCAGGTGCCCATGATTGACAGCCACTGCAGTACGATGACGCCGGATATCAGTCATAATATACCATCTTCTACCAAAAGGCAAGGGGCTGCTGTTGTGTGCAATACAGCCCCACGTCTGCCGGCACCCAGAGGACATATAGTGACGGTGAGCTGAGCTGAGCTGAACTGAGCTGAGCGGGCTCCATGCTTGTCATGGTATGTTGTCTGCACAGGTAACCCAGGTAAAAAGGTGCGAATTGATTGTCTGCCGTTGCTCTGACGGAGGGGGAGGTGCCTGACCACATGTACCCAGAACCCCCCACGACACTGTTTTGCGTCATTCAGGCATTGGGATCTCAACCCAGAATTCCAATGGGCAGCAGAGACTGCGGGAACTGTGGGATAGCTACCCATAGTTCAACGCTCCGGAAGTCAATGCTAGCCTCAGTACTTTGGACGCGGGCCACCGACTTCATGCACTTAGAGCATTTTATGTGGGGACACACACAATCGGCTGTATACAACTGATTTCTATAGAACTGGCTTCTATAAATTCAACCTAATTTCGTAGTGTAGACGAGCCCTATATTTGAATATAATGAAGAGCAGGAACATGGGGACACGGGCACACACATTCACACACAAGTGTCATTTCAACCTCTGCCACAGTGGAAGGATAAGGGGTGACTCAGAGGGAGTCCCTGCTTCCCCATCACCCCAGAACTGTTACCTTCAGTCTGAGTCATGCAAATTTTATCTTCTTCATATTCTACCCCTCTACCTCCCAAAAAATCAGGTAATGCAGTATTTTCAGCTCTCTGTGCTAGGGAATGATGCTGTGATTTATTTGATTTAAATCAGACACATGGAGGCAGGAGATGAAAGTGTCACAGATACAGAAGGGGAATTCAAATGGGTCCCAAAGACAGTGTGATCATTCAGAGTTTTAATCCCAGTTTCCATCTTTTGACAAAACCACTTATGGTCAGATTGGCTGTGATTTCCCCTCCTCCCCACATTATGTTGATGCTAAAACTTTTGTAAGTAACACAACTCAAGAATGAGACAGCGCTGAGTGAGGCAGGCTTAAATGGACCAGTGGAGAACGGGATGGGAGAATCTCTTGTCCCCGATTCTCAGTCATCAGAAGTAACCTGCTTTGGAATTTCACTTCACCTGAAAATCACAGTGTCTTGTATCTCTCTCTGATCTGGGTTTTCTATCTTTCCTGAAGGCTGTTTGGTCATATAACTGGATGTTAATTTTGTTTTACAGAATGTACCTCAGATTTATTGGGGACTTTGAGACAAATGATGATTTGCTAATGTCATCAGGTCTTAATTGCATTTTGCTTGCTCCTTACCATTCTTTTTGACATGGAGAAAGTTCAAATGCAGTTCAGTCAACAGGAGAAGACTTTCCAATCTACTGGACATGCTAACAAAGAAACAGTAGTGTTTTTAAATCTCCACTCAGAAATGGTGACCAACAACGTGGTCCAAACTGTCCTACTAACTGAAGTAACTGCCTGCGATCACAGTGGTGTTCAGTTGTTTAGGTCAATATTGTCTCAGATGATCCACAGTAAGTGACTAGTGATGAGGCAAAATGCCCATGATTTTGTTTCCCAAAGAATCTGTGATCCTGGCCCTACAGGAAATTACTCCTGAAGATATCCCCTAGCTAATCCTATAATCTGTGAAATGCTACTCTGGATGATACAGATGTGGAGAAATAGATATGACGTTTTTTGTAGGTGCATTAAATGTGTTTAAAATAAGTTCAGTATTGAATGTGAGATAGCAGCAGGAAATAACTATTTTCAAATAGAAATCCCATCTCTGGTAGCTTACAGAGAGTCTGGCCCAGACCTGTATCTAGTTCCTAATTTAGACTAGAGCCACCAAATTAAAGAAATAAACTGGGCATGTTTGGGGAAGCCATTCCTCACTTACACTGCTGACATTCTGCAAGGTTTGGTAAGGGATTCTCCACTGGAGAAGTGCAAATTTACCATAAGCAAGGCCAAGAATTTGGCAAGAACTTGAATAGAAATAATAGGCACATAGTTGTTGGTTTTCATCCCTGAAAAGGAAGCTGTGGTGAACTATGGCCCAGGTAAAACTGATTTTGGAACACCACTCCCTAGTTCAGTAGCACTGATTACAATCCCAAAGGATGTCACGGTTAGATTGGGAAGAATTGTCCTTTGTTATTTCGATCCAAAGTTTCATGAGGCAAAGAGAGAGAGTCCCTCATAGGACATTCCTTCCCCATGGATCCCAAACTGGCTGCCTGAGTGGGTAATAAGGACTTTCAGGCTTTAGAAATGATGGCCACCAGTAAGGCAATGAATGTGTCAGTCTCCAATTTCAGACTTCCGGATAAACGCATGTTGAGTCGTGATTATATGGTTTTGTGTCTGATGCAATGGCTACACAATAAAGCAGATGTTGGCGCAGCTACACCAATGTAGCTGTGCTGGTGTAGCGCTGATATTACAGATGCTCTCAGCCAATGGGAGAGATCTCTCCCATCAGACTTTATTAGTCCAGCCCCTGCAAGCGGCAGTGGCTATGTTGGCAGAAGCTCTCCTGCTGATGTAGCGCTATCTACACAGGGGTTTAGGGCTGGTAACTACGTTGCTCAGCGGTGTGGATTTTTCACACCCCTGAGCAATATAGTTATACCAATAAATGTCTTTAGTGTAGACAAGACCTTAGTTTTCTCTTTTGTTTAATGAGTTAACATCACTTCTCTACTTCCTCCTACTTTGAAAGATTAAAAAATGTGAAAAGAGAGGTATTTTTTACTCATGATGCCTACATTCCCACTTAGGACTCCTTCCACCAACACATATGGCAGAAGATCCAGAGATAAACGAATCACAGAAGTGGGAGACACCTACACTGGGACAAACCACAACTTGATCCTGGGGTCCAGTTGTTGGCAATGGGGTTTAAAAGAAAACTAACATATATGATAAGATTTTCTGATCTTTGAATATGTTATTGTTACCAATGAAAATAAAATTATAGGTGAAGTTATTGGTTAAAGAGTAAGAGACTAATTATGTTATCATCTGAATGAGAAACAGATAGCCACTGAACCTCCGCTGATTATTTCATGTACTCTTGTAACACAAATAAAAATACAATAAATGAGATGTGTCCATGCAATACCAATGCAAACTGCATACTTACCAGAGGTTCCTTGCCATGCACCATGCTCGCCCGTGCTAGAGTGTTGGAACTGGATGGACTGCTCCGAGATTACAAACAGCTCCTGGCTCGCCACGACAATGGATTCCCACACTTGCCTGTCCCCCATTCCCATCCTCCTCTTCCTTGTCCAAAACTTCCTCCCCAGGGTTGCCTGTGGTGGCTTGTGATTCTGACTCCTCCAATATATCCCCAGGGCTCTTAGGGAAGGGGGTGTCACTGCAGAGGATAGCATGCAGCTCCTTGTAAAAGCGGCATGTCTGCAGTGCTGCATCAGAGTGACTGCTTGCCTCCCTTGCCTTCTGGTATGCCTGCTGCAATTCCTTGATGTTCACGCAACACTGCTGCGGGTCCCCCTTGTAGCTCTTCTCCCCCATGCCCCGAGCAGTCTGCTTGTAGATGTCCACAGTTCTATGACTTGATCAAAGCTATGCCTGCACAGCCTCTTCTCTCAACAGACCCAGGAGTTCCACCACCTCCTCTGTACTCCAGGCTGGACATGTTTGAAGCATGTAGCTCTCACGCTCAGGTGGACAGTTGCCAATTGAGCGCTCCACACTGAGCAAACAGGAAATGGAAATTCAAAAAAAATTGCAGTCCTTCAACAGGGGGAAGGCTTATTCCTGTGTACCTGGCTGCTGGGAAGCGGAGTTCAAAATGGTGACCAGAGCAGTCACAGTGGGGCATTGTGGGACAGCTCCTGGAGGCCACTTCAATTGATGTAAGCAACACAGTGTCTACACTGGTGCTGCATCAACCTAACTACATCAACTTAAGCCCTACACCTCTCATGGAGTTGGCATTTAAAGTCAATGTAGTCGGCAAGTGACATCAGCGGGAAGGACACTGTAGTGTAGATGCGACATTATTAGGTTGATGTAAGCCACCCTATGTCAACTTAACTCTGTAGACTGAGCCTGAGCATCCCAATTCTTTTGTTTGCAAAGCAAAGATGTCACAATGGTCAGGAGATGTCTGAATTTAAGATGGTGATGTGTGAATAATGGTAGCTTTTCTGATTTTTTTTCAAATAGCTATTTGTATGGCTGCTGAGGCCCCTTTTCTTTTTGAGGAGACCTGCTGTTAGAACATAGCTGTTTAACTGGGACAGAGTTTGGGTGCTGGGTGCAGGCTCCAGGCTGGGGCAGGGGGGTGGATGTGCAGGAGGTGGTGCAGGGTGCAGGCTCTGGGATGCAGTTTGAGTGCAGGTTCTGGGTTGGGGGTGGGGTTGCAGGCTCTGGAATGGAGTTTGGGTACTGAGTGCAGGCTCTGGGCTGGGGCAGGGGCTGGGGGTTTAGGAGGGGTGAGGGATGTAGGGGCTGGGAGGTAGTTTGGGTGAGGGCTCTGGGAGGGAGATTGGGGCAGCAGGGGTTGGGTGAGAAAGGGGTGGGGGTACAGGCTCTGGGAAGGGTATGTGTGTGTGTGTGTGGCGCTTACCTGGGGATCCTAGGCAGGGTGTGCCGGGAGCCTCCATGCGCTGCCACCCCCCAGGCACTGCCTTGCAGCTTCCTTTTGGCCGCAGGGGCGCTTCGGGCAGGACACAGACCCACCCCATCCAGGGGCTGCAGAGAGGGGCCAGCAGCCATGTGGAGCAAGCAGGCAGGAAACCGCTCAGCCCCCTGCACTGCCAGTGGTGAGTGGGGTCCCCAGGCCATTTTAAATTACTCAGGGGATGTGCGGGGCTGGGGCACCCAGGGGCAGAAGGTAGGGCCAAGGGAGAGACCCGGCCTCCAACACTACTGGATCCAGGCCCCGGGCCAGTAATATTCCTGGTGCCCAGGCAACACAGGCCCATAGAACTTGCCGCCCATGCAAGTAGGTCAACCAATTGGGCTGCCTCCTAGGCCAAGCTGCAGCCCAGCTTCAGGACTCAGAGGAAATGGAACTCGCATCCCTACCTACAGGACTCCAGGCATGACCAGCCTTCTGGATCAAACGTCCCCTCTTGCACTGAAGTCAGAACAGCTAGCGGGCAAAAGACAGGCTCCCATGTCATTTGAGAGAGCAAGACAAAGCCTTGGAACACTCAGTAGTGTTAGAAGAGCTGTCCCAAGGTCCCACCGAGACTTGAACTCAGATTACAGTATGTAAAGCCCTGAGTGCTCACCCTTACACCATGGGACCAGTAGAAATAACCTTGGATTCTTCTGACTTCCAGTGCAGAAGAGCCTGGGTGGACAATTTTTTCCCTCCCCTGCTCAAGGCCTCTCTGGCCAGCCCTGCATTTGCTCAACATGCAGTGGTTTGCTGTAGACCCAGAGGCCTTTCTTCCTCCAGACTGTGAGGCCAATGGGCATGTGAGGAAGTTGGCCCTTCAGTCCCAGGCAGCAAATGGCCCTTCCTAGGAAAGGCCAAGTCCTGAAAAGAAATAAGTAATATCAAGGAGTACTAAAGAGCTATCTCTTGAAGGATGTCACAGGAGGAAATAATCCCCCCTAAACCTGCCCAGGGACTTGACCCCTGGACCTTCAGATTAAAAGTCTGATGGTCTACCAACAACTGCTCCCACTTGCCATAGTAAAACCCTTTGCCTGCCCTCAATTAAAGACCAGCAGGAGAGAGTCAAGGCCCATCCAGATCCCAGCCCACGCCCACCTCCATTCTGCTGCTGACTCACAGTGTTTTTCCCCCATGGCCAACCATTTAAGGGCCACAGAAACCCGGTTAGCCATTGCTGAGGGTAACTGCCTTAGTCGCTGAAGATGCTCCTCACAGCTGGGAATTCTCCAGAAACTCATAGCATTGAATGTGAGATCTGGATTCTGACTGTTATCTGGGGTCCCCTTTGTCCACTTCATCCCCCCATCCTAGCACCTCTCAACCTGGTGACTTCCCTTGTGGTAAAAGTTCTGTATATGGACTGCAAATGGCAACTCTGCCTAGGGGTCCCACTGTGGTAACACCAGAATCCCTGACACCGCCAGCCAGGTGATGGAGACACAGCCAGGCCATTAGCTTCTCCACCCGCTGCTCTCACTGAAGGGTTTTGCCTCAATTCAGGGCCACAAAAGAGGAGGAATCACAACCCTAATTCACTTTACTTCAGAATCCCAGTCACTCTTCCTTGGCAGGGAGTGGGCAGGAAACTGACAGACCTCCCAGATGTGAATCCCCAATTACTGAGGGACTTTGAAAGACGGACCCCCCAATCTGGGAGTCTTAGGGGCCTCTGAGAGCTGTACAGAGATCTGAGACATCACAAGAACCATCCCACCCCCCCAGCATCCTTGCCCCTCACTATATGCTCCATACCTTCAGCAGGGCAGCCCCAAGCTGAACTGGCTCTGGAGGGTGAACTTCACTCTCACCCAAGAGCTCCTGGCCTCTTTCCACAGGAATTGTTGTTATTGGGGCTGTCAATTAATCGCAGTTAACTCAAGCGATTAACTCAAAACAAATGAACTCAATTAAAAAAATGAATCACAATTCATTGCAGTTTTCATCACACTGTTAAAGAATAATAGAATACCAATTTAAATGTATTTTTGGATATTTTTCTGCATTTTCAAATATATTGATTTCAATTACAACACAGAATACAAAGTGTACACTGCTCACATTATTATTTGTTATTACAAATATTTGCACTGTAAAATGATAAACAGAAGAAATAGTATTTTTCAGTTCACCTCATACTAGTACTGTAGTGCAATCTCTTTATCATGAAAGTGAAACTTACAAATGTAAGATTTTTTGTTACATAACTGCACTCAAAATGAAAATAATGTAAAACTTTAGAGCCTACAAGTCTACTCAGTCCTACTTCTTGTTCAGCCAATCGCTAAGACAAACAAGTTTCTTTACATTTATGAGAGATAATGTCACCCGCTTCTTATTTACAATGTCACCTGAAAGTGAGAACAGGCATCCACATGGCACTTTTGTAGTCAGCGTTGCAAGGAATTTATGTGCCAGATATGTTAAATATTCGTATGCCCCTACATGCTTCAACCACCATCCATAGGACATGATTCCTTGCTGATGATACTCATTAATAAAATAATGTGTTAATTAAATTTGTGACTGAACTCCTTGGGGGAGAATTGTATGCCTCCTGTTCCTTGGTTTTACCCACCTTCTGCCATGTAGTTTGTGTTATAGCAGTCTTAGATGGCAACCCAGCATAGAATATTAGGGTTGGAAGGGACCTCAGGAGGTCATCTAGTCCAACCCCCTGCTCAAAGCAGGGCCAACCCCCAACTATTTTTTTTACCCCAGATCCTTTAATGGCCCCCTCAAAGATTGAGCTCACAAACCTGGATTTAGCAGGCCAATGCTCAAACCACTGAGCTATCCCTTCCCCTCCCAAGTGTTGTCTGATTTAAGAACACTTTCAAAAAGATACAACAAAATGCAAAGAAGGTACTAATATGAGATTTCTAAAGATAGCTACAGCACTGGACCCAAGGTTTAAGCATCTGAAGTGCCTTCCAAAATCCGACAGGGATGAGGTGTGGAACATGCTGTCAGAAGTGTTAAAAGAGAAACACTCTGATTCAGAAACTACAGAACCTGAACCACCAAAAAAGAAAATCAACCTTCTATTGGTGGCATCTGACTTAGAGGATGAAAATGAATGTGCATTGGTCCGCACTGTGGTGGATCATTATTGAGCGGAACCTGTCATTGGCATTGGTAGTGTAGCAGGCCTGTCTTTATGATTTATGGGGCCCTACACAGTATTATTAAACTGGTGTCCCTATGCCTGACTTGCTCTTAGCAACACAAACATAAGCTTAGAGTATTGGAAAGCTTGCCACGTGCACTTTATTAAAAACACTTTAATTGTGCTGCCTTCACCCCAACCTCTGCACAGTGCCACCTTCACCCCAACACCTGCACTTCCCCCACCTGTGCTCCCAAACTGAGCCCTGCACTGCCAGCATGCCCTGCCACATCTCCCCAGTATCCCACACTCCCTTATGCCCAGCAAATCCCATGCCCAGTGGCCCCTCACTCAGAGATCTCCACCAAAGATCCCTATGCTCTGCGATCTCCCCCCCACAGACCCTGCCCAGTGCTCCTCTCACAGCCCCCTTGCAACTGCCCAGCACCCCATATTCCTGAGGGAATTCAGCACCAAAAAATTAAATTCTGTGCACAATATTTTAAAATTCTGCAAATTTTGTCAATAAATAAATGTGGAAGCTCCAGCATGGCAGTGGCAAGCATAGGCCACTGGCTGCATGGAGGTGGGAGATCACCCTGCAGCCTTCCCCCTCCCCAGCTAGGATAGGGACTTGGCAGTGAGTGTGTGGATAGGCACCAACTTTGTGGGTTCTCTGGGGCTGGAGCACCCACGGAAAAAAATTGGTGGGTACTGAGCACCCACCGGCAGCTCCCCATGGCCCCGCCCCCACCCCTCTGCTCCAACTCACCTCCGCTGCGAGTGCACCGCCACATCCTGTTTCTCCTCCCTCCCAGCCCTTGCGCCGCAACAGAGCTGATTCGCGGGGCAGGCAGGGAGTGGAGAGGAGGGGGAATGCCGCACATTGGGGGAAGAGGCAGGGCCGGGGTGGGAATTTGGGGGTGGGATCCAATAGGGGCAGGGAGGGGGTAGAGTTAGGGCCAGGACTTTGGGGGTGGGGTTGGAATGGGGGCAGGGCCAGGGGCCAGGGGTGGGGATGGGTGGGGGCGGGGCGGGGCCAGGGGTGGGGTGGAACAGGCACCCACCGGTGCCAGAGAAAGTTGGCGCCGCTGGCTGTGTGCATGTGAAAAGGCCACAGGGAAACATTTTGCATGATGGCTGGGATGTCAGCCATGACACAAAATCCATTTGAATGACAAAAAAGAAATAGCTGATACCAATGGCTGAATCCAGCCCTCATCGAGGCCCTTGCCTGCCACTGCTCTGGGCCATCAACTCCCAAATGGCCTTTCCTTCTTCCTAAAATAGACCATTTCCCTCTAATCCTGACAAGTGAAGAGGTGCTTGGGATGTGCAGTTTAATAAGAAAAGAAATTATATTTAGGCACCAGTCTTTTTTTTTCTGCCCTGATTTATACACCTGGTTGCCACACACGGCTCAGTGGGTATAACTCAGCACGCAGTTTCAACAATGCTTCAACAGTGGGGCTGGAGCCATAAGCAGCCAAGTCTCATTTGAACAGTGGCTCTTGTTTTGGATTATTTAAAGGCATTTTTAAAGGTCTTTCCCATGGGTGAGGAAGAAAGTGCTGCATTCTTGAAAGGACCTTTAAAATCCCACTCAACTCTGCACTGTTTAGAACTCTCCCCCGTTCAAAATGCTCCAGCTTGAGAGACAGCCCTGAAGATACTTGGATCCACAAGAAAAATAAATCACGTCCTTTTCCCCTAAATAAAAGGTTTCAGCTACTCCAGCCTTGTCAAGTGTGAGTCCATCTTCCTCCCCAGGTAAGAGGTCACTCCCTCCCTTGCATTCTGCAGCCCTGATTCCTGCTTTTCTGCTCCAGGTATGTCCCCCTCCTCCCATTGTTTTAGTGTCAGTTTCCTCCTGTTGAGACTGGAATATTGTGAATGGGCAGGAAAAGCAAATGCCACCTTCTTTTATTTTCCTTTAACTTTCCCTCCTCTCCAGCCTGGTTGTATGTGTGCCTCTCCCTCCACCCAACTCGCTGCTACTGATCCTGGCTGGGGAAGGGAGGAGAGGAAAGGTGACAGTCCAAAGGGGATCCTTGGTGCCTGGGTTTAAACTTCAGAGAAGAGGGAGGTGGAGTGAAAAGGAGACTAGGAGAGAGATTGCAGGTAGTTGCCAGCAGGGCAGGACGTGCGGGCAGAAAAGGGGAGAGGTGTAGGTACAGTGGGGGGCTTCTCGGAACAGCTACTCTCCCCTGGGACCACCAGCCTGCTCCCCAGGAGGCCCTAACTCATTCACTGCTCACTCACTGTGCCAGACAAAGACCCCCCCTGCTCTTTTCTCTTCCCAGCCCAACTCCCCCAGCAATCCCCAGCCTGGTTCCTCCTCTGCCCCCCCTGCTCCCCAAAGTCCTGTGCCCAGCTCTACCCCCTGAGCTCAGCTTCCCCCTCTCTTCCCAGTTTCCAGGTATCTCCCAGCTGTTTCCAGCCTTGCCTGGCCCAGCTCCCCCCAGCCTGGTTCCTCCTCCATCCTCCCAGTTTCCCAAAGTCCCGTGCCCAGCTCTACCTCCCCTCTCTTCCCAGCCTCCAGGTAGCCCCACCCGGTCTCTTCCCAGCCTTGCCTGGCCCCACCCCTGCCTGGCCCCGCTCCCCCTGCTCACTCACATGTAAACTCTCGCTCCTGGCCCCAAGCCATAGCCCTCAGCCAGCCAGATGAGGAGTCAGTGGGCAAAGGGGAGGCACCAGGGGGTTGGGTCGTGTAGAAGCCTGCTGGTGCAGTGCAGCAGAGGGGCTGGAGAGGAGTCCATGCAGCACCCAGTGAATTAGGGTGGTGCCCCAAATTTTTGGGTGGCCTACGCAGATGTGTATGCTGTGTATGCCTAAGGATGGCCCTGCCTGCCGAGGGCTCCCTTGCTGAAACTGCAGCTGGTTCTGCTGGTGCCCTGTGGCTTGCCCTCATTCATCCAGGAACAAGCCTAAGGCTAGCTGTAAATAATCCTGTCCAATCAAGTCTGGCAACCACCATCATGGATCCAGAAGTTCTCACACCTGCTGGGTAAGAAAACAAGCCACCAGAAAGTGGTCCATAGTCTCAAGTGGTGCCAGAGCCTGACAAAACGCCCATGGACAACCTTTGCCCTGCACATGCCGGCCGTGCACATTTGCATGGATGGACAGCTTCCCATGAATGATGTGCCACCACACAACTCAGTACTTAAAGGGCACTCATGCCATTTTGAAATACTTTAAGGCTCTTGTCAGTAAGATATGGGGACAGATGCTCACCTTAAGAGGAACCTCACTAAAATTGGCCTGTTTCACCCAGTGGTACATTGTCCTCCGTATGGACTGAGCCGAAGTGGGGCCTTGCTGCTGTGGCCAAAGCTGCTGTGAGGGCGGCCACTGTTGTGGCTGAAACCAGGGAGGGCATTATTGGTGGACTTTGTGCTCCATAGCACTGGTTATCACTATATTATTCTGTATGATCCCCAGTTAAGATGTGAAAGGAAAGATCTATGGAAGGAGCTGGCTCCCTTTCTCTGGATCTCATGGAGTTTGGTGTTGGGGGAATTTTAATTGTGTCAGCAGGCCTGAACACAGCTGGTCCTGTTTTCCTGACTATCAGAGGAAACTCTTTTACGATGAGTACTACCTGGCGGAGGTCTGTAGCGAAGTTGGTTTAGAGGACGTCTTTCTCTGTAGTGGAACCAGTGGCAGGCAATATGTAGCCTCCTATTCCTCTGATCTGAGCTCACACCAGCCACAGATGGGGTACACCTTTCTGTGGGGACAGGCCAGGAGTCGCATTGACCTGATTTACATGAAAGAGAGCATGTCGGCAGCCCAGTGCAGAGTAATGCCAATGGAATTTTTGGATCATGCAGCTCTCACCATGTGCCTCAATGTGGGCAATTCCCTGGCCCATGGCAGAGGATATTGGAAGCTGAACAACCAGAGCTTGCAAGATAAAGGGGTGGTGCAGTGAAGCCTAGTAGTGTTGCAGAATGGGAAAGCATCAGAGGGTTCTATGTCAACCAGGGGGATTGGTGGAAGTCAGTGAAGTAGGAGTTGGTGGCTTTGTTCCGGTGGCCAGGCAGACACCGCAACATTAAACAATACCAACGGTGCCAAGTCCTCCAGTGTCACCTGTGGAATTTCTACAAAACCATCCAGTGAGGGGAGCCAGTCAACATGTGACTGTATGAGAGTATCAAGCAACAGCTGGCCGAGTTCTGGGAGATGAGGCTGCAGTGAGCCTGATTTGAGCGGGACCACCAACTTAAGTGAAGGGCAGTCTCCCTAGACATTTTTGCAGCCTGCAGAGAACAGAGACAAAGCAGGAGGATCTGGGGACTCAGGGCGAGACTCACGGATCCAGTAGTGCAGGACAACAGTCGAATGCTGGCAGTCATGGAGGCCAATTATGGGGAGCTGTTCCAGGACTGGGACATCGCTCAGCAGGTGCAGGAGCAATTTCTCTCCTTATCTGGGGACTGATCACAGCTGCTGTCAGGAGCTGACCAGAGGAGTTTGCTGGAGCCCATGTAGGAATGTGAGGTGAGGGAAGCAATTTTGTCTTTGAAGACAGGCACATCTCCTGTCCTGGACAGCCTGCCCCCAGAACTCTACTGGGAACTACTGGAGCCTCTGACACCAGTGTTGATGAACATCTTCAACAGCTCTCTGCACCACTAGGCACTGAGTCCATCACAATACGATGCTATGCCAGTATTGCTGTACAAGATGGGAGACCTGACTGACATCCGAAACAGGAGGCCCATTGCTCTGTTTAATACTGACTACAATATCTTGGCCCAAGTACTCAAGAGGAGGCTGGGAGGGGTAGCAGACCAACTGGTGCATTGTAGCCAATCCAATGTGGTATGAGGTTGGACAGTTGCAGACTCTCTATGCAGCATGAGGGAGGTCTGCGAATGTACATGACAGAAGTAGTGGGAAGGTTACTTATTGGCTCTGGATCAATCCAAGGCCTTTGACTGAGTCAACCTGAACTATTTCTGGTGAGTGCTCTAACAGTATGAAGTTCTGGGGGACTTTATTGGATGGCTGCAAGTGCTATAGAAACAGGCCTCAGTCTGCCTGTTGGTGAACAGTTGGTTAGGGAACAAAATCCCTATGCACGCAGGCATGACAGGGCTCACCTCATCCCAATACTGTGTTGCCCAGAACAGCAGTGTGGGAGCTGACCTTGTCTGTGAAGACAGAGGCAAAAAAAGCATTGAGTACTTCAGCTTTTTCCACATCATCTGCCATTAGGTTGCCTCCCTCATTCATTAAGGTCCCACCCTTTCCCTGACATTTTTCTCATTGCTAACATACCTCAAGAAACCCTTCTCTTTACCCGTCACATCCCTTGCTAGCTGCAACTCTAGTTGTGTTTTGACCTTCCTGATTACACCCCTGCATGCTCGAGCAATATTTTTATACTCCTCCCTAGTCATCTGTCCAAGTTTTCACTTTTTGTAACCTTCCTTTTTGTGTTTAAACTCACCAAAGATTTCACTGTTAAGCCAAGCTGGTCGCCTGCCATATTTGCTATTCTTTCTGCACATTGTGATGGTTTGTTCCTGCACCCTCAATAAAGCTTCTTTAAAATACAGCCTACTTTCCTGGACTCCTTTCCCCCTCATATTAGCCTCCCAAGGGATCCTGTCCATCAGTTCCTTAAGGGAGTCAAAGTCTGCTTTTCTGAAGTCTGGGGTCTGTATTTTGCTACTCTCCTCTTTCTTTTTGAGGATCCTGAACTCAACCATCTCATGGCCGCTGCTACCCAGGTTGCTGCCCACTTCTACTTCCCCTACCAATTCTTCCCAGTTTGTAAGCAGCAGGTGAAGAGGAGAACGGCCCCTGGTTGGTTCCTCCTGTAGTTGCAACAGGAAGTTGTCCCCAACACTCTCCAAAAACTTCCTGGAGACTGGAGACTATAGACCACTTTCTGGTGGCTTGTTTTTTTACACAGTAGGTGTGGGGACTTCTGGCTACATGATGGCTTTTGCCATACTTGGTTGGACGGGATTATTTTCAGCTAGCCTTAGATTTGTTTGTAGTGCCCAAAGTAATCTCATGTTGCTTCTTTCCATGGCACACAGCAGATCAGGCAACTCTGATTCCTGTTCAGTTTGGGAGCGCCAGGAAGGTGCATGACAAACTCATCTTCAGGAACACTGGCCTGATATACTTCATGACCAGCCGTAATGTGTTCATAACAGTGACCACAACAGTAGAAAGCAGTGCAGGATCCGTCCTTTCAGACAAAGATGGAAGGCACACATTAAATAGGAGGTCGTTAAAAATATTGTGAAATGCAGTCAGAAGCCTGTAGAATGATGGGACGGAAAAAACTGCATCATGGGATGTTAAACCCACACCCATGATGCACTGTGATCCATTCAGCTTTCCTACAACTCTTAGCTGTAGAAGGTGGGAACTTCACAAGTAGCACAGTGGAATAGCTACCCACAGTGCACTGCTCTCACTGTCGATGCTAGAACACCAAGTGTGGACACACTCTGCCAACAGAAGGATTGTAGTGTGAACATGCACTCTGATTCCTGTTCAGATTGGTAATTCATGATTAACTGCATTACCATCCATGATGGGTTAATAACAGTGACCATACTAGTAGAGAGCAGTGTGGGGTCCGTCCTTTCACACAGATATGCCATGAAAAGCAGTCAGAAGACCATGGAATGCTGGGACAGAAAATAATGCATAATGGGACATTGAGACAACACCCATGATGTGTTATGATATACTCCACCTTCCCACAACTCCTGGTAGCAGAAGGTGGCAAGTCACTGGCATAAGTACCCACAGTCACAGGAGCCAACTTTCAGCTTTCCTCAACCCCCGCTCAGCCCCATCCCCACTCCACCCATTCCCCCAAGATCCCACCCTCGTCCTGTCCCAATCCTTTCTGAGGCTCTGCCCATGCCAACCTTTTCCCACCCTTTCTCCTCCCCTGAGCATACCCCACCCTCTCTGCCTCTTCCCACTCCTTCCCACAGTGCCTCCTGCCCACCACCAAACAGCTGCTTGGTGGAGGGTGGGAGGCACTTGGGTAGAGGGTGAGGAGCTGATCAGTGGGGTCTGCCAAACAGCTGATTGACAGGTGGTTGGTGGATACTGAGTATCCACTATTTTTTCCCGTGGGTGCTTCCGCCCTAGAGCACCCACAGAGTTGGCGCCTATCTCCACTGTGCACTGCTCTTACTGTCAATAGTAGAGCACCAAGTTTGGATGCACTCTGCCAATAGAGGGAGCATTGTGTGAACATGCAATAGTGATAAACTTATAGTGCTTTTTGATCATTGACATACATTCTGATGAAAAAGTAGACAAGATCTTAGAGTTCTTTAGATTCTGCAAATATGCTATTGAGTGCCTTCCATGTGTGGATTTGACAGGTGATCAACATAGATACATATTGGGACACCTCTTGGAGTGCACAGGCTAGTAGTCACTTGCCACCAGCAAAGGGGAGTGTTGTCTGTGCCAGCTGGATGTTAGCACCAAAATTGAACCAGCCTGTCAGCCATTCAAACACCCTCCTCTGAGCTACACCAGCCCTGCTGTTTGACAAGAGATGCACCCCAGCCCTTGAGTCCATTCAAAGCACCCCCTTCTGGTGATGAGCCCCTGTTCACCAGAGACCTAGAAAAAAACCAGATCCTCTGTTTCCAAAGCAATGATGTATCCCAGGTTACTAATTTTATTGTAAACCAGTGCTCCTGTATCACACATAGCACTTGAGTGCAGTTATAAAACAAAAGGAAATTTATTTAAGGGATAGAGATTTAAACAGGAACAAATGTGAATGATAGAAAAAAATGGGTACAGATAAAACAAAATCACAAAATGTGACCTAGACTTATTGCTAGTTTACCTTTCCTATCTAATAAAGTAGATTCTCGCCTCACATTTCAGTCTATTGCAGAAATTGCTGGTCCTTAGGAGCCATGACCTTGTCTTTCATGAAGCACCATTGCTTCTCAGGGATTTCCTTGGTGAATGGACCCAGAGTGTTTTTCTCCACCATGTTATATACTGAATCAACGTTTTGTCTTTATTCACAGAAAGGGCAATCCCCTCACTGTCATATCATCCTTTTCACTTCCAAATGGTTTCAGTGTCTATAGTTTGTCTTCGATAGTTTCCATTGGCTTTTCTGGGTTGGTACAAAGGTTGACAATTGAGCAATGCATCACATAATTGGCTAGCAAGGGAGGGGTGACAATTTCCTCCCACTTGAATGGGCTGTCATCACTGAAACATGTTTGGGATGACTCACTTTCACTCCAAGACCAAATAAGCATAATTTTCAAAATAGTTGCATTATTCCTTATATATTACCCATACATACATCCTGTAATGATCACGAGTATAAATAATTTACAAGCTTTCAGTAGATATCTCACATGCTCTCCTTCCTGGATAAATATTACGAAAGCAGTGTATTAGGAGTGATGAGTTTGTCAAGTCTGAGACACCATTTGCTTATGAAGAACAGAGACTCCTTTGCCAGTTGGCACCAGTGTTTCATCACACATGCACTGAGCCACACTGTCACACCCTGATATAATAGAAAGGTCAGGACACCTCCCAGTTAATGAAAATAAAATATAGAGAAAGGATCAATAAGGTGTGAAAATGACTTTCTCTTAGTCTTTGGATTCATGGATAATAAAAGCTAAAGTTGCAGCTCAGGAACCAGAGGATTGGGTACGTGGCCCTGCATGCCACTGTAATGATGCGGTTCTGGTGGGACCCAATTAAGAGTGCCAATTCAGGACCAATTGCTTAAAACAGGGCAGTTACAGCCCAAGGCTAGGGTTTTTCCACCTCTAAGGCAAACCAAACCAGCAAGACAGTGAAGATTTTGGTCTCACCCCACTGGCTAACCACAAGTCGCACAAGCAATTTGCTTAGACACTCCAGTTTCCCAGTATCACCACCAGTGCCACTTGTTATAAAAACCAATACCCCAATAAAAGAAAAAAGGTTCTTCTGATCCCAAAGGATCAAGCCCCAGACCCAGGTCAATATACAAATCAGATCTCACCCACAAATCACGCTGTTGCCAATCCTTTAGAATCTAGAATCTAAAGGTTTATTCATAAAAGGAAAAAGATATGGATGAGAGCCAGAATTAGTTAAATGGTATCAATTGTATACAGTAATGGCAAAGTTCTTGGTTCAGGCTTGTAGCAGTGATAGAAACTGCAGGTTCAAATCGTGTCTCTGGAATACTTCCCCAGCTAGGATGGGTCATCAGTCCTTTGTTCAGAGCTTCAGTTTGTAGCAAAGTCCCTCCAGAGGTAAAAAGCAGGATTGAAGACAAGATGGAGGAGAGGCTTCAGCCTTTTATAGTCTTTTCCAGGTGTAAGAACATCTCTTTGTCCTTACTGTGGAAAATAACAGCAAAATGGAGTCTGGAGTCACATGGGCCAGTCCCTGCATACTTTGCTGAGTTGCAAGGCGTATTTGCCTTCTCTCAATGGGTCAATTGTATAGCTGATGGTCCTTAATGGGCCATCAAGCAGGCTAGGCAGAGCTAACACCAACTTTTCTGGGAAGTTTCCCAGAAGCATAGCATAAGTTTGAAATACAGACAGTATAGAGCCAATATTCATAACTTCAACTACAAAATTGATACACACATATAGACAGCATAATCATAATCAGCAAACCATAACCTTGTCTTAGACACCTCATTTGACCCCCTTTATACAAGATTTGGTGCCACTACAGGACTTCGGTTGCAACCATGTTCTATATGGTCCCAGTTCAAATCAATAACGTGACAGCCACTCTAGCAGCTTTCTCACATATAGGGAGACAGGTCAAACTTGCATTGATGTCATGACTTCCTTCCCAGAGGGGATAAATCTCTCGATGGTTATGTCTACATTTTAAATATTGGGAGTATTCTTCCAACGACCTAGCACTGTCTACACTGGGGCTGAGATCAATTTAAGTACTTTTCTCAGGGAAGTGGATTTTCACACCCCTGAGACATGGCTATTCTATTATAGCATTTCAGCATAGACCCTGCCAACTGATGTGCCAAGACTACTTCTGCCCCTGCTTTCCCTCTGCTGGCCTGGGAATCCAGCACCCTGTCTTGCTGAGCCAGACACACCCATCTGCTCCAACACAGACCCAGGGTCTGAACCAAGTGCCCAAAAGCTGCAGGCTTAACTGAAAACAGCTCACAGAAGTGTTTTTGTCTTTAACACTCAGATGCCCAACTCCCAATGGGATCTAAACCCAAACAAATCTGTTTTACCCTGTATAAAACTTATACAGGGTAAACTCATAAATTGTTTGCCCTCTATAACACTGATAGAGAGATATGCACAGCTGTTTGTCCCCCGCTCCCCCAGGAATTAACACATACTCTGAGTTAATTAATGAGTAAAAAGTGATACAGAAAGTAGGATTTAAGTGGTTCCAAGTAGTAACAGACAGAACAAAGTGAATTACCCAGTAAAGTAAAGTAAAATAAAACACGTAATTCTAAACCTAATACAGTAATACAACTGAATACAGGTAAAATCTGACCCTTAGAGATGTTTCAATAAGTTTCTTTTCTCAGACTGGATGCCTTCCTAGCCTGGGCACAGTCCTGTCCCCAGTACATCTCTTGTTCCAGTTCAGGTGGTAGCTAGGGGATTTCTTATGATGGCTCCCCCTTTCTTCTGTTTCACCCACTTATATATCTTTTGCATAAAGCAGGAATCCTTTGACCCTCTAGGTTCCCACCCCCACCCCTCCTCACTGGAAAAGCACCAGGTTAAAGATGGATTCCAGTTCAGGTGACATGATCACATATCACAGTAAGACCCCAAGCCTTCATTCCTCCCAGCCTGACTCACAGCAAGGCCTGCCTGCAAACAGAGCCATCTACAGTCAGTCATCCTGGTTAATGGGAATCATCAAGATTCCAAACCACCATTAATGGCCCACAATTTGCATAATTACAATAGGCCCTCAGAGTTATGTTTCATATTTCTAGGTTCAGATACAAGAGTGGTTCATTTATACAAATAGGATGATCACACTCAGTAGATTATAAGCTTTGTAATTGTACCTTACAAGAGACCTTTTGCATGAAGCATATTCCACTTACATTATATTCACTCATTAGCATATTTTTATAAAATCATATAGACTGCAATGCCACAATGGCTATTCCATTATAGCTTTTCAGCATAGACCAGCCCTTAGATGGCTTGTTGACTTGAAAGGCAATGGACTTCAGCTTTTTCCTTGACATTGATAGTTGACAATTCCAGCTTACCTACTTAATGGTGCCTTCCCTGAGTTCTGTGGGCAAATCAGGTTTGAAGTGTGCCTTGGATACAGACAATGTGGCCCAATCAAATTGGAATAAGGCAAACTTTGGCCTAAAGTCAGCTGTTTTACCCCAGAAGTTTTCTTAAAATATCTGGTATTTCAAATCACATTCCGTGTGGATGTGTGAACCCCCAAACTATCAAAATATCAAGAAAATATCAAAAATGAAAGAAAAAAACATGGCCAGTTTTGAGGAGGTTTCCATAGCCTGTCCTGATGGTTAAATGACCGTGTTCTAAGAGCTGGCCTCCTCAAAAACGAAAAGGCGTCTCAGCACCCATTAAATAACTGGACACAAAAATTTGTAACAGAAAAACTGCATTATGCAACCATCACCATTCTTAAAAGTAAGTTGAGGCATCTTGTGACAGATGTCACGTCTCTTGTTTGCAAAAGAAGAAGAAGAAGAAGTGGGGAACTCAGGCTAGGTCTATACTACCCGCCTGAATCGGCGGGTAGAAATCGACCTCTCGGGGATTGATTTATCGCGTCCCGTTGGGACGCGACAATTGATCCCCGAATCGGCGCTCTAACTCCACCAGCGTAGGTGGTAGTAAGCGCCGCCGACAAAAAGCCGCAGAAGTCGATTTTGCTGCCGTCCTCACAACGGGGTAAGTCGGCTGCGATACGTCGAATTCAGCTACGCTATTCACGTAGCTGAATTTGCATATCTTAAATCGACTCCCCCCTGTAGTGTAGATGTACCCTCAGTGACTTCGCGGTCCAACTGGGTAAAAGATTATACGACTCATCTGCTCAAGTAGATTTCTTCTTAATAGAAATTAACTTTGAAGCTAATCAAAATAAGTTCCATTTGAAATACAAAAAAATTAAATCTATACTGGGTCAGTATTCTCTTATACACAATTTCTCACAGAGATTCCCCCACCCCAACCTTTGGAGTGAGGTTTTACATCAGGACATTTTAGGCCAAAGGGGGTAAATTACATCAAATTATCTTTTAAGGATTAGTCACCATTTTCTATATTACTAACTAACTAAAAAAAAAAAAAAAACCTAAAAAACAATACAAGTTTTATTGTTCCAGTGTACTTCAGTTTATCACATAATGAGTCTCTCACTCTTTCATCCATAAATTCATGTTTAATTTCATTTTCATTGGTAAGAATAATATACCCAAAAATTAAAAAAAAAACTTCTCATATATGTTAGTTTTCTTTTAATCCCCCCTTTCCACCAGTGAACGCTTGAATATAGTTGTGTTTAGGGATTAGATACAATCCTAGATCTGAATCTCTGTAAGATAACAGACATGAAGCTTCTATTTAAAAATAGCTATTTTTCTGCAGCCATCTCAAATTCAACACTGATTTCATCTTACACACAATTATAGCACCTAAAAATGGTGAGTTCAACCAAAACATCACTTCTATTTCCTCCACATCTGAATGGTTAGGGATAGCATTTCTCAAATGTTAGGATTAGCTTAAGAGACCTCTTGACTTCAAGGATAGTGAAGCACTGGAATGGGTTACCTAAGGAGGTGGTGGAATCTTCTTCCTTAGAGGTTTTTAAGGTAAGTCTGGACAAAGCCCTGGCTGGGAAGATTTAGTTGGTGTTGGTCCTGCTTTGAGCAGGGGGTTGGACTAGATGACCTCCTGAGGTCACTTCCAACCCTGATATTCTGTGATTCTATGAATTGAAGTATAGTGTGATCATATTCACTTCCTTCAGTTAGTTGCACAGTTTGGGGTCTGCTGCTGTTCACCATTTCAGAGTGGAAATTTAGAAACACAACTTTTTCTTTGATAATATGTCCAATAGCTTGGACTATTCTCTCCTGTTGATTGAACTGCACTTGAATTTTTTCCCTGTCATCATGCAAGGATAGGGGAAAAAACAAAACTAAAGTGAGAAATGATGATTGTAGCAAATGGTCATTTGTCTGAACATTCCTAATAAATCTGAGCTACATTCTGTCAAACAAAACTAATATCCAGTTATATGACCAAACAGCTGTCATGAAAGATAGAAAAGCCATAGGAAAGTGAGGTAGAAGACACATTCATTTTCAAGTAAAGTGAAATTCCAGAGTCGGTTACATCTGATGATTCAGCATCAGGATGAGAGAGTCCTCCATTGCAGTCTCCTCTGATCCATTGAAACCTGCTTCACTCAGTGCTGTCTCATTAGTGTTATTTACAAAAGTTTTAGTATCTTCATAATGGGGGGAGGGGGAACAGCCAACCTTCACAGATATGGCTTTGCCAATAGAGGGAAATTGGAATTTAAACTCTAAATGATCACACTGTACTTGGGATCAATTTTAAATCCCCTTACAGGTCTGTGACACTTCCATTTCCCACCCTAACAATTCTGATTTAGGATCAAAGACATTCAATCACCATTCCCAAGCACAGAGAGCTAAGAACACTACCTCATCGGACACTTTGGGAAGTAAAGGAAGGTAACAGTTATTGGGTGATGGGGAAGGAGTGAATCCCTCCAACACAACCCATCTCCTTGCAGCACCACAGAGGTTGAAATGCCATTTATTTTCCCATCCCTGCTCCTGATCTTTATATTTAAATGTAAAAAACCTCAAAACCCTGCTGTTCAGCCCAATCCAGGATAACACCAGAACAACTGGGAATGAGTCAATCTGTCCTCTAAGAGGAACTTGGTGACTCTAACAATAACTTTGCAGTGGGAGAAAGAGTATAAATGTGATGCTCCAGGTTTGTTTAGATTAGGAAATATGATGGAGTTGAGGTCAGATCAGGAGGAAATGTGCTAGATAAACTCAGCCACTATACAGGGCCCATGTCTTTACTGCAAGAATAGTTGTCTTTTTACATCAGGAAAGTGAACTCAAGCTAGCTAACTCCATGGAAACCACAGTGATGAGGCCCAGGTAGATTTTACCTCGATGTAGATCGCTGAAGACATGCCCTATCTCCCACACCTGGAGTGATGGACATCCTGGTAGAGAGGACACATACACCAATGACTCATAGGAAAATGGAGTTGATAGAAGGGACCACAGGAGTCACACCAAAGAAGGGTAAGATTCAAAAGGCAAAAGTGGGCAACTCATCTGTGGGAGTTGAGGGACTACAGTGTGCAAAAGATGCAAGGAGCCTTAAAAGCCACTTACCTGGGAATTGTCAAAAGAAAGACTTAAAAAAAATTTGACAGCTCTAAACAAGGTTTTTATGGTGTTTAGCTCCGTTACAAATTCTCTGATGATAGATAAGGCATGAGCTCTGAGTGAAGCTTTTCCCACTCACAGCATTCATAGGGCCTCTCTCCAGTGTGGATTCTCTGATGTGCAGTAAGGTTTGATCACTGAGTGAAGCTTTTCCCATGTTCACTGCATCCATAGGGTCTTTCCCCTCTGTGTATTCTCCGATGTCTAGTAAGGGCTGAGGCATGATTGAAACTTTTCCCACACACACAGCATTCATAGGGTCTCTCTCCTGTGTGGATTCTCTGATGTACAATAAGGTTTGAGTTCTGAGTGAAGCTTTTCCCACACAAACAGCATGCATAGCATTTTTCACCTGTGTGGATTCTCTGAGGCGTAGTAAGGTCTGAGCACTGAGTGAACCTTTCCCCAAACTCACCACATTCATAGGGTCTCTCTCTTCAGTGTATTTTCTGATGTGTAGTAAGGTGTGAACGCTGAGTCACTGCGTTCATAGGGTCTCTCTTTCACGTGGATTTTCTGATGTATAGCAAGGTGTGAGCTCCGAGTGAAGCTTTTCCCACTTTCACAGCATAGATAGGGTTTCTCACCTGTGTGTATTCTCTGATGAGTAATAAGCGTTGAGCTGTTAGTGAAGCTTTTCCCACACTTACAGCATTGATAGGGTTTCTCACCTGTGTGGATTCTCTGGTGGATAATAAGCACTGAGCGTCGAGAGAACCTTTTCCCACAGTCACTGCATTGATAGGGTTTCTCACCTGTGTGGATTCTCTGATGGGTTATAAGAGCTGAGCTGTTAGTGAAGCTTTTCCCACACTCATAGCATTGATAGGGTTTCTCTCCTCTGTGTATTATCTGATGCATAATAAGGACTGTGCTCTGAGTGAAGCATTCATAGGGTCTGACTTTTGTGTGCATGATCTTATGTCGAATGAGGGCTGAGCAGTATCTGAAGTTTTTCCCACACTCCCTGCATGTATTCTCTCTCTCTACCCTGAGGATTTTTGCCTGGGATGTGATTTCTTTGAGTTCCCTGTGAGTTCCTTGAAAATAAATGGGTTCATCCACTTTCTCCTGTGCTTGGTTTCCCTGATATCTCTCTGGCCTGTGGTGACTTTCACAGACTTTCTCCCATTCATGACTGCTGGACAGATTCATAGATTCATAGATTCTAGGACTGGAAGGGACCTCGATAGGTCATCGAGTCCAGGCCCCTGCCCGCATGGCAGGACCAAATGCTGTCTAGACCGTCCCTGATAGACATTTATCTAACCTACTCTTAAATATCTCCAGAGATGGAGATTCCACAACCTCCCTAGGCAATTTATTCCAGTGTTTAACCACCCTGACAGTTAGGAACTTTTTCCTAATGTCCAACCTAGACCTCCCTTGCTGCAGTTTAAACCCATTACTTCTGGTTCTATCCTTAGAGGCTGAGGTGAACAAGTTTTCTCCCTCCTCCTTATGACAATCTTTTAAATACCTGAAAACTGCTATCATGTCCCCTCTCAGTCTTCTCTTTTCCAAACTAAACAAACCCAATTCTTTCAGCCTTCCTTCATAGGTCATGTTCTCAAGACCTTTAATCATTCTTGTTGCTCTTCTCTGGACCCTTTCCAATTTCTCCACATCTTTTTTAAAATGCGGTGCCCAGAACTGGACACAATACTCCAGCTGAGGCCTAACCAGAGCAGAGTAGAGCGGAAGAATGACTTCTCGTGTCTTGCTCACAACACACCTGTTAATACATCCCAGAATCATGTTTGCTTTTTTTGCAACAGCATCACACTGTTGACTCATTTAGCTTGTGGTCCACTATAACCCCTAGATCCCTTTCTGCCGTACTCCTTCCTAGACAGTCTCTTCCCATTCTGTATGTGTGAAACTGATTTTTCCTTCCTAAGTGGAGCACTTTGCATTTGTCTTTGTTAAACTTCATCCTGTTTAACTCAAACCATTTCTCCAATTTGTCCAGATCATTTTGAATTATGACCCTGTCCTCCAAAGCAGTTGCAATCCCTCCCAGTTTGGTATCATCTGCAAACTTAATAAGCGTACTTTCTATGCCAATATCTAAGTCGTTGATGAAGCTATTGAACAGAGCCGGTCCCAAAACAGACTCCTGCGGTACCACACTCGTTATGCCTTTCCAGCAGGATTGGGAACCATTAATAACAACTCTCTGAGTACGGTTATCCAGCCAGTTATGCACCCACCTTAAAGTAGTCCCATCTAAATTGTATTTGCCTAGTTTATCGATAAGAATATCATGCGAGACTGTATCAAATGCCTTACTAAAGTCTAGGTATACCACATCCACAGCTTCACCCTTATCCACAAGGCTCGTTATCCTATCAAAGAAAGCTATCAGATTGGTTTGACATGATTTGTTCTTCACAAATCCATGCTTGCTGTTCCCTATCACCTTACCACCTTCCAAGTGTTTGCAGATGATTTCCTTAATTACTTGCTCCATTATCTTCCCTGGCACAGAAGTTAAACTAACTGGTCTGTAGTTTCCTGGGTTGTTTTTATTTCCCTTTTTATAGATGGGCACTATATTTGCCCTTTTCCAGTCTTCTGGAATCTCTCCCGTCTCTCATGATTTTCCAAAGATAATAGTTAGAGGCTCAGATACCTCCTCTATTAGCTCCGTGAGTATTCTAGGATGCATTTCATCAGGCCCTGGTGACTTGCAGGCATCCAACTTTTCTAAGTGATTTTTAACTTGTTCTTTTTTTATTTTATCTGCTAAACCTACCCCCTTCCCATTAGCATTCACTATGTTAGGCATTCCTTCAGACTTCTCGGTGAAGACCGAAACAAAGAAGTCATTAACCATCTCTGCCATTTCCAAGTTTCCTGTTACTGTTTCTCCCTCTTCACTAAGCAGTGGGTCTACCCTGTCTTTGGTCTTCCTCTTGCTTCTAATGTATTGATAAAAAAACTTCTTGTTTCCCTTTATTCTCATAGCTAGTTTGAGCTCATTTTGTGCCTTTGCCTTTCTAATCTTGCCCCTGCATTCCTGTGTTGTTTGTCTATATTCATCCTTTGTAATCTGTCCTAGTTTTCATTTTTTATATGACTCCTTTTTATTTTTTAGATCATGCAAGATCTCGTGGTTAAGCCAAGGTGGTCTTTTGCCACATTTTCTATCTTTCCTAACCAGGGGAATAGCTTGCTTTTGGGCCCTTAATAGTGTCCCTTTGAAAAACTGCCAACTCTCCTCAGTTGTTTTTCCCCTCAGTCTTGATTCCCATGGGACCTTACCTATCAGCTCTCTGAGCTTACCAAAATCTGCCTTCCTAAAATCCATTGTCTCTATTTTGCTGTTCTCCCTTCTACCCTTCCTTAGAATTGCAAACTCTATGATTTCATGATCACTTTCACCCAGGCTGCCTTCTACTTTCAAATTCTCAATGAGTTCCTCCCTATTTGTTAAAATCAAGTCTAGAACAGCTTCCCCCCAGTAGCTTTTTCAACCTTCTGAAATAAAAAGTTGTGTGCAATGCAGTCCAAGAATTTGTTGGATAGTCTGTGCCCTGCTGTGTTATTTTCCCAACATATATCCGGATAGTTGAAATCCCCCATCACCACCAAATCTTGGCTTTGGATGATTTTGTTAGTTGCTTAAAAAAAAGCCTCATCCACCTCTTCCACCTGGTTAGGTGGCCTGTAGTAGACTCCTAGCATGACATCTCCCTTGTTTTTTACCCCTTTTAGCCTAACCCAGAGACTCTCAACACTTCCGTCTCCTATGCCCATCTCTACCTCAGTCCAAGTGTGTACATTTTTAATATATAAGGCAACACCGCCTCCCTTTTTCCCCTGTCTATCCTTCCTGAGCAAGCTGTACCCATCCACACCAACATTCCAATCATGTGTATTATCCCACCAAGTTTCAGTGATGCCAACAATGTCATAGTTGTATTTATTTATTAGCACTTCCAGTTCTTCCTGCTTATTCCCCATACTTCTCGCATTTGTATATAGGCATCTAAGATACTGGTTTGATCTTTCCTCCCAGTTTTGTCCTGACCCTCCTTTCTCTCTGCCAATATAGCCCACACTCCCTCTCGTTTCCGACCCATCTCCCCGGTATCCATGTTCCCCACTTACCTATGGGCTTTGCTCACCTGTCCCCGTCGAACCTATTTAAAGCCCTCCTCACTAGGTTAGCCAGTCTGTGTCCAAATAGGGTCTTTCCCCTCCTTGAAAGGTGAACACCATCTCTGCCTAGCAGTCCTTCCTCAAATAGCATCCCGTGGTCTAGGAAGCCAAAGCCCTCCTGGCGACACCATCTTCGCAGCCAGGCATTCACCTCCATGATGCATCTGTCTCTGCCCGGGCCCCTACCTTTGACAGGAAATTGAAGGGAATACCACCTGCGCTCCAAACTCCTTCACCCGTACTCCCAGAGCCCTGTAGTCACTCTTGATCCGCTCAGTGTCACACCGCGCAGTATCATTTGTGCCCACATGGATGAGTAGCATGGGGTAGTAGTCAGAGGGCTGGATAATCCTCGACAATGCCTCCGTAACGTCTCGGATACGGGCTCCCGGCAGGCAGCATACCTCCCGAGATGAAATGTCAGGGCGACAGATGGGCTCCTCCGTCCCCCTCAGCAGAGAGTCTCCGAGCACTACTACCCTACTTTTCCTATTCGCAGTAGTGGCAGCAGACCTCCCAGCCTTAGGGGTACAAGGCTTCTCCTCCTTTACTGTAGGGGGTGATTCCTTCTTTCCTGTATCAAGAACAGCATAACGGTTACCTATTACCACAGTGGGAGGGTTCGGAGCAGGGGTGGAGCACTGCCTGCTTCCAGAAGTAACCGGCTGCCAGTGTCCACCCTGAGCCAGTGGTGTATCAGCAGTCCTGTGTACTGGGACAGCTACCTCAGCTGTCTCCACATGGACAGTGTCGAGGAATTGCTCATGGATTCGGATGCTCCTCAACCTAGCCACCTCCTCCTGTAGCTCTCCCACCTGCTGCCTGAGAGATTCCACCAGCAGGCACTTCTCATATTGGATGGTCCCCCCAGCCTGGATATCAGTAAGTGGAAATTGCAAGTTACAGTCTCTGCAAAACCACACCAGGATCTGGGTAGAAGCATCCATGCTCAGGCGCTCTGTCTGGCTACAGGCGCAGGTGGAGGAGACAGAAGCAGTGCTGGCACAGGTGTTGTGGGTCTTCCTAACCACTGTAAGCCTCCCTCTGTCAAACTCCCGTCTGCAGCCCCCTGCCCGCTGAAAGGATTGTTTAAGCAAGAAGTTTTGAATGTAGTTGGTTTATAGGTATTAAGGGGAATAAAGAGAAAACAGATAGAACTGGCAAGGGACCCTCGCCCCCTTCCAAACTCCCTTGCAAAACTCCCTGTTAGCAGCCCCTGGTCGCTTGTGCGCTGCTTTATAAAGCCCTGGCCTGTATGAATGCCACGCCCACTGATTAAGGCTCAGCCACTTACCAGAGGCTTCTAGCTTTCAAACCTTCCTTTGAAGCTTCCAACTGCCAGCCACAGCACACGGTCCTTCAAACAACCAAACAAACAAACAGACTGACAAACACAAGCTCGGCACACAGCAAGTAACCCTCAAACACAACCAAACACACACTACAGACAGATTCCCTGTGGATCTTTGTGATAATGCCTCACATGCTTCCACTTGCTCAGCATCTTCCTGCTGAGGATTCTGCTCCTTGTTCTTGCCCACCATCCCATAACCTACTAGAATAGAAAAAAAACCCTCAGAATTAGGGGTGGAAGGATAGAGAGCAAACTAAAATTAGTATTGGAGAGACAGAAAATAAAAATAAAAAGCATATGGGAGAGGGAAGGGGATCAATTTTGCCTCCACATCCCATCCAAACACTCAGTAGGAAAGGAGAACTAATGCCAGGTGTCAGTCATGATCTGTAGGAAGACATGAATGATATCTGCTGGGGACTCACAGAGCTCACAAAGTCTTTGCGGGGAATCCCAGCTGTTTCCCTCAGGCACTTACAGATTCTGTGTTGGTTTCATGTTTCCTCATCTGTGCAGGGACCTCTTAGGATCTCACTTTCCTCTGAACTCTGGAGATCTAGGACCGACAACTCTTCCCCTTCTTCCAGCTGGGAGGCCACATCAAGTTTGGAAACAGGAAACCCTGCTCAGGGGAAAGAAAACAAGGAGATATGGGGAGTTCATGGGAAATTTGTAATAAAAAGCATTCAATTAGTTTAAGACCAGTTTGTTTTAAACCAGTACAATTGCAAGACTAGCTCCCCTGATGCTCAAAGGTGCAGGACATAAGGTCTGATTATGAGGCATTTAACTACCCACATCTCTGCTAGGAAAATACACAGCCAGACACTAATTATCGAAGAGCTGCCTAAAACACAGAGAACAGAATTGCATATCCTGGAAAGTGAAGACTCCAAACAGAGGATGAGTCCCCCTGGAAGTGCACAACTGACAGAGAGCTTCAGAGACAATGAGAGAATCCTATGGAAGCTGATAACAGTAAGCATGGGCTGGTGGGGTTCAGTGAAATAAGGAACGGGAGAGGCAAGGATATCACAGAATGCTGAGCTCAGTGTGGTACAGCAGGGCTAGAGAGCAGCAGGCGAGTGGTCCTATTGGGTTGAGGGAAGTGGGTGGGTGCAGGACTGCCCACTGCTAAAGGACCCTTCCCCAGCCTTTGGGGAGGATCCACAAGGTGCACGAACTCAAATAATTATGGGGGACAACCAAAAATATAACAGGAACAGGTGTGAAGGTCAAAAGGCCAAAACTAGGGAACTGGAAGGGAACACTGAGCAGAGAACCCCAGACAGTACCACTGCTCCTCAAAAGCATCCAAGGAGCCAGCGGATGCTGCCCAGAGGACTCTGCCCAGATGTGTGAATGGACAAAGGAACAAAAATAGGCCCCAAAGTCAGAGAGGCCCCCCCTCCACCAATCTCCTTTCCCTGGTGTTATAAATGGCCACCTTGGCCATGCTTAGGAGGAGGTTGATGAGGTGGTCCCACAACTTCATGGGGTCATGAATGGGGTGTGCATAAATAAAAAGGTGCAGAGAAAAGTGCAGCCAGAACCTCAACAAGAGGTTCTAGAGGAGCCGGAAGAGGGACTGCAACCTGGCACACTGCAGATAAACATGTGCCAGGGTCTCCCTCACACTTCAAAAAGATCTGGCATTGGGAATAGGGGTGAACCATGCCAGGTACACACCCGTGCTCACAGCTCCACAAAGGAGCCACCAGTTAATATCCCCTGCATGCTGTGGAACCAAGATGGAGTAGAGACTGGCGCACAGGGTTCCCTCACCCTCTACAACTGGAAGAAGGTCCTGCCACTGGTGTCGGGGTGGGACACAAGGGTGGTGAAGTGAAGAGTGTGGAGCACGAACATGTAAAGATGGTCCCAACAGTGCGGTTTGGAAGTGAACTGGCTGCAAATTGCACAGATGGCTTGGGGTACAAAGGGGTGGGGGCCAAGAGAGCTCACAGGGCAGGGGCCCAATGAAGAGCTCCGAAGGGCCTAGGGTAAAGAGAGGGCTGGGGATACCCTCTCAAAGGACCTGCTTAAGGAAAGACCGAGAAGTAGGCATTAAGGCTGCCTCCACCTCCTGAAGTATGTGCCAGGGGGTGCCAAGGGCGGAGAGCCCCATGCACCTGCTGAGTACATAGGGATCCACGCAGTCTCCCCGGTCATAGTACTTGTAACTTCCACCAGGACCAACCTCTGGCACACCAAGGGCAACTCCACCACCTGCACATGAAGATGAGGGAGACCTGTCCCCTTGGTGTCCACAACAGACCTGTCTCACTGAGAACAGCTTCCAGGTCCAGAGGAGGTCCTGGTAGAAGACCAGAAGCTTGGAGAGGTCTCGCAGAAGACCTCTTAGATGGAGATGAAAGAGCTGCCAGTCATATTGGAGTCCTGGGAGGTGGCAGAGGAAGGCATGCACCAACTTACTCCACACCGAGCTACCAGCACCATAAAGGAGTCTCTGCAGGGCCGGGAGGAGGAAGAAATGGACCTGAGTGCTCAGGCACACCAGGCCCTGTGTAACAATACGGTTCTGGTGGGACCCAACTGAGAGTGCCAATTCAGGACAAATCGCTTAAAACAGGGCAGGTACAGCCCTAGGCTGGGGTTGTTCCACCTCTAAGGCAAACCAAACCAGCCAGACAAAGAGGACTTTGGTCTCACCCCACTGGCTAACCACAAGTCACACAAGCAATTCCCTTAGCCACTCCAGTTTTCCAGTATCACCACCAGTGCCACTCATTATGGGGACAAATGGTTATGAAAACCAATACCCCATTAAAAGAAAAAAGGATCTCCTGATCTCAAAGGATCAAGCCCCAGACCCAGGTCAATATACAAATCAGATCTTACCCACAAATCACGCTGTTGCCAATCCTTTAGAATCTAAAGGTTTATTCATAAAAGGAAAAAGATATGGATGAGAGCCAGAATTGGTTAAATGGAATCAATTGCATACAGTAATGGCAAAGTTCTTGGTTCAGGCTTGTAGCAGTGATGAAATAAACTGCAGGTTTAAATCAAGTCTCTGGAGTACATCCACAGATGGAATGGGTCATTCAGTCCTTTGTGTAGAGCTTCAGTTTATAGCAAAGTCCCTCCAGAGGTAAGAAGCAGGATTGAAGACAAGATGGAGATGAGGCATCAGCCTTTTATAGTCTTTTCCAGGTGTAAGAACATGTCTTTGTTCTTACTGTGGAAAATTACAGCAAAATGGTATCTGGAGTCACATGGGCAAGTTCCTGCATACTTTGCTGAGTTACAAGGCATATCTGCCTTCTCTCCATGGGTCAATTGTATAGCTGATGGTCCTTAATGGGCCATCAATCAGGCTAGGCAGAGCTAACACCAACTTGTCTGGGATGTCTCCCAGAAACATAGCATAAGTTTGAAATACAGAAAGTATAGAGCCAATATTCATAACTTCAACTACAAAATTGATACACACATATAGACAGCATAATCATAATCAGCAAACCATAACCTTGTCTTAGACACCTCATTTGACCCCCTTTATACAAGATTTGGTGCCACTACAGGACCTTGGATACAATCATGTTCTATATGGTCCCAATTCAAATCAATAACATGACACCCTGTCCTCCTTCTTCCAGGGGAAGATGCAGAACCCCCACAGAGACCCAGTGCAGTCCTGGCCAAAAGAACTCCAGAACCAGCTTCTGGAATTGAGCCACAAACTATGGGGTTGGGCACAGTGTGTTAAGCCAGTGCCAGAGCATGGAAAGGACTAGCTGATTGAGCACCTGTGCACTCCCCCAATGGGAGAGGCACCGGAGCAGTCCTACCCATCTCTGCAACTGCCCAACCACCCTGCCCTCCAAATCGTATCAGTTCTCTCAGTCACCCGCGCTGACCATCGGGAGTTTCATTCCACAGCACCCTATAAGCATGGACGTTGGTCGGATCTGGGGAGAAGAAATTGGCATACAAGGCCCTGGCTCTTCCAAGCATCTCCTCTGGATCTGTGAGGGGGCTGACGTCCTCTGCCAAAAGACAGATGATGTGCTTCTTAGTCCCTCTCCCTTTCTCCAGGGCATAGAAGAAACGGGAGCCACAATCCATCTCCCGGAGGAGATGGATGTGGGATTGAACAAACGCACCCCGGGCCTGCCAGTCCTTGAGAGCTCGGAGCTCCTCCTGCTTCTCCTGGTATGCTCTGCAGAGGGATGGATCCCCAGGACTGGTGAACAGATGCCTCTCCAGCTCCAAGACCTCACACTCCAACTGCTCTATCACCGCATCCCTCCGCCAGCTGGTGCCCTGGGTGTAGTCACGACAAGAGAGCCGGACATGCACCTTTCCCACATCCCGCCATCGTTGCACCGAGGGTAAGACACACCTCTGCCCCTGCCAGGCCATCCAAAAGTCCTGAAAGGAAGCTACAAAGCCCACATCCTCCAGCAGGTTATTGTTGAAGTGCCAGTAGGCCAGCCCCAGCCTCTCAGAGGTAAAAGCGGCTGTCACAGACACCAGATGGCAGTCCAAGAATGGGGCCAGCCGAATGCCAGAAGTATAGGTTTGCAGAAAACGATGATGAGAAAAATAAATATGGTCCAACTGGGAGTGGCGCGACCGATTTTCCTCCACCCGGACATAGGTGAAAGTAGAATCGTCATGCGGGTGGTGGTCGCACCAGATGTCCACCAGGGAATGGTGATCTACAATCTCCTGGAGGGCATCTGCAGCAGCCAGGCTCGACTCAGTCCCCATGTGGTCCTGCTCCTCCAGGGTACAGTTGAAATCCCTGCCCAGAACCAGACACTCGCGAGGATCCAAGGAGCCAAGGAAGGTGGACGCCTGCTGGAAAAAGTGCACCCGTTCTGGGCCTGATGTCAGGGCATAGACATTAACTAGGTTCAGCATTAGCCCCTCCATATGGACCTGGAGATGCAGCAGGAAACCTGACAGGACCTCAGCAACCCCAGCGCCTCGAGCCATAGGTTGGGGGAGAACAGGGTGGCCATTCCAGCCATATGAACTGTGAGATATCTAGAATACACCCTGCCCCCCCACTCCAGCTGCCAGATAGCAATAGGCCTTATACTCTGTGGACTAGGAAAGGTTATTATAGGGTAATGTTGCACCTGAAGCCAATTAAGGCCCTGCCCTAGACCTAATAAAAATCCTGCTTCAGTCAGACAGGAGGGAAGGACAGTTTGGAGGAGTATTGCTGTTAACCAGAGGATCAGGGGGAAAGGAAACCCTGCCTGAGCAGAAGGACTCCGTGGTACAGAGGACTAAGGGAAACCTTACCCAAGGGGAAAGAGGGTAAGAAGTCCATGAAGCTAAAGGGGCTGGGACCCAGAGTAGGGGGCAGACCTGGGTCCCTTCCCTGCTCCTCTTCTCTCCCCCACTAGGGCACTAGCAGAGCCCTCAACACTCAAGAATAGGGGCAAGGGGTGGCACCCTGACCCACCACATCACACTACAGTAGCATCAGCTATTTGCCACATCAGCAATATCAGATATCAGGAAAGCCTATTTTGTAGAATTAGGGAGTTTAGTGAGTGAAGTGTAATGGGAGGGAATATGAAAATCCCGGTGTGCGAAGAAAGATGGCAAATTACATGGTAGTTTAGGAGCCACCGACTAATTGCCCTGGAAAAGGAGAAAGTGAGAAATAAGAATTAGGTCATGTGACTTCAGGAGGGACAAATTCAAAAATCCAAGGAGTATACCGGGAAGAAATTGTGACTGTTGCAAGTGGGGATGGAAAAGGAAGACTCTTCATGTTTCATGAGGAACCAATTAGTTCTTTTTACCATTGTGTTATCTATTGTTATGGTCATCGCATATGTTATTTCATATGTATCAGTTTGTGCTCATTTGATTTAAGTTGTATATATAGACAGAAGTAAGACTGGGTTATAAAAGTATAATGACAAATATTTAGAAGAGATTAATATGTTTTCAGTATATAAGTAAAACACGGCTGTAATGCTGTATGTTGACCTGGTTATTGGGGTGTTTCCTGAAGTACAAATTTAGTTTAGTATCAAAGGGGTAGCCGTGTTAGTCTGGATCTGTAAAAAGCAACAGAGGGTCCTGTGGCACCTTTAAGACTAAAAGATGTATTGGAGCATAAGCTTTCGTGGGTGAATGCTCACTTCATCAGACGCATGTCTGGCCTCTGACAAAGTGGGAATTCACCCACAAAAGCTTATGCTCCAATACATCTGTTCGTCTTAAAGGTGCCACAGGACCCTCTGTTGCTAATTTAGTTTAGTTTTATGGGGTAGGAGGTACCATAAGGAAAATAAGTAAGAAGGGAAGAAGAATGGTTTAGGATGAGCCATCCCTTGCTAAACACTTAAGGATTGCAAAGAGACGCTGCCCAAACTATTAGTCTTGAATATTCTACATCCTGGCTCCACCCAGCTTACAGAACTGGGTTAGGTGAGCAGGACCAAGGCCTGGGACCCAAAAGAACAAAAGAAATGGAGCAGTTTATAAAGGGAAACCCTCTCAAGAGGGGAGTGGCTGTTTAGGTAATTGTTTGGGGGAAAGAGACAGAGACATGGGGACCATGCTGGGGCATGTGAGGAAGTTATGTATGCCTAGCTGACCATCAGATGATGATGATTTACTGTTATTTTAAAATCCTTTTTTCTGTTATCCTTTTTCATACCACAAAGCAAACACTAGTATGGTTTAGAGGAGGCTGTTTTATCACTGGGCCCCACTGATCCCAGCCTGCTGGAAGGTTTCTGCACTCAGCCTGGCCTGATGGGTAAGCACAGTTGATACACAGGGCATCATGCCCCAGGGCCTGTTCTAGGAGCAGGATAATTGCAGAATTTCACTCCAGGAGAGGGAAAGACCTGACACCTGAGGGGCGCCCTGAGAGTTACCAGGAATTGAACAGGGTACACCTGGCCCTGTCAGTCACTATGACACCCACTCCCCTTCCTCCCACGGTTTTCAGCCCTCCCCTACCTTCTGGGACCCTGTGACGCTGATTCAGCAGGGATTAACTCCACCCTATGGACAGAGGAGACCGTGCCCCCATGGCCCTCCCGGGCATGCTCCAGCTGGAAATCAGATATAGAAGGGAGCAGGTCAGCTCAGTCAATGCTGACTGCTGAAGAGGGAAGATGCAGGCTGACAGCTCCAGCCTGGAAGTCACAGACTCCCCATTCTGTGGAAGCCAGCCATGCCGAGATGCAAGAAGATGCTCACGACCACTGGGGACCACCAAGAGCTGCCCGAACCAAGGAACCCTGAGACACCGGGGCTAGGATCATGAGGAGATTGGGTAGGAAGTGGCCCTGGGGGGGAACGATCCACTAGGCCGGATACTTGTCAGGGTGTTTCGGCTGGATCCCCGCTGACCAAATGGCAGAACCATCCACCACTGTCAGGGCCTGGGCTGGAACATGGTAGAGTGGGGTGGGCCCAGTTTCTCCTACTCCCTGCTGCCATCCCCACTCCCACCCCTGGGGTGGCAACCTCCCCACCTTAGGTCTAGAGGCCTGTTTGTCTGCCATTCACCAGAGTTAGAACACTGGACCAGTGGTTCTCAACCAGGGGTACACATCCCCCTGAGGGTACGCAGAGGTCTTTCAGGGGGGTACATCAACTCATCTAGATATTTGCCTAGTTTTACAACACACTACATAATAAGCACTAGCGACATCAGTACAAACTAAAATTGCATACAGACAATGACTTGTTCATACCACTCTATAGATTATACACAAATATGGGTACAGTATTTATATTCCAATTGACTTATTTTATAATTGTATGATAAAAATGAGAAACTATGCAATTCAGTAATAGTATGCTGTGACACTTTTGTGGTTTCTTATGTCTGATTTTGTAAGCAAGTAGTTTTTTAAGTCAGATGAAACTTGCGGTATGCAAGACAAATCAGACTTCTGAAAGGGGTACAGTAGAAAGGTTGAGCAACACTGCTCTAGACTGTTTAGACTGTTTGGTGCTCTGAGGGCCTGAGTGTAGATTGTCTGGTACTTTGCCCTGCCCTGAGGGAGAGGGCCACTATATAGATTCTGGTCAATAGGCCGCACAGTTCTGAGAGAGAAGGCAGCCACATTGACTTTGACCACTAGGCCACACCAACCCAAGACTAAGGGTGATCAGGCAGACTTAGCTGTGGGGCTTTAACAACCCTTACCTTACCAGAAAAGGGGATAAGGCACACTTGCTCCATGGAGGTCCCAGGAGCACCCACTCCTTGTGTTCTCTCCTCCCTTCCCATTGCCCACAGCCTTCCTCACTAGAGGTTCCTCCAAATTTCCCACTTCCCAACCATTTTCCATCTCACCTTCCCACTGTCCCAAGTCGTCTTTGCTTCTGACTCCCAGGAGTTTCTGCTTCCCTTTCTCCCATTGCTAGCTCCACCATTTCCTGAAGCAAATTCTACTCAGTCCCCCCCCCTTTACACCCACCCCCTTCCCAGCTCCTTAACCAACTCCCTCCCATTTCTTCTGGTCCTGCATTGCACCCCAACTCCCTACAGCATCTGATCTATGGCATCCCCACTTCCCACTGCCCCCAGACCTCCCAGCTCCCAAACCTGCCCTGTGGAACCCAAACAGAAAGTTCAAGTGGGGATGAGGCAGATCATTCTAAAGACAGTCTAATGCAATCATTGTAGCAGGAGAAGGATGTGACTCATGGACCTCTTGATGCCAATAGAGGTGCCTATTGTTTTACTGTGATCCCACAGACCAGTTCACCTAAGGGTGGCACGTCAGGTCTCTGTCGAGACCAGTAGCTCACTGGTTATCACAATCATTGAGAAATCTGTGTAAGGAGAATATTTATGACGTTATGTATCTATACTGGAAATTATATTCATAAAAAAACTGAAAGAGATTCCTTTCAGCCAGGTGGTAACAGACCTTTCTCTCTCTGTCTGGCCACGTGTGTACTGGGCATTGTACGTCTCACAATGGGGGGCCTGTTTGTACACTGAGCCAAATGCTAATGAAGAGAGGAAATCTTCAACAGAGGAAATTTACAGGGGAAAAATAAAGAGCAGGATCCTCTTACAAGTGAATATAATGACATGTTGGGGTATATTTGGGGGTGTGGATGCACACTCTGCATCTTCCACTGCAGAGGGAAGCTGACAGCATGACTTGTCTCATGAAAGGAAGATTACAGCGAAGCCTGGCTGTAAAATGCTGGAAGGACTTTGCATGAGCTGTGCTCTATATCATGAAAGGATCTAGTTATGTAAGTCTAGGTTCTAGAAAGCATGTTATGATTTTACTTGATGTGTAACCATTTGTTCCCAAGACTTTGTTGTATCCACCAAGCAAAGTATTAACAACTTCAACAGAACTTTATTTACAGTGGAAGTCTGTTTTCCAAGCTGTAGCTGCACACTCTGTAACTCTCCAGCCTCCTCAACTCCTCCCCCCTCCTTCCTGTTTCCTGTCCTTTCAGACTCCCAACAGCCAGTGCTCCCAGTTCCAATAATCACATGCAGTATCTAAACACCACAGACTTCTACTGCCTATCACTTGAATCTCTATTTTTGGTTGAATTAACTTTTACTTGTTTTCACTAGAAACCTATCTGAACATTGTGTGTTAAGAAGAGTGGTTGGCATATAAGGTCTATTGAGACCAGTAGCCCACTGGTTATCATAATCATTGAGAAATGTATGTAAAGAGGACATTTAAGGAGTTATGTATCTATACTGGACATTATGTTCATAAGGTCTCATACAGGTTCCTTTCAAGCAGGAGGAAACAGACATTTATCTCTGTCTGGCCACGTGTGTACTGGGCATTGTATGTCTCACAATGGGGGCCTGTTTGTACACTGAGCCAAATGCTAATAAAGAGATTGTGAAATCTTCAAGAGAAGAAATATACAGAGGGAAAAAATCCCAGGAGGATCCTGTTACAAGTGAAGACAATGGTATGCTGGGGTACATTTGGGGGTGCAGAGGTACGCCCTGCATCTTCAACACAGAGGTAAACTGACAGTGTGACATGTCCCATGAATGGAAGATCACAACTGACCCTGGAAGGACTTCACAGGAGCATTGGTCTATGACATATGCAAGGATTCCGTTATGTAAATCTAGGTTTTAGAATGACTGTTTTGATTTTACTTGATGTGTAACTATTTGTTTCCCATACTTCTGCTTGCTATTACTTGAATCTATACATTTTTAAATAAGCATTTTAACTTATGTTCCCTATAAACACATCTGAGTGGTGTGTGTTAAGCGGAGCAGTGATCTAAGGTGGAACTGGTAAGCTGGGGTGAACTTCTTCTTTGAGGGCAGCAGATCTGTGAATACTATGAGTGTCCAGTGGATCAGCGGCTGGACACTCCAAGGAGACAGTGGAGGGGCTCAGTGTGTCTGGAGTGTGTCTATCACCAACCTATTGAGAGAAAGCAGTGCCTGAGTAGGATAAGATGGGGGGGACTTGTGCTGCTTCTGGCTAGTGGAGTCGGGCAGCTGACCCATGTCAGGCACAGACCAGGCTCCCTCACACTAAGGGCAGGTGGTAGTGAGGACCCTTACCGCTCTGGGTAGCCCTGGGAAGCATCACAGAGGAGAAGCAGGAGAGGACAATATTTCAAGAAGAGGAGCAAGGCAACAGGTATCAATGAGAGCTGACAGGTCAAGGAGGACAAAGATGGAAGTATTGGGCTTTGGCTCAAGAGACGTCACTAGAAACTTTGACTAAAGCAGTCTCAGTGGAATGCCCCATATCTCTGCCTCCCTGAAACCTTCCCTTCCCACTCCCACAAGACCCTCCCTGCACCCTAGAACAACCATTCCTCCTCCTTCCCACTATCCCCAATGGCCCCCAGTCCCCAGTAATCCAGATCTCCTACCTAATCCTCCCCCTCCTATAGAACCAATGCTGGGCCTGCCACCCCTTTTCCTCATTCCCAGTTTCCCACAACCTCTGTCCACCCTAATACCTTTCCCCAGGAGCTCCTGTCCCTGACTCCCTCCCTCCTCTTGCTTCCATTGTACCCAAGCCTGACTGATTCCCTATTGTCCTAATCCTCCACACACACCTCCCCAGGAGCACTATGTCAGGAACTGGGGCATGAACAGTGAGGTCCAGTGGATAGAACCATAAGTGGTCAGACCTGTGTGGTCAAGAAAAAAATCAAGTGCCAGGGTCTGGCTCAAAACACCAGGAACCATAGAGCTGTGTGACAAGGCAGGGACCAGGAACAAGGCATGGTCTCTCTCAGCAATAGGTCAGGGATCTGCCTTCCTGCACAGACAGCTTCCTGGTATTTCCCAGTTTAAACATGAAGTCTGGATCAATAAGAGGTCATGGGAGGAGCTGCCAGTCATCTCTAGTGTGAATGGCACTTCCTGCAGTGACTGGTCTCCCAGGATGTGCATTGGCAGCAGCTCTGCGAAGGCTGCCCTGTGATGGAACAAAACCACCACCCACCTGGGACTTTATAGACACATATTCATACCCCAGTAATCTTCATGCACCAGCCCCACATCACCTTCTCCAAGGAAGGAACCTCCCGCTGTCGCCCATCCGATGAGCCCCCCTGAATGTCACACCCTTCATGCATTTGGGAAGTTATTACAACAGAGCACCAGTTCTACCACAGTTAAAGTTCAACATTACGTTCTGTTTAAAGGTCAGCTATTCTAATGGCTCTAACATTCCTCTGCTTATGAAGAATCTCTTGAAATTTGTCATGGGGATGCCGACCAGGGCTAGTGGCCCAAATATGGGGTGATTTGATTGAGAGGGCCCTGAGCTACAGCCCTCCCCAAAGCAGCTTTTTACATTATCAGCTGGCTCTTATAATATGTTCTGGGGCTGAAATTATGCTTCTTATTATTCTCCAGCTGAACTCACTCCCTTGGCCTTTATCTCTGCTGGTACATAGCACCCAGTGCCTCACTGGGGAAGCAGAATCATAAAAGCTAATTAACTGTAGAGGTTGGGATTTCAAATTGGTACAAGGAAAAGCGCTGAGTCAAAGAGACTGAAATGCTCATGAAGTGCAGCAGACTCTTGTTAACAGTCAGAGGGTTTCCAGCAATCTACTCTCACAGGAATTGACTGGTTCCAGAGAACATGCTGTGGCCATTGAACCTGAGCTCCACCCATGCCTTTGAGTTAGAGCTCTGACATTGATACCTTTCACACAATGTGTGTTGTGCATTTTTCTTGCATTCTGCAGGAGTTCCTCTTGAAAGTTTTGCCCTCTGATACCAAAATTTCTGGTTAAGAGGAATATTTTCAAGTGTTCTAAAACCCACATGCAAACTCCGACCTGGTTTACTCTTAAAAGTTTTGTAAGTCCAGCTCTGTTGTTTAAGGCTGTGAAAAAGCACATCCCTCTCCTGCCCCCCAACAAAGCTCTGCTGGCAAAAGCTCAAGTGTAGGCACAGTTATGGTAACAAAAGCATCAATTTAAAAAAAAAGGAAACTAAATTCTCATAAACTACATTAATGTAGAGTTAAGGTTGCCCAGTGCTGTCTCCTGCCTTACACCGTATGGACGGTGGCTAAACTTAAACCTTTCCAAACAGGAAATGAAGAGTTACTGTACATGCCAACCCTGCAAGGCAACCTTAACTCTGCCCTGAACACATAACAGTGAAGCTGGCAAAAACAATGTGGATGGTGCAAAAGTTAACAATCTGCCACAGGAATTCAGCTCAATGCAGCAGTAATGGGTTGAAATTCTATGGTCTGTGTTATACAGGACATCAGAGTAGATGACCTAATAATCACATCTAGCCTTAAAAATCTATGAACCTATAATCAATACAAGGAAGGACTAAGAGAATGTGCTAGTGTTTGTGTTGTGTTCACAGATCGGAATACCAGCATTTATCCGCATGCCCTCCAGCTATGTGCACTGCCAGCTGTAGCTGTAATTGCATGATGGAGGGATTAGTTGGAGCAGCTTGGCAGAGCTGTTACTGTGGTATGCAGAGAGGTGGATGTGAACCTTAAAGGACCAAGTCAGACTCATTTCTGTGCTGAGTGTGGCAGGTTCTGTCAGTGAAGTTGCACAAGGGTGTGTTCTTCCCACAGGGATTGTCAGCAGTCTGCTGGCATACATGCTAGTGGTCTACAGGCCTTAGTGAAGGGCAAGTGAAGGCAATGACTCAGAAGGAATCCTCCAAGGGAGGGCAAAGGGGTGGCAACTTTTTGCAAGTTTCAGGTAGTTCAGAAGGCTCAGTATTGGCGTGAAGGCCAGGACAGGCAGCTTCTGTTTGCTATGATGGAAATAAACCCAAATATTACCTTAGCAAAGACAAGTTATTAAACTTTGTGCAGTACTGCTCCTGTGCTCTGCTCCCAAAGTGATCTGTAGCAGGGGAGGGCAGAGGACTATCATGTAAGTCCCTGGCATCTTGGGATGATGCAGAAAGAGTGCAGAGTAGAGATGGCATTGTGGGGGTAATATGAACCTTAACTCTTCATTTCCCCTTCTAAGAACTGAGGGGACAGGAATCCTTACCCAGTGAGGTCACATTCTCATAGTTCTCCTGCATGACATCCCAGTAGAGGGCTGTCTGAGTGGGGTCCAGCAGATCCCACTCTTCCCTGGTGAAATACATAGCCAACTCCTCGAAGGTCACCGGCCCCTGAAAGAGCAAGAGTCCAACACTCAGTACCTGCTGCTCCACTCACAGCCCCACTCTTTGTGGGGGAGAGGAGCCAATCAAATGGAAGCTCTGAGACAGAGACAGTCAGCAGAGTCCTATTCCCATATTGCTGAGAGCAGCCGGAAGGCATCTGGGTGAGGGGACAAAGAGAGAAACCCTTGTCTCTCCCAGCAGATCCATCACACAGCCAGAGGCTGATACAGGAGATGGCGCCCCCAGTAGGGTCCAGGCACAGCCTCATGGTAGGAATCATAACACCCTCCCCACTGCCAGCAGCTGGATGTGAGGAGCAGGCTGAGGGTTCAGCACTGGAAGTCTGGTCAGTTTTCCCAGCCCTTCCCAGAGAGTTGGTTTCTCTGTTTCCTGTTTCACAAATTAGGTAATTTTCTCCCCCAACACCCAAGCATCTGTTCCGAGGATCTAGGCCCATGTTAAACAAGTCCCAGCAGGTTTGTCACACTCTATCCCCCTCCCTTTCTTCACCTGCGGTATTCCCTGCCCCCTCCAGAGCTATCTCCCCAGAAGCTGCCACCTCTTCAATATTTAATGCCCCTCTCCCTCCAGCAGGAACCCACCAGCAACCGCCTGATAATCCCTACCTGAACTGGCTCCACTGCAGCCACTTCTCTTCCCTGTCCCATGGGAGGACAGAATGAACTGGAGTGAAACATGGAGGTCATTCTGCAGCCTCGCAGGGTGAGAAGGGAAGTTGTGCAGGTTTCAGAACAGACTTTAGTTAATTTCACATCACGATTCCCCCCAGGCTCCTTCCCTGCAGACAGAGATTGTAGATTCTGCCATGGTGGGAACATGCTCAATCCCTATATTGCAGCACAGACCTTGCCCCTGTCCCCCTGTGCACTGCCCCAAGCAGTAGTAACAAACTGATATGTTACATGGCATATGTAGCAAAACCCTATTCCAGTTATATCATACATACATTTATAAGTACCCCCTCATAAAGCCTTATGGGGTATACTGTCACTACGATATAATCCTTCAATCCTAGTGTCACCATCGATAACATGGTTTGTTCAGCCTGGTGGGATACCAAGGGTAAAACTAACCAGCTCTCCAAATCAAGAGAGTGGAGATAAATCACCTATATTTTTTATTGTTATTTACACTGGAGTCTGGACCTTGACTAGACCTTGACCAACAATTTTGGACCTTGACAAAAAATAATGGATTACCCCAAAGAATGGTGTTGTGTTACATTTCTTATGTCCTTGGTGCATCTTGTGGCCATTTCCTTTCCCTCCTTTCAGTGAAAAGCTTTGGTATTTTGTGTAGAAACTTTATTTCCTCAGGAGAGATCCAGGAGCAGCGGTTGCCTGCATGTACCAAGTACCCACTAGATTAGAAGGTGACAGACAAACACCCTTAAGACAAGGCAGAAGTCCCTGTCAAAAAAATCATCTCCCATCTTCACTTGAGTGACAGCCTGAATCGTTCCTTATCTGGGCAGAGCCCAAGGATTGGCATCAGCAGCAGCAACAAAACCATCTGTATGTAGCAGGAACCAACACAAAATGTGCTTTAAAAGGAGCTGTCTCCTTCCTTCTGGGGTGAAATTTGCCATTATGGTCATTGATTTTCATTTCCCTTCTCTGAGGGCAGAGAGAGGGTTGGAGCTATTTCAGGCTGGGATGTAGAGCCCATGTCCCCATCTGTCAGTCACTCTGGGAACCTGTCTCTGCTCACAGCTGACAGGCTGCCTCCAGCCTCTCCAGCCAGCTTCTTAGCTCTGTGGGGAGGGGGGTGAGTCATTTGACAAGCATAAGTGGCACATAGGAGAGGTGGTTTTTGCCAGATGCATTAGTGGTATAGTGGTGAGCATAACTACCTTCCAAGCAGTTGACCTGCATTCAATTCCCGGCAAATACAGCGGTGTGATGTTTAATCTGCTGGGAATTGGTTTAATTTCAATCATATTGGATCAGCTTATCAATGGAATGAGAGAATTAATGTCTCAAATTCCAGCAGTTCATTAAACACACCGTGGAGGAAGAAAGGGGTGGGACTATACGGTGAGCTGTTGGAGTTATTCTTGTTTTACAGTGTTTCGTTTATTTTTAAAAAAATTTCCTTTACTTCTCTCTCCCTTTAGACTCAGAGCCTTTAAGGTCAGAAGGGACCAGTGTGATCATCTAGTCTGACCTGCTGCACCTTGCAGGCCAAAAGACCCCACCCACCCACTCCTGTAATAGACCCATAACCTTGAGGGAGGGATTAACTTTTTGTTGGCCCAGCACCAAACATTTTTGGGTCCCCCCTGGGAATGATTGTGAAAGGGCTGTGGGCAAAAGCACAGTGGGGCAGGAGCTAGGATTGGTCCCTGGAGCAAAGGAGGGGCCAGGGTAAACTGCAAGCACAGCAGGGCTGGGGAGGAGGTAAACACGATCCCTGGCCCACCCCGTCCCCATAGAGCAGGTACCTACCTGGGTTTAGCCCATTCTCTTTGTCTCTCTCTGCACTGAGCTGCCCCTCCTCCCACAGCAGCAGTACAGGTTCTCTTCCAGCCCTCTGGGGTGAGTGTTGGGAGTGGTAGGAGTGGAGGCTAATGTGGTTACTCCTATAACCAGACTTTTAGTTTCCAGTCAGCACTGCTAACTGGACACTCAGGTCCCATTTTCTACTGGAGTTTCCAGTCTAAAACTGGATACCTGGCAGCAGGGTTGCTAGAAAAGCCTGAGGGGGGGGAGGGGCAAGCAATCGTTTTTAAGTGAGGGGGAGGGGGAAGCAAATGGTGGGTGCGCTAGGGAGTTGAGAGGAGCTAGTGGGCAGGGCCATGTTTGCTGTACTGCCCAGGTAGGTTGGATACTGTGCGGATCAGCTGACATAGGATCCCCAGCCCAGGTGACGTGACAGCCAGTGGTGGATTTAGAGTTAGTGGGCCCCCCCAGCCCTGTGCTCAGCTTCACTTTTGGGGCCCCTCCTTGGGACCCAGCCAAGAAAAAGAACATTCTCTCTTATCCCTCCCACCCCTGTTTTTCATTCTTTTTTTCTTCATCCTCCTCCTATAAGTAATAGCAAGTAAATGAAAATAAAGTGAGGTACCTTGATTGTTCTTGTAGTCTAACTTATTTTTTCACAGACCACTTGAAAATTGCGGAGGGTCTTGACAGACCACTTAATGATATTTCCAAATATTGTAAAAAAACATTGGGTTATGGGGTCTGGTCAGGAGCTAGGGTGAGGGAGAGGTCTCAGGGTTGGGGCAGGAGGTTGGGGTGTGGCGTGCTTATCTGGGGCAGCTCCTGTTTGGTGCAAGGGGTACAGGTGGGAATGGGGGAGGGGTGCAGGGTCTCCCATTTGGTGCTCTGGATGGGGGTGGGGATGTGAGAGGGTGCTGGCGGCTGAGGAGGTGTGTGGGGCAGGGGTCAGTGTTGTCAGAGGGATGGGGGTGTGGGCTGGGGTCATAGCGGCGCTCACAGCAAGGGGGCTGGAGGGGGTATGCCCCGATTCCAGCACCTTCCCCAAGGCCCCACTCCCACCTCTTGTCCTCCTCCTCCCCGGAGCGGGGAGTGCACTGAGGCTCCACTGTTCCCCCTCCCTCCCTCCTGCCAGCAAACAGCTAATCAGTGGCAGGCAGAGGGGGATGGGTGAGAACGGAGCACACTGGGGGAACAGGCGGGGGAGGAGCCTGGCTACCAGCAGAGGCTGCCCTGCTGCAGCAGGAGCCGGCAGCATCAAGCTTCTGCCCCCACAGGAGAGCGTGGGGGGTGGAGAAGAGAGGGCTGGGACCCCTTTGGACCGTGTGGCCTGCGCCATGGTGCTAGTTGCACCATGGTAAATCCAGTACTGGTGGGAGGAGAGGCAGCTCTGTGCACTGCCCCTACCCCAGGCAGCGCATAGAGGCCCTCTGTGCCCCTCCCCCAATGGGTGTGCAGAGATGTGCCAGCAGCACTAAGGTGGCTCCCTGCCCATTCTACCTCCATGCCACTCCTAGAAGTGGCAGGCATGTCCTGGCATCCCCTGGGGTGGGGGGAGTCTCTCCATGCACTGCCCCTTGTAGCCTGATTTAGGGTGTACTGATAATATTAATTTGGATAATATGGGAATTTAATTTATTAATTTATTTTATTCAATTTTAATTTATTAATATTAATAATTATTATCATCAATATTAATTAGTATGGGTTTTAGGCTCGCCAATCTGTTTGTTCAGAAGATAAAAGTTCTTGTCCTGAATCGGGCTCCACAGAATTTATAAAGGACCCTTGGGGTATGACAGGAAGCTCACACTGAGACAGATATAGCCTTAAAGACTTTTTATTAAAATTAATAATAGTAAGTAAATGGTAAAATACCCAGAGTTACAAAGTTACAATTGCATTACTGCTATTCAAAAGATACATATGATAATATAATATTACATGCAACAAAGCTTTGGTTAACATATTCACACCCTTCATTGATAACCTGGTGGTAAGAGACACCTTGCAGTTCAGGTTTCTCAATTTTTGAGTGAGGGATGCAGTGCTTAGAAAATGCTAAGTGCCATCAAATCTGACTAGGGTTTACTTGACTAACTTAAACTTAAATCAAAACTTAATAAACAAACTAAGAATAAAACTTAAGGAATCCAAGCTTAGCCTAGTTCCCTTGAAATTTAAAGTTTAGGAACAACAAGTATAGCCTACAAATAGTAACAGTCATCGTAGATAGAGTGGAGGAAGTAAATGAGAATAGAATAAAGTGAAAACGGAGATAGTGAGAAATGGAGAACAGAGAGAGAGAAATGGAGATACTCTATTGAGGTGGGTTACCTCTTTTATAGGGCAAATGCCGGACATCTTTCCTCTTATGACCAAATTTCATTCCTCACCCACAGAAACGTTAGGGTACACTTACCCCATAGGCTAATATGTATGTGCGTATTGATGACAGGTATGTACGCACATCAGTCTCTTGTGGTGTACTTGTTAAGTCTGTGGGAAAACCCGCCTATGCCATTTTCCATAGGTCTAGATAAAAGGCATAGACATAGGCATGGGTACTCCTCTATTTAGGTAATACACTATAGGTCAACTTTGCTTTCTCAGTAAAAGATCTTAATATAGATATGCTAACTTTGCTTTAGCTTAACATACAGGATATGGCCTGTAGGTTTCTTGCATTACAGCCAAATTTACTTTAATATAAATCTATAAACCTATTACAATAAAAAAATACTTAAACTATAAGAAAAGATATATATATATATATATATACAAGCAAGCAGGTTAGTCCTATAGGCTACACCCTGCCCCGAGTACCAACTCCACAGCTCCCATTGGCCAGGAACTGCAGCCAATTGGAGCTCTGGGGGCAGCGCATAAAGGCAGCGGCGCACGGAGATCCCCTAGCCCAGCCAACCTAGGAGCTGCTGCCAGAGTGTTGTGTGTACCCGTCACTTTGGGAGCTGCACAGACCAGGGTAACTGCCACCTGTCCTGCACCCCAATCCCCTCCCCCAGCGCAGAGCCCGCACCCCACACCCAAATTTCCTCCCATAGCTTTGCTTGTCTTCCTTTCACCCAGAACCGTCCTTCTTCTCCTGCACTACAAGTAGCCATCTCTGGGAAGCCAAGAGACAGGCACAGGATTCTACCTCCCAGCAGCCAACTCCACCTCCCCAGACTTTGGCAGAATGAATGGTAGTGCTCTACTAACCCCACTTAGTCACACTGAGGTGCTTAGCTTCTGCCATGCCTTCCTCAGCATGACTTTCCTCTTTTGCCCCATTCCTGCCTCACTTCCTCCTTTGCAAGTCACGTGAAGGAGGCCAGCAGGAAGAGCTGGCCTCCAAGGGCAGAGGAGGCCAAGGCACAGGGCTTCAAAAGGTGACTGGCCTACATTCTCTAGCTTTCCCCTGCTGATAACAAGGCTTTTTCTCAGCTCATTTCTCTGTCATGCAGGGGTTGGGGTTATCGCAGGGACAGGCCAGTAGTAGGAGCGCCTTACTGGACAGATAGGGGAGCTGGGAAAAGTAAGCCTTCATGTTTTTTGCCTGGTTTTGAACCAGGGGCCTTTTGCATATTAGGCAAACATGATAACCACTACACTACAGAAACTCTGTTGCAGTACTTTGCCTCTCCCTTCATAAGAACATAAAAATGGCCATACTGGGTCAGACCTAAGGTCCATCCAGCCCAGTATCCTGTCAGCCAACAGTGGCCAATGCCCGGTGTCCCAGAGGGAGTGAACCTAATGGGTAATGATCAAATGATCTCTCTCCTGCCATCCATCTCCACCCTCTGACAAACAGAGGCTAGGGATACCATTCCTTACCCATCCTGGCTAATAGCCATTAATGGACTTATGGACTTAACCTCCATTAATTTATCTGCAAAAAGAACGAGGAGTACTTGTGGCATCTTAGAGACTAACAAATTTATTTGAGCATAAGCTTTTGTGGGCTAAAACTCACTTAATTGGATGCATGCACTGGAAAATACTGTAGGAAGATATATATATATATATATATATATATATATATATATACACAGAGAGAGAGAACATGAAAAAATGGGTGTTGCCATACACACTATAATGAGAGTGATCAGTTAAGGTGAGCTATTATCAGCAGGAGAAAAAAAAAACCTTTTGTAGTGATAATCAGGATGGTCCATTTCCAACAGTTGACAAGAAGGTGTGAGTAACAGTAGGGGGGGAAATAAACATAGGGAAATAGTTTTACTTTGTGTAATGACCCATCGACTCACAGTCTTTATTCAAGCCTAATTTAATGGTGTCCAGTTTGCAAATTAATTCCAATTCAGCAGTCTCTCATTGGAGTCTGTTTTTGAAGTTCTTTTGTTGTAATATTGAGACTTTTAGGTTTGTAATCAAGTGACCAGGGAGATTGAAGTTTTCTCGGACTGGTTTTTTAACGTTATAATTCTTGACATCTGATTTGTGTCCATTTATTCTTTTATGTAGAGACTGTCTTGTTTGGCCAATGTACATGGCAGAGGGACTGGCACATGATGGCATATATCACATTGGTACATGTGCAGGTGAACGAGTCTCTGATAGTGTGGTTGATGTGATTAGGTCCTATTATGGTGTCCCCTGAATAGATATGTGGACAGAGTTGGCAACGGGCTTTGTTGCAAGGATAGGTTCCTGGGTTAGTGTTTTTGTTGTGTGGTTGCTGGTAAGTATTTGCTTCAGGTTGGGGGGGGGGGCTGTCTGTAAGCAAGTACTGGCCTATCTCCCAAGATCTGTCAGAATGAGGGATCATCCTTCAGGATAGCTTGTAGATCCTTGATGATGTGTTGGAGAAGTTTTAGATGGAGGCTGAAGGTTACTTTCTATGTTGGGCCTGTACTGTAGTAGGTGACTTCTGGGTACTCTTCTGGCTCTGTCAATCTGTTTCTTCACTTCAGCAGGTGGGTATTGTAGTTGTAAGAATGCTTGATAGAGGTCTTGTAGGTGTTTGTCTCTGTCTGAGGGGTTGGCACAAATGTGGTTGTATCTTAGAGCTTGGCTGTAGACAATGGATCATGTGGCGTTGCCTGGGTGAAAGCTAGAGGAATGTAGGTAAGTATAGCGGTCAGTAGGTTTCCGGTATAGGGTGGTGTTTATGTGACCATTGCTTATTAGCACTGTAGTGTCCAGGAAGTGGATCTCTTGTGTGGACTGGTCCAGGATGAGGCTGATGGTGGGATAGAAATTGTTGAAATCATGGTGGAATTCCTCAAGGACTTCTTTTCCATGGGTCCAGATGATGAAGATGTCATCAGTGTAGCGCAAGTAGAGTAGAGGTGTTAGGGGATTAGAGCTGAAGAAGCATTGTTCTAAGTCAACCATAAAAATGTTGGCATAATGTGGGGTCATGCGGGTACCGATAGCAGTGCCGGTGACTTGAAGGTATACATTGTTCCCAAATGTGAAATAGTTATCGGTGAGGACAGAGTCACAAAGTTCAGCCACCAGGTTTGCCATGACATTATTGGGGGTACTGTTCCTGATGGCTTGTAGTCCATCTTTGTGTGGAATGTTGGTGTAGAGGGTTTCTACGTCCATGGTGGCCAGGATGGTGTTTTCTGGAAGATCACCAATGGATTGTAGTTTCTTCAAGAAGTCAGCGGTGTCTCGAAGATAGCTCGGAGTGCTGGTAGCATAGGGCCTGAAGAGGGAGTCTACATAGCCAGACAATCCTGCTGTCAGGGTGCCAATGCCTGAGATAATGGGGTATCCAGGATTTCCAAGTTTATGGATCTTTGGTAGCAGACAGAATACGCCTGGTCAGGGTTCCTAGGGGTTTGTCTGTGCAGATTTATTCTTGTGCTTCTTCAGGGAGTTTCTTGAGCAGATAGTGTAGTCTCTTTTGGTAACCCTCAGTGGGATCAGAGGGTAATAGCTTGTAGAATGTGGTGTTAGAGAGCTGCATAGCAGCCTCTTGTTCATATTCCGACCTATTCATGATGATGACAGTAACTCCTTTGTCAGCCTGTTTGATTATGATGTCAGAGTTGTTTCTCAAATAAATTTATTAGTCTCTAAGGTTTCACAAGTACTCCTCATTCTTTTTGCTGATACAGACTAACACAGCTACCACTCTGAAACCTATTAATTTATCTAGTTTTCTTTTAAACCCTGTTATAGTCCTAGCCTTCACAACATCCTCAGGCAAGGAGTTCGACATCTTGAATGTGTGCTGTGTGAAGAAGAACCGCCTTTTATTTGTTTTAAACCTGCTGCCCATTAATTTCATTTTGGTGGCCCCTAGTTCTTATATTATGGAAACAAGTAAATAAATTCTCCTTATTCACTTTCTCCACACCACTAATGTTTTTATAAACCTTTATCATATCCCCCCTTAGTCTCCTCTTTTCCAAGCTGAAAAGTCCTATTCTGTTTAATCTCTCCTCATATGGGACCCGTTCCAAACCCTAATCATTTTAGTTGCCCTTCTCTGAACCTTTTCTAATGCCAGTATATCTTTTTTGAGATGAGGAGACCACATTTGTGTGCAGTGATTCAAGATGTGGGTGTACCATGGATTTATATAAGGGCAATAAGATATTCTCCATCTTATTCTCTATACTTTTAAAAATTATTTCTAACATCCTGTTTGCTTTTTTGACTGCGCTGCACACTGCATGGTCATCTTCAGAAAAGTATCCATGATGACTCCAAGATCTTCTTCCTGATTAGTTGAAGCTAAATTATACCACATCATATTGTATGTATATTTGGGGTTATTTTTTCCAATGTGCATTACTTGACAGTTATCCATATTAAATTTCATTTGCCATTTTGTTGCTCAATCACTTAGTTTTGTGAGATCTCTTTGAAGTTCTTTACAGTCTGCCCTGGTCTTAACTATCTTGAGCAGTCTAGTATCGTCTGCAAACTTTGCCACCTCACTGTTTTCCCCTTTCTCCAGAACATTTATGAATAAGTTGAATAGGATTGGTTCTAGAACTGACCATTGGGGAACACCACCAGTTACTCCTCTCCATTCAGAACACATCGATGGGCAAACCTGAAGAAAGTGATGGCAGCCCTTCGATGGGTCAGCTGGTAGAGCAAAGGACTGGAACCTGCACTCAGGAAGTCATCCTTACGTCGCCCTTCTGAATCCAGCTTGAAGGAGAGCTTCTTTTTCTTCCCCTTGAAAGAGCAAGCGAAGAAAGAAAGGTCAGGTGGGCTAACTCAGTGCAGAAGTCCGTGCTGTCTTTTCTTTGCTGGGAGGCCAAAATGAGGGACTTGTGGCCAGTAAAGGGACTGCTGTGCTTCCAGAAAACAGCCCACCGCTGAACACAAAGAGTATGCTAAAGCCTGGGATTGAACCAGGTACCTCTAGATCTTCAGTCTAACAGTTTCCTGACTGAGCTACTTCAGCACCCAAAAGGTATTTTTTTGGCCTGCTACTTCTCTGTCTGGGATGTTTTTTGAGCCATGGCACACAAAAAGGACATCATTTGCGAGCACCCATGAAGGAAAGATGAATTTTTGCCTGTCTTGCTCAACTTGACTTGTTTCCTCACCCCATTCCTGCCTTAAATCCTGGGTTACCTGGTGGCTAAAGATGGTCCATTGTCTCAAGCAGTGCCAGAGCCTGACACAGTGCCCCTGGGCAGCCTTTGCTCTGTACATGCTGGCCATGCACATTTGCAAATACTTTAAACCTCCTGTCAGTAAGTTCTGGGGATAGTTGCTCATCTTCAGAGGAAACTCCCTAAAATTGGCCTGCTTCACCCAGTGGTACATTGACCTCTGTTCAGACTGAGCTGAAGGGGGGACCTCACTGCTGTGGCCACTGCTGTGAGGGCAGCCACTGTTGCGGATGAAGCCATCCTGCAAACACCTTCCATCTAGCCATCCACTGAAAATCGTGCAGGATGTAAGGTGGGAGTAGAAGAAGACTAGAGGAGGGGGCTTCCTAATCTCCTCCCCCTTCTACCACCATTGGCCATCCCATACCTGGTGCTGCACCCAGTGGGGTCTAAAAAAATACGGCCATATCTGAAGACTCAGTTATGTTCTTTGTGGTTGCCTCGCCATTCCCCTAGGGCCTGACCTGATCTCCAGCTCAGCCACCCACTGAATATTGAAAAACAAAAAAGTAGCACAGTGAAAGGCTTCAAAGCCCACCAGGCCCAACCCCCCTTCTAATATGGCAGAAAAGCCACACTTCTCCTGACTTGGTAGGGACATCCTATTGCCCCACAAGAAGTGGAAGGCCATCGTGTTCAGCAGCACTCGTGGAGCAGGGCGAAATAGATGGCTGATGAAATTCCCCACAGCCAAAAGATAGGTCTTGAGCATCACAACTTTGTAGGCTAATGACAAGGTCCACTTACGTCACCTGCCGAGCTATTCCTTACAGGCCAGTAACTGCTTCTCCCAGTTCACGTTTCCCACCTTGTCCCCAACAGAGTGCTAGAAGGCCCAGCTCATCACCCTGCCCACTCTTGCAGCCCTCCTCTTCTGCCCTGACTGATAGGGAGGAATATTAATCCTCCCTCCCTGAGGCCTGCCCTTCAGCATTCCTGGGGAAAACCAACACTGATAAAATGACTTTGGGCCAGTAAGTCAACCAATAGTGATGCCTCCTAGGCCAGGCTGCAGCCCAGCTTCAGGACTCAGAGGAAATGGAGCTCGCATCCCTACCTACAGGACTTCAGGCACAGCCAGCCTTCTGGATGAAACATACTCTCTTGTGCTCAAGTCACAACAGCTAGCAGGCAAAAGACAGGTTACCATGTCATTTGAGTGAGCAAAATGAAGCTTTGGAAATCCCAGGATGGTTAGCTGGCAACCAAAGGACCCCAAGATCCCATTGAGACTTAAAGTTTGATTGCAGGATTCAAAGCCCTGAGTGCCAGCCCTTACACCATGGGACCAACAAGGGAGCCCTTGACCTCTGTTGACTTCTGTCATGGAGGATGCTGTGTGGACAATTTTTTCTGGCAGGGAGGAGCCAGTGAGAACATGCCTCTCTGACCAGCCCTGAATTTGCTCAAAAAGTCAGCACACAGCTCTTGCTGCAGGCCCAGAAGCCTTTCTTCCTCTAGACTGTGAGGCCAGTGGACAGGTGAGGAAATAGCACCTTCAGTCCCAGGCAGTAAAGGGCCCTTCCTAGGAAAGGCCAAGTCATTAAAAGAAAAAACTGGAGTCAAGGAGAGTCCTACTGAAGTTCATGGGGGATATTACAGGATAATAGTGTTTTTCTGCCTGATCAGGGACTTGAACCCTGGACCCTCAGATTAAAAGTCTGATACTCTACTAACTGAGCTAGCTAAGCTCACATATAATAGTTAAATTTCATGTAGAAGAAAAACAGAGCTGAAAACAATACAGAAAGTATGCTATTCTCGCTCTCTTAGCAGTCTTAGCCCCATCCTGCTCCTCCATCTGGCGCCCTGAAGCCTTATTCTTTTTTTTTTTTTTTTTTTTTTGTTAAATATCAAATCCGGGAGAAAACACAGTTATACAAAGCAAAACAAAATCACAAACAGAAATGTCATTGGAAATACAAAAATAGAAAAGGAAAATGCAATACCCATCACTTTATCCTATCTGGGCCATTCCTGAATTGAGAGCACCTGCTAAGGTCCCTGTGTGCTTATGAGAAACCTGAAGGAACCCACAGCCTGAACATGAAACTCCACTGCTCCCAGGTGCCGCAGTAAAACTCTTTCCCTGCTGTGATGTTGCACGCCATATGATTTTATGAAAATATGCTAATGAGAGTGAATATAATGTAACTGGAATATGCTTCATGGAAAAGGTCTCATGCAAGGTATCATTACAAACCTTATAATCTACTGTGTGTGTTCATCCTATTTGTATGAACTTATCATTCTTGTATCTGAAACTAGAAATATGAAATATAACTCTGAGGTCCTGTTGTAATTATGCGAAGTGTGGGCTGTTAATAGTGGTGTGGAATCTTGATGGCTCCCATTAACCAGGAAAATTGACTGTAGATGGCTCTGTCCTGCACCTTCTGTGTCAGGCAAGGAAGAATAAAGGCTTGGGGTCTCACCTGGTACAGGAATCCATCTTAAACCTAGGGCTTTTCCCCTGGATAGAGACAAAAGATTCCTGCCTTGTACCAAAGCTATATAAGGGGGTGGAACAGAAGAAAGGTAGCTGCAGGCATGAGAAATCCATTAGCTACCACCTGAGCTGGAAAAAGGACTATACCTGGCAAAAAGATTGGGCCTAGACAAGAAATAAGTCTTGTCTGCAAAAGATGCTTATTGGAAGATCTCTGAGGGTGAGATTTTATCTGTATTGTTTCATACTGTATTAGGCTTAGACTTGCATGTTTTTGTTTTATTTTGCTCTGTGGAGAATACAAACTCCATAGAGAAGGAAAAGTTAATGACTTAGAAAAGTCTCTGTGTGTGTGTTAGATGGGTGGGAGGATGTCTAGAAACCACTCTCCTATAGTTTCTTTTCTCTGATTGCCTTTAGAAAATATGAAGCAGGGAGCAAAAACCATTGCCTTCTCTGAGGCTTGAACTCAGGACCTTCAGATTATGAGACTGATGTGCTGCCAACTACACTAAGAAGGCTTGGAAAAGTTTTAGGCTCAGTGCATATAGCACCCTCCTACAGCAGGGAAGGAGCCAGGAGTGTGCTGGAAGAAGCAGGGAGATCTGGTTCCCAGAGACCTGTCCTGGCAGCTTTCTCAGCAGCAAATAAATCAATTTACCCTGCCAGTGAACAATCTATTGGAACTAATGGCAGAACAGGGTGGATGTTTCCAAGACATGCACCCACTTCCACATTTTAGAATTTACTCTCCTTTCCCTAGTATGACACTTTCTTTGTGAATTGGGAAAAGCAAGTCCAGGAAGCTACATGGTTAATAGAAACCAGTGTTCCAGGTAAGGCTTGAATTTATAACTCCAGCAGTATTCCCATTTGCACTAAATGGTTGCACCACTGCAGTTCTTAGACAAAATTGGGAAGTAGGCAGTTATTAGTCTCTGTGGTTCACACTTTTGCCTGGTAATTGAAAGGCTCATGCATCAAACCTAACGCAATATGCAGCTTTTCGGCGATGAGACTCCAGTACATTTGAACAGTAAGAAAATCTCCTCTATTCTGGTCTAGCCCCATTTGACTCCTTCTGCCCGTCTTCTCTCCCCCCCCCCACAGTCTCTTTCCTTCCCCATTGGGGCCATGCAGAGAGGATCCCCAGCCAGTCTCTGTCACAGAGAGTCTGTATCCCATAAAGGGAGGGAGGGGTCACTCTAAAACATTGATAATGGGGGGGGAGTGGTGTGTGTGGTTAGGGGGAGAAAGGATGGAGAACTAACAGTGGGGCCCAAAGAGATTCCCCCAGATTGAGGAGATTCTCTGCTGCCCACCATCAGCTGTGGGAAGAACAATTTGGGATTGCTTGGGGAAGCCACCTTTAAAAATACAAGTGTAACATGCTAATTATATTTTAATAAGACCAAAGCCTCCTCAAACCCAGTGTCACAATCACTGGAATGACTTTGTCCTGATATTTTACTGGTCGCAGCCATAAAGCGAGTCAAATTACAGTTTCCATTCGAAGCCAGTGCGTACACAAGAACCCAGAGGCTTTTAATTCCTTAGGTTCTGCTGCCATTTAATTTATATCCTGTTCCAAGATTTATTGTTGTGCAAAGCAATGTTAGGCCCTTGGGAGTGTCCCGCCTGTTCCCATCTGCCACCCCTGGGCAATTTAAAAGGGCCTGGGGACCCCCGCCACCACCACCAGCAGCACAAGGGGGCTAAGGCGGCTTCCTGCCCACCCTTGCTCCGTGTGGCACACCACTCCCAGAAGTGGCTGCCATGTCCCTGCAGCCCCTAGGGTGCAGGGGTCTCCACACACTGCCCCTGCCCCGAGTGCCAACTCTGCCAACTGTGGCAATGGGAGCTGCAGGGGTGGAATCTCCATGCAGCAGTGCACAGAGATGCCCCTGGCCCACCCGCTTAGGGACTCCTGCCAGAGGGGGGTGTGGGTCACTTTCTGGAGATGCCCAAAGTAAATGCTGTGCCCCTCACCCTCTCCTGCACCTCCAACCCACTGCCCCAACCCAGACCCCACACCCACACCCAAACACCCTCCAAGAGCCTACCCTCCACACCTCTTCCTGCAACCCAAACCCCTGACTGAGCCCAGACAGTGCACCCAAACTCTCCCAGAGCCCAATCCCTCTCCATCCCACACCCAAACTCTCTCCCAGAGCCTTAGGAAGGGGTGGGGATGGGCCAGAACTTGGTCCCATTCTGGGCACCACCAAAAATTATACAAACCTGCCACCCCTGTCCAGCCCAATCTTCTCCTGATGCAACCCAGCCCACACCTGTGCAGGGTTTGAAGTTTGCATTACTTAAATTCCAGGACACTTTGGGATTTCAGCTCCCCTTAGCCCAGAGGGAACCTTCACCCCAATCCCAACCAGATTCTTGTCCATAGGATCACTGTAGGGGGGCTGGGTCCCTCTGTGTCTTTTCTCTCTCTATGACAGGCCAGGCTGCAATAAACGGAATAAATTGCCTAGGGAGATTGTGGAATCTCCATCTCTGGAGATATTTAAGAGTAGGTAAGATAAATGACTATCAGGGATGGTCTAGACAACATTTGGTCCTGCCATGCGGGCAGGGGACTGTACTCGATGACCTCTCAAGGTCCCTTCCAGTCCTAGAATCTATGAATCTATGAAACTGGGGCATCTGAGCACCCAGGACTTTCTGTGGGGCTCCAGCCTTTTTTCTACCCATCGTCAGCACCATCCCAAGCTGCACTTGCCTCAAAAAGACAGTGTCCCCTGTTGGGTGAAAATCACTGACCTCTCTCCTCTCTGAGCACTGACTGCCCCTCTGTTTCCTTGCCTCTCAGTTTCTGCAGATGGGACCTGTCCCTCCAGTGCTGGAGGATTCACCGTTCTCATCTACCATTGTCCTAAGCAGCAGAGTGGGTGGGAATCTTAAATGTACTGAGGTGACTTAGGAGCAGAAACCCCCACAGATCTTCCATGCACTTGGCACTTGTCCCTCACTGAGCAGGACTGAAACTCATGCAGGGAGACTGCTGGGCCACATCCCAGCTGGGCATGAGCAAAGCAGCAGGGTAAAAGGAAAACCTGGAGATACAACCCAGGGCCTCATACATGCAAAGCATGTGCTCTACCACTGAGCTACATCCCCAGCTGTATTGTGTTTGTTATTGGTTACATTCAGAGCCCTCCTATTTTCAGAGCACCCAGTGTCCTAAAAGCAGCATGGGGGACACATTCCCTGCTCTGAGGGGCAAACCTGCTGTCCTGGAGGTTGCTGGTTCTTAGGGGTCACTTTGTAGCAGCGCCAGATTCTATGTGTGGGGCAGAGAGAGTATATGCCCTGGACTCAGGGTGCAGATATACACTTAGCTCTCTCCCCTGCATTGGGGTGGTGGTGCTGCAATCCCCTGCTGCAAGGTCATAGTGGTGGGGAATGCTGTGAGTAGCTCCACAGCTCACCCTGGTGGCAGAAGTGGTGTGGGAAGCTCCAGGTGTTTCTAGGATCTGTAATTTCCACCTGCCTGTAAAGTCCAGCTTTCCCCAGCACATTCACTGCAGTGCAATTTGGTCACTGTTTCCATGGCTGAACAGCAAAGAATTACTCCCAGTTTCCCTTCTATCTGCAGCATGATTAGCCTGTGTCAGTGATTAATGAGGTGGATCTAGTTGTAGATTGTTATTCATTCCCCACCTTGAGAATTCAGACAGTCCCTTTCCTACTCAAATCCCCAGCACCTCAGTAACCCCAGTAGCAGGGGTTGGGTTTTCCCTGAGGCCCTGAGATTTTCAGGGTTCTTTTCCCCTCCACCTGGAGTGAATTCAGCTTTTTCCCCATCCCAGAAATTCCATGAAATAACAACAGGAGCATAAAGAAAGAGGGGATGAAACATCTCATGGCCAGGGCTGGATGTGCCCAGGGCCCGCTGCTTGTCCATTGTTTCCATGGAATTTGGCACCCTGCTTTGCACAAGAGACAGAGAAAGATCTTGCTATTCCTGTGTCTGTGCAAAGAAAATTGTGCTTCTGTATGAAAGAGAGTTGGGAAATGGCCCCATGATGGGACAATATCCTCAGGATTAAGACCTAAAGACTCAGGCTGAGAACTGATATAATTCCACTCATCTAGAATTTAACAAATTGTCTTCCATGGAGACACTGGTAAATTGTGACATTGATCCAGACTGTGGGGGTTCAGGCTGCTTTAACTCTTGGTAACAACATGAACTTGATTCCAAGAAGGGAGAGAGGAGAAGCCTGAAGCTGACTTTAGTGCCAGGCTGGGGTCTCCTGCATGGGTGGAAACTTCCTTCTCTGCTACCAGGGGACAACAACCACTGGAGACATACCAGGGCTCGGATGAAAGGGGATTGTTGCATGGACTTTATGCGTACAGGGTTCCACTAACTCTAAATCCTCCACTGTAGCAGGAACTTAGAAAGTCACACCTCGGTCAATGGTAGGACTGGGGTTTGAAAAAGAGATTCTTTTTTCCTCCCCTTCATGAGAAAGAAAGTAAGAGCTGGCAACTCAGGTGCAGAATATCACTTTTTCCTCTGGCTGAGGAGCTGGAAACCAGGCACAGATGACTGGTGTCTCCTGAAGGGCAGGGGGCACAATTTCAAAGTTCAGCCCCACCCCTTATGATCAACAGCTCCTCCCAGGTATGAACAATGCAGGGAGAGGGAGCAGCAAAGGCAGCCCCTCTCCACTTACCCCTCCAGCAGCTGCTGTGCAGGGAAGGAGCCTGGCAGCACCACATGATGTAGCAGGCAATAGCTAACCCAGGTGGGGCACATGGCCCCACAAACCACCCTCTGCAAGTGTTGCCTCTGAAATTAGGAAAACTCAGGAGTTCAAGGTACAGCTGCATACCCAGAAGAAAACCCAGCACAACATGCCCAGGGTGAAAGGGGTGCTAAAGCCTGGCATCAAACCAGAAACTTTCAGATCTTCAATCTAATGCACTCCAACTGAGCTACTTTGGTAACAACCTAGCCAAACCATGAAGGCTTAATACATGAGCCACAGCACATGCTTGGAAGATTTTAATCTTGATGTCACAATGCAGGAGGCGAGCAGTGGATTTGGCCCCTGTGCCGTAGGCTGTGGTTTCCTATATCCCATTCACTCAAGCCAGCACCTGCCCCCTCATGAGCTGTCACTGGCGCCACCAGGTCTGCTAGACAGGAGCAGTGGTTCTCACTGGAACAACTCCACCCACAGCTTGCAGGCTCCTCCCAAGCCTAAAACGGAAAACCATCTTGCCAGAAAGCAGCCCACTAGGACATACCATTGCTTTTTTTCCTTCCACCCAGAACCCCGCTTCTTCTCCTGGACTGCAAGTAGCGATCCCTGGGATGCCAAGAGGCAAGCACAGGATTCTACCTCCCAGCAGCCAACCGCACCTCCCCAGGCTTTGCAGAACAAATGGTGGCTACTACAAACTCCACTTAGCTGCAATGATGCGCTTAGCTTCTGCCCTGCCTTCCTCAGCATGACTTTCCTCTATTGCCCCATTCCTGCCTTACTTCCTCCTTTGGCAAGTCATGCAAAGGAGGCCAGCAGGAAGAGCTGACCTCTGTAGGCCAACCTCCAACCTCTCCAAGGGCAGAGGAGGCCAAGCCACAAGCATTCAAAAGGCGACTGGCCTAATTCCTCTAGCTTCCCCAGGCTGACGCCAAGGTACTTTGTCCACTGATGTCACCACCCTCTATCATGCGTGGGTTGGGGTTATCCCAGGGACAGGCCAGTGGCAGAAGGAGGAGAGCCTTGCTGGACAGCAAGGGGAGCTGGGAAAAGGAAGCCACTATGTTTCTGCCTGGTTTTGGGCTAAGGCCCTTTGGCATGTTAGGTAAACGTGATAACCACTACACTACAGAAACTCCATCACAGTGTGCTTCCTTGCCCCGCCCCTCAAATTCCATGCACTTTGGTGGTGCTCACCCTGGCACACACCGATGGGTGAACCTGGAGAAAATGGCGACAGCTCTTCAATGGGTCACCTGGAAGAGCAGAGGACTGGAGCCGGGGCTCAGGAAGTCATCCTTACATCACCCTTGTGACTCCAGCTTGAAGGGGAGCTTCTTTTTATTCCCTTTGCTGAGAAAGAGCAAGTGAAGAAAGGAAGGTCAGGTGGGCCAACTGGGTGCAGAAGCCCATGCTGTCTTTTCCTGCAGCAAAGCCCGAAATGAGGGACTCGCACTGGGTAAGGGCACTGCTGTGTTTACAGGAAACAGCCCACTGCTGCAGAAAGAGGGACAAAAGGGCATGCTGAACCCTGGGATTAAACCAGGGACCTTTAGATCTTCAGTCTAACACTCTCCCAACTGAGCTACTTCAGCATCTGCAAGGTATCTTTTTGGGCTGCTGCTTCTCACCTTGAAGCTTATTCTCAATAAAACATCTATCTAATCTACAATGGCCAATGCAAGACTGACATCGCTTGCTATTTTAGCACTTGAAAATGTCATCAACTAGTCTTTGGATCTCTCTAATGCTGTGCTTCAGTTCGTGAGGGGAAAGGAGAGACAAGCAATCTTTGAACAAAAGGCCTAGGGTTAACATTCTAACGCTGTCTCTTACTGTAACACTATTTTATACTGGTCCACCCTGTGTTGGTGACAGTTCCATTTCTAGATGTTAGTACATTTCAGTTACTGTTAAAATTAAAAGTTTCTATATGCTTAAGGGAAATTATTTTTTTATTTGCTTATATATGGCATGAATAAATACAGATTTACACATCCTATCATGATAATTCACTATCTTATATGATAGAGAAAATCATGCATGCAAATTGTGCATCAAAATCATGAAATGAGCTACAAATTCAATAAAAAAGCAAGGAATTCAATGGTTTAATATACGGAGCGGGGGTGGGGGAGCACAAAAGACACTTCTTGCCTGAGATGCCACTTGGTCTAGGGGAAGCCCTGTCAGGGAAAGCAGGAGTTAGTTTCACATGCCTATTTTCAGGCTGTAATCTGTGGGCACCTTACTCTGTGGGAGGGATCCTGGTAGCCCAGACTCAGGGCTGGAACAGGCCCCTGATTGAGGGGGTGGCTGCATGGTTTACAGCACTCTGATGTCTCTGGCAATGTGTCTCTCTGAAAGCCTCAGATCTGCATGCCCAGAAGGCTCCTGCACTGCCTCTGCTCCTTTCACATCCTATAGAAAGGAGCAGCATCAAGGGTCAAGAATGAGCTATAGGGCACTACATGGATGGCAGAGGCTTCAGGAGTAAACCCAGCACCCAAAGCAGAGGGGGAATATAAGGCTTTTTCTCTTTACTTAGCCACATGGTATAGCTCAGAGAGCTCTTTTAAATGTCTCCCCTCCCACAACCTGGGAAAGGGGAAGGATTCTTAGGTTCTAGCTTGATTTGGATGAGGATCACTGGACTCTAGACCCATTCACTGCCCTTTCCTAGAGAAACCTTTTATACACAGAATGGGGCTGAGATAAATGCTTACTGGTGTCAAGAATTGCTCCCCTGGAATAGCAGCAGTTTTGGGCAGCTGGAAATCTCGCCAAAGGAGCTGAAGCATTGGTGGTTCAGAAATAGATGTCCTAGGTAGTTCATGGGAGATTTAGGTTTCTTTTCTGGATAATAGCAGTGTGAGTTTTATTGCCTGAACATTTCAATAGAAAAATTCAGACCCAAACTGTGTGTGGTGAGGAGGTTGATAGCGGTTTCTTTGGCTTAGATTTAGTTTGTTTTCTCATTCTCATTTTAAAAGCTCTTGATCATTTTGATGGGAACAATGTTTGTAGAAGACCAAGGAAAGTAAGAAAAAATAAAAATCTGCATTGGAGTGAGGGGGTCTCTGTGTGCCAGGGCAGGGGTGGAGATTTTCATGGGGAAGGGGTTAAGGGATAAATGCGGGGCTTTTGTGGGAACATGGGGATGTTTTGCAGTTTAATTTTTTTCAAAGGGAAACCTCCCCACTTTCCCTGTGCTGCTGCCCAGCTCAGACCCCACTGACACCCCGAGAAGTGAGGTTTTTACTCACAAAAGCTCATGTTAGTCTTTAAGGTGCCACCAGACTCCTTGTTGTTTTTACTGACACCCCTGTGACAAAGTGGGAATTTTCTGAACATTTTCTATGCATTTTGTGTATACCTCAGTTTCCCCTATTTGTTGCATGATTATCTAGGTCAGAGGTCCAAAATGTATGATGCACCCTGCCAGGGGGAATGGAGTAACATTCAGGGGGATGCAACTGGGGCTGGGACAGCCCCCATGGGGCATGGGGAGGGAGAGCCACCCAGCTCCGCTCTTGGCCCCAGCCCCAGCTGCTGGCCCTTTCTGCCGGCACCGCTCCTGGGGCTCCACTCCCAGCCCCACTATGGGGGCTCCACTCCTGGTCTCAGCCCCCACCCCCAGCTCTGGCCCCTGCCTCAGCCCCCTTACCCCCGTCTGCGTCCCTTCCCCCGTAGCTGTGGCCTCACTCCCAGCCACGACTCGGGGGGGCATGAACAGGGGTAAGGGGGTGCATGACCCTGAAATGCTTTGGGACCACTGATCTCAGTGGTGGGACAAAGGTGTTTAATCTTGGCAGAGATGCCTAAAGGACAGGTATGGCTGCTGTCTGGCTGCTTGGGCCCAGACAATGGCCACAAATTCTGTATCCTAGCAACTGCTGGCCCAGGTGTACCTGCTGCAAGAAGCCAGCTGGCTGGGATGAGTTGGAGAACAAAGAAAGAGCTGGAGGCCAGGTGACCAGTTTACCAGGGAAACAGAACAAAGGACAGAAGAGGGGCAAAAGGGCATGGCTGAGGTTGGGCTGTTGGAAGCAAGGAGTCTCCTGGTTTTGGGACTCGATGGGAGAGCCCAGGCTCTGAGTTCTGGGTCTCCCCAAGATGGACATTGCTGAATCTTCCTGCTGCCCGTGTGTTGCCGGCACAGAGGCCCGAGGACAGCAACAGTGCGGTTCGTTGCCCGGTGTGCTTCGCGTCAATAAACATACCGGGGTGGAGAAACAATCAAAGTTTATTTGAAATCTCAAAGTGGTGCAAGGAGACAGGCAAGTCTCAAATCAAGCACACCAGCAAAAACAGTTTCTCTCTTCTTATACATTTTACAACTAAGCCCCCCCTCTCTGCCCCTCCCCTCTCTACCGAAGGCATGTTTATACATTTAAGCAATTAAATCATTCTAGGGCTATAAATCTAGCTTGTTAGTAACTTCTCCCTAAACAGTTATTTGGTTCTGTTTACCCTTAGTTTATTACCCCTTCCCCAGCTAGAAACATGCAAACCTCATCATTATCGTTTGGTACCTGGTATGAGCAAGGTCGTAATTGCTAACTGGCTGTTTACACATTCCAATTCCTGTCCTTGGCTTTTGAGGCCGATTAGAGTTAAACATGGAAGGACAGAGTTTAAACATGGAAGAACTCTGGCTCAGGTAGGCCTAGTGACCCCAAGGAGCAATGGTCTCAAGTTGCAGTGGGGGAGGTCCAGGTTGGATATCAGGAAAAACTATTTCACTAGGAGGGTGGTGAAACACTGGAATGCGTTACCTAGGGAGGTGGTGGAGTCTCCTTCCTTGGAGGTTTTTAAGGCCCGGCTTGACAAAGCCCTGGCTGGGATGATTTAGCTGGGAATTGGTCCTGCTTTGAGCAGGGGGTTGGACTAGATGACCTCTTGAGGTCCCTTCCAACTCTGATATTCTATGATTCTATGAACATGTGCTAACAAAGAACTTTCCCAGGCTGTATTCCAGACCACTAATAAACCCTTCTGTTTTACAATGCTGGCTGAGTCAGTGTGCCTCCCCTAGCACAGTCGCTGCTGTGGGACCCCGGTTGTGGGTTTGGCAGAGGGGAAATATTTGCTTTTTAGTATGCCACATGCAGGTTGTGGGGGGTGGCTGAGGAGACAGTATGTGCTTTTCAGATTCCTGAGTATATTAGTAATCTCCCTGGAACCTGCATGGGCCATAGCAAAAGCTCACGTTCATCTTCCAGAAGAGAGAAGAAGGGATGAGCTTTTGAATTTTTGCAGAATGGCTTGGGATCTGCAGAGGGGAGATGCAGCTGCTGGGGCTCCAGCCAGCCCGGGGCTCTTCTGAGCAGGTTGTGGGAGGAGGGCTCAGGGCTCTGGCTGGATGGAGGATCCTCTGGCCAGGGCTGTCCTTAGCCATAGGCAGAACAGGCAGTCACCTAGGGCACCATGCTACCTGGGGGCACCGCTCTGCCCGGAGCCCAGACAGACGGGAAGCAATGGAGCATGTAAGAGCAGGGCTGCAGGGTCCTAGAGAGAGCCGAATGCAGCACAGTCTGACGGAGGGGATTGGCTGCTGGGGTCTCTGGGAAGAGAAGGGAAGGGAAGGGGGGTAGGGGTGGGGGAAGGAACTCACCTGTGAGTGTGACTCTTTCCCCCAGCATGAGGTGAGGCAAGCTCGGCAGCTCTGGCACCAGTATCCTTTGTTGTTCCCCATAATGTCCATTCTTCTGCCTCCCGCCCCACTGAGCACCCCCCTTTTTCCCCCTCCAAGGAGCACCCTTCTCTCTCTCTCCCCTCCAGCAGGGCTGGGTTGGGTGAGGTGCTGGGGGTGGGATGGGGAGGCTAGCTGGCTGCCTGCTGAGGAATGAAAGTGAAAGTAACTCAGTTCCTCTGCAGCCAGGCAGGATTGGACTGGTCACAGGTGGCTGGGCTGGGGATAGCCAGATAGCATGTGCGAAAAATCAGGACAAGGGGTTGAGGTAGGGTGAGCAAATGTCCCACTTTGATAGGGACAGTTCCAATTTTTGTGTCTTTTTCTTATATAGGCTCCTATTACTCCCCCACCCCCTGTCCTGATTTTTCACACTTACTGTCTGGTCACCCTAGCTGGGGGTAATTGGTGCCTATATAAGACAAAGCCCCAAATATTGGGACTGGTCCTATAAAATCAGGACATCTGGATCTGGTCACCCTAGCTGGGGAGCGCGTCTCTCCCCCGGGCTGGCAGTGATCCATCTCATCTGGGGGGAACTGCGCAGGGCAGGATCATAGAAGCATAGAATATCAGAGTTGGAAGGGACCTCAAGAGGTCATCTAGTCCAACCCCCTGCTCAAAGCAGGACCAATTCCCAGCTAAATCATCCCAGCCAGGGCTTTGTCAAGCCGGGCCTTAAAAACCTCCAAGGAAGGAGACTCCACCACCTCCCTAGGTAACGCATTCCAGTGTTTCACCACCCTCCTAGTGAAATAGTTTTTCCTGATATCCAACCTGGACCTCCCCCACTGCAACTTGAGACCATTGCTCCTTGTTCTGTCATCTGCCACCACTGAGAACAGCTGAACTCCATCCTCTTTGGAACCCCCCTTCAGGTAATTGAAGGCTGCTATCAAATCCCCCCTAATTATTCTCTTCTGGAGACTAAACAATCCCAGTTCTCTCAGCCTCTCCTCATAAGTCATGTGCTCCAGACCCCTAATCATTTTTGTTGCCCTCCGCTGGACTCTTTCCAATTTTTCCACATCCTTCTTGTAGTGTGGGGCCCAAAACTGGACACAGTATTCCAGATGAGGCCTCACCAATGTCGAATAAAGGGGAACGATCACGTTCCTCGATCTGCTGGCAATGCCCCTACTTATACAGCCCAAAATGCCGTTAGCCTTCTTGGCAACAAGAGCACACTGTTGACTCATATCCAGCTTCTCATCCACTGTGACCCCTAGGTCCTTTTCAGCAGAACTGCTACCTAGCCATTCGGTCCCTAGTCTGTAGCAGTGCATGGGATTCTTCCGTCCTAAGTGCAGGACTCTGCACTTGTCCTTGTTGAACCTCATCAGGTTTTTTTCTGCCCAATCCTCTAATTTGTCTAGGTCCCTCTGTATCCGATCCCTACCCTCTAGTGTATCTACCACGCCTCCTAGTTTAGTGTCATCTGCAAACTTGCTGAGAGTGCAGTCCACACCATCCTCCAGATCATTAATAAAGATATTAAAGAAAACCGGCCCCAGGACCGACCCTTGGGGCACTCCACTTGAAACCGGCTGCCAACTAGACATGGAGCCATTGATCACTACCCGTTGAGCCCGACGATCTAGCCAGCTTTCTATCCACCTTACAGTCCATTCATCCAGCCCATACTTCTTTAACTTGGTGGCAAGAATACTGTGGGAGACAGTATCAAAAGCTTTGCTAAAGTCAAGAAATAACACATCCACTGCTTTCCCCTCATCCACAGAGCCAGTTATCTCATCATAGAAGGCAATTAGGTTAGTCAGGCACGACTTCCCCTTCGTGAATCCATGCTGACTGTTCCTGATCACTTTCCTCTCCTCTAAATGTTTCATAATTGATTCCTTGAGGACCTGCTCCATGATTTTTCCAGGGACTGAGGTGAGGCTGACTGGCCTGTAGTTCCCCGGATCCTCCTTCTTCCCTTTTTTAAAGATGGGCACTACATTAGCCTTTTTCCAGTCATCTGGGACCTCCCCCGATCGCCATGAGTTTTCAAAAATAAGGGCTAATGGCTCTGCAATCTCACCCGCCAACTCCTTTAGCACCCTCGGATGCAGCGCATCCGGCCCCATGGACTTGTGCACGTCCAGTTTTTCTAAATAGTCCCGAACCACTTCTTTCTCCACAGAGGGTTGGTCACCTTCTCCCCATGCTGTACTGCCCAGTGCAGCAGTCTGGGAGCTGACCTTGTGCGTGAAGACAGAGGCAAAAAAATCATTGAGTACATTAGCTTTTTCCACATTCTCGGTCACTAGGTTGCCTCCCTCATTCAGTAAGGGGCCCACACTTTCCTTGATTTTCTTCTTGTTGCTAACATACCTGAAGAAACCCTTCTTGTTACTCTTAACATCTCTTGCTAACTGCAACTGCAAGTGTGATTTGGCCTTCCTGATTTCACTCCTGCATGCCTGAGCAATATTTTTATACTCCTCCCTGGTCATTTGTCCAATCTTCCACTTCTTATAAGCCTCTTTTTTGCGTTTAAGATCAGCAAGGATTTCACTGTTTAGCCAAGCTGGTCGCCTGCCATATTTACTATTCTTTCTACACATCGGGATGGTTTGTTCCTGCAACCTCAATAAGGATTCTTTAAAATACAGCCAGCTCTCCTGGACCCCTTTGCCCTTCATGTTATTCTCCCAGGGGATCCTGCCCATCTGTTCCCTGAGGGAGTCAAAGTCTGCTTTTCTGAAGTCCAGGGTTCGTATTCTGCTGCTCTCCTTTCTTCCTTGTGTCAGGATCCTGAACTCGACCATCTCATGGTGACTGCCTCCCAGGTTCCCATCCACTTTTGCTTCCCCTACTAGTTCTTCCCTGTTTGTGAGCAGCAGGTCAAGAAAAGCTTTGCCCCTAGTTGGTTCCTCCAGCACTTGCACCAGGAAATTGTCCCCTACACTTTCCAAAAATTTCCTGGATTGCCTGTGCACCGCTGTATTGCTCTCCCAGCAGATATCAGGGTGATTAAAGTCTCCCATGAGAACCAGGGCCTGCGATCTAGCAACTTCTGCTAGTTGCCAGAAGAAAGCCTCGTCCACCTCATCCCCCTGGTCTGGTGGTCTATAGCAGACTCCAACCACGACATCACCCTTGTTGCTCCCACTTCTCAACTTTATCCAGAGACTCTCAGGTTTTTCTGCAGTATCATACCGGAGCTCTGAGCAGTCATACTCCTCTCTTACATACAACGCAACTCCCCCACCTTTTCTGCCCTGCCTGTCCTTCCTGAACAGTTTATATCCATCCATGACAGTACTCCAGTCATGTGAGTTATCCCACCAAGTCTCTGTTATTCCAATCACATCATAGTTCCCTGACTGTGCCAGGACTTCCAGTTCTCCCTGCTTGTTTCCCAGGCTTCTTGCATTTGTGTATAGGCACTTAAGATAACTCAATGATCGTCCTTCTTTCTCAGCATGAGACAGGAGTCCTCCCGTCTTGCACTCTCCTGCTTGTGCTTCCTCCCAGGATCCCATTTCCCCACTTACCTCAGGGCTTTGGTCTCCTTCCCCCGGTGAACCTAGTTTAAAGCCCTCCTCACTAGGTTATAGCCAGCCTGCTGGCGAAGATGCTCTTCCCTCTCTTCGTTAGGTGGAGCCCGTCTCTGCCTAGCACTCCTTCTTCTTGGAACACCATCCCATGGTCGAAGAATCCAAAGCCTTCTCTCCGACACCACCTGCGTAGCCATTCGTTGACTTCCACGATTCGACGGTCTCTACCCCGGCCTTTTCCTTGCACAGGGAGGATGGACGAGAACACCACTTGCGCCTCAAACTCCTTTATCCTTCTTCCCAGAGCCACGTAGTCTGCAGTGATCCGCTCAAGGTCATTCTTGGCAGTATCATTGGTGCCCACGTGGAGAAGCAGGAAGGGGTAGCGATCCGAGGGCTTGATGAGTCTCGGCAGTCTCTCCATCACATCGTGTATCCTAGCTCCTGGCAAGCAGCAGACCTCTCGGTTTTCCCGGTCAGGGCAGCAGATAGATGACTCAGTCCCCCTGAGGAGGGAGTCCCCGACCACCACCACCCTCCTCCTCCTCTTGGGAATGGTGGTTGTGGAACCCCCATCCCTAGGACAGTGCATCTTTTGCCTTCCAATCGGTGGAGTCTCCTTCTGCTCCCTTCCCTCAGATGGGCCATCTAGTCCACTCTCCGCATTAGCACCTGTAGAGAGAACATGGAAACGATTCCTCACCTGTATCTCCATTGCTGGTGAATGGACGCTCCTCTTTCTTCTTCTGGAGGTCACATGCTGCCAAACCTCCTCACAATCCTTCTGTCCCTGCTGCGCCTGCTCTGAATCTTCAGAACATTGTGGCCGTAGAAGCATCTCCTGACGTCTGTCCAGGAAATCTTCATTTTCCCTTATGCAATGCAGAGTCGATACTTGTTTCTCCAGCCCTCGAACCTTCTCCTCCAATATGGAGACCAGCTTGCACTTTGTACAGACAAAGTCACTTCTGTCCTGCGGAAGAAAGACAAACATGGCACAACCTGTGCAGGTTACAACAGCTGATCGCTCACCTTCCATATCACCGTCCTCTTAGGAGCTTCCGCAACTGTTGCAGGAACTACTCGGAGAAACCTGCAGATGAAAGCCTCTGTGCGCTCTCCCAGGCAAACTCCCGCTGTTAGCCTCTGCTGTTCGCCGCTCAGCTGGTTCGCTGCTGACTGCCCTTATATACCAGTCAGGCCCACTCAAGGCCCACCTGGAACAAAGCACTCCCAATTCACACTTTTCAAACAAACAAGCAAGCTGCTGTGGTTCCATGGGTGCCCCGTCCCTGAGATCAGATGCTGGGCTAACTTCACCATGGTCCGTGGTGCTGGTGGTGGTGCCCATCGGCGTGTGATTGGACCTGAGGGTTTGCTGCTGCTGTTGCCACTCTGCACCCCAAGAGGTGGATTTTGGAGTCCTGCAGTTTTCCACCTATCTCCTCCTCTACTGCAGCTGTTGGACCAGCAGGCTGGGGGTGAGCCAAGCATGAAAGCAGGACTGTGTTGCCATTTAGATTGTCATTTAACAACTTTGTTTGCCTGAAATGCTTGCTATCAATCCCTGAATTCAATTTCAATATATTTTTTAAATCAATATCTTAGCCAAAAACAGAAAATTAAGTTGTTGACAATTATTTGTGACAGGTTTGGTTTGGGGCAGGGAGTGGGCCAGTTTTCATCAGAGAAACAAAATATGTTGACTGACTTTCCTATAGCCCTGTTACTGCTAAATAGAGCCTCCACCAACTGTAATATCTCATCCCCTTACTAGTGTACAGAGCAGGGGTCGGCAACCTACAGCACACGTACCAAAGGTGGCACACGAGCTGATTTTTGATGGCAGCTCAGCCCACTGCCACTCTGGGGTTCCGGCTGCTGCCCCATTGCCTGTCGGGGTCCCGGCTGCCAGCCCCACTCAGTGCCCACTTCTGGCCTGGGGACCCCCAAGGAACCCCAGGCTGGCAGCAGGCTGAGCAGGCTGGCAGCTGAGACCCTGGCTGAGCCACTCAACCTACTGCCAGTCTTGGGTTCCATTCACTCAGCCGGCAGCATGTTGAGTGGGGCCGGCAGCTGGGACCCCAACTGGCAAGGGGCCGGCAGCCGGAACCCCAGAGCAGCAGCAGGCTGAGTGCTGCCGGCACCCCAGACTGGCAACGGACTGAGCCACTCAGCCCCCCTGCTGGCCCCGCTCAGCCCGCCAGCGGCCCACTCAGCCTGCTGCCGGCTGAGTGAATAAAATCCCAGACCGGCAGTGGGCTGAGCAGGGCCAGTGGCTGGACCCCAGACCGGCAGTGGGCTGAGCAGGGCTGGTGGCTGGAACCCCAGACAAGGATCCCAGGCAAGGATCACACTAAATTGATCTGCATTTTAATTTTATTTTAAATGAAGCTTCTTAAATATTTTAAAAACCTTATTTACTTTAAATACAACAATAGTTTATTTATATAATATAGACATAGAGAGAGACCTTCTACTAATGTTAAAATGTATTACTGGCATGGGAAACTTTAAATTACAGTGAACTTGGCACACCACTTCTGAAAGGTTGCAGACCCCTGGTATAGAGTGACCATTGTTGTACTAAGATTCTCTTGCTTTTTTTTCCAGTGAGTCAGTATAGCTTTTGCCAGCCCAGAGGTTGGGCAGCCAATGTCTTATGTTTTCACAATGTTTTGTCCAACTTTCATCAAGTAAATACATGGTTAATATGAGTTTAAAAGGCCAGGGACACTTCCTTGTGAAGAATTTGTGCAGCAGAGCATGCTAAATCTATGAAAATGTCAATTTTTGATGGAACTTTAGAAGCAGTGATGTATCATATATTTCTGGCAGTGCCCAAAATGTGCTGCTATTGCTAATGTCTTTCCAAACAAAAATAAGGCACAATAGGACTTCTGTAAAATTTCTGTGCTATCTTAATCTAGATGAGATGATTCTGTGCTGACTTCATTTTGGTCACTTTGTGCTTTACCTAGGAGTAAAACTAGGGTTATATTTTCCCACTGCTTGGAAACCCAGCTTATTAAACTGGATAATGCCATTGATCTATTTACAGTATAAGGTTGATGAGTTGTAACTAACATTAAGACTGTGGCCAAGTGGTCTGAACACAGGACGGGAAGTGGGGAACGCCTAGTTCTAATCCTGGCTCTGACCAGGACTCTGACCTTGGGCAAGTTTTCTAACATCTCTCTGCCTCATTGTCCTATCTGTGAAGTGGGAATAAAAATACTTCCTGCCTTCACCTGGATGTTCAGATAAAATAGTGCCTGTGTGTATTGCACTGTAGTAACATTAAGACTGATGCCCACTATACATTTAAAACGAAAAAGTGGCTTTGTAAAAGTGACCTGGGTTTCCAACTCTATTGTGTCTCAGTCAGGGCGGAGCGCCTTGTGATGTGTCTTCACACTAGCTCAAGGTCACAGTGCAAGAACCTAGAGAGCCTCCTGAAGCACGGTGATAGTTTTGATTTAAATGGACTTGAACTGGACGAAGAATTGAGGACACTGTCACCAATGTTGCCACATGCAAAATCGGTGATGGACATTGTACAGTTTATTCATATCAGCAAACTTGTTGACATATATCCTAATGTGTACGTTGCCACTCGTATTCTACTGACAATTCCTGTAACAGCAGCATCAGGAGGACGGAGTTTCTCAAAACTAAAGCTCATTAAAAACTATCTCCGTTCTACAATGAGTCAGGAATGCTTGACTGGTCTTGCTATTCCTGCAATCGAACAAGACATCACTTTGTCTTTGTCATACAATGACATTATTACTGCTTTTGCAGCCAAAAAAAGCCAGAAAGATCGCTTTGAATTAAAAACAAATCCTTGTTTCAATACCTCTTCAGATAAATTTTCAATAAAATGTTGACAAATTAAAAAAATTATATTATTTGTATCATTCTGTCAAATCAGAAGTTTTTCTATAGTGCTACTCCTTTAGTGCTAGTCCATCAGCATTACATTGTGCTTAATTAAGTTAAACTGGGTTTAATAACGTGCATGTGGCAAGTTTTCCAATCCTGTAAGCTTATGTTTGTGTTGCTAAGAGCAAGTCAGGCACAGGGGCACCAGTTTAATAATCCCGCCTTGGGCACCATAAATCCTAAGGACGGCCCTGCCTCTGGCGATAGGGTAGGGGGGTCTCAGGACTTCCATCATGGGTTGGTAGGAAATCTCAGGCTGTGCGGGGGAGGTCTCAGGGCTCGGGTTGGAAGGGGGGACTGGGTCTTGGGGCTTCGGCCATGGGGGTTAGGGGGTCTCATGTTTCCAGCTGTGGAGGGGGCCTTGGGCAGTGAGGGCACAGGTAGTCTTGGGGCTGCCACAATGGGGGGGGCGGGGCCTCAGCCTGATAGAGGGGGTAAAGGGACTCTGGGATCTGGCCATGGGGGGGCAGAAGGGGTGGAGCTGGGAGTTAGCCTCCCCAAAGTGGGGCTCCACCTATTGCCCACGATGGTGACTGCAGAAGTTGGGGCTGCATGATTCCCCTTTGGGGGGGTGTAAGGCTTTCCGAGGTGTCCGATTCAGGTGGACTCACTGCAGGAAGCTCCTGGCATGGAACAGGAGTGCTGAAAGGTCCAAGGTCAGACCCAGAAGGCACTGAAGCTAAGGAGGCTTCCCCCAGTGAGAACGTGCACTGGGGGTGTCACACTGACGAGGGTCCTGCCTGGGTTTGACTCAGAGCTGTTCCAGAGCACTGAGCCTGTGTGCCCATAACAGCTCCCCAGCATGTGACCTACAGGCTCCTCTCTGGCAAAGATCCTGTAAATCAGAGACAAACTCCCCACTTCTCCCAGTTAATCTCCCCCTGCCTGGAACCCAGAGCAACTCCTGCCTCGCTGGGTCTCCTGACAGCCACAACTGTCCAAGGAGCTGGCCAAGTTCTTCCCCTAGGTCCCTGTGCAGGGGCAGTTGTCAGTTCCGACCTCATGAGTATAGTGGTGACTAACCCTGCCTGTCACGTGGGGGACTGGGGCTTGATTCCCTCATGAGAAAGCTGTGATTTTGACACCATGGTTATGTCTACAGTACAATTTAAAACCCACAGCTGGCCTAGGCCAGCTGACTCGGGCTTGACAGGCTCAGGGTCCAGGGGCTTGCTCAGGCTGGAGCCTGACTGCTGGAATCCTTCCCTCTTGCTAGGTTCAGTGGCCTATATACTGGAGATGAGTTCCTAAATGGGGAATGTACACTGGGTGCTGCCACTGGACAGACACTTCCTAGCAGGAGACCCACCCAGTTAATGTGATCTACTCTAAAGATATTCGATGAAAGAAAGTCATCCTGGGACTCTGTATTCATCATCTCGCAATGACTTGATTCAACTTGCTCAGGTTAGAAAGAAAGATTTTTTTTATTGTGAGCCTGGAAATTGCCTATGGTGTGAAAGTTAGAGCTGGATTATTTTGAGCTCATGCATCCTTATCACTAATGAAGGAGTAAAGGAATGTACAAACCAATGAAGCCTTAAAATGTCATTTACATCCTCAAGCCTTGTCCCTGTGGCAGGATCTCAAGGACAGACAGAAATGTTACCCAGTGTCAGGAGGAGACAAGAAAGCACTTTCCCTCGTGTATTTCCGCAGTCTGTCGTGCAAGGCAGCAGAGGTGATTTCAGGCATTTTCTGTCACTGATTTTTTTTCATGTTGGTGTTGGAGGAAAGACTTAGACTTGCCAACTTTTGGAACATGTGAATGTTAAGTGACCAAGTGATGAGTTAACAATAATGCTGTTGCACAGGATTTGATTGGAACTAGAAAACAAAAAGCCCTTAAAGTTGAACTCTTGGGTGAATAGACTGATCTGATTTATAGTCAACCTTGGACGGCAATAGATTGTTACAGCAGTCAGAACAGCCTGGTTTGGTTTGTTTGTTTGGTTCATTGGTTGGTTGTTCTCCCTGATAAGTTACAGAGGGTTCAGAGAAGAGCCACAGGAATGATTAAAAGCTTGAGCAGGGAGAGAAGTTTAAAAACAAGCCCAAGCTTTCCTGCTCCTGCTGGCTGTGACTGCTGAGGACATTTTCCTTCTCTACTCCCGGGTCTCTCTTCTGCCAGATTCTTAGCCAGTGAGGCTGCCCTGCAGACTATGGCAGAGCAGTTTGGTAAAATGCTGCAGGACTCACCATGTAAGAGTGCAGCAGCTATAGCATCTTGACTGACCATGGGCCAAATCCTGCAGCCCTAGATGACCATGATAACCTGAGGCTACAGAGAATTCTGTTGCAGATCCCAAAGCTTCCTCAGAGCTGGTAGGAAGCCAGGCTGTGAATGGACTCTAACATTCCCTTCCCTAGCAGCATAGAAAAAGCTCTTTTCACACATAGCAAAGGTCAACTCCTGAGACAGTTCCCATGCACATGAATGCTGCATTCACAGAGTCCCGGCATGTCAGGAATTCATATGGGGCTTGGAAACAAGGAGGACTTAAGTAACAACGTTTCTCCTGTGTACATGAAAAAGAGGCAATGATTCAACTCCCCTTGCTGGTTTGCAGCATAGAGGGCACAGCAGAAGGGTAAGGGGCAGGGATGATGCACAATTAAGAGGGCAACAGACAAACATCCCATAGCAGGCCCTCTAGATTCACTGCAACAGTCATCTGCCTTTTCCTGTGTAAAACCCACACCTGAAGTTCCAATGCTTCACCAAGTTCCCCTGCTACAAAGCTGCCTCTGACTCCCCTCCAGCTCTCCTGCTGATGTGGAATGAGGGAGAGAAAGAATAAGGTCATGCATCCCAACAACAATTTAGAGGTCCTCTCAATGGAATCCATTTATGGTTCTAAAAATATGCTGCAAAAGAGAGTAGCCTGTAACTGTGTGGCCTAAAAATAAGATGTCTTATCCCCAAGGGTTTGAGTTCTATTACAGTTGTGCTTCTTTAGCCTTCGCATGGGCTGAAAGCCCAGCTTTCTTTAGGGCCAAAACCCCTATTTGGCCACTGGGGCAAAGGCTCTGGCTACAGGGGTGCTGGGGAGAGCAAAGATTAGCATGTGAGACCTAGATAGTCCCAATCTAACCTCTGGCCTTCCCAGCTTGCCAAAGAAAGTTGGCAGACACCCCAGTTAGCATGTAGAGCAATCTCCCTCTTCCAAATCTGTGCCTGAACCTGTGCGTGAGGGGGCTTGTTAAATCACACCTTTGGAGCCTGGGTGTTTTTCTGCTTCTCCCCAGTTGGTGAAAAGCTGCTTAGGGAAAAATTTCCTCCCCCACCTCTAAAAGGAGCACCTTGAGTGGGAACGGTAAGAGGCCCCACCTGGGGGCCTGGCCCTGCTTTCCTACAACATTCTGATGGTGGCCGCGGAACATCAGCAGCCCCCCCACATGGTTGTCTGTAGTTGACCTGGGGTGGGTGTTTGGCTAGCCAGGAGGCGGGGAGCAGACTGGTCACATATCTTTGTGGCCTTCCACAGAGCACAATTAGGCATGGTCCCCCCTCCTCTTGTCCCACCCTCTGGAGCTCTATGACTTTTAAGGTTTCCCTTAGAACCACCCCTCTTCTAAGTGTCCAGAGATATGCTGGGCTCCAGCCTGGGCCTCTTGCTCCTGCTTCTCTTTCCTTGACTATGAAGCCTGGTCCTGGCATTCCTTTAAAGAATGAGGTGGGCAAGACAGAAAGCATGGAGACAAGTGCAATGGAAAAAACCTGTCGGCATCAGGCAATGCAGAGAGAAACACGGACATTAGATTAACCCACAGAACTTCAGGCATCTCTAGGCAGACTCTCAAGTTGTGGGTCCCCAAGCTATCGCATGGGTCCATCCTGTCAAGCCAGCCAGACCAGAGACTTCCCTCGAGTGGGCATGAGTAACCCAGCTGTAGGGAAAAGACAGATTCTTGTGCAACTGGGGAGCAGAATGGAAAGGTCTCCAGGGCTTTTGGTTTTGGTTTCTGGATTTAAGAACCTGAGGCAAAAGGACACTGCCTAGTGTACTCTGGGTAGGGTGTTTTGCTCATAGTGTTATGTTATGAATCCTGATTGTGGTGTTTTCCTAAGTTAATACAAGGTTATTTTCCTCCTTTTTATTAAAAGTTTTCTTTTCTACAGTCAGTGCTTGAGAGTGGGGAAAGGTATTGCCTCTTAGATACACCCAGTGGCCATGGTTTGTTTCTCTAGACTACTGGGGGAGGGGGCTTAAGCAGATTTTGTGTTGTATTGTTGAAGAGGAACCCCAACTACACAGGAATTGTAACTTCAAACTTCAGATTAAGAGCCAGAGGTGCTGCCAACTGAGCTAGCCAGGCCGCCTCAAAGTGTTTCCCCTTCCACCACAAGAGCAAGCCCTGGGTGTTTCTCTGCTCCTCCCCTACCGCCAAAAGCAGCCCCTTGAGTGAGAACGATAAGAGGCCCCACTGGGGGGCTGTCTCTGCTTTCCTACCACTTTGTGATGCTGGTGACAGAACGCATGCTGGTCTGCAGCTGGCATTCAGTGGGGGTTTGGCACATCAGGTGGTGGGAAGCAGACTGGCTGGGCATCTTTGTGGATGTCCGCAGGCCACGCATAGGCATGGTCCTCCCATCCTCTTGCTGTGCCCTTGGTTATGCTGTGGTTTTTAAGCATTCCCTTAGAGCTCTCAGTACCAGCTCCCTCTGCTCTAGAGCCCAGAGGAGGAAAGGTGTGCTGGGCTCCAGCCTGGGACTCTTCCTCCCTCCTGCCTATCTCTGACTATTAAGCCTGGCCCTGATACTCCTTCCTTTAAGTATCATGTGGGCAAGAGAAAGAGCATGGCAGCTGCAGGTACAAGCAGTGGTGAGCTGGAGCTGGTTCTCACCGGTTTGCAGGAACCAGTTGTTAAATTTAGAAGCCCTTTTAGAACCAGTTGTTCCAGGACAACCGGTTCTAAAAGGGCTTTTAAATTTAACAAAAGCTCTGGCAGCTGTCCACCCTGTCCCCAGCCCCAGCTCACTTCCCCCTCCCCTGAACGCTCCACCCCCATTCTCCTCCCCCTCCCCTGCTTCCCACAAATCAGATATTCACAAGAAGCCTGAAACAAGCAGCAGGCAGGTAAGCTGGGACGGGGGGGCGTGAGGAGGGCTCCAGTCCAGCTCCGGCCAAGCGGCTCCCTCCGGCCCGCCCCCTACACTGGCCCTGGCCCTGGCTGAGCGCCCCAGCCCGGTCCCGGCCCTGGCCCTGCAGCACCGGTCCTGGCCGAGCGGCTCCGGCCCGGCCTGGCTCGGGCCCCGCAGTGCCGGTCCCGGTCCCAGCCGAGCGGCTCCAGGCAGCGTGGTGAGGGGGCAGGGAGGTAGTGTTGGAAGAGGGCAGGGGAGTTTGGGGAGTTATGGGGGGGTGGATAGGGGTCAGGGCAGTCAGAGGGCAGGGAACAGGGGGATTGAATGGGGGAAAGGGTCCCAGGGGGGCAGTCAGGAAGGAGCGGGGGTTGGATGAGGTGGTGGGGGGCAGTCAGGGGCAGTCGGAGACAGAGAGAAGGGGTGGTTGGATGGGGCAGGGGTCCTGGGGGGCCATCAGGAATGTGAGGAGGGGTTGGATGGGGTGGCAGAGGGCAGTCAGGGGACAGGGAAGGGGGGTGGATACCCCCTCGTGGGGTGAGGAGGAGGGAACCCGTTGTTAATATTTTGGCAGCTCATCACTGGGTACAAGGACCAAATTGTGGACATCAAGTGAAGCAGCAAGAACACAGCCATCAGGTCAACCCTCATGAATCACTAGCCAGACTGTTAAATTCTAGGGCCCCAACATATTGAACCAGCCAGACCAAAGCCCTAGCTCTAGCGGGCATCAGTGACCCAGCAGGAGGAAAACCTCACTCTCGTGCACCTAGGAACATGGAGCTCTAAGGCTTTACAGCAAACCAACACAGCAGCAGGAGGTCCCACTGAGATTTGAACTTATGTAACCCTTCTGCCCATCTAAGTTGGCAGCAACAAGGGCCGGGTTCTGTATCTAGGGGTTCCGTTTCAATAACACAATGCAAAACCGGCTCGAGCCCCCACCCAGTGACCTGGGACAATTACATACCACCCCCTGGGCGCCTCTAAGAGGCAATACTTCCCCTCTCGCAAGCACGGAGTCTGAGTGTAACAGAAAATGTTTAATAACATGAGGTAAACAACATCAGCATTAAATTGGAAAAACACCAGAACTAGAGTTCTTAGACCAAACCATGAGCGAAGACCCACCCCAGCAAATTGGGCCGTGTCCTCTCCCATTGGTTCTTGAAACCAGCGACCCAAGAATCACCAAAGTCCCAAAAGTCCACCAATCCCAAAGTCTCTTGGGTCCAGCAACCCAAGAATCACAAAAGTCCCAAAAGTCCGACAATCCCCCAAAGTCTCTGTCCATGATCAGTGCAGCCCCAGAGTTCAAAAGGGGGGGGGGTGAGCAGGGTGTTAAGGGGCACCTTACATGATCCGAGGCCAACCGGCTGCTTCTCCGTGGGGTTCCACCGCAGCCTTCACCACGAACTGCTCCATTCCACCTGCAGTCCCACTCCTGCCGTCCCCCGAACTGCTCTGGCAGCTGCTCCGCTCCGCTCACCAACCTGTGAGCCGCGTCGCTCCGCTCACCGACCTGTGAGCCGAACCGCGCCGCTCACCGACCTGTGAGCCGCTCCGCTCCAGCTGTCCCTTGGGCCGCTCCCACAAGGCTCTGCTAGCTGCTCCTCCAGCCGCTCCACTCACCCCCCCGCTAAGCTAATTTAGCAATAGCTTCAGGCTCCCCCACTAGTTAACACAGCCTCAGTGATCTCAGCTCTTAAATAGCTTTAGCTCTTTTGTGATTTCATCTCTTAGTGATTTCAGCTAGTAGTAGGGGAGCCCCAGTGCTGGCACACTATTGGCCCAAAGTGAACTCAGCTCAGCAGTCTGTAACTAGACTCCTAAGGGAATCAAAGTTAGCTCAGACATTCAACAGTGGAGAGAGGAGGAGGTGCAATTGGTGTTTCAGGCCCACAAAAGGGCCCCACACCCCCAGGTACCAATACCTGTCCCCATCCTCTCTCAATTCACTGGGTTTTGTAACCCATGCCCCTTGACAAGCAAATGCTACCTAGGTAATGGTGAATGACTCACTCAGTCCTTCTGTCATACAACAGTTCCACTGGCCTTGATTCACAGAATCAGGGTAACAAAACTTTATTCTTCCTGCCCCAATAACAGAGAAACTGGGGATCCCACACCAGCCAAAGTAACCACTTTGAGTTGCTGTGGTTTCATGCCAGGCGAGTGGGTGTGCCTATGCAAACAAGATCAGCCCCTGGAGTTCTTTTCCACACTTGCCATAATTCACCACCAGATGTCAGGGTAGAGCTCATCCTGACTCTGGTTACACTTAGATTGCAGGATTCAGAGTCCTGAGTACTGACCATTACACCATGGGACTTGCAGCTATTATTATTTCTGGACACCTGTGTGACCCTCAGCTGGTTGGTTTGCACTCTGCACTCATTGCTTCCCTCCAGCTGCTTCCTCTTTTGGGACTCTCTCTCCTCCTCTGTCTTTGCTGCTCTCCTTCCCTAAACATTGAACCCAGCCCTTGTTGCTGCTGACACCAATTGGCGGAAGGGCCTATAAGTCCCCTGCTTGAGGGGAGGCCAATGCATGTGGTAGGCCAAAAGCAATATATTTTCTGTCTTATTATCTATCCCTTTCTTAATGATTCCCAAGATTCTCTTTGCTTTTTTGACTGCCACTGCATATTGAGTGGATGTTTTCAGAGAACTATCCACAGTGACTCCAAGATCTCTCTCTTGAGTGGCAACAGCTATTTTTGGCCTCGTCACTTTATATGTATAGTTGGGATTATGTTTTCCAATGTGCATTACTTTGCATTTATCAACATTGAATTCATCTGCCATTTTGTTGCCCTTTCACCCAGTTTTGTGAGATCTTTTTGTAACTCTTCACAGACTGTTTTGGACTTAACTTTCCTGAGTAGTTTTGGATCATCTGCAAATTTTGCCACCTCACTGTTTACCCCTTTTCCCAGATCATTTATGAATATGTTGAATAATACTTGTCCCAGTACAGACCACCTGGGGGCACCACTATTTACCTCTCTCCATTTTGAAAACTGACAATTTATTCCTACCTTTTAACCAGTTATTTATCCATGAGAGGACCTTCCCTCTTATCCCATGATAGTGTAGTAGAGCAGAATAGGGCTTCCTTGGGAGGGGGAGTGAACTGAGAATATATCAGGAGGTTGTACACATTTATTGTCCTGGTGAAAAAGCATGTCTGATACTCACTGTTTGCTGCTCCTGCCGGCTGTGACTGCTGAGGACATTTTCCTTCTCTCCTTCAGGGTCTCTCTTCTGCCAGTTTCTCAGCAAGTGAGGCCGCCCTGCAGCCTGTGGCAGAGCAGGTTAGTAATAGGCTGCAGGACTCACCATGTAAGAGTGCAGCTGCTGTAACACCTTGACTGATCATGGACCAAATCCTGCAGCCCTGACAGCCCAGGATAACCCCCCACTGATGGCAATGGGAATTGAGCCTTTGTAACTAGCTGCTGGCACCTCCGGTCTCAGATATTAATTAAACTGGTGGCAAACACAGCTTCAGCCAAAGAAGTGGAGAATGTAAGTGAAAGAGAAAAGCTGGCCATCTGGGGAGCTGCTGCAGTCCCATAACCACAGCTGGAAAGGAGAAGAGGAAAAACTCCCTAAAGTGCTGGGAGCAGCACTGAGAAAAGGAGGTTTGTAAGTGAGATCAGTAGCAATAAATATGAAATGATGGAGTGCTTTCTCCTCTGTGATGACATGTTTGAATTATGTTACTTTACTATGAGATAAAGCTTTAAAATATTCTGCTCTAATTTCAGGATGGGTCTGTAACTATAATTGATCTCTGTGGGAAATGGACTCTAGATAGTGATCTTTGAGAAGAGCTGGCTGAAGAGCCTTCCTACTAACCAGGAGATCCTGGCTTGGCCTGCCAGTTCTTCCTTGCTGAACCTAGCTTGTCTGTCAGGCTCCTTTTTTTTTTTGTATCTTTTCTCATGAAAAGAAAAGACCTCACTGCAGAATCCTTGTAAGTACTCGTTCAAGACAGAGAGCGCCTTCCTTGCAGCTTTGGGTAAGTCTATACTTACCTCTGGGTCCGGCGATAAGCAATCGATTTACTGGGATTGATTCCGGAAGTGCTCGCCATCGACGCTGGTACTCCAGCTCGGCGAGAGGAGTACGCAGCATCGATGGGGGAGCCTGCCTGCCGCGTCTGAACCCGCAATAAGTTCAAACTAAGGTACTTCGACTTTAGCTACGTTATTAACGTAGCTGAAGTTGCGTACCTCAGTTCGAAGTGGGGGGTTAGTGTGGACTAGGCCTTTGTCTTGGAAAGTGGCAAATTATAAGTCTGGATATGAAGGAAAGGTTACCATGACTCAGAGTTGAGCTGAAGTTGCTGTGATTGAAATGCAGAGCACTAACCACTATATGATCAGAGCAGCTTGTGAAAGAAGTGCATGTTAGAAGCCCTCTGTCAACTCAGCTGTGGCTTTCTGTGCACAGAGCCAGCCTGCTCAAGGTCTGCAAGTCTTGAGGGAAATGGGGAACATCTGTACTTCAGAATTTGAAGGTGTTGTCTTGGAGCATCAAGTGAAACAGTTGCAAACAGGCCTTTGAGGAAGGCACCATGGCTTAGCTGGATAAAGCCCCTGCCTTATAAACAAGAGATAGAGATATCCTATCTCCTAGAACGGACCTTGAAAGGTCATCGAGTCCAGCCCCCTGCCTTTACTAGCAGGACCAAGTATTGGTTTTGCCCCAGATCCCTAAGTGGCCCCCTCAAGGATTGAACTCACAACTCTGGGTTTAGCAGGCCAGTGCTCAAACCACTGAGCTATTCCTCCTCCCTAGAGCTTGGGTTCTACTCCCAGTGATGCCTTATTCTATGGCTTTTGTCTCCTCTGCTCACATTTTCCCCTGTCTTCCTAGGAAACAGAAGTCAGTACATACTCCACCACTGATTCTCCGTCGGGGGAGGCCTTCCCCTCCCATTCATCCCTCATCAAATCCAGGGGTCCCCTCACTTTCTTTCCATACAGCAACTCGAAAGGAGAGAACCTGGTTGATTCAGCAGGTAGGGTAAATACTTGTCCCAGTCCTGTGGGTGCTGGTTCATAAAGGTTTACAGCATCATCTTTAGGGTCCCATTGAACCTCTCCACTTTATTTTGCCTCCCTTTTGTTTATGTTATTATAACTGCAGTAGCAAAGGAATCTGCAGGAGCAAAAACGGACCCAAAACTTCATTTCCCCATCATGCAGGAACATCATGCAAACATCTCACACAGCTGGAATCATAACACAGAAGACAAGAGGATAGAAGATGCAGGTTTCCAAGTATTCTGCCTTTCTCATATGACACAACCCCACCAAAGTCAGGGAAGCCAGCACCAAAGGGTGCCACAGAGCCTGCACCTGCAGCAGTAGCTAGACTGGTGCAAGAGGCTAAACCAGACCCTGAAATACCACCTAGTGAACCAGTGGAGAGCGGTCCACACTCAACAGAAACAACCCCATCACCTGCATCACTTCCAGTGGGACCAAGCCCAAGTCCAGAATCCAACGAGGAAGTAATGTCTCCAACATCAAGGGAACAGTTCTAGGCAGAGCAGGAAGCAGATGAGAGACTCAAGGGAGCTTGGATGGTGGCACGGAGCAACCCACTCTTCTAACAGGTCCAGGTTTGTTATAGAAGGAGGACTCTTTTACAAGGAGACTCTTTCTGGTGGGCACAAGGACTGGCATTCCCAGATACAGCTGATAGTTCCAAGTAAGTATAGGGAAAAAGCTTTTGAGCTTAGCCCACGATCACCCTAGTGGCCATGCTGGGGTGAACAGGATCAAGGACCATTTGGGGAAGTCGTTCCATGGGGATGGGATGGGCAAGGACGTTTCTACCTATGTCCGGTCTTCTGAGGTGTGCCAGAGGCTGGGAAAACCCCAAGACCAGGTCAAGGCCCCTCTCCAGCCACTCCTGATCATCGAGGTTCCATTTCTGCGTGTCACTGTGGATATTCTGGGTCCCTTCCCTAAGAAGACACCTAGAGGAAAGCAGTACATACTGACTTTCATGGATGTTGCCACCCAATGGCCGGAAGCAGTAGCTCTAAGCAATACCAGGGCTAAACGCATGATCCTGGCATTGACAGACATTTTTGTCAGGGTAGGTTGGCCCTCTGACATCCTTACAGATTTGGGAACTAACTTCCTGGCAGGGCCCATGAAACGTCTTTGGGAAGCTCATGGGGTGAACCACTTGTTTGCCACCCCTTACCACCATCAAACAAATGGCCTAGTGGAGAAATTTAATGGAACTTTGGGGACCATGATATGTAAATTCATGAATGAGCACTCCAATAATTGGGACCTAGTATTGCAGCAGTTGCTCTTTGCCTACAGGACTGTACTACATCCCCATTTGGGATTTTCACCCTTTGAACTCGGTTATGGCCACGAAGTTAAGAGGCCATTACAAATGATGAAGCAGCAATGGAAGGGGGTTACATCTTCTTTAGGAACTAACATTTTGGACTTTGTACCCAACCTGCAACACACCCTCAAAGACTCTCTATCCCTCGTTCAAGAAAACCTACAGGATACTCAGCAAAAGCAAGAGGCCTGGTATGATAAACAAGCCAGGGAGTGTTCCTTCAAATAGGTGACCAAGTCATGGTCCTGAAAGTACTCCAGGCCAATATGATGGAAGCATCATGGGAGGGGGCATTTATGGTCCAAGAGCACCTGGGAGCTGTTAATTATCTCATAGCATTCCCAGACCCTACCCTAAAACCTAAAGTATACCATGTTAATTCTCTAAAGCCCTTTTATTCCTGAGAAATCAAGGTTCCCCACTTTACAGCCCAGGAGAGAGATGACACTGAGTGGCCTGAAGGAGTCTACTATGACGGAAAAAGCAATGGTAGCATGGAAGAGGTGAGCCTTTCCATGACCCTTGGGAATAAGCAGTGACAGCAAATCCAGAAGCTGTGCACCACCTTCACGCCAAAGTTTTCAGCCTGCCCAGGATGGGTGTACCACTCCATTGACACAGGTGATGCTTGCCCAATTAGAGCCCAATCCTACCGGATGGCTCCACAAGCCAAAACCGCAATAGAAAGGGAGATCAAGGACATGTTACAGAGGGGTGTAATCCATCCCTCTGAGAGTGCATGGGCCTCTCCAGTGGTTCTGGTTCCCAAACCAGATGGGGAAATCTGCTTTTGTGTGGAATACCATAAACTAAATGCTGTAACTCACTCAGAAAACTATCCAATGCCACGCACAGGTGAGCTATTGGAGAAACTGGGACATGCCCAGTTCATCTCCACCTTAGACTTAACTAAGGGGTACTGGCAAGTGCCGCTAGATGACCCAGCCAAGGAAAGGTTAGCCTTCATCACCCATGTAGGGCTGCATGTGGCTATATTCTCAGATTCATGGGCAGAAAACTGGAACACCTCCAAGCTGTCTTCCAGCATATAAGGGAGGCAGGATTAACCGTTAAGGCCAAAAAGTGTTAAATAGGCCTAAACAGGGTAATGTACCTTGGACACCAGGTGGGTCAAGGTATTATGAACCCCCTACAGGCTAAGGTAAATGCTATCCAAAATTGGCCTGTCCCTAAATCAAAGAAGCAAGTCCAATCCTTCTTGGGCTTGGCTGGGTATTACTGATGATTTGTACCAAACTATAGCCAAATTGCCACCCCACTGCCAGACCTGACCAGGAAAAAACAACCAAATGCAGTTCAGTGGACTGAGAAGTGTCAGAGCTGTTTAAGTGTAAACAGCTTAAGGTGGCCCTTATGTCTGACCCTGTACTGAGGGCTGTGGACTTCAACCAACCATTCACTGTAACAACAGATGCGTCCGAGGGTGGTGTGGGAGCAGTTTTAATTCAGGAAGGACCAGATCACCAATTCCATCCTGTTGTGTTTCTAAGCAAAGACTTTCTGAGAGGGAAAGCCACTGGTCAGTCTCAGAAAAAGAATCTTACGCCCATAGGCGTTGACCTTCCCTCTTTCCCGTGGGTGCTCAACCCCCCTTGGCCCCACCCCCACTCCACCCCTTCCATGAAGCCCCGCCCCTGCCCTGCCTCTTCCAAACCCTGCTCCACCCCCATTCCAACCTCTTCCCAAAAATCCCCATCCCAACTCCACCCCCTCCCTGCCCCTATTCCAACTCCTTCCCCAAATTCCTGCCCCAGCCCCGCCTCTTCCCCACTTCCTCCCCTGAGCGTGCCACATTCCTGCTCCTCCCCCCCCCCAGGGCATGCTAATGCTGCCAAACAGCTGTTTGGTGGCGGCTGGGCAGGAAGCACTGGGAGGTAGGTGGGGGAGCAGGGGGAGGAGAGCTTGGTTGCTGGTGGGTGCAGGGCCGGCTTGACTATTTTAAGTGCTTTAGAGTAGACACATTTACTTGAATTGCCTTGAAATTTGGTGTGCCTCATGAGGGTTCCGGGTTGGGTGAGCATCTCAGATTTCGGGCCAATTGACCAAGGGGTTCCCAAGATACAGCCCCCTGGCAAACAACAGTAATTCATAAAGTTAAAAAATTCTAGCACTGTTGACATTTGAACTCCCCCCTCGATGAGACATCTGAAGACAAACTGAGCTGGGAAAAACCTGTTTCCACCAAGGGTGTTTTCAGAAATGTAGTGGGAGTATTTCACAGATCAATTTGAAGCGGTCTCAAACAAATTTGAAAGTAAATTGACCCTCACTGGGAGGGGGGCGATTAGGGGTGTAAGCATGGGTGGGAATAGGGGGAGAGGAGGTTGTGTCTTCAAGTAGGGATGAGAGGTTTAATGGGAAGGTTGAGGACTGGAGGGGTTATGTGTGGGGAACAGAAGAATTTGGGGTGGGGGCAGGAGGGACCTTTCAGATTTGTATTCTCCCCTTCAGCATATGTGCTAGATCTGGAGGGCCTCTTCCACTCTCCCTGCCCCCTATATATCCTGGGATGTGGAGGACCCTAGCATTGCCCCCCATGTGAGCTGAGACCTGGGAGCAGCGGGGGTCCAAGGTAACACAAATTTCATAATCTGAAATCCAGGAAAGGAATAGTTCAGATACATGGGTGAGTGGGATGGGGGAGGGGATTGATCAGAATATGTGGGGGAGGGGCTGCTTTGGAGGGGGTAGACTGGGTAGGGCTAGGGCATGGTTGAAGCAGGGGCTTCAGACCCAGGTAGAAATAGGAGGGAGAGTTACAGTTCAGTGTGCAGTTTGGGATACATTGTCAAGGTAGCATGTGTAATTCTAGTAAGCTGCTAAATTGAGATGTGTGTACAGTAGCACAGGGAGGGGGACAGCAAGGGGTAAATTCTGACAGGCTTCTGCAGTAAGCACCTTGTGCCGGATCCCACACAGAAGGTTTCTGGGTTTGACCTTGCATCTTGCTCAGCTCTGAACAAAATCTGAACCAACCGTGGCACATGTGGACACATGATGCACAAATGGAAAACTAGGGGCTAGTTCCATCAGGAGAAAGCCCCCCCATCCCAGCCCCCACTCCCAGTGAGCGCTGCAGCCCAGAGTGGCAGTGAACTGAAGGACTCAGGAAGGGCCACCATTTCCTATATTACTAACAAAAAGAAAAACAATACAAGTTTTATTTCTCCAGTATAATTCAGTTGATCACATAATTAAGTCTCTTCTTCATTCAAGAGTAACTTCATGTTTAATTTCATTTTCATTCATAACAATAGCTATTCAATGATTAAAGAATCTTCCCATATGTGTTAGTTTTCTTTTAATCCCCCTTTCCACCAGTGAACCTTGAGTACAGTTGTGGTTAGGGATTAGATACAGGCCTGGATCAGAATCTCTGTAAGATAACAGAGATGAGGTTCCTATTAAAAAATAGCTATTTTTCTGCAGCCATCTCACACTCAACACTGATTTCATCTTACACACAGTTATAGCACCCACAAATGGTGAGTTCAACAAAAACACCACTTCTGTATTCTCCACATCTACATCATTATGGACAGTGTCATGGGGTTGATACATCCTGTTGCAGGGTGTGTGGCTGCGTAAGGATAAAGGCAGGGGTTTGGGGGGAAAGAAATCTGTCCCCTTGGTCAAGACAGCTTGTCTTCAGGTGGTGACCTCATCCAGTGGTGGGTGCAGTGAGAGGTAGAGGCACCTGGGACCACCCTACTCAACCAGGTCCTGACCCAGGGTCTTGAGGAACCAATACTCCTGTGTCCAGACCTGATCTCTCACTGCAACAGCCCCATTCCCTTGGTCACTTCCCACCCTTACTTCCAGCATTGGTAATCTCCCAGCATCCGGCGTCTCTTCCTGGACATCATTGGCGGTCAACTGAGTGTCTGCAGGGGCCTCAGCGTGGCTGGCCCCTGCAGCCTGGAGGTCTAGCAGCTTCCTGGCAGGAGCCCACAACATAGCTTTGCTCTCCTCCTCAGTCCACCCAGGCTGAGCTGAGCTGCTCCTTTTATACTCTGTCTCCAGTCGGACCATGCCCAGGAAGGGGGTGTGGCCTCTTCAGCCCACATGGTGTAGTTAACTCAAGGAGTGCCAGTGCAGGGTTGATACACCCCATCACAGACAGTATTTCCCAAATTTTGGGATTAGCTAGGAGATCTTTTCAGGAGTAACTTCCTGTAGGGACTGGGTCACAAATGCCTTGGGAACCAAATACCTGGGCATTTTGCCTAGTTCCAAGTCACTTGGTGTGGAATTCTATCCCTGGATCATCTGAGACAATATTGACTTAAACAATTGAACCACATGGTGATCATGTGCACTTACTTCAGTCAATTATACGGTTTGGGGTCTGCTGCTGTTCACCTTTTCAGAGTGGAGATTTAAACACACTACTGTTTCTTTAACAATATGTCCAATAGCATGGAGTATTCTCTCCTGTTGACTGAACTACATTTGAATTTTCTCCATGTCACCATGCAGGGATAGGGAAGAAAACAAATCTGAAGTAAAGAATGATGGTCATGTGTCTGAAATTTCCCAATAAATCTGAACTACATTCTGTCAAACAAAACTAACATGCAGTTATATGACCAAGGAACCTTCATGAAAGATAGAAAACCCATATCACAGAGAGGTAGAAGACACTTTTATTTTCATTTAAAGGGAAATTCCAGAGTAGGTTACATCTGATAACTCAGAATGAGGATGAGAGATTCTCCCATAAAACCTGCTTCACTCAGTGCTGTCTCATTAGTGTTATTTACAAAAGTTTTAGCATCTTCATAAAGGGGGGGGGGGGAAACAGCTGACCTTCCCAGAAGTGGCTTTGCCAATAGAGGGAAAATGGGATTTGAACGGTGCTTGGGATCCATTTGAAATCCCCTTTCAAGTCTGTGACACTTTCATCTCCTGCCAGAGTGACCGATTTAGGATCAAAGACATCCAAGCACCATTCCCAAGCACAGATAGCTAAGAATACTACCTCACCAGACACTTTGGGAAGTGAAGGAATATGAAGGGGTGAACTCTGCATGGCTCACACACAAGGTAACAGTTCTGGGGTGATGTGACTCAGACATTCCGTCCTTCCCCTGCATCTCCTTCCAGTGTCACAGAGCCTGAAATGACCCTTATTTCCCTGACACTGCTCTGGCTCTTCACTATATTTAAATACATTTTAAATGAGAAAAATGGTCAACAAAATAACTGCTGTTCAGGATAATCCAGGGTAATGTGAGAACAACTGGGAATGAGACAATCTGTCCTCAAAGAGGAACTTGACGACTCGAACAATAACTTTGCACTGGAAGGAAGAGTATAAAAGTGAATCTCCAAGTTTGTTTCAATGAGAAAATGTGATGGTGGTTAGGTCAGATCAGGAGGAAATGTACTAGATAACCCCACCCACTATCCATGGCCCATGTCTTTACTGCAAGAATAGCTGTCTTTTTACATCAGGAAAGCGAACTCAAACTAGCTAACTCCATGGAAACCACAGTGATGAGACCCAGGTAGATTTTACCTCAACATAGCTGGTTGAAGACACCCCTTATCTCCCCCACCTGGGGTGATGGACATTCCTGGTAGAAAGGACACACACTCCCATGACTTGTAGGACAATGGAGTTGATAGAAAGGACCACAGGATCCACCCCAAAGATGGGCAGGCTTCAAAAGTGGGCAACTCATGTGTGGGAGCTGAGGGACTACAGTGTGCAAATGATGCAAACAGCCTTAACAGTCACTACCTGGGAACTACCAAAAGAATTTAGAAAAAAAAAATCCGCTGACAGCTCTAGAGAAGGTTGTTATGGAGTTTATATCCTTTATGGATTCTGTGATGATAGAGAAGGCCTGAGTTCTAAGTGAAGCTTTTCCCACACTCAAACATTCATAGGGTCTCTGTCCTGTGTGGACTTTCTGATGAGAGATAAGGAAGATGTCAGTAAAACTTTTCCTGCACTCACTGCATTCATAGGGCCTCAATCATGTGTGGATCCTCTGATGCATAGTAAGGTTTGAACTTTGAGTGAAGCTTTTCCCGCACTTGCAGCATTTGTAGGATCGCTCTCCTGTGGTGATTCTCTGATGTCTAATAAGGGCTGAGTTATGATTGAAGCTTTCGGCACACTCACAACATTCATAGGGTTTCTCTCCCGTGTGGACTTTTTGATGAGAGATAAGGGAGGCAATGTCAATGAAACTTTTCCCACACTCACTGCATTCATAGGGTCTCTCCCCTGTATGAATTAGCTGATGGGTAGAAAGGGCTGAGCTGTGAGTGAAGCTTTTCCCACACTCACAGTATTCATAGGGTCTCTCTCCTCTGTGTATTCGCTGATGTCTAATAAGGGCTGAGGTATGATTGAAGCTTTTCTCACACTCACAGCATTCATAGGCTCTCTCTTTTATGTGGATTATCTCATGTTGAATAAGGGCTGAGTGGTAATTGAAGTTTTTCCCACATTCAATGCATGTATTCTTTCTCTTTTCCCTGAGGATTTTCTCCTGGGATGTAGTTTCCTTGAGGTCCTTGTGAGTTCCCTGATAATTAATGGGTTCATCCACTTTCTCCTCTGAGTGGTTTCCCTGCTCTCTCTCTGGCCTGTGGTAACTTTCACCAGCTTTTCCCGGCTCACTGGGGCTGGACACATTCCCTTTGGATCTTCACAGTAATGCCTCACGTGCTTCTACTAGCTCAGCATCTTCCTGGTGAGGATTCTGCTCCTCGTTCTCCCTCACCTAACCATCACTTGCTAGAATAGAAGAGAAATCTCAGAATTAGGGATGGAAAGTCAGAGACCAAACCCAAGTAAGTGCTGGAGAGACAGAAAATAAAAATCAGGGACTGAATTCCTCCAAACTCTTCCCCATATGGGAGAGCGGAGGGAATCAATTCTGCTCCACATCCATGCACAGAGTTTGGATTCCCACCTGATCTGCTTCTGAGAGGTTCGCTGGGCTGACGGAGGTGGCACATCAGGGAGGTGAGCAGCAGCATGGGGGAGGGGGAGAGACCCAAGTTGCAGGGGGCAGTTGGATGACCAGATGTCAGAGCCAGGTGACTACTCCAGAGCGGGGATGCCCCTCCTCCGCCCTGCTCCATGTGTGCAGCTGCTGCTGTTCCTGTCCCCTCACCCCCCCCCCACCCTCCATTCATCCCTGGAGTCACCCCTGGCCACGCAAGACTGGGAGTGTCCTACTGACTGCTCTGCGGGGGTAAGAGGGGAGCTGATTGATGGGGGGTGTCCCCCTCCCCCACACCCATGTTCCCAATTTCCACTAAGCTGGGGTGACAGGACAGGGGGAATCTGTGTGTGCTGCTGCCTCTCTGGGGCTGGAGCTGCTGGCAGCTGATTGTGTCTAAACAAGCCTAGTTCAGGCTCCTGACCTTGAGAGTTTTCTTAAAGAGACAGTACACTCACTCACTCACTCAGGCATGTTCACACACACTCCTTCACACCATCCCGGTGTGTGAGGAAAGCTGGCAAATTAGATGGTATAGTTCAGGAGCCACAGACTAATTCCTCTGCCAAAGGAGAATGTGAAAAATAAGCATCAGGCCATGTGACTTCAGGAGGGACAGATTTGAAGATCCAAAGAGCATGCAGGGAAGAGACTGCAGCTCTTGTAGGAGGGGATGGAAAAGGAAGAGTCTCCATGGTTCATGGAGCCAATTAGCTCCTTTTATCATTTGTTTATCATTGTTATGGTCATCCCATATGTTATTTCAAATGTAATCATTGTGTATTAAATAGATTTAAGTTGTAGGTATAGACAGAAGTAAGACAGGGAGAGCCCTGCATGGATACAAAATTTGTATCCCCATCCAATCTGCAATCCGCAAAAATGGTCCATGAATATCTGCAGATTTGCAGGGCTCTAGGTACAAAATTTATACCTGCAGCTGATCCACAAAAATGGTCTGTATTCTCCATTAGGAGACGTGATCAAAGCGAAGGGCTAAGTCAATGAATCATAAAATCTTCAAATATAGGGCTGGAAGGGACCTCAAGAGGCCATCTACTCAATTCCCATAGCCCTGCAGCAGGATCAGGTATAAGTATGCCATAAATTTGTCTGACCTGTTCTTAAAACCCTCCTGGGACAAGGATTCCACAACCTCGCTTTGTAATCTATTCCAGTAATTCTCTATCCACATAGCTGGAAAGTTTTTTGTATTATCCACCCTCAACCTCCCTTGCAGCAGATGAAGCCAATTACTTCTCCTCCTACCTTCAGTGGACATGACGAACAATTAATCACCATCCTCTTATAACAACCCTTGACATATTTGAAGACTGTTCTCAGGTCCCCCCTCACTCTTTCCTCAAAACTAAACATGGCCAGTTCTTTCAACCTTCCCTCATAGGTCATGTCTGAGGATAAGGAGATAGCTTTTTCCTTCCGAATGGAGATACATAAGGTGAGGTCAGGGAAAAGGACGTTGGAGTAACTGACACAGTAAAGGATGAAAAGAGCTCTAGCTGCACAGATGGATAGGAAGGCCAGATGTTAGGGAAGTTACGGAAAAAGAAAATGCAAGGTGTAGGCACAGCCTGGATAGGAGGCCCTAGAGGTAGCTCCATGACAAAGGTATTGCACAGTTATGGGCCTGAGTGACAGGCAGGACAATGGTTCTGTTTGCGGTGGTAGAGAAAGAAGGTGGGGGGAAGGTTTGGGCAAAATATTAAGAGCTTTACTTCAGCTGTTGATCTTTAACTGATGGCTAGACAACAATGAGGAGATGAGAGAAAGAGAGAGGCTGAGATTTCAGTTGGGACAGAAGGAGACAGGTCAGGAGCAGACAGCTAGAACTGTGAGTTAGGAGCACAGAGATGGTAGTTGATTGTGTGTGTGGGGATGAGATTACCCAGAAATAAGGTGCAGAGGAAGAAAAGAAGGGGACCAAGGACAGAGCCCGGTGGAACCCAAACAGAAAGTTGGAATGGGGATGAGCCAGATCATTCTAAGGACACTGTAATGCAGTGATTGGAGAAGGAGGAGGATGTGACTCATCATGGATCTCTTGATGCCACCTGGCAGAGGGCACAAGGTGCCTAATGTTTTACTAGGATCCCACAGACTAGGTACATGCATATTAGTTCACCTAAAGGTGGCATGTCAGGTGTCTGTCGAGGAACTAGTTAGGTAGGTCTTAGGTAGCTCTTAAAACTTTGCCAGTCCAGCTCTGTTGTTTAAGGCTTTGAAAAAGTGCACACACACATGCGCACACACACACACCATCCAACATAGCGCTGCTGGCAAAAGCTCAATTATAGACACAGCTATAGTGACAAAAACATCCATTTTTAAAAATAGGAAACTAAATGCTCATAAGCTACATTAATGCAGAGTTAAGGTTGCCCAGTGCTGCCTCCTGCCTTGCACCATATAGGCAGTGACTAAACTTAAACCTCTGCAAACCAGGAAATGAGAAGTTAATGTAAACGTCACCCTTCCAATGCAACCAGCTGGGCCTTGAGTGGGCCTGACTGGTATATAAGGGCAGTCAGCAGCGAACCAGCTGAGCGGCGAACAGCAGAGGCTAACAGCGGGAGTTTGCCTGGGAGCTGTCCGAGAGGAGGTACGCTAAGTGCTGCATTAGGGGGGCTGTGTTGGTGAGTATCTGAGTGTCTGCTGCTGGGACAGTTGGTCAGTTTGACCGTGTGCTTGATTGCTTGCTTGTTTGTTTGTTTGAAAAGTGTGAATTGGGAGTGCTTTGTTCCAGCTGGGCCTTGAGTGGGCCTGACTGGTATATAAGGGCAGTCAGCAGCGAACCAGCTGAGCGGCGAACAGCAGAGGCTAACAGCGGGAGTTTGCCTGGGAGCTGTCCGAGAGGAGGTACGCTAAGTGCTGCATTAGGGGGGCTGTGTTGGTGAGTATCTGAGTGTCTGCTGCTGGGACAGTTGGTCAGTTTGACCGTGTGCTTGATTGCTTGCTTGTTTGTTTGAAAAGTGTGAATTGGGAGTGCTTTGTTCCAGCTGGGCCTTGAGTGGGCCTGACTGGTATATAAGGGCAGTCAGCAGCGAACCAGCTGAGCAGCGAACAGCAGAGGCTAACAGCGGGAGTTTGCCTAGGGAGAGCGCACTGAGGCTTTCATCTGCAGGTTTCTCCGAGTAGTTCCTGCAACAGTTGAGGAAGCTCCTAAGAGGACGGTGATATGGAAGGTGAGCGATCAGCTGTTGTAACCTGCACAGGTTGTGCCATGTTTGTCTTTCTTCCGCAGGACAGAAGCGACTTTGTCTGCACAAAGTGCAAGCTGGTCTCCATATTGGAGGAGAAGGTTCGAGGGCTGGAGAAACAAGTATCAACTCTGCGTTGCATAAGGGAAAATGAAGATTTCCTGGACAGACGTCAGGAGATGCTTCTACGGCCACAATGTTCTGAAGATTCAGAGCAGGCGCAGCAGGGACAGAAGGATTGTGAAGAGGTTTGGCAGCATGTGACCTCCAGAAGAAGAAAGAGGAGCGTCCATGCACCAGCAATGGAGATACAGGTGAGGAATCGTTTCCATGTTCTCTCTACAGGTGCTAATGCGGAGAGTGGACTAGACGGCCCATCTGAGGGAAGGGAGCAGAAGGAGACTCCACCGATTGGAACGCAAAAGATGCACTGTCCTAGGGATGGGGGTTCCACGACCACCACTCCCAAGAGGAGGAGGAGGGTGGTGGTGGTCGGGGACTCCCTCCTCAGGGGGACTGAGTCATCTATCTGCCGCCCTGACCGGGAAAACCGAGAGGTCTGCTGCTTGCCTGGAGCTAGGATACACGATGTGACGGAGAGACTGCCGAGACTCATCAAGCCCTCGGATCGCTACCCCTTCCTGCTTCTCCACGTGGGCACCAATGATACTGCCAAGAATGACCTTGAGCAGATCACTGCAGACTACGTGGCTCTGGGAAGAAGGATAAAGGAGTTTGAGGCGCAAGTGGTGTTCTCGTCCATCCTCCCTGTGCAAGGAAAAGGCCGGGGTAGAGACCGTCGAATCGTGGAAGTCAACGAATGGCTACGCAGGTGGTGTCGGAGAGAAGGCTTTGGATTCTTCGACCATGGGATGGTGTTCCAAGAAGAAGGAGTGCTAGGCAGAGACGGGCTCCACCTAACGAAGAGAGGGAAGAGCATCTTCGCCAGCAGGCTGGCTAACCTAGTGAGGAGGGCTTTAAACTAGGTTCACCGGGGGAAGGAGACCAAAGCCCTGAGGTAAGTGGGGAAATGGGATCCTGGGAGGAAACACAAGCAGGAGAGCGCAACAGGGGAGGACTCCTGTCTCATGCTGAGAAAGAGGGACGATCATTGAGTTATCTTAAGTGCCTATACACAAATGCAAGAAGCCTGGGAAACAAGCAGGGAGAACTGGAAGTCCTGGCACAGTCAGGGAACTATGATGTGATTGGAATAACAGAGACTTGGTGGGATAACTCACATGACTGGAGTACTGTCATGGATGGATATAAACTGTTCAGGAAGGACAGGCAGGGCAGAAAAGGTGGGGGAGTTGCGTTGTATGTAAGAGAGGAGTATGACTGCTCAGAGCTCCGGTATGATACTGCAGAAAAACCTGAGAGTCTCTGGATAAAGTTGAGAAGTGTGAGCAACAAGGGTGATGTCGTGGTTGGAGTCTGCTATAGACCACCAGACCAGGGGGACGAGGTGGACGAGGCTTTCTTCTGGCAACTAGCAGAAGTTGCTAGATCACAGGCCCTGGTTCTCATGGGAGACTTTAATCACCCTGATATCTGCTGGGAGAGCAATACAGCGGTGCACAGGCAATCCAGGAAATTTTTGGAAAGTGTAGGGGACAATTTCCTGGTGCAAGTGCTGGAGGAACCAACTAGGGGCAAAGCTTTTCTTGACCTGCTGCTCACAAACAGGGAAGAACTAGTAGGGGAAGCAAAAGTGGATGGGAACCTGGGAGGCAGTGACCATGAGATGGTCGAGTTCAGGATCCTGACACAAGGAAGAAAGGAGAGCAGCAGAATACGGACCCTGGACTTCAGAAAAGCAGACTTTGACTCCCTCAGGGAACAGATGGGCAGGATCCCCTGGGAGAATAACATGAAGGGCAAAGGGGTCCAGGAGAGCTGGCTGTATTTTAAAGAATCCTTATTGAGGTTGCAGGAACAAACCATCCCGATGTGTAGAAAGAATAGTAAATATGGCAGGCGACCAGCTTGGCTAAACAGTGAAATCCTTGCTGATCTTAAACGCAAAAAAGAGGCTTATAAGGAGTGGAAGATTGGACAAATGACCAGGGAGGAGTATAAAAATATTGCTCAGGCGTGCAGGAGTGAAATCAGGAAGGCCAAATCACACTTGGAGTTGCAGTTAGCAAGAGATGTTAAGAGTAACAAGAAGGGTTTCTTCAGGTATGTTAGCAACAAGAAGAAAATCAAGGAAAGTGTGGGCCCCTTACTGAATGAGGGAGGCAACCTAGTGACCGAGGATGTGGAAAAAGCTAATGTACTCAATGATTTTTTTGCCTCTGTCTTCACGCACAAGGTCAGCTCCCAGATTGCTGCACTGGGCAGTACAGCATGGGGAGAAGGTGACCAACCCTCTGTGGAGAAAGAAGTGGTTCGGGACTATTTAGAAAAACTGGACGTGCACAAGTCCATGGGGCCGGATGCGCTGCATCCGAGGGTGCTAAAGGAGTTGGCGGGTGAGATTGCAGAGCCATTAGCCATTATTTTTGAAAACTCATGGCGATCGGGGGAGGTCCCAGATGACTGGAAAAAGGCTAATGTAGTGCCCATCTTTAAAAAAGGGAAGGAGGAGGATCCGGGGAACTACAGGCCAGTCAGCCTCACCTCAGTCCCTGGAAAAATCATGGAGCAGGTCCTCAAGGAATCAATTATGAAACATTTAGAGGACAGGAAAGTGATCAGGAACAGTCAGCATGGATTCACGAAGGGGAAGTCGTGCCTGACTAACCTAATTGCCTTCTATGATGAGATAACTGGCTCTGTGGATGAGGGGAAAGCAGTGGATGTCTTATTTCTTGACTTTAGCAAAGCTTTTGATACTGTTTCCCACAGTATTCTTGCCACCAAGTTAAAGAAGTATGGGCTGGATGAATGGACTGTAAGGTGGATAGAAAGCTGGCTAGATCGTCGGGCTCAACGGGTAGTGATCAATGGCTCCATGTCTAGTTGGCAGCTGGTTTCAAGTGGAGTGCCCCAAGGGTCGGTCCTGGGGCCGGTTTTGTTTAATATCTTTATTAATGATCTGGAGGATGGTGTGGACTGCACTCTCAGCAAGTTTGCAGATGACACTAAACTAGGAGGCGTGGTAGATACACTAGAGGGTAGGGATCGGATACAGAGGGACCTAGACAAATTAGAGGATTGGGCAGAAAAAAACCTGATGAGGTTCAACAAGGACAAGTGCAGAGTCCTGCACTTAGGACGGAAGAATCCCATGCACTGCTACAGACTAGGGACCGAATGGCTAGGTAGCAGTTCTGCTGAAAAGGACCTAGGGGTCACAGTGGACGAGAAGCTGGATATGAGTCAACAGTGTGCTCTTGTTGCCAAGAAGGCTAACGGCATTTTGGGCTGTATAAGTAGGGGCATTGCCAGCAGATCGAGGAACGTGATCGTTCCCCTTTATTCGACATTGGTGAGGCCTCATCTGGAATACTGTGTCCAGTTTTGGTCCCCACACTACAAGAAGGATGTGGAAAAATTGGAAAGAGTCCAGCGGAGGGCAACAAAAATGATTAGGGGTCTGGAGCACATGACTTATGAGGAGAGGCTGAGAGAACTGGGATTGTTTAGTCTCCAGAAGAGAAGAATGAGGGGGGATTTGATAGCAGCCTTCAACTACCTGAAGGGGGGTTCCAAAGAGGATGGAGCTCGGCTGTTCTCAGTGGTGGCAGATGACAGAACAAGGAGCAATGGTCTCAAGTTGCAGTGGGGGAGGTCCAGGTTGGATATCAGGAAAAACTATTTCACTAGGAGGGTGGTGAAACACTGGAATGCGTTACCTAGGGAGGTGGTGGAGTCTCCTTCCTTGGAGGTTTTTAAGGCCCGGCTTGACAAAGCCCTGGCTGGGATAATTTAGCTGGGAATTGGTCCTGCTTTGAGCAGGGGGTTGGACTAGATGACCTCTTGAGGTCCCTTCCAACTCTGATATTCTATGATTCTATGATTCTATGAACCTTAACTTTGCTCCCAACCCTTAACCCTGCAGAATGGTTCTGTGTGTGCGGTGCAAAGGTTAACAAACTGCCACAGGAACTCAGGTAATCAGCTCAATGCAGCAATAAAGGGATGAATTCTATGGTCTGTGTTATAAAGGACATCAGAATAGATGACCTAATAGTCACATCTGGCCTTAAAATCTATGAACCTATAATCTATACAAGGAAACACTAAGAGAATGTGCCATTGTTTGTGTTGTGTTCACAGATGGGAATCCCAACATTTATTGGCATGCCCTCCAGCTGTGTGCACTGTGCCAGCTGTAGCTGTAACTGGATGATGGAGGGATTGGTTGGAGCAGCTGGTCAGAGCTGTGACTGTGCTACGAAGAGAGGTGCATGTGAAACTTGGGGGGGCAATTCTGCCTCATTTCTGTGCTGAGTGTTGTAGGCTTTGTCAGCAAAGGTGCCCAAGGGTGTGTTCTTGCCATGGGGATTGTCAGCACTCTGATGGCGTATGTTCTAGTGATCTGTGAGACTTAGTGAAGGGTTAAGTGAAGGCAGTAACTCAAAAGGAAAACTCAGGTTGAGGGCAAAGGGGTGGTAACACTTTGCAAGTCTCAGATGGTCTGTGTGCACGAGGTTCAGTACTGGAGTGCGGGCCAGGGGGAGGAAGCTTCTGTTTGCTATGACAGGGATGAGCCTGAATATTATCTTAGCAAAGAGAAGTTGTTAGACTTTCTGCTATACGGCTCTGTTCCCAGAGCGTTCTGTAACAGGGGAGGGGAGAGCGCTAGTTTGTGTATCATTCGCATGTCAGGATGTTGTTGAAACAGGGCAGAGTAGAGGTGGCATTGTGGGGTGGCGTGAACCTTAACTCTGCATTTCCTCTTCTAAGAGCTGAGGGGATGGGAATCCTTACCCAGCGAGGTCACATTCTCATAGTTCTCCTGCATGACATCTCTGTAGAGGGCTCTCTGAGCGGGGTCCAGCAGAGCCCATTCCCCCTTGGTGAAATACACAGCCACCTCCTCAAAGGCCACTGGCCCCTGAAAGAGCAAGAGTCCCCCACTTAGAACCTGCTGCCCCAGTCACAGCCCCACTATTCATGGGGGAAATGAGCCAATCAAATGGATACACTGAGACAGAGACAGTCAGCAGAGTCCTATCCCCATATTGCTGAGAGCAGCCAGAAGGCATCTGGGTGAGGGGAGAAAGAGTGAGCCCCTTGTCTCTCCCAGCAAATCCATTTCACACCTACTAGCAGAGGCTGATACAGGAGATGGAGCTCCCAGTAGGGTCCATGCAGAGCCCTATGGCAGGAATCCCAACACCCTCTCCACTGCCAGCAGCTGGATGTGAGGGGCTGGGATATTTTCCCTACACCTTCCTACATCTTTCCATGTCACACCAGCCTCTAGCTAGGAGGTTGAGGGTTCATCACTAGAAGTCTGGTCAGTTTTACCCACCCTGTGCAGAGGGTTGCATTGTCTATTTCCTGTTTCACAAATTAGGGAATTTTCTGTCCCAGCGTACAAGCATTTGTTCTGAGGATCTAGGCCTATGTTAAACAAGTCCCAGCGGGTTTGTCATACTCTGTTCCCCTCCCTTTCCTCACCCAGGGTATTCCCTGCCCCTCCAAACCTAACTCCCCAGAAGTTGCCATCTCTTCAGTATTTACTGCCCCTCTCCCTCCAGCAGTAACCCACCAGCAGTAACCCACCAGTAACCCCCCAATAACTCCTACCTGAGCTGGCTCCACTGCAGCCATTTCTCTTCCCTGTCCCTTGTGAGGACGGGATGAGCTGGAGTGAGCTGTGGGCATCATTATGCAGCCTGGCAGGGCGAGAAGGTTGTGGAGGTTTCAGAACTGGCTTTAGTTCATTCCCCCCGGCTCTTTCCCTGCAGGCAGAGATTGCAGATTCTGCCATGCTGGGAACATGCTCAGTCCACATAATCCAGCACAGCCCTTGCCCCTGTCCTCTGCCCCCCCTCCCACACCACCACCACTGCCCTGCAACCAGGGCTAAACCCACCAAGACATTTTCAAACCCTCCCAGCAACAGGGTGTGAATTAAACATTAGAAAAGACGAGAACCAAAGGAGCCCCTTTGGGGAATACCCCTGACACTGTCCCCAGGGCAGCACTCTCCTGCAGCAGGGGGAACAGGGAGAGTCAGGGGCTGGTTTTTCCTTTCTCTGCTCCTCACCTTGTTCACAGGAAAGTGACCCTGTGCAGAGATGCTGCAGTGAGTGTGCCTGAGATCAGAGATCCAGAAATCTGCCCCCACCCCTTCTACTTTCTCCTCACACCATCTTCCATCTCTTCCTCCTCTTTCCTAGCACCCTATCCCCCCTGGTTGGGAGACGTAGTCACCATCCTATTCTTGGGGGCTTTCTCTCTCCCCTGGCTGGCCCAGCTCTGCACGTGCAGGGAAGGGGGTACCAGTCAGGAAGACCTGCTTTATCCACACAAGTTACTGGACACCACAGAGAGCCAGTGGAAGCAGGTCAGACTCGTTGATAGAAGGATCTTTCTGGCCTTAATGATGGCAGCAGCTGTGGGCCCCGCACACCCAGAGAGCAGAGATGGGGGGGGGGGGGGCACTGTGCAGTCAGGTACCTGCCCAGCCCCAAGGGCTCAGTCATCTGGAGTTTCAGCTCGGGAGTTGCCGTCAGCAGAATCAGGGGCGGTTTCTAGCCTGAGGTCTCCCTACACGGCCGGGCACGGAGGGGTTAATGACGGGCTCTCCCCAGCACAGATCCCGCTGGGGAAGCAACAGCTGTTCAGCTCTCAGGTCAAAACGGGGGCAGCAGCGTCTGGTCTCTCAGGAGCTGTCCGGGGTCTGATGCTCTCGGTTCTTTGCTCTCCCGGCTCCTGCCTCCTTCCTCCCGGCACCCACCGCTCCCAGCTGCTCCAGCCCCTTCCTGTGCCCTGCAAACCCCACCCGGGCTGCCGCGCTCGCCGGGGCTGTCTGCAGTGACTGGGACTCGCCCCAGCTCAGCTGACACCATCTGCCTAGCCAGGCACTGCACGGGAGGGAACGCGGGGGGGGGGGGAGGAGTCCCGCATGCGCAGAGGCAGAGCTCACAGAGGCTGCATTTCCCAGAGCACCTGGCACATGCCCCCACCCCCTGCTTTAGGCTGGGGGGGAAGAGAACAAGGGAGGGGCGGAGTGTAATCAGCTGCTGGGTGAGCGCCGCGCTGCTGTTTCTCCATTGTGATCTGGGAGCCCAGGCAGAGCAAAAGGGTCCGTGCCGGGGAGACCTTCATTAACTCCTCACCGTCCGGCCTGGCCTGGGCCCTTCTCCCGCCGGAGCCGCCCTGGGCTCTGCCCGCCCCATTGCAGAGCTGCAGCCTCCAGGTACCGGAGCGAGCCCCGGGGCCGGGCGGTGACTCTGCCCCAGTGTCCGTCGGGGGGACCCGGCATCTCGCAGCGCCGGGATCTGCTCCCTGGGGCAGCGCCCGCGGGGGGCTCGGAGCTGCTGTCCCCGCAGGAGCCCAACGCCCCCGGCCCGGCCAGGCTCTGCCCTGGGGCACCACGGGGGTCTCGGGGAGGGGACCAGCGCCTACTCGGGGTCCCTGTATGGGGTTGGGTGGGGACTGCAAGGGGGGGGGACCTGGGAAAAGGAGCAGATGGAAAATGTCTGTGCAACCCGGAGATGGCCGGGGGAGGAGAAGAGCAGGTGACCCCCCGAGGAGCGGAGAGAGAAGGGGAGGGCTGAGATCCCCTCGGATTTACTGCTGCCGCCTCCCGTGGGGACCCCCATCCTCTCCAGCCCTGCCCCCTTTCTCTCTAGAGAACAATGAGCAACATCCAGAGTGATTTCCCCTATCCTCAAATCCCTGAGAAGGTCTCTGTTCCCCTCCCCTGATTGTGCCCCATTTTCTCTCCACTTCACCAATGGCCAGTTCAAATCTCAGGTTTGGGGTGTTTCCCCCCATTTTTACCTGCAGTGATTTGTCCTTGTTTAGGAGGGAAATCGTTCCCCTGAGTGATTTCTGAACTGGGAAGAGGGTTAATGGGCAGAGGCTGGGAGAGCCCTGAGACAGGGATACCTCTGGGCTGGGGGGCCACTCTCTGCTGGCAACAGGACATGAAAAAGCCCAGGAAGGGAGGGGAGGAGCAAACGTCCCCCATGGAGACGGCCCAGCCCCAGGTTTCCCAGTCCCAGCTACTTCCCCCTGCCCAACCCAGCAGCCCCCCCAAGACACCACCTGCCAGTCACATTTCCAGACCCCACAGCCAGTGATATTCTGACTCCAGCCCCCACTCCTTTGCCCTGTGAAAGTCACATCACCCAGGGCTCCCTGCTGTCCCTGTGAATGTCAGGTAGGAAGAATCCATCCCATTCTGTTGTTGATTGAATATCAGCTGTATAATCCCCTCAAGTTTCCCCTCTTTTCTCTTGAACGGTTGAATGGTGACATAAAATCTCCTCAGATGTTGGTGCTTCTCTCTTATATTGGGAAATATTTAGTTTGTGCCCCATTTTCTCCTCAGTTCTGAAATACTGATATCAAATTCTTGAAAATCTTCCTGCTTTTCTCTCCAGGCGTCTGACTGAGATCAGGGCTTATCGTACTGAGCATGGCACAGGCCTTGCTTGAGATCAGGCCCCCCAGTGTGCCGGGCACTGCACAAACCCTGACTAAGTTTGGGGCACTCGTTGTGCCAGGAACTGCACAGACCTCTACAGAGAGCAGGGACCTTGTTGGGCCGGGTGCTACAGTGATCCTGACTGAGCTCCGGGCCTCAACATAAAGTGAAATCAGGCTCCCATTGTGCCAGGCGCTGCAGAGACAACAAACGAAATCTGGGACCTTGTTGTTCCTGGAGCTGCAGAGACCCCAACTGAGATCTGGGTCCTGTTCTGCCAGGTGCTGCAGAGACCCCAACAGAGGTCAGACCCCACTGTTGTGACAGGTGCTGTGGAGACCCCATCTGACATCAGGCCCCCGATTGTGCCAGATAAAACTGAGACCAGGACCGAGATCACGGTTCCCCTTGTGCCGGGCAGCGCACGACTGCGGCCCAGATTTCTGCCTCCATTGTCTCAAGATGTCATCAAGTCCAGCTCGCTCTGCTGAGGCAGGACCAAGTATATGTAGATTATCTCTGACAAAGGTTCGTCCTACCTGTTCTTAAAAACTTCCAGGGAAAGAGACTCCACAGCCACCCTTGTAAGACTATTCCAGAGCTGGACTACCTTAGCTCTGGTGACACCCACACAGATTTTAGTTGGTGAGTGGCTATGGAGAGAGAGTCCCTAGTGAGTGGGCAGCTGGGTAAAGAGAGTAAAGTTGGGAGGAGAAACTTTGACGTGTCCAAGGTCACCCAGGCAGTCCGTGACAGAGCTAGAAATATATCCCAGTTCTAGTGCCACTGTACTGCTGTTTTGGATACTGAAGGTCTCTGCCACACTGGTGTTTTAGAGTGGTAGCAATGTTAGTCTGTATCAGCAAAAACAACGAGGAGTACTTGTGGCAGCTTAGAGACTAACACATTTACTTGAGCATAAGCTTTTGTGGGCTAAAACCCACTTAATCAGATGCATGGAGTGGAAAATACAGTAGGCAGAATATATACACACAGTACATGGAAACAATGGGAGTTGCCTTACCAAGTGGGGGTTCAGTTCTAATGAGGCAATTCAATTAAAGTGGAAGTGAGCTATCATCAACAGGATGAAAAATCACTTTTGTAGTGGTAATCAGGGTGGCCCATTTAAAACAGTTGACAAGAAGGTGTGAGTAACAGTAGGGGGAAATTAGCATGGGGAAATTTAGTTTTTAGTTTCTGTAGTGACCCATCCATTCCCAGTCTTTATTCAGGCCTAATTTGATGGTGTCCATTTTGCAAATTAATTCCAGTTCTGCAGTTTGTCGTTGGAGTCTGGTTTTGAAGTTTTTTGTTGAAGAATTGCCAGTTTTAAGTCTGTTATTGAGTGTCTAGGGAGATTGAAGTGTTCTCCAACTGGGTTTTGAATGTTATAATTCTTGACGTCTGATTTTTCTCCAATTATTCTTTTGCATAGAGACTGTCCGGTTTGGCCAATGTACATGGCAGAGGGGCATTGCTGGCACATGATGGCATATATCACATTGGTTTTAGGCACTGGTGCAAAACCTTAGTATAGACAGAATTTACACTAGTGCACTGTGATTGGCACTGGTGCACCCTGTCCCTGTTTGAAGGCTTGTGGGCAGGACAGTGACCTTACTGAGTCCTGGGGCTGGCTGAACAGTGCAGCTGGTAACGGAGGGACAGCAGTGAATGGTGGAGGTATGAGCCAGGAGCACAGTCCCACAGGACTGGACACTGACTTCTCCTGACCCAGGGGACACCACCCAGCTGTGTGCGGGGACCGCAGCTGAGCTTCCCTTCCAAGACCGCGTATGCATCCATGGACAAACCACCTCTTCCTGCAGGCTAATGCAGTGGGGCCTGGAGACCTTTCCAAGCTGTGGGTGACGGGACTCTGGCATTACTGGGGTTTGTTCCTGGCTCTGTCACGGACCTGCTTGGGGGGTGACCTTGGGGAACTCACAGCCCCTCTGTGTTTTCCTCCTACCCATTGTCTACTTGGATTGTGATCTCTTTGGGGCAAGGACTGTCACTCTCTGTCTGTGCAGTGCCCAGCACAATGGGGGTGCTGATCTCAGTCAGGTTCTCTGCCATGCACAGCACGATGGGGCCCTGATCTCCATAAGTGTCTGTGCAATGCAAGGCACAGTTTATAGACTCACAGACTTTAAGACCAGAAGGGACCATCATGATCATCTAGTCTGACCTCCTGCACATCGCAGGCCACAGAACCTTCCTCACCCACTCCTATAATAGACCCCTAACCTCTGGCTGAGATAATGAAGTCCTCAAATCATTATTTAAAAACTTAAAATTACAAAAAATCCACCATTTACATTAGTTTAAACCTGCAAATGACCCATGCCATGCCCCATGCTGCAGAGGGAGGCAAAAAAAAAAATACCCCAGGGTCTCTACCAATCTGAGTCTGGGCAAAATCCCTTCTCATCCCCAAATATGGCAATCAATTAGACCCTGAGCATGTGGGCAAGACCCAGCAGCCAGGCACCTGGGAAAGAATTCTCTGTATTAATTGAGACATCCCCATCGAGTGTCCCATCACCGGCCTTTAGAGATATTTGCTGCTAGCAGTTGCAGATCGACTACATGCCATTGTAGGCAGTCCCATCATACCTACCCCTCCATAAAGGTAACGAGCTCAGTCTTGAAACCAGTTAGGTTTTTTGCCCCCACTGCTTCCCTTAGGAGGCTGTTCCAAAACTTCACTCTGATGGTTAGAAACCTTCGCCTAATTTCAAGCCAAAACTTAGATGGCCAATATCCATTTGTTCCAGTGCCAACGTTGGTACTTAACCTAAATAACTTCTCTCCTTCCCTGGTATTTGTCATAAGTGAACCTAAGAACATTAGAATGACCATACTGGATCAGATCAAAGGTCCATCCAGCCCAGTATCCTGTCTACCAACAGTGGCCCATGCTAGGTGCCCCAGAGGGAGTGAACCTAACAGGTAATGATCAAGTGATCTCTTTCCTGCCATCCATCTTCATCCAAACAGATACTAGGGACACTAATGTCCTTCTGATATATTTATAGAGAGCAATCATATCTCCCCTCAGCCTTCTTTTGGTTAGGCTAAACAAACCAAGCTCCTTGAGTCTCCTCTCGTAAGGCAGACTTTCCATTTGTCGGATCATTCTAGTACAGGGCTCAGCAACCTTTATCGGCCGAGGACCACATCTGGGTGGGGAAATAGTGTGCAGGGCCAGGGCAAGGGGTTGGGGTGTGGGAGGGGGTGTGGTGTCTAGGAAGGGGCTCAGAGCAAGGGATTGGGGCAGAGGAATGGTGCGGGTTGTATGGGGGGGCTCAGGGAAGGGGGTTGGGGTGCAGGAGGTGTGTGGACTGCAGGAGGGGGCTCAGGGCAGGGGGTTGGGGTGCATGGGGTGCAGGATGCACCAGGGAGCTCAGGGCAGGGGTTGGGGTGCAGGGTGCAGCAGGAAGCTCAGGGCAGAGGGTTGGGGTGCAGGATGCAGCAGGGAGCTCAGGGCAGAGGGTTGGGGTGTAGGAGTGTGGGGTGTATGAGGGGGCTCAGGGCAGGGAGTTGGGGTCAGGGTACAGGAGGGGTTCGGGCTCTGTCCCCGCTTACCTCAAGTGGCTCCGGGGCGGCAGCAGAGCTTACCAGGGCCAGCGCTGGCTCCCTGCATGCCTGCCCTGTCCCTCAACTCAAGGAAGTGCTGCGGCCCCTGGGGGAAGTGGGGGCGGAAGGCTCTGCATGCGCTGCCCTTGCCTCGCCTCCAGGTACCTCCTCCAAAGCTCCCATTGGCCGCGATTCCCCGTTCCTGGCCAATGGGAGCTGCAGGGGGTGATGCCTGGAGGTAAGGGCAATGAATCGAGCCCTCTGTCATCCCTCCCCCGTCTGGGGGCCGCAGTGCTGGTGGCGTTGCAGGTCATAGTTTGCCCAGGCCTGTCCTCGTAGCCCTTCTCTGCATGTGTTCCACTTTGAGTTCATCCTTCTTAAACATGGGAGACCAGAATTGCCAACAGTATTTCAGATGAGGTATCAGTGGTGCCTTATAATAGTACTAACATATTGCTTATTGCAAAAATTCTTGCACTATTAATTTTCATCCCATTTCTATTACTCCAGCTTTCAAGACGGAGTACAGATCTTCTTGTATAATATTCCTGTCCTCCTCCATATTGGCAATCCCTCCCAGCTTTGTGTCACACTCCCACTTTTTGTGCCAGTATCACTAATAAAAATGTTGAATAAGATCAGTCCCAAGACTAATCTCTGAGGAACTCCACTAGTAACCAACCTCCAGCCTGACAACTCACCATTCAGTATGACCCCTTGTAGTCTCCTCTGTAACCAATTCCTTATTGACCATTCAGTTCTCGTATTAATCCCCATCGTCTCCAATGTAAGGAATCGTTTCCCATGTGAAACTGTATCAAATGCCTTACTGACATCCAGATAGATTAGAGCTACTGCATTTCTTTTGTCCAAAACATTAGTTGCTTTCTCACAGAAGGAGATCGGGTTTCTCTGACACCATCTACCTTTTGTAACACCATGTTTTATTTATTTATAGTGCTGAAGGCTGGAAGGAACTGTTAGCAATAGGCTGAGAATGGCCATGTAGTGGTGGGGGAGGGGATGCGGTGTTGGAGGTGTATCTGGGATTTTATTTTGTAGGAATCAATGTCTCTGCTCCCTGTGGCCGTGGTGCCTTCCATACCAAAGCAGCATATCAGCAGCGCAGACGCACACACCATAGCTCCATCTGGAACAAGCAGCAATCACTGCCAGATGGGATTGGTGATTTTTCAGGGGCCTAGCTTGATTATGCCTGGCTGGGGTGGATTCAGTTGGATGAGAGTCTGGGGCTCTGATAGTTTGGGATGTTCCTTTTTGCATAGTCAGTTATTTCCCTTTATTGTTTTACCCCCACCTATGCCCAATGCCACTCTCTTCTTAACTTGCTTTGGTTATTTCACTTTTAAATGGGATCTAATAATTGCAAAGCTGAATGAAAGATAAAACAAACAGAACCATTTGAATTTTGGCACATAGATGGTAGAACTACCTAGTGAAGGTATGCTGTAACGACCTGGTTATCTATAGCGTTTTCTGATGTCAAAAAGCCAAAAGCGCTTTTTAGGGTGAAAGGGCTCATCAGGTGTTTGCTCTCTAGGGAGCATGTCACCGGCCAGGGCTTGCAGTCTTTCAGGAGTGGTGCGCTGGATTGTATTTAGTAATCTCAAAATAAAAGGTTAAGACTGCTGGTTCACAATATCCAATGAAATCTTGCAAACGATTATACAAATAGACTATAATGCTGTTAAAATGACATTGTATTAATACGGATTCAAAACTGAAATTAAAATTAGGAGATAAACACATGAGAAATGAACTGACACCTAATTTCTATTTCTTAATGACTGAAATTTTGACATTCATTCTCATCAGCTTTTTTTTCAAAGCAATGCACAGCACACAGTCAAGTTAATTAATGAAAGCACGCCAATTATTGACTGCTTTGTGTTGCATAAGCATCTGATTAAGGACCCATTTACAACTGTACCACTGTAAGTGAAAATGAATCAACACAGCTTAGCTCCAATGTGTTTAAATGTGAATGAAAAGTTTCTAAATTAAATGCATGGCAGCATAGTAAACACAGAGAAAATACACAGAAGTGCCTTACCCAGTCCTGTTGATTTTTTTTGTCCCAACCCCCCATGAGTTCTGGCCTCTCAGTCAACTCAGTTCCCAGTCCCACATCAGCTGTGCCCTCTCCCAGCCTAACCCGTTTCTACTGCAGTACTTCATCCTCCTCATCCAGGCAGGGGGGTGGTGCTGCATCACCCAAGGCACCTGCATTAATCACTGTCCCACATACTGGGGCTATTTAGATTTCAGAGAATGATTTATCAAGTCACTCACTCTGGGAGGTGGGACAGAGGAGTGGTTGAGACGGAGTTTGCGCCCCACACTCTGTAGAGCCATGTTCGATCCTGATAGCTTTCATGTTACCTCATCCTCCACCCTCCCCCATGTGTGTCTGCTCATGTGTCAGAGTGTCACCTTCTGATCATAAAGCCACTGGCCTCAGCAGAGCTCCCAAACAGGAGCTACATCATGATGGGGTTACGGTACTGAGAATAAAACACATCACAAGGAGGGTGTAATTATCTTCAAAGCAAGCATTACAGTCTAGAATGTGAAAGAATTAAAGTACTTAAAAGTATGCTTGAAAGGATTGGGTTTTTATTAATAAATTGCAGTAAAATGTTGATTTCAGTGTACACACAGATGAAAGAATATTTATATAGGTAAAACACAAATGCTTCTGGAGAAAGTCGAGTTTGATTTAAGGATATTTACACTGTATATTTTGCATGTGACATTGACAATTTGTGTTTGAACAGTTATAAAGATTTGGCTTTTTGAATCTCAACATTTACTGTAATTAAAGAATCGTTGTCTGATGACCCCCCATAACTTCCCACAGCTCTGAAAATTTAAATTGTAAACATTGAAATAAAAAAAAAAGACAAAATGAATTTTGCCAAACCCACTGAACAGCAATCGCAATATGATAGGGGATGGAAATTCAAAGCTAAGGCACCCAACCTTAATTCTTCCCTGTAGTGACACCAGGCAATCGCCATAGGGCTATAAATAAGGCATTTTAGTGTATAAAGTCCCAGATTAGATTATACCGATTTGTAAAGACATGAGAACTTTCTCTCAGGGTATCACCTTCACTGGGTTGTTTCCTTTATTGGTAATTCCCAGAAGTCAATAGATAAATAACATTCTATCAGTTCTGAAATGACTGTTTCAGATTTCTGGGGAGTATCTATAATGTTGCACTAGGGGCCAGGTCCTTGGAGAGATGGAGCCTTGGTTTCATTTTAACTTGTGCGTGCTCAAGAGCTTCCGGAATTTGGTTCAAAGTATTTACATGTTTCCCTGGCCTGTTCTTAAAAGTGCTGCTATAGAAAGTGGGGAGGGGCAGGAACTCACTGCAGGATCAGTCGCTGAGTCCCTTAAATATTTATAGCTCATTGGAAGAAGGATGGGGATTGGTGGGCGTCTGGGGATTTCATAATAAACACACAAATATTGTTCTGAATGAATTTTCATCTTCTAATTCCCTTAACCCACTAATTATCCCTGGCTGCCCCCAGCAGTCTGGGGAGGGAGTACTAATAACCTCCTTTAGCCAGTGTGGAACCTAAGGCACAAGGATCTTTCAGTGGCTGGCTCAAAGTCACCCAAGAGTGAAATTCACTTCACTGGATGAATCCCTAATTGCTGGGCTCTGCAAAGGGGTGGAGAGGTGAAATCCATCCCCCATTCCTGGGCATGGACCCCACCCCGTGCCCCCCAATCCTCACCCCACACTCAAACACTACCCCAACCTTCCCCTGCAGTGATGGACCCACTTGATGCTGCCAGTGCCTTCTGCCATGGGACCTAGAGGGGGCAGAGGCCCAACTCCAGAACTGCTACCCCTGCTCACAGCCCCCATGCTGTGCTGGAGTTGCCCTGGCTTTCCACTCTGCAGATGGGTCTAGCTGTCTGGGGACCCAGCCCGTGCACCCATCACACCCAAACTTCCTCACAACACACATCCCATGATAGGGAAGGACCATCTGGGGCTGGCTGCAGTCTCCCCTTTGCTGCTGTGACAGGAATAGTGTGGTCCCTCATATAGGACACAAACACCCAGGGGGAGAAGGGAAATGTAGTTTCTTCCAGGGGCTTGAAAATGTTTGGTTTAGAGTCCTGAGCTCTGTCTTCCTGTTTGTCTCCTTCTGCCACTTTGAGATCTCTTGGAGAAACAAGATGGGTGAGGTTATTTCTTTTAGAACCAATTAAAAATACCTCTCTTTGATGTCCTAGGACCAAAATGGCTACAACAACTCTTTTTCCCTTTGTACCCCCTCCCCCTCTCACCGTCTTGTCAGCTGAGATTGTCCCATGTGATGGGAAAATAAGGGTTCAGTCCTGTAACTGGATTGGGTCTCACCAGTACTAACAGAAGTGAAAGCCTGTGTGCATTAATGATAGCAGCAGCTCTGGGACTCGGAGACATAGGGAGAAGAGACAGAAGTGAGCAGGTTATGTTTGTGCCGGGTGTGAGTTACGCATGTGGGACTTTTGCACCAGTGCATACGCACAGAATTCACGTCCAGTGCAGAATTTTTTTTTTTTTTTGTATGAAGAAAATAAATTCTGCCCAAGAAGTTTTGCCGTTCTGCCTATCACCCACGCTGTGGCACCAGAACAGCCAGCAGCCAGCTTGATTCATGTTGGTGGGACATTGTTGCCCTGAGCTATACCCCAAATAGGAAGAGAGTTAGTTGCTGCAACTTGGGAGAGTCCTGAGACAGGCCCACCTCTGGGGTGGGAGGGGGGAACAGGTCATTGTCTACTCGCAAGAGGGTGTGGAAGGGGCACAGGAGAAACAAGTGTCCCCTATGGAGACTGCCCAGCCCCAGGTTACCCAGTCCCAGTCTACCCCCACACCTCTTCAACCTCCAACTCTCAGCAGCCAGTCTTCCCTCGCTGCTAGCCCTTCCTGACTGGCAGAGAACCTCTAAGCCAGGAATCTGACAGGGCTCAACCCTGTGGCTGGACCTCGGGGCACTTTCTTCCTGTCTTGCTAACTGTTGGCAAATCAGGGCAAATAAAGAAATGAAATAAAAGAAATGGGTGGGGGGAAGTGGACAGATCCCATCAGGATATGGGCCCCTCTTACTTGTGGGGGCCGTGAGAGCGTCTCAGTTCCCTTCAGAGTTGACTGGGTCTCCTGCACAAGTTTCAGCCTGCTTCCCCTTTGAGCTCTGGGGATCCCCACCCTCCCTCAGTGAAGGCCAGAGCCCCAAATGCTGCCAGCCCTCTCTTTGGGGCAGAAGATGCTCCACAGACTGTCCCATTCCCAGGGTTGCCCCCCTCTGAGTAGAGTAGGTCTCTCCTGTTAACTCCTGCTCCAGTCCTGACATGGTTTTCAGGTGTGGACGGGCTGGGTCTGTCCAGACTAAAGTAGCATTTTAATGCCTTTTCTGCCAGTGTGGTGTTTATATAGCCCTTCACAGGCACCCAGGCCCAGGCAATGGCCCCCTATCAGCCCCATGACTGATGTGGTGGGGAGACCCACTGGCAGCATTGTATTTAAGGGTGCTGCTCCCTCCTGATCCCACTCCCTCCCCTTCCCCTTTACTGCCACCACAATGCCTGTCACCTTCACTTCCTGAGGGGTGACTCCGAGAAGGTGTGTTTTGTTATCCCTTTCCCTACCCCCCAGGATCCGTTGTGCACCCTCTGTCACTCACCTCTGCCTGAGGAGAAAAGGCGGGTCATGGAGCACGGGTAATGCTATGCTGGAGATCCATCATCACTGAAGGGGTGGCAGCCTTGACCCTCCTTGAAGGTTGTCGGGATGCTGATGTGCACTGGAGAAGAACTGAGGCTTGACTGAGTCCACAGACCATTTGGCCCACACTGTGTCACTGTAAAGCCTGCTCTGCATTGCTGCCAATTGCTGCTGGTGGCATTGCACCCATAAGTTTCTGTAATGCTGTCTTCAGTGACTCGAGAGCATGAGCACCAGCCTCAGGCAGACTGGGAAGAAGCAGGGAACAAACCCCAAATTGGTTGTGAGGTCTATATGTAGATTTCACCAACCAAGTATCCAGTGTAAACGCTTCAAGCACTGAACAGCATTAACATGGAATCACAGAGAGTCCCCTTGGGTCATCCTATATATCTCACCATGCAGGTGAGCTCACCTTTGTGACAGATGGTCCCTTACACCAGGGGTTCTCAACCTTTTTCTTTCTGAGGCCCCCCCAACACGTATAAAAACTCCACGACCCACGTGGACCACAATAACTGGTTTTCTGCATATAAAATCCAGGGCTGGCATTAGGGGATAGCAAGCAGGGCAACTGCCTGGGGCCCTATGCCACAGGGGCCCCCACAAAGCTACATTGTTTAGGCTTTGGCATTAGCCCCAGGTGGTGGGGCTCAGGGGCCTGGACTTCAACCCCATGTGCTGGGACTTCAGTTTTCTGCCCTGGGCCTTGGTGAGCCTAATGCTGGCCTTGCTTGGCAGCCCCCCTTATAACTGCTCATGGGCCCCCATGGGACTCCAGACCCCTGGTTGAGAACCACTGCCTTACATCAGAAATCACAGCAATGTTTAGGTTACTGCCAGTCCCGAAGGACCAGTCACTTACTTAGGTCAATTGAATCTTAGATCTCACAACAAAGAAAACACGTGTAGCCAGTTATGTCAGAACATAAGAATGGTCGTACTGGGTCAGACCAAAGGTCCATCTAGCCCAGTATCCTGTCTACCAAGAGTGGCCAATGCCAGGTGCCCCAGAGGGAGTAAACCTAAGAGGTAATGATCAAGTGATCTCTCTCCTGCCATCCATCTCCACCCTCTGACAAACAGAGTCGAGGGACACCGTTCCTTACCCATCCTGGCTAATAGCCATTAATGGACTTAACCTCCATGAATTTCTCCAGTTCTCTTTTAAATGCTGTTATAGTCCTAGCCTTCACAACCTCCTCAGGTAAAGAGTTCCACAAGTTGACTGTGCGCTGTGTGAAGAAGAACTTCCTTTTATTTGTTTTAAACTTGCTGCCTATTAATTTCATTTGGTGACCCCCAGTTCTTGTATTATGGGAATAAGTAAATAACTTTTCCTTATCTACTTTCTCCACATCACTCATGATTTTATATATCTCTATCATATGCCCCCTTAGTCTCCTCTTTTCCAAGCTGAAAAGTCCTAGCCTCTTTAATCTCTCCTCATATGGGACCCATTCCAAACCCCTAATAATTTTAGTTGACCTTCTCTGAACCTTTTCTAGTGCCAGTATATCTTTTTTGAGATGAGGAGACCACATCTGTTCGCATATTCAAGATGTGGGGGTACCATCGATTTATATAAGGGCAATAAGATATTCTTATTCTCTATCCCCTTTTTAATGATTCCTAACATCTTGTTTGCTCATTTGACCGCCTCTGCACACTGCATGGACGTCTTCAGAGAACTATCCATGATGACTCCAAGATCTTTTTCCTGATTCATTATAGCTTAATTAGCCCCCATCATATTGTACGTATAGTTGGGGTTATTTTTTCCAATGTGCATTACTTTGCATTTATCCACATTACATTTAATTTGCCATTTTGTTGCCCAATCACTTAGTTTTGTGAGATCTTTTTGAAGTTCTTCACAGTCTGCTTTGGTATGAGCAATTTAGTATCATCTGCAAACTTTGCCACCTCACTTTTTACCCCTTTCTCCAGATCATTTATGAATAAGTTGAATAGGATTGGTCCTAGGACTGACCCTTGGGGAACACCACTAGTTACCCCTCTTCATTCTGAGAATTTACCATTTATTCCTACCCTTTGTTCTCTGTCTTTTAACCAGTTCTCAATCCATGAAAAGACCTTCCCTTTTATCCCATGACAACTTAATTTACATAAGAGCCTTTGGTGAGGGACCTTGTCAAAGGCTTTCTGGAAATCTAACTACACTATGTCCACTGGATCCCCCTTGTCCACATGTTTGTTGACCCCTTCAAAGAACTCTTAATAGATTAGTAAGACAGATTTTCCCTTTACAGAAACCATATTGACTTTTTCCCAACAATTTATGTTCTTCTATGTGTCTGACAATTTTATTTTTTACTATTGTTTTGACTAAATTGCCCGGTACTGACTTTAGTCATAATGGTCTGTAATTGCTGGGATCACCTCTAGAGCCCTTTTTAAATATTGGCATTACATTAGCTATCTTCCAGTCATTGGATACAGAAGCTGATTTAAAGGACAGGTTACAAGCCATAGTTAATAGTTCCGCAACTTCACATTTGTGTTCTTTCAGAACTCTTGGGTGAATGCTATCTGGTCCCGGTGACTTGTTAATGTCAAGTTTATCAATTAATTCCAAAACTTTCTCTAGTGACACTTCAATCTGTGACAGTTCCTCAGATTGTCACCTACAAAAGCCGGCTCAGGTTTGGGAACTCCCTAACATCCTCAGCCGTGAAGACTGAAGCAAAGAATCCATGTAGTTTCTCCATAATGACTTTATGATCTTTAAGCGCTCCTTTTGTATCTCGATCATCGAGGGGCCCCACTGGTTGTTTATCAGGCTTTCTGCTTCTGATGTACTTAAAAAACATTTTGTTATTACCTTCTGAGTTTTTGGTTAGCCGTTCTTCAAACTCCTCTTTGGCTTTTCTTATTACATTTTTACCCTTAATTTGGCAGTGTTTATGCTCCTTTCCATTTAGCTCACTAGGATTTGACTTCCACTTTTTAAAGGAAGTCTTTTTATCTCTCCCTGCTTCTTTTACATGGTTGTTAAGCCACAGTGGCTCTTTTTTAGTTCTTTTACTGTGTTTCTTCATTTGGGGTATACATTTAAGTTGGGCCTATATTATGGTGTCTTTAAAAAGTGCCCATGCAGCTTGCAGGGATTTCACTTTAGTCACTGTACCTTTTAATTTCTGTTTAACTAACCCGCTCATTTTTGCATAGTTCCCCTTTTTGAAATTAAATGCCACAGTGTTGGGCTGTTGAGATGTTCTTCCCACCACAGGGATGTTAAATGTTGTTATATTATGATCACTATTTCCAAGCGGTCCTGTTGTAGTTACCTTTTGGACCAGCTCGTGCACTCCACTCAGGACTAAATCAAGAGTTGCCTCTCCCCTTGTGGGTTCCCATACCAGCTGCTCCAAGAAGCAGTCATTTAAAGTATCAAGGAATTTTGTCTCTGCATTTCATCCTGAGGTGACATGTTCTCAGTCAATATGGGGATAATTGAAATCCCCCACTATTATTACGTTCTTAATTTTGATAGCCTCTCTAATTTCTCTTAACATTTCATCATCACTATCACTCCTGGTCAGGTGGTCAATAATAGTTCCCTAATGTTATATTCTTATTAGAGCATGAAATTACTATCCATAGAGATTCTATGGAACATGTGGATTCACTTAAGATTTTTACTTCTTTTTATTCTACATTTTCTTTCACATATAGTGCCACTCCCCCCCTCCTCCCGCCAGACCTGTTCTGTCCTTCTGATATATTTTGTATCCCAGAATGATTGTGTCCCATTGATTGTCCTCAGTCCACCGGGTTTCTGTGATGCCTATTATATTAATATCCTCCTTTATCACGAGGCACTCTAGTTCACCCATCTTATTATTTAGACTTCTAGCATTTGTGTACAACCACTTTAAAAACTTGTCACTGTTTATTTGTCTGCTCTCTTCTGATGTGTCCAATTCTTTATGTGAATATTTCTCATCTGATCTGGCCCTTACATTATCGTCTTCCATCCTCTGCTCCTGACTACAACCTAGAGAATCTCTGTCAAATAGACTCTCCTCTAAGAGAAGTCTCTGTCTGATCCACATGCTCCTCTGCAGCAGTTGGCTTTCCCCCATCTCCTAGGGTATGTCTACACTACGGGATTAATCCGAATTTAGATAATTCGGATTTGAGAAACAGGTTGTATAAAGTCGAAATGAGTGCGGCCACACTAGCACAGTAATTCGGTGGTGTGCGTCCAAGTACCGGGGCTAGCGTCGATTTCTGCACCGTTGCACTGTGGGTAGCAATTCCATAGCTATCCCATAGTTCCCGCAGTCTCCTGCGCCCATTGGGATTGTGGGTTAAGATCCCAGTGCCTGATGGGACAAAAAACATCGTCGCAGGTGGTTCTGGGTACAGCCTCACTCCCTCCCTCCCTCCCTCCCTGCATGAAAGCAACGGACGGCAGACAACCATTTTCGCGCCTTTTTTCCTGGGTGGGTGAACACTGCAGACTCCATACCACGGCAAGCATGGAGCCCGCTGAGGTCAAGACAGCACTCATGAATATTGCAAACACCTCGCGCGTTCTTGTGGAGTTTATGCTCAGCCAGGACCAGAAAAACGAGGCGAGGAGGCAGCGGCGGCGGCAGCGCAGCGACAAGCATGATGAGGACATGGACACGGACACGGACACAGAATTCAGTGAAACCACAGGCCCCAGTGCTTTGGAGATCATGTTGTTAATGGGGCAGATTCTATCCATGGAACGCCGATTCTGGGCAAGGGAAACAAGCACAGACTGGTGGGACCGCATAGTGTTGCAGGTCTGGGACGATTCCCAGTGGCTGCGGAACTTTCGCATGCGTAAGGGCACTTTCATGGAACTTTGTGACTTGCTTTCCCCTGCCCTGAAATGCCAGAATACCAAGATGAGAGCAGCCCTCACAGTTGAGAAGCGCGTGGCGATAGCCCTGTGGAAGCTTGCAACGCCAGACAGCTACCGGTCAGTCGGGAATCAATTTGGAGTGGGCAAATCTACGGTGGGGGCTGCTGTGATGCAAGTAGCCAAAGCAATCACTCAGGTGCTGCTACGAAAGTTAGTGACTCTGGGAAATGTGCAGGCTATAGTGGATGGTTTTGCTGCAATGGGATTCCCTAACTGTGGTGGGGCAATAGACGGAACCCATATCCCTATCTTGGCACCGGAGCACCAAGCCACCGAGTACATAAACCGCAAGGGGTACTTTTCAATGGTGCTGCAAGCACTTGTGGATCACAAGGGACGTTTCACCAACATCAACGCGGGCTGGGCGGGAAGGGTTCATGACGCTCGCGTCTTCAGGAACACTACTCTGTTTAAAGGGCTGCAGCAAGGGACTTACTTTCCGGACCAGAAAATAACCGTTGGGGATGTTGAAATGCCCATAGTTATTCTTGGGGACCCAGCCATACACAGGCAGCCTGGACAGGAGTCAGGAGCTGTTTAACTACAGGCTAAGCAAGTGCAGAATGGTGGTAGAATGTGCATTTGGCCGTTTAAAAGGTCGCTGGCGTTCATTATTGACTCGCTCTGACCTCAGCCAAAGAAATCTCCCCATTGTTATTTCTGCTTGCTGTGTGCTCCACAATCTCTGTGAAAGTAAGGGGGAAACCTTTATGGCGGGGTGGGAGGCTGAGGCAAATCGCCTGGCTGCTGATTACGCGCAGCCAGACACCAGGGCGATTAGAAGATCACACCATGAAGCGCTGTGCATCAGAGAAGCTTTGAAAACCAGTTTCATGGCTGGCCAGGCTACCGTGTGAAATATCTGTTTGTTTCTCCTTCATGAAAACCCTCCCCCTTTACTGACTGATTTTCTGTAAGGAACCCACCCTGCCCCTTCCCCCAGCTTTCTTTCAAACCAAATAAAGTCACTATCATTTAAAAATCATTTATTCTTTATTAATAGATTAGAAAAAGAGGGAGGGAACCCGGGTGGTATTTGGGAGGAGGATTGCTGGGAAGGAAAAAGCCACAAAGAAAAGGTTAAAAAAATGACAGCCTTTTGCTTGGGCTGTCTACTGGGGTGGAATGGGAAGGTGTACGGAGCCTCCCCCCCCGCGTTCTTACACGTCTGGGTGAGGAGGATACGGAACATGGGGAGGGGGGAGGGTGGAACAGGGGCTGAAGCGGCAGTCTATTTTCCAGCAGCCGTTCCTGAACCTCCACCAGACGCCGGAGCAGCCCCAGCGTTGCATCCTTCATCCTCTGGTCTTCCTGCCGCCATCTCTCATCTCGATCGTCTCTCCTCTCCTCACGTTGGTCCCTCCTCTCCTCACGTTGGTCCCTCCTCTCCTCACGTTCACTGACTTCTTTCCTATACTTTGAAACTGTTTCCTTCCACTCATTCAGATGAGCTCTGTCACTCCTGCTGGATTGCATAATTTCAGAAAACATGTCCTCCCGCGTCTTCTTCTTACGACGCCTTATCTGTGATAACCTTCGGGATGGAGGAGGGAGGCTTGAGGAATTTGCAGCTGCTGTAGGGAGGGGAAAAAAGAGAGAATTGTTTTAAAAGCTACATTTTGCAGAACAATGCTTATACTCTTTCACGGTGACCAACACTGTTCACATTACATAGCACATGTGATTTCTGTGCAAGGTCGCATTTTGCCTCTTAATGCTGAGTGCTTGTGGCTTTGCTGCTAGAGATCACAGGTCTGGGAAACAGAATTCGGCTTGCATGCGGCCATGGTAAGCCATTGTTTTACAGCTTCTGCACCCTCCTTTCCCACATACCAAGCATAGCCTGTAGAGTGCTGCAGAAGCCTGGCCAATCTCAGCCAATTGGGGGGGGGGCAGTGTGGGGGGGGCTTGTCTGGGCCCCTTCAGGCAAGTAGAGTGCTGCGGTTTTTCTGTTAACATTCAGCAGCACCAGAAAACAAACTAACCCCCCCCCCGCCATGAATTCTCTGGGATGATCACGGTACCCCTCCCCCCACCGCATGGCTGGTATCAGGGAAGATCCCTGCAGGCACCAAACTACCCCCCCCCCGCCGCCGACCCCCCCCCCTCGCCATGAATTCTCTGGGATGATCACGGTACCCTCCCCCCACCGCGTGGCTGGTAACAGGGAAGAACCCTGCTAGCCAAACGCGGAAAACTTCAGGGCCAATTTCCCATCTGCGCTTGGCTAACTGCAGGGAAGGATTTATTTTCCGCCACAGGCAAACAGCCCAGTAGGAACGGCCACCTCTGTCCCCTTAATTAAGTTCCCGTATTTCAACCAGGTTACCAGGAGTGATATCACTCTCCTGAGGATTACACAACAAGATAAAGAACGGATGTTGCTTGAATGCCAGCAAACACCGGGACCATACGCTGCTAGGCTTTGTCAGGCAATGATACCAGATTACTTGCTGCAAGCATGGCGTGGTCAAGTGTCCTACCATGGAGGAGGGAATAAGGATGCACTGCCCAGAAACCTTCTGGCAAGGCTTTCGGAGTACCTCCAGGAGAGCTTCATGGAGATGTCCCTGGAGGATTTCCGCTCCATCCCCAGACACGTTAACAGACTTTTCCAGTAGCTACAGGCTTTTCCAGTAGCTGAACTGACCGCGAATGCAAAGTCAGGCAAAGTAATCATTAAAAACCGTTTGCTTTTAAAACAAGTTTTATATTTTAAAAGGTAAACTCACCTGAGGTCCCTTCCATGGGGTCAGAGTCTTGGGTACTGGCTTGGGAGGCTTGGGAGGGTACTTCAGTCAGGGTGAGAAAAAGATCCTGGCTGTTGGGGAGAATGGAGTGCTGTGTGCTCTCTGCAAGCTCATCCTCCTCCTCGTCCTCCTCTACCCCATCGGCAGAATCCTCAGGCGTCGAGACTATCCCCGACCCAGAATCCACGAACAAAGGTGGGGTAGTGGTGGCAGCCCCCCCTAGAATTGCATGCAGCTCGGCGTAGTAGCGGCATGTCCGCGGCTCTGACCCGGAGCGACCGTTTGCCTCCTTTGTTTTTTGATAGGCTTGTCTGAGCTCCTTGACCTTCACGCGGCACTGCTCAGAGTCCCTATTGTGGCCTCTCTCCATCATGCCCTTGGAAATTTTTTCAAAAGTTTTTGCATTTCGTCTTTTAGAACGAAGTTCTGCAAGCACTGAATCCTCTCCCCATACAGCGATCAGATCCAGTACCTCCCTCACGGTCCATGCTGGTGCTCTTTTTCGATTATCAGCCTGCATGGTTACCTGTGCTGATGAGGTATCTGTGGTCACCTGTGCTCTCCACGCTGGGCAAACAGGAAATGAAGTTCAAATGTTCGCGGGGCTTTTCCTGTCTACCTGGCCAGTGCATCCGAGTTCGGATTGCTGTCCAGAGCGGTCACAATGATGCACTGTGGGATAGCTCCCGGAGGCCAATACCATCGAATTGCGGCCACACTAACCCTAATTCGAATTGCTAAAATCGATTTTGGCGCTACTCCGCTCGTTGGGATGGAGTACAGAAATCGATTTAAAGGGCCCTTTACATCGAATTAAATGGCGTCGTTGTGTGGACGGTTACAGGGTTAATTCGAATTAAAGCTGATAAATCCGAATTAAAGTCGTAGTGTAGACCAGGCCCCAGTTTAGAAACTGCTCTGCAACCTTTTTAATGTTGAGTGCCAGCAGTCTGGTTCCACTTTGGTTTAGGTGGAGCCCATCCTTCCTGTATAGGCTCCCCCATCCCCAAAATTTCCCCAATTCCTGATTAATCTAAACCCCTCTCTACACCATTGTCTCATCCACACATTGAGACCTGAAGCTCTGCCTGCCTACCTGGCCCTGCATGTGGAACTGGGAGCATTTCTGAGAATGCCACCATAGAGGTCCTGGATTTCAGTCTCTTCCCTAGCAGTCTAATTTGGCCTCCAGGATGTCTCACCTACCCTTCCTTATGTCATTGGTGCCTACATGTACCACGACCACCGGCTCCTCCCCAGCACTACACATGAGTCTATCCAGATGCCTCAAGAGATCTGCAACCTTTGCACCAGGCAGGCAAGTCACCATACGGTTTTCCCGGTCATCACAAACCCAGCTACCTATGTTTCTAATGATCAAATCTCCCATTACTAACACCTAGTGACTGGAGTTCCCTCCCCCGGAGAGGTAACCTCAGTGCGAGAGAATACCCTAACACCATCTGGAAGGAGGGTCCCAACTATGGGAAGGTTTCCCTCTGCTCCTGTTGACTGCTCTGCTTCCCTGGGCCTTTCATCCTCCTCAACAGTGCAGGGGCAGTCTGACCAGAGGTGGGACAATTTTACAGTGTCCCGGAAAGCCTCATCAACATAACTCTCTGCCTCCCTTAGCTCCTCCAATTCCACCACCGTGACTGCCAACGCCCATACGCAGTCTCTGAGGGCCAGGAGCTCCTTGCACCGAATGCATACATATGCCACCCACCCACAGGGCAGGTAATTGTACATGCTGCACTCAGTGCAATAAACTGGATAGCCCCCATCCTGCTGCTGGGCTTCTGCTTGCATGGTCTCCTAGTTAATGAAAGAGTTTTGTTTAACTCAAGAAGTTTTGAAAGTAGTTTAGTTTATAGTTTTAAGAAACAGGGCCCTTGCCCCCTTCCCAACTCCCTTGCGAAACGCCCTGTTAGCAGCCCCTGTTCACTTGCACAAAGCTTTATAAAGCCCGGGCCTGCTTGATAGCTCCAACCACTGACTAAGGGTCAGCCAATTAACAGAGGCTTCTAGCTTTCAAACCTTCCTTTGAAGCTCACTGCTTCCAGCTGCCAGCCACAGCACACAATCCTTCAAACAACCAAACAAACATACGGACAAACACAAGCTCAGCACACAGCGAGTAACCCCCAAACACACACACACTACAGACAGTCACTTACCCCAAAGGTGCTGTATTTGCTCCTCCTTCACCTGGAGAACTCCCTGTTAGCAGCTCCTGTTCCTTTAACCTGCATTAAGATTTATTTAAAAGGAAACGAGAGTTGTTTACAAAGTTAAAGCTGGTTAAAGGAGATGCAGATGAGTTACAGTCTTAAATTTCAAAATGTAATAGAAGCTTCTATAATAAGCAAACTCTACATATTCTTTAGGACTAATGCACGCTAAGCAGCTAGGGATCTCTTGCTTATGCCTAGAAACTTTTTCCTCCAGAGTCCAAGCAGCATACAGACAATCAGTTCCTTCTGTATGGGTTTTTTTAATCCCCTTCTTGCCATGTGCTCTGAGCTGGAAACTCAGCTAATGGGAGGTCAAGAGCACAACAACAGTCTTTTGTCTTCTTTAACATCCCATAATAGTCTATCTGGTGTTGATGGACCTGGGGGCTTTTGCAAGAGCTAACACCTCATCTGCCAGTGTCACAGGCAGGATGGGCAGGGATGGTGTCTCTAGACTCTGTTTGCCAGAAGCTGGGAATGGACGACAGGGGATGGATCTCTTGATGATTATCTGTTTTGTTCATTCCCTCTGAAGCACCTGGCGTTGACCGCTGAGCTAGATGGACCATTGGTCTGACACAGTGAGCCTTTCTTAATGTTCACAGTCTCTATGAGGAGTATCTATTCATTTGGACTCACTGGGGAGCCACAGAAAGAAACAAGGTGTGCTGAGGCAAGAAGGCACAGTCTCAGAGCCTTCAGGGTCACACTTGCCAAAAGCTAAAACTAAGCCCAGCCCATGAAAGGGGGCACTCCCAGGAGAGACTGTATAAAGGCTGGAGCATCAAAAAATTTAGTTAACCTGAGACAGCTGCCTTGGGAACAATGACAGGGAGAATCCCCCAAAGTGACTCCTTTGATTCTGCTCTTCTCTGGCCTTTGGTTTATAGAATAATAGACCTGGAAGGGACCTCGAGAGGTCATCTAATCCAGTCCCCTGCACTCAAGGCAGGACTAAGTATTATCTGAGACAATCGCTGACAGGTGTTTGTCCAGCCTGCTCTTAAAAAATCCCCAATGATGGAGATTCCACAATATCACTAGGCAATTTATTCCAGTGCTTAACCACTCTGATAGTTAGGAAATTTTTCTTAATGTTCGATCTAAACTGCCCTTGCTGGAATTTAAGTCCATTACTTCCTGTCTTACCCTAAGAGGTTAAAAAAAAATTTTCTCCCTCCTCCTAACAACCTTTTATGTACTTGAAAACTGTGATCATGTCCCCTCTCAGTCTTCTCTTCTCCAGACTAAACAAAAGCAATGTTTTCAATCTTCCCTCATAGGTCATGTTTTCTAGACCTTTAATCATTTTTGTTGCTCTTCTCTGGACTTTCTCCAATTTGTCCACATCTTTCCTGAAATGTGGCGCCCAGAACTGGACACACTATTCCAGTTGAAGCCTAATCAGCACGGAGTAGAGCAGAAGAATTACTTCTCGTGTCTTGCTTACAATACTCCTGCTAAGACATCCCAGAATGATACTTGCTTTTTTTGCAACAGTATAACTCTGTTGACTCATATTTAGCTTGTGATCCACTATGACCCCCCAGATCCTTTTCCGCAGTACTCCTTCCTAAGCAGTCATTTCCCATTTTGTATGTGTACAACTGATTGTTCCTTCCTAAATGAAGTACTTTGGATTTGTCCTTATTGAATTTCATCCCATATACTTCAGACCATTTCTCCAGTTTGTCCAGAACATTTAGAATTTTAATCCTATCCTCCAAAGCACTTGCAACTCCTCCCAGCTTGGTATCATCCACAAACTTGGTAAGTTTAACAGCGAGACTCTGCTACTGGGAGGGTTTCACCATATCTCAGAGGGTTACATCCTGGTGGGAGGAGGCTAGGCCTGTACTGCAATAAGGTCACTCTGTGCTTCACAGTTTGGCAGAACCTAGAATGTCCATTAGCATGGAAAAATCCAGAGGGAATCACTTGTGGAATTAACAAAAGCCCCATCTGAATGCTCTCACATTGCCCTTCTCACCCTGGCAGGCTACAGAATAATGTCCACGTTTCGCTCCAGATCATCCCATTCTCCCAGTGGGAATGAAATGGCGGCAATGGAGCTGGTTCAGGTAAGGGATTATCAGGGAGCTGGTGGTGGGTTCTGCTTGGAGGGAGAGGAGCAGGAAAGGCATAGGAGGGTGGGAGCTGCTAGAGGTGGTGGGAGGCAGGAACTATCTAGGGTGGAGAAAGGGAGGGGACAGGATGTGAGAAACCTGCTGAGACTTGTGTAGTGTAGGGTGTGTTGGGTTGTCACCCTGGGGTGCAGTCTGGGAAGCTTCTGGGAACCACTGTGCCCTCTAACCCTCAAGATGGGCTGGCCCTTTTCACACTGATTTGCTGGAGATTCAGCCAGCCTCTCCAGTCCCTGTTATTACCCAACACAACAGCAGGTGGTGCCATACACTCAATTAAGCTACCTGAGTGCTTTTCCTAAGCCACTCAAGGAAAGATAGAAGACAACAGCCAATTTCCCAGTGATAAGTGATATTAAATAGATCAAAGCAGATTACTTAGCAAATAACCAAAAACTCAAACTAAGCCTAACATATTAGATCAGAGTTGGGCAAACTACGGCCTGCAGGCGACATCCAGCCCATGGGACCCTCCTGCCCGGCCCCTGAGCTCCTGGCCCGGGAGGCTAACCCCCAGACCCTTTCTCCTGTTCTCCCTCCCTCGCAGCCTCAGCTCGCCCCACTGCCAGCACAATGCTCTGGGTGGCAGGGCTGCGAACTCCTGGGGCAGCACTTCTGCAGAGCCCGGCCTGACCTGCTGCTCTATGCTGCATGGTGTATGGCGGTAGCACCGCCAGCCACCAGTGCTCCAGGCAATTCAGTAAGGGGGCAGGGCATGGGGGGGTTGGATAGAGGACAGGGGACTTTGGGGTGGTGGTTCAGGGGGTGGGGGTGTGGATAGGGCAGTCAGAGGGTGGGGAACAGGCAGGGTTGAATGGGGGTAGGAGTCCGGGGGGCAGTTAGGAAGGAGGGGGGGTTGACTGGGGTTCTGGGGGCGGTCAGGGAGCCGGGGGGTGGATGGGGCAGGAGTCCTGGGGGGCCATCAGGGAACAGGGGGTGTTGGATGGGACAGGAGTCCCGGGGATGGGCCTCATGGGTGAGAAGGGGGGGCAGATAGGGAGTGGGGGCTGGGTCATGTCCCCCTCCCCTAACCGGTCCTCTATACAATTTCCAAAACCCAATGCGGCCCTCAGGCCAAAAAGTTTGCCCGCCACTGTACTAGATCGATAGAATTTGAATTAGCAATTTCTCACCCTGACTGATTGAAGCAGTCCACCAAGTTTCCATACACAAACTGAAAATCCCTTTATCCTGGGACCAGCACATCCCCCAGTTCAGTCTTTGTTCCTCAGGTGCTTCCAGGAGTTCTCTTGTGCGGGGAATGAGGCCAAGAGATGATGTCAACCACACCTTATGTAGCTTTTCCATATGGCGGGAACCCTTTGTTCCAAACTCAGTCCCCAGTTCAATCTGTGGAAAAATAGAGGTACCAAAATGGAGTACAGTGTCATGTGGTCTGGTCACATGCCATAGCATGCCCTGTTGAGTCATGGTAGCCATGACTCATAGGCTGGCTGAAACATTCACAGAAACGCTAAGCTCTTCCATGGTCCATTGTCTTCGTTGATGAGCCATCAGCATTGTCTGGCTTCTTCATTGTTGTACCTGAAAGGCTAGTTGTGGATGTTACCCAGAGTAAGCACATTTGAAATACAGATACATAGTCAATATCCATAACTTCAGATACGTATATGATCCATGCACACAAATAGGATAATCCTATTAAATAAATCATAATTTTTCAAATGACACCGCACATGATGCATCTTGCACAAAATGCATTATAATTATGTCCTAATCATATTATACTCATACCTATATGCTGAATATGGGGTGTAGTGTCAGATAGGGCCTAATTTCAAGGCACTCTTTGTAGAACAGGAAATTGCCCTCCAGCCAGGGCTGGGAAAACTTCCCAGACTCCCAATGCTGGAACCTGAATCTACTGGCACTTCATTAGTTACCACCACCCACAATCTTTGTGGGAATTGCAAACTTTGTCAGTGATGATTTTATATACTCTGTTAAATAGCAAGGCCAAGAACCAATCCTTGCAGGAACCCGCTAGAAAGAAATCCACTCGATCATGGTTCCCTATTTACAATCCCATTTTTAAATCTAATTAATGTGTGCCGTATGTATTTTGTATCTTTCTAGTCAAAGTACTGTGCTGAACGAACTCATATGCCTTACAGAAGTCTAGGTATATTACATCAATATTATTAGCTGCAACCAAACTTTTGATCTCATCAAATAAGGATATCCAGTTAGTTTGATAGGATCTATTTTCTCTAAACCTTTGTTAATGGTCACAAATCTATTACCCTCCTTTAATTCTTTATTAATTAAATCATGTATCGGCTGCTTCATTCTCTCGTCCAGTATCAATTTCAGACTAACACTCTTGTAATTAGCTGCGTCATCTCTTTTATACTTTTTAAATATTGGCACAGCATTAGCTTTAGTCCAGTCTTGTGGAATTTCCCCAGTGTTCCAAGTTGCAATTAAAATCAACATTAACAGTCCACCACGCTCCTCCACCTGGTCTTTCAAAACTCTAGTTATCTGGACCCACTGATTTAAACACATCTCACTTTAATAGCTGCTGTCCTCGTGAGTTGTTGTTGGAATGGAAAGACTGTCGACGTCAACATCTTATGATATGAGTTACATCATCTGTTTTTCTCCAAATCCAGGAGAGAAATATTTATTGAACACTTTTACCTCTTTTGCATTATTTTTGATAATTCTGCCATTTCCATCTAGTAATTTGCAACTACCATTGTTAGGATTAACTTTATACTTAATATACTTCTTAAAACTTCCTTCTTATTTCCATTGGTTGATCATTGATTTCTGATAGCTTCCCTTACCAATTTTCTACAATTCTGATCTTCAAACTTATATTCTTTACTATTGACTTCCCTTTCTTCCTTATATTTTATTTGGAGGAGTGTTGGAATTCCTACCAGGGAGACACCAGCAGGGTCCAGAGATAGCCCCATCTCCTATATCAAGCTCTGGCTAGTAGGTATGTGATAAATGTGAAAACCCTGCCTCCGTCTTTCAGCTGGAAGACACAAAGTTTCTCTCTTTCTACCCTCTGATGTCTCCTGGCTGTTCTAGGCAAGGTGGGGTGGGACTCTGTTAACATGTGCTTCCTGGAATTTCCATTTACCTGGTGCTGCATTTCCATGAATAATGGGGTTGTTAATGGGGCAGCAGGTACTGAGTGTTGGACTCTTTCTCTTTCAGGGGTTGGTGACTTTTGAGGAGGTGGCTGTGTATTTCACCAAGGGGGAATGGGCTCTGCTGGACCCCACTCAGAGAGCCCTCTACAGGGATGTCATGGAGGAGAATTATGTGACGGTGGTCTTGCTAGGTAAGGAGTCCTGTCTCCTGGGTTATTAGAAGCTGTGGGGTCTCTAAAGAACCTGAGTAGTAATAATTTTATACCTTTATTCATCATACAAGTTTTCCAGGTTTCCTTGGCCCCCTTTTTTTTGCCTTATCTCCCACCCTCTAGTATAATTTTTGGACATGTGCCTTTTTGGTGCCGTCAGTCATTTTAAAATTGGATTGAATGTATCCTTATTGGCTACATTAATAACTACATTAATAACTGTAGTTTTCATGCCTTTTCCTCATTTTAAGAGGAAAATATGCCATCTGTAGAATTCTAAATTGAGTAAATAGGTGTATGACTCATGCATGGCTTGCGTGACAGTCAGATGAGCTCCACTTTTGATAGGACAGCATATAATGTTGCCATTCAGGACTCCTCAAGTGATGGGTGAACAGAGCCCTATGAGGGGAGGAGAAGGTGGGAGGAGATAATTCTGGGGTGCCAGGACATGGGGACGGTGTGTGCAGGATTAAAGCTAAGAAGCAGCAGGGAGGGAGGAGGTATGAGAGACGAGGAGGGAACACAAGAAGTTCCCAAGGTGCCAGCTGAGAGTAATGGGATGAAGGGGAGGGGAGTGTGGAGGAAGGGCACCCAGGATGTGGGCTGGATGGGTCAGTGGGAGGGAGGAGAGGTTTAGGGATCTAGAGCTCTGGGGGATGCCAGACCTTTAACCCCAAATCCGTACCCAAGCCTCAGGTAAATCCTAGACTTCAGCATAACTACTCCCACAAAGCCTCAACTTATTATAAGGCCCTTAACTGTAGCAAGCTTAGGCTATGTTTACACTACCGTGGTCAGTCGACCTGCGCTACACAACTCCAGCTACATGAATAACATAGCTGGAGTGGACGTACCTTAGGTTGAATTACAGCAGGGTGTTCACTGTGGGGGGTCGACTGGAGAGCTTCACGGGTAGAGTCAGGAATAGAGAACTGGAGAGCGATTTGCAGTTGATGCGCAGTTGATTTGGCAGGTCTTTACTAGACCCACTAAATCGACCATCGGTGGATCGATCTCAGAGCGTCGATCCTGGCTGTAGTGTAGACCTGCCCTTAATAACCCATTTATTTATGTTCACCTCCTTGCCCCTCCATGCATGTTCCAAGCTAATAAGCAATACTCTGATAATGACATTTTACCTCTAGTGAGTATAAAATTGCCCACAAGACATGAGACTGGGTCATAGATAATAAAATCAGGTCGGGGTCAACAAGAGTGAGAGTTTGGAGAAAGTCTCATCCCCCCCTCCCCATCTACAGCAGCCAGAAGCTGTCTTCCCTCCAGGCTTCTTGGCCCAGTTCTTGTTTCTTACAGGCTCCTTTTCCAGAAGAATTAGAGGCTGTTGTTCCTGAATTTTAGTGTTTAATTCCCCAGCCTTCTCCACACATTGAGGGAGTTTAATTCTCCCTCCCATTACACTTGAGTCACTAGATTTCCTAATTCCCCAAAATGTGCTTTTGCGATGTCACAGTTCTGGAGTAGCTAAGCCTTTGACCTGCCTCCATGGTCTGCTCAAGGAATGTCCTCTCAGGTATCAGACCTCTAGCCAGCCCCTCTCTATGGATAGGGACCCACATGCCTCTCCTTTTTTATTAGGGTTTGAGGATTGCAGCTTGTCCTCCACTGTGTTCACTGGACTAATGTCCAGTTCCTGTGCTTTGCTTTCTCTTCAAGGGCTGTGAGCAATGTGTGTGTGATAGAGGTAGGAATTTTGCTGATACTTGTATGATGCCAATACACACTTCAGTTTCCTGCTGTGATTGGTATTGCTATGATTATAAAGAGCAGGAGACATGAGGTGTTTTGTCACGTAGCTGTCATGGGGGTGATCTGAATGGATCATTAAGGACTGGCTTGGACTAACCTACATCAGTGGAATACCTGAGAGAGACAAGGGAATAATTGTCACTTGTCCATGGGAGGATCTCCGCTTGGCTGAGTGAAGCATACATGGACTCATTATGTTTTTGGGAGCAGGAAGAACTGGGCTCGCAGATGCAGGGAGCTCTACCGGAGCGAAGACAAATGGACAGGCATAGTGAAAGGAAACTAAACTGTTTTCTACAGCAGAATGGCTCAAGGGCATTGCCCAGTATGGAATATTTTGACTTCTTTGCTTCTCTGTCCTAATCTAAGGACTTTCCAATGCTGTGTTTCAGTTATAAACCCTGCTATGTTTCAAAAGTCTGCCCACTGTCACAGCGAAAACTTGCTCTTTGCATTGAATGAGGAACAGTCACTGAACAAGAGTGTCATTCAGCTGGACCTGCTGACAGAGCTCACAGGTTGAGAAAGGAGTGTTGAAGCCAGAGGCTCAGTCTCAGGTGTTGAAGCCACATGACCTATCCTTGTGGAAGAGTGGGACCCCGTGGGGGTCTATCACACTCAAGGGGCACCTCCCAAGGACTGTTTAAAAGCCAGGGCATTGCACAGATCCTATGGATCCATGATTGTGTGCCAGTGCGCCTTCTGGGGAAAAGATATAAAACACGGAAGGGATCTAAATGTGTATTTACCATCACCTGCTCATCAGTCCTCACGGGAATTCCTGATCTGTTCCAAAGTGTATTAAAACCTTCCTTAAAGGCTTACCTTATCAGATCATGTCAGTTTTGTTAGAGGGCGTTCCCGTCACCCTCCCACTTCCCTGGTTTTTGTCACGCAGACAGGAAGCAGCAAAAGACCAGAAGTCCGAAGCACAGATAATGCAATGTTTATTGAGGTTAGTTTCCAGACAAGCATATTCTGAAGCCCTTCACACCAGTCGGGCTTATCTCTTAGTCTGTTCCCCAGTGTTCTGTTCCCAGCTCAGATGCCGCAAAGTGTTTACCCAATGTCCTTCTTACCCGCTCTGACACAGCAAAGCATTTACCCCATGTCCCCCTTACCAGCTCTGATGACGCAGAGCCTTGCCTGTGTCCCCATTCCCTGTTCCCATTCCCCCTCCTGTTTGACTCAGTTTATATAGTAATATTCTCAGCTATACCTTTGTTTAACCAATCATTGTACTGAAATTTAACTAACCAATCCTAACATATTGTAACATAATTCTCTAACCAATTGTATCCCACTACTCTAATTAACTTACATCTAGCAAAATTAATTATACAGCTGATAGAAACAATTAGAGAACCAGACTGATTAACAATGTAAAAGTGGTGGCCATAAAGTTAGAACAAAACAGAAATGAGGGTTTCACAACCACAAGCATTGATAAGTGATTTCTTGCCAGACAGGATGTTATCAAACTAAGTTTTCTTTAACCATCTTAAGATCTGTTTCTTTATCTGGTGGTGATGGGCCCTGTTCGAACAGGATAATCTTCCTAACAGCACAATACCACCTTACTTCAGTGTGACTGGTGTGGTCAAAGACACCCACGCAATGATTTTAGTTCAAAGACTCAAGCCTGAGGCCAGTTTATTGACATACATACCAGTGCACTGGGGTGCAGTCTGAAGACTGACACCCCGAGGGCTGCTCACAGGCGGGTTTTTATTTCATTAAACCGCAAGCAAAGTACAAACAATACGTCATGAGTTAAGAAACTGGGGTTGGGGTCAGCCCCCACCCAAACCACAAGTTAAGAAATTAGGGTGGGGTCAGTCCCTCCCCAAACCGCGAGTTAAGAAATTAGGGTCGGGGTCAGTTCCCACCCCTCCTCCCTATGTACCTTTCTCATTTTTCTGAGAATTGGATGTTTATTTAAGTAGAGGGGCTCTTGGTGGTTTTCCCCAGGGGTGGTACTTGGCACCAGTTTGGGTACATTTCTCAAGACACATGTTATTTTCCGGGGTCTTTTGGTTAAAGATTGGGGGGGGGGTTTCCATGGGACGCCTAAAGAGGATCTATGATTGGCTATTTTTGCAGATAGCTGGAATCATGGAGTGGGTCACAGATCACCCAAAGGAGAAGCTGCATGAGTCAAGAAATTGCATTTAGCTAAAGTTACCTATTGCTTCACACAAGTGGTTATTATATTTCATTAGTCATGAACATATTTCATTAGTGCTGCTGCTGGGGCTTTTCTTCTATTCTTTCCCTCCTTGCTCCCCCCTCCTCTGGTCATGACCCTTGACCGAGTTTGGCAGGGAATTGTGCAGTCTAGTCTAGTTTAGGCCCTGGCCTCTACTGCTTTGTGTAAGGGTAGTTAGCATAACAGATCTCTGTTGGAGGGTTTATTTTGGGGCCTTCAGATTCACAGCTCTGGCTATTAAAAAAAAGCCCCCCCTGCTCTATTTCCCCACACTGGTTTGGGATGTGAAGATCTGACCCTATGCTTCCCAGCTTATGGCCGCCACTGCTGCTTAGCCAAAGGACAAGGCCTGAGACTGTCACAGTAAGAGACACATACAGACAGTGATTTTGATTCTTTGTTTTTATACTCCTGTATGTAGTTAAGTGATAAAAATACACTTAAGTTCTTAAAGTATTGGCTTTACAGGTAGGCCTGAATATCTATATTCTAACAGTGGGTTGTACCCCTTCCCCCATTCTGTGTCTGTCTTCTCTATTTAGATTGTAAATTCTTCAGGGCATGGCCCATCTACTATTCTCTGTTTGTACTTTGCCTAGCACAATGGGGACCCACTGTTAGTTGATTCTTAGGCACTAAGGTAATGCATATGATTTATAATAATAATAACTCTCCTGCCACTTTGAGCCAAGGAAGATGGCCTTGGATGTTACTGCTTAAAAATGAGCTGGGGTTAAAACCATGGAATATTCTTTGTGACAAGTATCCCACAAATTCCACTGACCTCCCTTGTTTTCTTTGCCTGGAGTAGGGTTTCCAGTTTCCAAACCTGATGTGATCTCGCAGCTGGAACGAGGGGAAGAGCTGCAGGTCCCGGACATCCAGGGCTCTGAGAAAGAAGTGCTTCCAAGAGCTGCCTTCACAGGTGAGGAATTGGTTAAACCAATTCAAAAAGAGTTTGGGAATATAGGAAACATTTGGGATGCTCTACAAAGACCCTGTGGGCTCTCCCAAGTTCCACATTGTTCCCTGCAGATGTGGAATCATTATGGCAGATGTCACTCATGGCTTCCCTCCTATTCTGACTGACAACTAGCAGCAGCTCCCTCACCGATCTCGCTTTCCCCTGAGTGTTCTGGTGAGATGCAGACCAAAACTGATCCCTTCCTCTCTCCTCTGGGGAAGGGTTTGGGGAAAATCAGCTTCTGATAGATTTGCTCTCTCCCACACGTATTTTGGTATGTTCATCCCTTTTTCCATTCCTCTCTCTGAGATTTTCTTTCTTTCTGGCACAGGTAGTGACCTATGTCTAGATTCTCTCTGTCTCCTATCAGGTGAGGGGATGGTGAGTCAGAATGAGGAGGAGAAACCCCATCAGGAAGATACTGAGCAAGTAGAACCACATGGAAGGTTATCAGGAAGATCCAAAGGGAATGTTTCCGGGAGTTGTGCACTCCAAGAAAAAGCAAATTCTTGTGAGACTCAGGAGAGGCCAGAAGAAAACTTTAGTAGCCACTCAGACCTTACAACAAGAGACAGAATCAGCTTGGAAGAGAGACACTATATATGCCATGAGTGCGGGAAAAGCTTAAATTGGAGCTCTATCCTTATCACACATCAGACAATCTACACGGGTGAGAAACATTATGAATGCTCTGAGTGTGGGAAATGCTTCATTGATCGTTCAACCCTCATCTCACATCTGCGAATCCACACAGGAGAAGCACCCCACACATGCTCTGAGTATGGGAAAGGCTTCAATCGGAGCTCGACCCTGTTTAGACATCGTAGAATCCACACAGGAGAGACGCTCTATGCTTGCTCTGAGTGTGGGAAAAGCTTCAGTTGGAGCTCAGACCTTATCGCACATAGGAGAATCCACATGGGTGAGAAACCTTATGGATGCTCTGAGTGTGGGAAATGCTTCATTCGTCGTTCAGGCCTCATCTTACATCAGAGAATCCACACAGGAGAGAAGCCCTACACATGCTCTGAGTGTGGGAAAAGCTTCAGTTGGAGCTCAAACCTTATCAGACATGAGAGAATCCACACAGGAGAGAAGCCCTACACATGCTCTGAGTGCAGGAAAAGTTTCAGTCACATCTCTGCCCTGATCACACATCAGAGAATCCACACAGGGGAGACTCCCTACACATGCTCTGAGTGTGGGAAAAGCTTCAATCACAGCTCTAGCCTTATCACACATTGTAGAATCCACACAGGAGAGATGCCCTACACATGCTCTGAGTGTGGGAAATGCTTCAATAGGAGTTCTACCCTTATCACACATCAGAGAATCCACACAGGAGAGACGCCCTACACATGCTCTGAGTGTGGAAAAAGCTTCAGTTGGAGCTCACACCTTATCAGACATCAGAGAATCCACACAGGGGAGACACCCTACACGTGCTCTGAGTGCGGAAAAAACTTCAATCAGAGCTCTACCCTTATCACACATCAGAGAATCCACACAGGAGAGACGCCCTACACATGCTCTGAGTGTGGAAAAAGCTTCAGTTGGAGCTCACACCTTATCAGACATCAGAGAATCCACACAGGGGAGACACCCTACACGTGCTCTGAGTGTGGGAAAAGCTTCAATCAGAGCTCACACCTTATCACACATCGTAGAATCCACGTGGGAGAGAAACCCTATACATGCTCTGAGTGTGGGAAAAGCTTCAATCAGTGCTCAAGCCTTATTAGACATCAGAAAATCCACATGAGAGAGAACTGTAATAAATCCCTTGACTAGGGCTGGCCAAATTTTTTTTTTTTTTTTTAAATAACATTTGCTAATTTTCACATAGTGATTTTTGTTCCATCTTCACCGTCGCCTCTCAGCTCCACCAGATGAATTGCCTGCTTCTGCCTTTGCAGCTCACCCTTCTTTGCGGTCAGTCCTGTGATCTTTTCTATGAACTCCTTTCGTTTGAGTTGTAGGAGTGTGTGTCCCTCCAGCCAGGAATGTTCATCAGGTCCAGGTGGGAGAGAGAGGTTTGTTCCCAACAAACTACACCGAGGCAAAAACTACCTGTGCCTTACATACACTAGGACTGTACATGGAATTGGCTGCTCATGTTAGTGATCTTGGTGTAAAAAGACAATTATAGATGTAGAGCAGAGGCAGCCCAGGTGCAGTGGTTGGCATTAGCTTTCCCCTTGACCTGACCTAAACTCCATTACTTTTCCTAGTCTAAACAAACCGTGAGCATCACGGTTATACTGTCCCCCATTTCAAAGCAATTGTTAGTCATCAAGTTCCCCCTTTGGGAACAAATTGTTTCATTCCCAGTTGCTCTGATGTAGCTTCAGGTTGTGCTGAAGAGCAGATATTTTTATTACCGTTTTCGTCACTTAAAATATATTGAACTATAACAAAGAGCAGGAACAGGGCAGGGATGGGGAAAATGTCATTTCACCCTCTGTAACATCATAAGAAGATTCATAGATTCTAGGACTGGAAGGGACCTCGAGAGGTCATTGAGTCCAGTCCCCTGCCCGCATGGCAGGACCAAATGTGTCTAGACCATCCCTGATAGACATTTATCTAACCTATTCTTAAATATCTCCAGAGATGGAGGTTCCACAACCTCCCTAGGCAATTTATTCCAGTGTTTAACCACCCTGACAGTTAGGAACTTTTTCCTAATGTCCAACCTAGACCTCCCTTGCTGCAGTTTAAGCCCATTGCTTCTTGTTCTATCCTTAGAGGCTAAGGTGAACAAGTTTTATCCCTCCTCCTTATGCACCCTTTTAGATACCTGAAAACTGCTATCATGTCCCCTCTCAGTCTTCTCTTTTCCAAATTAAACAAACCCAATTCTTTCAGCCTTCTTTCATAGGTCATGTTCTCAAGACCTTTAATCATTCTTGTTGCTCTTCTCTGGACCCTTTCCAATTTCTCCACATCTTTCTTGAAATGCGGTGCCCAGAACTGGACACAATACTCCAGCTGAGGCCTAACCAGAGCAGAGTAGAGCAGAAGAATGACTTCTCGTGTCTTGCTCACAACACACCTGTTAATACATCCCTGAATCATGTTTGCTTTTTTTTGCAACAGCATCACACTGTTGACTCATATTTAGCTTGTGGTCCATTATAACCCCTAGATCCCTTTCTGCCGTACTCCTTCCTAGACAGTCTCTTCCCATTCTGTATGTGTGAAACAGATTTTTTCTTTGTAAGTGGAGCACTTTGCATTTGTCTTTGTTAAACTTCATCCTGTTTACCTCAGACCATTTCTCCAATTTGTCCAGATCATTTTGAATTATGACCCTGTCCTCCCAAGCAGTTGCAATCCCTCCCAGTTTGGTATCATCCGCAAACTTAATAAGCGTACTTTCTATGCCAATATCTAAGTTGTTAATGAAGATATTGAACAGAGCCAGTCCCAAAACAGACCCCTGTGGAACCCCACTTGTTATGCCTTTCCAGCAGGATTGGGAACCATTAATAACAACTCTCTCAGTATGGTTATCCAGCCAGTTATGCACCCACCTTATAGTAGCCCCATCTAAATTGTATTTGCCTAGTTTATCGATAAGAATATCATGCGAGACCATATCAAATGCCTTACTAAAGTCTAGGTATACCACATCCACAGCTTCTCCCTTATCCACAAGACTCGTTATCCTATTGAAGAAAGCTAAAGATAGGGTAAGTCAGAGAGATTCCCTTATTCCCCATCACCATCCCAATCCCCCTGTTGTTCAGTTGGTTAGGTCAATATTTTTTGTAAAGGGCTGGCAAGAGGATTCCCTAGTAAATGATTTTTAACTAAGGAAAATACCCATGCATTTGCCTCCCAAAGCAGTTGTGGCCCAGGCCCTGCAGGAGGTTGCTCCTGAAGATATCTCCTTCCTAATCAGGTGCATGTTGCCTATTATTTGGGAAATGCAATCCCTATCTAGATAGAGATGGGAAAAATGGAAGTGACATTTCTCTTCAGCTCACCCCTGGGAGATGCTGCAAATGTGTAGAAAATGAAATCCATGTTGAATGTGATATAGCTGCAGAAAGATACCTATTTTTAATAGATACCTGACATTTGGTGTCTTACAGGGATTCTAAGCCACACCTGAATTTAGTCCCTAATTAAAATCTGTGCCACTAGATTAAAAAAATAAAAGGGCATACATAGGGGAGTTATACCTCACTATCGCTACTGATATGTTGTGTGGTTGGTGAAGAATTCTACACCAGAGAAGAGTAAAATTACTTCAAGTAAGGTTAAAGATTTGACAAGAACTCAGGAAGAAATTGCAGGTACTGGTGGTTGATTTTCACCCCAGAGATGGACGCTATGGTGACCTGTCGCCAGGTAAACTATTTTTAGAACCCTGCTCCCTTGTTAAGTGGCATTGGTCACACTCCTAAAGGATGCCATGATTAAATTGGTCACAACTGTCTTTTACCATTTGGATCCAAAGTTTCATGAAGCACAGAGAGAAACAGCTGATTCCTTCAGAGTCATTCTATGCCTATGGGTCCCAATCTGGCTGCCTTGTTGGACAAGAAGCACTTCTATGCTGGGCAAATGATGGTAGCCAGTGAGGGAATGTATCCGATTCCAAGTTCAGACTGCAGGATACATGAATGCCTTTCCAGAGTCTGTCGTTTGGTCTCTTCATTTTGCTATTAAGTCTAATGCATTTGTATCACTTCTCCTCCTGCTGCTACTTTGAAAGATTAGAAAGTGTGAAAATAGAGCACAGGTGTTTTTTCTCATGATGCAGCCTTCCCATGTAGTTAGAGACCCCCTTCCACCCACACTTCTGGGAGAAGACCCAGGGAGAAATGAACTCACAGAAATGGAAGGCTCCTAGGTTATTGTAGAATGTGACTTCACACAAAGCTCACTGGGTGGAAATGGGAATCAACAGAAAACTGCCCTATCAGTTTATATTTTGTAATCTTTGAATAAATTGTTACCAGTGACAATGAAATTAAACATGAAGTTATTTAGTTTAACAGAAGAGGCTGATCATGTGATAACTTTCAGTGTTACAATATAATTCAGGTTTTCTTCTAGTTCACTCCCTGCCGCTTCCAACTACATAGGAAATGGAGGCTAATCCTGAAATTAAAATCTCACTCCAAAGTAATTAGAATGTGAGAGAAATAGCATGTATGAGAATAGAGACCCAGTATAGACTGCAATTATTTCTATTTCATATGGAATTTATTATGATTAATTTTAAAATAAATCTCCCCTTAAGAGGAAAATTACTTGAGACAAGATGTGTAGCCTTTTACCCAGTTAGAGGGTAACAGCCACAGAGTTCTCCAGGTCTCTTGTTTGCAAAGCAAAGATGTCACATCAGGTAGGAGATGTCAAAATCTAAAATGGTGATGAATGTGTGATGGTAGCTTTTCTGGATTGGTTTTTCGGTTTGTTTTGTTTTTTTAATTTAATTTAAATTTTGCAACCAGTTATTTTTATAGGTGCTTAGGCCCCTTTTCCTTTTGAGCACAGCTGTTTAACCCTCAGGCCTGGCTCTGGAAACCTCCCCAAAACTGGCCTTGTGTTTTTCATGTTTGATAGCTTTGAGGTACACACATCCAGATTACATGCGGTTCACAGCAACAGATATTTTGAGAAACCTGCTGGGTTAAGCAGGCCTTTTCCAAATTAACATTGGTCCAAAGTCTTCCTCAATTCATCTGGATAGTGACATGTCTGTATCAAAGGAGTGGTTCACACCTGATTTGTCCAGAGACCTCGGGGAAGGTGTGATAAAATAGGATAAGTAGGAATCCACAACAATAAAGTTAAAGGTAAGGGTGATAGACCTTCACCTTGCAGGTCAACAAGCCTGTTCTGCTCATTCCCTCTGATACATCTGGCACTGGTCACTCTCAGATAGCACACTGGGCTAGATGGACCATTGGTCTGACCCAGTATGACCAGTCTTGGGTTTGTCTGTAAGCCATCTAGGGCCTTGTCTAGAGTGGCAAGTTTCTGTGCAGTAAAGCAGTTTTCTGCAGTGCAACTCCCAAGGTGTACACACTGCCAAGCCACTTACTGCACAGAAACTAAGCAGTTGCAGTGCTGTAAAAAAAACACCCCGACGAGAGGTGTACAGCTTTCTGTGCCAGGGCTACAGCACCGCAGTGCCAGTGTAGACATCCTTGTCGATTACAGCACTGCGATTGGCCTCTGGGAAGTCTCCCACAATTCCTGCTTTCATCTCTCTGGTCATCGGTTTGAATTCTACTGCACTGCTCTGAGGTGATCAACCATGAACCCCGCCCCTTAAATTCCTTGGGAATTTTGAAAGTCCCCTTCCTGTTTGCTCAGTGATGCATGCAATGGTCTCAGAACATCTTTCCAGGTGACCATGCCTTCTCCATGCACCAGGCGATCCCTCGCTTGGAGCAATATTGAGCTGCTGGATCTCATCAGAATTTGGGGAGAGGAGGCAGTTGTAGCTCTAAGGATTAATATGCTTATTTGCATAGATATATGCAAGTTAGAAAGTAAACAGCTTTAACAGCTTTTGCATTAGCTTCCTCTAGGGTGACCAGACGTCCCGATTTTATCGGGACTGTCCCGATATTTGCTTCTTTGTCCCGCGTCCCGACCAATGTTTGGTTGGGACACTGGACAAAGAAGAAATTTTCCCTTCCGCTCCGGCGCTCGGCCCCCCCCCCGCCCCGGCTCCGCCCCCTCTTTCCCCCATTGGCTCCCTCCCCAAATCCCCGCCCTGGCCCCGCCTCTTCCCCAGCATTCCTCCTCCCTCCCAGGCTTGCAGCATGGCGGTGCAAGCCTGGAGGGAGGGGGTGGCGGCGGCGGTGCCTGGATCCTGGAGCTGGTGAGTCAGCTCCAGCACCCGGGCACCGGGCGGGCAAGGGAGGGAGACAGGGGGGCTCAGCTGTGAGCCCCCCCGCCGCGCCAGAGGGCTTCTGCCCGGGCTGCTGCACCCGGGGCCGGGAGCACAGCCTGAAGGCTGCTCCAGCCCTGCAGCCCGCGGGGCAGCGCGGTGGGTCCGGTCGGGGGGCAGCGCGGAGCGGTTTGGGGCCAGGTGGGCAGCGCGGGGGCCTGGGCCGAATCCCTGCTGCTGCTGGGGAGCCCCGCGCCTCTCCGTCCCGCTTGCGGCTGCGGCTCCTTCCCGGTGGGACACGCCCCCCCGGCCTGCCCCACTCACATGCGGCGCGTGTCCAGCTGCTCCTTCCCGGCGGGAGGGAGACTAGGCGCAGGGGACACGCGCCGCATGTGCCCGGGGCAGCGGGAGGCGCGTCCCGCCGGGAAGGAGCCACAGCCGCGAGCGGGAGGGAGAGGCGCGGGGCTCCCTGGCAGCAGCGGGGATTCGGCCCCTGCCGCCCCCCCCCGGCTCCTGCCCGTTCCGCGCTGCCCCCGCCCAGACCCACTGCGCCCTGCATATGCCCGTGGCGGGCCAGGGGGCGGGAGGCTCCGCGAGGACTCGGGGAGGGCAGCGTGCGGGGCCTGCTAATGCCCCAGGCCCCTTAAAACTTTTTTTTTGCTCTTTCCCCCCCCTTTTTTGGCTCCGCCCCCGTCCCGATATTTTATAGTGGTAATCTGGTCACCCTAGCTTCCTCTGCCAGAGGTGTGACATTAGTTTCCTCTGCCAGAGGCACCACCAAAGGTGTGATCCTATATCTTTCAACACCAGGTCATCAAAATGGGGTGTGAGTATTAATCAAAGCTTTGCAGCACATAATCGTGTATTATCATACATATATATCTCTTGAATAACTGTGATACAATTATAATTTTGTAATTCTAACTGTTTTACCATTTACTTACTATTTCATTGATTTTAATAAAAAGTCTTTATAACTATACCTGTCTCAGTGTAAGCTTCCTGTCATACCCCCAAAGGTCCTTTTATAAACTCTGTAAAGCCTAATTCAAAACAAACTTTATCTTCTAATCAAACAAATTGGCAAGCCTAAACCCATACTAATTAATATCCATAATAATTATTATTAGCAATTAAAATTAATTAAATTAAGTTAATACACTAAATCAACACTAATAACACACCCAAATCAGGCTACACTGTTCGGTCCCAGCTGTGCTCTAGCCGTAGGAAATATGATACGTATGGACAGATTTCACAATGCATGAGAGAAAGGGGCCATGACCGGGACACCCTGCAAAACCGGGTCAAACTGAAGGAGCTGTGGAACGCCTATTCCATGGCATGGGAGGCAAACCGCCGTCCGGTGCTGCACCCATAAGCTCCCTGTTCTACAAAGAGCTGGATGAAGTACTCAGTGGTGACCCCACCTCCAGTACGAAGGCCACTGTGGATAATTCGGTGGTTCACGTGCCAGTCGAGGGTGGACCGAGCCAGGAGGAGGAAATCTTGGATGAGGATGTGGAGGCGGAGGGAGACCCAGAGGCAGAGGATGAGTCGGAGGTCAGAGATGCATGCAGCCAGGAGTTCTTCTCTACCCCGGAGGAGGCTAGCCAGTCACAGCTGTCGGAGCTTGACAAAGCGCAAACAGAAGAGGAGGCCCCTGGTAAGTGGCTTTGATTTGCGGAATCACTGAAGTGAGTTCTTAGTGACAGAAGGGTTGCAGAAAGCAAGCTTGTGTCTGTATGATGTGCGTACCACCACATGCCTAGTTTGAGCAGCAGAACAGGGTGATGATTGACTCTCTCACTTCACGGGAATTTGCGCCAGAGATCTCCATGAAACTCTCATGGAGATACAGGGCAATCTGCTGCTGCAGGTTCTTTGGCAGAGCTGGTTTGTTTCTCGCCCCATTAAGGGTTACTTTCCTTCACTACTCTGCCATCATGGGAGGAGCAGGCGGGGACCATTGCTGCACACAGGCGAGCCACATAAGGGCCAGGGTGGAAGCCGCAATCTTGGAGAAGACCTTCCCTTGATTCCCTGCTCACCCTCAGCAGCGAGATATCTTCCATAATGAACACAGCCTGTGGAAAATGTGGGCACAGGAATGATTATAAGCCCCCATCCTCCCACAGTTCTGTCTCTCCCCAAGAGCCACGTGCCCAGTGTACAGTACGGTCCTGGAACGGTGATTTCCCCTGCCCCTGCTGTTACCATTTTAGGGGTCGTGTGGCTCATGTGTGCTTCTCTGGGTTTAGCCAGTTAGTGATAGGTATGTGAATAGTGGCTGTGTTTTAAAACACTGTATCAGTGGTCTCTGTGTTGCAAACAGTACTGCTTCTGTAAAATGTTGCATTTTGGCTTCACAGAGATGATCTTGGGAGCCCAGCCTCCCTCTTGGTTATCGCTGGCTGAACAGCTATGCAGAATTAGAAAGCGGCCATGAAGAAATAAAGAGAACTTTCGGCATGATGTCATGATGCACTCCGTGGCCAAAAAACAAGAATTGAAGGAGTGGCTGGACAGTGAGAAGAGGGACTGAAAGGAGAACACGGTGTGTCAGAATGAAGCCATAGAGCAGCTTTTAAATGTTATAGACTGCCAAGCAGACACACTCCAGGTGCTACAAGTGCTGCAAACCAAGCAGCTCCGTGACCACCCTCCCCTGCATCTGCTGTCGCAAAACTCTTTCCAATGCATACCCTGGCACTGCCAACACACTCTTATCAACCTCCTGGCTCCAGTCTGTACTCACTGCATTCCACTCCTGCCCCATCACAGTCCAGCCCTACAGACGCCCAGTAAACACCCGTCCCTCTGTAGTTTATTCCTGCTGAAGTATAGTACCTGCTGCACTGTACTCCAAAGGATAACATTGGATATGATACCTGGACATACACAAATCTTTAACTGTCCCAGGACCCCACCTCCTCATGTGACCCTCCCTTCCCCCATCCCCCACAGTGCTGATGTGTTTTTTTTTTTTTTGTCTCTCTCCTCGGGTTGTTGTTTTTTAATAAAATAATAGTTTTGGTTTGAAAGCAATCTTTATTCCATTAATGGAAAGCAAACCGAGCCTTGCAAACAACACACAATTTTCTTAAACCTTCATAGTACATTGTCTGCAGCAATCACAATCACCTCCTAGCATTACAAGCACTGCACTGAACTCCTGTGAATAGCAACAAATATTAGTGGCTTTTAGCTTCAAATTCCTGCCTTGAGGCATTCCTGATTCTTATGGCCCGATGCATCACCCCTCTAATAGCCCTGGTCTCTGGCTGTTCAAATTCAGCCTCCAGGTGTTGAGCCTCAGAGGTCCAGCTCTAAATGAAGCTTTCATCCTTCCCTTCACAGATATTATGGGGTGAACAGCATGCGGCTATAAGCATAGAAATATTGTCATCGGCGAGGTCCAGCATTCCACATAGGCAGCACCAGCGGGCCTTTTAATGGCCAAAAGCACACTCAACAGTCATTCTGCACTTGCTCAGCCTGTTGTTGAACCACTCCACATCCTTGGTCAAGATGCCCCGTGGATGGCTTCATAAGCCATGGCATTAAGGGGTAAGCAGGGTCTCCCAGGATCACAATGGGCATTTTGACTTCCCCTATGGTGATCTTCTGGTCCGGGAAGAAAGTTCCTGCTTTCAGCTTCCTGAATAGGCCAGTGTTCTGAAAGATGCCTGTGGCATGCCTCTTTCCAGATTAGTCTGCGTTAATGTCCGTGAAACACCCACGGTCATCCACAAGTGCCTGAAGAACCACAGAAAAATACCCCTTGTGATTAATGTACTTGGTGGCTAGGTAGTCAGGTGCCAGAATTGGAATATGCGTGCCATCTATTCCCCTCCGCAGTTAGGGAAGCCCATTTGTGCAAAGCCATCCACAATGTCACACTCGTTTCCCAGAGTCTCAGCCTTTCAGAGCAGGATGCGATTAGTGGCCCTGCACACTTGTCAACAGGCATCCAATGGTCAACTTTCCCACTCCAAACTGGTTAGCAACTGATTGGTAGCAGTCTGAAGTAGCCAGCTTCCACAGTGCAATTGCCACATGCTTCTCCAATGACAGGGCAGCTCTTATTCTCGTGTCCTTGCACCGCAGGGCTGGGGTGATCTTATCACACAGTCCCATGAATGTGGCTTTCCTCATTCAAAAGCCCTGCAGCCACTGCTTGTCATCCCAGACGTGCATCACGATGTGATCCCACCACTCGGTGCTTGTTTCCTGAGCCCAAAAGTGGTGTTCCACTGTGGTCAGCACCACCATGAATGCCACAAGCAATCTCATGTTGTAGCTACTGCATGTGATGAGATCAATGTTGAACTCCTCTTGCCTTTGTAGTTTAAGGAATAACTCCACTGCCACTCATGACATGTTAGTAAGTGTGGGATCCATTCCTACAGACCGAATAGGCAGAGCATGTAGTACACAAATCATTGAAAGATAGCGCCACATGGGGACAGAAGCACAGGGATTGCTGAGATGAGAAGCAATGCATGACGGGACATTCACAGCAGTGCTGACCAGAATGGAATGCCGCTTTTGGGCTCAGGAAACACCTCCCTCCCACCTTCCCACAACTCCCACCTCCCTCCACCTTCCCACAACTCCTAGCAGCAGAAGAGAAAGAGGTGCTCAGTGCAATAGCTGCCCAGAGTGCACTGCTCTGAGTACCACTGTAAGTTCATCAGGCAGCTGGCAGTGTGAACACACAATAGCAGTTTCCCTTCAGTGCTCTCAGAGAGACTGACTGCCAGGATCCCAGGACTGATCCCCTCTGGGGAATGAAGCACAACGTTGACAGGCTATGCAGCCTTCACTAGTCTTCCTGTACCTGAAAACCCTGCTAGCCCGAATTGCTGGAGCATCTATGCCATTACCTGGTTCCTAAACTGCAGCTACAGTTCCTACTACATGTGACTCCAAAGACCTAGAGGTGCAGAGATCCAACCCCTTATAATCTTAGAAACATTTTGTTCCTTTTTCTATTTTGTGTCTGTTTCTTTTTATGAACTTGGAGACCTCCCAGCTTTTCTATTAGATTGGGGTGTAACAATAAAAAGAACAGGAGTACTTGTGGCACCTTAGAGACTAACAAATTTATTAGAGCATAAGCTTTCGTGGACTACAGCCCACTTCCTCGGATGTAACAATGTGGCTCAGTGGGTAGGTGGGTGTGAACACCTCTGAAATCTACAAAGGGATGATGCTAGGAAGACTAGTTCCCCAAATCTTAATAATCTTAAAACTCTGCACTATGAAATGACTGAACGCATGCTTCTCACATATGGAAGCATTGCAAGGAATTGAGCTGTCAGATATGTATTGTTCAGTGAGAGCTGTTTGAACTTTTTACTAATGTCTCTCTAAGGTCTGTATGTGATTTGGGGCGAGAGGACAGGAGAAGTATTAGCTACACAACAGTGACATCTAAGGAGAAAACTGTAATTGGCTTTAAGGTTGTAGGCTAAATGTAAGCAATAATTTGGTTTCGGTATTGAAATATTCAGCTGGCTAAATCTGGGTTGCACTGCCTGGGTAAAAATCTCTGATTGGGGTTTCGGCATCACTAAATATGCACCTGACTTCTTGGGTTGCTCTTTTAGGATTTATAAGGGATGATTTTCTGCTGTACTAATCTGATGGTTTGACTAAATTGATGGCTTGATTCCAATGCAATATCCATGTTAACTCATTGATTTACTGATTTGACCTGAACTTTATCACTGTATTATTTAACCCTTAGCTGAGTGGTGTCTATAGTCATTTAGCCTTAGTGATGTGTGTGCCTGGATTTATTTGTTCATGTTAATAAAACATGTAACTGGGATATTGAGTCATTTCTTTCAATAAGCAACCGGGGCTGGAACTTTTATTTCTATATTTCCCTTTAATTCAATCTCCATTTTCTTCATTTCATTACTGTTCTAAGTTAAGGAATGTGGTGCAACAAAAATGGACATAAACCTTTTGCTGCCCCATTTTGTGCCCATTCAGCAGGAGTAGAGAACAAACACCTCCTGGCGTGGGGATTGTCACACTGGACTGTAAATACAGACACATGTTCCCAAGCTTTGCTGTCTTTCTCAAATCCTGGCATAAGGGTGACACCTACAGCTCCTTGTAATCACTTCTGGCAGGAAGGAGACCCCATCTGCATTCCCTGGGGAGGCAGGGGGATCTGGGAGATCCTGGACACTGAGGGATATTTACCCAGCGCTCAGGAGCAATCTACTCAGGGGTGATGCAGGAGAAAAAAGCTGGGCGCTGCTTTCCCCACTTATTTCTCCTTATCTCCTTTCAGTCTCTTCACTCTGCCTTTCTTCCCCCTCCCCCAACCCTCTGGCATGGAGACTTGGTCACTTCCCTGCTCTCAGGGGTGCTCACTCTTCCATAGCTGGATTGGCTCCTGCGAGTGCTAATAGGAACGAGAGCCTGGGTGTGGGTCAGTCCCTGCAGCGTCTCTGGGAAACAGAGGCAGGAGGAGGAGCAGAGATGGGGGTGCTGTAGGAGACTTGATTCAGTGAAATATTTTACAGAACCAAAGAATCCCTTATCAGTGTATCTGGCTGCATAAAGTCTCATAGCAGTTCATAAATTTGTCTTATCTGCTGCTGAGACTCCCTGAATTCCTCTTATCACTTCATCATTTAGCTTTGTTATTGTGCAGATGCAGGTCATTATGCTATTTAATTTATATTTTACCAACAAGTCCCCCTTGAAAATATGCATCAGTAAGTACTGCTAGTTTTAGCAATGACATCTGTGTTTCTAGTATTGCACTTGCTCTGGTTTCTTTTACTGTGATTTCTAATTTAGAATTAAAAATTTCAACTTTTTCTTCTTATTTTTAGAGCAGAAGTTTATTCTGCTGGATCATCTGACTTCCAGCCTGACTGAATTTCTGGGCTGGTCTCAAAATTTTTTTTATTCAATCCACCAATGGTGTTTCCCTTTGCAACTGCTATTTCAATGCAGCCCTAAGTTTTTTTCCCCCATGCCATTGCTTGTGTGTAGAATTTGATTCACAAATATTCAATAAAGGCCGTATACTCTCTCATGTAACATTCTTATCAAAGGCAAAAATCGATTGTAATTTTTACTGAACATTAGATCTGCTGTAGTGTGTCAGATGAATAGTCCATCTAGTACAGGATCCTGTCTTCTGACAGCGGCCAGTGCCAGGTGCTTCTGAGGGAATGAACAAAACAGGCAATCATTGAGTGACCCATCCTCGCAGTCAGAGGTTTAGGGACACTCAGAGCATGGGGATGCATTCCCGGTTCTCTTGGCTAATATCTGATGTACCTAGCCTGAGGAACTGATCTAATGTTTTGTTAAACCCATTTATAGTTTTGGCCTTCAAAACATAATGAATATACATCTACAACCCCAAGAGGGTTTGAAAACCACAAGAATTCTAAAAACATGAGTTATACACCCTGAGGTCAAGAAACTTTAATTAATGCATGATATTTTGTTCTTATGTGCCTCTTTGAGCCTGAGCCTTTAGGGCTTTGAGCAGGGGGTTGGACTAGATGAGCTCCTGAGGTCCCTTCCAACCCTGATCTTCTATGATATATTCTATGGTGGCATAAGGCCACTTCCACAAAAGCTGGAGGTAAACACCTGAATGAATCTTGGTCTACCCTCATACTTTACCTGTTACCTCTCACAAACCTTTCCTATACCTAAGGCCATATCTACACTACAGGCATATGTTAACCCAAGTTATGTCAGCATAGACTCGCTAGGGGTACTGTGTCACTTCTGTGACTGACTTGTGCTATTGTAATAAATAAAATAGAACTGTAATGGTGATAAATTACACCAGCATAGAAGTGTATTGAATGCGAACCCTACGGAAATTAAAAATTTAAATTATCCTCCACGTGTCCCACTAAAATGAATCCAACCCACAAGTCACTTGGGCAGAAGTATCAATGTCAGGATGCTACATTCTGAGCACAGTAAATGAAGCTGCAAAATAAATGATGTTTAAATGACCTCACTCTATTTTTTACAATCCTATATTAAGAGGCAATTGATTATATATATATATATATATACACACATACACCAGGCAGGGTTGTTTGGAAGCCGAAGACTTTATGCTTCCATCCCCCACCACTGTCAAGTTTTAGCAAATTAGGACAAATCACCAAATAAGAACAACTGTAGGTATCAATAACTGCTACTGGTATCAATTCCCTCTGTACCAGAAGATGGGAAAGGTGAGAAGTACCAAATTAGGACAAGTTAGCAAATACAAACAACGATAGGTATCAGTAGCTGCTACTGGTAGCAAATTACATCAGATCGCAGTTTTTTACAATCTCTTACATATGAGTAACTGCTGCAGGTAGCAAATTCGTACAGGTAACAGTTTCTCACACTACACCGGCACAGCTCTGCTCCCTGGCTCTTCTTGGGCTCCTGCTCTCTCCTTAGCATGGCCCCACTCTGGCCTAGGTAGTTCCAGCTCACATGGAGGATGGGACCCCCCTGGCCTGGTGACTCCCTCATCAGACTGCCTGCCTTGTCTGCCAGGATGAGCTGGAGCTTTGGCCTCTCCCTGTTGCCCCTGATTTCCCATTGGCCTTTCCCCTTCCTTTTGGTACTGAGAACTAGCCAACCAAAAAAAAAAAAAAACCCACTAAGTTTTAGTAAGGGGCCAACAATCGCCTTACACAAGCCAGCCCCGTGAGAGTCACAGTTGTCTAGGGAAAACAGCACAAGCTGGTTCCAGGATGTAACAGTCAGCACTCAGGATTCTGAATCCTGCAATCCGAATTCAAATAGCAGTGGGACCTCGTCTTTGTGTGCGGCAAAGCCCTGGCGCTCAAAGTGCTCACCTTCCTTGGCTCTACATGTGAAAGAGCGAGTCTTTTCCCTCCTGCTGGGTGACTCACGCCCACTGGAGCCAGGTCTTTGGTCAGGATGGTGTGACAGGATGGCCAGAGTGGGTTGGGCCTTTAGAACTTGCCACCCTGGCTACCGATGCCGGCAGTCCTGTGGTTTGACCTGATGGTTGGGATTCTCGCTCCTTCACCTGATGCCCACACGTTTGGCCCTTGTGTTTGCTGCCCACACTTTTCCTCTTGCCCACATGGTGCTTAAAGAAAGGAGTGTCAGGGCCAGGCTTCATAGTCAGGGATAGGCAGGAGGGAGGAAGAGTCCCAGGCTGGAGCCCAGCAGACCTTTCCTCCTCTGGGCATCTAGAGCAGAGGCAGCTGGTGCTGACAGTTCCAAGGGAATGCTTAAAAGCCATAGAGTAACCAAGGGGGAGGAGGACCAGGCCTATGCATGGCCAGCTGATAGCCACAAAGACACTCGGCCAGCCTGCTCCCTGGCATGCCAAACACCCACTGAAGGCCACTCGCAGATCAGCATGTGGGGTAGTTGCTGATGCTCTGTGGCCAACATCAGAATGTTGTAGGAAAGCAGGGCCAGCCCCGCTGGAGGGGCCTCTTACCGTTCCCACTCAAGGTGCTCACTTTTGCAGTGGGGCAGGAGATTTTTCCCCAAGAGGCTATTCCCCAGCTGGTGAGAAGCAGCGAATCACCCAGGCTCCAAAGGTGCTATTTAGCAAGCCCCCTCAAGCACAGGGACAGCCATACATTTGGAAGAGGGAAACTGCTGTACACTCTAGCCCAGGCACCTGCCCATTTTCTTTGTTAAGTCAGGAATGGTAAAGGCTAGACTGGAAGATCTGGGGCTCACATCCTAGCCTTTGTGATGTCTACCCCCAACTCCTTCCTGGGGCTGTAGCTGAAGCCAGAGCATTGGCCTGAGCAGCCAAGAAGAGAGCAGGACTTTCAGTACAAAGGGAAAACTGCACAAACACAACCGTGAAGGGACTTGAACCTTCGATTGCCTGATCTGAAGTCAGGCACCTTATCCGTTAGGCCACACAACAAAGGCCTTTCCAAGCACTTCTTTAGAAAAGGCAGACACTGTGTTTCTTGAGTCATCTACTGAGGGGGCAGAGACACTCTGGGCACAAGAAGTCGAGTTGCCAGCAAGATGTGAGACTTAATTCTCTGGAGCCAAGTGCAGGACTTTGGCAGGGAGGCTTAAGCTTGGGGGATTGGGGTGCAGCAGACGGGCCGGCTGTCTAGGTGCGAGATTTAATCGCACTAAGGCACAGGAGGGAGGAGGAGGAGGAATCCTGCTGATGGGCAGTACCTGTGGAGAAAAAGAGGAAGTGTTCCTGGGACTTTCCCCCCCTCTCTTTTACCTGCGTGCTTCCTCTTGTGGTGGAAGGGGGCAGGTGCTCTCAGGAAGCCTGTTTTGTTAGTTCCCTCTGGGGCACCTGGCATTGGCCACTGTCAGAGGACAGGATACTGGGCTAGATGGACCTTTGGTCTGACCCAGTGTGGCCGTTCTTATGGGTTTGTCAGGGTCACCTATGGATCTTCTCTTTGTGTTTCTGAAGGCTCTACAGGGCTGCATAAGCTGCAGCAAGTTTCTGGTCTTGGGTTTGAGCTTGAAAAACAGGATTGTAGGTGAGGCAGGGAGTCAAAGGGTCTCACGCCTGACAGCCAGCAGACGTGCAGGTCACGGACAATGAGCCCAGGACAACTGGTAAATGTGGTGCATGAATGAGCCCAAATTAGAAGGTTTCTTGTTGGCCTCAAAAGGTCGTTGCTCAAAGGGAGCCATCTGGTGTGATGAAAAGAGTGACCCACATATGGACTCAACTAGCTTGGGGAGTCCTTGCACTGGGGGATTTGGGGGGTTAATATGTGGTTTGGAGAATTCCACATCCATAAAATCTCACCCCTGGGTTTGTAATGTCAAATTCCAGCAAGCAAGTCCCTCTATGTGTGAAGGGAGGGGCTGTAAGGGGAGGGCTATAGGGGTGTCAGTGTGAGGGGGAGGGGCTGTAAGGGGGAGGGTCCATGGGAATGTCAGTGTGAGGGGTAGGAGCTGTGAGGGGGAAGGTCCATGGGTATGTCAGTGTGAGGGGGAGGGGCTGTGAGGGGGAGGGTCCATGGGGGTGTCAGTGTGTGGGGAGGGGCTGTGAGGGGGAGGGTCCATGGGAATGTCAGTGTGAGGGGGAGGGGCTGTGAGGGGGAGGGTCCATGGGGGTGTCAGTGTGTGGGGAGGGACTCTACAGGGAAGGGCTATGGAGTGTCTCTGTGAGGGGAGGGGCTGTAAGGGGGAGAGTTCATTGGGATGTCAGTATGAGGTGGAGGGACTGTAAGGATATGGTCACCTCCAGGCAGCAGGAGCCCCCTGAGATGGGGGTTTACTGCCCCCTCCCGCCAGGTGCTTTGGGGGACCCTAGGGCCCAGCATGGAGCTGCTATCCCTGCAGTGTCCCTGGGAGTCACAAAGGGGTGATGTGAGGTTACTGCCCAGTCTATACTGGGGTTGGGGACTGTAGCCCCCTGAACTGCCCTGTGGGGACTCAGCCCCGTGGGGAATTCACCGTCTGTGTAAAAGTACATATAGGAATGGGGCATTACAGCGGCAGGAAGGAGAAGAGAAAGTTAAAGCTTTAGACCAGTCTGGGTGCGCTGTGTGTGGAGGAGGGTGCCCAGCTCTCAATCTGCAGAATGGCCAACCCCAAACGTTCAAAAACACTGAATCAGGCTCACCAAAAATCACCAGATTGCCTTTGAAATCAGGAGATTCTGTAAAAATAATAGATTTGGGGATCTTTTTTATTTGCCTTATGCTTGATGAGCCTTTAGGGCACACGGGGATCCCATTTTGAAGCTTTCTCCACAGCCACAAGGGCTAGAAACGTACTGTGTCTTTAAGAGTGAAGACTGAAATCATCACATCTCCACTTGACTCCAGGAGCTGGAGCTTTACGGAAAAACAATAACTGTCACAAGACTCATGGCAAAATCATGGGAGTTGGCAGCAGTGATCAGATTGAGTCTTTATTCTCCAGGATTCCCTGGAGCTGGGGTTCCTGACCTTTTTCTTTCTGCAGCTCCCGCCCAACGTGTTATAAAAACTCCACAGCCCACAGTACCACAACAAATTTTTGTGTGCACGTCCAGTGGAATAAAAGCCAGGGCTGTCGTTAGGGGGTAGCCAGCAGAGCAATTGCGCAGGGCCCCACAAAGTTAAGTTGCTCTGACTTCGGCTTCAGCTCTGGGTGGTGGGACTCAGATTTCAGCTTTCTGCCCTGAGCCCCAGCGAGTCTAATGTCAGCCCTGCTTTCTGGTTTATATTGGTGGGGCCCTCCTTAAACCTGCTCACTGCCCCCTCAACCGGGTACCACTGGTTGAGAACCATTGCCTTGGAGCTCTGTTTAGAACAGGGGTTGGCAACCTTTCAGAAGTGGTGTGCTGAGTCTTCATTTATTCACTCTAATTTAAGGTTTCGCGTGCCAGTAATACATTTTAACACTTTCAGAAGGTCTCTTTCTATAAGTCTATAATATACAACAAAACTATTGTTGTATGTAAAGTAAATAAAGTTTTGAAATATTTTAAGAAGCTTCATTTAAAATTAAATTAAAATGCAGAGCCCCCGGACCGGTGGCCAGTGTGAGTGCCACTGAAAATCAGCTCGTATGTCACCTTTGGCATGCGCGCCATAGGTTGCCTACCCCTGGTTTAGAAGTAGGGAGCAAAGCTGCTGCCTTTCCTGATGGCTGAACTCAAGCCCTTAGAGTGGGATATCCAGGCACTGCCAGCTACACCAGGAAAGCTCACTGAGCAGCTGCCTGGCCTCAGGGACAGTCTAAGCCTGCAGGGCCCCAAGGGGCAATGAAGCAACTGGGTCAGGCTGGGCACCTGGATTCCCAGAGAACTGCCCTGGCTCCCTGCTCAGCAGTAAAGAATAATTTCTCCCCCATTCCCCCAGTAAGTCACCCTGGAGCTAAGTGCAGAGCTGGGAGTTTCTCCTTTGACTCCTGCTGGGGAGTGCCGGGTCCCGGGGGTGTTTCTAGAAGAGCATTTGAGACTCCACTGGGCAAACCAGCCTTTGATTACAGAACGCTCAAGTTCTGACGACATGTTTATTTACAATTTTTTATAATGTGATATAATCCTTCAATCCTAGTGTCACCATTGATAACATGGCTTGGTCAGCCTGGTGGGATACCAAGGATAAAACTAACCGGCTCTTCAAATCCAAGAGAGTGGAGATCAATCACCTCTCAGAGTCAATGTGGGGTAATCAATAGGCAGACGGTGGGCCAAATCACTTTTCAAAGGACCCCAAAATCTTTTTATTTACTTATTATTAGCATTATTGTTATTTTTATTATTATTATTTTCTCTGGAGTCTGGACTTTGACTGGACCTTGACCAACAATTTTGGACTTTGACAAAAAATAATGGCTTACCCCTAAGAATGGGGTTGTGTTACCTTCCTTATGTCCTGGCGCCATCTTGTGGCCATTTTCTTTACCTCCTTTCTGTGAAAAGTTTTGGGATTTTGTGTAGAAATTTATTTCCTCTGGAGAGACCCAGCAGCAGGGGCTCCCTACATGTATCACCCACTAGATTAGAAGGTGACAGACAAACACCCTTAAGATGAGGCAGCTGTCCCTGTCAAAAAACTCATATCCCGTCTTCACTTGAGAGACAGCCTGAATCGTTCCTTATCCAGGCAGAGCCCAAGGATTGGCATCAGCAGAACAAACAAACTGTTCTGTATGTAGCAGGAACCAACCCAAAATGTGCTTTAAAAGGAGCTGTCTCCTTCCTTCTGGGGTGAAATTTGTCATTATGGTCATCAATTTTCATTTCCCTTCTCTGAGGGCAGAGATGGGGTTGGCGCCACCTTAGGCTGGGATGTTGAGCCCATGTCCTCATCTGTCAGTCACTCTGGGAACTTGTCTCTGCTCACAGGCTGCCTCCGGCCTGTCTGGCCAGCTCTTGAACTCTGTGGGAGTGAGTCATTTGGCATAAGTGGCACATGGGAGGAATACTTTTGTCAGATGCATTGGTGGTATAGTGGTGAGCATAGCTGCCTTCCAAGCAGTTAACCTGGGTTCAATTCCCAGCCAATGCAGGGATGTGCTCTTTTCTTGGCCAGGAATTGGTTTAATTTCAGTCACATTGTATCAGTTTATCAATGGAATGGGAGAATTAATGTCCCAAATCCCAGCAGGTCATTCAACACCCAGTGGAGGAAGAAAGGGGTGGGACTATACAGTGAGCTGTTGGAGTCATCCTTGTATTACAATCTTTGGTTTATTCTTTAAAAAATTTCCTTTACTCCCTCTCTGTTTTAGACTCAGAGCCTTTAAGGACAGAAGGGACCATCATGATCATCTGGCCCAATCTCCTGCACCTTGCAGGCCAAAGGACCCCAACCACACACTCCTGTAATAGACCCAACCTCTGCTTGAGTTACTGACATCCTGAAATCATGGATTAAAGCGGTCAAGTTACAGAGAATCCATCATTTACACTAGTTGAAACCTGCAAGTGACCCATGCCCCATGCTGCAGAGGAAGGCGAACCCCCCCCCCCCCAGGGACTCTGCCAATCTGCCCTTGGGGAAAACTCCTTCCCAACCCCAATTATGGCAATCAGTTAGACCCTGAGCATGCGGACAAGATGCACTAGGCAGACACCTGGGAAAGAATTCTCTGCAGGAACTCTGAGCCCTTCCCACCTATTGTCCCATCTCCGCTGGTTGGAGATATTTGCTGCTAGCAATCACAGATCGGCCACATGCCATTGTAGGCAGTCCCATTATACCACCCTGTCCATAAACTTATCAAGCTCAGTCTTGAAGCCAGTTCAGTTTCTTGCCACCACTGCTCCCCTTGGGAGGCTGTTCCAGAACTTCACTCCTCCAGTGGTTAGAAACCTTCATTTAATTTCAAGGTTAAGCTTGTTGATGGCCAGTTTATTTCCTTAGTTCATTACTAGTGGGGATATGTGATAGTGTAGGGGAGAGAGGAAGAAAGACTGGAAAACTGACAGTGGGAGCCAGAGAGATTCTCTGTTCCCCGATCACCCATCTCTGGGAGGAACCAGTTGGAATTGCCCTTGGGAAGCTGCCACTAATAACTCAGATGTAAAATCATTATTCCGTTGGAATAAGATTAAAGCCTCCTCACACCCGGTGTCACAGTCATTGACATGGCTCATTCCTGGGATGTTACCGGCCACAGCAATACAATGAGTGGAACCAAATCCCTTTCCAGAGCCAAGGCACAAAAAGGAATCCTGGGGCTTTTCGGTCCTAGGCTTCTAGTGCCATTGTGTGGCCCTTTGGTTTCACTCATTTCTGTTAAAACCTTTAGCTTTCTGCAAAGAAATGTTAATTCCCTGGGAGAGACTCGGAAGCATTTCTCTGTTTTGTGTTGTTGAGGATTGAAATGTTCCCCGGGTTCCACGGTCCCAACCTGCCTCCCGTTCTCCTGCCCATGCAGCCCCATCCCAGCCCTCAGTGGCCAGTCAATGCTGATTCCCTAATCCCCATCTGTGCAGGGTGTGAACGCTGTCACTCCTCATTGCCTAATTCCCCTAACCCTCCACACCACTCCCCTACTTACCACGGTTCAGATATTGCAGTAGCATTAGTCTGATGCTCACTTTGGAGGCCCCACTTTAATAACCATTTTTAATATGAACTTACTGGAGATTCTATTGCAATATTTGGGTAGGGGGAACCTGTTAAAAATATTCATAAAACTCCTTTTCCAAGACAGTCACAGGGCTCTTGATATCCCGTGTATCGACAATGAACATCCACTGACCAGGTAGCTGATTATGGTATAAACAACTTAGATTTCCCCAGATAGATAAGATCCCATCTTTACATAAATGTCAGGGAGCCCTGCCTGAAAACAGTGACAATCTTAGAACAGTTCATCGGCAGAATTATTACACTAAAGCATATGTGCAAAGCATGTGCCCTACCACTGAGCTCCCTCCCCACCAATACAGCTAATGCCATAAGGCATTGGGGGGGAGAGGGTCTCCATGCCTCATCTTGGTGGCAGAAGTGTATTGGGGCTTCAAGAGCTTCCACATTATCACATAGTGGATGGGGCTGTGGGTGGAAGGTTGGAAAGGATGGAAAAGGGTGGGGTCACAGGCAGAAAGGGTGGGGATTTAGCATCACTAGCCCCTGCTTAGCGAGCAGAATTCAGTTTAGGGCAGTGGTCCCCAAAATGTGGGACATGCCTCCTAGGGGGGCACAGAGGAACGTTCATGGGGGCACCCTGCACTTAATCAATGCCATCCTATTGTAGCAATGTTGGCAGAGCCACTGTTGGGAGCATCTTCAGCAATGAAGGCAGTTCCCCGCAGCAGTGGCTAACCGGGTTTATGTGGCCATTATACATCTGGCTGTAGTGGAAAATAACCATGAGTCACCAGCAGAGTTGAGGTGGATGTGGGCTGGGCTCTGGGCCCAGGACTGGCCTTGATTTCATCCTGCTTTTCTCTGATTGCGGGCAGGGAAAGGGCTTTACTGTGGCAACTGGGAGCAATTGTGTTTCATGTTCAGGCTTTGGTATCAGTTCCTCCAGGTTTCTCATACGCACACAGGGACCTTAGCAGGTGCTCTCAGTGCAGGATTGGCTTAGATGCCATAATGTGATGAGGATTGCATTTTCCTTTTTTTTTAAATATATATTTCCAATGGCATGTGTGTCTGTGATTTCATTTTGCTTTGTATAACCGTGTATTCTCCTGGATCCAATATTTAACTGAAAAAGAAGGCCTCAGGGTGCTAGATAGAGGAGCAGGCTGGGGTTAGGGTTACTAAGGGAGCCAGAGTAGCAAGTTTTCTGTATTGTTTCCTGCCTTCATTTTCTTGACTAGTTTCTCTTCTGCATCAAACTTGCCTTTCCTTCATGTGAGACTGGCTAGCTCAGTTGATAAAGTATCAGACTTTTAATCTGAGGGTTCAAGTCCCTGGTCAGGTATCATTTCCACCTGTGGTATATCCCTCAAGAAGCAGCCCTTCTGTACCCTCCTTGATGTTACTTTCCTCTTTTCAGGACTTGAGCTTTCCTAGGAACGGCCATTTACTGCCTGGTACTGAAGGGGTAACTTCCTCACTGTCTGGAGGAAGAAAGGCTTCTTGGTTTACAGCAAACTGCTGTGTGCCGACTTGAGCAAATGCAAGGGAGGCCAGAGAGACCTTGAGCGAGGGAGGCAAAAAATTGTCCACCCAGGCTTTTCTACACCAGAAGTCAGAAGACCCCAAGGTTATCACCACTGGTCCCATGGTGTAAGGGCCAGCACTCAGGGCTTTGAATCCTGCAATCTGATTTCAAGTCTTGGTGGGACCTTTGGGCAGCTCTTTTGCCATCTAACACTACTGGGTGTTCCAAGGTTTCGTCTTGCTCGCTCAAATCATGTGGGATCCTGTCTTTTGCCTGCTAGATGTTATGACTTGAGCACAAGAAGGGACGTTTGATCCAGAAGGCTGGTCATGCCTGGAGTCCTGTAGGTAGGGATGCGAGCTCCATTTCTTGTGAGTCCTGAAGCTGGGCTGCAGCCTGACCTAGGAGGTAGCCCAATTGATTGACTATGTCCACTGCACTCCTTGGTTTTCTCCATCTGCTTCCTCTCTAGAGACTTTTTTTATCCCATCTCTCCTCTTTTCTTCTGTGCTCTCTCTTTCCCCACTCCCCTTTATTTTCTATGGGACCTGGCCCCATAGTTCTATGTTGTGCACTATCGTGTTTAACTTTCCAAATCAGCTGGGGCCTGGAGAATATTTCCAGGTGGTTGTCCCTTATGTAGATTGCAGTGATCTCTGGTGTGTCCTCACGAGGAACCAGTTCACAAAAAAGAGCCAGGAGCTGGTCCCAGTGCATCCCCCATCTGCTGTGTGGAGAGAAAATCATCCCCAGGCCAAGGCCCAGCTGCAAACCCCTTGTTGAATTACAGCCTGTCTTGGAAGCTGTCATGGAGAGTGGGGGGACACAAGGCCCTGCACCCTCAGCTTCCTGCGATTTACCATGACTCTCAGCAAAGGAATACAGTCCAAGACAGGTCTTGCAGGCACAGACAACAGGACCCCCCTCCCCCAATTAGGTGCATCTTGGGGTCCCAGGCACCGCAGCCCCCTTGGGAGGTCAGAGCCCCATCTGCCTCCCAGACATTCCACCAGCCAGCCCTGAAAACTCTCCCCCCAGCATCTCCTCCCCCAGCCTTTGTTCAGTTTCCCGGGCAAAGGTGTCACCTGGCCTCTAACCCCTTCCTGGGTTCTTATGTACATGCTCAGGTATCTTCCCTCAAGCTCAGTCTCCCATCCCCCCATACAGACCATCCTAGCCACACTCCCCTGCCTTCCCAGCCAACACTCCCCATTCAGCATTCAAAGGCCACATAAAGAACAGTCCTAGTTCATCATAGAAGCCCACTGCACAATGCTGTGCCCACAAATTCATATCCCCAGCCATAGGTGTACAATAGCTGCAGGTCCCATAGTGTAATGGTCAGCCCTCTGTACTTCGAATCCTACCATTTGAGTTCAAATTCTAGTGGGACCTCCTGGTGCTGTGTTGGTTTGCTGTAAAGCCTTGGAGCTCAATGTGCTTGATTTCCTTGTTCCTAGGTGGACCGGAGTGAGGTTTTTTCCTTCCTGCTGGGTCACTGATGCCCACTAGAGCTAGGGCTTTGGTCTAGCTGGCTGCAATAGGTTGGGGCCCTAGAATTTAACAGTCTGGCAAGAGATTCCTGCAGATTGACCTGATGGTTGTGTTTCTTACTGCTTCACCTGATGCCCACAAGTTTGATCCCTGTACCTGCAGCTGCCATGCTCTTCCTCTTGCCCACGTAACACTTAAGGGAAGCAGTACCAGGGCCAGACTTAATAGTCAGGGAAAGGCAGGAGGGAGAGAGTCCTAGGCTGGAACCCAGCACAACTTTCCTCTTCCGGGCCCTAGAGCAGAGGCAGCTGTTGCTGACAGCTCTAAGGAAAGGCTTAAATGCCACGGAGCAACTGAGGGCAGGGCAAGAGGAGGGGAGGACCATGCCCACATGTGAATTCAGAGAGTAATTGATATCCATTCTACATACACATTGATAAAAGTGGGCACATAATACGTTGTTGAATATGATAAATTTGATAGACTATTAAAGAGAACATCTTTATATAAATGATACCCCAAAATTGCTGATATCAATATCAACTGTCAATTTCCCTGTATAAACAGACATCCATAGCAATATCGATATTTGGCCATATAGGAACTATGAGGCTTCCCTCTACCGCAAATAAAGGAGAAATGTTGTCATGTTTTACCTAAATTTTCACCTTACAGATGACTTACACGTTTCTCACTGTCCTGAGTTCCATAGGACATGGGGAAGGTCTAGGAGATGGCTCCCCTTGGGATCATGTATTACCTGGATCCAAAGGTTGGGGGAAGCCAGACCCAACCTGCAGCCAAGAATACCAATTCCTAGAAGCTCCCTCCTATAGAGAACTCAACTGAAGGGTCGTGAAGAAGCTGGATGTTAGGTAATTTTAGCAGAATGCTTAATGCGATGGATCAGAAATTCATTGGGGTGTTCCCACACAGGTGGAAATGCTGCTGACTATGAAACTTCCTGTCTCTTTTGTTTTTAGTTCTGTAATATTAGTGGCCAAACATGCTACTCACAAACATTCTCTCTCTCTCTCCTCCCCCTCACACACACTTTTCAAGAAAATCCTTGCAAGAAGTCAAAAATGCTTGCTGGATCTCACTGCTCTGCTTGATAGAATCCAAACACAAGCTGAACTTCTCAGGCATAGATGGGGGCTGGCAGGGAGTCGGGTGTGGGATGGTTTCAATTACACAGACAGACACTAGTGACAAAGTTCCAGAATGTATGGAAGTGGAAGTGTAAAGCTGGTGGGTCAATGTTACACTCCCCGCCCAGCTGACATTATCTGTCTACGAGAGGTGCAAATCTCATCTCTAATACGGCACATTCTGCCAAACATGAGAAGTACCTTCATTTATGCTCCGTGAGGTTTGATCTGTTTTGTGCACTGTGTCTCTGAATGAAAATTATAGACTACCATATTCAAGAAAAAAATGTGTCAGCACATGTGATTGCCCTGACCACCGACAAAGAAATGCCACTGAGTTGAAGGTAATGACGTTCCTCTGTACTAGATAGGGACTGGCTACAGAGCTTTCTTACACACACACACACACACACACACACACACACACACCAGATACACTTCTACTCCGATATAATACTGTCCTCGGGAACCAAAAGATCTTACCGCATTATAGGTGAAACCGCATTATATCGAACTTGCTTTGATCCGCTGGAGCATGCAGCCCCGCCTCCCGGAGTGCTGCTTTACCATGTAATATCTGAATTTGTGTTATATCAGGTCACGTTATATTGAGGTAGAGGTGTACGTTCAGCATTAGATCTTTTAATTCTCTACCAGGAGTTCATTTAAAGGAGGTATTTTACACACAGTGCCTCCTTGTGGCTGATTAATGGGATGCTGAACTCTAGTATACTAAAGGGTGCACTGCAGGGCCTCCAGGCTATTTGCCTATCATCCTGCTCTGGCTTCTGTCCAAAACCCCAGCAGAGCATTGAGACACGCATTTGTAGACTCACACTCACAGCCCAATCATATGGTCAATTCTATAGCCTGGAGAGATTGTTTTCTTCATTCAGGAGTCTTCTCCTCTCCCTGCATAGCCAGCAGTAACTCTTGATGGTCCTAACACACATGCCCCTCTCTAGTCAGAATAGACCTCACTAGAAGTGTAGAGAATAGTTGCTCACCTAGAGCAGGGGCAGTTGTAGTGATATGATCTAGCTGAATGATAAAAGGATAAGAAAACACAATATATAGGGATAGACTAAAGGAGCTCAATCTATTTAGCTTAAGACAGAGAAGTTTGAAGGGTAACTTGATCCCAATCTATAAATATCTAAGTGGGGAACAAATATTTAATACTATGCTCCTCAATCTAGCAGAGAAAGGTTTAAAATGATCCAATGGCTGGAAGTTGAAGCTAGACCAATTCAGACTGGAGATAAGGTGTATATTTTTAACCGTGAGAGTAACAAACCATTGGAATAATTTACCAAGGATCGTGGTGGATTCTCTATCAGTGACAATTCTTAAATTGAGGTTGGATGTTTTGCTAAAAGATCTGCTCAAAGAGTTATTCTGGGGCTGTTCAATGGTCGATGTTATACAGGAGGTCAGACTACATGATTATAATGGTCTCTTCTGGTCTTGGAACCTAGGATGCAAATTGCTTAAGTCTCTTAGGCCTGGTCTACACTGGGGGCGGGGGATCAATGTAAGATACACAACTTCAGCTATGGGAATATCGTAACTGAAGTCGACGTATCTTATTTTGACTTACCTCCGATCCTCATGGCGCAGGATTGATGGCCGCAGCTCCTCCTTTGACTCCGCTACCGCCGCTCGCCCTGGTGGAGTTCCGGAGTTGACGGGAGTGCATTCGGGAATCGATATATCACATCTAGATGAGACACGATATATCAATCCCCGATAGATCAATCGCTACCTGCCAATCCGGCGGGTAGTCTGGATGTACCCTTAATGTCTCATGAGAAGAGCACTCACATCAAGACTTCAGATCAAGCTTTTGGTACCAAGCTATAGACAGAGGGACTACAAAGCAGAAATGAATAGTAAGTGCCCTTAGTACTTATGCTGATGTGCGCAGATAAAGTGTGAAGGAATAGTTGCAAATGCTTTTGCTCCATGGGCAATGATGAACTAATTGACAACCTGAAAAACATTGAATGTGTGTCACTGTCGGTGCATTGAATCACAGATATGTGAAATTGCTTCCTCTCTTGGATCACAATTTCAAGGCTTATGAAGGCAGTTTGTGTCTGCAAACTAAACCTGTGGATTGTGTCAAACTTAAAAGAGAAACATCAGAACTTATTGCAGCTGAGATAATAAATGTTCTGAATAAGTATGGAAGCAGATAATACAAAGACAAACTTTTGTGGTCGAAACAGACAAGGAAGAGAACATTTGCACACAAAGTGAAGATGAGCTTAAAAAGGGAAGTGACAGGCTTTGGATGTCCTGCTCACATCATACACAAGTATACTGAATTACAGAGGATACTATACTGGTAGATATTGAGAGCATTCTAATTAACATTTTTGGATATTTTTATACATTCACTGTGTGGAAAGACTGCAAAGTTTTTATGAGTATGTGGGACAAGAATATTGGAATATACTGGGATATATATCTGTTCAAAGATTGTTTCAACAAAATGTAATATGGCCTGAATTTTTAGCATGCATACAGGACAACTTTCTGATTCATAAAGTTGAGGAAACAACCAGGGGGTTATCCATTTTGGATCTGGTTTTGACTAACAGGGGTAAATTAGTTGAGAATGTGAGGGTGGTAGGGAATTTGGGAGAGACGTGATCATGATCTGATAGAATTCAAGATCCTGTGGAAAGGAGGACATGAAAACAGCAAAACAAGAGAACTGGACTTCAGACAGTCTAATTTCAACAAACTCAGAGAAATAGTAGGCAAAATTATCTGAAAATTTCATCAGTATGCTCTCTATTCCTACATCCAGGTAATTAATGAAAATGTTAAACAACAGGCTGAGAAGAGGAGGTTAGATTAGATGACTTTTGTGGTCTGGTCTAACCCTATGAGTCTACATTCTATGACCACCTCTGCTCACATTTTCCTATATCTTTCTAGAAAATGCAAGACACCTCCATCGGTAATCTAATGAATACATTGTTAAGGGAAAGGCTTCTCTGCAGAGGAGCATTGGGGAAAAAAAATCAAACCACGAGCCTAGAGTTGATGAAAAGGCGGTTGCTTGGACTGCAATTGCTGCGACACAAAAGCCTGTGCCACACATCTTTGTGATTCACTGGAGATGTCTGCACACAGAGACCCTGATAGTGCAATCTCAGTAGGTTTTGCAGGAAATGGAGTTACTCTCCTTTCCACTTCTTTTAATTGTCATTGATGAAAAATGAAGCAGTTAGAAGAAAAGTTCCAGAGAGCAGCAATGTGGCTAATCTGGTGAAGGCCCTGTTAGTATATAGTTTGTTAGCCTGACATAGAATTTTGGGTTTGATTTTTGATACTCTTATATCCTTATTAATATGTGTAAACAAGGAACAAAGAAATATGTTGCTTCTGCCCAGCCAGATGGGTTTGTTAGTATAATGGAAAAGTTAAGGGATAGCACTAAATTGTTACTAGGTACAGTGGGAGTGTAATATATGAGCATACACTGGAAGGCTGCCTGGCTCCTCTCTCAAACCAAGGTAAAGCAACCAGTTAGGAGGGGCAAGGAGGGGAATGGGGGAAGGAATAAGACACACTAAAAGCCAAAGAACAGCCTGACCTTGACCAGTACACAACCTCAATTCTTACCCCTCTCATGAGATAGAAAAGAGGTGGTACCAAGCCCCCAGACTCATGATTCTCCAAAACAGAACATGACCATAAATTGCAAGGGGTGGGACCAGGGGCAAGTACTGCAGGTATATTTGAGCCTCCTAAGAAAGAGGACTAACCTAATTGCCTTCTATGATGAGATAACTGGCTCTGTGGATGAGGGGAAAGCAGTAGATGTGTTATTTCTTGACTTTAGCAAAGCTTTTGATACTGTCTCCCACAGTATTCTTGCCACCAAGTTAAAGAAGTATGGGCTGGATGAATGGACTGTAAGGTGGATAGAAAGCTGGCTAGATCGTCGGGCTCAACGGGTAGTGATCAATGGCTCCATGTCTAGTTGGCAGCCGGTTTCAAGTGGAGTGCCCCAAGGGTCGGTCCTGGGGCCGGTTTTGTTTAATATCTTTATTAATGATCTGGAGGATGGTGTGGACTGCACTCTCAGCAAGTTTGCAGATGACACTAAACTAGGAGGCGTGGTAGATACACTAGAGGGTAGGGATCGGATACAGAGGGACCTAGACAAATTAGAGGATTGGGCAGAAAAAAACCTGATGAGGTTCAACAAGGACAAGTGCAGAGTCCTGCACTTAGGACGGAAGAATCCCATGCACTGCTACAGACTAGGGACCGAATGGCTAGGTAGCAGTTCTGCTGAAAAGGACCTAGGGGTCACAGTGGACGAGAAGCTGGATATGAGTCAACAGTGTGCTCTTGTTGCCAAGAAGGCTAACGGCATTTTGGGCTGTATAAGTAGGGGCATTGCCAGCAGATCGAGGAACGTGATCGTTCCCCTTTATTCGACATTGGTGAGGCCTCATCTGGAATACTGTGTCCAGTTTTGGTCCCCACACTACAAGAAGGATGTGGAAAAATTGGAAAGAGTCCAGCGGAGGGCAACAAAAATGATTAGGGGTCTGGAGCACATGACTTATGAGGAGAGGCTGAGAGAACTGGGATTGTTTAGTCTCCAGAAGAGAAGAATGAGGGGGGATTTGATAGCAGCCTTCAACTACCTGAAGGGGGGTTCCAAAGAGGATGGAGCTCGGCTGTTCTCAGTGGTGGCAGATGACAGAACAAGGAGCAATGGTCTCAAGTTGCAGTGGGGGAGGTCCAGGTTGGATATCAGGAAAAACTATTTCACTAGGAGGGTGGTGAAACACTGGAATGCGTTACCTAGGGAGGTGGTGGAGTCTCCTTCCTTGGAGGTTTTTAAGGCCCGGCTTGACAAAGCCCTGGCTGGGATGATTTAGCTGGGAATTGGTCCTGCTTTGAGCAGGGGGTTGGACTAGATGACCTCTTGAGGTCCCTTCCAACTCTGATATTCTATGATTCTATGATTCTATGAAAAGGGACATGGATAAAGGCTCTGCGGTGTTAGAGCTGTGAACAGAACACTGGGAAACAGATTCTGTAGGGTGACCAGATGTCCCAATTTTATAGGGACAGTCCCGATTTTTGGGTCTTTTTCTTATATAGGCTCCTATTACCCCCCACCCCCTGTCCCGATTTTTCACATTTGCTGTCTGGTCACCCTAGGACTATGGATATTCTTGCTTGAAACTAACCCCAATAAAAATTGCATTGCCTGCACTTCAAACTGCTGGTCTCCTGATTTCTGCTGTGTGACAAGAACCAGGGCAAGGGGTAAAGGGAATACCCCTAACAGACTGCTGCTCAGTAAAGAGGAGATTCAGGATCCAGCACCCAGTAGTGCCTGGCTGAATGTGTCTCCTCTCCCCATAGCTTGGTGATCTTTTGAGGACATGGAGAAGACTGCCTTTGCCTAGCTGTACATTGCTTGCAAAATAAACAGGTCTTTTTGGTGACAAGTGTTGAAAGGAGCCACTAGACAAATGTGGAGACAAGAAAAATGTCCCCAAAACTGAACTTGTATCTGTGGATGTTGAAGCCAAAACACAAAGTGCTAAGCACTATATGACCACAGCTGGTTTCAGTAGAGTCTCTACCAAAGCCTTTTTCCACCAGCAGGGGCCTCTCTGCACACAGAACTCTTGGTAGCTTGATGTCTGCAGGCAGTGGAGAACTCTATTTTGGCATCTCTTTGTCTCTTTTGTGGTGGACATCTGCAATGGCTGTTAAAAGGCCTCAAGATAGTGGTCTTTGGGGAGAGCTGGCTGAAGAGCCTTCCTCCTAACCAGGAGAGCCTGGCTTGGCCTGCCAGTTCTTCCTTGCCGAACCTAATATCTCTGTTGGCTCCTTTTTTGTATCTCTTTTCATAAAAAGAAAAGACTTATCAGCGCAATCCTTCTATGTGCTTGTTCAAGACAGAGAGAGCCTTCCTTGCGGCTAAGTCTTGGTGTAACGGGGTATGCCTCACCACTGCAGTGCCTCCTGCTGGCCATCCTGGGAATTAGATCTGGTTCACGGGTGCGCCTTCATCTAGTGGTGTCTGGCCACCATCTGTTTTATCATTAGGACCCATGACATTCTCAGGACTGCAGTGTCCTCTTACAGACACAGCTCTCTGACAGCGACCCACTCCGTTCTCTCCCCCCTTCAAGGGGAGGGGCAAGCTGTCCTCTACCTAGCCACTTGCCTCAGTGGCCAGATGCGGTCCAGGCTGTAGCCACCCTGTGTTCGTGGCAACTGAGGCAAAAGTGGTGAACCTCCAACCCCTGCCATCTGTTTTCCTGGACCACTTCCCCACAGACCTAGTACCTTTCACCATCTTTTTATCAGGGCCTCAGTCTGGCAGTATTTGACCTGGAGCCAAGGAGTAACTGACTCTTGCTGTGCTGAGCAGCCCTTTATATATGGGCTGCTCCAGCAAGCCTTCTCTTGAGTGGCTCTCCCAATAAGCCCTTTCCTAATAGGCTGGGTTCTGCGCAGCCTGTGCAAGGCTGCCTTAATCTTTCTCCTGCTTGTTTGGGGTAGACACCCCACCACACTTGCAAAGTGGCAAATGAGAAGCCTAGAGCTGAAGGAAAGGTTACCATGACTCAGAACTGAGCCGAGGTTGCTGTGACTGAAACATAGATCACTAACCGCTATATGATCACAGTGGCTAGTGGGAGAAACACATGTTAGAAGCCCTCTGTCAACTCAGCTGTGGCTTTCTGTGCACAGAGAGCCAGATGCCTCAAGGTCTGCAAGTCTTGAGGGAAATGGGGAACGTCTGTACTTTGGAATTTGCAGGCGTTGTCCTGGACCATCAAATGGAACAATTGCAAACACTTTCTTGAAGCAGGTGCCATGGCTTAGCTGGCTAAAGCACCTCTCTAGTAAACAGCAGATCCTGGGTTCAACTCCCAGTGGTGCCTTGTTGTATGGCTTTTGTGTCCTCTGCTCACTTTTTCCTGTGTCTTTCTAGGAAACAGAAGATATCTCCCTTGGAAATCCAAGTAATTACTTTCTAAGGAAAAGGCTTCTTTGGAGAGAATTGTTGGAAAGAATCAAATCACAAGTCTGGAGTTGATGAAAAGGCTGCTGTGACTGGAATTGGCAAGGTGATTGTTTCGCCTTCCATTGCGGCAACATGAGAGCCTGTGCCACACGTCCTTGTGATTCACTGGGGATGTCTACACACAGATGTCCTGTCACCTTCCTTTTGATTGTCATTGACGAGAAATGGAAGAGTTAGGAGAAAAGTCCCAGAGAGTGGAACCATGGCTAAGTTGGCCAAGGCACCTCCAGGTAAAGTGAAGGTTAGGGATGCAGCACCCAGTGGTGCCTTGCCAAATGTGTCTGCTCTTCCCACCTTTTGGTCAATCTTTTGAGGAAACAGAGAAGACTGCCTTTGCCTTGCAATGCAAATGCTTGCAAAAGAAACCAGTAATTTTTTTCTGACAAGTGTCGGTAGGAGGCACCTAAGAAACGTGGAGACAAGGAAAAGGTCACCGTAACTCAACTTGCATCCATGGCTCTTGAGGCCACAACACAGGGTACTAAGCACTGTATTACCGCAGCTGCTGACAGAAGGGTCTTTTCCAAAGGCATTTTCCACTAGAAGGGTCCTCTCTGTGTGCAGAATTCCTGATAGTTTGATGTCTGCAGGCACTGCAGATGACTATTTTGGCATCTCTCTCTGTGTGTGTCTCAGTTAACAACCACTGTGGTTGTTGAAAGTCTGTAATGGGATCTCCAGGATGCAACCTAAACAGTGAGACCCCTGTGTCCCACCGCCTGGACTCCCTCTCACACTGCGATGCTGTGACAAGCTGTGAATCTCTGGCAGATATTGCACTTACACCAGGGGTCAGCAACTTTTCTGAAGTAGTGTGCAAATTCTTCATTTATTCACTCTAATTTAAGGTTTCACGTGCCAGTAATACATTTTAACCTTTTTAGAAGGTTTCTTTATATAGGTTGTGCCAAAGTTCCTCCTCTATCTTGGTGGGTCCTGCTCTTATTGGTGAATTTTCTTGCCTCAGAGATTCACCATGTGGGTTGGGGAACAGCCCAGAGACCTTCCCCTCTGGAAGAACCCACAGTCCAGGTCAATTGGGAGATTTGGGGGGAACCTGGGCCCGCCCTCTACTCCGGGTTCCAGCTCAGGGCCCTGTGGACTGCAGCTGTCTATATTGCCTCCTGTAACAGCTGCATGACAGCTACAACTCCCTGGGCTACTTCCTCATGTCCTCCTCCAAACACCTTCCTTATTCTCACCACAGGGACCTTCCTCCTGGTGTCTGATAATGTTTGTGCTCCTCAGTCCTCCAGCAGCACACCCTCTCACTCTCAGCTCCTTGCGCCTCTTGCTCCCAGCTCCTCACACTCGCACCAAAAACTGAAGTGAGCTCATTTTAAATCCCAGGTGCCCTGATTAGCCTCCCTTAATTGATTCTAGAAACTTCTTCTTAATTGGATCCAGGTGTCCTAATTAGCCTGCCTGCCTTAACTGGATCTAGCAGGTTCCTGATTACTCTAGTGCAGCCCCTTCTCTGGTCACTCAGGGAACAGAAAACTACTCTGAAACCCATCAGTCTGCGGATGGTACACCGAAGTTCTCAGGGTATGTATATGGAGCAGCCGGCACCTATACCAATATAAAGGCCCTCCATGCCCTGTCAGGACTGGGAACCGCAACCCAAAACCTCCTACAAAAATTAATAAACACCCTTCCCTAGTGGGAAAGGACACTGGCTGGGATTCAGCTTGTAGCCAAATGCAGGATTTCTTTAACGGTCTCTTAGCAGAAATGCGAGGTGATATCCTAAGTCAGCAATGGCCCCAAACCCTTACCACTACTGTGGGAGTGCCACCTGAGCTGTGGAAGTGGAGACATACGTGAACATTGTCACAATGGAGCTGTGACTCCATCGCATGTACCTTCCAAGCTTCGGGGCCTATTAATGGCACCTGGGCTCCAGTGCAATTGTTTGTGCCTGGGCCATGGGCAAGCTGTCTATGGGAGTGGGTCATCAATCGGCAGGTATGGGAAGTTAAACCATCCTACGGACCTAGCCGTTTCATCACCACTCGCATGATTTCACTGAGCAACACGTCTGGGTGGGAATCGGCACCTTGTGGTCCTTGTGGCCCTTGGAACCCCCACAGTAGTCCTGCCTCCGCAAGCTGCATCCCGGGGAAGTACCCAATGTCTTAGATATGGCCTGTTGGGAAGGGGAAGCAATAGGGAAAGACCTAGAAGGAAAATTGTTATTTAATAAAAAAGATGGGTGCGCCCTGCCATCCAGTCCCCAAACTCCCTCTTCCTTTCAACCTTAACTTAACCATTGCACAAGGTAGCAGCTTCATCACCTGGCCTGGTATGCCCCAAATCTATGTGTCCCTTCACCCAGCCATCCCCCTTACTTTTCCTTGGACTTCCCTCATCTCTAATCGTTTCTTAAATTTAACCTCTCTATTTTTCCTCCTATCTAACATGTCTTACCTTCAAACTCAAATCCATGAAATAGAAATCGAATATAATAAGACAGCCAAAGCATTTCAGGCCGTTTACTGATTAGGTGCCCTATGCTCTTCCCATGACATTGCGTGTTTTATCTCTAAAGAGATCACCAACTCACACCCAGCCTCCTCACTTCCTCAGTCTTAAAAATTCTGCTTGGTATTATCCTTGCAATCTGTTGCGGATTGTTAATTGCCATCCTTTGTTGCTTATGTAGAATATGCCGTTTACCCCAGCTACAGCCTCAACCACCACCCAGAGCCCTATTCTTTTCCATGGATGTCACTGATCCCACACTCCATTGTTCCACGGACCCGGAAATTAACCACCTTAGTATTAATTCTAATTCTGAATACTGTTCTATGGCCTCTTTGCTAAACAATAATAGTGATGCCTGTATGGCATCAGAGGAGGAAAATTGTGGGGAAATAGAACAAGGGGGCCTTCTTTTTAATAGCCAAAGCTGTGAATCTGAAGGCCCCGAAATGAACCCTCCAACAGACATCTGTTATACTGACTACCCTTACACAGAACAGTACAGGCCTGAGCCTGAACAGTACTGAACAACACAGTTCTCTGCCAAACTCGGTCAAGGGTAATGGCCAGAGGAGTGGGGGGGAGAGAAAAACACAGAACAATGCTAAAGGCTACAACAAGAAACTGCTTTAGCAATATAATAACCGCAAGTTTATGAAACCGCTCAAAAAATAGAATATCCGCTTACATTAAGAAATTGCTTTTGCAAAGAGCTGATCATTCTTGCAGTTGCAGCTATCTGCAAAATTTTCCAATTCCAGCTATCTGCAAAATTAGCCAAGCATAGATCTTCTTCTGGCGTCCCATGATAACCCCCCCCCTTAACCCTTAACTGTAAAACCCCAGAAAATAACATGTGCCTTGCCGAGAAATGTACCCAAATTGGTGCCAAGAACCACCCCTGGGGAAAACCACCAAGCACCCCTCTACCGAAATAAACACCCAATTCTCGGAAAATAATGAGGAAGGTACTGGGAAGGGGGGCTGACCCCAACCCCAATTTCTTAATTCATGACATATTATTTGTAGGTTTCAGAGTAGCAGCCGTGTTAGTCTGTATCCGCAAAAAGAACAGGAGTACTTGTGGCACCTTAGAGACTAACAAATTTATTAGCGCATAAGCTTTCGTGGACTACAGCCCACTTCTTTGGATGCATACCAGTGACCAACCAGGTGTTAAAAAGCCCTGCTAGCATATCGCCTTCAGGATCCACACGGACCAGATCTTTTAAGCTGACTTTGTCAGGACCCGGAGCCGAGTTCATGTTCATCTCTTTAATGTTCTTCAAAACTTCCTTAGCACTTATGAGAATGTCGAATGCTGAATTATCAGCTAGAGCATGAGACTTGAATTGGCCGAGCCCTTGGAAGGGTGTTCGAGATTCCCATTTGTCTTTGTATGTTTGAAAGACTTTTTCAAGTGGAATTTCGCACTGGAGACATTCAGTGCCATTATTATTTGTACTTTGCTTGCGGTTTGACAAAATATAAGCCATCTGTGAGCGGCCCTGGGGGTGTCAGTTTTTGAACTGCACCCCAAACGTGTTTGGTACGTATTGCAATAAAGGCCTCAGGCTCTGAGTCTGTGAACTGAAATCAGTGCGTGGGTGATTCTTTCCACGACAATTTGGGGGCTCGTCCGGGATCACTCGATATCCCACCAGGCAGGAGGACCGCAGACTTCTTTCACACTGAACCCAGGTGCCAGGTAAGAGACCATTGTCTCTATTTGGGCTTCAGTGGGGAGCTGCCTGTAGGCTCTAGCTTTGGGGTGGATACGCTGTGAGCTGAACTTTGTGGCAATAGACTCAGCTGCTTGATGCTTGCTTTATTGGCAGACCTACTTGGCAGGCTGCTGTCTAATCCTTCGCTTTATGCTATGCAATCCTTATTATTCTCTTCTGGAAGCGAAGGGAGCTGTCTGTCTTGTTTTGTGTATATGTAAGGGTCTTAGACCCAACGGTTTCTTTAAAACAGCCTTAGTGAAATTACTGGGACAGCCGTCTGGCAGTTAAACACTTTTAGAGTGCCAGCCCAGAATAAAAATAAGTTTCGGATGACAGGAGATTATACAGGCAGGAACAGAGGCTGAATAAGGAAATCCCATGAAAACCAGGGAAAGCATCATTGACTACAGAAAAGCAGTCACCCTTCGGGAGACAAACCCGAGGGTGGAAGGGGGTTAAAAACTGACAAGTGGTTAATAATTGCCTTCTCCCTATGTCCGAGTATAAGCTCCCTGCTTACTTAGGAGGGGAAGCTGTACTCAGATGGAGTGAGTGGGTGTGAGTGTGGGCTAAGGTCCCTGACCTCCTTGGGGACAGGGGAATGGAGTAGGCCAACTTGGAGGCAGTTTGACCAGGTGGCCCGCCTTAGGGGACCCAACCCCTGTCTCAACGAGGGAGGAAAGCTTGTTTACTATGTGATAGCACCCGATGATTTCCTTAATTTTTTGCGCTTTGCAGTGGTTATTATTTATTGTGTCTTAGTTAACTTTGTGGCTATCGCCTTTTGGGGAGTGGTTCCCCCAGAGGGTGCAGGGCTGGCTGCTGAGGAACCCCGGGAAAGTGGACCCCATAGTGAGTAGGGGATGGAATCCACTCCCTGGAACCTACTGCGGGCGGGGTAAGGGACCGAGAATAGCGGAGACCCCCGCTGCGGGAATAGGGCTAGGACAGGGCACCCTGGAACCTACTGCGGGTGGGGCAAGGGACTGGGAATACCGGAGACCCCCATTGCGCAAGTAGGGCTAGGACAGGGAATCCCGGAGCAGCTGAAGGGGCAGGCAGGGCTCCCACCAGCAATAGGCTGTGTGGCTGGGTTGGCCGTGCGGCCCGGGGATTGGCAGGACTCCCACCAGCAACAGGCTGTGTGCCCAAGCAGGACTGTCATAGCAAGATCCTGATTTAGGTGTGGTATAATTGTGGGTCGTAAGGGGGTCCCCCTCCTTTTCTACCCATTAAGTAATGATTGCATCCCTCCTTGCTCGGAGAGAAGGGAGGCCCCGGGAAACCACTCACGTACTCCTAGGTAGTGGAGCAACCCATCCCATTCTCCTGAAAGCGGGCCGGTGCTCTCTGCTGGGGGAGGGGTGTACAGGGACTAAGCCTTTCCTAATCTTCTGTGTGGTTGACCTACGACCGAAACCCTTCCCCAAATCTTCCTTTGGGAGCATGGACTCACGTATGGAATGAGGTCCAGCCCCTGGAAATCGTTTGCCAAACCTGGGGCAACAGGGCATCCTACCCCGTTCCTCTTAAAGGCGGATGGGTAACTCGTTGCTGAACAGGGTGCATGCGAGGACCTCCCTTTGTAAATCCTCCCCAGTGGCGTGCATGTTGAGGGATTGGCCTCACCTGGGAAATAGCGGCGAGGAAAATTGCTCTTGCCTGGAAAGGAGACTAAGGCTTATTGCAGTGTTTAGTTTGTTGTCATTTGGGCATAATTGAAATTGCTTGCTTGTCAAGAGCAAAGTGGTTCTGTTTGAATAGCCCTTTTCCTGGACTTTGTAAATGGTCCGGGAGGAGGGTTATTTGGACGGGATCATTTAATTCCTCTAAGTAACAGAAGAAAAAGTATATTGCATAAAGAGAATTTGTAGTTTGCATCCCCGGCCGGGTTGCTACACCTGGCACCGACGGAGACATTGCAGGTCCATCGGGCTTGGTGTGGAGTCCGGCGGGGAAGGGAAATGCCATTCCTTACTAGTGAGTGGCTAAGTTAACTAATTTGACGCCACAGCATTCGCTGGACGACCGGGCAGAACAGGGTTATACTGCAGTGATACTTTTTTGTTCTGTTGCCTGGTGGGTGTTTGGGCAAAGACATCTGGCCATGGGGACCTCACAATCTAAACAGGTCCCAGCACCGGATAAGGGCACTCCGGCCACATATATGTATTCCAACTATGGGCCCTTAACTTGTAAATTCCTAAAGGAATGGAATTGGAATACCAGGGATGATTCAAGTTTACAGTTCCCAGAGGAGGGGACTTTTAATTTTAACAAAGTTTTACACCTTCGGGGAGCCTTATTAGTTCATAAGGTAAACCTCCCCATAAGGTAAACCAAGCTCAATGGGATGCATTTTTTAATTGGTATGGGGAAATGGAAAAACGACATCGGGAATCCATTCAGAGGAGCCTAAATAACACCCATGATAAAGTCAAAGCTCAATTAGAAGAAACAAAAAGACAATTAAAAGAAGCCCAATCTAAACCCTTAACTCCTCTGCCCACCCCCATGTTCCCCGTTAGACAAATGCCGTCTGCCCCTCAGGCCCCAATGCTGCCTCCCCCCTATAACCCACCTTCTGAAGACCTTATAGATTTCTATATAGAACAGGGAAGACCACCCAGGCAGCAACAGAGACAACCAGAAGGTCAGCAGCAGGGCCCCCTTAATCCTGAGGCCAGGACAGAATCGGAGGAAGAGGATGGGCAGCCATCCAATCCACCTACTCCCTCCTCGACAGAATCTGCTATGCCCATAATAACTTTCCCAGAAACCCCAGCAAAAGAATTAGAAGTAAGCATGCAACGTATCTTCGATCAAGTAGAACAATTGGCTGAAATGCTAGATTTATCTCCAGGCCCGGCCTATCACACTAGACAGCAAGTGGTCCACCGTGAAAGGTTAAGAGCGGAGGAAGCCTGCCCCAGTAAGTATAAAGAAAAGAAGGAGGAAGTTTTGGGAAAGGTAAATAAGACTAGGAGGGAGCTGATGAACAGAATCAAAACCAGTCCAGATGGAAGGATCGGGACCTCCCATGAGGTGACAAATTTTCCTTTAAGGCAGCTCCCTGGAGGGGATGGCGGGGTGACAGAGGTCCACGCCCTGTGGAGCCCAACAGATATGTGCAATCTGGGTCTCAAATTTCCCAAAATTCAGGACGACCCTCTCCGCTTTAAAGAGGAGCTAGAGGTTGTCATTAATTGCTATAACCCCACTATGGGGGATTTAGACCAATTTCTAAGAAGTATAATGCCCAGAGAAATACAAAGGCGTCTGTATGAAACAATGGAATGGACAGACAAGATGGAGCCGAATAGAGAAAATCTGGCCAAAACTAGAGAAAAATTGTTGGACGCTATTCTTAAAGTCTGCCCACCAGAGACTGGGTGGAGTGGGGAGGCACCAATGCCCCCCAATTTCTACGGAGCTTCCAGCGCTCACATCCAGCCTCCCCAAATGTAAGACTCACAGGCCACCTATTCTTTGCGTCTTCACTAACCCAGCACCTCCCCAAGCGATGTTGATGGGAGAAGCCCTCCTGTTGACACAGTGCTATCTACACCGGAGTTAGGTTGATGTATCTGCATTGCTTAGGGAGTTAAATTTTTTTGTAGCTTAGACCTTGGGAGCAAAACTTCACCTGCTCCTCTGCTTTACAGAATCCAAACACAAGCAATATTTGTCAGGCCAAGATGGAGGTTGGCAGAGAGTCAGATGTGGGCAGACACAATCCCTTTAACAGTTGTAGGCACCATTCCTTTTCTGGCTAACGTGCTTGTTTCATAAACAAAAAAATCCTGGGTTCAACTCACAGTGGTGCCTTGTTGAGATGCTTTTGGGGCACCTGGCTTTGGCTACTGTCAGAAAACAAGATTCAGAGTTAGATGGACCTTTGGTCTAGCCCAGTGTGATTTTTCTTATGGTTTAAATAACAGCCACAGGTAATGATAATAGAATTGCTGAAAATTTGGGAGCTAAGAGCTGATAGGTCAGTGTCCCAGTCCCCTTGCAAACAACCTCCTCCCTCTGGGACAAGGGCTGATCTGAGCTCTTACACCAAATGCCTCATTGTGGCTGCCAGAATCTGTGGGCAGCTCATTTTGTTTATGCTGAGCGTAGAGTCCTGCTTTGTGCACCGTGTCTAAGAATGAAAATACTAAATTACCCTATGATATAACACAGCAGGACGTGTTATTGTCACTGCCCCAAAGCAGACAGAACAATGAAGAAATGCTTTTGAGTCCAGGATTTACCATTTCCACTTGCTAAACTACCTCCCAACTTTCTGGGCTCCTAGAGCAGGGTACTGAGCCGAGACATGTACACCTCAACTTTACAGCCTAAGACACATGACCCCAATTAATGCGACATGGGCCAGCCATGGGTGATTCATTGCACTGTAGACATATCCCAACATTATGTCTACACAGCGATTAAAACACTGAGGGCACCTGTCTCAAAGCCCGGGTCAGCTGACTCAGACTTATTGGCCTTGGGCTGCAAGACTATTAAATTACAGTGCAGACAAATGGGCTTGAGCCCAACCTCTGAGACCGCACGAGGGGTGAGGGTTTCCAAACCCAGGCTTCAGGGTGAACAGGGCCGGCTTTAGGAAGTGGGGGGCCGGATTTGACAGGGCCCCGGCAGGGATGACTCACCCGGTGGCGCTCCGAGTCTTCGCTCTGGGTCTTTCACGGCACTGAAGGACCCACCGCCGAAGACCAGGTAGGGAACCTCCTGGTGAGTACATCTCCCCATCCGACCCCCACCCATGTCCTGCCCCTGACTGACCCCCTCAGAAACCGCAACCCATCAACCTCCACCCCCGCTCCTTGTCCCCTGACCACTCATTCCCAAGACCCCCTACCCTAACTTGCCCTCAGGACCCCACCCCCTACCCAACTCGTCCTGATCCCTGTCCCCTGGCTGCCCCGACCCCACCCACCACCACCCCGACAGACCCCCTGGAACTCCCACGCCTACCCAACCCTCCCGTTCCCCATCCCCTGACCACCCCCCCCAGAACCTCTGACCGATGCAACCCCCGCCACCCACTCCCTGTCCCCAGGCCTCCCTGCCCCTGCCTTATCCAACCCACCCCTGGCCCTGGTCTCTTACTATGCTGCTTACCTGCTTCACCCAGCCAGGGGCCGGGGCTGGGCCGGAGCTGCGCAGCCCAGCCAGAGTCGGGGCCGGGGCCAGGGCCAGAGCCACTCAGCTGGGGTCGGGGCCGGAGGGAGCTGCTTGGCTGGAGCTGGACTGGGCTGTGCTGCGCCTCCCTGGAGCCATCCTCGGGTCCCCCTATCCCAGCTTACCTGTCACTGCTTGTTTCCCACGTGAACATCTGATTTGCAGGAAGCAGGGGATGGGGAGGAGAAGGGGGTGGAGCATTCAGGGGAAGAGGGGGAGGTGAGCTGGGGCCAGGGGCAGGGCAGACACCTGACGGAGCTTGGGAACCGGCTCCAGCTCACCACTGGGGGTATGTCTACACTACGGGATTAATCTGAATTTATATAATTCGAATTTGGGAAACAGATTGTATAAAGTTGAAATGTATGCAGCCACACTAAGCACATTAATTCGGCGGTGTGCGTCCAAGTACTGGGGCTAGCGTCGATTTCTGCAGCGTTGCACTCTGGGTAGCTATCCCATAGCTATCCCATAGTTCCCGCAGTCTCCCGCGCCCATTGGAATTCTGGGTTGAGATCCCAGTGCCTGATGGGACAAAAAACATCGTCGCAGGTGGTTCTGGGTACCGCCTCACCTCCTCCCTCCCTCCCTCCCTCCCTGCATGAAAGCAATGGACGGCAGACAACCATTTCACGCCTTTTTTCCTGGGTGAACACTGCAGACTCCATACCACGGCAAGCATGGAGCCCGCTCAGCTCAAGACAGCAGTCCTGAACATTGTAAACACCTCACGCGTTCTCGTGGAGTTTATGCTGAGCAGAAAAAGAGGAGCTGTTCAACTACAGGCTGAGCAAGTGCAGAATGGTGGTAGAATGTGCATTTGGCCATTTAAAAGGTTGCTGGCGTTCATTATTGACTCGCTCTGACCTCAGCCAAAGAAATCTCCCCATTGTTATTTCTGCTTGCTGCGTGCTCCACAATCTCTGTGAAAGTAAGGGGGAGACCATTATGGCAGGGTGGGAGGCTGAGGCAAATCGCCTGGCTGCTGATTACGCGCAGCCAGACACCAGGGCAATTAGAAGAGCACACCAGGAAGCGCTGTGCATCAGAGAAGCTTTGAAAACCAGTTTCATGACTGGCCAGGCTACAGTGTGAAATATCTGTTTGTTTCTCCTTCATGAAAACCTGCCCCCTTTATTGACTCATTTTCTGTAAGGAACCCACCCTCCCCCTTCCCCCAGCTTGCTTTCAAACCAAATAAAGTCACTATCATTTAAAAATAATTTATTCTTTATTAATAGATTAGAAAAAGAGGGAGGGAACCCGGGTGGGATTTGGGAGGAGGATCGGTGGGAAGGAAAAGGTCACTAAAAAAAGGTTAAAAAAATGACAGCCTTTTGCTTGGGCTGTCCACTGGGGTGGAATGGGAAGGTGTACGGAGCCTCCCCCCCCCCGTGTTCTTACACGTCTGGGTGAGGAGGATATGGAACATGGGGAGGGGGGAGGGGGGTACAGGGGCTGTAGCGGCAGTCTGTTTTCCTGCAGCTGTTCCTGAAGCTCCACCAGACACCGGAGGATGTCTGTTTGCTCACGCAGCAGCCCCAGCATTGCATCCTGCCTCCTCTGATCTTCCTGCCGCCACCTCGCATCTCGAGCGTCTCTCCTCTCCTCACGTTGGTCCCTCCTGTCCTCATGTTGGTCCCTCCTGTCCTCACGTTGGTCCCTCCTGTCCTCACGTTCACTGGCTTCTTTCCTATACTTTGAAACCGTTTCCTTCCACTCATTCAGATGAGCTCTGTCATTGCGGCTGGATTCCATGATTTCTGCAAACATCTCGTCTCGCGTCTTCTTCTTACGACACCTTATGTGTGATAGCCTTCGGGATGGAGGAGGGAGGCTTGAGGAATTTGCAGCTGCTGTAGGGAGGGGAAAAAAGAGAGAATTGTTTAAAAAGATACATTTTGCAGAACAATGCTTATACTCTTTCACAGTGACCAAGACTATTCACATCACATAGCATATGTGATTTCTGTGCAAGGTCGCATTTTGCCTCTTAATACTGAGTGCCTGTGGCTTTGCTGCTAGAGATCACAGGTCCGGGCAACAGAATTCGGCTTGCATGCGGCCATGGTATGCCATTGTCTTATGGCTTCTGCGCCCTCCTTTCCCACATACCAAGCAAAGCCCGTAGAGTGCTGCGGTTTTTCTGTTAACATTCAGCAGCAGCAGAAAACAAACTAACCACCCCCCCCGCCATGAATTCTCTGGGATGATCGCTGTACCCCTCCCCCCACCGCGTGGCTGGTATCAGGGAAGATCCCTGCAGGAACCAAACTAACCCCCCCCCCGCCACCCCCCTTCCGCCATAAATTCTCTGGGATGATCACGGTATCCCTCCCCCCACCGCGTGGCTGGTAACAGGGAAGATCCCTGCTAGCCAAACGCGAAAAGCTCAGGGCCAGTTTCCCATCTGTGCTTGGCTAACTGCAGGGAAGGATTTATTTTCAGCCACAGGCAAACAGCCCAGTAGGAACGGCCACCTCTGTCCCCTTAATTAAGTTCCCGTATTTCAACCAGGTTACCATGAGTAATATCACTCTCCTGAGGATTACACAACAAGATAAAGAACGGATGTTGCTTGAATGCCAGCAAACACCGGGACCATACGCTGCCAGGCTTTGTCAGGCAATGATACCAGATTACTTGCTGCAAGCATGGCGTGGTCAAGTGTCCTACCATGGAGGACGGAATAAGGCTGCACTGCCCAGAAACCTTGTGGCAAGGCTTTTGGAGTACCTCCAGGAGAGCTTCATGGAGATGTCCCTGGAGGATTTCCACTCCATCCCCAGACACGTTAACAGACTTTTCCAGTAGCTGAACTGACCGCGAATGCATCCCAAGTCCTCAGGGAAAAGTAATCATTAAAAACCGTTTGCTTTTAAAACAAGTTTTATATTTTAAAAGGTAAACTCACCTGAGGTCCCTTCCATGGGGTCAGGGTCTTGGATACTGGCTTGGGAGGGTTGGGAGGATATTTCAGTCAGGCTGAGAAAAAGATCCTGGCTGTTGGGGAGAACGGAGTGCTGTGTGCTCTCTGCAAGCTCCTCCTCCTCCTCCTCCTCCTCTCCCCCATCGGCAGAATCCTCAGGTGTAGCTGATGAGACTATCTCCGACCCGGAATCCACGATCACAGGTGGTGTAGTGGTGGCGGCCCCCCCTAAAATTGCATGCAGCTCGGCGTAGAAGCAGCATGTCCGCGGATCTGACCCAGAGCGACCGTTTGCCTCCTTTGTTTTTTGATAGGCTTGTCTGAGCTCCTTGACTTTCACGTGGCACTGATCTGAGTCCCTATTGTGGCCTTTCTCCATCATGCCCTTGGAGATTTTTTCAAACGTTTTGGCATTTCGTCTTTTAGAACGAAGTTCTGCTAGCACTGAATCCTCTCCCCATATAGCGATCAGATCCAGTACCTCCCTCACGGTCCATGCTGGTGCTCTTTTTCGATTATCGGCCTGCATGGTTACCTGTGCTGATGAGCTATCTGTGGTCACCTGTGCTCTCCACGCTGGGCAAACAGGAAATGAAATTCAAATGTTCGCGGGGCTTTTCCTGCCTACCTGGCCAGTGCATCCGAGTTTAGATTGCTGTCCAGAGCGGTCACAATGATGCACTGTGGGATAGCTCCCGGAGGCCAATACCATCGAATTGCGGCCACACTATCCCTAATTCGAAATGTTAAAATCGATTTTGGTGCTACTCCGCTCGTCAGGGTGGAGTACAGAAATCGATTTAAAGGGCCCTTTATTTCGAAATAAATGGCGTCGTTGTGTGGACGGTTGCACGGTAAATTCGAATTAATGCTGATAAAACCGAATTAAAGTCGTAGTGTAGACCAGGCCTATGACGCCTTGGTGCTGGGGACGCCTGGGATACACTCCAAGCATGGCATGTATTCCGGCAGGTGCTGGAGTATGAGTGCTGGTGCCATCGGTGTCAAGACCTGCTTCTCTCACTCCGATTGGAGGAGGAGTGTTGTCACCTCTTGTCCCAGCACCTGCGGTCCCTCCTGGCAGAGGATTCTGACTCACTCCCAGGAGACCCAGCCCATGGGGTGGAAGTTTGCCGTGGGCTTCGGGCAGGTGCTTCGGTGCAGGGAGGCACCTCCACCTCTGATGCATCCAGGGAACGCTGGTGTGCACCCTAGGGCAGTTTCCCTCGGGACCGGGGGCCTGACTGAGGTGGTGCTCCCGGCACCGGTAGGGCGAGGTTGTCGTGCACAGCCTGGGCTGCCTACGGTGTCGATGGCACCCTCACTTCAGGAGAGGCACGCACGGACGGGACTGGACTACTCCACTCAGCTCGAGTCGGAGGTCTAGGTCCTGACGGGGATCGTGGGCTGTCCAACTCGGGTCTGGCCTCACCCCAATCCTTATCTGGGTGCTGCTGTGTCTTCCCTTGCTTCTTAGTGGGGGAGCGGTGCCGACTGGTAGATGGGGCCTCACTGCACACTAAAGATGCGGTGCCCGGCGCGTTGGTGCTGGGGCCAGTGCTGACTCCATAAGTAGGGCCCGGAGTCGGATATCATGTTCTCGCTTCATCCGAGACTTGAATTACCTGCAGATCTTGCAACGCTCACTGATGTGAGCCTCACCCAGACAGCAAAGACACTGGGAGTGTGGATCGCTTCTGGGCATAGAATTGCAACAAGAGTCGCACAACTTGAAGCCTGGGCCAGGGGGCATGCCCCGAGCCAGGCTACTACTAGAGAACTGTCTACTCACGAAAGGGATACCACTAAGGCTATAATCACTGCAGCCAAGGCTGGAGCACAAGTTTTGACTACCTTCACTGGCGGCAAGAAGGAACTGATGGTGGGGGGAGCACGCAGCCCCCTTTATGGTGCGATATACAGGCGCCACTCCAGGTTCGCAATGGTGCTCCCCCAGTACAGGTACTGTTAAGGGAAAAACACGCACACCTATGGTGGAATACACATGAGCAATCACTCGAAGAAGAAGGAAATATTTCTTCACACAATGCACAGTTAACCTGGGGAACTGTTTGCCAGAGGGTGTTTTGAAGGCCAAGTCTAGAACAGGGTTCAAAAAAGAACTAGAGAAGTGCACAGAGCATAGGTCCATCAATGGCTACTAGCCAGGTGTCCCTCAGCTTCTTTTTGCCAGAGGCTGGGAATGGGCAACAGGGGAAGGATCACTTGATGATTACCTGTTCTGTTCATTCCCTCTGGGGCACCTGGCTTTGGCCACTTTCGGAAGACGAGATAGTGGGCTAGATGAACTGGTCTGACTCAGTATGGCTATTCTTATGTTCTAACTGCTGTTTATGGAAGAGATGACCTTTTAGGCTACACAGAACTGAAGAAGTGTTCTGGGTTAGCTCCAAAGCTTGTCTCTTTCACCAACAGAGGTTGGTCCTCTGCAAGCTCTTACCCTCACCCACCCTGTCTCTCTTGGACTCTGAAAAGTGCTTTCTCTCAACTCCCTCTGGAGAGAAGTTAAGTTTTCCCTTTGGGAAACTATCAGGCTGAAGCAATTGTATTGATTGTGACATTAGAATCAAAGATTTAATATTATAAATAAATTAGTCTAAACCCGAGGTTCCAGTTTTCAAATTGGTTTTTCTAACTCAGTTCCCAATTCTCTTCTAGAAAGACCTCCAGGATGCCTGCCGACCCCAGCAGAAGTGGCAAGGAGAAAGCCCACAATGCTGCTCTTAGTCCCAGGTGGATTGTTCAATGGCAGGGGGAGTTGATTTGTTTGGTGCAGAGAAATCTGCCAGGAAAGATCTCTGGGCACCAGATCTCCCTGCTTCTTCCAGCATGCCCCTGGCTCCTTTTCTGCCACAGTCATTTCTGTAGGAGGGTCCTACATGCACTTAGCCAAAAGCCTTTTAAAGCCTTTTTAGTGCAGGTGTCAGTTTCAGAATCTGAAAGTCCTGGCTTCAAACCTCAGAGAAAGGAGATGGTTTGCTCCCTGCTTCAGCTTTTTCTAAAGGAACTCCCAAAGAGACTGGGACAAACTGATTTCTGGACAACCTCCCTCCCGTCTAACACACACACAAAGACTTTTCTAAGACATTAACTCTTTATTCTCTTTAATGACTCTTTAATGCAGCTGGAAATACCAGTTCCGAGAAGCCCCTTTCCACAGAGAACATAATCACAGTGCAATGAGAAAGCTGGGGGCTGCCAGGTTGTTGTGGGTGAGTAGTTAAGGGGATGTAATAAAAGTCCAGCAGAGTCACCCCTTCCTCTCCACCTCCAAGCAGCTTTGAATCTTGATAACTGTAATGCTGAGTTTCCACTGCCTCAGCATCCTCAACCACCACTAGAGACCGGTGTAGAGTGCTTTGATCCCTGTTCATATTTAAGACCCCAGCCAGTGCAGCATCTCTGCACAGCAACTCACCATCTGCCCCAGGAGAAACAGCTGGTGGGCTGCATCCACAGGCAGACAGCTTATACTGCTCCCGTCAGAGCAGCAGTAGCAGCTGTTGGCAGCTAATCTCCACCTAAGCTTTGGGTGAAGGAGCTGGGGATCACTTGTTATTTCTTCCATACGTCGAGTCTCAGTGTGTTTGCACACCTTTCTCTCTAAAACTGATTTAAGTTTAGAGCCCCTCCTCCCATTTCTGCTTTGTAAGAACAGTCATACTGGGTCAGACCAATGGTCCATCTAGCCCAGTGTCCTGTCTTGCAACAGTGGTCAATGCCAGGTGCTTCAGAGGGAATGAACAGAAGAGGCAATCATCACATGATCCATCCCGTCGCCCGTTCCCAGCATCTGTACAGATGTGAACACAAAGAAACATTTGGGGACCACTTGCAGCTACTTAGAATCATAGACAATTAGGGTCAGAAGAGACCTCAGGAAGACATCTAGTCCAAACCCCTGCTCAAAGCAGGACCAACCCCAACTAAATCATCCCAACCAGGGCTTTGTCAAGCCAGGTCTGTAACGATGCTGGTTCTGGTGAGACCCAACTGAGAGTGCCAATTCAGGACAAATAGCTAAAACAGGGTAGTTACAGCCCAAGGCTGAGGTTTTTGCACCTCTAAGGCAAACCAAACCAGCCAGACAGTGAAGACTTTGGTCTCACCCCACTGGCTAACCACAAGTCACACAAGCAATTCCCTCCAGTTTCCCAGTATCACCACCAGTGCCACTCGTTATGGGGACAAATGGTTATGAAAACCAATACCCCAATAAAAGAAAAAAGGTTCTCTCGATCCCAAAGGACCAAGCCCCAGACCCAGGTCAATATACAAATCAGATCTTACCCACAAATCACGCTGTTGCCAATCCTTTAGAGTCTAAAATCTAAAGGTTTATTCATAAAGGGAAAAAGATATAGATGAGAGCTAGAATTGGTTAAATGGAATCAATTACATACAGTAATGGCAAAGTTCTTGGTTTAGGCTTGTAGCAGTGATGAACTAAACTGCAAGTTCAAATCAAGTCCCTGGAATACATCCCCAGCTGGGATGAGTCATCAGTCCTTTGTGTAGAACTTCAGTTTGTAGCAAAGTCCCTTCATAGGTAAGAAGCAGGATTGAAGACAAGATGGAGATGAGGCCTCAGCCTTCTTTAGTCTTTTCCAGGTGTAAGAACACCTCTTTGTCCTTACTGTGGAAAATTATAACAAAATGGAGTCTGGAGTCACATGGGCCAGTCCCTGCATACTTTGCTGAGTTGCAAGGCGATCTGCCTTCTCTGAGTGGGTCAATTGTATAGCTGATGGTCCTTAATGGGTCATCAAGCAGGCTAGGCAGAGCTAACACCAACTTGTCTGGGATGTCTCCCAGAAGCATAGCATAAGTTTGAAATACAGAGAGTATAACGCCAATATTCATAACTTCAAATACAAAATTGATACATACATATAGACAGCATAATCATAACCAGCAAACCATAACCTTGTCTTAGACACTTCATTTGACCCCCTTTATAGAAGATTTGGTGCTGCTATAGGACTTTGGTTGCAACCATGTTTTATATGGTCCCAGATTATATCAATAACGTCACAGGGTCTTCAAAACTGCTAAGGATGGAGATTCCACCCCCCCCCAGGTAAGCCATTCCACTGCTTCACCACCCTCCTAATGAAAGAGTTTTTCCTAATATCCAACCTAGACATCCCCCACTGCAACTTGAGACTATTGCTCCTTGTTCTGTCATCTGCCACTACTGAGAACAGCCGAGCTCAATCCTTTTTGGAACCCTCTTTCAGGTAGTTGAAAGCTGCTATCAAATCCCCCCTCACTCAGTCGGTCCCCAGTCTCTAGCAGTGCATGGGATTCTTCCTTCCTAAGTGCAGGACTCTGCAGTTCTCCTTGTTGATCCTCCTCAGATTTCTTTTGGCCCAATCCTCCAATTTGTCTAGGCACTCTGGACCCAAACCCTATCCTCCAGTGCTTGGATTCTTTACATGCTTTCACAGAGGGAAGAGCACATGTTCCATGATTTCATAGGGCAGAGTTTTAGGGCTATTTTGATTCAGGGAACTATTCTATAGGGTACTTTTCCTCTGTGAATTTGAAAGGTGGATCAAAATGGACACACACTGTGACCCTTCTCAGGGTGCTGAGGACTGTGAGTCTCCTTGTCGCCACCTGCCACTAGGATAAGGGAGTTTTGCATTTGGGAGCTGGATGTTAGTGACCAAACTCACCGAGGCTGCTGGAACTCAAGGACCCTCCTCTGAGCTACAGCAACCACCCTAACCCCTCAGTTCCTTCAATGTGTCCCCCTGTGGGGTCCAGCCCTGATCATCAGATACTCAGAGAAATCCCAGATCCTCTCTTCCCGAAGTATCCCAGGTTACTAGTTTTACTGTGGACCACTACTACTGTATCTCACACAGCACTTGAGTATAGTTATCGAACAAGCAGAAATTTATTTAAGATCAGATAGAGATTTAAACAAAAAATGTGAGTGATGGAAATCAACTGTTACCAACTAAACAAAATCAGAAAATGCAACCTATACTTCTTAATGGTTACCTTTCCTATCTAAATAGATTCTCACCTCACACTTCAGTCAATTTCACTGATTGCTAGTCCCTAGGTGCCAGGGCCCTACCTTTCATGAAGCACCACTGGTCATTAGGAATCTCCTTGGTGAATGGACCCAGAGTGTTTTTTTCCTCCCTGTTATGAACTGAATCAGTCTTTTGTCTTTATTCACAGAAAGGATGATCTACTCATTGTCATATTGTCCTTGTCACTTCCACAGGGTTTCGATGTCTATATTTGTCTTTGATGGTTTTCCACTGGCTTTTCTAGGTTTGTGCAAAGGTTGACAATTGAGCAATACATCACATAGCTGGTTAGCAAGGGGCGGGTGACAATTTCCTTCCACTTGAATGGGCCATCCCCACCAACACCTATGATTGGGATGACTCACTTTCATGACAATACCATATGGGCATAATTTTCCATGTATTTAAATTACTCCTTAAATATGACTCATACACACCTCTTGCGGTGATTAGGAGTATCTATAATTTACAAGCTTTCAGTAGAGATCTCAGTGCTATCCTTCCTAGATAAATATCATAAAAGCAGTGTATTAGGTGTGGCGCGTTTGTCAGGTCTGAGACAGGAGTTGCTTGTGAATAACAGTGACCCCTTTGCCAATTGGCACCAATGAGCTTTTGTCACAGATGCACTGAGCTATACAGTCACACACTGATATAACAGAAAGGCCAGCACAAAAAATAGAGAGAGGAACAATAAGCTACTAAAATGACAACGGTTGGAACTCTCCATTTCTCTCAGTCTTTGGATTGATGGGTACTAAGAGCTGTAGCTACAGTTGAGGAACCAGGTGATCGGACAGCTGGCTCAGCCCTCCATACTAGCAGCTTTCTCATATATACGGAGATGGGTCAAAATTGTAATTGATGTCATGATTCACTTCCCAGAGGGAAACACTGGAAATATTCTTCTGACAACCTAACTCTGTCTACACTGGGGCTCAGGTCACATTAACTACTTCTTTCAGTGGAGAGGACTTTTCACACCCCTGAGAGATGTGGCTATGCCAACAGAGCTTTTCAGCATAGACCAGCCTTTAGATGGAGTTTTGATATGAAAGGCAATGGATTTCAGCCTTTTGCTTTATATTGATGGTTGATGAGTGCAGCTTTCCTACATGCTGGTCACATCCTATTACAGATGTCATACCTTTCCTTTGCAAATTAGAGAAGTGGGGAAGACAGTGACCCTTACAGTCTAAGTGGGTAAAACTTACACAATTTATCTCCTTGAATAGTTTTCCTTTTAATAGAAATTAACTTTGAAACTAAGCAAAATAAGTTCTATTCGAAAACACAAAAAAATTAAAATCTATACTGGGCCAATATTCTCTTATACACTCTTTCTCACACATATTCTCCCACCCCAATTTTTGCAGTGAGGTTTTCTGCCAGAACTCCTTACACTACTGGGGTATATTAAATCAAATTAACTTTTCAAGATTAGCCATAATTTCCTGTACAACTAACAAAACAAAAAACAAGACAACTTTCAGTTTTCCAAAATAATTCATATTATAGCTCTTTAACCAATATCTTCATCTATAATTTCATTTTCATTCATTACCAATAACATATTCAAAGATCATAGACTCATAGACTCATAGACATTAAGGTCAGAAGGGACCATTATGATCATCTGGTCTGACCCCCTGCATGCTGCAGGCCGCAAGACCCTTCCCTGGACTCTACCGTTGAAGTCCCCAATCCTGTGTTTTAGTGACTTCAATCGGCTGAGACCCTCCTGCTAGTGATCCCTGCCCCATGCTGCGGAGGAAGGCGAAAAACCTCCAGAGGCTCAGCCAATCTACCCTGGAGGAAAATTCCTTCCCGACCCCAAATATGGCGATCAGTAATACCCCGAGCATATAGGCAAGAGTCTCTAGCCTGACCCTTGTTGGCCATTATGCTGTTCATGTACCATTGCTTGGTTTTCCTTGGCTACTATGTTTTATCATTAAACCATTCCCTCCATAAACTTATCCAACTTAATCTTAAAACCAGACAGGTCCGTCGCCCCCACCGTTTCCCTCGGAAGGCCGTTCCAATATTTCACCCCTCTGATGGTCAGAAACCTTCGTCTAATTTCAAGCCTAAACTTCCCCCCGGCCAGTTTGTATCCATTCGTTCTCGTGTCCACATTAGTACTAAACTGGAATAATTCCTCTCCCTCCCTTGTATTAACCCCTCTGATATATTTAAAGATAGCAATCAGCCTTCGCTTTGTCAGACTAAACAACCCAAGCTCCTCTAATCTCTTTTCATACGACAGGTTTTCCATTCCTCTGATCATCTTAGTCGCCCTTCTCTGCACCCGTTCCAGTTTGAGTTCATCTTTTTTAAACATTGGAGACCAGAACTGCACACAGTACTCCAAATGAGGTCTCACCAGTGCCTTATACAACGGAAGCAGGACCTCCCTATCTCTACTAGATATACCTCGCCTAATACATCCCAAGACCGCATTGGCTTTTTTCACCGCCACGTCACATTGCCGACTCATAGTCATCCTGCGGTCCACAAGGACCCCTAGGTCCTTCTCCTCTTCCGTTACTTCTAACCAATGCGTCCCCATCTTGTAACTAAAATTGTTATTATTCGTCCCCAAGTGCATCACCTTACACTTTTTACTATTAAATTTCATCCTATTTCTGATACTCCAATTCACAAGCTCATTCAAGTCTCCCTGCAGAGTATCCCTATCCTCCTCCGAGTTTGCAACTCCTCCCACCTTCGTATCATCCGCAAACTTTATCAGCCCACTCTTGCAATCGGTCCCGAGGTCAGTTATAAATAGATTAAATAAGATGGGTCCCAAAACCGAACCTTGAGGCACTCCACTAGTAACCTCCCTCCAACCCGACAATTCACCCTTTAATACGACCCGCTGCATTCTCCCCATTAACCAATTCCCTATCCACCTCTGGATTTTCATATCGATCCCCATGTTTTTCATTTTAACCAATAGTTCCTCATGGGGTACTGTATCAAACGCTTTACTGAAATCCAGGTATATTAGGTCCACCGCATTTCCCTTATCTAATAAGTCCGTTACTTTCTCAAAGATCACAAGTTCTTGTCATATATGTTAGTTTTCTTTTAATCCCCATTGCCAACAACTGAATCTTGACTCAAGTTGTGGTTTGTCCCAACCACTTCTGTGAGTTTGTATATCTCTGGTTCTTCTCCATGTGTGTTGGTGGAAGAGGTCTCCTATGTGGGTGTGTTTGCATCATGGAGAAAAATACCTCTCCTTTTATACTTTTTAATCTTTCAATGTAGGAAGAGGGAGAGAACAAGTGATGTAAATGCATAGAACACAAGAGAAAACTGTCTGGTCTACACTAAAAACATTTATCAGTATAATATTACTCAGGGGTGTGAAAAATCCACACAGCTGAGCAACATAGTTAGACAGCCCTAACCCTCTGTGTAGATAGTGCTACATGAGCGGGAGAGCTTCTCTTGCCAACATAGCCACCGCCGCTTGCGGGGGCTGGACTAATAAAGTTCGATGGAAGAGATCTCTCCCATTGGCTTAGAGCATCTGTAATAGCAGTGCTACAGCAGCGCAGCTATATTGGTGCAGCTGTGCCAACATCAGCTTTATTGTGTAGTCATAGCGTCAGACACAAAACCATAGAATCAGGACTCAACATACATGTATCTGGAAGTCTGAAATTGGAGCCGGACAAATTCATTGCCTCTTTGGTTACCATCATTTCTACAGCCTCAAAGTCCTTGTTCCCCAAATCAGGCAGCCAGTTTGGGATCCACGGGGAAGGACTGTCCTATGAAGCACTCTCTCTTTGGATCCAAACAGTGAAGGATGGTTGTTCTCAATCTAACCCTGGCATACTTTGGAAGTGTAATCAGTGACACTGAACTAGGAAATGGAGTTGTACAAACCATTTTCCTTGGGTCACTGGTCACCATAGCTTCCTTTACTGGGGTGGAAACCAAAAACTGGGTGTGGACTCTTTTAACCTCAGCTCTTTCCAAATCCTTGGTCTTGGTTAGGGTAAATTTACACTTCTCTGAAGTAGAATCCTTTACAAAACCACTTAAAATCTCAGCAGTGTTAGTGAGGAATGGCTTCCTGAAACATACCCGGCTTTTGTTTAATTCGGTGGCACAGTTCCAGGCAAGGGACTGGATACACTCCTGGATCAGAATCTCTGTTAGTTACCAAAGCTGGAGTTTCTATTCAAAAATAGCTATTTTTCTGAAGATATTACATTTTCAACACTGGTTTATACACATCTTTAGCACCTACAAAGGATAAATTCAACAACCCCCCCACTTCTATTTTCTGAACATCTGTGTCACGAAGGGCTGCATTTCCCATACCATAGGATTAGCTAGGAGAGATCTTCTGTAGGGCCTGAGTTACAAATGCTTTGGGAACCAAACACATGGGCATTTTGCCTACTTCAAAATCACTTACCATGGAATTCTCTCCCCAGATCATCTGAGTCAATATTGCCTTAAACAAGTGAACTACACTGTGCTCATATACACTTCCTTCAGTTAGTTGGGGTTCTGCTGTTGTTCACCATTTCTGAGTGGAGATTTTAAATCACTGCTGTTTCTTTGTTAGCATGTCCAGTAAATTGGAGAGTTCTCGCCTGTTGACAGAACTGCACTTGAACTTTCTCCATGTCATCATGGAGGGATGGAGAAAAAGCAAAGCTGAAGTGAGAAATGACGACTTTAGCAAATGGTCATTTGTCTTAAATTGTCCAATAAATCTGCGCTACATCCTATCAAACTGAACTAATATCCAATTGGGTGAGCAAACAGCCTTCAGGAAAGATAGTAACCCACATCACAGGGAGAGAGAGAGAGAGAGAGAATACATGACAATGAAAGTGTCAAGTGAAATTCCAGAGCAGGTTACATCTGATTATTCAGAATCAGGACAAGAGATTCTCCACTCACATTGTCCTCTGATCCATTCAAACCTGCTTCACTCAGCCCTTTCTCAATAGTCAGTTATGTTATTTACAACATTTTTAGTATCTGAGCATCCCCATAATGAGGGGGAAATAGCCACCTTGCCAGAAGTGGCATTACCAATAGATGGAACCTGGGATTTAAACTCCAAGTGATCACACTGTGTTTGGGATCCATTTGAATTCCCCTACCAGGTCTTTGACACTTTCATCTCCAGTCATAGCGACTCTGATATAGGATTAAAGAAATCAAAACATCATCTCCAAGCACAGACAATGGAGAATGTGTCATCGCACAACATGGATGGATAGAATGTGATGAAGATGAACTCTACATGGCTCAGACAAAAGGTAACAGTTCTGCGGTGATGGCGAAGGAGGGAATCTCTGAGTCACCCCGTATACTACCAGTGTCACACAGGCTGAAATGACACTTTTTTTCCTGCTCCTGCTCCTTTTCATTTACTTATAATTTGAAAAGTTCCCAATATAACTGCTCTTCAGCACAACCAGGAGCAACGTGAGAACAACTGGCAATAATACAATCTGAATCATTGGTGACTCTAACAATAACTTTGCAATAGGAGGAATGGCATAAATGTGATGCTCCCTGTTTCCTGATAGGAAGGGCACACTCCAATTACTCATGAGACAATGGAGTTGATAGAAAGGACAAATGGGTCCACCTCAAAACAGGGGAAACTCTAAAAAGGCAAAAATGGGCCACTCATATGGTCAAGCTGAGGGATAACAGTGCTGTCATCAGTTCAAACAGCTTTAAAAGTTACTATGTGGGAATCAGGAAAATTATTAAAGAAAAAAGAAGTATTGATATCCCTAGAGGTTTTCATGGTGTTGATCTCCCTTGCAGCTTCTCTGATGGCTAACATGAGTTGAGTGCCAAGAGAAGGCATTCCCACACATACTGCAATCATAGGGCCTCTCCCCTGGCTGGTAGTGAAGCTTTTCCTACACTCACAGCATTCATAGGGCCCTGTGTGGATTCTCTGATGCCTAATAAGTTGCAAGCTGTGATTGAAACTTTTCCCACACTCACTGCATTCATAGGGACTCTTCCCTGTGTGGATTCTCTGATGGTGAAAAAATCCTGCTCTGCGAGTGAAGGTTTTCCCACACTCACTGCATTCATAGGGCCTCTCCCCTGGGTGGATCTCTGATGTTCAGAATGGGCTGAGCTCTTAGTGAAGCATTTCCCACACTGATGGTATTCCTATGATCTCTCCCTGTGTGGATTCTCTGATGCCTAATTAGGTTTGAGGTTCGATTGAAACTTTTCCCACACTCACTGCATTCATAGGGCCTCTCCCCTGTGTGGATTCTCTGATGGTGAAAAAGGGCTGATTTTTGAGTGAAGCATTTCCCACACTCACTGCATTCATAGGGCTTCTCCCCTCTGTGGATTCTCTGATGGTGAAAAAGGGCTGATCTGTGAGTGAAGTTTTTTCCACACTCCCTGCATTCATAGGGCCTCTCCCCTGTGTGGATTCTCTGATGTTCAGAAAGGGCTGAGCTCCTAGTGAAGCATTTCCCACACTCACTGCACGCATAGGGCCTCTCCCCTGTGTGGATTCTCTGATGTTCAGAAAGGATGGAGCTCTTAGCGAAGCATTTTCCACACTCACGGCATTCATAGGGCCTCTCTCCTGTGTGCATTCTCTGATGCCTAATAAGGTGTGATCTGCAATTGAAGCTTTTCCCACACTCACTGCATTCAAAGGGCATCTCACCTGTGTGGATTCTCTGATGCTTTATAAGGACTGAATAGTCACATACATTTTTCCCATGCTCAGTGCATGTATTTTTTCTCTTTCCCATGAGGATTTCCTGCTGGGTTGTGGTTTCCTTCTGAGTTCCCCGACAGGAAATACATTTACCCATTTTCTCTCCTGGATGGTTTCCCTGCTCTCTTTCTGGTCTGTGGTGAATCTCACAGGAGTTTCCCTGCTCATGACTCCTGGACACATTCCTTTTTGATCTTTGCGATAATGCTCTGTGTTTATCCACTTGCTCAACATTTTCCTTCTGAGAATTCTGCTCCTCTTTGTCACATACCATTACGTCACCTGCTGTGATAGAGACAGAAACCTCAAACAGGGATGGAAAGGGGAAGGCCAAACCAAAAGAAGTGCTGGAGAAAGGTCAAATAAAAATCAGCAACTGAACTCCCCCAAACGCTTCCCCCAAATGTAGTAGTAGGATTTTAAGTTGGTATTTAAAATAATTTAGAATGAAGGTTAAAGAATAATTATGTAGCATGTATTAAATGTATTGGTGTATGATCTGATCACATCCTGCCAGCCACCCTTTTTGAATAACAGAAAGGAATAGCCTAATGGGCCAATGGGTAGCGATACATCAGCCAGAATCTGTGTCTGGACTGATTTCGAGGCTGTAACAGACCTTTGAGGTTCACCAATTTGTTCTAGGTTTAGCATTGTAAAATAAGTAAAAGAATGCCATGATTGTTTTCTTTTGCATTGCGATTTGATGTTCCTGTTCAAAATGTTCTGTGTAAATTAATTCTGTTTTGTGTGTGAATGAGGAATGTATGTGTTGAGGTAAGTGTGAAGGCCATCACTGAACCAGATGTACAAGGGAGGAACTGGAGACAGACACAAGGGTGCCAGGAGGCTGCAACACACCCCTATTGAAATGTCAGAGTAGGGCAGACTGACAACTCTAAAGATGAGACAGGCATCTATCAGTGGGGACAAGATAGTTCTGATCAAAACCAATATGGGATAACTCCCTGAGGAACTTGATGAAAGAACAAGATAAAGGATGAGAAGGACAATTTAAGAAAACAAGCACTCGTCAAACAACAATTGATTAAAGCATGACGGTGCAAAACTCATTGGTCCCAATGAAGGAAAATCACTATATAAACAGGGCACCTTACCATGAAACTTTGGGTTCATCCTGCCAAGACTTCCCCGGAGCATTGTGTCGCGACTGATGGAACCCCGGCTCCTCCTACCCATGATCAACCTAGCTGGCCACTAGGTTGATCTGGACTCTGGACTGGTAACTATAACATTGACTGGCGGGACAGTGTGTGTGTGTGGTGTGTGATTGAATGCATATGCTAACTGTATCTTCAATAAACATGGCGTATTGCCTTTTCCTCTGAAAAAGATCCCGTGTGCTTCTTATAAGCATAACAGGGTAACGCCCACAAGGTAGCTAGCTAGCACATCTTGGAAGGACTGTTCATCAAGAAACACTTGGTTGACAATGGACCATGGGAGAAGCCCATCTACACTGAGTGGACTGTCATGTAAATGTGTTGTCTGGAATCTAGGTAATGGCTTCCTGCAATGACTGAGGGAAATTGGGCATGAACATGTGACTTACCCATGAGATTCCAAACTCCATCTTGTTGCTGTAATTTTCCATAGTAAGAACAATGGGATGCCCTCCACATTTCAAAAGCTATAAGAGGCCCTGGAAACTCCTCCATTTTGTCTTCAATCCTGCTTCTTACCTCTGGGGGAACTTTGCTACAAACTGAAGCTCTGAACAAAGGACTGAATGACCCATCCAAGCTGTAAATTTACTCCAGAGACTTGACGTAAGCCAACAGTTTATTCCATCACTGCTACAAGCCTGAACCAAGAAATTTGCTATTGCGTAGACTGCGTAGACTGTTGGTCCTTCATCAGTTAAGACTGAGCCGATCACAACACGTCTTCCAATCTTCTCTCGCTCTGGCCATCCTTCGCCATGTTTGTTCATATGTCCTTGTTAAGAAATCATCCCACCTCTTTGGAGGCCGACCGCGTGTCCATTTCAATTCTCGCGGATATCACTCAGATATAGCTGCAGTCCATCTGTTGTCACTGAGTCGGGCCACAAGTCCCGCCTACCGCATTTTGCTGAGTCTGCTTTCGACAACAACATCTCAGACTTCAGACTGCTGCCTAATTATTTCATTGGGGATGCGATAGCGGAGCGAAATGCCCCAAAATGTTCGTTCCATTGCCCTCTGCGTAACAGACAGTTGATGTTCTTCAGTCTTCGTCAGTAACCATGTTTGGTTGCCATATAGCATCGCTGGAAGCAGGGTCGAGTTAAAAAGATTCGCACAATTGTTTTGCTGATCTTTCCTTGGAGGATGTCCCTGATGTCATTGAATGAGCACCATCCAGCTTTTTTTCTGCACGACAGTTCACCTTTCTGATCGTGGCGCATGTTGTCTTCCCGGCCCAAATAAACATATTTGTCAACCTCTTGGATCTGGTCTCCTCCAAGAGTTATTTGGGTTCTTGGCAGAACATCCGATCTCATATATTTCATTTTCAACTGGTTCATTTTTAATCCGACTTGACTACTTTTCGCATTCAGTTCTTTAGGCATTCTCTCAAGCTGGACTGTATTTTCAGCTATCAGCACTATATCATCTGCAAACCTGAGATGGTTTAGCCGCTCGCCATTGATATTAATCCTGTCTTTCAGGTCTGCTCATCGAAAGACCAATTCAAGACATGCTGTGAATAATTTTGGTGAAACTGTATCTCCTTTTTTCACACCTTTCTCGATGGGGATTCGGAGGGGAGTATCGAACAGTGATATATCTGTGCTGCAGCCACAGGTTGCTTCCTTTAATAATGTAATATATTTTGCGCTGATGCCCTGAAAGAGCTTCAAGAACGGTGTTAGTGTCCATGCTATCAAACGCCTTCCCATGGTCCAGGAAGGCAATGCACAAAGGGAACTTGTATTCCCCCAAACGCTCTAGTAGTTGGTTTAGAATGAAAATGTGGTCTATCATGCTGTAATTTCTTCCAGAACTGGCCTGCTCTCTAGGTTGCTGTTCATCGAGGTTTTGCGACAGTCGATTTGTTATTATTTTGGTGAACAACTTATAGACATGCGAAAGCAGGCAGATTGGACAATAGTTCTTTAGATTTTCTCCATCGCCTTTCTTATGCAGCAAGATGGTATTGGACTCTTTCCAACTGGATGGTATCATCTGAATTTCCAGATAACAGCTGAACCTTTGGGCGAGAGATTTCCAGAGTTCCTGACCTCCCGCCTTAAGCACTTCTGCTGTCAAACCGTCCTTGCCTGGAGCCTTCCCCTCTTTCATTTGATGGACTGTGTGACGGACTTCGCTGATGAGAAACGGGAGTATATGTTCATTGGTTTGTTGCAGTGATGGCATTGGGACGTCTATATGGGATGCAAAGAGCTGGGTATAGAAATCCCTGCAGATTGCCTCCATCTCTGTTCGATCGGTTACTGATTCTCCATCCTTGTTCTTCAAAGCCGATAATGATGACCTATACAACGCCAGTTCCCGTTTGCATTTTTTGAGACTTTTACAATCTTCAGCAGCCTTTAGGAGCTTTTTGGTTTGAAAATTGTCAAAGTCTTCCTTCAGCTTCATTCGGATGAGCTTGCAGAGAAGGGAGTACTCAAGCCTGTCACTGCCATTTCTTTTCATTTTCCTCCTCTTCTCCAATAAGGTCTTTGTATTTTCTGAGATTCTTCCACTAGCTCTTTTTGGTCTTTGACGCTCAGCTGATTCCACGCACCATTCCAGTCTCTTGCTGAAGTTCTCATAATCATTGTCGCAGTCATCCAGGAGGCTCGTCTTCCCTGGAAATGTTTTCCTTTAGGATTTCCTCATCAAAAGCTACTGGTTGGTGCCTTCTGTTCGCCATACACAGCGCCTTTTTCTCCACCTTCACAGTGACCGTAAGTCTAGCTCTAAGTATCATAGAATCATAGAATATCAGGGTTGGAAGGGACCTCAGGAGGTCATCTAGTCCAACCCCCTGCTCAAACCAGGACCAATTCCCAACTAAATCATCCCAGCCAGTGCTTTGTCAAGCCTGACCTTAAAAACCTCTAAGGAAGGAGATTCCACCACCTCACTAGGGAACCCATTCCAGTGCTTCACCACCCTCCTAGTGAAAAAGTTTTTCCTAATATACAACCTAAACCTCCCCAACTGCAACTTGAGACCATTACTCCTTGTTCTGTCATTAGGTACCACTGAGAACAGTCTAGATCCATCCTCTTTGGAACCCCCTTTCAGGTAGTTGAAAGCAGCTATCAAATCCCCCCTCATTCTTCTCTTCTGCAGACTAAATAATCCCAGTTCCCTCAGCCTCTCCTCATAAGTCATGTGCTCCAGCCCCCTAATCATTTTTGTTGCCCTCCGCTGGACTCTTTCCAATTTTTCCACATCCTTCTTGTAGTGTGGGGCCCAAAACTGGACACAGTACTCCAGATGAGGCCTCACCAATGTCGAATAGAAAGTAGGCGATGATCACTACCGATGTTAAAAGATGGCACTACTGAAATATCCTGCACAATGCATTGTCTACTGATCGGAAAGCAATCGATTTCATTCTTTGTCTTCATGTTCTGTGCGATCCAAGTCCATCTCCTGTTGGCCTTCTTTCGGAACCAGGTGTTACCAATGAACATTCTCCTCGTCTCTGCCAATATAGCTAGTCATTCTCCTCGCGCGTTTTGTTCTCCAATACCGTACCTTCCTATGAACTTTTCGCCTTCTCTCCCTCTTCCAACCTTGGCGTTAAAATCTCCCATTGCAATCGTATATGTGGAACTCTGAGTGAGGGTTTCCTCCAGCTCCTGATAGAATTCTTCCACATCATCATCTTCACATGCACTTGTGGGAACGTAGATCTGGATGATTTTGAGGGTGCTGTTTTGATTCAATCAGAGGTAAACCACCCCGGTACATGATGACTTCAAATGGCATGAGATGATTTTCGAAGACCATTCCTTGTTTATGATGAATCCGACTCCTCCAACTGTCCTCGTGCCTTCTCCTTTCCCTAGAATGACCATGCTTCTATCCCTCCAACTGACCTCCATCTCCATCTTTTGTCATGTTTTGCAAACACCCAGCACATCGCAGGCTGTTTTTGCCTTTTCCTCCATGAGATGGTTTCTCGATTCCTCCCTCGTCACTGTTCTGCCGTTATAAGTGCACACTGAGAGAGTTGTCCAGTATCCTTTTGGCAACCTGGCACCTGAGATTCTTTTTAGCTTCTCGTCGATTGAATGCATCACTGCCCCCAGAGTGAGGATCGAGGGACATGCAGAGAACTGAGACTTGGTTTTCTATGTTGTTTTAGCCATTATTTTAAGCCACCCGCTGGCTGGGCTGTCAGTGGCTCGTTTACCTCCTCAATTTAGCTAGCTTACAGCCTCAGAAAGAGGGATTATACGCCCCTCACAGAGGATGCAACTCTCTCACTGGACTGACAGTCCGAAACCTTGATAGCAAGGTTAGACCTGCCAGAGAATACACTCCGCTACCATCGCTGTCGAACAGCCAGGGTCACCTCTGCACCACATTGAGGCCATTATTAATTTGCCATTACTGTATGTAATTGATTTTCTTAGCCAATTTTAACTCTCACCTTTCTTTCTTTTTATGAATAAACCTTTAGATTTTAGATACTAAAGGATTGGCACCAGTGTGATTTTTGGGTAAGATCTAAGTTGTATATTGACCTGGGGGTGGCTGGCCCTTTGGGATCAGAAGAAACTATTATTTAATAGTTTATTAATATTTAATATTATTTAATAGTACTCCTGTTCTTTTTGCGGATACAGACTAACACGGCTGCTACTCTGAAACCTATTATTTAATGACACTGGTTGTAAAGAACTACTCATCTCTGAAACCAGTGTTTTTGGTGGTGTTATAAGAACCGGAATACCTGAGAAAACTGCTTTTATGTTTTTATGTTTTCTTGTTAGCCAGTGTGGTGAAACAGGAGTTTACTTTTGTGGTTTGGTCTATCTTATAAAAGCATTACCACCAGTTTTGAGTTGTGTTTGCCCTATTTCTCATTAGTTCATCCTGAATTTGGCATCCTCAGATGGGACCCACTAAGGCATGGTGACAGGGTGCCAAGGGAGGGGGCTCGGTCATGGATTTACAGGGAGTTAGATGACCCAACCTTCATACAGTCTCCCTTGGGACCGCCCTCTTTAGGGTATCTCTACGTTGCATCAGGGAGTCGGCTGCCTTCCAGGCTGGGTCTCATACTAGTGGTGAGTGATGGAAAGTTCATTTATCCCGGGAAGGGAGAAGGGCCGGGGTGAGCTGTACATCACCAACAGGAGGAACTCTTCTCCCCAAAACCTCATCAACTTGCACTGAGCCAAATCTTCCATCTCTGCAGCCCACATTTCATCTCCTTCCTCCCCATTCCCCCCAGGAGCTAGAAAGGATCCCTGGTCACTGTGACATCCAAATGCCATGTGGACAGGGTCTCTGGGCTAACACAGACTGACCTTCTCCTGCCCAGCAGCCTCCTGCATCCTAATGTCATCATGTCACCCCCGTATCTGACCCTGCAGGCTCCTGGGCTCCAGTGGGGATGGTTCCCTGGCTGAGGCTGGCAGGGTGGGCCCTGCATTCACCAAGTCATTCTTATGCCAGGCAAACCTAAGTGGCAGGAGGCTCTGGGCACCTACCAGCAGTTCCTCGCTTTGCCGCTCCTCCTCGGCTTTGGCTGCTTCTCTCTCTTTTCTCAGAGGGACCAGATGCTTTTGTGGTACCTCCTAGAAGATGGGGAGAGAGGATTAGAAACTGCTACAGACGGCCTCCCAGTTGTCAGATTTCAGGGCCCATCCTGCCCTGCAGACGCCTGTGCAGAGTCGCTGGGACTCAGACTGAGAGGAGAGGGTGAAACAGGGAGCAGCTTTTCCAGAGGAAATGCAGGTCCCCAGGCTGCAGTGACGGGGTGCAGCCCAACCCCCAGCTCTCCACATCCCCGGACCCCACCCACATCCGGAGCAACCAACTTCAGACAGCCCCCCACTTTCCCCAGCTCCAACCCCCAATGCTCCCGCAGGGCCAGATCTGAACATGGAGCCCCCCTAACATCCCCCAGTTCTGAGCCCGCCGTAAATCGACTTGCCCCAAACTCCCACATCCAAGCAACCCCATCATGCCCAGCACCAGCCGCTCCTCCCACCCCACAGCTCCGGCTCTGACACCCCCGTTCTCCCCCCTCCTTCCAGACACCGGCCATGGCCCCACAGCCGACACAAAGGGGCGGGCTGCCGGGCTGAGGGGGCAGGAAGAGGCGGCTCCTCCCCGGGCCTGGCCCTGCCCCGCCGGACCCCTCGCAGGGAGGTTGGGACAATCGGGGAAGCCGGTGTAGCAACTCCTTTCCATCCCCTGGGGGCCCGGCTCAGCAGAGCCCGGGGCTATCCTAGGGGGCGAGTCCCAGCCACCGCAGACAGCCCCGGCGGGGTTTGCAGGGCACAGGAAGGAGCTGGAGCAGCTGGGAGCGGTGGGTGCCGGGAGGAAGGAGGCAGGAGCCGGGAGAGCAAAGAACCGAGAGCATCACACCCCGGGCAGCTCCTGAGAGACCAGACGCTGCTGCCTCCATCGTGACCTGGGAGCTGAGCAGCTGCTGCTTCCCCAGCGGGGTCTGTGCTGGGGAGAGCCCATCATTAACCCCTCCGTGCCCGGCCGGGGGGGACCTTCTCCAGCTAGAAACCGCCCCGGATTCTGCTGACGGCAACTCCCGACCTGAGACTCCAGGTGACTGAGACCTTGGGGCTGGACAGGTGACTGACTCTGCACAGTCCCCCCCCCCGCCATCTCTGCTCCCCGGGTGTCCAGGAGCCCAGAGTGCTGCATCACTAAGGCCAGAAGGATCCTTCTATCCGTGAGTCTGATCCCCTGCCACCGGCTGTCTGTTGTGTCCAGTAAGGTGTGTGGATAAAGCAGGTCTCCCTGACTGGTGCCCCCTTCCCCGCACGTGCAGAGCTGGTGCCGCCTTCCCTGCACGGGAGAGAGAAAGCCCCCAAGAAGGGGATGGTGACCACATCTCCCATCCAGGGGGGTAGGGTGCTAGGAAAGAGGAGAAAGAGATGGAAGAGGGTATCAGGACAAATTAGAGGGGGTGGGGGCATATCTTCAGATCTCTGACCCCTGCCCCAGGCACTCTCACTGCAGCATCCCTGCACAGGGTCACTTTCCTGTGAACACGGTGAGAAGCAGAGAGAGGAAAAACTAGTCCCCAATTCTCCCTGTCCCCCCTACTGCAGGAGTGTGCTCCCCTCGGGACAGTGTCAAGGGGAATCCCCCCCAAAGGGGCTCCTTTGGTTCTGGTCTTTTCCAGGGTTTGATTCAGACTCTGTTGCTGGGAGGGTTTGAAAATGTCTTGGTGGGTTTAGTGCTGGGGATGGGGGTGGGAGTGTGGGAAGCTGGAGGACAGGGGTAAGGTCTGTGTTGCACTATGGGGACTGAGCATGTTCCCAGCATGGCAGAATCTACAATCTCTGTCTGCAGGGAAAGGGCCTGGGGGAATTGTGATGTGAAATGAACTAAAGCCTGTTCTGAAACCTCCACAGCTGCCCTTCTCACCCTGCCAGGCTGCAGAATGATGTCTACATCTCGCTCCAGCTCATCCCATCCTCCCATGGGGCAGGGAAGAGAGATCGCTGCAGTGGAGCCAGCTCATGTAGGGGTTACTGGGGAGTTGCTGGTGGGTTCCTGCTGGAGGGAGAGCAGCAGTAAATACAGAAGAGGTGGCAACTTCTGGGGACTTAGGTGTGGAGGGGGCAGGGAATACCCTGGGTGAGGAAAGAGAGGGGGACAGAGTGTGACAAACCTGCTGGGACTTGTTTAACGTGAGCCTAGAATCTAGGAACAAACGCTTGGATGTTGGGGGAGAAAATTCCCTAATTTGTGAAACAGGAAATACAGAAACCAACCCCCTGGGCAGGGCAGGGAAAACTGACCGAACTTCCAGTGCTGAACCCTCAACCTGCTAGCCAGAGTCTTGTGTGGCAAGGAAAGATGGAGGAAGGTGCAGGGAAGATGTCCTGGCCCCTCACATCCAGCTGCTGGTAGTGGAGAAGGTGTTGGGTTCCCTACCATGGGGTTGTATCAGCCTCTGGCTAGTAGCTGTGTGGTGGATATGCTGGGAGAGACAAGAGGCTCTCTCTTTGTTCTCTCACCATGATGCCCCCTGGCTGCTCTCAGCAGTGTGGGGATAGGACTCTACCGACTGTTTCTCTCTCAGAGCTTCCATTTGATTCCCTCCTCTCCCCCATGAATAGTGGGGCTGTGAGTGGGGCAGCAGGTACTGAGTGTTGGAATCCTGCTCTTTCAGGGGCTGGTGACCTTCGAGGAGGTGGCTGTGTATTTCACCATGGAAGAGTGGGCTCTGCTGGACCCCTCTCAGTGAGCCCTTTACAGAGACATCATGCAGGAGAACTATGAGAATGTGACCTCGCTAGGTAAGGATTCCCGTCCCCTCAGTTCTTAGAAGAGGAAATGCAAAGTTAAGGTTCACGCCACCCCCACAATACCACCTCTGCTCTGCCCTGTTTCAGCATCACCCCAACATGCCAGTGACACACATACTAGCCCTCTCCCCTCCCCTGTTACAGAATGCTCTGGGAACAGAGCAGTACAGCAGAATGTCTAACAACTTCTCTTTGCTAAGATAATATTCGGGTCCATCCCTATCATAGCAAACAGAAGCTTCTTCCCCCTGTCCTGCTCTCCAGTACCAAAGCTCCTGCACACAGACCATCTGAGACTTGCAGAGTGTTACCACCCCTTTGTCCTCAACCTGAGTTTTCCTTTTGAGTCACTGCCTTCACTTACCCCTCACTAAGCCCCACAGATCACTTGAACATATGCCACCAGAGTGCTGACAATCCCCATGGCAAGAACACATCCTTGGGCACCTTTGCTGACAAAGCCTACAACACTCCTCATGGAAATGAGGCAGAATTGGCCCCCCAAGTTTCACATGCGCCTCTCTGTATAGTACAGTCACAGCTCTGCCCAGCTGCTCCAACCAATCCCTCCACCATCCAGTTACAACTGACCCAGTGCACACAGCTGGAGGGCATGCGGATAAATGCTGGTATTCCCACCTGTGAACACAACACAGACAATGGCATGTTCTCTTAGTCTTTCCTTGTATCGATTGTAGGTTCATAGATTTTAAGTCCAGATGTGACTATTAGGTCATCTACTCTGGCATCCTTTATAACGCAGACCATAGAATTCATCCCGTTATTGATGCATTGAGCTGAATACCTGAGTTTCTGTGTCAGTTTGTTAACCTTTGCATTGCCCACACAGAACCATTCTCAGTCGTTCTTGCTAGTTGCAGGGTTAAGGGTTGGGGGCAAAGTTAAGGTTGCATTGAAGGGGTGGCATTTACATTAACTTCTCATTTCCTGGTTTGCAGAGGTTTAAGGCTAGCCACCATCTATACCAGAGGTTGGCAAACTACAGCCTGCGGGCCACATCCAGCCCACGGGACTCTCCTGCCCAGCCCCCAAGCTCCTGGCCTGGAAGGCTAGCCCCCAGCCCCATCTCCGCTGTTCCCCCTCCCCTGCAGCTTCAATGCGCCACACCACCGGCGGAATGTTCTGGACAGCCAGGCAGTGCAGCTGCAGAGCCGCGGCCTGACCCGGTGCTCTGGGTGGTGCAGTGGCGTGGCTGGCTCCGGCCACAGACGTGCCACCAGCCACTGGTGCTCCAGGCAGCGCGGTAAGGGGGCCAGGAGCAGGGTGGGTTGGATAGAGGGCAGGGGATTTCTGGAAGGTGGTCAGGGAGCGGGGGTGTGGATAGGGGTCAGGGCAGTCAGAGGGCAGGGAACGGGGAGGTTGAATTTGTACAGGAGTCCCAGGGGCAGTCAGGAATGAGGGGGGGTTGGATGGGTCAGCAGGGGGGAGCGGTCAGGGAGAAGGGGTGGTTGGATGGGGCAGGGTTCCCGGGGTGAACATTCAGGAATGAGAGGAAGGGTGGTCAGGGGATAGGGTGGTGGGGGGCAGTTGGAGTGGGCGTTCCAGGGCGGTCAGGGGACAGGGAGCGGGGGGGTGGATGGGGCAGGGGTAATGGGGGGCCATCGGAACAGGGGAGGTTGGATGGGGCAGGAGTCCCAGGGCAGGGCCGTCAGGGGGCAAGAAGCAGGGGTCAGGGGACAGGCCACGGCTGGCTTTTTGGGGAGGCATAGCCTCCCCTAACTGGCCCTCCATACAATTTCTGAAACCCGATGTGGCCCTCAGGCCAAAAAGTTTGCCCGCCCCTGTTCTATACAGTGCAAAGCAGGAGACAGTACTGGACAACCTGAACTCTCCATTAATGTAGCTTATGAGCATTTAGTTTCCTATTTTAAAAAATGGACACTTTTGCCACTATAGCTGTGTCTATAATTGAGCTTTTGCCAGCAGAGCTATGTTGGGTGGTGTGCATGTGTGCACATGCGTGTGTGCACTTTTTCACAGCTTTAAACAACAGCGCTGGACTGGCAAAGCTTTTAAGAGCTACCTAAAACCTTCCTAACTAGTTCCTCGACGGACACCTGACATGCCACCTTTAGGTGAATTAATATGCATGTACCTGGTCTGTGGGATCCCAATAAAACATTAGGCTCCCTGTGCCCTCTGCCAGGTGGCATCAAGAGGTCCATGATGAGTCACATCCTCCTCCTTCTCCAATTGCTGCATTAGAGTGTCCTTAGAATGATCTGGCTCACCCCCATTCCAACCTTCTGTTTGGGTTCCACCAGGCTCTGTCCTTGGTCCCCTTCTTTTCTTCCTCTGCACCTTATTTCTGGGTAATCTCATTCCCACACACACATTCAACTACCATCTCTGTGCTCCTAACTCACAGTTCTAGCTCTCTGCTCCTGACTGTCTTCTTCTGTCCCAACTGAAATCTCAGCCTCTCTCTCTCTCTCTCTGTCATGTCCTCATTGATATCTAGCCATCAGCTAAAGATGAGCCATGGAAGCAAAGTTCTTAATATTTCCCCCAAGCCCTCCTCCCACCTTCTTTCTCTATGATCGCAAACAGCACCATCATCCTGCCTGTCACTCAAGCCTGTAACTGTGCAATACCTTTATCATGGAGCTCCCTCTAGGGCCTCCTATCCAGGCTGTGCCTACACCTTGCATTTTCTTTTTGCATAACTTCCCTAACACCTGGCCTTTCCTAACCATCCATGCAGCTAGAGTTCTTGTCATCCTCTCCTGTCTCAGTTACTCCAACATCCTTGCGCATCTCCATTTGGAAGGAAAAAGTTACCTCCTGGTCCTTGAACATGACCTATGAGAGAAGGTTGAAAGAACTGGGCATGTTTAGTCTTGAGAAACGAGTGAGGGTTGTCTTCAAATATGTCAAGGGTTGTCATAAGAGGACAGTGATTAATTGTTCGTCATGTCCACTGAAGGTTGGAGGAGAAGTAATTGGCTTGATCTGCTGCAAGGGAGGTTGAGGGTAAGTAATACAAAAAACTTTCTGGCTATAAGGATAGGGAAATACTGGAATAGATTACAAACAGAGGTTGTGGAATCCTTGTCACAGGAGGGTTTTAAGAACAGGTCAGACAAACTTCTGGCATACTTATATCTGATCCTGCCACAGGGCTACGGAAATGGAGCAGATGACCTCTTGAGGTCCCTTCCAGCCCTATATTAGAAGATTTTATGATTCATTGCCTTAGCCCTTTGCTTTGATCACGTCTCCCAGTGGAGAATGTGGACCATTTTTGCGCATCGGCTGCGGGTACAAATTTTGTACCTAGAGCCCTGCAAATCTGCAGATATCCATGGACCATTTTTTGTGGATTGCAGATTGGATTCGGATACAAATTTTGTATCCATGCAGGGCTCTCCCTGTCTTACTTCTGTCTATACCTACAACTTAAATCTATTTAGTACACATTGATTACATTTGAAATAACATATGAGATGACCATAACAATGATCAATGAATGATCAAATGAACTAATTGGCTCCATGAACCACAGAGACTCTTCCTTTTCCATTCCCACCTGCAAGAGCTGCAGTCTCTCTTCCCTGCATGTTCTTTGGATCTTTGAATTTGTCCCTCCTGAAGTCACAAGGCCTGATGCTTATTTTTCACATTCTCCTTTGTCAGAAGAATTAGTCTGTGGCTCCTGAACTATACCATCTAATTTTCCAGCTTTATCCACGCACAGTGTTTTTTATACTCCCTCCCTTTACACCTGACTCACTAGGTTCCCTAATGCCGCAGTATGTGCTTTCCTGACATCTAATGCTGCTGAGATCCTGCATTCAGTGATGTCCCTGCCCTTCCTGTTCCCTTTCTCCACTGAACCCCACCAGCCCATGCTTACTGTTCCCAGCTTCCCCAGGCCTCTCATTGTCTCTGGACCTCGATGTCAGTTAGAAGCAGTGCCAGGGAGACTTGCCCTCTGTCTGGAGTCTTCACTTTCTGGGACATGCAGTTCCAGTCTCTGTGTTTTAGGAGCCTGTTTGATAATGAGTGTCTGGCTGTGTGTGTTCCCAGCAAAGATGGGAATAGTTAAATCCCTCACAAGCTGAGTGTTCTGCACCTTTGAGCACCTGGGGAGCTGGTCCTGCAATTTTATTGGTTTAAAATGGACTGGGATTAAACCAATAGAATATTTTTTATGACAAATGGCCTACGAATTCCCCTGATCTCCCTTGTTTTCTTTCCCTTGAGCAGGGTTTCCAGTTTCCAAACACTATGTGATCTCCCAGCTGGAAGGAGGGGAAGAGCCGTGGGTCCTGGATCTCTCTGGTTCAGAGGAAAGCGAGATCCTGAGAAGTCCCTGCACAGGTGAGGAAACATTAAACCAACCCAGAAACTGTAAGTGCCTGAGAGAAACATCTGGGATTCCCCACAAAGACTTTGTGAGCTCTGTGAGTTCAGGGTAATCCCCAGCAGATCTCACTCCTGGCTTCCTACAGATTATGATTGACCCCTTGGCAGGAGCTCGCTCCCTTTCTACTGAGTGTTTGGATGGGATGTGGACAGGGCCAGCCATAGGAAAATGGCACCCTGGGCAAACTTGCATTTGGTGCCCCTGTCCCACATGGGCTCCACAGACAACCCACCCTCCGTTCCCCCCAACCCCTGCACTGTGTCCCCTTCACCCCAGCCATTGCACTCCACTTCTGTGCCCCAATCCATGCAACCCTTCACTGCTACCCCCTGCATCGCTCTCCTGAGCCCCTAACCCCTGCACCGTGCCCCCTTCACTCCTACCCCCTGCACCTCCCTCCTGTGCCACTAACCACCGCACTGTGCCCCCTTTGCCTCTAACCCCGGCATCCCCCTTCTGCACTCACGTGGGGAAACTGACCTGGATGCACAAAGCAGCTGGCATTGCTGCTCACTCCCCTACTGGACTGCTGCTCCTCTGCCCCACGCAGCCCTGGGGAGCTGGGAGAGTGGAGCAAGGAGCAACATCAGGGCTTCCTGCATCCAGGTCACTTTCCCTGTGGGCTGAGTAAGGGGAGGGCAGGAGAGCAGCAGCTCCTGATGCCTCAGCACAGCCCTGGTGGGGAAGTGACCTGGATGCAGGGAGCCCTGGTTTCTGTGTTGGGGGGACTGTGTGTGTGTGTGTGTGTGTGTGCCTGAGTGAGTGAGTGAGTGCGCTGTCTCTTTAAGAAAGCACTGATAGTCAGGAGCCTGAACTACGGCTTGTTCAGACACAATCAGCTGCCAGCAGCTCTGGCCTCAGAGAGGCAGCAGCACACACAGATTCCCCCTGTCCCGTCACCCCAGTGTAGTGGAAATCAGGTACATGGGTGAGGGGGAGGGAGACACCCCCCATCAATCAGCACCTCCCCCCCACAGAGCAGTCAGGAGGATGCTCCCAGTCCAGAGTGGCCATGGGCGACTCCAGGGGTGAACAGAGAGTGCGGGGTGGGGAGACAGGAACAGCAGCAGCTGCACACATGGAGCAGGGTGGAGGAGGGGCCCCTCTGCTCCGGAGCAGTCACCTGGCTCTGGCGGCTGGCTGTCTAATGGCCCCCTGCAGCTCAGGTCTCTCCCACTCCCCCACACAGCTGCTTATCTGCATCCTGTGCCGCTTTCATCAGCCCAGTGAGCCTCTCGGCAGCAGGTCAGGAGGGAATCCAAACCCTGTGCCTGGCACCCACTTGGGTGGGGCTCCCATACGGCCCACCCTAAAGGCCGGTCCTGGATGTGGAGCAGAATTGATCCCCTCTGCTCACTCCTGTGGGGAAGAGTTTGGGGGAATTCAGTCCCCGATTTTTATTTTCTGTCTCTCCAGCACTTACTTGGGTTTGCTCTCTGCCTTTCCACCCCCAATTCTGAGATTTCTCTTCCATTCTAGCAGGTGATGGGGTGGTGAGGGAGAACGAGGAGCAGAATCCTCACCAGGAAGATGCTGAGCTAGTCGAAGCACATGGCGAATTACTGCGAAGATCCAAAGGGAATGTGTCCAGCCCCTGTGAGCAGGGAAAAGCTGATGAAAGTTACCACAGACCAGAGAGAGAGCAGGGAAAACACTCAGAGGAGAGAATGGATGAATCCATTAATTGTCAGAGAACTCACAGGGACCTCAAGGAAACTACATCCCAGGAGAAAATCCTCAGGGAAAAGAGAGAGAATACATGCAGTGAGTGTGGGAAAAACTTCAATTACCACTCAGCCCTTATTCGACATGAGATAATCCACACAAAAAAGAGACCCTATGAATCCTGTGAGTGTGGGAAAAGCTTCACTCAGAGATATGCCCTTATCTCTCATCAGACAACGCACATGGGAGAGCGACCCTACGAATGTTGCGAGTGCGGGAAAAGCTTCACTCAGAGCTCAAACCTTACTACGCATCAGAGGATCCACACAGGAGAGAGACCCTATGAATGCAATGAGTGTGGGAAAAGCGTCTCTCAAAGCTCAACCCTTATTACACATTACAGAATCCACACAGGGCAGAGACCCTATGAATGCTGCAAGTATGGGAAAAGCTTCACTTATAGCTCAGGCCTTCTCTATCATCAGAGAATCCGTAAAGGAGATAAACTTCATAAATACATTCTTTAGAGCTGTCAGAAGATTTTTTTCTTTAATTCTTTTGACAGTTCCCAGGTAGTGGTCTTTAAGGCTGTTTGCATCTTTTGCACACTGTAGTCCCTCAGCTCCCACATATGAGTTGCCCACTTTTGAAGCCTACCCATCTTTGGGGTGGATCCTGTGGTCTTTTCTATCAACTCCATTGTCCTGCAAGTCATGGGAGTGGGTGGTATTTTTACCAGGAATGTCCATCACCCCGATGAGGGAGATAGGGGGTGTCTTCAACCAGCTACATTGAGGTAAAATTTACCTGGGCCTCATCACTGTGGTTGCCATGGAGTTAGCTAGCTTGAGTTCACTTTCCTGATGTAAAAAGACAGTTATTCTTGCAGTAAAGACATGGGCAATGGATAGTGGGTGGGGTTATCTTGCATATTTCCTCCTGATCTGACCTAACCACCATCACATTTCCTTGTCTAAACAAACCTGGAGAATCACATTTATACTCTTCCTCACAGTGCAAAGTTATTGTTAGAGACGTGAAGTTCCTCTTTGAGGACAGATTGTCTCATTCCCAGTTGTTCTCACATTACCCTGGATCATGCTGAACAGCAGTTATTTTGTTGACCATTTTTCTCATTTAAAACGTATTTAAGTATAGTGAAGAGCCTGAACAGTGTCAGGGAAATAAGGGTAATTTCAGGCTCTGTGACACTGGAAGGAGATGGGGTGACTCAGACATTCCGTCCTTCCCCATCACCCCAGAACTGTTACCTTTGGCTGAGCCATGCACAGTTCCCCCCTTCATATTCCTTCACTTCCCAAAGTTTCTGGTGAGGTAGTATTCTTAGCTATCCGTGCTTGGGAATGGTGCTTGGATGTCTTTGATCCTAAATTAATCACTCTGTCAGGAGATGAATGTGTCACAGACCTGGAAGGGGATTTCAAATGGATCCCAAGCACCATTCAAATCCCACTTCCCCTCAATTGGCAAACCCACTTCTGGGAAGATTGGCTGTCTCCCCCCCTGCCCCCCCTTTATGAAGATGCTAAAACTTTTGTAAATAACACTAATGAGACAGCACTAAATGAAGCAGGTTTTATGGGAGAATCTCTCATCCTGATTCTGAGTTATCAGATGTAACCTACTCTGGAACTTCCCTTTAAATGAAAATGAAAGTGTCTTCTACCTCTCTGTGATACGGGTTTTCTATCTTTCATAAAGGCTCCTTGGTCATATAACGTTTGACACACGTAGCTCAGATTTATTGGGAAATTTCAGACAAATGACCATCATTCTTTACTTCAGGTTTGTTTTTCCCCCTATCCCTGCATGGTGACATGGAGAAAATTCAAATGCAGTTCAGTCAACAGGAGAGACTACTCCAAGCTGTTGGACATATTATCAAAGAAACTGTAGTGTGTTTAAACCTCCACTCTGAAAAGGTGAACAGCGGCAGACCCCAAACCATGTAACTGATGGAAGTAAGTGCACATGATCACAAAGTAATTCAGTTGTTTAAGGCAATATTGTCTCAGATGATCCTGGGATAGAATTCCACAGCAAGTGACTTGGAACTAGGCAAAATGCCCAGGTATTTGGTTCCCAAGGTATTTGTAACCCAGTCCCTACATGAGGTTACTCCTGAGGAGATCTCCTAGCTAATCCCAACATTTGGGAAATGCTGTCTGTGATGAGGTGCATCAACCCTGCACTGGCACTGCTAGGGTTAACTGCACCCTGTGGGCTGAAGAGGCCACATCCCCTCGCCCTCTCTGGGCATGGGCCGACTGGAGACAGAGTATAAAAGGGAGCAGCTCAGCTCAGCCTGGGTGGACTGAGGAGGAGAGAAAACCTATGTTGTGGGCTCCTGCCAGGAAGCTGCTAGACCCCCAGGCTGCAACGTCAAGCCGCACTGAGGCCCCTGCAGACACCCAGTCAACTGCCAAGGATGGCCAAGAAGAGACGCCGGATGCCAGGACATTAGCAATGCTGGAAGTAAGGGTGGGAAGTGACCCAGGGAACGGGACTGTTGCAGTGAGAGATCAAGCCTGGACACAGGAGTATTGGTTCCTCAAGGCCCTGGGTCAGGACCTGGTGGAGTAGGGTGGTCCCAGGTTCCTCTACCCAACACTGCACCCACCACTGGATGGAGTCACCACCTGAAAAGAAGCTGTCTTGACCCAGGGGAGATTTCTTTCCCCCCAAACCCCTGCCTTCTTCCTTATGTGGCCACACACCCTGCCACAGGATGTATCAACCCCATGACACTGCCAATAATGATGTAGATGTGGAGGAAACAGAAGTGGTGGTTTTTTTGAACTCACCATTTGTGGGTGATATAAATGTGTGTAGGATGAAATCAGTGTTGAATGTGAGATGGCTGCAGAAAAAATAGCTATTTTTTAATAGAAACCTCATCTCTGTCATCTTATAGAGATTCTGGTCCAGGCCTGTATCTAATCCCTAAGCACAACTATACTCAAGGGTTCACTGGTGGAAAAAGGGGATTAAAAGAAAACTAACACATATGAGAAGATTCTTTAATTATTGAATATATACTGTTACCAATCAAAATGAAATTAAACATGAAGTTACTCTTTAATGAAGAAGAGACTTAATTATGTGATCAACTGAATTATACTGGAAAAATAAAACTTCAGTTCTTTTTCTTTTAGTTAGTAATATAGGAAATGGTGGCTAATCCTGAAAAGCTTCTTTGATATAACTTACCTCCTTTGACCTAAAATGTCCTGATGTAAAACCTCACTGCAAAGGTTCGGGTGGGGGAATGTGTGTGAGAAATAGTGTAGAGAATACTGACCCAGTATAAATTTGAATGATTTGTATTTCAAATGGAACTTATTTTCATTAGGTTCAAAGTCAATTTCTATGTAGGTATGTTAGCAAAAAGAAGAAGGTCAGGG